>NC_141693.1:1506495058-1507695058 GCF_964263255.1 Lissotriton vulgaris
ATTCTTCAGATCGATCACTGAAAACCATGATGCCGAGGCTGGAATCAGAGTCAGTAATGCCGTGATGTCAGGCACAACAGGGAACTGAGGAATCACAATTTTATTTACCTCCCGTAAATCAATAACAAAACGATAAACAGGTGGTTTGGAAGGATCGGTACGTTTCAAAATAGGCAGTACAGGGCTGTTGCACACGTTTCCCCTAGTCTCCTCAATAACATCTTTCTCGATCAGATCATAGATGATCGCCAACAGTGCTCGTTCACCGTCAAGAGAGATTCGATATTGGGGAATACGTGGCAGTCGCACATTAGATTTCACGTGAACAACATAAGGGGAGATGTCAAGCAGGCCCACGTCATTGGGACCTGTTGCCCACAAAGATGCAGGAAGAGAACTCAATTCCGGTGGGAGTTTGTTGAGAGATAAGTACATTGGAGAGATCACTCTCTCACCCAAAGTAAGCTTCACTCCCGCAGGAGAACAATACAAAGTCGCATACAAACGTTTTAGCAAATCCAGGCCCAAAAGATTTTCACCACAACCAGTGGTCAAAATCAACGGAGCTGTCAGCTCACGAGGCCCAATTGTAAGTGGCAAAGGGCACGAAACCGGATTGCTAACAGGGGCGCCAGAGAATCCAACGGAAACATTTGTTAAGCCAGACAAAGGTGCGCCAGGGAGTTTCGAATGCATGATGGAACTTTTCGCTGCACCAGTGTCCAACAGAAAAGGCTCAACGACGCCCGATGTGGCAACTGCGACGTAAGGCCCTCTCTGATCAACCGGAACTGATACTACTCCCTCTCCTTGTCTATGGCTGTCCTAGTAATTACCGTCGTCAGTTCCCTGATCGACGTAATAATCATCAACATTGTACTGCGCAGATCGTCCTTGCGATGATCCACGCTGATCAAAACAATTATTAGAATTTGACAAATTGTCTGAACGATCATTGGGAGCACCACGACCCCTACCACGTGATGTCTGCTGAGAACCACCACGACCTCCTCTAGATATGTTACCACTATTACGCTCCTTCAGAACAGGACAGTTGAATTTTAAATGACCCTCCTGTCTACAATAGGCACACTGATTGTACCCTAACGAAGATCTCTGCGAAGAGGAGTCATTTCGCGATTGCGACCTATTAGGTTGCGACTGCGTTCTATTACGTTGTTGCAAATTTATTTATTTATTTATTTATTAATGGCATTTGTAAAGCGCGTGCAATTACCCGTAGGCGTCTCGGCGCTGGTATGCAATGCTGTCTATCCCTGAACAGAAGAGTGGTGGCTGGGTTTACTGGTTGAATAACCACGTCTTCAGTTTCTTTCTGAACTGGAGGAGTGTGGGACTTGTTTTAATGTGGTTCGGTAAGGAGTTCCAGATTTTAGGGGCTGCGATAGCAAAGCGGCGATCACCCCATGAGACTGTTCTGCTTCGTTGGACCACAAGTTGGTTAAGCGAGGAGGAACGAAGTGTTCTGGATGGATTGTAAGGAATTAATAGCTTTTTAAGGAAGCGCGGTCCTTGATCCTGTAGGGTCTTATAGACTATGCATAGTGCTTTGAATTTGGCCCTATTTTGAATGGTTAGCCAGTGGTAATCTTTCAGGGTGTCCGAGATGGGAGCAAACTTGGGTTTTTTAGAAAGCACGCGTGCTGCTGCATTCTGCACAGTCTGCAGCTTTTTCGTAACTCTGCTTTGTGCATTAAGCAATAGACCGTTGCAGTAATCCAACGATGTGAGAACCAAGGAGGTGACTAACGTCTTGGCTGCTGAATCTGGCAAATAAGGGATGATCTTTTTTATTATTTTGAGCTTGAAATGGGCATTAGATGCCACCTTATTTGCATGGGCCATGAAACAGAGCTTGTCGTCAAATGTCACTCCTAGGTTTCTGACCTTAGCGGTGGGGGTGGGAGGGACACCAAGAGCCGATGGCCACCAAGCTGCCGACCAGGCTGGCAGAAGGTTGCCAAAGATGACCACCTCAGTTTTATTGGAATTGAGCTTCAGGCAATTTCTTGCCATCCACTCACCGATAGCAATCATCCCCCTTTGGAATCTTTCTGCCACCTCCTGTCCATCACCCTTTATGGCCAAGACCAGCTGGGTGTCGTCGGCGTATGAGGTGAGGCTCATCCCGTGTGCTTTAATGACACTTGCAAGGTCCGACACATAGATATTAAATAGTGTCGGACTGAGGGATGAGCCTTGAGGAACCCCACACGGCAGCGACAGATCCGCTGATTGGAAGAGACCCATGGTGACCGCCTGGGTTCTGTTGGCCAGGAAGGAGGCAAGAAGATCCTTGGCAGTAAGCCGAATACCCATCCTTTCGACACGGTCGATCAAGATCTTATGGTCGACCGTGTCGAAGGCCGCTGAGAGATCAAGAAGGACGAGCAGTGCTGTACCTCCCTGATCACGGATGACTCTTATGTCATCAGCTGCCTTGATGAGAGCGGTTTCCATTCCATGGTGTTTACGGAAACCGAACTGTGTATCATCCAGCAGGTTGTGACTCTCAATGAATTCCGAGAGTTGCTGGTTCATGGCCTTTTCGATGACTTTTGCTAAAAAAGGAAGGCTTGCGATTGGGCGATAGTTTTTTAATTCACCTTTATCTAGACCTGGCTTTTTTAGCAGGGGTTTAATCAGCGTGTTTTTTAATGAGTCAGGGTAAATTCCAGATGTCAGTATAGTGTTACAGACATGTGTGATAATGGGAATGATGGTGTCCGGTACGGTTGCTATCACCGAGGTTGGGCAGGGATCCAGAGCTGACCCGGCTTTGATCGATTTTACTATGCCCTTAATTTGATCCGCGGTGAGGGGTTTAAAATTGGTCATGGTGTTTTTCGGTGTGATCATTGAGGACGTGGCAGGACTGCTGGCGAGGTCAGAGTTAAAAGCTTGGTAGATGTCGTTGACCTTCGTGAAAAAGAACTTGGATAAGGCATCACATAGTGCTTGTGATGGGGGGGGGGGTTGAGGTCCGGGGCATTTCCAGAAAGGGTTTTAGCAATGTTATATAGCTGTCTGCTGGAATTTTTCGCGGTCTCTATATTAGCGGTGAAATAGTGTTTTTTTTGCTGCTACTATCATAGCTTTATAAGAGGCAAGGGCTTGTTTATATTTTTCCTTATTTTCGCTGTCATAAGTTCTTCGCCAGTGCCGTTCTCTGTTCCTAGTTAGTTGTTAGTAGTTAGTAGTAGTCATTCTGATTCGAACGCGGAGGATACGCCTGCTGCAACAACACTTTAGTTTTGAGTTCTTTCGTCTTTTTGTCAGCGCGGTCATTCTCTTCTTTCTCCCTATTCTCATAATACTGTGCCGTAGCCAATATTTGAGCAGATGTAGAGACAGCCCACGCACTCTCGGAATTATTCAATTTGTTGCTCAAGTCGGGCAATAAGTTTGAGACAAATTTATCCACAAACAACCGCTGACCACCCTCGGTACTCATATCCTGACCACTGTGATCGATGAATGCCTCCTCAAATCTCGTAAAGAAATCAGAGACACTCTCGTCCTTCTTCTGTCGACAAGCTGACAACTTGTCCCAGTTCACCCTCATAGCTGGCATAAGCGTTTTCATCAAGGTAATAATTCTCTGAGGGAGAGCAGTAATAAGCTGTTCAGGCTTAGCCCCACCAATTTGTTGTGTATCTGCCGCAGTAAGAGCAGCCCAATCTCCACCTAATTCGTTTGCATGATCTTCCTGAGGAATCTTGGCCCATACCGGTTGCGGTACGACATTGCCAAACAGCATATCGATATCGGCAAGATTCATTATCGTAGCATCTACGAGCTGCGACAATTCCTTATAATACCCTGCAGGATTTTTGTGAGGGTCAGGCAAAGATTGCTTCACCTGCAAAACTTCCGATCGTTTCCATGGGAGATGTATCCATACTCTCTGGAAATGCGGCAAGATCGGTGGAGCAGCACCAGCGTCGCCTGGCATCCACACTGGTGGAACTTCGCGCATGGGAAACTGACCAGACGCATCTAGCTGTCTCTCAACATCCTCAACGAACAATGCTTGAGGCATCATAGAGGGGCGAAGAGCTAACAATTGCTCGACAGCACGTCGGACATTAGTACCTACTACCATTCCGCTCGAAAACTGGAGCTGTAGATTGGTCAAAGCAGTTAATACATCGTCCGATGCATCAGCCGATATTTGATCACGTAAAGCCTTGCACATTTCTTCAAAAACATATCGTTGTGTCGGTATATTGAATTGACTAAACATATTCAACACCGAACGTGGAGGATTTCTATAGGGATGCAGCATCCATGACATCGCCATATTGTACAGCGCAGCACGTTCCCTATTACCAGGAAGCTGACTACGTCTTTGTGGACCGTCCGAACCAGCGGACTCAGAAATAGGTCCAAGAGAATTAGCAAAATTAGCAGCAACTAAAGGAGTACGACGTCGGGTAGATGGAGAAGTATACGATAGAGTGGAAACAAGAGAAGAATCGGGAACAGAAGAAACAACAGGAGTAAGTAAAACAGGAGCAGTAGCGGGAACAGGAGTATGAGGAAGTACAGGCGGAGGAGCAGTAGGAACAGAAGCGGGCAAAGGAATAGGAACAGTCGGAGGAACAGGTTGAGGAGCGGGTACAGGAGCAGGTACAGGAGCAGGTACAGGTGGAACCACAGGAGCTGCGGTACCCTGTGCGTACGGAGGCGGTGACTTCATAAGATAGGACATTACGGGATCCTCAACTAATTCCTCCTTCTTATCTGACTCCGTTGGCAAAGCGGGATAACATTTATCTATAGTCATACGTTGAAGCCTGTCAAAAACTTCCTTTTCCTTTTCCTCCTTATCACGCTGAAACTGCTCTGCTTTCTTTACAATGGTAGCAACACCATCTCTCTGATTACGTTTTGTCTGTCTGATCTCTTTCTGTCTGGCTTCTTTGCGCCATAACCGAAAGGCATCAAACATGGCCGGCCTTGACTTTTTCTTAAACAATTTAGCCTCGAGGTTATCTAAAATCGGGGTCTCAAAACTACCATGAGGTGGCCAACTAAGGACACCATCTTTTTTGGTGTAGCGAATCCAATATTCATTAAAGGTAATCGGACCTAAACCATGCTTGCTGTAAAGCTCATAAGTGGGAGTTCCAACCGGAGGTATCGGACACGAGTCCTCCAGCCGGGAATCCGTACCACAACGTCTGAAACAACTGAACAAAGTACTACGACCAGGCATCTTGCACACTAGCCGAGTTTCACAAACTTCAAGGGTTACGGGATTTACCAAGTCCTTGCAAAGAGCAAAAACCCTCGGTTTTTGGCGGCTGCAGTCGTCAAATATCACAACAAAGAACCAAGTACAAAGAACCACAAATGCAATGGAACCATGCAACCACTAAGCAACCACAACCAAGGACTCTGGGAGCGACCCACAAATACTTAACTCAAAGATCGATGGCGTCACCAGGAAGGCCCGTCAATCTTCTCGCTGTACCAAGGTCTACGCCAGGCGCCAAAACAGGTCTACAGTCAGGGCAGCAGTCCGTCGCAGCCGTCAGGAGGCGGGAATCTTCGCGGGAAAAGTCGTCGGGCCACTTATTTCGACAACAGGATCGATGAAGCTGGGTGCACCTTCCCTCGGAGATTTCACACGAAGTTCCTCACGATCGTCGGGCTTGGACCGGTACCACTGATGCAGCCCCACGTGGGCGCCAACTGAAGGACTGGGTTATTTAAGACCCAGCGGTGCCAGGGGACAACACCTGAAACCTTCGTGGGTAACCTGTTCTGGCGTACAAATGACAGAGACACGGGACACTTCCTTCGGCGTCAAAGATTCGAGGTTTATTTACTGCAGGGAACACAGAAGTCACGTGAAGTACACAGCCGGTATGTTCGCGGGATCTGATTCAATTTGCTACTGTGGATCGCTCCTTTTTATACAATATTTTCCCATACGTTAACATGGTACACAAAGGTTTACAACTTGGTTCCCATCATCATCCCCAAGAGGGGTCGCTTTGATGTATTCAAGGTCCGGAACATAAGTACAGAAACGTTCGGTAGTTCCCAACTGTAAAAACCCATCTTCCCACCATTAGTACATTCCAATCGGCAGTAAACAGATCGAAGAAGGAACAGAGACAGGTGCAGAGGAAGGCAGAAACAGTGGGGAGATCGGAAAGGGTGTAAAAGGGGTGGTATCGGGAAACACGAGCTGCAGGCATCAAAGGGACGTGCCTAATGAGATGCACGGCTGAGACAATAGACCGGCACGGCAAGATGTGCCTCGAGCGGGGACATCTGCCTTACAGTATCATCCCCCTCATCATAAAGACACTTTCAAAGGAAATGTGTCTTCTGCAAGAGTCTTGGGAATCCCAGGGTCGCGAAGCGGACAGCGTCCGTTCGCTGGCTACTTGAGGGCAAGAGACAAAATGGATGCCGTATCTAAGATGGAACCCGTGGGTACAGATAGAAAACCCACGAAACAAACGAACGGTTCAGGTTAGCACAGCGAAACTGCGCACACCCACTAAACTCGTCATTTGCGGTTCATAGATACCAGACTCGACCATATTCGTGCGAGTCGAAAACACCACTTACGATTGACACGGAACCTCATCGGTGGGGTTCACTGCCATCCCAGTGCGCTAGCGCCCATCCTTAGGTAGGGCTAAGTCCTGTAAACAGGAATGGTGCGTCTGAAGAACTCTCCTGAGCTGAGTTGGTCTTAGCCTAAACGATCCTCCCTAGTCTCCGATTGTCTGCATGCCCTCTGTACCCGGCCCTCGTCTCAGCTGCTCTGCGGAACGTCTAGAAGACGGCTTCACTCTCTGGGTCTCCTGCTGCATGCCCGCATTTTCTGGACTACTGAATCCAGCATCACCAGAGCGAGGATGCGCTTCAAAAATGGGTCACCGGCCCGCGGCGCCTGGTAGCCGCCATCACTCTCTGGGTCTCCTAGTGCACGCCCAAATTTTCTGGACTACAGCATCCAGGGTCACCAGCCCAAGGACGTGCTTCAAAAGTGAGACACCGGCCCGCGGCATGGGACGCACCTGGGCAAAGCCCGGGCCAAAGGCGGGCCCCTCCACGCCCGTCGGAGCCGGTAGGAGACTGCGCTGGACCACTACTCTAACTCCTCAAATCGAACCCAGTACATAAGGTACCCGTTACCTCCTTGTATTTGCCAGTTCATTTCATACTGATAGTCTGCCATTATGGGGAGAAAGAAGGCTCCGGTGGAGAAAACGTAGGGTGGACAAGTGGCCACACTAGATGGATTTTTATCAACCGCAGCCAGCGTTCTCTCCCACGAAATTGAACTTACAGAGAGACGCCAACCCATGGAACCACTTTTTCATTCCAATAGGTCACCTTTAAGCACCAACCCTTCTAATTCTCTCCCAAACCCGTTACACCAAGCGGCCGTACCAGTGGGCCAACAGGAGCCTTTACCCACCATCCAAATCTCCCCAATTGGTAATAGGAGTAATGATGACCTAGTACTTCACCCTGACTCTGAAACTGACCATCCCTCAAAGCGAAGCAAAGGCGCCGGGGTTGCCAAACCGAAACCACCTAAAAACACTCAAGTAATTAAACCACGGGCGACCCGTTGTAAGACTGCCACCCTAAAGTTCACCGCAACATCGCTACCCTTGAATGCTCTTCCTTGTGAACCAACCCTTAACAAAGCCTTTTGGGATGAAGTCACTAAATTGATGTCCACCCTTCTTGAGCCCATTATGCTGAAATTAATTAAAATTATGGAGAGACTAGTTGGTTTAGAGGCCCATAAGGCATCAGCTCCTCTACTAAATGCTATACATCCTGCTGACATGCCCTCGGCCATCTCGAAGCAGACTAACTCCGTTGTGCCTTCTGCCATGGATGCAAATACTTTATCCCACCGGGGCTCTATACCACAGCTTTCTGCACAAGCTGATCTGGGTCATTTCTCCTGTGCTCAAGCTAACGCCCATTCAGAGGCTCGTTTTACATCCCTTTTAGCCAGAAGGGATAAAGACTATCAAACACCACATGGCCGGGCGATTTAAACTCAGGTTCCTGTTCTGCAGGTATCCAAGGACCACATGTGGCATCGGAGCCAAAACATTCAAAACAAGTCCTCCATCTCCCACCGGCCTTCTCACCACTTGTGTTGGTCATGGCTAATATTCCTCCTCTGAAGGCCCAACAGCACGAAACTACCACCCAGCTAATGGACAAGTGCCTACATTGGCTGTCAACTCATCTCTTGGACTGGGGTACAGTGAACTATTAGTTAGCAAACCAGATTATTATGACAAGAAGAGAAGGGTGGGTTGATAACTCCAATAAGACTATTGCAGGGGACTGCGTGGTGATACATTTTAATAACCCATTCTGTGGCTCTGTACTTCTTGACAATTTTCACAGATCACCTTCTAGGAGCACCCAAATCACCCTTCTTGGTCTGGAGTTCTTCTAAAAGCAGGGTCCCCTGCTAGATCTCATTAAGAGGGGAGGGGTGAGGGCCAATTACCCATATACCACGTCTCCCGACTTATGCGACTACCACCCTGGTGATTGGGTTACACAATAGATTTACTCCCCTCTCTGGCCTGGAAGCATGTGATTGACCATCAAAAACCACTTTCTTCAGTTATGACACAAGTCAATTCTGCTCCTCGACCCCAGGTGCCCTTAACGCATCCACATTTCCCGCCATCCGCAGTCAACAAGAAGATTAGTATGGCTTCACGGAATGTGGCAGGGATCGCAGCTAAGGTCAGAAACTTGGAGTGGCAGAGTTATTGGTCAAAGATGGATATTATCTGCCCCCAAGAAACATGAGCGCAGTACCCGGTATTCTTTGCAGGATACCATACAGTCCATACCCCTGCGATTCCCTCAGTGTCAGGCAGAGCCAAAGGGGGGCCATTATTAACCTCAGTTTCTAACACTTTACCCCTTCAAGTAAAACAGGTAGGTGCCCAGAATAATCACTTTCAAATCCTCAAAATGGAGCACAAAAAGGCTGACCCTTGGCTTTTAATTAATTTTTATAACAACGAATTTGGGGGTAATGTGAAAAGTGTGGCAGAGGATTTAAATAAGGATTCAAACAAACAGCAAATAGCATTAGGAACCGACAGTTGCACCACCCTAGTATATGCACAAACAGTCAAGGCAAAACCTTATTTGCCATAGTTGCCCACCTCTTAGGTCCACTGCTGTAGAACCCTAATTAACAGACAAAAATAGAGAACAGAGAGGCAACAATTTAGAATACAGTGCACAAATCAAGTTATTGTTCAAGAAAAGTTTTCATATGTGTTCACAAAAAGGGGTAGTGGTCCTTCAAGTTATTCTTCAAATATGTTTTTATTGCAGTCTTCAAATACTATCCTGACAGAAATGACAGCCAACGCGTTTCGCCCAGAATTGGGCTTCCTCAGGGCAAAAAATATATTTTTTAATGTAAATGCCACTGCAGTATGATGTCTCACAAATGGCGGACTCAGAATCGTTGATAACGGATTAAAGCTGTCTACAGGTGGTGCAGTCCGCCCGCTTTCTATTTAAGTATAAAATGCAAGTATGCATGGAATCCTGAAACGGTCCAGATGCTGCAATATGAGTTCCAATTAATCTTTCTCAAAAACGTATAGTGGTCAAGTCTCAGTGAGTAATGCGTTACATTCGGGTAGACACTATGATAGGTGTCACTGGATGTCACAAGTTATGAGGCAGAGCGAGATGACTCCATCCAGCACCGGGTCCAGTATCTTCGGCCGTGTAAATTGGAGTCATCTCACTCTACCTCATAACTTGTGACATCCAGTGACAAGTCCCCCATCCAGATTAAACTAAATGAGCCCTTGTGCAAATGTGGGTCGAGTGAGGCTAGCTCCTTATTTAAATCGACAATACACATTTGTGTAAACATATGGAGGCGAGGGTGTACGGGTTGGATGACCCCCAGGGTAACCCCCTCCTTCATTTCACCCATAGTGAATACGGCGAGACACTCAATGGCTTACTTTTCTCGAGCTCGAGGTCCCTGAGCATAAATAATACCTCAAAGACTGGCCGGGTAGAGAAAACATTCAGGAGGAACAACAGTGAGACCACAATAGATTTTGATTTTGTTTTAGTTTCCACAGTAGTCCAAGACAGAGGGAGTCACTCAGCCAACCTGTTTACTTCATATGGTGACCACGCAATTCTATATAATTACATGAGCATTTCCCAGATAATGGAAAGATCTCAACAGGTAGAGGGGGAATATCGCACTAGCCGGGAAAAATGTATACCAGCTAAAGAGGGCACAGGTCCTGAAGCAGAACTTCGCCCCCACATTATTAGCCCATATAAGGGATAATATTTTATACTTATAAACAACAAACTTAGGGGTCTACATTAGAAATCCGATAGTGATTCTATAATATTGTGCCTATGCCAGCTCGTGTACGTAGGAACAAACAATAGGTAGAACTAACAAATCATATCACCAGAATGTGAGACACCAGCAAAAGAGAAAGGTGTGTGTGAGGATGCAAGAACACAAGAGCACGTTTCGGTGCAAAAAAGACATTTCGAAACTCACTAAACACTTCATAACACACAACCATGGAGAAACAGACTTCAAGTGGCATGTCCTAGAAAAGCCGTTCATTCCACCGCACGTGAGTGATGTGTCAAAATTTCTGTTCCAAAAAGAACAAAAGTGGGTTTTTAAATTGGGCACAGATAGACAAGGACTGAATGATGACATACCTTGGTTCAGTCTATCTTGAGCATACATGAAAGGAGGCGACTGTGTTATGACCTTCATTTAAGTTGGACTGGTGTTGCAAAGAAATAATGTGGTGACTGCATCCTTACATAAACTACCAACGGAAGAGACATCACGTCATTTGGTAGTCCTTTATGCTATCCCGCGATAACGCCTTATAGCTGTTTGGCGTTCTATCTGAACTACACACATCGAGCGGGCGTTGTCATTATGTAGTTCCTGACATGTGAGCGAATAACATCGTTACTCTTAGCGGAGGTCGGACCAGTAAACTACACAAGCTTCATGCACTACATCATTTTGTAGTTCTATACACGTTGGCCCAGCGAGATTACGAGCCAGAGTATTGTCCTGCATCTAGCAAACATCGAGCGCACACTGAGACACAAACCTGACTCCCCCTACCATAAATATAATCCCTGGCATCAGTGTCTGACAAGAGATAATGCTACTGACAATGGTATTCTTCACCGGCTTTCGGCATAGCCCCTCCTCCGGAGGCTCTGATTGGTTGTGGCTTTGCAGACCAGATCATTGAAAAGGGAGGAACAAAGGTAGCCCGGTGCCTCCCCCTGACTCAGTCACAGTTCGAGACAACGACGGACAGGTAGGATTGTAACTCTAAAGTCCATCACCACACTTAATCCACAGTGCCTGGATCTAGGCTGCTTTCCAGCTTGCCTTTAGTCGTTTAACTTCTGATTAGTTGTAATAACGTGGCTACATTCTAAGCTTACAGCTAACGATAGAATGGATGGGAGGTTTGAAATAGGAACCAGTCGGTATATGCTAGTTAACTCTACGTACAGAAGACCTTGCGACCTCGTGGTTTGTGTATTGTCAGAGCAGATCAACGTTTGATCCCTCTGCTCACTGTAATCACGAAGTCGGTTTCTGTCCTTTTAGAGCGGGGTCTCACATATCCTGAGCCAGGTCCAGGAAGAGGTGAGGTCCACTCCCCGGACACACTGGGTGAGTAATGAACTTGTATATATTCCAGAAACGATGTATCTCTCTGAACAGACCAGGGTAGCTGAATGTGATTCACTTGTACGTTTGTCTCCAACAGACATTACTAAGTCACCAGGTGCCGAAGAGAGGAGTTCATACAGATGAAGGAATATTATATCCTTTACTGTTGTATTTCACTTGTGTGTTTTTTCATATAGTTTTTTCACACTTTTCATCACTCACAAGCAGTAGCATTAATATAGAACAGAGACCCTGACAAAAGCCTGGGGAACCTCCCGTAGTGGCTGAAACATGTTGGTTTCCTCGCAGCTATTTGTGTGTACTGCGATGATTATGTTACACTGTTCTTGTTTTTAAATGGGAAGGGGCTAACGTTCATTAAAACAGGTTTTTGTTAAGTTCCCTATCCTTTTTTAACCACCACTCTTAGGATTTTTGCACTGCACATTCCCATCATATCAGCATCATGTGGTATAACCGAGTGATTGTGGGTCGCTACCCCGAACCGGCTATCAGGGTATGCTAGTGGTCTCAATGATCAAGAGACACAATACCCGATAAGGATTACCAGATGAGAATATTGATCCATACAAGACTTTGATGGGAATCCTCAACTAGGGGCGACGTACGTTTGCTGGTGTCTCACATTCTGGTGATATGGTTTGTTAGTTCTACCTATTGTTTGTTCCTACGTACACGAGCTGGCATAGGCACAATATTATAGAATCACTATCGGATTTCTAATGTAGACCCCTAAGTTTGTTGTTTATAAGTTTAGTTCCAGTGGGGGATAATACTTAGGCTTGGTCTTTAAACATCCCTCTAGCCCTGTAATAGTGTTTGGTTTTTCATAATATTTTATACTGTCTTGGTGCGGAGCTGTCTCCTCCTTCTATAGTCACTCAATTCAATACCCTCCTATCGGAATTAAAAGCTGCATTCACGCCACATAGGTCAGCCCTTGATTTACAACAGAGCCGCTGGTTTGATACACTGTGCTCCTTAGCTGAGAGACGTCTCGTTACTGCCCTAAAATCCTAGCCTAGAGACGGGTCTTGGTTAAAACACTAAGATATGAGTATAAACAAGCCAGAAACAAACGTGTGAAAGATATAAGGGAGAAAGCTTTGGAGGATCTTGAAGAAGCCGCCATTTCTGGAAATAGTAGGGAGTTCTGGAATGCGTAAATGCCCCTTATTTTTAAGACATAAAAGACCCGTCTCTGGACACGCATGCCACCGAGCCACCCCCAGCTGCTTCATTGTGCCTTCCTCAGAGACCACTGACATTCATGATACACAAAGTCAGATTAGAGCTAGAAGCTTGAACACAGGGAAGAGCCCTGACCCAACGGGATCCCTATCGATCTGTTCCAGGACAACTTTGATATCTGGGTCCCCCTACTAACAAATGTCTTCAATAGCATAGTGGTAGAGGGCCCCCCTATCCTGGAAGCCCAGCGTTATAGTCCCGATTTTCAAGAAGGGTGATCGGGGCAGCACAAAAAACTATTGCCCAATCTCCCTTCTTGATACAACAGCCAAATTAATGGGTCGGCTGCTACTAGCCAGGCTGGAGGATTGGGCACTGGAACGGAATATTTTAATGGAGGCACAATATGGGTTCCAGAAGGGGAAGGGGATGGTGGACCAATGTCTCAACCTCTCGCTCTGCATAGATAAATATACAAAGGCCAAAGGTGGTAAGCTATACATGGCCTTTATGGATTTGTCAGCCGCTTTCGACTGCGTATCCCATCAGAAGCTATGGCCAATTATGGAGGAAATGGGTATAGATCCCAAGGTCACCTGTTTTATACCCAGATGTACACAAATGCTACCGCCTGCGTGAGGTATGGCGTTAATGGGGAGTGCACGCACCAATTCAAAATTGAGAAGGGGGTCAGGCAGGGCTGTGTCCTCGCCCAGTTTTTGTTTTCCATCTATACTAACAGGGTGGCGTCAGCCCTGTCCGGCTCAACCCCAGACGTGCCTATATTTGACAATCTCCCACTACCAATATTGGCTGATGACGCAGTCCTAATTGCTAGAACAGGAGTAGCCCTCCAGAGCCTCATTACAGCTTATGTCTCATTTATGGCCTCCCTAGACCTCCGACTCAATGAGACTAAATACTTTGTCATCATAGCTGGAGCTGCTAGAGGCACAAAATCTCCCCATTTCCATGAATTGACAATTTTTGATTTTCTATGCAGTAATGATTGAAAAAACGGTAATCTAAAACGTTAAATAAAAAGGTATAAACAAATATACCAGAATTGATATAAGAGGTGTTAATCCTTTTAGCTAAAAATTGTGCATGCTTAAATAATCCAAGGCATAGGCTTACCCCTTGTTATTTCAGTTCATAAATGTAATTAATACAGGGTGGCTTTGTACTTTTTAAAATCCCTACCTAACCCATATGTATGTTTTTCAGTCGCATCATTCTTGTGGGCATGCACAAGGAAAAGAAAGTCGCTGGGTTTGTTATCTTATTGATTTATAAGAGGCACCTAATTTTAAGAATGATTTTAAACTCTTCCACAGTTTTTTTATGAGATCAGTTTGTAATGATTAAATTGTGCTATTATTATCTATTTGTAAACAGATCGAATAAAGATTTTAAAAAAAGAAAGGGTCCACCTTGTACCATATACCAGGGACGTATAGGTAAGTTAAATACACCAATGAGGGTTATGCCATATAAAGAATGGAAAAGGGGGCAGCACGGGCACTTTACTACTTGTTAGCAGGGATGAAGTACACAGAGTTCTAAAGCCAGCAGCAACTGATAAGGCAAAAATATGGTGGTATACAGTACAAAAGATGTTAATTTCCTACACTACTCTTCTGTGGTAGCCCCCGGAGCACATTTAGGGCCCTCCAGAAGTGTCATGCTAAGTAGACCTTCTGCTTCTGAGGCCCAGTGAGTGTGTGTAGCAGATGGCACTTTCCACAGCATCATAAAAGCTTTTGTGTGCCAAAGTTTTGGATCACTGACAGAATATCGACAGTCAAAATATCGACTTGCCAAAATATTGAGGTAAAAATATAGAATGCCAGAATATCGACTTCCTATCTACAAACAATTAAATACAAAAATATCGACTCAAAAATATCGATAGGAAAAAATATAGACAGTCAAAATATCGAATTTTTTAAATATCTTAAAAGTAATTTAAAACTAATATAATAATAAATATAATTAATTCAAACATACTTAAAATACTTAAATAAACTTAAAATTAATAAATTATTAATGTAACTTAAAAATGTTTTTATTTTAATATATATATATATTCACTGAAAAACCCATAGGTTTCACACCAGTTATAGTTAGGAATTAGCATTTAAAAAACCTATTAAATTCACTGAAAAAACCAGAGGTTTCACACCAGTTATAGTTAGCTGGAAATTTTACTGACATAAAACCAATGAAATTCCCACGTTATAGTTATTCGGACTCACTATAACTTGCGCGTGCAATGCACTGCTGATGACATCACATATTACATCACTCATGACATGGCATTACTGAATTGGTTGTTGTAACTGGTATGGGTATATGCACTTTTTTGAAAATGTTAGTTTCTATTTTTGAATATGTGTTTCAAAGGTTACTTTACAGTGAGAGGAGGTCTGTCACTGTGTCACAAGGATGGTGTCATCAGCAGTGCATTGCACGCGCAAGTTATAGTGAGTCCGAATAACTATAACGTGGGAATTTCATTGGTTTTATGTCAGTAAAATTTCCAGCTAACTATAACTGGTGTGAAACCTCTGGTTTTTTCAGTGAATTTAATAGGTTTTTTAAATGCTAATTCCTAACTATAACTGGTGTGAAATCTATGGTTTTTTCAGTGAATTTCATAGGTTTTTTTTAATGCTGGTACATTCTGTCATTGGGCTACAGTTCTGCTACATCTGGCTGATATTTGGGCAATTTTTTTTTTGTCTCTGGTGGCCATCTTTTGGCTACATTGGGCTATATTTGGCTACATTGGGCTACGTTTGGGCACTAACATATATATAGCCCAATGTATCCCAATATATATTTTTTCAAAGTTAATTTTCGTAAAAACAACTTTAAAATAGGGCTTCCAGTCCATACAATTTTTCCCATTTTTTTTTATTTATTCATTTTTTTTTTTTTGGGGGGGGGGGGAGGGGAGCGCTCCCGGAGCGCGCCCCGGGGAGCGCCCCGGAAAGCGCAATTATATGAAGCGCCCCGGGGCGTGCACCGGGGAGCGTCCCGTAAGCGCCAATATCGCGAACGAAAACATGATCGTGACGTATCGCGTAGCCGCGTATGCGTGAAACGCACGACGTAAGCGCACCGACGCGCTTACGCTACGCGACCCGGAGCACGCCCCCGGGCACGCCCCGGGGCGCGTAGCGTAAGCGCGTCGGGTCATGTGCCCTAAAAATAACACTTTTGATTGGTTCATAACAGTTTTGGTTTCATAATGATAAACCCCCTAGTCATGTGACCTAAAATTAACACTTCTCATTAGTTCAGGATATTTTTTTTTTCCAAATGAGGAAAGCCCCCACCTTTTTTCCTTATTCTACCTTTTTGCTTTGAGAGAGGAAGACCTTTACTTTTATCTATAGAAAATGGCTACATTAGCTGCAGCTGCTGGATCTTCTGGACCACCACCACCACCACCACCACAAGGACCTCCTCAACTTCACAGTGGTGGAGATCCAGAACAGGAGGAGGATGAGGACGAAGAGGACAGTAGATTCGTCCCAGAGGACAACATAACATACAAACCAAAAGAGCATATCATTTGGCAATTTTTTTCTATCCCGAGTGACAAAAAAAAAGTGAATGCACCTAAAGCAACCTGCCTTATCTGTCATCAGGAGATGTCAAGGGGGAATCCCAACAAGAAGTACTCCTTCGGCAACCACACAATGATTAGGCATATGGTTAGAAAACATCCCAACAACTATTCTAGGGCAGAGGTCAGGGAACTGGCCAAAAACCCTGTACAATCTTCTGCCAGCACCTCCAAAACTACTGTTCCCACCCCATCAGGACCGGAAGTTAGGGAGACATGCTCCATCATACAAACCAACTTTTCAAATTTTAAAATGGTTTGTAAATTTTGTGGTCAAACGATTTGCTATGGTGAGCAATGCATCACTCTTATTAATCGTGCTTGGGAAAACCACAAGTGCCAAAGGAAATATTAATTTGTTGCCCTTTTTTTTTTCTCCTGTTGAGCCCTTTTGAAATGCTTGGTTTTTGTTTCTCTCCTTAAAAAATACAAAAAAAACAAAAAATGTTCAGAAAAACCAAAAAAAGCAAAAAAAGTTTAAAAACTCCGAAAAAAAATATAAAACAACAAAAAGAATAAAAAAACAGTTCTTTTCAGAACTACCTCCCATTTATATAAAATGACTTAAATTTTAAAACTCTGCCATTCTCTTTTCTCCCTGGTGCGCTCCCCGGTGCGCGTACCGGGCGCGCCCCCCGCGATAATCAAAAAAATATTTATTTTTTTTTACCCCGCGGGGCCCTTTTATGGCCCCCACATTAAACCTAGGGGGTCAGGGGGGGTCTACCCTGCCCCTTATGGTCAATTCCCCCCTTTGTTTTTGACACCTCTTGTGTCTCGATTTTACCGAGACACAAGATGGCGGCCGCTCCGGTCTGTTTCGAATGTTTTCAGACACCCGACAGCCAATCAGCTTTCCTTGCGCACCTCACGTGGCGCGACCGGAGCGCTCGCCGGTGCGCGCACCGGGGAGCGCTTACAGATATATATATTTTTTTAAACTTAAATTACTCAAATTCTACTGGAGCACATATCTTGAGACATAGCAAAGGCACATCGGGCTACCAGTCCCTACAATTTTGCCAAGTTTGGTGGAAATCCATTCATACGTTCGGGCTAAAAGTGAAATTGACCGCCCTATGGAAATTAACATGGAGAAAACGCGTTTTGGGACCCCCCTTTTATCTCGGCCCCCGCTTGACGAATCCCCCCCAAACTTTCTGGGAAGGACCGGAGCTCGACAAGGCCATTTTCAGGACATTTTCAGGCAGATTCGTCAACCGGCTCCAAAGTTATTCCAAATAGAATTTTGAGATTTAACATTGAAAAAAATCCTAACTATAACTACCTACTGGCGACCGCCAGTAGGTAATATATATATATATATATATATATATATATATATATATATATATATATATATATATATATGTAATTAACAAAACATATACAATATTTTTTCCGTAGGATAGCGAGAGGGTTAAATTTACTTTTCCCACTCCAGAGAGTGCAACAGTAGGGAAAGCGTTGGATAGCGTAGGGGTAAAAATTACTATTCCCACTCCAGAGAACGCAACAGTAGGGAAAGCGTAGGATAGTGTAGAGGTAAAAATTACTATTCCCACTCCAGTGAGCGCAACAGTAGGGAAAACGTTGGATAGCGTATGGGTAAAAATTACTATTCCTACTCCAGAGAGTGCAACAGTAGGGAAAACGTTGGATAGCGTATGGGTAAAAATTACTATTCCCACTCCAGTGAGTGCAACAGTAGGGAAAGTGTTGGATGGCGTAGTGATAAAAATTACTATTCCTACTCCAGAGAGTGTAACAGTAGGGAAATTGTTGGATAGCGTAGGGGTAAAAATTACTATTCCAACTCCAGAGAGTGCAACAGTAGGGAAAGCGTTGGATAGCGTAGGGATAAAAATTACTATTCCAACTTCAGTGAGTGCAACAGTAGGGAAAGCGTTGGATAGCGTAGGGGTAAAAATTACTATTCCCACTCCAGTTAGTGCAACAGTAGGGAAAGCGTTGGATAGCGTAGGGGTAAAAATTACTATTCCTACTCCTGAGAGTGCAACAGTAGGGAAAGCGTTGGATAGCGTAGGGTTAAAAATTACTATTCCCACTCCAGTGAGTGCAATAGTAGGGAAAGTAAATACTTCATATATAAATATAAATAACATAAATATTCATACCAATTACAAAATAATTGAAATATTTTACAATTTTATTAAATATATTAATTAATCAATTAAAATTACAAATAAAAATTAACTAATAATAAAAATTACCTTCTAATACTAATTATTTACCAATTACCAATAAATTAATTTACAATATAAAAATAAATAAAAATTAGACACACAAAAAATATTTAAAAAATGTAATTACTCACAATTAAATTACTTTCCAAGCTATTCCCCTATAAACACACAACCCACTACAGAAAATAATGTAATAAAAGTCACATATTTATCGATTAATCAATTACAATAATTCACAAATTATATTTTAATAAATTAGCAATTAATAATTAATTAACAATTAATTCTAAATAAATAACAATAAATAAAATAACATATTTAATTAATTATTATTAAATTACTTCCCACCCTATTCCCCTATAAACCCACAACCCACTACAGAATTTTATTACACAAAAATTAAAAATTAATATTAACTTACCTTAAATTCGATATTTTTGTTGTCTATATTCTCTATAGTCAATATTATGTCCATTCTATATTTTTGATTTGATATTATGTCCATTCTATTCGATATTTAAATTTTCTAGTCGATATTTTGGTAGTTTATATTCTGTCTAGTCGATATTATGTCTATTGTATATTTTTTACTCGATATTATGTCTAGTCGATAATAAAAACTCGATATTTTGACTCTATACCCAAAGTTTCTGCTTTCACACAATATGTGAAATGCTGGAAATAAAACAAAAACAATCCTAAAGTGTGTTTTTAGCCACACTTTAGCAAAAATATCCCTATTGTTGTGCTTTTATAGGTAAGAACGGGAGGAGAGGGGAACAACTTAGTCCAGGAGCAGGTATTTGAGAAAGAAGCATCAGGCAAAAGAGAGATCTAGAAAACACATGCATTTTCATAGAGTCTGAAAGAAAAAAGTAGTTCCCTAAATGTGAGCAGTGGTGGGATGCATATCAGTAAATCAAAAGAATGGTAACAAGGGTATGCTCCTGTGGAGAGCCAAACACAACAAGATAAAGGCTGAAGGTGAATACGAAGTGAGCAATTGTAAATGATAATGGAGCCAACCAATGATAAGGAATGGGAAGGCTGCAAGCCTACAAAAAGTTCACAAGTATTTCGCAAACAAACAGCTAGATCTGTCTGGTAGGGTCGAACTAAAAAACTGGCTTTGAAACTGGTCCCTATCAGGACCCTATTTTCATGCCCTTCATTTTACAGGCAAAAACATTGATCGATAGCTCAACATTGACTGCAAAAACCCTTCACATAATCCATGTGAGTTGTGCACTCCTTGGTTACATTCCATATGTTGTACCTCTTCTTGCAATCTCTAAGAGTACTTGCTTTTTCCAGGTGTGTTCCTGAAGTTTTGTTTATGCAACATAGGGCTCTTTTACAGTGCATACGGTGTTGCCTTTTAATGCCTGGGTGAGTTCAGGCTGTGAGTGGGTATTAGTGTTTATGATGGCGCACGATGGGGAGTTCCGAATTTGTGCCAGAGGCCAGTGCGAGTTTCTCACAATGCCAGCAGTGGGTCCCAATCGTTCAGACCTCATGCACATCCAATCTTTGGCCTCTCTGCAGAGCACACAAAGTGACAGTCATATGTGCCAATCGGGGTCACAAGCCTGGGGTGGATACTGTTGTACGGAATCCCTCCTCTTAGCCTATGCTGTGAGATGTCACCTTGTGCCCCAGAACTGCAGCTGTTTGCATTTGAAAACACTGTATGCTGTAACCAGGCTTCTCAAAGTTTGAAACCTCCATCCCACTGGTAGCATCCCATTTACTTGTGAGAATGACCCAGGAGACAATTATGTTTATGGGCCATATGTATCAAGCAAATTCGCATTCGCAAACGCTGAAATTCGCATTTGCTAAAAGGTATGTATTAAGGAAAATCTGGTGCAAAATAAGGAATCGCAAAATTTGCGATTCCTTATTTTGCAATTGCATTTAAGGAATCGTAAATGTTGCGATTCCTTAAATACAATGTATGAAGCAAAAAAATTGCAAATTGTCCTTAAGGAATCGCAAATTACTACCAACTTCAAGTTGGTGGTAAGTTGCGAATTCCTTGAAAAAGGCACATTTTTGCATTTTTCAAAGTGCCATGTGAGGCACATACATGCCCTTAGGGCATGTATGTGTGCCACATGTGCACCCATGTTATTTCAAGGGTGCAACAGGGTGTCCTTTGAACACCCCTGCACCCTTGAAATTATTCTCAATTTGCGATTCTCAAATTGCGAATCGCAAATTGAGAATAACTTCCCATTCATTCCTATGGGCCTCCTGGCAATTAATGAATACTGAGAATTCGCAAAAACAATGCAAATTTGTACATACATCCCAATTTGCGATTCTGAAATAGCGATTTCTAAAAAATAGCTATTTCAGAATCGCAAATCAGGTTGATGATACATATGGCCCTTTATCTCATATCTGAGGAACAATTAACTTGACATGGTTAGCCCTTATATCTCTCAACGAACTGCAAATGTGAAGTACTTTCGGCGTTTAAGCTGTATAAAAAGACTAGCAGGAAACAAATATGCATTAACATCAAGTGTAATGTTTTTTTGGTTCTTTGAACACATTAAAAGCAGTTTAAACATGCAATTTCAAAGTTCCAAATATCTGTTTAAAAATACTTTCAGCCATTTCCGGGATCAATCGCAAAATGATAAATGTAAAAATACATGCTATTTTTAAAAAGTAAAATCATGTTATTTTTTTATTTTTGCATTTCTTTAAGATTATATGTGTTGTTTTTTTAATAGACACTCGATCTTTTAAATGAGGATTATTATATGGACATGAATCCTCTTCGCGTGTGATGTCAGTTCCAGTGACGTTATTATGAATTGCATCTATAAAGGAAAGGGGTGTTTAAAGGGGGAACGGGGGTGATTGAGGCGCAATTTTTTTTTTAATCCTAAATATTCATCACAAAGTCATTGTTGTTACGCATTTATTTGATGCTAACAAGCATTGACAGACCTTTAGGTGTGTTGTGTTATATATCTGGTTTCAGCAAAGGAAAACGCACAGGGAGGCAGCCAAATATTGGTCATGTCATGTGGCGTGCTGGGTGAAGCACATGATTTTAGTTTATATGTTTTAAGCCACATTTTTTATTTTAATTGGCCACACCGCTTGGAAAAGATTCTAGTTATGCTTGTTTGACCACGATCTTGTTAGAGACCCCACCCTTGTCATCCCACTTGAGGCAGTGCTGCTCAGGGCGAGCTTCCCCCTTCAGTGCGTTCTCAGTGCGAGTTTTTCCTCAGTATTTCTCTCTCAGCTCGCAGTGACACTAGGCGCGTACCCGAGCCCACCCCAGCGATATTACTCGCTTCATAAATTCTGCTTATCTGGCGGTGTGTACAATGCCCTTTGGTGACGCAACCGCGATTTCAGTCAAGTATCACGTGACCTGGTGCTCCAGGCAAAGTGCTGATGTTGGCATCCGGGCTATCCAGACATGTAGAAACATCGGGAGCTGGGAAACACCTGGAGATCAATGTACACAGCACACCTGCTGCTTCGAATCCGCACCTGAACAGAAGATTAACCCTTCCCCACCCGTTCACCTGTTCAAATGCTTTAATCGAGAGATGTGAACGTGATTCAGTGTGGCTCTATGATAGCTACATAGTTCTCGTCTGGTATACGGAATGAGAGCGCCCATAAGCACTGTACAGTTTACCTAGGGTTACCAACTGGCAGGGTGCAAATTCAGGACGGTCAGTGTAAAAATTCAGGACAAAGGGTCAAAATTCAGGACAAAAATTCAGGACAGAAGGTCAAAATTCAGGACAAAAATTTGGGATGAAACATAAGTTTTACAGACATATCAGAGGAGGTGGCACAATAATATATAAGTAAGTAAATAGACAACCAAAAAAATTCAAGTCAAAATAAGTTTATATAAGGTTGATCCAATCGTAGACTTCACAGTTTTTCAGTATGCGTGCAGCTTTGCAAAGCGACATTGGGCCCTTTATGCAATCAAGATTTGTGCTAGTTACAATAAACATTAATAAATGGTATGTATTATTTGTATGTTGAAATCTGTGTACAGTGCAAACGGTGTTAGTTATTTTATTTGTATTTTCTCCAGCATGGCGCCAAGTCAAAAGCAGAATGCTTTGCCCTAGTCCCATGCAGGAGAAGGCACCCCACATGCTGTCACTACAATTGGGCCCATTGGCACTTACAGAATGACAATCAGCTGCAGTCACAGACTGACAATGGGCCCTCCACAGTCTGCACGAGGGAGGTCGGGAGGGGCCGCTGCAGGCAGCCTCTTCAGTTTAAAAGATAAGAGCGAGAGGCCCGAGTGAAATCTTTTTATCTCACGGGGCCTCTCGCATGGGACAGCATTCCTTTCTGAGATTTCCCATTTCGATTTTAGTATGATGTCTGTAAGGCGTCCGTAATTTGGGATCCCCAAATTACGGACGCCTTGTGGACAGCATACTAAAATGACGGACGGTCCGTGAAATTTACGGACGGTTGGTCACCCTAAGTTTACCAGATAACTGTGTCCCCAATTACGCCGTGGCCCTCTTCTTGGCATTTTTTTTTACACACCATGGTTTTGAGGTGTTTAGTTTATTGGGATCGAATAGGGTGAGCGCACACTATGTGGAGTGGTGTGGCTCACTGGTTAGAGGCGGCAGACCTGGAAGCAGAGGTCGCCCGGTACCAGGGTTCGAATCCTGACGTGGCAGGGTCTTGGGCCATGGACAGTGGACTCGATAATTCTCGCCTCAGAGCCTACTCCAACCATGGGTCCCACTCAGCAACTCTGGGCAATGGATTGCCTAATCTCTACTAACGGCCCCATCAGCGCCGGGGATGCTTGTCTTCACCTTGGAGATGCCCAGGAGGGACCATCCCACAGGGAAAGCCAGGATGGGTTCCCCAGCGGTATACAGCGCCGGGACCACCCTTTGCTGGGGCAGCTGTGCGCTTTACAAGTATACAACATTTAACACTACTTCACCTCCCAGCACAGTTCACCCCTTTGCATTATGGTAAGGATCTATTGAATTGAATTGAACCAGGACTTAATACCTCATATGATTAAACGAAACCCCATAATTGAAGTTTATATGGGTCTTATATGGGCGGCAGTGTGGTCTGCTAGCTTTTATGTCCGCCAGGTTAAAGGTTTGTGCAATGGAAGGAGCCGAAGATGGAGAGGGGCGGGCCGACGATCAAATCTTCTTCCTTTCCAGCCAACCACAGCGCCCTGGAACAGTCTGTGCAATTATCACTACCAGCTTTTTTACATCACCCATTCATGCTCTCTGACTCAGAGACCTTCAGAAACGGATAATTTAATTTTATAATGCCCGACTGTTAAGTGAAGAAATCCGGGAAAACCACAGGTTAAGTAGTCGTAGTTTATTGCCGAAATTACTCCACCCAGCACACGAAGCATCCGTCCAGTAGAAAGCCCAACGGTGACTCGTTACAACGTTAGAACTCTCCACAGAACGGACCCTTCATGCGTGAGCCACATATTTTAAACATAACACAAGATAAAAAACAAAGCGCGTGAAATGCGCGAGGGAAATAAAGAACATGGAATGAATAGACATCGTTCGGGCCACCACACGATGTACACTTAACACTTACCACTACACCACCTTCCCCCCTACAACAGCAAATAATAAATAAAAAACAAACAAAAGAAAGAAGAGAAAGCAAAATTACATCTTAAAATCTGACAAAACCATCAAACTTTTTTGGAAATCTAATAGTCCTGCCACGGGAAGAACATGTAACAACATTTTGAACATTTGAATGACTGTTTGATGTTACAGCTGGAGTGGCCCCAGCACTCTTATCTGAAATATCTAACCAATGACTCCTATCGAAATCCTCTTTAGAATCACAACGTCTATTTTGCATAATTTCCACCTGACGATGAGAAACTTTTACTAGCTGACGTTTGTTCCACCAACCCTTCCTATCAACAAACGCAGCCCCCTTACTGACTTTAAGGACTTGGTCTGGCTCGAGGAACTTCGATTCTCCTTTTTTAACTCTATCTGTTTTTTTAATTAAAACCCAGTCACCAACTAAGATATCCACATCAAAAGAATTAATTTTCTTATCAAAATTCTTTTTCATTTGATTCTGTTTGTCACCTACTTTTTTACGAATACCACCCAGATCAATCTTCTTCTCACCAGACATATGCTGAAGCCAAGAAGGAAACAAAACAGAATGAGCCTCCGTGCCCCTCAGTAAAGTAAATGGAGGCACTTCTGTGGTACAGTGAGGTGAGGTGTTGTAATGCCACACTTTTTGTTTAATGAATTCTTCAACATTAATATTGCACGCTAATGCTGTTTGAACCCCTTCTTTGATCACTTTATTACCTCTCTCCACCAAGCCATTCGATGAAGGTGAGTATAAAGCGACTTTTAGTTGTTTAATGTCCAACTCACTTAGAAATTTGCACATTTTTTCAGATATGAAATGTGTACCGTTATCAGTAACGATTACTCTAGAGGTACCTTCCAAATTAAACTTTTTCCTTAAAAAGGAGATTGTAGAATCAGAATCAGGAGCTTTAACGAACTCATGATACATCCATTTTGAATAATAATCAACCAATAAAATAACATATCTATTTTCATGATTCAAAACAGTATATGGTCCGGAAAAATCTAGCCCGACTTTCTCCCATGAAGTATGTGGGAACTCAGTTGGATGCAGGGGAACTTTCAAGGTTTGCCAGTGCTTGTCCGATAAAAGACACTCAGGACAAGCATCAATCAACTTCCTAACCTGATCATCTACAGAGGGCCACCAGTAGTGCTGCTTTATCCTCATGATAGTCTTGGTAACCCCTAAATGACCCTGATGAGCTTCATTAATAATTGAAGAACGTAAACTGAATGGGGGAATAAATTTGTCACCCCTACAAACAATTCCATTCTCAACTGAAAGTTCCGCAGAAATGTTGGCAAATCTGCGTAATTCGCCTTCTAAACACCTAGGCTCAGGCCAACGATGTGTGGAATAATCAATGACTTTCTGTAGAATCACATCGTTCTCATAAGCAGACCTCCAATCTTTTTCAGATAGAACTGAACTAATTTCACACACAGTATCCACAACAGTAACACATTCAATATCCTCAGCTAAAACATCCTCATCGTCATCTTTCACCATTGACAACCTTGAATGGCAGTCAGCCCGAAAATTCTTCCCCCTTGAATGTGTTTCACCTCAAAATGAAACTCTTGCAATTTAGAAACCAGCATCATCAACCTTGCAGACATACAAGAAAAAATAATTTTGTTGAAAATATAAATTAGAGGCTTATGGTCGGTAAACAATTCGAATTTCCGACCCCAAATGTACATTCTGAACTTTTGTACCACCCAGACGCACGCTAATGCCTCCCTTTTGATTGTACTGTACTTTTGTTTGAAAGATTTGAGGGACCTAGAAGCGAATGCCACAGTTTGTCCATGACCCTTCACTCTTTAAGTTAGTACGGCTCCAAGTCCAGACATGCTGGTGTCAACTGTTATAATCGAAGTACAGTCCTCTCTAAAAACATGGAGGGCTCGAGCAGACACAATCATTTTTTGACCTCACTGAAAACTTTGTCGAGTTCAGTAGACCAAACAAAACTGCTGCCTTTCCTTAATAACATGCGCAAAGGTTCAACTAATTGGGAACAAGACGGAACAAACCTTGCTTAATACTCCGCCAGACCAAGAAAGGACCCTAAGGAGTCTTTGTCAGTGAGATGTTTGGCATCCTCAATGGCTCTAATGACCGAAAATGTTGGCTTGATCACCTGTTTGGAAACGGTGTGTCCCAAATATTCGAGTTCATTAACTGCAAATTTACATTTGTCACTACGGACGGTCATGTTCTTTGACATTAAAATTAAAAGAACACGCCTCAAAATTATATTATGTTCCTCCAATGACTTTGCAAAAATTAAAATATCGTCAAGATATGCCTGAACATCCTCAACTTCGTGAAAAAGAGAATCCATAAGTTTTTGGAAAATGCTTCCGGCCGACGCCAAGCCAAATGGAAGACGCAAAAACTTGTATGCCCCAAAGGGGGTGATGAAAAGAGTTAATTCTTGGGACTCTTTTGATAATGCAACTTGATGGTACGCTGATTTCAAATCAATCCGCGAAAACCATTTAGCACCACCGAGATTTGCGAGTAACTCATGGATTTTGGACAGGGGGTGACAGTCTATGATGATATTTTTATTTAAGGCGCTCAAGTCCGCGCAGAGCCTAATCTCACCAGACTTTTTGCGCGCGACCACGATGGGAGCCACCCACTGAGAAGAATTAACAGGTTCTATTATACCCTGATCACACACATTTTTTAAAGAATCTTTTAATTCTCTCCTCACACTCAGAGGGACAGATAGTACTCTATGTGAAACAGGTTGAGCCCCTGGAATTAATCTGATCTTGTGCTCGAAATTCTTTACACTGCCCACATTGTCACTAAACACTGGCTTGAACTCAGCAATAATTTGTTTCTAAAGTAATAGGAGCAGACTCAGGCATGCTACACTCAATACTAGACACTGGTAGTTCCCCAACCTTGATTAGATTATCGTCCCCAGGAACCAAGTACAAACCCATGCGAGCAAGATCCTTCCAACCTACTATATTCTTTTCTTTCTCCGCAACATAAATTTTAGTCATCGTTTCCCTTCCCAGACATTGGACTAACCCAGAGAAATATCCAATCATGTTAATGTCTTTTTCCCCAAACGCTTTGGGATTTATGTCGGACTGTAAAAGGTCAACCTTGCTTTTCCATAAATTATAAAAAGTTGTATCCCTCAATTTAGTGAATTGGGATCCGGAGTCTGCCATAACCTGTAAAGGAACATTATCAATTATTGCAGAACATGAAGGTCCTTTTATAGAATCAACTTCACCTTCACAATCCAAAGTAACCACTATGTTGCTAAGAGAGTTGCTACAGTAATCAACATCGGAGTCAATATAGTTCACATTAGATAACTTCCTAACATTTCTGCATACCCCTTGGAAGTGTCCCACTTTTTTACAAATTACACAACGCTTGTTGATGGCAGGACAACCTGAAAATTTCCAATGTGATTTTTGGATCCACATCTATAGCAAAATATAGACTGTTTCTTTTGAGGAAACTTAAAATTTTAGCTTTTTGTATTTTCTGCACAAATAGCGTTGTCCTGATCAGAATCAGATGGGTTGATCATGCCCTTTGCTGTATCAATCATCACTTTACTAGAGAGTGTGGAGCGCTCAATGCTTAATACAAGATCAAGTACGTCATTCAAAGAAGGATTTTTGCACCCTAAAATCCTCTCCTTGATCTTACAGGATGCGCAATTGAAAACAAACTGATCCCTGATATAGTTATCGGATAATGGACCAAAGTCGCATGTGGTTGACAACACTCTAAGGGCAAAAATGTACTCTTCAACTTTCTCCTCCTCTTTTTGTTTCCTTGCATAAAAATTATGGCGCTCTAACATAATGTTGGGTTCCTCTGCAAATTGTTTCTTTAAACGGGCTACTGCTTCAAGGTAAACATTCCATTGACCATCACCAGCGTGAGAAGCAGGAGGCGGAATAGGTACAACACTATGAAAAATTATTTGCGCAGCTTGGTCAAGACATCCGAAAAGAATAGCAAATTTCCGTGCAGGGGAATATGCAACAGCGTCAATGGTAACAAGGTGATTTTCAAAGAGTCTAAACCATTCTGACCATATGATCTCAGGACTTCCAGGCTTGCTTAGAAAAGGGGGTGGTTGAGTAATTTGCTGCAACTGAAAGTTAGCCATAATATATAAAAAACACACAAATTCTTAAAAATAGTTAAATAGAGCCTGTAAAAGAAAAATCTTAAACCCACAATTACAATTGTAATACAATATAAACCTTTCTTAAAAACTACACCAATAAAATGATCAGCAATGTGGAAAACTGTCAATATGTAATTAAAAGTGTGTGTATCGCTGTTGTAGAAGCTGACACACAAGGCTAGCAGTTGTTGAAATCGAGGAAACAGTAAAATGCTGAAAGAAATGGAAAATTAAGCATGCGTATCGCTGCTGAAAGTGTGGAAAAAGGTAGGGCTGATGACCTTTTTCAGAGTTGCCCGACGTTAACCGCCTCTATACCCACTCAAGTTACCAAACAAAGAGGCAGGCGCTGGAGACTGGAAGACAGGAAACAGAAGTTTTATTCCGACGGAGCAGAACACATCAAATCAGACAACAGGGTATCTTCTCGAGGTGCTCTAACCGCATCTCCGAGGCCTGGCCTCTTATACACGAGTTTATTGCTTTATTACGTTAAACACATCTCTGTCATTACTTTGATGTAAGGAAAGACATCCTCGGAATCTCTGCTTCAGGCCCGTTCCCACACACATTTACAGTTGAAGTCCCCACCCCGGTCACAACAGGTGATGATTATCGCGCAGCTGGACATTCCTGCCGATTCACGGAATGTGTGAGGTCGATCGGATCTCATGGGGTGGGGGCTTTGATCAACTCATGGATCCTTTGATAGGGGAAGCTTCCTACTGTACAGGAGGGGGGGCAATAACAGTATCCGCAGGGCCAGGTGGCGGCCTGGGAACGAGTAAGACAAACGGGCACAAAGGAAAGGGGGTTTTATCAAAGGATCCGGGACCATGAAAGGAATGGAGGGAGGTGTCGCGCTGGGAACAGGATGGGGTTCCGAGGCAGAGCTGCGTGGAAGAGGGTTTTATGACCCAAGGCATGTGAGAGCGGGGGTTGTCAGCGTGCGGGGGATGCTTTGCGAGGTCAGGAGAGAGAGAGACGCGCTGGCTATCAACGATGGGCAGAGAGGCCATGGCACTCAAAATGGCTGCCGCTTACGCGCTAAGCATGAGCGGATTTTGCGGATTGGCAATCCGCGAATTTGCGGATTTGCAAACTCGCAATCCGCAAAATCCGCGAATTCCCGCGAATTTGCGGATTTTTTTTTTTTTTGTGTTCGCCCGTGTTTCTGCCAGTTCGCGAGGGTTTTTACAATTTCGCAATTTGCGAACTTACCTGTCGGGTCGCAAGTTTTGCGAACTTGTTGTTTCTACGTGTCCAACCTGTTTGGGACACTCTTCTTCATCACTGCCACTCTCTGTCACCACTGCCACTCTCTGACTACTCATGCCACCCTCTGGCCCACCCATGCCACCCTCTGTTTCATCACCACACCCTCTGGTTGTCCAGTGTACATTATTTTTGGCAAAGCAAAGCACACCTTCCCTGCCTCAAGTGACCTGAATTAATTTGGGGCTGATTAATGTGTCACAGAATATTTTTTTAGCTGGCACCTGCTTCCTTAGTGCGCCCTGATTAGTGATCTTTTGCACTTGCTAAGTGCTTTCATTGTTGCAAAATTAGTTACAACACCTGCCCTGCCCCAACTGACAATAATGAATTAGGGGCTGATTAATGGATTTTAACTTCCAGCCTGGCTCCTGCTTGTCTCCCTTAGCTGTAATTCAGGACCTTTGTGGCATATGTGTAACTATTCTGAGGTTCAGAGCAGGGTCACATAATAGTTGCAACTGGCAACTGAACTCTGGAGGGGCCCCTCAGGAAGCACTACAGGAAATGGCTACTAATGATGAGCCTGAACTTTTGAACCTGGTAAGTAGTTACTTTCAGTTTTGCTAAAATCGTATTTCTGCAATTTCGCACTTATTCGCGGGGCGCGAACTCACGCGAACAGTGCGAGCAGTGCGAGCAAAATCCGCTGCTCGCGGATTTGCGGATTTTTCAGGAAATTCGCAAATCTCGCGGATTGCGGATTTCCCGAAAATCCGCAAAATCTGCGAGCGGAACGGATTTTCCGCCCATGCCTATTACGCGCATGAATGGGCTCGAAAAGGGGGGGGGCAAGATGGCGCCGATAATGTTGATGCTGCAGTCTAAGTTTTAACAGTCCTCCCTTTTCAACATATCTAGCCAGCTTGCCTACTCGATATCGATCTTCATTAAATTCCTGACCTCGGCATCATACAATGCTCCCATGCGTTCATTTCCAAAGTCCACAGTCTTAGGGCAAATACAATTTGTACATAATGAACACAGAGGTGGCAGGCATTGAATTCCTAAGCGTAGACCGCATATTACAACTACAGGAATCAGGATAATGGTAAACAGTCTCCAGCCCCAGTTCTTAACAGTACTCCAGAACCATCCACCAAGTGACCATTCTTCCTGCTCCTGGTGGACTTCTGAAGAGAGTCTGTGGAGATGTTCGATGGCTTTGTACACTGAGGGTGAATTGTCCGGTATGTATGTACAGCAGCTGGACCCAATAATGCGGCATGCTCCACCACGGTCCGCAAGAACCACATCTAGGACAAGGCGGTTCTGGAGTGCCACCAAGCGGACCGCTTGAAGCTCGGCGGTGTTGTTAGCAAGGATACCAGCTGTGATGTTCATTGTTGTCTCAACTGCCTGAGTCAGATGTCGGATGGCACGGCTGTTTGCCATCGGGCCCCAGAGCGGAACAAGTCCCTTCATAGCATCGAGGAACTGTGCTCCTGTTGAGTCGGCTTGTTCAATGTCCTTGGCTCGTTTTTGTCTATGGTGATTCGCTGGAGCCACATAAGTCGGAGGAAGGATGAAGGAGATGAAACAAGTGCCCCCCCAGCCTTTGGGGAGCCAGGTGTAAGCCTTGGTGCCGCAGACGAAGTACATGTTTGGGGACGATACAAAGGAAGGTAGATCAGTGGAGTCCAAAGTTCTGGTAAAACGGCAAGCACTGCGGCCTACCAACTGTGTCCCAAGCCCTTCTATGCACATGTGGCCTGTGACGTTGATGACAGATAGAGCCACAGTCAGGGTGGCAGCCGTTCGTTTCCGTAGGTAGGAGAAGGTGGGTCTGGTTGGATTGTTGAACACCTGCATTTCAATTCGTTCTTTAGCAGGGATGTCCATGTGGATAGAGTTGTTGGAGGTCTGCGGACAGAAGTGAGTCTTGGTTTTGTTTCGCCAGACCTCGTGGAAGAAATGCGTAATGGTTTTGCTGGAGGTGGCATTGTCCTTATAGCTTTCTTGCAGGAGGATCAGCCAAGCAAGGCAGGAGCCGTGAATTGAGAAGGGCGAAGGGATGAAAGGTATTGAATGTCCAGTGGCGTGGGGTAGCAACCCACAGATCCAACAGTTGGTGGCATTGGTGACAAGATTGTGCTGGTGCAGCAACTGTACAAAGGAGTTATTCCAAAACTCCTTTCGCCTCTCTCTGAGTTGAGGAGAGAGCGAAATCAGATAATGTTCCTTCATGGTGGTAGGCTGAGCAGTGGTCAGGAATGTTTCATGAGCAGGTGCATTTTCTTCCACAATCCAGAGTGTGGTCATGAGGAGAAAGCAGGAAAGGATTGTGATGAAAAGTGCAATTGTCTTTGAGCTGTGGAGTCTGTCTGTTTTTGGGTTTCTGTAGTGGGTATTTCCTGTTGCTTCCATCATCTTCTTATTTGGCGCTTCCATCATCTTCTTATCTGGCGCTTCCATCACCTTCAAGGTGCTCGGTAGCGGGCAGAACCACAGACTTCGTCTAGCTTCTCTCCGGGTGACCCTTGGTGATGTTTAGGTCACCGTTCTGAGATTTAACTTAGTCCGTGGTCTACTTAGCCGAAGCTCCCTCCTTTCGACGCAGGAAATACCCTTCTCTGGATGGCACAGTGGGATCAGAGAATTTTGTAAGTTCAAGTGCCTCGGTATCAGGATAGCAGGTTAGTGACGGTCGGTCCTTGTTCAGGAGCTCTTCTTGGTTGTCGATGCTTTCTGTTGTGGCCAAGGTCGAGGAGACCTTTTTGCAGTGGTGTGCGTGCAGCTAGTGCCGTTTCCCCTCCACTCGAAGAGCCGTCCGGGTGGTGATCAGTACTTGCCAGGGGCCCGTCCACCGGGGTTCCAGACTCTTCGCCCGCTGAAAATTCCGGATCAGTACATAATCCCCAGGTTGGATGTTGTGACCCGGACCCCTGGAAGCATCTGGATGGCCTGCTGCACCTGCTGATGAATGACAGACAGAGTTTCAGTCAATTTATACAGATAATCAGACATTAGGACGTCTGGGACGTCATGAATGGAAGTCGGTTTTGGTGCTGACCAGACGCTCATGGGTCGGCCGAAAACGACCTCGTAAGGTGTCAAGTGGTGCTTGGTGGGGATGGAACGCATCGATAGCAATGCCAGGGGGAGAGCGTCTGGCCATTTCAGTCCTGTGGTAGCTACTATCTTGGCTAATTTTAATTTTAATGTGGCATTGTGTCGTTCGACAAGTCCGGCAGACTGGGGGTGGAAGACTGCGTGGAACTTCTGCTTGATACCCAGCCCCTTTAAGATGAGCTGGATGACTTCGGCTATGAAGTGGGGGCCATTGTCGCTCCATAAAATTCGACAAAGGCCGTAGCAAGGGAAGAATTCCTTTAACAGTACTTTTGCAGTGGCCATAGCAGTGTTGTCACTGGTTGGGTATGCCTCCACCCACTTGCTAAATGCACACACCACAACAAGTACGTATTTCAGGCCTTGGCATCTGTCTAGCTGGATGTAGTCCATCTGCAGGACTTCAAACGGGTGATTTGGGACCCCAAACCCTCCCCGGGGTACTACAGTTCCTTTCCCGGGGTTGTGTTGCAGGCATATCAAGCATTGTTGGACCAGACGTTTGGCGGAGTCTGTGATTTTATCATTGTGCCAAACTCTGGAGACAAGTTCAATCATGGGGGCTGATCCTATGTGGGCAGGGGAGTGTGTCATAGTCAGTATGGGAATCAGGTATGAGTCAGGTAGCAACCATTTGTTGGTGTCTTTTGTCCGCCAGCAGCCTTCGTCGTCTTTTAATCCCACCCGTGCCCATTCAGTCAATTCGTGTTGTGTGCTAGCCATTTGAATGTCTCTAATAGTGTCCCTAGCGTCAGTCCATCTTTTCTGCTTGTGACCTGGTCACGTACATACGTGTGTCGTCCTATTTTCAGCTGTCGTTAGAGCAGTGATGTCGGCTAGTGCATTTCCCTGTCCGATAATGTCTGTCACTTTCTTGTGTGCCTGGCATTTGATGACCGCAAGCCTTTTGGGGAGAAGGACAGCTTCGATCAAGGCGGAGACTAGATCTCCATGTAAGATGGGGGTGCCGTGGCAGGTCAAGAATCCCCTTTCCCTCCAAAGGAGCCCAAAATGGTGAACCACCCCGAAGGCGTACTGGCTGTCGGTGTAAATGTTCGCTGTGGTTCCTGCTGCTAGAATGCAGGCTCGTGTCAGGGCAATCAGTTCCGCTGCCTGAGCAGATCGTTGCGTGATGCGGGCTGTCTCGACTACAGTTCGAGCCATGGTGACTGCATAGGCAGCTGAAGTGGTGCCATCGGGGAGTTTGACGCAAGAGCCGTCCACCCACAGCTCTCCGTCGGGGTCAGGAAAAGCTGTGTCTCTGAGGTCAATTCTACTTCTAGTCTGTTCGTCCGTAAGGGTCACACAGTCATGCACAGGGGGCGCATCGGGATCGTTCTCTGGTAGGGGTAACAGAGTTGCTGGGTTCAGGGTGGTGCATCGTTTCAGGGTGATATGGGGAGCAAGCAGAGTCAACTCGTATCCAGTCAGTCGTGCACTCGTCAGGTGTTGGGTCTTGGTCTGGTTCAGAAGGGTGTCAACTGCATGGGGTACTAGTACCGTGAGGGAATTCGAGAGTACGATCCCCTCACTCTGTCGGATAGAGATAGCAGCGGCAGCTACAGCTCGAAGGCAGGCAGGTAAGGCTCTGGCTACAGGGTCAAGAGTGGCAGAGAAGTAAGCGCACGGTCGTTGCTTTGGGCCAATGGACTGGGTCAGGACAGATAAAGCACACCCCTCCCTTTCGTGAGTGTAAAGGGAGAAGGGCTTTGTGTAATCAGGGGTACCTAGGACAGGGGCCGAACAAAGGGCATCTCGTAATTCCGTGAAGGAGGATTGGCATTCAGTAGTCCAAGGGAGGGGGGAAGGGACATCTTTGGCTAGCAGAGAAAGCAGTGGTTTTACAATGAGACTGAAGTTTGGCAACCACTGTTGACAGAAGGAGGTGAGGCCTAGTAGGGAGCGAACCTGTTTCTGAGTCTTAGGGACAGGGGTGTCAAGAATGGTTTGGATCCGGTCGGGAGTAAGTTTCCTCCCGTCTTTGGACAGGAGGTGGCCTAAGTAAGTGACCTGGGGTTGGCAGAATTGCAACTTTTTCTTGGAAACCTTGTGGCCATTTTCCGCAAGGAAGTGCAGGAGCTGGATGGTGGCTGTGACTGCCAGCGGAGTGGTGTCAGCCGCCAAAAGGATGTCATCGACGTATTGCACTAACACCACTCCATCAGGTAACTGGACTTGATCCAGCTGTCTCTTGAGGGCCTGGCTGTAGATGCTGGGGCTTTCCGTGTAGCCTTGGGGTGCTCGGCAGAACCTATATGAGCGGGCTTTTAGGGTGAAGCCGAAGAGATATCGGCTGTCTGGGTGGATGGGGATAGAGAAAAAAGCATTTTTGAGGTCAATGACAGTGAAGGTGGTGGCAGTAGAAGGAATCAAAGTCAGGATGGTGGTGATGTCTGAGACCACGGGGTACTGGGGTACAACCACTTTGTTGATCTCACGAAGGTCAATGATAAAGCGGTATGCTTTCTCATCTCCTTCTCCTTGTTTCTTGATGATGGGCAAGATAGGGCTGTTGCAAACGTTGCTGACCACTTCCTCTACCACTCCTGCGTCTATCAGTGACTGAATAATCTTTACCAATGCCTTCTCGCCCTCGGGCGATATCCGATATTGTGGAAGTTTTGGGAGTATCGCGTCCGGTCGGACAGTAATGTGTACTGGGTCAATCATCATGCGCCCTACGTCCGAATCTGTCTTGGCCCACAGATACGGAGGCAGAGTGTCAAGCAGGGATGTGTCAGCGTCAGTGATGGAAAACATGCGTCGGGGAGGGCAATGTCTAAGCAGAACGGGGTTGTCGTAAAGGAAAACTCGAACTCCGTCTTGAGAACATCTAATTGTCGCTCGGAAGTGTTTCAATAAGTCAAGTCCCATAATGGCGTCAGGGCTATTGGAGGAAAGCAAAAACGTGGTGTCAGTGGTGTTGTTTTCTAAGAGGATCGGAGCGGACAAAGGGTTGGTGCAGGGCGTTCCATCGAAACCTGTCGATGTTATAAGTGAGCCAGACAAGGGTGCCCTTGGAATCAGTCGTTTAGATAACGCACTACGTGTTGCGCCAGTGTCTACCAGAAATGGAGACTTTGTACCCAAGACCTTAGCAGTGACATAAGGGCCTTGCTGGTCAACATAGAGCTCGACTGGATCCCTCCCTTGCCCTTGGCAGTCCTATGCAAAGTCGTGGGCGTCATCGTAGTCAGATTGCTGGCACTGGTTCTGTCTGGGTCGATCAAATGTATTTGGTCTGCTTAATCTATCGTTAGTCGTGTCATTTGTGGGCCCTCGCTGCTGTCCCCTATTTCTCGGACCACTTGCTATGTCCTTGGGGTCTTTATTTCTGATTATTTCCAAAAGAACCGGGCACTGGGATTTCCAATGGCCGGTTCCTTTACAGAAAGCACACTGGTCCTCTCTAATGTCTGTACGTCCAATGTGGGGAGTCGAAGTGCGGTCTTTGGGAGGTGCAGTCCTAGGGACGTTCGTCTGATAGTTTCCCTTGTATTGGTCTCGTCCTATAGTCACCCCTTGCAGTTGTGCAATCATCACCCTCTCTTTCAAGTCTTTCTTCTTTTTCTCTGTTGCTCTATCGTTTTCATTTTTCTGATGTTCGTAATATTGGGCCATCTGGAGGATAGCCGCAGGTTTGGAGGCTGCCCAACTACTCTCGCTGGCCTGCAGTTTCTGGGAGACCTCTGGTGACAAACCCTTAACATAATTCTGGACAAACAGATGGTGTCCGGTTGCAGTGGTCATGTCCTGGCCGCTGTAATCGGAGAACACCGTTTCAAACCGGGAGAAGTAGTCCGATACATCCTCCTGGGGTTTCTGGCGACAGGCCGTTACTATCGACCAGTCCACTTTCTTTTCTGGAATCAGGGTTTTTAATTTCTGTACGATTTTATCTGGGAGGTCTAAAATGGATTTCAAAGGCTTCTGTCCAGGTTCTCGTTGTCTATCAATGACATCGAGTTGTGACCAGGTATGTCCGAACAGCTCAAGGTGGTCGACTTTCCGGATTTGCTTCCACACATCAGCTGGTAGACATAACCCGAAAAACAAGTCGATGTCAGCCAGGGTCATAATCGTTGAACCTAGGGCTGTACCTAATTCAGTATAGAAGGCAGTGGGGTTTTTACGTAGATCAGGCAGAGATTTCCGGAACGTCAGAATCTCTTGCCGGTCCCATGGCTGGTAGACCCAGTTGTACACTACCCTCCCTTTTGCATCTTTGTGATTTACATCATCGTTAGTTCCTTCACCTCGTGGAGGAACCCAGTAAGGGGCAGCCTCTCGTATCGGCATCATGGCGTTAGATCGCTCAGTTTGTGGTTCGGTCGCTACGGATGTCGTGGGTTTAGCTCCCGATTCTTGTTCAGTGAGGTGGCGGAAAACCTCAAGCGTACGCATAAGGAGGTCCGTCACATCACACTCACCCTCATCCCCGATATCGACCTTCCGGTACAGAGTCGTTAGGCTCTCTGGACCTTTGTCTCGATATCGGTCCTCGTATGCGTTCAAGACATGATAACACAGTCGTACGGTAAAATGTCGTCTGTGACTCCCTGTATACGAGTTGAACATATCCATGATGTACCCTTCATCTTCCTTTCTTTCTACCAATGTCCTTGCTATCTTGTCAATCCCTGCTCGCTCATCTTTGCTTAATCTGTTTGTTCTTGCGGAACCAGCCCTTCGGGTCTCAGGGTCGCCTAACGTTGTCGTTTGTGTAGTATCTAATACAAGGAGTTCGGCCGGCACAGAGGCCATGGGGGCCGAAGCTGTGGCACTACTCTCGTTTGTGCCTGGGGGTAGTGGGTGCTGTGCTAAGGGTTGGGAAGGGGCGTATGGAGGGGGCATATAGATGATCGGAGGTCCTAACAAAAGATCATCGTTGGCTCGTTGTTTCAAGGGCAATTCAGGATAGAGCGTAGGGGGTGTTCTATCCGGACACTGGTTTGATGTTTCTATCTCTGGTTTCTGGTTGGCTTCCTCTCTTTCCTTAATCTCTTCTTCTAGTTTCTTAGCAGCTAGGTGGGCTGCCTTTCGCAGCTCTTTTCCCAACCTACTCTCATTTCTCTTTTTACGCTGTTCGGTTTCTTTGCGCCACATGCCGAAACTATCGAGCATAGTGGGCGTTGTCTTGTGCTTCCCAAGGGCTGTTGCTAGCGCGCTCATTTTATCATCATCGAAGGATCCTATCAGTGGCCACTGACTTTCTCGATCCTTTTTCGTATATTTATGCCACAGCTTGCTATATGCTATAGCGGTCAATCCATGCTTCATGAACATGTCCTTATTAGGGGTGCCTGCCGGTGGAGCCAGATGGTTCATCTCTAATAAGCGGTCCGGGCTAAACAGGCTACCAATCAGTGGAGAAGACAGGCATGACGGATTACAATAGGGACAAAAAGTCTGCACTACCTATCTTATCACTGCGTGCAAAGACTAGACAGAATATTTCTATTCTTCGTTGTTTGCAGGCAGTGAATACCTCAAGAACCAATATCGAACAGTCAATGTTCGGTCAATCAAACAATCACTGGGGAGAATAAGTAGGCACGGCGGGTTACAACGGGGACAAAAGTCTGCGTTACCTACCCTTTCACTACCTGCAAAGAGAGAACCTGTTCTTTCCTGTTTGCAGACAGAGAATCTCCAGAAAACAATCCGCGAACAGTAGTTCGGGTTCAAACAATCAATCAGTGGGGGAGAAAAGATAGGCACGACGGATTACAATGGGGACAAAAGTCTGCGTTACCTATCCTTCACTACTTGCAAAGGGAGAGCCTGTTATTTCTCCGTTTGCAGACAGTGAATCTCCAAACAAATCAATCAAAAGAGTAATACTAGTATTTTCAAAACAAATCAAACAATCATTTCGCAATTTGTCGTGTTCACACGACCTTACCCGGACCGCATGGACAGTTTCTTGTCTTCCGAATCCAGCGCCCAATCGTCCTCTATTCTTCGTGATCCTCGCGGCACTCCTGATGGTTCCCAGTCAGGACCGTAGATCACTCGAGAGAGGTCTGTTCGGAACCAGTGAAGTTCGGATGATCGGCTGTCAGACGAGGGTCTATTGGGCAGGAGCTCTCCTGACCGTTGCAGTCGTTCACTCTGTCGTAGGGACCTCTCCCACTGGATCCACGAGTCGCTGATGGGCCCCACGTTTGGGACGCCAATTGTGGAAAAAGGTAGGGCTGATGACCTTTTTCAGAGTTGCCCGGCGTTAACCGCCTCTATACCCACTCAAGTTACCAAACAAAGAGGCAGGCGCTGAAGACTGGAAGACAGGAAACAGAAGTTTTATTCCGACGGAGCAGAACACATCAAATCAGACAACAGGGTATCTTCTCGAGGTGCTCTAACCGCATCTCCGAGGCCTGGCCTCTTATACACGAGTTTATTGCTTTATTACGTTAAACACATCTCTGTCATTACTTTGATGTAAGGAAAGACATCCTCGGAATCTCTGCTTCAGGCCCGTTCCCACACACATTTACAGTTGAAGTTCCCACCCCGGTCACAACAGGTGATGATTATCGCGCAGCTGGACATTCCTGCCGATTCACGGAATGTGTAAGGTCGATCGGATCTCATGGGGTGGGGGCTTTGATCAACTCATGGATCCTTTGATGGGGGAAGCTTCCTACTGTACAGGAGGGGGGGCAATAACAGTATCCGCAGGGCCAGGTGGCGGCCTGGGAACGAGTAAGACAAACGGGCACAAAGGAAAGGGGGTTTTATCAAAGGATCCGGGACCATGAAAGGAATGGAGGGAGGTGTCACGCTGGGAACAGGATGGGGTTCCGAGGCAGAGCTGCGTGGAAGAGGGGTTTATGACCCAAGGCATGTGAGAGCGGGGGCTGTCAGTGTGCGGGGGATGCTTTGCGAGGTCAGGAGAGAGAGAGACGCGCTGGCTATCAACGATGGGCAGAGAGGCCATGGCACTCAAAATGGCTGCCGCTTACGCGCATGAATGGGCTCGAAAAGGGGGGGGGGGCAAGATGGCGCCGATAATGTTGATGCTGCAGTCTAAGTTTTAACAAAAGAGACACGCTGTAAACAAAGCTGTGGACGAAATGCTGAATCAAATCCTAACTCAAGCGTGCGTGTCGCTGATGGATAGCGAGACGCCAAGTGAGCGTTGCTAGGATACTAGGGTTAAGACGAGCGTGTGTATCGCTGATCGTTAACCACACGCTGAAAGCGTTGCCAAACCAAATTGAAAAGCGAACACGTCGCTGGAAAATTGTTTTGACACAAAGTATCTCTCCGATAAAAACACAACGATGAAGAACCAATTAGCAAGACGTACAATGCTGAACCAATCAGCTTATGCAGGAAAGAACAAAAATGATTGGTTCTCTTAATGCAGCGTAGGAGGTCACAGGTTAAAATGTTAGTCTTACTGGCCAATTACGAAGTGACATGTAAAAGTACCAAATATGAAAACCAGTAAACTGGCTCCAAAGAGCTAGCCAATAATGCTTGAGCAAGCAATCTCCAATTACGCTCATCCAAGGGAAACCTCAAAAATACCAAAATAGTCCAATCCTACCGGAATATTCTCGATGAAGGAGTGAGATCATCCGGATTTATGGATAAGGTAGGACACAATCCAGAATCGGAGAACAAAGAAAATACATTTTAAATCTTCTGCGTCGGTGGAGTTTCCCAATCATCGCCAAATGTTAAGTGAAGAAATCAAGAAAAACAACAGGATAAGTAGTCGTAGTTTATTGCCGAAATTACTCCACCCAGCACACGAAGCATCCGTCCAGTAGAAAGCCCAACGGTGACTCGTTACAGCGTTAGAATTCTCCACAGAACAGACCCTTCATGCGTGAGCCACATATTTAAAACATAACACAAGATAAATAACAAAGCGCGTGAAATGCGCCAGGGAAATAAAGAACATGGAATGAATAGACATTGCGCAGGCCACCGCTCGATGTACACTTAACACTTACTACTACACCGACCCCATGGTATGATGCAAAGAGCAGCCATTCAGCAGTACACCACCCTTTTTAAAATTCAATTAATGTTGTGCTCTGAACTCATTCGGGGGCTACCTCCAAGTCTTTCTCCAGGGGGTCTACGTAAATTTAAGTTTATTCATCCAGCGTATAAAGCCTCAGATATCGGGCGAGGAGGATGGCTGTCCTGGCACAGAAATTAGGCTGCTTTACAAGTCCATATGCTATAGGCCAAAACTTGGACTAATCCTGCAAACCATTTAAGGCAATTAACAACCGCTTCATGGTACGACCACACACAGCTAGAAGAGGACGCCAGATTACAACAGATAACCTAAAAAAGACTTTTGTGCTGAAAGGAAATGGAGCACTCATAAAATCCTTGCACCAACCCAAAACAAGCACATGTGAACACAAATGCTATTTACATACGTTGCACGCACAAATGTTGTTTATCACATGAAAGTCAGTGCTATTGACTTTGCTAATGCTGGGGAAAAAGTGCAGGAAACGCTTCCACATCAAAATGCTACTTTTCCCAGAGTGCTAAAAATCTTTGCATTAGTGCTGGGAGCACCCATTTGCACGTCAGTATAATTGTTTGTCTTATTAAGTGTTTAGAACATAGTTTTGCGTAGTAAAGTTTTTCCCCCTGCCCTCTTAAGGAAGAAAGATTAACACAGAGCTTTGTTTAATGAAATCCCCAATGGTCTCAGCAAGGGTTTCTGTTAGGGTTTGGGGTAGAGGGCACCGTAATAGTGTTGCAGCTGCCTGCAGTTGTCTCTGTGGAGCCCCCAGGGATGGGCCAGTCCAAAGGTATAAGTGGCGACTCACCAAAGCGGTCTGCTGCTAGGTCGGCAGGAGTGTGGACAGGAGGAGACCAGGGGCGGGCTAGTGGTAGCTCATTGTTAAGCTCTGTCGTTACTCGAGGCCAGTCACACCAGGGTCAGCAGTAGTCCCCTGTTCACTAACATCCTACTCTGTCTGCATCCATCGGCAGCCGGCACAGGTGAGTGCAGTTGGGCAGTGGAGCAGGACAGGGCGTGGCAAGGGGGTGAACCAACAGACAACAGAATATGTATTATTTCTTCCTGTAATTATATCTATTCTGTCGTCTTTTGACTTATTCCCCCCCACCCCACAGCTTCACCGCATTTACCTGTATCGGCAGCTGCTGTCTGCCTGGAAGAATGAGTGTAAGCATGCCTGCTTTTCAGGGGCTGCTCCTCTGTTTGATCAGAGGAGCGGCAACCCACCAGCCAAAATGCCCCAAAAAAGCCCCAAAAGGAAAAGAAATCGATCATTCTTTTTCTCACCCCCCCTCCCCCAGTTTGGAACCAGCCATATGCAAATCAGTCTTGATCCTGTTCCTCATGGCAACAGTCCAGCCCGAACTGTCAAGCCAGATCCTGCCTGGATAGGAAACAAGCATCCTTGGACGGGTTTCGGAGCATCACCCTTCATCTGCAAGGTTAGCTTGAATCCACTGGCGCAGTGAGCATGTGACCCACGTCTGGGCATACCCTTCCCACTTAGGGCAACAAAAGCAAAAGGAGCAATTGATGGACGGAATGCTGAACAAATGCAATCAAAAAAGCTCCAGAGATGATAAAAAAAAATGGTGATAAAGTTAATTTGTGTCCTCAGCAGCGGCAAGAAAGGCCGCTCTCTCCAATACTGACGCTGCTCTCATGCACCATGAGAGTAGCATCAGGATTGGTATGTGGAGTTGTTGAGGGTCCCGCGCCGGAGGAGAAGATGAGAAGAAGAAAACGGAGTGTAGATTACGTTTGTGCAACTAAGTGAGGGGCATATTACCAACAACTAGTGATATTTATCGCCAAATGGGCTTAGCGAGTATTTTTTTAACATCAAGCATCGCCGGATATTATCGCAGAGATAACGTGCTATTAGCAGCGTTTATCTCTAAAGCGATATAATATCCGGCGTTAGCGGCAAAATGCGTAAATATCGCTGGTAATCCAGCGATATTCACGCATTCTCGCTAATGAGGACCTAGCCATAATATCCAACTCCCATTGGATATAATGGCTAAGAACTGGTCTGAGCAGGCGTTCGTTTTTGGATATATTCGCGCTTAGCGTGAATATTTCCATCGCTATGCCTGCCTTGCTAATAGGCGACATTAGCGACTGCTTTCAGTCGCTAACAGGTTGTGCACGCCCACTTTGCATGTCATTAGCGATAAATATCGCTGACATGCAAAGCTGGCCCCAAACCGCTCGCTATCGCCTACAAGCTGTCGCTAACTTCTGTTAGCGACAGCTTGCTAATAGGGCGATAATTTACTATTGCCCCCCTTGATAATATGCCCCTTAGTTTTTTTATTTTTCTTTATTTCAGGTGTTCTCCACCCATGTGCCAGCTCACCACTCTCTAGTGGTGCCAGCCGCGGCGGCTGCTGCTTTTTAAAAGAACCTATACAGTTTGAGGGAGCATTGGCAAAACTGAAGAGTGCGAAAGTATTTCTTACATTCTTGTATTTGGAAGAGCCATCGAAGGTTGAAAAGGCTTTTGTGGTAAAGGAGGGGCACTGTAAACACCATGAATCATATCCAACTGTTATTTTCTCGACTCAAGTTATGGATCTGCAAATTAAGACACACAGATCTAACCGTAATGCATTCTACCTTTTAACAGGCAGTCCGTGCATTTTTGCTGAGTGGGCGGACGCTGCCAGACCTGGAAATGCTGGAGCTTAACATGATTTTTACCCAATGTGCTTCTCCTGAAGGACTAGAGTCTCCTGCTTGCTTTTGATATCGTTCATGATGGCCCTCTGCAGCTTGGGGTGAGGAGGCCGGGGGCAGTGGTGAAGACTCTTGCCCTACGGACTGCTTTTGAACTAGGAAAGGAGGAGAGAGCCCAGGTAGGACCACATTTGGGAACCCTTTGTGATGACCACAGCAGCGAGTCCCAGAGTAGTATGGATGGCTTGGGATCATGGTGGCCCTTCTTCATGCCACCTCTTTCACTATCAACTTTAAAAGGCCAATCTCCAGAAGAAAGGGGGTAGCAGCTCTCGCCATCAGCTGGGTTATAAAGAGTGGGCATCCCCTAAACCCCTACACACGGTTTCCAAAGAGCTGTGTTTCTCAGCTTGGCTGAGCCTGCACTGTACGATACTCCATGTGTGTACATAATTGGAACAGCTTTGTACTTATACACGACCCTGAAAATAATAAACTTTATGTGATACATCTTCTTTGTCAGGGATAAACCCAGATCACAATGACTTCCAAGAGCAGATTTAACAGGAAACAACCATACAAGCAACAGCACAGTAGCACACAGCATTTAATGTAATGCATTCCTACATTTGACCACGGATGCTTTACCCTAGCGCACTAACATGGTGCTATTAGTGAACCGAGACACTAGTCGGCTGTCATGTTTACCCTAAATGTGGCCTTTGTTTGTAATGTCGGAGAAAATCATAGTCAAGGGAGGTTTTGGTATAGGGCACATCCTGAACTGATGTAATGGAAATTATTCTCAAATTGGATAATAAGGGGAAACGAGGCACAGTGGAATACGGTAATTGCCCTGGATCACTCAATTTGGCCTAGTATGGAACCAGGGATTCATCCCGGTTTCCGACTTCACAGTTCAGCTGCTAGGTGGGTATCTCTTTATCCTGTTTTACATCAAAAGTTAATGCTTTGTGTTTAATTTCCTGAGGAGCTACAGCAGTACTCTGAATTTTATTTTAATTGCATTTTTATAGCACTTACGACCCATGAAGAGGTGTTGAATCACTTTGCCAAACGCTTCTGGCTGCACTATGGGAAGGCCAACCCCAATTAACATACCCCACCTGCAGAGGCTTCAATATCAAATGTCTACACCACAAAAGACTTCAATCCTCACTAATACCCCCAGCCCTCATTGCTAAACACCCCTGTATGCCGTGTGCTCCTCCTTCAGCGGTTCAAGCATCCTGTCATGTAAAGAGTCCTTCATCCACAGCTTATGGTAGCTTTGATCTGTAGTTGTAAATACAGATGAGCATGGGAGTGTGCATCTTTCCTCCTGCTCTCACACACTTTCACAAAAGAAAAAAAGAGCGCCAACAGATCTATTATCTGTTAGAATCTATCCAATTCTCTCTTCCCTTAAACCGGACATAACTCTTGGAGTAAAAAAATTTTGCAAATCTGATGTTTGAACAAAATTGTTGCTCAGGCTCTGTGGGCCAGACCACTTTTGAAGGGTGCCTGAAAGGTGCTTGAAGCAAAAGGGATTTGTGATTGCAGGGATATGTGTTTTGCATTGATCCTGATTAATAATGCCTTTTAGCCTAGTGGGTAATGTACTCTATTTGGAAACGTGCCAACTTTTAAAGATATATACCGATTTTGTCCTACCTGCATATGTTGATGCTGAACATCATTTCTGGCTTCAAGACTGTAAATGCCTTACTAGATCCCAGTGTTATTTATCTCCTTTTTACGTGAAACTCTCTGAAATCCTAGTATGGCCTGAGGTGTGCTATCTAAAAACTAAATAGATCAACAAAAAGGTTGTCTGTTGAATGTGGTGCGTGTAACACATGATGGAATATCTTCTACTTGAGCACTGTGAAGCTAACTAAGCACCCCTTGCCCTCTGCTGTATTCATTGGATGCAACATGTTAGGCAATAATATTTTTTTAAATGTAGTTATAGGTTGATGTAAAACAATATCTATCAGTGCTGCTACTACATTGCTTAGACTCACACATACACACACCTCTTATAAAGTATGTCACTCTTATTGCAGCTTAAAGACCCATGTCCAACTCCACCATTGTCCCTCTAGCCTACACACTTTGCATGCAAAACAGCTCAGCTGATGTACCTAAAGTCTACAGCAACACTTGATTTCATAGTGCTTAAGCCCATTTGTGACACTGACAGTCCTGTTCAGACGCAGCCCTTGACTTTCCCATATTTGGACTAGCTCACATTGGGGCCCATTGGCGAAGGGGGGGTGGGGGGGGGGGGGGGGAGAAAGCACCGACCCGAGGCTCAATGTAAGTGTGATAAAGGCCGCTTTATTGGAAGCAGGTGCATTCTACACAATACCATCCTTGGTCTGCGCCGCACAATCTAAACCTCATGAATATGCAATTTCCTGCCTCACCCCCACCCCCTCCCCTAACTGCTTACCACAATCCACAACAGTAACAATTGGCATAACGTCAATTTGCCTCTCCACCTGGCTAAATACTTTATTGTGCTTGACCTACCCCCCGATAGTCCAAACAGTTCTCCTGCTCTTCCCCCATATATTAGGAAGAACCGCCACTCGAGGGACGTGCTAACGGTCCTCGACCCCCCCCTAGGACTCCCCCTCCCTGAAACCGGTACGTGGCGCATGACCCCGTGGGCAGAACCACCCCCTAACTATATGGAGTGCCGCGGACCCCCCTCAAGCCTCGTGCTGTCCGGTCCATGCCTTCGACCCGCCGGCAGGTCCTCCCCCTCCCCCCAGGGCCATGCCCTCCGTCCCACTGCATAGGGTCATGTTCTCCGTCACCACGCATAGGGCCATGCCGTCCGTCACCAATGTATAGGGCCATGCCCTCCGACACCAATGTATAGGGCCATGCCCTCCGTCCCAATGTATAGGGCCATGCCCTCCGTCACCAATGTATAGGGCCATGCCCTTCGTCACCAATGTATAGGGCCATGCCCTCCGTCACCAATGTGTAGGGCCACGCCCTCCGTCACCAATGTATAGGGCCACGCCCTCCGACACCAACGTATAGGGCCATGCCCTCCGTCCCCAATGTATAGGGCCATGCCCTCCGTCCCCACTGTATAGGGCCATGCCCTCCGTCACCAATGCATAGGGCCATGCCCTCCGTCCCCACTGTATAGGGCCATGCCCTTCGTCACCAAAGTATAGGGCCATGCCCTCCGTCGCCAATGTATAGGGCCATGCCCTCCGTCCCCACTGTATAGGGCCATGCCCTTCATCGCCAAAGTATAGGGCCATGCCCTCCGTCACCAATGTATAGGGCCATGCCCTCCGTCACCAATGTATAGTGCCATGCCCTTCGTCACCAATGTATAGGGCCATGCCCTCCGACACTAAATGTATAGGGCCATGCCCCCAGTCGACATCACCCCCCCCCGGGGCGTGCTTCCTGGCCGCGGAATCGAGCTCCCTACAGGTATGCCGCACTAAAACGGGGCCGTGCCCCCTCTGTGGCGCCCAGGGCCCCCCCAGTCAACACCAGGCCTGAGAAGCCGCTCAGCGCCCGCAGGCCGTCCGCCGAAGCCGGCCGTTTCACCAGAGAGAAGCCCTCCGGATGCGTGTCCCACACCTGCGCCCGTCCACCAGGAAGAAATCCCTGCCGCAGTGCCCCCAACCCCCCCGTCACCTACCATACCCCGCAGCCCCCGACATGGCAGCGGCACCGTTCGGCGTCAGACCCCACTGCGCGTTGCGACCCCCCTGTCCTCCGGCGGGCGTGCTTCCTGGCCACGGAATCGAGCTCACTATGGAGATTGACCACCCTGACATGGGACCGTGCTTCCTCTCTGGCGCCCAGAAAGAAGTCCTCCACACAGTGCGTCACCCCCAGAGCCTGTCCACCAGGAAAAAACCCACTGCAAAGAACGTACCCCTCACCCACGCGCGACTGCCACCTCGTTGCGACCCCCCTGTCCTCCGGCGGGCGTGCTCATTGGCCATGGAGTCGAGCTCACTACGAAGAATGACCACACTGACATGGGACCGTGCTTTCTCTCTGGCCCCAGAAAGAAGTCCTCCACACAGTGCGGCACCCCCAGAGCCTGTCCGCCAGGAAAAAACCCACTGCAAAGGACGTACCCCTCACCCCCGAGCGACTGGAAACGCCCGCGGCCTATAGAAACGGTAAATTTGTTCGCCGTATTCACAAGTGCATTTGCAGATATTTGGTAAGGTTTTCCACTCTAGGACTTCAACTGTGAAAATTGTCACTTTTTACATTTTTTTGAGCTTGCCTCCTTGTCTCATACTAACAAAATGGAAGAACGTACCTCTCACCCACGCAAAATGTCACATTTATAAACTCTATGCCCTTGCCTTCTTGTTTCATACTAATAAAAAGGTGCTACAGAAGACAACAGCGTGGTACTCCGCAACGCCCCTTTGCATAGAAAAGATCAGCAATATGGCAACAGAAAAGAAAAGTATGTATATATTTTAGAGCTTGGGATCCGAACCCAGAATGCAAAAACAGTAACCTGGGCCCAGATTAAATATATTTCACTGAAACGGAGGCGCAAAGTGCAACATCGCATTGCTCAAAACCGTGTAGCACCAAATGTACCACGAGTCGCCGTTCAATCAGGTCCTCACTGGCACTCGTGCTAAAACAGACTGGTTCCCCGCAAATCACTTCCATATTTCACCACACGAAACCATTATAGGTTCCGGAGGATCGAGCTACCCCACTGAAAAGCGCTTCGGCACCTCGTCAGGGTAGTAAGCGCTATTTAAAAGTACTTACAAGACAGTACTTGGCCCCATAAGGCAGTGACCAACGTCTGCGATGGGATGGGGGGCGCACTGTGTACGAAGCCACTGGCCCAAATATCCGAAATATAAGTCCCAATTTGAATTTTACCATGAGAAAACACTTGAACGGGGAATGAAGTCGACTGTTATATGACCCTCCACACTCCAAATGCCGTCACCTATGCTTCCTCCAGAGTTTTTCTTTATAAAACCTGTATTGGAGAAGACATTTGTCCCCTAATCCATGGGGCCCCATCATCTGTTTGTCACACTGGTTTCCAAGGAGTTAAATTAACGGCAATGCTTCAATGGCATATGGCAAACGTACAAATAGCTTGAGACTGTATTGCACACCTCCTTCTGTCATGCGCTGCTCCCTGCGCACCGTTACTCCCTGAGCAATGTGGTCACATTGTGGACATACAGCGACATTATGGAGGTATGTTATAACAATACTGCATGAACATGAAATAAAAAATGCTGAGCAGCACATGCTATGTGCAATATGTCTTAGCACCCAGCGTCCAGAGACCCATGGGCATATGACTCACCTCTTTTAAACAGCTTTTACCGTACACATAACCCATAATACTATTACTGTACAACTGGTTGGATTATAATGTAGCGCCGCACAGGCGTCCGACACTCGAAAGCACACGAGGAACGCCTTTAACTGCAAGCCAATTCACTGTGGAAAGGGTGTGCCTCACGTGCTCGCCCTTAAAGCCCCTACCAATAAAAGTTCCTAGTCTGCAATAACACATTTAGTATCCCGCGCATTGATTGAGAAAGTGAGACAGCAAATTCTTAATGGGTGTCAATGTACCCGCATCCGCTGTCCATTGAAGTCATAAAGCATCACAAACTGTGCTGCGTCAGAAAAACGGAGGTGGCGAGGGGGGCAGAAAATGGCTTTCTAACGACATATACAGCGTTCAATATGCGCATCCTCTTATCAACTCCGGGAAAACGTATTCCTAATTCAGGGAATACAACATAGAGACAGACTGGGGTCCTGGGGGGGGGGGGGGGCCGACCGAAGGGAGGCCTGCCCCGCCCGGGGAAAAACCGGGCCTTCACCTCCCGAACTGCTCGGCTGCGCAGCCCCGCCGCCCCTCCCCCCCCCCCAGTCACCCAGATGCCCACGCCACCGCCGCCCGGAATGCGGTCGAGCAGGTGGCAACAGTCTGCAACCCACGACCCTTCTCGTGAGAAAGGTTCCTCAGAGGCCTGCATCATACGCCCCAACTGCCCCACAGGCGCTGCACCGCCATGCCCCCCCCAATCGTGGGCGGTCCCGCAGGACAGTGGCGCACGCTAGGCCGTGCCCGTGAGGAAAGGCGCGAACTGTGCCCGCGTCAGCGGCGCGCCGCTCATTTTCCCTCAGATCGAATGTGCATCTAGACGTTAACCTCTGGGCAGGCTGCACAAAACGAAGGGCTGCATGTCAGTTTACGAAAGAACTGGGTAATCAGGCAGGGTCAAATGAAGTCACCAGCATGGACCCAGGCCACCCCTGTGAAAAGAAACAAACCTTTCGAAGCTAATGTTCAACCCCAAAAAACTACGCAGAAGCCACATTTATTTGCAAATTAGGCAAGCGGCAAATCGCGCCCCCGCCGATCCATGTTCCCGCTCCGGGAGCCGCTGAGGCCACGAACCACCGCTCCCCCATTGTGAGGAGCAGGCAGGCCCCTCTGGAACCCGCAACACATCGCACTGGGAAAAGCCACAGTACCGTAACGCCCATTCTCCCACCTCGAACACCACTAAGCAGTCCATACCCCCCGCACCCTCCCAAACCTTTCCACCCCCCAAGAAGAACCTCAGCAAAAAGTACTGGATAACAATTAGCCACATTTGTAAACCGCAAACAATTCCCCCCAAACAATCACTCATAGGTCCTTACCCCCCCCGCCCCAACGTAGCACCCCGGCGGCCGCATGGACCCTTCGGGTAGGGGCCAGAAGGGACTCACCTAGTCCCACGTGGGAGCCTGACCGCCCGCACTAGCCAGAACAGGCCCATCCGCTCGGTGGTGTGGAGCCGCATGCTGCTCTCCCGAGTTCCTCCCACGTCCAGCGATGTGTCCCGCGCCGTGAAATTCAGTGTCCCGCGGCGTGAAAGTCTTGTTGCCAGCCTGAATGTCCCGTCGAAAGCCCGCAATGTCCCAACACACAATCGTGAATTCACTCCTCTGCAGGCCCTCCGCTCGTGCCGCTAGCAACCATGGAGACTTGAAAAGTTTATCCATCCGCAATTTTTTGTCCAACCGAAATGTCCAAATATTGTCCCAAGCGCCACCCCCCGCCCGGCGGCCGAGACACCTCACCTTAAAATGGTGTCTCTGCCGCGAGGCCGGGCGGAACCCACAGCCCCGCCCAGAGGAAGCCCCACCAAGCCCCGCCCCCCAGCCCAAAAGCTACCAAACCAGGAACTGTCCCCGGGCGGCGCCATCTCTACCCCCTTCCCCCCCCTTCCCCGGCCCCAAATTTCCCCGGGCGGGGAAGGCCTCCCTTCGGTCGGCCCCCCCCCCCAGGACCCCATTGGGCCTAGTCTATCTCTTTGCAGCAACTGCACTTATTACAATGCTTAGACTCACACATAACTCTGCCGATGTTCCTCAATCCTGCAGTAACATCTATTTCAGTGCTCACACCCACACACTGCTAGCTACTCTGCTGCGCATCATGCACACTGCGAAACATATACAAAATCTGGTTAAATAACGTTCTCTGATATTTACCCAGCTTTCTGGCAAATATCAACTCATGTCTATCCAGCATCGCGACACTGGAAAAAATTATTTTGTGTTTCAAATCATGCTGTCCACAGTAAACAAAAGCACATGTTTATTGCTTGTTTTATTGAAAAATGCTGTGTTTTAATCTTCCAAATCAAATAAAGGCGTTGTAGGGAACTAAAAAGAAAAAATGAATAATTCTTTCAAGGAGTGCCATGCCAACGTATGTAAATTGCATACTGATTAGTTTAATCCAGTCATCCGATACTGCTCTCATCTCAAACCCACAATTGCACTATGAAGGCTAATGTTAATGATGGAAGGAGAAGAGGAAGGTGCTGAGACTGAAAACAGCAATATATTCTTCATTACTGCCCTCCTGCCAAAGCAAAACAAACAATGTAAATTATCTACTTATCTAAGACACTTTAACAGTGTTATAGGGCCATGTGTGATCCTCCTAAAGGTCATGCTCAATCCCGTTGTAAACTTCATATTTTATGCATGTCAGTGAACCTTCTCCAGGCAGCCATATTGCTGCTGGCTAAGGCGGCGAGATAAACAAACAAAATATCCACAGCTGTGTAGAAGAGAGGAACTTTTTCTTTGGATCAACTAAAGGAAATAGCCAATAAGAGGATCGTTTAGGGATAGAATTATAGTTGCCTGCAACAAAATTTCACGTGCCCCTGGGAAGTGCTGCAGCAGTGAAAGCAATTGCTATTTATCGAGTCAACTTATTCCTAATGGATTAATTTCAAACATTAATTAATGGAACACAAATAAACAGGCATACAAGAGTGAAGCTGAAATGATATCCATTCAGCTTGATTAATAATAATTTATTTCACTGCTCTGTCACTTCCGAGGGGTGCATAAAATGTTGTTGCTGACAACTATCATTCGATCCCTAAATGATCCTCTTGTTGGCTATTTTCTTTAGTTGACACTATCACCCAAGCCCACAAGGGATTATTGGGTTGCAATTCTGCTATTTTTTCACTTTTTCTTTGAAAGCACACAACTTCTGGCTAATCAAAACATGTACTCCTGTCCACCAACGTGGGACAGAGCCAAAGCCCTTATCTGTAGTACTCCTGATCGTTCTTTTTAAAGTTGATCATATTAGATGTGGCAACCGTTATGCTGTCAAGGCAGACATAAAAGCAGATACATAAACCTGTATTATCCTTCTGAGTAGGTATTTTTACATTGCTGTTTCAAATCTAAATTCTTTATATTATTGCAAACAAGGATACACAGAGCATCAGATGACTCCACACAAGTTATAAGTATTTTGATGCAATTATTGCAAGGAATTTGCAGGTTACACATTCGTTTCTATACAATTAACAAAAACAAAGTTTTAAGAATCATTTCATTCACATTTCCAGCGACCGTATCCTATATTAGCATTTCTAAAATGAATTATAAGTGTTTGCAACGTCTAAGTATGCATTTAAGGAGTCGTGAAGGTTCCTGATCGTCCAGGGTAACATTTTCATTTAAAAAAAAGAGAACCTGTCAACATTAGTAACGTGACGGGGGCGTGGCTAGCCGGCCAACATGGCGGACGCGTTTGAATAGAGCTCCGCATCCAACCCCCTTATTATCCTGCATTTACCCTGCTGGAGGGGCTTTCCGTGTCTACACTGGGTGGAACTGGTGTGGAGACGCGGCAGGGAGCTCCCAGCGCCCAGCAGATTCCACTTTGGGGCCGCAGTGACGATGGCGGGCGGTGAACGGCGGTAACGAGGCCCCTCGGCAGAGTGCCGCGAAAGGCACCAGAGGCCGCTGCAGTAACCAACCGCGGCTGAGGGAGGCAGAGCACTGTTCTGGGCCCTGGGATCCCCGCAAGCCTTGCGGAGTACTCAGCACTGCTGCCAGGAGTGTGTGACGGTGCGGCTGGCAGAAGCGGCTAACAATGTGCACTGAGCGTTTAGGGGCCGTGGCGGCTCCTGTGACCGGTGCAGGACGGAGCCTGATGCCGCCATTTAGTGCCTGGGAGCTGTGCAAGGCCTCTCCACTCCTCTGAGCCAGAAGCGGCTGCTGGACGGAGAGAGACGCTCCCGCCATGGTGGCTGCCGGAGTGAGTGCTGGACACGTCCCCCACATGGTGAGGAGCGGGACCTGGGGTAGACCAGTGGAGCCCCGTGGATGAGTTGCGGAGTCTGGAGCCTCAGACACTGAGCGCATGTTGAGCAGTGGAGTGGACGGCAGACCGCATTGCCCCCGCACTGATAACGTGGGGTGAGACTTGTGCCTGTAGCCCAGCCTGCTACAAACGGGAGAGGCGACTTGGACATGAGGCTGCAGCTGGGGACGATGCAGGTGGAGACTGTGGAGTGAGGTTGGACGAATATCTGCAGTGATGGGCGGCCCGGGCCAGTCGGGTTCTGGGCGCCACTCTGATCGCCACGACGAAGGGCCATTGAACAGAACGAACTGCAGTTTTGGGTGATGATCGAGGTCGACTGGGTGGCCACACTTAATACCCCTAGGCTGTGACCGCTGAGACAAGACTGTACGCCCGTAGCCTGGCATAGCGAGAAATGGGCGCCATTTTGTTGTTGGTGTTGCGCCAATTTCGCTGCTGCTGGTGTCAACTTGCATGGTGTTGATCCTGGGACGGCTGCCCCTGATACGTGATTGGCGCCGTGCCCGGGGAGGGCACCGGGAACTCAGGTCTGCATGAAGCACGCTGGATCCCGCTGCTGCGGCACTGTGACCTACGCTGCCGGGAGCCGCTGAAGGGGCGTAGCGGTAGCCCATTGGCGCGGGACTGCTGGTGCAGGGCCTCTGGATGATCGGAGAGGACGCACCCCGCTGGAAAGTGAGGTGCCAGTTGATCCACTGCAGGAGGCACCTGTGGGGCGGGCGCGGGCTGTTGGTTTGGATCAGTGACTCCCCTGGTGGCGACTGTTGGCACTGGACTGGTGGGGTGCCCTCTCCACTGGGACCTTGGCAGGGGCCTGGCGTCGGAGTGGGGGCGGCTGTCAGCAGGTGTTGATGCCTTCTGCGCAACAGCTTGCGATGGGCAGGCTCAGGGATAAAACCCTGCAGAAGCAGCAGGTCGCGGATGGACCGGGCCAGTCGCATGGATCACAGAGTGACAATCTGGGTCCGGCGGTGGCACTTGCAGCCAAGATGGATTCCGTGCTGGCGGCGGTGGAGCGCATCAGCACCACGCTAGAGCAGACAAAGACATCCCTTGAGACCCGAATTGACACGGTAACGTCAGATTTAACATTACTTCACGCTGACCATCGCAAATTGGTGGAATCAGTCGCCGAGCAACGCCTGTCGTTCCAGGAGTTGCAGCCGGTGGTGCGTCAGCATACCTCGGTGCTCCAAGACATCAATGATAGGGTACATGTGCTGGAGGATCGTATGGAAGACGCGGAAGGGCGCTCCCGACTCAACAATGTTCGAGTGGTCGGGCTTCCGGAAGGCGAAGAAGGGTAAGACCCAGAGCGATACACTGAGTTTTGGCTGAGAGACCTCCTGCCCCCGGAGGTGTTGTCTCCACACTTCATTGTGGAAAGAGCGCATAGGATGCCAGCGCAGAATCCTTGACCTGGCGCCCGACCTCGCCCGTTTCTCCTCAAACTACTCAATTATCGTGATCGGGATGTGGTGCTGCACGAAACGTGAAGCTGGACAATCTGATGGTGGGGAGCAGCCGTGTGATGTTTTTTCCTGACTACATGGCAACAGTGCAGAGACGGAGGAGCACATACCTGGCAGTGAAGAAGCAGCTGCGGAAACTGGGACTGCCGTATTCCCCTCTCGACTTAGAGTGATCACCAAGGATGGGTCCCGCTTCTTCGACGCGCCGTCGGATGTATGGGACTGGTTGGAGGAAATGGGGCAACGGAAGGGTGCACGACCTGAGAGCACGGTGGGGGATGGTGAATGGCAGGTGCAACAGTCGAGAAGACGCAGGAAACGAGGCGCCCGCCGAGGTCAGAGCATCAGCCCAGCAGCACCTAGCCTGGAGGAAAATCGGCTCGAGCGGCAGGAAGCACTCAAAGCGGTTGTGAATCTGGGTGTAGTGCAGGGCGTGAGCCGACGGACCTCGCAGACACACTGTGAGCCAGACATGAGCAGCCCGACATCCCCATCAACTGTACTCTCTGACGACATGGTCATGCCAGAGGTAACACCACAGACAGCCGACCTCCTTATGTGATGTGACTTGTGGCGAACGTAATAGAGGCCTCACTTTTAGCTTGACATTTGCTAGTGGTGTTTTTCTCATATCGCTGCTGTGCACACTGATGAGATACTGTTGAGATACGCTTGCTTTCCTTCATGTATACTTGCACGGCAGCGGAAACCTGTTGGGCTGTTGGGCAGAGGGTGTAATTCCCGGGCTGAATCTGACAAGGGCTGGCAGTATAATCGCCTAGCGGGCTCCCTTGCAGGCGTCACACACTGACCAGGTGCAGATACAGTTATCAGACATTATGAGGCACCTCCCGTGATCCCAGGCGATATGTGTTAGGGGTGTAGAGTAATGGGATTGTTGGCAGCACACACACCCAACCAGCAGACACTCTGAGTTAAACCCACTATGGTGAGGTCGATCTTGTTAAAGTTTGGACAAACCTGGTGCTGGGAGGATCCATCCTCAACTATGCTAGTACACGCAGGCTTAGCGTGTGAACAGTCATGGACCCACTTTGGGGCGGTTGCCCTGACAGCATGTGTTTAGCCAGTGTTGGGTGGGTATTCCTCCTTCTAATTCCACACATGGTCTTGTACCCCATGATTACAAGATGCAAGGCCTATCAAAGCGCGTCAGACATGCCCACTTACTGAGCTGCTATTGTTAAAATGTCCACTGCACTGTGATATCCTTTTCTGTTTTGTTTCTACAAAATGCTAATAAACAGATTTGACAAAAAAAAAACATTAGTAACGTGACGCTGGATATAGGTGCAGAAGTGATGTAGTGTGCTTTGGTCCCTCATCTTTTTGTGACCACCGTGCACTGTAGGGAAAGGTAACGTTGGTGTGGCGATGCAGGGAAGGGGGGTAAGAGGAATGGAGATTAGAGAGAGAATGAGGCCTTCTGAATGGACATCCTGTTGGTCTTGACCATGTTGAGCTCATTATCTGAATATGACAGTACGGTTCCCTTCCCCCATTAGGGTGGAGCAGTGTCGCACCTCCCTGCTGTCAGTGCAGCAAAAGTGGGGACAAAACGGTATTAAAATTAATTACTGTTTTATTTTACACTGCTCCCAGCCCGAGCAGTGTTTGGGGCAGGGCACTGCTATTGGCTGGCAGTGGGAGAGTGGTGTTCACACTATCAGTTTGAACTGTGTAAGTCCCTTTGACTGGCCATCTTGTAACGGCTAGCCTAATATGCGCAGTTTAAACCTCTCCACCTAGCTGTTTCAGAGATCGTGAGATCTGATCCTGCTCGGAGAAGTCCGGCTGTTTGCAGTACACATAGTAGCGTTGGGCGGATGCAGGCTCACTCTCCGAGTGGAGGGAAACTCTCCCCAACAATTAGAGCACCTTCCAGCTCAAAGCGATGCAGTAAGTCAAATTCTTCCCGGCAGGGTAATTCAGTCCTTTGGCTCCTGACTGGAGTCATGTGAGGGCGCGTCATACTCGGCGTCCTCGTGGTCCATGGGGGTCAGTCAGGGCAGATCCTTCGGTGCGGCTAGTCCCACCACTGCCGTCGTGCTGCTGGTGGTGAAGGCACTAGTCTTCCACCACTATGAGAGTAGCACTTTGGTCACCTGTCCCCATCCAAGACGTCGGCAATCTCTGAGACAGTCCTATGTTATAGCACACACAAATTATCTGTGTTCGCCCATGACAAAAAAATCTGCTTTAGGGATCCAGACAACAGTACTGTTGCACACAGGGCAGGAGTACCCGTCCCAACAGCCATACATGTTATAATAAAAAAATGAGGCCTGGACCTGCCCACGCTTCATCAAGTTATCCATTTTATGTAACACCTGGGCTTGTATATGTTGGATTAAACATGTGAAACTTGGGAAACTTTTAACCAGCATTACTTTACATTGTCTTCAAATGTTTGCAATGTTTGTTCCATTTGAATGTCTGACAAAATATCGAAACACAAAATATCGAGATACAAAAATATCGGAGCAATAATATAGATATCAACAATATCGACATCCTATCTACAACAAGGTAAGTACAAAAATATCGGAAAAAAATATTGATGTCAAAAATATCGTTTAAAAAAATATTGTTTTTTTAATTAAAAAAAATATGTAATATTAATTAAAAACACTTAAAAATATAATAAACATAGTAAAAAATATTTTATATTATTTAAAAATATCAAGTAATATACATAATTTATTTAAAAAATGAGTTAAACATATATATATATTAAACAATATATACACTTAATAATCAGTTTTAATATTTATTGTAATAACTTATAAATAATTAAAATATTATAAATTACAAATTCAAAAATTTTACAAAAAAAATATATTATAAATTACAAATTCATCTATACACATAAAATAATAACATAAATAAAATTAAATATTTATGCAAAACAAATTAAAAAAATTAAATTTACTTTTAATATTTTTATAATTAATTACATACTACATTAATTAAAACAATACAAAAAATATTAAGGGGCCCATTATGATGTCGGGCGGATTGCTTCCGCCAGACTGGCAGTAGCCACCGACAGCCTGACGTGGGCAATCCGCCCGACATTCACACTCGCTTTCCCCCCTGCCATATTAGTATGACGGGGGGGACCTTGCCGTCTGCCTCTTTTCCGCCCCGGTCGCCTTGCGGCCGGGGCGGAAATGGAATAATATGGTGGCGGTGTCTATTAGACACTGCAAGCCATATTACGATGGGCCTGGGCAGGTGCCTTTCCGTGGCGGCATTGTGCAGAGAGCACCGCCCACCACACTGTTATAAGTGCAGGATGCGGCCGCCACTGTGGCGGCCGCATCCTAATTCCACCCATGGGACCCCCGCCCTTATGGCGGGTGGTCCCTAGTCCCCATAGGATGGCGGCGGACTAAGTCTGCCCGTCATCCTAATGACCCCCTAAGTAACAGAAGGAATAAAATACTATTCCAACTGCAAAAAAAAACAACAGTAAGGAAAATGTTGGCTAGCGTAGGGTTAAAATTACTATTCCCACTCTAGAGAGTGCAACAGTAGGGAAAGTGTTGGATAGCATAGGGGTAAAAATTACTATTCCAACTCCAAAGAGTGCAACAGTAGGGAAAGTGTTGGATAGCCTAGGGGTAAAAATTACTATTCCAACTGCAGAGAGTGCAATAGTAGGGAAAGTGTTGGATAGCGTAGGGGTAAAAATTACTATTCCAACTCCAGAGAGTGCAACAGTAGGGAAAGTGCTGGATAGCGTAGCAGTAAAAATTACTATTCCCACTCCAGAGAGTGCAACAGTAGAGAAAGTGTTGGATAGCTTAGGGGTCTAAAATACTATTCCAACTCCAGAAAGTGCAACAGTAGGGAGAATGTTGGATAGCGAAGGGGTAAAAATTACTATTCCCACTCCAGAGAGTGCAACAGTAGGGAAAGTGTTGGATACCTTAGAGCACCGCCCGCCACAATGTTATAAATGCAGGATGCGGCTGCCACTGTGGCGGCCGCATCCTAATGCCGCCCATAAGATCCCCCGCCCATATGGCGGGTGGTTCCTAGTCCCGATAGGATGGCGGCGGACTAAGTCTGCCCATCATCCTAATGACCCCCTAAGTAACAGAGGGAATAAAATACTATTCCAACTGCAAATAAAACAACAGTAAGGAAAATGTTGGCTAGCGTAGGGTAAAAATTACTATTCCCACTCGAGAGAGTGCAACAGTAGGGAGAGTGTTGGATAGCATAGGGGTAAAAATTACTATTCCAACTCCACAGAGTGCAACAGTAGAGAAAGTGTTGGATAGCGTAGGGGTAAAAATGACTATTCCCACTAAAGAGAGTGCAACAGTAGGGAAAGTGTTGGATAGCGTTGGGGTAAAAATTACTATTCCCTCTCCAGAGAGTTCAACAGTAGGGGAAGTGTTGGATTGCGCAGAAGTTAAAAATAACACACCTATAAATAAATTAATATTTTAAAATATTAAAAAATATATTTATTAAATTAATCTAAACTATTTACAAATACCAATAAATAATTATTAAAAAAATAATTTCCAATTAATAATTACTATCCAAAAAATTAATTATCAATACCCAACTATAATTATAACTACTTAATTACATATCAAATACTTTACACACTATTCCTCTATTAACGCACAACAAACACCAATAATAAAATGATGCACTTAACATAATTATCAATTAATTAAAATAATTACCAATTAATAAAAATTAATTACCAATTAATAATTAACTAACAATAATATAATTAGCAAAAACAATTAATGAAAATAAATTATTGCTTAATTATATTTAAATTACTTCCCACCCTATTCCCCTATTAGCCCTCTACCCGCTACAGAATCTAATGATCAATTAATAAATTATTTAAACTAAATTATAAATTAATAAAAATTATTTACCAAATAATTTAAATTAATTTATAATTCCCAAAAAATTAATAATTAATTTAGAATAATGAAATTATTTCCCACCCTATTCCCCTATAAACCCACAACCCATTACAGAACATAATTATCAATGAATCAATTAATTAAAATAAATTACCAATTAATAAAAATTAATTACCAATTGATTAAAATGAATTTATAATTCCTAAGAAATTAATAATTAATTTAGTATAATTAAATTACTTCCCACCCTATTCCCCTTTAAATCCACAACCCTCTACGGTACTAAAATGCAAAATTTACTTAAATTACATTTTTTTTATATGATATACATTAAATACATAATAATATACATAAAAATCATATACAAATCGATATTACTAACATTGATATTAGTAACATCGATATTACGTACATCAATATTAACAAAATCACTATTACATACCTCCGAAGTTCTATCCCTTCCATATTAAAAAAATCGATATTACTTACCTTCTATATTCTGTCCCTTCGATATTAAAACATCGATATTATGGTAGGTCGATATTAAAAAATCGATATTTTTTTCTGCCTATCTTCCATTCTCTCTGTCTCCAAGAGATGTAATTCTTACTGATTTAAGATTCCCTGGAAGCAAACTGAGTGTTTTTTTTTCTTCTTCCAAAGATAGTGTTGCGCTCTCCATCGATGTTCTTGTGCAGGAGAGTGGAGCAGTCCCAAATAATCCAGATGTACCGGAGGTAGAAGAGAGAGAGAGAGCAGTGTAGTATAGGTATTACATGATGTTACGGTTGAACCTGGACCGCCATTAAGTGGCTGACCCCTGAGGTGTGAAAAGCTTCGATTTCAGATGGGTTACGGTTATGTACTAATTTTGCATGATCTTTTACGAGCCGGACTAGTTATGCCTCGTTTGTTCAAATCTCTGGCGCTTGCCTTCTTTCGATTGGCTATAAACTTAATGGTAACTCCCTATATTTATATTTATATCTATATATACTTCTATATAGATATATACCTACATATATCTGTGCTATTAGGTATCGAAACTGTAATGGAATATGAGGAAATGATGAACTCCTATAGGGTGGCTATCAAAGTTTTTTACATCTGGGATTTAAAAGAAAAGAGCGTGGAAAAGTTCGTCTCCAACCATTATCATTTTCCTATTGAGCTGTGATAGTAATACAAAGGGGATTATGATCTGGGGTTATTGTGAGACATATTTCGATATTAACACCAGAAATGATCCTCTGTGGCACCAAAATCATACCAATCCTAAAGTAGTGTCTGTGGGGTACGTTGTAATAAGTATAGCCAGGACAATTGTTTTTCAGGATTCTCCATGTACCCTCATCAGATCAAGTATGGTGCGCTGGGTTTTAAGCATTCGGAGAGTTGTCCAAGAGTTGGTAGAATCTATTTTTTTATAATGTAGTATATACTTAAAAGTCCCAGATAACAATGATCTCCCTGGTAAATGCTGCCAGGTCTAGTTTAAACATGTCAAACAACCAGAAATTATCAATGTGTGAGGTCATAAACAACACATAAATGTATAAGTGATCGGGTAATTTTAGTTGGTCGATTGTTCTTCTGTCAGATTGATTATTCGAATCATTTTTATATGAGCAGATTTCTGACGTAGGATAGCTACCCACCCGAATGGCACCCCTTGGGTTGCACAAAGAGACACATTATTGCCCAACTGCCATAAGACTGCACAATCTTATAAGCAATATGAGTTTCAAACAAGCAGAGAATCTATGGTTTATATGTCATAACCTCTTCTTTTACTAATCAACAAACATTTCAACTCATTACTCCATAAATGCATTGAATAGTCATAAGTACAATTTTAAGAATCACATTCACTTTCCTTTTCGATACGTTAGTAAATATCTCTAATCTCAGTAGCTTAGACCACTCTTCTTTACCAGTTCCATCCAGTTAGAAGTACCCTGCAGACTAGATGACCCAGAAAGTAAACAACCCCCACCCATCCTCACCCTAACAGAAGGAAAAATAATCAACACTGTTTTATCTGCAAGTTGCCTAAGACAGCGATATATGCCTGCCTACTGCCTCCTCGCCGTACTAACCATTGATCAGCCCATGAATTTGTTAAGTACTTCTAAACTATGAGTTCTGATTTTTAAATCAGTACAGGGCCTGCAATTCTCTTTTAATGAATGTCACTTGTTCTCCTGCTCACAATTTCTTTATCTGCTCTTTCTGTTTCTCCCAATGTCTCACAATACCAAATGCTTCTCTATGATAAAAGCAAAATGGGGTGTTACTGTCTCAGAGAATTTTCAGCTTGGCTGGCTCCTGTAGATAAATGTGCACCCTGCTGCTTTTCAGAAATCAATCATTTTGAGCAGCCGCCATCTTGGTTCAACTGTTAGTTGGCAAAAATCCAAGTGCACTAAAAAGGATGTTTGACAAATTTTTATTAGTGAAGAAGAGCGCCCCCTGAGGAAGATAGGTTGACGAAACAGAAAATTTTAGTTTTAGATCAGTATGGGGCCGGTCTATTGTCAGTGAATGAATTGGGCTGCCTACTCATTCTTAATGAGATGTGATTGACCGGCTGGATTTGGCAATCCATGTCCTAGTCAGACAGATCTAGGAATGCTTTTTGAAATGTTTTGATAATGAATTGTCAGGGTCACCTCCTTCTGATAGCTCTGGGATCTCCAGTACACAGAGATTATTCAGTTGTCGGCTGTTCTCTGAGTTCTCAATCTATAATTGTATTTCCTGGATCTGATGTGCCTGCCCATGCACTGTTACTGCTGTGGGTGTTATTAGTAACTCGTTATCGGCTGTTCATTTCTGGCGTTCCTTCTTTTGTGCTGTTAGAACATGGATATTCCCAGCAACCCCGCCTAGAAACGGTTGTGTGTGCAGGCTATCCCGTCGTTGACTTTCATTTAGTACGTTCACATTTCCTTTCCATGCCTCTTAAAGACGATGACCAAAGAGGGCTCCTCGTGCAAGTCTCGGCAATATCCAAAGAATTGTCTCTTCCCTGTCTTTCCTGTATTGCATGGGGGTGGTTTCACATGACCTATTTGCAGTTAGGGGGTAGAGTGAATCTTGTCTAGTTTTTGTATCTCGCGACAATATACAACAGTAGTGGGGCTCAGCAGCTTCTAAGCTTCCTGCTTCTTTTTGACTCTGGGGATCTGGAGACTTCATCCCCTTGTAGATTGTTTCACTCTGTTGGGCCAGTTTGGTGATCTATATGTGGCTTTTTATTATTATTGCTGATGTTTGCTTTTATGAGTCCTTTCTTATTTCCCAACAGGGTGTATTTAGGTTGGGCCCTCGGTCTTTCAGTGCTTATCTGAATATCAGTCCTGTGCCTCAGGCTTTCTACTGGCTGTCCCTCGGTAATCTTCCCAGGGTCGTTGACCCCCACCCCATGATTTCTGTTGTTCATATTGTTTTGGGGTAAATCCACAATTTTGGGGGATTGTTTGAATCTTTTGTGTCTGCCCACACGGTTGAGCATGCAGTCTTTTTATTATGTTTCGCATGATTTGCTTCAGTGACCTTGCCCCTTCCACTTGCTGTCTCCCCACGGTGTCGTTTAAGGTCAGAGTTATCCGCAGTTAGTCGGTAGCTGAAAGTGAAAGGGTGGTGTTTAGAGAGCAGTTTGGCAGCTCTTTATACATCTTAGGCAATTCCGCATCATTGACTGAAATGACAGCAGTGATAGCGTCATGAGTGCTCACTGCTGGGGTTTGCATTTTGACAGCTACATTGCTTCCTTCCTGATCTGCTGACCAATGGGCAGACCCAGTGGCATGAGCATTTCTGTATGCTCCAGCTGTCTTTTGGGTGAATCCACATACAAGTGTGAGTCAGAAATCATGAGTGTGGGTTTGCTCGTTTGGCATCCATTAAGCAAGCGCCCACCAGGGATTACTCCCTATACATCATTGCAGGCTCAGTGAAGGCCTTGCTTGGAAAGGTAATTTATTGCAAGTCTGCCTATTTGTGATGGCTGGTTGGACTTCCCACTGCCACTATTCCACTGGCCATCAGCTCATCTGCTGGGATGTTATATAACAACCAGCACCGGTTCTCGGGTGGATGTGACCAAAGTGTAGGTTATACGCATTGTTGTAAGGTGTGGTATAGAACATTTTGAGAGTTAGCAGACAGAAAAAGATCATCATGTACGATTGCTCATAGGTACTCAGGTTTAAGGGTGTAGTTGCCGAAAAGTCTGCCTGGTCTGGATATTTTAGAGAGACAGTTGGGTACAACAAGTCGCCATAAGAGGCAATCTCAGGTAGCTACACAGTTCCACATCTACATTTGTCAATTATCAAAATCCTACTCTGAAGTGGGCAGAAGTGAATGTCCATCTTAGAATTCAGACGAAACTGGTGCAAATCGAAATATTTTCCAACAGAGAGATGGGTTACGGTGTCAATCCACGAGACTATCTTCAGGACCATAGTAATTAATGGAGAGACATCATTCTGCATAAAAGAAAACTTTGGAGGTCATTAGGATGGCGGGCGGACTTAGTCCTCCCGCCATCCGATCGGTAGTTGGGACCGCCCGCCATAAGGGCGGGGGTCCCGTGGGGATGCGCCCACAACTGTGGCGGGCGCATCCTGCATTTTTAGCATTGTGGCGGGCGGTGCTCTCAGCACCGCCCGCCACAATGCTAAAAATGCACGTATTCATTTGCATAAACAAAGCGGCAGGTACCGCGTGGTGCCTGCTGCTTTGTTTATGCAAATGCAGGGGGTACACAGGTACCCCCTGTGTGCACCCCCCACCTCTCCTTCACTCTGGGGGCCCACAGGGGGCCCCCAAAGTAAAGACCGCATGCCTTTCCGTGGCGGCATCTACAAAAGCTCATGTTAATATGGCTGGCGGTGTCTATTAGACACCGCACCATATTGGACCTTTTCCGCCCCGGTTGCAGCGGACCGTCTTTCCGTCCGCCGCGGTCCTCCCCTAATATGGCGGGGGGTCATTTAGGTGAGGATGGTGGACGGATTGCCCCCACCAGGCGGGCGGTGGCTACCACCAGCCTGGCGGGGGCAATCCGCCTGCCATCCTAATGGGCCCCTTTGTGTCAAGGACCAGTTCTTCATGTGGTTCAAAGTAATGGTGCATGCTGGAAACCAAACATGAGGCTATTCAAAAACGCGCTCGACTAGCGTAAACATGACCCAATGAATGAAACAGAGACAGAAGTTGGCTGTAAACTCCAATTAATGAATTAGTCAGATGACTTAGAACTCAGGAAGCACATTCAATTTTGTGACTGCTTGCGAAATGAACTAATCTCGACACGCGTCGATCTCTGTTGGAAAATATTTCAACACGCGCAAGTTTTGTCTGAATGCTCAGACGGGCATTCACTTTTTCTCACTTCAGGTGTTGATACATTGATAAATGTAAATGTGGAACTGTGTAGCCTTTATTGGATAACACATTGTGAATGTATGGTGTGACTTCATTTTTCATTGAACCCCAGCTTTTGTTGTACTTTAATACAATTTGTTGTATTCAACCACTATATACAACTGTCTGTGATTTTTTTCTGTGTATTATTGTTCCATGCACATATTACTAATTAATGTATAATGCACGAAAGAACAACGAAAACTAACTTTAACTTTGCATTTTACGTACTTTTGAAGGATTCCCTTGTTGGCAGTTTACCCTATAAATAGTTTGATACCCAAACCCACAAGGGACAGTTGGTTTGCCCTTTTGTATATAATAGATCTAATCGCTTCATTGTAAAAATTTACAACACAGACAGTAGGCCTTGCTTATTTATTACGAACAGCATATGTTAAAGTCTAGAGGCCTTTATTAGGGGACTGTTAATGAAGAGTGTTAATGTGTGTAGATGGGTCTTTGTTACATGGAATCTCAAAGATGACCTTAGTAGGCAGGTGTTTTGATGTCAGTTAGCTTATTTGGCAAACTATGGTGATAGGATAGTGGCACTTAGATAATCGTTTCTAGAATATTTTAGGGGGGCTGGCAGGTTTAGTTGTCTGCATGGCCATTGCAATAAAAGTAATCAAAATAAATATATGTATATACATGCATAGGGAGGTTTTGGATCAACCCTCTTCTGATACTAGACACTAGACTGTGTGGGTGTCATTTATGCTCTCATTCAACTCATCATAGCATACAGTTTGAAGCAATGGGTCGGTTCACTTCAGCCATTGACTCTAGTGCCCTGTAAATGACTGCATTTTGCCTGACCATATATGCAGATATGCCGGTAAGTGAGTGCGTTTCAGTGCCAGGGTAGGTTTACAGCCTTTTAGGTTTCCATTTTCTCCTTTTATACATCCCAATGAATTTCTTTCCTTGTTCGTTTTTTTATTTAGTATGTTTCTAGGAGCATTCAGAAGCATCCCAAACAGTGACACCAGGCCACTTGCTGCTCATCTCATCTGCAGTGTGCATCGTCCCACCTGGCCTCAACTTGTAAATTGGCCATTTTAAACGGGATTGTTATAACTCTTAACTCTTCCACCTTTGGCAGGTGACAGTAGCCTTGGGAGTCATGTACCTACTGACTCGTCCTTTTTTAGCCACCTTGCTATTGTGCTCTGAGCAGTGTCAGATAAAGAACAGTATCTTCATATATGAATAGTTTGTCTTTTACACATCACTTCATGCACTGTAAATAACCAATGTTACTATTTCCCAATGCACGTCCCTCTATTTACCAACCTTCAGGAGGATGGAAGGCTGAGTGGGCTTTGATAGGATTCAAACTCTTGACCTGCCTCTCAACAGTTTCTTCAAGGCACGACCGTTCTGAAGATTCAGCGCATTGATCTGTTCCTCCAGCATACTTATCAAATGTACGGCAGTCATGTGAAATTATGCCATACTTAAGAAAAAATAAATAGGCAGTCTCCTTCTAAAACTGAGGTATCATTCAACAAGGTGCTACAGAGTTGAGAGGTATGTGTCGTCCATCGTACATCCTTGTTTTTACCGTTCCAAAATAGCTGACACATGTAGATGTATTATTTCCACATCTTGATGCAGTACAAAAAATGCACAAGATGTCCACCTTGTGGGATGTTTATTGAGGTGCCATATTTGAATGGTGCTGTGCATAGTGTATATTTGTTATTGCTCCAAGGTGGCCTAAACATTGTTCCCAAGGGGCCGATTCCGATTTGGTAAAATCCCGTACGAACAGTCGTGCAGAGCATTTTTCCCGTATGAATTGTATCCTCGAACGTCCCCGTACGTATGATGTGGTACGATGCGTGCTTAAAGCAGTTCTCCGTCCGAATCTTGCTAAAGCCCATACGAATCAATTATCCGTACGAATCGCATTTGGAACGCGCAGTACGCGATGTCCGTACAGATCGAAGCATCATGTTCCGACCCAGCAAGTACGATTCGTTCAGTCAACACTTCGTACGACTCTTTTTTTACGAGAGCTCAAAATGTCCGGAAAAGCAGAATTTGACTCGAAGTGCATGCAAAACGGACCCCCGGTACGGTTCGTACACCCCATGATCGTAGGGGTTCGGTTCGTACCCCTACGATCATGGTGTGTACAAACCTACCCCATGATCGTAGGTGTACGAACCGTACCCCTACCATCATGGGGTGTACGAACCGTACCGGGGGTACGTTTTGCACGCACGATCGTAGGGGTAGGAACCGTACCCCTACGAACATGGGGTGTATAAACCGTACCCCATGATCGTAGGTGTACGAACCGTACCCTTACGATCATGGGATGTACAAACCGTACCCTATGTGATTGTGTGGCTTTGCTCATACGCGACGTTTATCGTACGAATCGAGTACTCATTCCCCGGTCCGGATCATACTTGTCGGGTCGTACGGCAGGTTTACGATTCATACTGTTCACTTTCAGGGTCCGTTGCGTATGGATTATCCCTTGCTTTTCGTACGGTTTGTAAACGATTTGGACGATTTTTTTACTACGGATCGTACCACGTGATTCGGATGGATTTGTTCGATTTGTACGGAAATGGCTACGAATTAGAATCGTCGTACGGATTTGTTTCCCGAATCGAAATCGACCCCTAAATGTGCCGGCCATATTAAAATGGTGATACATTGTGATAAATGTGATTGCAAATGAATGACTCCTAGGTTTCATTTAATTTTTCAATACTTTTTCAAACACATATCCACCACATGTATGTGGGATAGTTTATTTTTCTGCTTTTCTTCTTTATATTTATATTGCATATATTTGTGGAGTTTGTGTATGCATTTTAGTGTGAATGCAAGAATGATTCTGTGGGTAAATTAATTCTCGTATGATTGTAAGAATGAGTGACAGAGTACAGTTATATGAAGTCTTATTGAGTTTCCAAGCACACTAATAGATGCAGAGGGACTTTCATCTATAAACCAGATATATTAGCACTGACAATGCTTGTTTTTTACGCAGGTTACATTTGCATGCAAGGATGTTTACTTTAAGCTCAACACTAATAATGACAGAATTGAAACTACAAGTCCCAATATTTAACCTGCTGTTGGCTTAAAACTGACTGAAAGTGGCTCCCGTGACATGGGGCAGCCATGCTTGAGGGTGAGATTAAAGATGGGGTAAACTCTAACACAGGGCACCTCCACCATATACCAAATTAATATTTTACAATAATCTTTCACACTTTGAATGGGCTATTTTGTAAAGTTTATACAGGTCTGTGATCGTTTCAACCTTTGTTGTTGGGAAGATTTGACACATTAATATTTATGTAAATTGTGGAATTTGTCAACTTATAACTGGGGTGTGCACTGCAGAGGAGCTCGAAATGAAGTGGATAAAGAAGCACACCGCGCTGTGAATTACTGCAACTGATGAACGGAGAGGGTGTATGCAGAAGGGAAGACCTGTAAGTATTTGGAGGAACCAAAAAGTAAATGAACATGAGCGAGGAGAAGATGTTCCCAAAATGAGAAACAGATGAGAGACCAGCACATATGGGGTGCCAGCAAAGGGTGTATTCAAAATTAGTAAAGTAGCCTTTTAGGGTGCATATTCATACGGCAGCAGGAATTTAAGATTAGTAGATGTAAGGGGGGTGGAGTTTAATATGAATACTACATCCGGTGTTGAAGGCATACATGCTGCAGGAAGGGTCAAAAAGGGAATACAGGCCAGACAGCTTCCTGTTGAGCGACATCTCAGGTTCTCAATAGAATCTTTGTGACGACTTAATGTGTTTCATATTTGAGAACTGAATTTCCTCTCCGAGCTGCTGCGAGGACAGGAAGAGCACAGCAAGGGGACTCGATCTACTCTGCAAAATATGAAAAGCAAAGTGGGCTCTGAATACCAGGGGCATGACTAAGACCTACAGTTTGTGGAAAGGGCATAAGGCTCTCTGAATGGGTGTATGGCACTGTATCTCTGTTAAAAATACTGAGTTATAACTGTATCTCGTCCAGTGCATCTCAACAACTAAATCCTAATAGTAAATCTATTATTATTTTTTTCTCTTACATCGCAGCCTAATTCTTTTAATTATTGTATTCAGCTGTTATACTTCCCTTACCATGCAGTGGTATGATGATGCAGTGGATGCTGTGTAACTGTAACGCAATATAACACGTGCAGTATAGTAGGGGTTTGCCACTCTGCACCCTTAGAGAAAAGAAAGGACTGAGTGAGTTTGACACACAAAGAACAAGCATTGGCATAGCCAATAGGTCTCGCCTTTAGGACCTTATAAGTATTTAATTATTGCAGCACAATATCCTTGGTGCAAAATCAAGTGTTGAAAGCTAAACACTTATAAGGTCCCAAAGGCGAGACCTATTGGCTATGCTAATGCTTGTTAAAATAAAGAAGGTAGCCAAAGCTGGTTTTGTCGCCCTGCAGAAACTGTCTCTGTTCCAGGACACTGAGGTCTACTTCAGAAGGAAGAACTCAGTCAGTACGTAGCTCAGCCATAAATAAGGAAATATGGTAAAAGCCTGGGTCCAACAGCTTCACCAAATGTCTTTTGTCCAATAACACTCTACTACCTTGCTGTACAAATTCTCACACCGCACATAAGTTTGGCTGGTGGTGACCGCCAGCCACAGTGTTCACCTCGCCATGTCTGGCCCTGGTGTCACTGATGGGGAAAGCCTCGCTGACACAAGGCAGGCCTGCTGCCTGTCTCTGGTATCACAGGCAGACAGTGGAATGTAAATTGCCCGCCTCACCAGTCACATGTACACACCACAGCAAGGCTAGCGTGCCCCCCGCCCTTCTGTCCATCTGCAGGGCGCCTGCACCACCAGGAGATAACGGGGAAAGCATCTCCATAATTAGCGAGTGTTTTGAAGAAGCGGACTTGCCAGCGCCCGTGGACATGTCATATTATGCTGAGCTATTACTCACAATTGTCTTCCGCTGAAAATTTGTAGATTTGTACTTATTGTTTAGTAAAATGCCTATTTAATATTTTCCTAAAGCAGAAATGCAGAAGAGCTCTAGAAGGCAGGCGGAGGATGGTGGCCTCTACATTTAACACTGTATAAATGAAACACTGCAGAAATAAACCCGTGTCTGAATATATTGCTATAGTGCCTACATATGAAACGCCTCCAGGCACTTAAGTCTGACAAGTGATTGTGAATGACACTGGGCTTTCAGTCAATTTCTACGTGAAAACACCTCTAACACAGGAGAGACCAGATCACTTCTGTGCACAAGGAAATTACACGAGGTTGTAGGAGTTCACGGGGCAAGAGTTGGGTAGAAGGGTGCTGGGGAGGAGGAAAGAATTAAATGAGAGTGGACAGAAGAAGTTCTGCAAGATGAAATGAGAGAAGACAGGATAGCGCCTACAGGAAAGAAGTGAGATTGGGAGTTAGGTTTAGGGAAATGTGGATGGGAAAAAGAGAAAAATTTGAAAGGAAATGATGCGAGAGGAGTGGCGACTAGAGAAAAAAACATGGAAGTAAAACAGAGATAGGCAAGGGAGGGAAAAGAGAAGATGAGAATGAAATGGAGCGGAGGCTACAGGAAATATAAAGGAATTTAAGGGAAGAGGTAATACTTGAAAGAGACTAAGAGGAGTGAATGGAAGAGAGGAAACAGGAACTGAAGTAGCGGTGGGGGTGAGAAGCGAGGTGAGAGGAACGCAGAAACAGGAAAGAAACAAGAAGAGAGAATAAAATGTGAGACAGGTGTTAAAAAAATGCAAAGGGAGTGTAGAGAAATGAAGAAGAAGGAGGGTGAAAGAGAGGGGATCTATGACAGAAGAGAGAAGGAAGGATGAGACTTGAAGACGAAAAAGGAGATGAAAGAGAAAGGGGGAGGAAAGAGGACCTTTGTGGACTGTGGGAGAGATACAAGCCATAAGGAGAAACGAGTAAAAGTTGGAGGATTTGAACTGGAATTATAGAAACAAGTAAGTGAGAATGGAGACAGCGGAAGGACGGCACAAGGGAGAGAAATAGAGGCGTGGGGTAGAAACGAGCAGAGATCGGTGAGATGAAGTCGGACACAAGAGAGCGTGTGTGGTTGGGTTTTACAGCGAAAGTAAGACAAGAAGCGCAAGCAAAAACGTGTGGGCGAGGAGAGAAGCACGTGCGCGTGCTTGAGAGAGCAGTCTGCTCTTTTTGGAAGCACATGCTCGTGCTTGTGGTGCACCTCTTCACGTTCCCGCAAGGTGTATGCCGCCACAAGCACGAAGTATGTGCTTCAAAAAAGAGCTGAACTACCACTAAAGGTCTCCTATGTAGCGCATGTGCGCTGCGTAGGCGAGACCTCAAAGGTGCATATTCCAGAAAATCAGCTATAGAATATTGGGTAGACACATCATTGTGGCAAAATATAATTTTGAGGACCTTTGAGGAGGTTAGTGCCCATAGATAAGTAAGGATTTGTGTTTCTTGATTCCACTTCTGCATATCTTGTAGATATAGATTTATATATTGTCAAGCCACATATATGTGGAGCTGGCTATGTAACATCTATATATACTTACCAGAAAATATTTTGGTCACAATATTGTGACTTTTTGATTGTCTATACTCTATCTTTCGGATCTACACCAAGAAAAGATGTGATTTAGCTGTGTACACTAAGGGAAAGGGCTGCGTGACCTTGGTACATGGAAGAAAAGGAGCGGAGTGACCTATATGAAAAATGGAACAATTGAGCAGGCTCGGTACATTGAGCTAAAGGACAGGAGCTGTCTGCGCAGATAGGGAAAGCAAGAGCTGATTAACACACACAGGGAAAGCCCTGAGCGATCTGTGCACCCCAAGAAAAGGTGTGAGTGTGTTCATTACACTTACGTGACCTTGATATATAATGCGAGTCACACTAAGGGAAAGGGCTGCATGCCCTCGTTAAACTAAGTGTAAAAGGCCGAGTGAGCACTGCACACCAAGAAAAAGGTGTAATTAACTGCTGCACACTCAGGCATGACCTCTGCACGCGACATGTAATAAGGGGAATGGCTACATTCTCTCCGCACATGTAGATAAAAAGGTTGATTGAGCCGTGCACAAAGTCATTTGCACTTTTGAGAGAAGGGTCCAGCGAGCTCTGAAAACAAGGAAAAGAAAAGTCAAAGCGACCTCTAAGAACTAAGGGAGGGTTGAATAAGCTCCATACACTGAGATGAACCGCAGAATTATCTCTGCACACAGAAGGAAATGACTGCCTGGCCTGTGCAGTGTAAGGGGAAAGCCTAAGTGATGCAAGGTATAGACTGAGTCCTCCATATTTATGGAAAGGATCGACTCAGATCCACTCACTAAATCAGAATTTTGTGTTACCCCTAGGTAGGAGCTACGATATTCCCACTTTACTCTATTAAGGGCCATCTGTGGGTGTCCTTTACTCTTTTTCTGGATGAATAATGTTGTGTGGACTTCCATGGTTTGAGATTCATCTCGCAGTCACTGTATGTGCTAGAGAGTATACTGAGTGATTTTTAAAGGTTCTCAGCTATTACCGTCTCGGTAGAGGGTCCTTAATTACCCATATTTAAAGTTGAAAGTATTGCTAAATTCTTAATAAGGGTCAGTGCACTGACCTGCTTTTCTTGGGATGCAGGCTGACCTCATATTGAAATTACTGGAATGAGGAAAAGTGAAAGGAGGTAATGCACTCTCACTCCAGTGTTTCATATTGATATGCAATAATTGTCTTACTTGTTTAGTCACTTTTAGCTATTTGGCTGAAGCCCGGTGGAGCTACCCGATAGCTATAGAGGAGATGTGCTGTGGACTTTCCCCTCGGCCGTCACCTACCCAGCCGGACTTTGGGCAGGCTCTCCTTCATCTCTCCATCCTACCTCCCTCCTACCCCTCTACCCCATCCACTTACCCTTCTAAGTTCCATTTATTTTGTCTTCTACACTCTTGAATGATTTTTCTAGTGACTGATGTAATTTTGTTGAACCTTATGTAAAGCCCTCTGATACCTCCGGGTCTAGCCAGCGCTATATAAAACTCAAATAAATAAATCCTCCTTTTGGGCATCCTTCCCTGTCCTTGGCAGGTACATGCAACCCTTTCAGTAGTGTGAAGAGCACAACCAACACTTTCCTTGGTGCCCAGATCCTAAACAACTCTTTCGGTACTGTGTAGAGCATGCTTAAACCTTTTTATTTTGAATCCCTCTTTCTGAATTTTCCTTGAGAAAACTCATTAGAAGGCATGTATCAATCTGGCAGCATTTAATCTACTATTTTAAACAAGGAGCTACAGGGGTTCTATAGCAGCCAGGTCAAGCCCCCACTCACTGATTCAATACACCTATGTGACCTGACGCTGTTATTAGAACAGCTCTGTGCGGATTTCAATGTCTATGGTAGCGTCATATTTTGGCTTGCTACCCGGGCAGTCATTCTACATACTCTGACCCTTAACATGAATTCCTGTTCAATTTTAATATTTTGCTCCATTTTCATACACCCTGCAGGGCCGGACTGATAACAAAAACCGGCCCTGGCAAACTGCTCAGCTGGCCCCCCCTGGGGTCAGGGGGAGTGCAGGTAAGCAGTTTGCGACGGCCGGTTTCGGACGATTTTGTTACCGGGGGCCGACATTGCCGACCCCCGGTAACAAAACCGGCCCCCCCAGGGGCCCAAAACCGGCCCCCATCCTAGCGGCCTACCGGGGAAACGCCCGGTGCCCGCTATGGCCAGTCCGGCCCTGACACCCTGATGAGTAGTGTAGTGTATAGTAAAAGAAATCACCAAAGTTGTGAAAAAATGTGAGAAAGGATGTGGAGTACCTCACGGAAGTAACACCATGGGAGTCCACTGGTTGGTTCTCACCAGTGGACTCAGGTTCTCATCATTAGCACTACCACATCCCAATTATATATATCTATAGAGTCCAGCCTCTCTAAATAGAAGGAGACTCGCTTGGGAGCTCGAGCGGATGATTACAAACGAAACACACTCAGACACCCGGTAAGGAGTGGGGGCGGGACGCGGACAGGGACTTCACTACAGTTTGGGAGGCCCGGGGCTCTGTGCCATTTGCAACCAAAGACAGAGTTTGGGTACATTGATCGTGGGCATGCACCTTCCTCGCGGGAGGTGTAACTCAGGATTTAGATCAAAAGCACCAGCGTCACACTGATCTTAAATCGATACTAGTATAAATATAGTGTGCTAGTCAGCATACACTCTTTGAGTGGTTTGGACAACAAAACCTTTTTTAATGAACAACACAGCACAAGGTTCTTCTAAACAAGATACTCTCTCTGTAAACAGTGCAAGCCATGCAGCTTACCGCGACATTCATGGTAAAACATGTGGAGTTAGCATTACGGGTGCAAGGCAGAAATAAGGTACCACACCTGAGCACAAGATTAACATATGTGTATTCTTTTTGGCAGGCTGACAGGAAAAGGCAAGGGGATTTGTACCGTATGAGTGACTAAGAAAGGGGGTCACCGGTATGCCACTGTTGGGCATTCAAACAGTAAATCAATGTGCAGGATTAAATCAGTGTTGAAGGACTAATGACCAAGGTCTGGCTATTTTTGAAGGTTGCACTCAATGTGTGTTGTCTGTTTTTCAATTTGTTCCCTAGGTTACCTATACATGAAATTCGAATAATGTGGTGAATACTGACCCTCGCCCTGATGAAATTGCCATAATTATAAAGGCAATGAAACATGTTGGCCCTCTAAGGAGTTAGAAGGCAAGTCTTTTAAAGTGAGCAACTCCACGGCAAAGAATAAAGAGGTAAAGCCAGTGGTGGTGTAGCTCGTTTTTATTAATTCCATATAATGTGGTCCTAAGTTATAGGCCCACCTTATTTTGGGTCAGTACGGAGTTGCACTTAGGAGATATTTCTCGGTAGCACCAGCACATTTACCAGTGGTGCACATTTTGCTTTCACCATCACAACACTTCCTTTTCTTTCTTCTTTTTTATTTTGGATGTGGTAGTGCTAATGATGAGAACCTGAGTCCACTGGTGAGAACCAACCAGTGGACTCCCATGGTGTTACTTCCGTGAGGTGCTCCACATCCTTTCTCACATTTTTTCCCATCTTTGGTGATTTCTTTTACTATACACTACACTACTCATCAGGGTGTATGAAAAGTATGAAAAGGGAACAAAATATTAAAATTGAACAGGGATTCATGTTAAGGGTCAGAGTATGTAGAATGACTGCCCGGGTAGCAAGCCAAAATATGACGCTACCATAGACATTGAAATCCGTACAGAACGGTTCTAATAACAGCATCAGGTCACATAGTTGTGTTGGAGCATTTAATCTACTCCTGAAGATTAAACCAGTGCCTATACAGAGCAAAGTCCAGTTAATTAATGCAATAACAGACCCACATTGATATATAACACTCTGGAGTGGAGTAGCTTCCAGGAATAGTGCAGAAAATCTCTGCAGGAACCTGAAAAGGATGCAACAGGTCTTTTTTAAAAGCAGCTGCTATTCTATGCTAGGGGATTTATAGAATGCATGGTGGCCCGTAGGAATCCCAGCGCTAACAGGAGAATAGAACTGCTCAACGGAAAACAGAGTAGTCACCTAGAAAATCAGTTCTTAGAAAGCAGGGTTTTAAGCGAATTTCGGAAACAAATCTCATTATTTGTGGCTCAAATGGTCAAGGGAAGTGGGTTCCAGAGCTTGGCTGCATTAAAACAGAAAGACCGTCCTCCACTTCCAGCCCTCTTAACAGTGGGATCCAAGGCCAATTGTGCTTGTGGATCTAAGCCTCATGAGGGAGTATGGAGTAACTAGTTGGCGGGAGAGTGGAAGACCACGTACATGGAGGGCTCCATGTACTGTGCATCGGAATTTAAATTTAATTCTTTGAACAACAGGAAGCCAATGGAGTTCCGTCAAACCCTGTTTGGCGGACGCATACATAGGGATTCCTAACAGCAGCTGCAGTTTGCACAACTTGCAGTTTAGGAATAACTGCTTTTGGGGCACCCAGCTAGAGCAAGTTGCCATAATCCAGGCACAAGAGAATCAGAGCCTGGACTTCTAGTTTCCTCAAGGACTGGGGAAGCAGAGGCAAAATCTTGTGGAACATACTCAGGATTCCAAAACAAATGGCAGAGTCTAGTGGCCTGTGTCTCCATAGACAAAGTATTTTCCAGCCACACCTCTTAACATTTTATAGCTGGTTTGGGGGCAGGAGGGACTGAGACAGATCGGCCAACCCAGAGTCCTGTAGGGAGTGGGATTATTCCCAAGGATCATACATTCTGTTTTGGCTCCGTTCAGCTTGAGGCAGGATTTACTTATCCAGATAGCTGCTTGTTCTAGACAAGGACCCAAGGTGGACACTGTGGAATCCACATCAGGGGCAAGTGAGAAAACCAGCTGGGCGTCGTCTGCATAGGAGACTATGGAAATGCTGAACGGAGTTATGAGATCCGCCAGGGGTTGCATGTATACATTAAACAACGTAGGACTAACGGCCACATGCATCATTGTAAGGTTTTGCGATTCCTTATTTGCGATTTTTAGGGAATCGCAAATAAGGAATCGCAAAATGGGATGCATGATTTTATTCGCATAATATTTGCGATTCAGTAAAAATCACAATTTTTACCAAATCGCAAATATTATGCAAATTCCTAATTGCGATTTCGCAAATCCCATTGATTCCTATGGGCCAAAAGGCCCATAGGAGTCAATGGGAAGGCATTTACAAATTGTGAATTTGAAAATGCGATTTGCAATTTGTTAATGCATTCCAAGGGTGCAGAGGGAGGTCCAAAGGACCCCCCCCCCTGCACCCCTGAAATGTATTTTAAAGTGCATGTTTCACACACACATGTCCTAAGGACATGAGTGTCTGTAACATGAAAGTTTAAAAAACGCATTTTTGAGCATTTTCATAACTTTTCGCAAATTACCACGAGGTTCAACCTCGTGGTAATTTGCACCCCCTAATTGCTAATTCGCAATTTGAAAAACAATCTTGCATTGCTTTTAAGGAATCGCAAATTTGCGATTCCTTAAAAGCAATCGCATTTTTGGAAATCGCTAAAAATAGTTTGTTTTAAGATAGACTTAAGACAGACTTAAGTGAGGATTTTGTCTTAAGTTTGTCTTAAGACAAATTTAAGACAAAATCCTAACTTCCGTGAATACCAAAAGTAGTAAGTTTAAGATTTGTCCTAAGTTAGTTCTGTGAATCGGGCCCTAGAAGTATAATAGCAACTGTGGCCTCTTGAGCCAACCTTCTTTTTGCATCCTCCACCACTGCTAAAAGAGAGGTTTCGGTGCTGCGCTTAAGCCGAAAACCGATTTGCTTGTGGTGCAGGAGGGAGTTGGCCTTAAGGAAGTTTGAAAGGTGCCTGTTGACATATTATTGTACCACCTAATTTATGCTTGAACGTAGGGAAATTGGAAGAAATTCCCTGGGCATGTTGGATCTACAATATGATTTTTTTAGGATGGCTTTAATCATGGTGTTTTTCCGTGGCTGAGGCACCAGACCCATCTCTACGGAAAGGTTGACCATCTCAAGCAGTGTGGGGAAGATTATGTCTGCTTCAAGAGGCAGGATTCTTGGCAGGGCGGGGTAAAGTGGGGATCCAGATTTAATTTTCCTGAAAAGGTCAGCAAAAGTATCAGGGGGGAGTGGGAGGAATTCCAACAGGAGCGATGTTGTAGTCTTCTCAGAGATAGTAGGAGTGCTTGGGAGGATGGGGTTAGAACTTCCCTACAACATTTGGAAGGAGAGGTAGGTCTCTGAGATTTTAGAGCTGACCTCCAAATATAGTGAGTTGTTGAAATGTTGGAAAACCATTTTTTAAGCTCAACTTAAAGTTCTCTGAAGCACTTCATCAAAAAGAAAACCCACAGATCAAGTACAACTGCTTGGTGTTTCAAACCACTATTTTATTCCTGATGCTATTGTCCAGTGAACCAGTGGAGGGCAGAGTTTCATTCCTGGTGCACTTGAAACAGCATGCCTCTGGTAACAAATGTTCGGATGCACATTCATCTCTTCACAGCACCAGTATTTTTTAGGTTATACATTTGTACTTGGATTGTCATTTTCTGATCTTCATTTTGCTTCTGGCGTCGCATCAGCACCTTCTTTGGTCTGGTGATCTAATTTACTTATTCAGTAGTAACACTTCAACAACTGCAATTCCACCCACTATTAGAATTGGAGCCAATCGAATAAAAAACACTAGATGTTAGATACCTTAGTTCTGTGAAACTATTCTTTATGGATGTTTAAATGCATCTAATATTTCATTGCCAGCACCTTTAATATAAAAAACTAACCAAAGGGTGTGTGAAGCATGGAAAATAGTCTCCAAGCTCTCATTACAGCTGGAAGATACAGTTTGCAACATCTGGGTATTTCATTTGATGCTATGTCAAACCCTCTGTATAATTTCATTTGTTGATTCTAATGTTATGTTTTGTCTCAATAATAAACTATGCTAGCTAATCAAAGCCTGCATGTGAGAACTTTTTAGTATCTGGCTAGCAGAGCAAGGTAACCGCTCCTTGCAACCGTGAAAACGATGTGATTGCTCTGGCATTTCTACTGATGCTACACAACGATACATTGTCATAGATAGGCTCACTGACATTTGAGTAGATATCTGCTCGAACTAAGTGAATTTTCATCCATTTGGACAGCATTTTTTGTCAATGCAGTTGTGATGATGTTGTAATCGATCATTAGCTCCATGAAGAGATATAATTAATATCTGAGTCCGAATCTGTTGGAGAAATCCAAGGATGTGATAGTTTATATGAATGAATGGGATACCCTTAACGAAGAGGGAGACCAGATGTTATGTGACCCTAGTGAAAAGAGCTTCCTTGTTGATCCCTGAAGAAGCGGGATTACCCATGAAACATATGTCGGCTGCTTACTTTGAGATTTGACGTTAGTATCAAAACTGGTTGCTAATATTAGAGATGGCTGTATTATGTGATGTCGACACAGGTGCCATAAATTGGTTGATGATATGGGCTTTTTGTTCTATCTGTGCAAATATTTTGTTAGAATTATAAGTTTGTGCATCTGAATGGTTGGATTGTATTGAATGTAGGATAAAAGATATGGAATAATATGTTTTCTTTCATGATATGAAATTGAATTTTCTGATCATTTTTACATTTAACTTTGGCTGTGTTTGTACCGAACCCTTCCTGAAACCTTTGTAATGTATTCCTGCTAACACAACTGCCTTATTAGGCTGATAAATCTCTGTGGTATTCTCTGCAAAGGTTCACAGAGAAGCTTCCAAAAGAAGACAGGCAGGGATTTCAACAGATCCTACAGGAGTGCCTTATGATATCAAAAGACTTCATAAGGACAGCAGCAAACGCTTCAGGTCTATTTGCAATGGAATTCACCTCTGCAGCAATGACTGGTTGATGCTGATAGGCAGAAAAACTGAAGCCCGGCCTAGAATAATCAATCTCCCTTTTTCTGAATATTCAATCTTTGGATCTTATGCAGATGATAAGATGGCTCAGATGACATTTGGACATGTTAAAAGTGGGAGGTCTCGAAAAGAAAAACGAATCAGAAGACACTACAAACCCTATTACGAGTTGTTTCCCACAGATGGATCAAACCTCTCCATTGCAGCTTCAACAAAGACAACAACAATCATCAGAGGAGGCAGAGGAGGCCAAATATTGACCACTGCAGGAAGACCTCAACAAAAACAATGAGCCTCCCATCCCTCCTCCCTATCAATCATTCCAGTGAGGGGGAGCCTTTCAAATCATTCCCAAAAGTGGCAAAAATAGCAAAAGACAGGTGGATCTTGGATTTTGTTCAGAATGGAAATACTCCTCCGCCTCCTATACCACCAAATAAATATTTTCATCAATACTTGCTATGCGAGGTAGTAAACGCCCTACTTTAAAAAGATGCGCGGAGGAAGTTCCTCCTTACCAAAAAGGAAGAGGAATATATTCCTGTCACTTTCTGGTGGGAAAGAAAGGTCCAAAACAAGTATTCAGATCTAGTCTTGATCTGAGACTAACACACACATGGATAAAGAAAGAGAAATTCAGAATGTTGGCATTGCACCAACTCTACACCCAATGACATCAAGGAGATTGGATGTGTGCAATCTTCAGGATGCTTATTTACACATTCTGATCGGAAAGAAGTTTCAAAGATTTGTGGTAGGAAAACATCACTACCAGTTCAAAGTTCTTGCTTTTGGCCTCAAGTGAGCTCCTCGAACCTAATCAAAGTTCATGGCAGTGGTAGTTGATCATCAACAAACACTAAAGATTTTTGTTCTACCCTTAGCCAACAGGTTAATAAAAGCTTTATCTCCATATCCAGCTGGGTCAAGATAAAATTAGGTAATGGCGACAGAACAACTGCAAAAATCTCCACTCATGTCGGCCTTAAGCAGGGATGTGTATTGGCCCCTACCCTTTTAAACATCTTCACTGCGGACGTGGATAAGTGCATCTCGGAGATACAAAGTGACCCTCCAAAGTTAGCACATCAAAAAATAAGGAGTATACAGTATGCTCATGACATCGTACTTTGCAGCCGGACCCCCCTGGGTCTACAACTTTCCATCATGAAGTTACATGAATACATCAGTGCGCATGGGTTACTATTTAACTATACCAAAACGAAGATCGTCTGTTTTGCATCACAGCCAGGGCGGCAATCTTTTAAATGGCACATTGTACGCAACACCATAGAACAAAGCCTCTCTTATAAGTACCTGGGAGTAGTGGTCGACTCAAGGTGGACATTAAAAGATCACCAATCACATAGAAAAGCTAAGGCTAACAAACTACGGTTCGCTCTAAACTTACTAAAAACAAAATTGAAATGCCCATCCAACTTATACCTGTTGAAGGTGATCGCGGCAAAGTTTTTACCATCCCTTACGTACGTTCTGATTTATACAGAGGAAAAGACGCAAACTTCCTGAATCTACAACAGTCAGAGCTGTTCAAATACATCTTTCAGATTCCGAGGTTTGCATCCCAAGCGTAAGTTCGCCTTGAATTTGGGTTATTAAATCAGTACCAAGTCAGACAAGCTGCTACACTAAAAATGTGCTGGAAATTAAGAGCAGCACAAGAGGACACGCTGATGGGTCTTTGTTGGATCGAAATGAACAGCCAAACATATGCAAAAAACGCATGGAAAACAGTATTCGAAGTAGCACTGATAAATCTCAACATGCAAGAGGCATGGAACACCAATCAAACCTTCGCGGCCTTCAGAAAAGCAGCCAACGGTGCGGCAAAGCAGAAGTCCTGGATAACAGATAAAGCCGCACTAGCAAAGAAAAAATATGACTGGATGGTGTTGGCCACGTACGAGAGATGTGTGCCGCAACCTTACTTAGTCAACCACATAACACCAGTCATCCAACAAATGCTTCTAAGAATACGGCTGGGAACCTACACTTCAAAAGACCAGATCCCTGCATGGAAGCAAACATGGCCGACTTCAGTCTGCAGACTATGTGGTAGTGCAGAAGAAACACTAACTCATATAATATGCATTTGTCCATCTCTGACCAATTTGAGACGTTACTATCTACTCCACATATTTTGTTTCTTCCAAATCAGAACATGTCGCCCTGCTGTCATGTTAGCACTGAACAGTCACCAGCTGCAGACAGCTTGCAGGGCCGCCAGATTCTTTCAAAAGGCGAGCCTTCTAATATTGAACAGTGAAAAAATGGCGACCAACGGCACAAAATCGAAGTCCTGAAGTGCAACGAATGGCTCAGAACACAGACAAAGTAACACCGCTTTTTAAAAAATATGGACATTATAGAATGTCAATGTTCTTTTATCTAATGTCAGTTCGAATACATTTTTTTTAATGTATCAAAATTGTAAAAGTTTTAATTAACCATATGCAATAAACTTACTTTACTTTACTTTACTTTACTTTACTCCAGATCCAGTAAGGAAACACATTCATATGGCAGCAGCCATCTTGCAGAAACTACCAATGAAAATCAACTTTCAGAAGTCAACAATAACCCCAATAGAAAGTGATTCACTACCAGGGAGGCTAACCCGCTATGGCGGAGGAACCTCGCCCCCCCCACCCCCGCCAGCAGCCTTAAAACATGAACATTAAAACAATAATAAACCAGGTTTATTATTGTTTAATTTTTTTTCTAGAGGGTGAGTTTTGGGGGCGGGCCATCGTGGGGGAGGCAGGCACATGAGGAAGTGTTTAGCACTGGTATCAGTGTGCATGTGGATTTGGCCACTTGTCTTAGGACGGCCAAACCGCCATGCTCACTAAAGTTGTCTCCAACTCGAGCTGCTTTGCCACATTGGAGGCAGCAGGCAAACACTCCCAGTCTAACTGGGAGTGCATATTCATGGCACTCAGGCCAATCTTGATGCTACTTTCATGCAGCCACCAGCAGCATGAGAGGAACGTCAGGGTTGGCAGGAGTGGAGTCTAGGAGCCTGTGCCTGCAGTGGGGAGGAGCTTAGAAGAGCATGAATCGGCAATCCAGCGATGTAGCAGGTACTTTTTTTTGTTTCGATTATTGGTGTTATCCGTCCAACCTACCACCGTGCCTCACCACTCTTCCGAGATACCGGCCGCTACTGCTCACTACGTAGGAGTGATATTAGACATCATTGTTTCAAAAGTGTTTCCTTCATAGGAGAGACTCAAACCTATCCAGCAGAAATGTTTCACTCTAAAACAAACACTCCATCCAATGACACAACAAAGGTTCTCATCACTGGAATCAATGGCATCAGGCATTTTTCTAGCGCCAAATGCCAGGCTCCATTTGAGGCCAGGACATTTTTTTCAGGCCTTGCTGTAATTAGAAGTCAGGAACCTGGGAGAATTGGAATGAATGATGAATGTGTAGATTGATCGATCCAGTATGATAGTATTTATTTTAGTTTGAGAGAGGGAGATGTTCATGTATAAAAGGGGAAACGTTTTAGAAATGTTTGTTTGTATAATACTGTACATCAAGAACTTAATTTGCCAAATGAAGTATAAAAGTGTTTTGTAAAAATTAATCAAAGGAATTTGAACAGAATATAGGTCTGTATCCTAAATTTTTGGCTCAACATCTTTATATTGCAACATATTAAATTTAAAATGTAATTTATTTATAAAGCGCACGGCTACCACGGAAGCGGTGTCCCAGCACTGGCGGAGCAGACAACAGAGTTAGGGGCTCGAGCAACTATTCCCCTTGCTTAAAGAGCCAGGTTTTCAGCTCCTTTCTGAAATCCTGCTCAGAGTTCAGCATGCGTAAGTGGTAAGGAAGGGCATTCCAAAGTTTGGCGGTCCTAACCGAGAAGGACCTACCCCCTTTCTGGGCTTTAGAAAAATGGGGGACAGCAAGGTAGCGCTAATGGTTAGATCTTGGTGCCCGCTCCTGGTGGCATAGGCATAGCAGCATCCTAAGTTAGCAAGGACCCTTACCTTGAGTGGCACGGAAAGCGAAGGTGAGCGCCTTGCATTCAATCCGCCTGGCTACCAGGAGCCAGTGGAATTGCATAAGGTGAGGAGAGATGCGTCGCCGTGGTCAAATTATAGCAGCCAGGAGGGAGACTGGTCTGCTAACCTCTCCCCGAAATGGCATTGGAGAATGTCCTGATGGAGCGGAGGAAACAGGGCGCTCAAATCAGGATGTGTCCATGCCAAGGAGCACACTGCACTTCGGTCTCCCTCGGTAGGGGTAGAATCCGCCAAAAGTATGTCCCGCGCAGCGGACTTAATAAGGTAAGATGCGCCAGGTAGGCACAATTGAAAACATGTTAAGCAACACTGTAAAAACTAGGGCAGTCCCACAACCTGTACTGTGCACCCTGAAACACGCAGTGGTGCACACGGTAAAAACATAAAAACACACATGATTATTTAAAAATTAGCTCACAGCCCTCGGCTCTACCTCGGTAAGGGTAGGATATTGACTGTGTTTCTTAGGCAATTTATTAAAGTAGTGGGTTTGGTGGGTTTTGTTTGAGTTTATAGTATCTACCAAGAATTGTGCTCATTTCTCAGATATGTAAAGCTGCTACATGGATATCAGTACATACGATTACCACACACTATTGTTCGGATTCAGATTCAAGAGCGGATGCCCAAGTAGATCTCTTTAAGAATTTTTTTGGGGATGATATGGAAACTGTCCTGCCTTTTTTTCCTTCTTTTCAACTATTTTTATAGTGGGATGAGCTTATTCCAGTCAGGCTTATGACTATTGATGAGGATCCCCTGGAAGAGGATGAAAGGTTTCTTACCTTTAATTTCAGTTCTCTTCCAGGGGAATCATCTTCAAAGACATAAGAAATGTCCCCTCCTCCCCAGACAAACGTTTAAAGGAGCAATTTTTATTCTGGGCCCATGATCTTTATATCCGTGAAAGATAACTAACCTAACTGCCACCTCTGGTGCATGATGGGACACTGGAGTAATGTCGAGGCACCTAAAGGTACATTGTCAGTTTTAATGCTCTGGCTGTGCAGACTGTGTGCTAGCATTTCCCTCTATTCCCTCTCATTTTCCTGGTTAAAAAGAGGTTTGTGACTGATATTTCTAGTCACTTTATCTTCAGTGACTACATTAATATAATTGGAGATGTTTTTAAAATTGAAACATAAATGGAATTTGACCATTTCAATCACGCTTTTGAGCTGCAAGGCCTATTGTTTTCTATGAATACATGTGATTTCTTTTTTCTTGTGCATAAACATATATATACTTTTCAAAGTGCTCCAAGATCATCCATGTGGGCGGAACAATTCAGTGTTTGACTTTGATGAGGATTTGTCTTGTAGTCTTATGCTAGGCTTACACAAGTAGGCTTGTACTATTAAGATTGATCATAGACTGCACAAGCTGCTCTTTTCTTTCAGAGCTGCTGTCTCGTGCCAAGCATTGTTTAAGTTCTAGAATTGTTATTGAGTGTGGCTCGGGGAGTTGGTTGCTGGTGACTTTCCCTTATGGTCACCGCTCCCCTGCTTGGACTTTTATCAATATTAAATTCTTCTTACCTGCAGGTTGCTGCCTCTCTTCACTACTAAAATTCACCAGGAAGATAACTAGGAGTACAGGCAAGAAACTGTTTCCTTCTTTGCCTGTGATGTACATTCATCAATAGAAGAGACCACATTCAAATGATCTTATAATGCAGTGGTGATTCGGGCTGAGAAAACTCCTGGGCTATTCTATTGTCCCTGGGGTGATATAGTAATGCTAAACTGTGTTCCTCAAAGGTATCTGAGATTAAGTAATCTGGGGGCATATTATCAAGGGGGTTTATCTTCGCTTTTTTGGCTTTAAAAGCCAAGAAAGCGGAGATAAAATTATCTCCCTATTACCTAGCTGTCGCTAACACCAGTTAGCGACAGCTAGTAGGAGATAGCGACCATCTTGGGCCCCACTTTGCATGTCAGTGATATTTATCACTAATGACATGCAAAGTGGGCGTTCCAAGATGTTAGCGACTGGAAACAGTCGCTAACATCGCTATCTCCTATTACCAACTTTTGGAGATAATCACGCTAAGCGCGAATATCTCCAAAAGCTAACACCTGCCCTGAGCAGTTCTTAGCCATGTTATCCAATGGGAGGTGGATAACATGGCTAAGAGCATTAGCTCGGTAATGCATGAATATCGCTGACTTTTCAGCGATATTCATGCATTGCGGCGATTTTTATTGCATTTGCGATAAACCTTGGTAATACCAAGGTTTATTTGCGGTAAAAATCGCCGCAGCTCAGCGGTAAAGTTTTGTCTCTAACCATCAATAGCGATAATTATCGCTATTGCTTGGTAATATGCCCCATGATTCCTTGGCTATGATCTGCGTACAAAAATCCATTCTCTATGGCAGTTGTAGTGTTGTTTTTTTATGTCTGAGTTGTGCCATTAATCCTGTGCTATGTGTGCTCTGTACAGCATAGGTTTGACAGTGTTAGTTCAAAGTGCAAATGTCCACAACTAATCTTCAAGGCTTATCCTGCTTCAATAGTGGGAACATTGGGGTGTTCCTGGTTGATGGGCAGGGGGTCATGATATCCTGATATTGTAGTTCATCCTGAATTCATTGGATGTCCCGCTCAGCCTCTGTTTCCATTGCATACTATGCTTGGACTTCCTGCTCAATCCATGAAGGGACTACATGTGAAGCTGCTTTTCTGTCCCTGCCCGCTTGCTTTTTGTACAGCACTCACTGGAGTCATTTGTAACACCCTTTTTGTGGCATATCAGTCATTAAATGGCTGGCCACTAAAGAGAAAAAAAAGCTCTCGCTATAACTTCCTCCCCTAAAGGAGCCTTTATTATACTGTGTGGGTGCCAGCATTCTTCATTCCTCTATTGGTATTGTACTATAAGACTCAGTCCATTGCGTTCAAGGGGTGTTGGACAAAATCAAGATGGGGGCTGTCCTAAAATATGCTAAAAAGTAGGGAGTGGGCATATTGTTGTTACAAGAGACACATCTCCTGGGTGCCAGGCTTCCTGCCTGGCCCGGTATGGCTTTGACCTGACCTTTCACTGAGGATTTACTAGTGGATATAGGGGTACCTGCATCTTAACACAGTGAGGCTTCCCTTCAAGCTGACTAGGACTTGGTCGGATCGTCAGGAGAGGTACATAAGAGGTACTGTTTTTTTATTTAATGAACCCCTCACCATTGATTCCTTCTAAGCCCCTCCAGCACTGGACTTAGTTAAGCACCTGTGGGGAGACCTTACCTAGGGTCTGACAGTCCGTGCGGGAGATTGGAATGCAGTAAAAGATCCTCACATTGATAGATGGTGGATTGGGGGGGGGGGGAATTTCCGAGACAGGTGGATCCAAGATCAAATCCCTGGTGACGGCACAAGGACTTATGGACACGTGGAGAGCTGGCCACCGATCTAACATGAAATACACATGCTTCTCTCCATCTCACAACTCGTTCTCTCGGCTTGATTATTGTTTTTCCCAGGTGTACAAACGCATAGGGTGGCTGGGGTGGACGTCCTGGCAAGGGGATTATCTGATTACTCCTCAATAGTCCTTCAACTCCTGGTGGAGCACAAAATACCGGCCTTTCACTGGCGCCTCTCACTGTGGCATTTGCAGAACCCCTCATGTAAGCTGCCTATTTTGCGATCTATTGAAAAATACTTCACTCTTAATGTAGACACTGTGACTTCATCAGCCATGCTATGTGAGGCCTTTAAGGTGACCATGTGCAGTGTCGACATTAGCTAATGCACTGGTGAATGCCCTGAAGAGATCAGGTCATTTTAGCTTTGGGACAACTGATATGGCCCTGCAAAGAAACCAGCCGGAAGGCCGATGGGCACATGGCATGACAACAATTGGGGTGGGCACAATAACAATATCAGCATCTGCTCCTTGACGAAGCCAAGCTGGCCTAGCGAGCGGCACAGAGCCACCCGTATCAATGGGGCGATAAATCGAGCAAGATGATCCATAGATTATGTCAAACAACTCACAGGCACCTCATGACCCTCACGGTCTGGGAGTTGCCCAGAGGAGGTTGCCCAGAGCTTCACCTCATACTATAATGAAACCTACTCTCATAGAGAAACCCTGCCCCTGGATCAAATTGTGGACTTTGTGGTGGCTCTGCCCCTTCAGACTATCTCTGATACAGCTCAAGAGCAACTAGAGGAAGACATCACCATAGAAGAACTCACATCAGCCCTAATGAGGATGCACACGGGCTGGCCCCAGGCCCCAATGGACTCCCATGCAAATTGTTTAGAGCCTTCATGCCACAGTTGGGCAAACGCCTCCTTGGCGTGATCCATTCGGCACTTGGGGGCATGCTACGCCCACTCAACTGTGGAATTCAGAGTTTGTGGTCTTCCCCAAGCCAGGCTGCCCCCTGAGGATCGAATGTCTTATTGCCGGATTTCCCTCTTGAATGCGGAGGTGAAACTGCTCGCCAAGACATAGCCTGTAGACTAGTGAAACACATTCAGGACCTCATCCACCTGGACCAGTCCAGCTTCATACCTTCACAAGCCACGTGCCATTTCAAACTTGCGTTTACAATGCCTTGGCCATGGCCGACCATCCAGCAATGCCGGCTGTCGTGCTCCTAGTTGATATGGACCGGGCATTCAACTCCGTTCACTGGGAGTATTTGATTGCTCTTCGTCGGTGACTAAATCGTGGCCATAAATTTCTCTCATATGTCCAACTCTTATACACAGATTTGTCAGAGACAGTCAGGGTTGCGGACACATTGTCAGATCCCTTCCATATTCCGAGGGGAATGTGGCAGGGGTGCCCCCTCTCCCCACTCCAGTTTGCATTGGCCATGGAGCCCCTGGCAGTGTGCGGGGATTCGAGTGGAGTCCCAGGCTCTTTGATAGAATTGCCTTATATGTGGATGATGTCCTATTCTTACTTACCGAGCTGGAGACTACAGGGCAAGGATTTATGCAAATAATGCACGTCTTTGGGGATACAACTGGCCTCTTTATGAACGCTGCCAAATCCAAGGTATTTCTCGTAAACAACTAATGGGGACCCATAGAATGGGAGCTGGGCCTGTCTCGGGCAGATGGTGCATTCACATACTTAGGAGTAGTCGTCTCCCAAAACATGACTCTGTCATGGGATAGGAACTTATTATTGGCCCTGACCTGGGTGAGGGATGAGATTAGGATTTGGTCTCCCTTCTTCCATTGTTCTTGACAGGCAGATCGATAATCTTTAAAATTGTGCCCTGCCCAGATTATTGTACCAATTGTATAATTACCCATATGCCATTTACCAATCCTGGTTCCAGCAAATCACCGACATTCTTAGGAGTTTTCTTTGGGGTGGGAGGGCTGCCCTGTGTAGCCCTCGATGTGTTTTCAATCTACGTGTTGTGAGGGTATAGCTAAAGTGGATATTTTTGCCAACTTTGTGGCGTCTCACCTCTTGGTCATAAATGACTGGTGGTACGGCCCTCTGGGTGACCCGGCCTATGTGCTTGAAAGGTGGCCAACAAACACTATCCTGTTGCTCGATTATCTATAAGGTGGAGGGGGTTCGAGGTCCCTCCCATCAGCAACGCAGGTGGTTCTGGGATAATGGAAGCACTCTTTGAAAGGAATGGGGTGGTGGGGAAGACTGATGGAACAGACACCACTTTGGCAGGGTCATATGCTTCACCAGGTGACCCAGCTTGAGGGCTTCCAGCCATGGGACATTATAGGGATCACTTCTGTTCTTTGGCCTTACGATTGCCAAACGTGATATCGCCGGGATGTGGAAGGACAAGTATCCTCCTCTATTACCTGTTTGGAAGAGGGGTATGGATTATTGTATGAGGTTAGAAGTTGCTGTGTATCAGGTAAGGGGCCGTCCTCAAAAACACTTAAAAATCTAGAAAATATGGGCAGACTATAGAGGTATTGTACCAGAATCAATTTGCCCTATTGGGTCTTGTATCGATGCTGAAATTCTGGCATATGGCTCTGATGATAGGGGCAATGATTCGTAGGAATGAAACTAATGATCTTGTGAAACTGATGATTAGTGGTTTGGGGTTGGGTCAGGATGGGTGGAACAGTCTGTGCAAGTTGTTTGTTTATTTGGTATACTTGGTATGATGCTTCCATTATCCGAACTCTCATTCCTGGCCAATCAGGCCATGTGTACTTACGGAAATCAAATAAAATTTGTTATGGAAAAAAAATCTGTCAATTGAGTCTAGAAAATCATTAAGGTAGTCTATTTAACGTTCCCTTCGCATTGAAATGCATATTTAAGTTATAGGCCTAAAGACCTAAAACCACACTATGTCTGGAGCAAAGTGTGGTCACTGACGAAGAGGGGTAAATTCTTCCACTCAGTAATAATATACTATCCGGAAAGCCCTCAAGTATATGCCCTCCATATATATCTCTTTGGTCCTGACAAAGACCATAGACCCATAGGGTCTGTTCCAGGCCGGATCAGTCGACTCAACCACTAGGTTTTGTGGGCTAGTGGCTCATCCACTAAACACTGCTTTGTTTTTAGACTTATCCCAATCCTTTCCCCGCAATAAAGATTCTCCTAAAGGATAAGAGATAATTTTAATCCACTCATCAATGTCAACATCCAGACAGTATCCCTCCTGGTGGAGGTTTTGATGTCACCTCTAGAATTGGACAATCCAGTGATAAGATCCGATGATGGTGCTTACACACGACCAACACTAAGCGGAGTTACATACACTGTCTGTGTCTGTGTCACAGTCTGTGAGCGTGTGGTTGAGGGTCTCTGAGATAAAAAGTTCTGAGACTCTGGTATTGAGACTTATGTGGACTGTTAGGGAAATGCCCACCTCCCTGAACCAAGTCATTTAGGGGCACATGCATCAAGGTAGGCACCTTAATTGCGATTATTAAGGAATCGAACTATGGAATCGCAATTGCCTATGCATGTAGGTTTGGCTAAAATATTAGCGATTCCTTAATAATCCTTAATATTCCTTAATTGCGGATAGCAAATTGCGATTCACAATTAAGGAATAGCTTCCCATTCATTCCTATGGGACTGGAGGCCCATTGGAATGAATGGGACTTACATGCGCAATTTGCAAGCATCAAATACGTACTAACAAATTGCGCATTTAATTTCAAGGGTGCAAGGGGGCCAAAAGGCCACCCGAATGCACCCCCGAAATTGGCATGTATGCACATGTGGCGCACACACATGCCCCAAGGCCATGTCTGTGCATCACATAGCACTTTAAAAATTGCACTTTTGTGCATTTTTCTACATTTTTCTACATTTTTGCAAATTACCATCAACTTGCAGTTGATGGTAATTAGAGTTTCCTAAATGCGAAGTCGCTTTTAGGAGAGGCCTGTTGCATCCCAAATGGGGAATTGCAATTTGGTATTCCCTAAATGCATTCGCAATTTAGGTAATCGCATATTTTGCGAATACCTTTTTTGCGAATTTGCATTTGCATTGATGCATCCCAAATGCCAAAATACCAGTCGTAAAGGGGCAGATTCTGCCAATCGGCCCTATTGTGTCCGGTATTTTGGTTGATGCATGTGCCCCTTAGATTGCTGTGGATTCTGTACCGTCCCCAAAGAAAGTCAACGGTCCATTATTTTGTGTTATCCTGGGAAGTCAAACAACAATTCACTATTTTTAGCAGATAGGTTTCGGTGGCTATCCAAAACGGGATTTAATTTTGTATATTTAGGCAACGTCCATTATTGCATTCACAGTGGGTGGATTAATCATAGTTGCTTGTGCGTGTGTAGGTGTCTCAACGGTATCTGCAACCTCAGTGCTCGGTGCTGTCGTACCTATTGTCTCAAGTGTCTGTATATATTGAGCATTTCTGCCAACATTTCAATAGTATCTACTATGGGAAGTTGGTTGCTATCTGGATGTGGTGCATATGTAGCTATTGTGGGTCATGTTTGCCCAGGCTGTGGTAAAGGACCGTAGGAAACATTCTGCATCACATGTGAGAGTATCCCTTGAAATAGGGTCATGCACTTTAAGTAAGTTAGAGGGATCTCATTAAAAATATATGGATCATAGCAGATTGGATAGTATTGCAGCTTCAACTTCAATTCGTGAATAGAACACAGCAGTTAGCATACAGGGTCTGCTCCGAACACCAGTGACTTTGGCCCCAATCAGTGTGCATCCTCTTGTCGTTAAATGGGCTGTAAAGGCAGACTGCAAATTTTCTGATATATCTACGGTCTCCAGATCTGTCTCCTCAATTTCACCCACCATGTCTCACAAAGACGTTGTATCTCTTAAGTGCTTGATGGACCTCATTTGAATAATCAGATGCCTTTCCTGTTATTGAGGAGGATCATAAAATGCTTTCAGTTGTCTCCTGTTACGTTTGTGTGCGCTCAACTTATTTTCGGTACAAAAAGGGGGTGATGACGGACAGAGCATCTGAACCAATCAAACACTCACACCCAGTCAACAGATCTGGGTTTAATCCATCACTGTTCTTTAGCCCACTCTGCCACCCCAGTTCAGACATGGCCATATGCAAATCAGTCGGACCCTGTGCCTCATGGGAACAGTCCAGCCCGAACTGCCAAGCCATGCCTTTCCTGGACCGGAAACAAGCTTCCTAGGACCAGTTTCTGGCATTCCAGCGTCTTCAGCCAGGCTTGCTTGAATCCAGTGGCAAAGTGAGCAAGGGACCAACGTCTGAGCATACCCTGCCAACTTATGGCGAACAAAGCGGTACAAAAAGGGGGTGGTGATGGACAGAGCACCTGAACCAATCAAACACTCACAACTTATTTTCGGGGTTCTTGGACCTTCAGGAGCCAGGTCCCACATTGGGCACCATGTAGTTCTCATCCCAATATTTTTGGGGTCACAGCTGGTAGATACCCTTAGCCCCAATAAGATGTACTCCCTTTCCTTAGAAGAGGAGAACTGACAACTAGCTCACAGCCCTCTAGTGAGTTATGTACTATTTGATGTGGAGTGTTAGAAGTCAGGGAAATCTGTCAGAGGATTTCTTATCTGTTGGTGATAATACATGAAGTCCTTTCCAGATCAGTTCACACACACAATGGCTGATATTTTACTTTCTTATTATTATTTTCAATATTATATTTAACAATAAATCATGTGTACCAGAATGATTATAGTTATTATAACCAATTCAGCAGCTAATATGCATATTACAGTAAGTGTTAAATAAGCTCCAATCATATTTCATGACACCTCCCTATCCTGTTAATCTGTTTCCTACTGCAAAGTATCAAGATCAGAATTCTAAACACATTTTCCTTGATTATTCCATTAAATTGGCAGCTTTACACATATTCAAAAATTCAAAAAGTGCAGTTATCTCTTTTATAAATGCAATCACATTCATGTTGGTTGACATCCTCTGGACATTCTGTGTGTCCTGCAGTGCAAATGCATCCACAGTGTGCTCCTTTATCAGAAATGAAGCAGGAACGTTCGGGGTCATTTTGAAGCTGCCCAGCCCCCTTGTCACCTACTCCCAGCCAAGATATGAGTGACAAATTATGTTAGTGATGGCCCATTGCAGAGAGTCTTACCATTGGTAGTTTTTTTTCTCCATGAAACACAGCACTGGTTCAGCCACCCAGTTTAAAGGCTTTTGATTTAGGTGCTGTCTGCCAAGCTATCCATTGTTTCCCCATATATCTTATGTTGTCATCAGATCAGCACTAGGAATTTAGCCATTCAGCTTCCGCCATCAGCCATCGGGTCGTGTGTCTAACCTTGTCCCTGCAACACTTTTTGACATATATTTCTCACACCAGTGATGTATTTTAGAGCCAGTAGGTGGTAATTTGTGTTTGGTTCCTGCTTTTCTGCAAAAATGTGCAAACACTCCTTTGTTGAGGCATACGGTACCTAGCACAAACTTTCCTTTCTTTCTTCCAAAACCGCTTTTTGCAAGGTGATTTTGTTTTTGAAGATGCAGCTGCAGTTGAACACCAGAAAAGTAGAGTGTTTTCCTTCCCTGTCTTTTTAGTTTGAACAGTGTCAGACAACATGGAGTGTCTAAACTATAAACATTGTGATTGAGCACACATTTGCCCACATACATTTCAAAAAGTCTGATCTTTTAAACCCCATTTCTGTTACACACATTGTTTAATATTAAACACAGCAAACCCAAGGTGATGATAGGCGGAGTAATGAAACTTTTCAGACACTCACCTCATTTACATATCTGGTTGAAGCCATCATAGTTCTTTAGCACACTTCACCACCCCAGTTTGGACCCAGCCCTATGCAAATCAGTCGACCCTGTGCCTCATAAGAACAGTCCAGCCCGAACTACCAAGCCAGGTCCACCCTGGACCGGAAACAAGCATCCTGGGACCGGTTTCGGGGCAACACTCCTCATCAAGGACACAAAATAAATAAGGGTCTCAGGGGAATACTTTAATGACTGAAACACCTCTACTCCCCAATCACAATCTAAACAACTAATAGGAGATGGCCAGTCAGTTCTTAAGGAACAAAAAAGTGCTGAATGCTACTGGGGTGTAGGGACCCGATTCAAATAGTTTGCCCACCACCTGGCTAGAATAAAGAGTCCATCGGCCCACACTTATTGGCAGAGATTCGTCATCTGGAGATCAAGGAGAACTAGATCTAGGACCACAGTTCTGAGCCACCTTGCTCTGCTGGGTACCTGTTCTCATGCTCCTAAAGGCTCTTGCCAAGGTGGATGTATCAAACCATGTGAACTCAAGTAAAGTGCAGTGCTCCAGTGTGTGAAAAGTTAAAAATGGCTATTTGGATAAAAAATATGTTTATTAGAGATTGTCCAAATGTCATGTTTAAAATAACCTGATAGTATGAGAAATATTCACTATCTCCTGGCTATGGCTAATGCGGTCGACATGTTTTAGCCATACTGGTCACCTGACCCGGCTTTCTTCAGGACCTAGATGTTAAGTAATGTAGGCTACTGCAGGAAAAACACACAACTAGTGCTTGAAAAAAAAAACTGAGTAAACTACAAAATAAAACTCACCTTCATCATGGAGTGCGCCAGAATGGCCATGATGGAGAACTTCTTCAGGTTTGAAGACCAGATCTTTCTCCAGGTCTCTGGGACCTCAATGGGTAGTGTCTTTGCGCCCAGCCTTGCCAACCTCTATGTTCATCTTTTCGAACAAAACTATGTACTGAACCACAGCAACCCATATCGTCAACAACTGGTGCTGTGGAAGAGGTACATAGATGATGTGCTAGTGGTTTGGCGAGGGTCAACTGAAGAGATCAAGGCATTTCACAACTGGCTTAACCAAAAAAATGCCTTTTTAAAATTCACCATTGAATTCAGCCGACTACGACTATATTTTCTTGATATATCGATTTTCCCCTATGACGGTAGGCTACAGTGTGAACTATTTAAAAAACCAATGTCAAGAAACTCTCTGCTGTCTTTTGACAGTCATCACCCAAGCGCCCTCAAAGAAAATCTCCCAGTGGGCCTTTTCTTACGTGTTCGTAGGAACTGTTCAACCAGAGACCTCTTTGACAAACATGCCAGTGAACTGGCTGTTGAGCTTCGGGCGCGTGACTACCCCAAACGGCTTGTACGTCAGGCCTGGAAAAGGGCATCGAACAACAATCGGGATGCGCTGCTCGAGGGTGGAACTCCTAAACTCCCTAACAACAGGCCAACATTTGTAACGACTTTCTGCACGTTATCGAATCAAGTACAGAAAACAGTGCGCAAGCACTGGCGGATTCTCAATGTGGCTGCCGAGAGCATTCCACCTCCCCTATTCGCATTCAAAAAGGGCCCAAGTCTGCGAGACAGCCTCGTCCACACACGACCACGGACACAGCCAACTAATGACACAAACACCTTATGGTCGCTACCTCTTGTACGAGGCCACTACCCCTGTGGCTTATGCAGTGTGTGCCCACAGACTACCAAAACGATCTGGGTGGACATAGGTACGAGTCGCCCCTGGAAACTCCAGAACCATACTAACTGCAATTCGGACTGCGTGATCTACATGATTACATGCCCCTGCTCCTTGAAATACATTGGCCATACTACACGGAAAGTGAAGTTGCGCATCAGTGAGCACAAGAGCACTATACGGTGTAGAAAACAATCTACCCGCCTCACTAATCATTTCCTTTCCAAACAACATAAGGAGGACGATTTGAGATGGTGCATTTTGGAACGACCTTTCATCCCTCAACATACTGCGGATATCTCCCGGTTTCTGTTCATAAAGGAACAGAGGTGGATTTTCAGATTGAAAACGGATACTGAAGGACTCAACGACCATATACCATGGGTCTTGATCTGAACCAACACCTCTTCCATACTACTTCACTGTAAGACATACTATAGAGGCACTTCTCTTTATGTATGTATCTCTCGTTATGTACGAACTCCGTAGTTACAACCAACCTTTGTTAGCATCCTTTACTGATTATGATACAACTCTTTGTAGGCAATACCGTGCATGCACCATGAGTATATACCATTATCTTGGGCTCATATCTCCGACTTTTGCATCTAGGAGATATAACAAACTAGCTACACAAATTCCACTTTGGGGCATAGTATGACTCCAGAGATATATAACATCCTTCTTCCATTACATTGACAGTGTAACACATTCCCTAGTAGCTGTACACCAGTATCATCTCTACACCACTTGTTAGCAGTTGCTAATGGGCCATAGCGATTTTGACTGGAGATGTAGGGTCCTCACCCTATAGGTACAAGATAGCTATTTGCTCCCTCATACGACATGTGCGGGTCAAATATAGTGGTGAGATGCACTGTTTACAACTTCAATAACAAACTGCAATAACATACTGTACACGCTTCGAACCGCGACTTGTGCTGTCTCTGCCTCTCAAAAGGAGGCGGACACCGCTCCTTCTGGGATCGGGGCCACGTGAGCGATTTGCGCATGTGCAGGGTATAGCCTTAATGATACGAGCATGTCTCGCGCTATGCGTTCGAAAAGGAACTGTGACAAGGCGCATGCGCGTAGTATAGCGTCCCGGGAGTGAGCATGTCTACACGGCTCAACAGGAGACCGGGACGCCGCGATGTTCAGCTGTATACAATCAGTTGATTTCAAACCAATCAAGACGAGTATATAAACTGCCCTCCCTTGCCCTGTCGTCCCCTCCCAGATTGCTCGCAGTCTGGTTTGGAGCACCGACGGACAGGTAAGGAGGAGAAGGGTCGTGGTCCTAACTTTTGAATATTGTTCCTTCTCTTCGTTCCCCTTAGCATTTGGCTTTTCCAATGACCTTGTAGGAAGAAGGGGTATCAACATTATAGTCTTAATGACTTAGACTTTCCCTAGATATTTTTTGCTTATTTTTTAATACACTTTGAGCAAACTACTAGGGCAGATATAGACCAAAGTTCCTTCTAGATCTAATAGAACTGTATCACTCTAGAGGTTCCTGGAAACTGAGAGTGTGACAAAGATGTTGCCAGAATTCCTGCATTTTGTGCCATCGGGAGCTGAGTGTTCCTGGGTTTTTGATTTTAGGTTATAGTGTTTTATGCTGATGTAGAGTATATTTACAGAGTGGTATCTACATGCAACCTCTTTGTCTTACTTTACATTTAAACAGAGAGGGGCTTCCTTCTCCGAGCAGTCAGCCGGGTGAGGTGAGGTTTTCCTCCCACATAAAGCTGGGTAAGTGAAGAATAGTCTCTTTTAAAAAAACAATGATATTTGCATTCATTCGAAACCCCGATTTGGGTTCCATAATGAGTAGTGCATAAACTTCACTACTGAACGATTATTGCTGATGCTGCGTTGTGTATATATCCCTTCGATAGTTTGACTCTAACTTTTTACTTTCAGGAAAGAAGAGGTAGCTCTTACCTGCAAGCACGTACACTGTGTGTCTGGTAGGTTGGCAAATGCCACAGATTCACCTTAATATCCTTTTATTTTGTAGTTTACACAGTTTTTTTTTCAAGCACTAGTTGTGTGTTTTTCCTGCAGTAGCCTACATTACTTAACATCTAGGTCCTGAAGAAAGCCGGGTCAGGTGACCAGTACGGCTGAAACATGTCGACCGCATTAGCCATAGCCAGGAGATAGTGAATATTTCTCATACAATCAGGGTATTTTAAACATGACATTTGGACAATCTCTAATAAACATATTTTTTGTCCAAATAGCCATTTTTAACTTTTCACACACTTGAGCACTGCACTTTACTTGAGTTCACATGGTTTGATACATCCACCTTGGCAAGAGCCCTTAGGAGCATGAAAACAGGTACCCAGCAGAGCAAGGTGGCTCAGAATTGTGGTCCTAGATCTAGTTCTCCTTGAGCTCCAGATGACGAATCTCCGCCAATAAGGGTGGGCCGATGGACTCTTTATTCTAGCCAGGTGGTGGGCAAACTATTTGAATCGGGTCCCTACACCCAAGTAGCATTCAGCACTTTTCTGTTCCTTAAGAACTGACTGACTATCTCCTATTAGTTGTTTAGATTGTGATTGGGGAGTAGAGGTGTTTCAGTCATTAATCAATTCCCCCGAGACCCTTATTTATTTTGTGTCCTTGTCTTTAGAGCAGCTCTGGCTGCGGGTCTTCTTAGACTTCGGATTATACAGAAGTCTTTAGCGCTCACCAGGGTCTTTGACCTTGTTACACTCGCTCCATGATGGCTGATTTTGCAGGTCTGGCTTCCGAAGACGAAACTCTCAGTTCAATATTGTCTGACAATCCTAGTATCTTGGACGCTCTACCTGAACCCACAGTGGGGACCAAGGAAGATTGGGCAACCCTACTTACCCTCAAAAAGACACAGGCACGGACAGCAGTGCATGGGGTAATAATGGTGGAGTACTTACGAGGCAAATGCGCCCCAACAGATCTGATCGTGACTAACTCGCACAGGATATTCCTTACAGATAAAAATTTCCTACGAGATTGGTCACTGATCGCCTGGCGGTGTACCCGTGACTGGTTGATTCTGATAATCAGCACGGCGAAACGCCTGGCTGATGCAATTTTGATCGAAATTCAGACCCTAGAGGGGCAAATTAAAACCACGATCATGACAACTCTATTCAAAAAACATATGGATGAGACAAACAAAACCACGAAAGAGTATAGAGATAACATTGTGATAAATAAAATAGACAAGTTTAAGAAAGATCAAGCCCGTTTCTCCTTGGTAAAAATCTATCCTTACACAAGCGAGACATATGTGGCACCGGAGTACAACAGCAGAGGCAGATGCTATGGGTCCAATTATTCATCATCTGGATCTGAGCAAGGGTCAAGTGACTCTGATTCCTGCAACACCGGGACCCCACAGATGAGAGGGAGGGGGCAACCCCGAGGATCAAACAGGAGAAGGGGACAACAAGGTTTTTACCAAAATCAAGGTCAATGGTGGCCTCCTGTTCCCTGGGGTTACCAACCATTTGCACCGCATATGCATCCCTTTCCACCACAACAACATCTTTACCCCAACCAGTCTTTTTTAGATCAGGGCCGAGGCCGCACCAGGGGCAAACGGAGGGGCACCCGACTGTCCATTGGCAACCAGACCCGACATTTCCGAACACCCGGAGCTGGAGGGGCAACCAGCAGCAGACCCCCAACACGACTGGGAAGTGAAAGATCTGGTGATCAATTTGAGCTCAAGGATCTTGACAGCAGAAGAACAGAGAGTCCTCAATAAAGGGCTTGGATTTGTACCGACTTATTCAGGTGACCCTTTCGCCCTCCGGTGCGAATTAGAAAACTTTTTTAGGAAGATTCGACTCCATTTTTTTTTCAAGACAAGGAGCAGGACACCAGTATTTCTTCTGGCGATATCATCAACACCGGTTTACGCCCTAAATCTAGTTTCACCCCTCTCGCACATCAGGTCCCTTCTCAAGTCACAACTTTTGAGAAAGCGGTAACCCATGATATTATGGCACTATGTGACACACGACTAACGAATTACAGTAACTTCACCAAGAAGGATAGGCAGGCCCTTCAGAACTTAATGAGAGATGAATCAATTACCATCAAGCCAGCGGACAAAGGGGGCGCAACGGTCCTCCAAGACGCTTTAGCCTATCGGACAGAATGTCTCCGGCAACTGAAGGACACTAAATCTTACCTGGTGTTGGACTCAGATCCCACACCAAGGTTAACAATGGAGATAAAACATCTTCTTGAGGAAGGTGAGGCAGAAGGGTGGATCACATCAAATGAGGCTAAATTCCTGGTGAACGATAAACCTTTGATGCCATAGTTTTATTGCCTCCCGAAAATCCATAAGAGCCAACGACCACCTCCGGGTCGACCCAATGTATCCGGTATCGGCTCATTGCTCGAGCCACTATCCAAGTTTGTGAATTTCTTTTTGCGACCTCTGGTCATTGCTATGCCCACATATCTCAAAGACACTGCTGATGTCTTACGCATTTTGCCAGAGATTGAGTTAAACACCACCACCGACATTTTGGCGAGCTTTACGTATATTCCACAACAAGAAACACTAGACTCTATCAGGGCTCTTTTAGAAGCCCGAGAGGTGGACAGTACCACTCCAGTCACCTTCATCATGGAGTGCGCCAGAATGGCCATGATGGAGAACTTCTTCAGGTTTGAAGACCAGATCTTTCTCCAGGTCTCTGGGACCTCAATGTGTATTGTCTTTGCGCCCAGCCATGCCAACCTCTATGTTCATCTTTTCGAACAAAACTATGTACTGAACCACAGCAACCCATATCGTCAACAACTGGTGCTGTGGAAGAGGTACATAGATGATGTGCTAGTGGTTTGGTGAGGGTCAACTGAAGAGATCAAGGCATTTCACAACTGGCTTAACCAACAAAATGCCTTTTTAAAATTCACCATCGAATTCAGCCGACTACGACTATCTTTTCTTGATATATCGATTTTCCCCTATGAAAGTAGGCTACAGTGTGAACTATTTAAAAAACCAATGTCAAGAAACTCTCTGCTGTCTTTTGACAGTCATCACCCAAGAGCCCTCAAAGAAAATCTCCCAGTGGGCCAGTTCTTACGTGTTCGTAGGAACTGTTCAACCAGAGACCTCTTTGACAAACATGCCAGTGAACTGGCTGTTCAGCTTCGGGCGCATGACTACCCCAAACGGATTGTACGTCAGGCCTGGAAAAGGGCATCGAACAACAATCGGGATGCGCTACTCGAGGGTGGAACTCCCTAACAACAGGCCAACATTTGTAACGACTTTCTGCACTATATCGAATCAAGTACAGAAAACAGTGCGCAAGCACTGGCGGATTCTCAATGTGGCTGCCAAGAGCATTCCACCTCCCCTATTCGCATTCAAAAAGGGCCCAAGTCTGCGAGACAGCCTCGTCCACACACGACCACGGACACAGCCAACTAATGACACAAACACCTTATGGTCGCTACCTCCTGTACGAGGCCACTACCCCTGTGGCTCATGCAGTGTGTGCCCACAGACTACCAAAACGATCTCGGTGGACATAGGTACGAGTCGCCCCTGGATACTCCAGAACCATACTAACTGCAATTCGGACTGCGTGATCTACATGATTACATGCCCCTGCTCCTTGAAATACATTGGCCATACTACAAGGAAAGTGAAGTTGCGCATTAGTAAGCACAAGAGCACTATACGGTGTAGAAAACAATCTACCCGCCTCACTGATCATTTCCTTTCCAAACAACGTAAGGCGGACGATTTGAGATGGTGCATTTTGGAACGACCTTTTATCCCTCAACATACTTTGGATATCTCCCGGTTTCTGTTCATAAAGGAACAGAGGTGGATTTTCAGATTAAAAACGGATACTGAAGGACTCAACGACCATATACCATGGGTCTTGATCTGAACAAACACCTCTTCCATACTACTTCACTGTAAGACATACTATAGAGGCACTTCTCTTTATGTATGTATCTCTCGTTATGTACGAACTCCGTAGTTACAACCAACCTTTGTTAGCGTCTGTTAGACCTGACATCATTGGCTTGAGTCTCTCCTCCATTTTTTCTGTTTGCCTCTACTGTTTTACGATGTTTTGCTGGTATATGCTTTGGGCGCCGTGTCACTGCTGATCAGTGCCATAGCGCAAGTGCTCCCTATGTTAAAATGATGTATCTATTGTATCCATGTTTGGCTTATTTGGTTTATTGTCAGTCCCTCGTCTAGTGCACCAGGAGTGCCGGGGCTTGTAAATACAAATGCCGCCCGTGGGCTTGCAGCACGTGTTGTGCCACCCACAGGAGCGGCCTTGTAAAAGAATGTCTACGGGTCGGTCATTGCGAGACCCACGTGCAGTCTTGCACTGTCACGTCGGCTGCGCAGGTATACCTACTTGCCAGCCCCTCCAACCTTCCCTTAACTTCATGTTAGTCACCCCTATGGTAGGCCGTGGGCAGGGTGCGTTGTAAGTGTAAGGTAGGACAAGCCTGACCAAGTTGGCATGTCCTGATAGTGAAGTGCCGCCATCTTAGTGCTTCACTATTGCGAGGTAGCCTGCTCTCCGTTGGATAGAATGGGCCGCCGGGATTATTAACGCTATAATCCTAGCTGGCTCGGGGAGCCTGGTGCAATGTCGAGTTTGGTATCCCTGAACTCGGGGTTCAATTACGCATCCGTTGGTGTGGATGGTTTTTGGACTCTGGGTTCGAAAATGGCCCTTTTAGAAAGTGTCTATTTTCTTGTCTAACCATATCTGGTCTCTGCTGGTCTTGCGTGTGTGTGACAGGAGCTGGGTGGCTCCAAGAGGTCTGGATGAGTCAGTGTGGGATGAGTGGGACATTACGTTGAGAGTAGGGGGAGAGTAGTTGTTGATAGCCTGCCTTGCCTGATACAATGCTGGCTCCACCTCCTGCCGAGCGACTGATGGCTCTGTACCTGCCATGGACGATCCTAGCCCCACCTCCTGCCAGGAGGGCGATAGCTCTGCTCCTGCCAGTGTCAATGCTGGCTCCACCTCCTGCGGGGCGTCTGAGGACCCGGCCCGGCTCAATGAATAGGCCAGGTGCTACTGCCTAGCTCCGCCCACCACAGACCCAGGATGTTGGGAAATCCCCGGCATAGACAAAGGGATCAAAGACGAAAAGGGGTATAAGAGGAGGACCCCTGAACTAGGAAATCAGATCACTTCTGACAAGGAACCCTGTAACCAAGGACAAGAAGCCTGCTGATCTAAAGGACTGCTTACCCCTTCTGCCAGTGTGCTGTTGTTGGGGGAATCCTGCAGTGCTTCTTTATTTTTGCCAAGGAACCAGGAGAGAGGAACTTTGTGTGTACTCTCACGCTTGCTAAGAAAATCTCCAAGGACTGGAAGAGTGCCAGTCTCCTGCCGAAGTCACAGGGCCAAAAGACTTCACCTGCTAAAAAGTGCTATCCGCTGGAAGTTTGAGTCCAGCACCTCTGAAAAGAACAGCATCACGACGACCGGACGCTGGGCCCAACCGACGCCAGCAGCAACGCCAGTGAGTAGGAGTACGGCTCTAACTCCAGAGGACCTCGTGTCTGCCCCGCTGCTGATTGCATCAACCGTGTGCCCTTCGACGCCGTGAGCGCTGCTCACTCTGTGCAACTGCATCATCGACAACGCCTGCTGAGGCCTGATCGACACCGGAGACGCGACGCCGGATTGCTCGACGCCGCCGATCATCGTGTGCTTCATTTTCCTAAGGTACTGTGTTGTTGGGGGTCCGTGTGACTCCAGGCCCGACGCAGCGCTCCTCGCGGTCGACGCCCTACCTGTGGATTAACTTTGCCTCGATGTTGTGTAGCTCCCGTGGGAGTTACCCTGTTGCTAAGAACTGTGTTTCCAAGAAGAAGATTTGCTTGATACTAAAAGACTTTTGTGCTAAAGAAGAAACTACCTTTGAACTATCCTTTTTCCTTCCTGAACGTATTTATTCCGATTGTGTACAGTTTTGCCGTTATTTGGTCTTGTGCTAAGCCTTATATAAAAATACTTATTTTTATAATACTACGGTGTCGTGTCCATTTGTGGTGTATTCACTGTATTACTGTATGTGGTCATACTTGCTTAACACACAGCCTCTGAGATAAGCCTGTTCTGCTCTGCCAAGCTACCAAGGGGGTGAGCAGGGGTTATCGAAGGGTGTGATCCCCTTGCCCTGACTAGAAAAGGAGTGTCCCTATTTGTCAGAAGTGTATACCTCTGCCAACTAGAGACAGCCGGTTCTAACATTGGATGCAGCGGTGAGGATTTGGACCTTGCATTTATGACCCATGTACAGTGATTAGTGTGCGCTACGTAGTGAAAGCAGACCGTAACGCAGTCACAATCTGATTCGGAAGGATCCTATTTTTTGTTCTCCGCTTTCCTGAAACTTGATTTTCTGAACACTGCCAGTTTTAACCATGAGTGACAACGGAGTCACTGCCCCTGCTATCGTTGTTGTGGAGGAGTTCGAGAGGAGTAAGCTAAAGAAATACAAGAAAGATGAGCTGAAACACTTTTGCGACCAGTTTCAAGTTCCTACCACCGGCCTCTCGAGAAAAGATGATTTTTATAAAGCATTGCAGGCCTGGTGGGAATCGAGAAATCCCTCTGATGTGGTGGTGGTACCCACAAAGGAAGGGGATGAGGAGGTGCCAGTGAATGGACCTGTGCCCTCTCCCGGAAGCAGTGTTTCCTCCAAAGGTCTTTCCCCTGAAGAAAGAGAAGAAAGGGCGAAAGAGCGAGCTTACAACATGGAGATGGCAAGGCTAAAGATAAATGGGCAGTTGGAGTTAGAAAATGCAAGAGGTAGAAGGGAAGCTGATTTAGAGATCAAAAAGTTGGAGTTTGAACGAGAGAAGTTAGCTTTGGAGCGTGAAGCCAGGTTGAGGGAACTGGATATCCAAGCTAAAAAGTTAGAGTTGAATCCCTCTGGTGGCAGCATTCCATCCGAGCCTGCAGAAAGTAAGTTTTACTTCCCAAAAGATGTGATCAAAGATTACAATAAGAATGAAGATATTGGTCAATGGTTTAAAGCATATGAGTTAGCATTGTTGGCCCACCAGGTCCCTGAGAAGAATTGGGGAGCGGGGTTGTGGGGTCGCTTTGTGAATGAGGGAAGAGATACCCTGTTAGACATGCCTGTTGCGGATAGGATGTCGTATGCTCATATGAAAGATGCTTTAATGTTGCGATATGGTTTAACCCCCGAGCAGTACAGACAAGCTTTTAGAGAATGTAAGAAGTTGCCTGGTACGACGTGGGTTGAATATGTGTCTTATTTTTGCAGAGCCATGGATGGTTGGGTAAAGGGCAGCAAAGTGGAAAGTTATGAAGCTCTCTATGATTTGTTTGCGTGGGAGCACTTGTCTAATAACTGTTTTCCAGAGCTGCGCCAGCACCTGATTGATAGCAAGATATCTAACCCTAGAAAACTTGCTGAAGAGGCGGACCGCTGGGTCAGTACCAGGGTCCACAAGGGTCCAGTGGGAGACTCAGCCAAAGGTGGGCAGGGTCCCCAGCAGAAGAGTGGGGGGGACAAGGGTAAACAGAAGGAGTCTCAGAAAGGGCCCCAAAGTAATCCCCAAGGGAACCAAGGGAAAAGTTCCCAGCCTCCCCCTGAGAAGAAGTCAGGGGCCCCGACGGGTAAACCTGTTCATAGGGGCCCCCTAACCTGCTACGGTTGTGGGCAGGTGGGACACCGGTTTTATGACCCCCAGTGTCCCAAAAAGGATTCGAATGCACCGCCGCGTGCACCCCCTCGTCAGTTGGCCAGTGTAGCCTTGGGAGGGGAGGAGATGGTTGTCCATGGTGGGAGGGGTCCCGCAGAAATGTCCCTGGTCTCGCTAGGAGACATGCAAATGGTCCCTCCACCCCCTCTGCCTAGTAACACTAGTAAATATAGGCAGTGGGTGACCATTAATGGCCATAGAGTGGAAGCTCTCAGAGACACCGGAGCGAGTGTGACAGCTGTCAAGTGTCACTTGGTGTCCAGAGAGCAGGTGGTTCCCCACACATTCTACCCCGTGATAGCTGCCGACAACTCCCAGAAAGAGTGTGAGGTGGCTCAGGTTTCCTTTGAATGGGGGGGAGTTTCAGGTACTCTTCAAGTTGCTGTGAGGCCCGCCATGCCTGTCGACTGTCTCCTGGGCAATGATTTGGAAGACTCCCCTTGGGCTAAGGTGGAGAGAGCGGCGCACTTGAAAATGTTGGGTGTGCCAGAGTGGGTGTGTGCAACCACTCGATCCATGACAGCGAGTAAGGGTGTTGATGGGGTCCCGGAGCCTGAAAGTACGGCCCAGGACCCAGCTGTAAAGAGAAGAGGCAGGAGGCGCGGGAAACCGGCCCCCGTTGTTCCCGTGGTCCAGAAGGAGGTAGACCCTGAGGGGGATGCCCTGGAGCCCACAGGGGAACAAATTGCCGAACTGGGAGATCTGCCCCAGCTGACCCATTGGCAGCAGGACGGTGGTCCCTCCAGGGAGGAATTCTGTGCGGAACAGAAGGAGTGCCCTTCTCTTGTGGGCATGAGGCAGCAGGCCTCAGCCCAATCCTCAGGTGATCAGTCAGGGTCACATTTTGTGTACTGGGAGAACGACCTCCTGTATAGCGAGCCTAAGGCTGCTGAGCCTGGGTCAGCCCGTGTGCTGGTGGTACCCCAGCGCTTCAGAGCCTTCCTACTGGGTTTGGCTCATGACGTACCGTTAGCTGGACATCTGGGGCAGGACAAGACCTATGACAGGCTTGTCACCCATTTTTATTGGCCTCAGATGCGTAGGGATGTAGACATCCATTGTAAGACTTGTCGCACTTGCCAGGCAAGTGGGAAAAGCAGAAGGAAGCAGAAGGCTCCCCTCCAACCTTTTCCAGTGGTCAGCACCCCCTTTGACCGGGTGGGTATTGACATTGTTGGGCCCCTGGACCCCAAGACAGCCCTAGGCAACAGGTTCATCCTGGTCTTGGTGGAACATGCCACAAGGTACCCGGAAGCCATCCCTCTCAGGACAGTGACGGCCCCCGTGGTGGGACGGGCACTGATGGGTGTTTTCTCCCGGATGGGGTTCCCCAGAGAGGTGGTGTCCGACCGAGGCACCAACTTCATTTCGAACTACATGAAGTCTCTGTGGAAGGAGTGTGGGGTAACCTACAGGTTCACCACTCCTTACCACCCTCAAGGAAATGGGCTGGTTGAGAGATTCAACCGGACCCTGAAAGGCATGATTATGGGTCTTGAAGAACCAATGAGGCGGAAATGGGACGTCCTCTTGCCATGCCTGTTGTTTGCTTACCGTGAGGTGCCGCAGAAGTCTCTAGGGTTCAGCCCCTTTGAGCTCTTATACGGTCACCCGGTAAGAGGACCTCTGAGTCTGGTCAAGGAAGGCTGGGAGCAATCTCCCAGGAAACCTCCCCAGGATGTATACAGCTACATGCTGGCCTTTCGGAACCAGACTCGGCGCTTCAGAGAGCTTGCTCAGGCAAATCTGGAGGCCAGCCAGGAGGAGATGAAGCGTTGGTACGACCGGAATGCCACTCTGGTAGAGCTTCAGCCTGGTCAGGAAGTGTGGGTCATGTCCCCTGTGGAACCTTGTGCGCTCAAGGACAGGTGGACTGGACCGTTTAAGGTTGTGGAGAAGAAGAGCGATGTCACCTACTTGGTGGACTTGAAATCTCCCAGGAACCCCTTGCGGGTCCTGCATGTCAACCGTTTGAAGCCCCACTTAGAAAGGTCCGAAGTGGGCATGCTCTTAGCTACAGATGATGGAACGGAGGAGGAGAGTGAGCCTCTTCCCAACCTCCTATATGCTAAGGAGCAAGACGGGTCAGTGGATGGTGTGGTCCTCTCTGACACACTGACCCTTGAGCAGAAACAGGATTGTCGCCACCTGTTGGGACAATTCCCGGATCTGTTTTCCTTGGTTCCGGGTGTCACGCATTGGTGTGTCCATGACGTTGACACCGGAGACAGCCCTCCTGTGAAGCACAAGGCTTACAGGGTGACTGACAAGGTCCGAGCGTACATTAAGGAGGAGGTCTCCAAAATGTTCGCGTTAGGGGTGATTGAGTCCTCTAGCAGTCCTTGGGCCAGCCCAGTGGTCTTGGTCCCAAAGGCTGCAGCGCCTGGTGCTTCACCAGAACTCCGGTTCTGCGTGGACTACCAAGGGCTCAATTCAGTCACGAAGACTGACGCGCACCCCATCCCCAGAGCTGATGAGCTCATCGATCGGTTGGGGGCTGCCCGGTACCTTAGTACGTGTGACTTAACGTCTGGGTACTGGCAGATCACCTTGACTGATGGGGCAAAAGAGAGATCAGCATTCTCCACACCAGATGGGCTATACCAGTTCCGGGTGATGCCCTTTGGGATGAAGAATGCCCCCGCCACCTTCCAGAGGTTGGTCAACCAGGTCTTGGCTGGACTGGAGGACTTCAGTGCCGCCTACCTGGACGACATCGCAGTGTTCAGCGCCAGCTGGGAGGAACACTTGCGCCACCTCCAGGAAGTGTTGTTGGCCCTGCGCGGAGCAGGCCTCACAATCAAAGCCAGTAAGTGCCAGATTGGGCAGGGTTCTGTGGTGTACTTGGGGCACCAAGTAGGGAGCGGCAAGGTTGCCCCCCTGCAACCCAAGATTGATACCATCCTGGCTTGGGCACCGCCCAAAACCCAAACGCAGGTGAGAGCCTTCCTAGGACTCACGGGTTATTACAGGAGGTTTGTCAAGGATTACGGCAACATCGTGCACCCCTTGACTTCGCTGACTTCCAGGAAGCAGCCACGAAACGTGATCTGGACTGATGCCTGTCAAACGGCCTTTGACACCCTGAAAGCTGCAATGTGCACAGCACCTATACTCCAAGCACCCGACTTTTCGAAAGAATTCATTGTTCAGACGGACGCTTCAGAGCATGGCGTGGGGGCTGTTCTAGCTCAGGTGAATGAAGAGGGCCGAGACTTGCCGGTAGCCTTCATCAGTAGGAGGTTACTTCCCAGGGAAACGAGGTGGAGTGCGATAGAGAGAGAAGCATTTGCTGTGGTCTGGGCGCTGAAGAAGCTAAGACCCTACCTGTTTGGGACTCACTTCCGGGTTCAGACAGACCACAGGCCCCTCAGATGGTTAATGCAAATGAGGGGTGAAAATCCGAAACTGTTGAGATGGTCCATTGCTCTACAGGGGATGGACTTTACGGTGGAACACCGCCCTGGTACAGATCACGCCAATGCTGATGGTCTGTCCAGATTTTTCCGCCTTAGTGATGAGGACTCCCTAGGTTAAGGGTAGTTCTCCCCACATTTCAGCTGGAGGGGACACGTGTTAGACCTGACATCATTGGCTTGAGTCTCTCCTCCATTTTTTCTGTTTGCCTCTACTGTTTTACGATGTTTTGCTGGTATATGCTTTGGGCGCCGTGTCACTGCTGATCAGTGCCATAGCGCAAGTGCTCCCTATGTTAAAATGATGTATATATTGTATCCATGTTTGGCTTATTTGGTTTACTGTCAGTCCCTCGTCTAGTGCACCAGGAGTGCCGGGGCTTGTAAATACAAATGCCGCTCGTGGGCTTGCAGCACGTGTTGTGCCACCCACAGGAGCGGCCTTGTAAAAGAATGTCTACGGGTCGGTCATTGCGAGACCCACGTGCAGTCTTGCACTGTCACGTCGGCTGCGCAGGTATACCTACTTGCCAGCCCCTCCAACCTTCCCTTAACTTCATGTTAGTCACCCCTATGGTAGGCCGTGGGCAGGGTGCGTTGTAAGTGTAAGGTAGGACAAGCCTGACCAAGTTGGCATGTCCTGATAGTGAAGTGCCGCCATCTTAGTGCTTCACTATTGCGAGGTAGCCTGCTCTCCGTTGGATAGAATGGGCCGCCGGGATTATTAACGCTATAATCCTAGCTGGCTCGGGGAGCCTGGTGCAATGTCGAGTTTGGTATCCCTGAACTTGGGGTTCAATTACGCATCCGTTGGTGTGGATGGTTTTTGGACTCTGGGTTCGAAAATGGCCCTTTTAGAAAGTGTCTATTTTCTTGTCTAACCATATCTGGTCTCTGCTGGTCTTGCGTGTGTGTGACAGGAGCTGGGTGGCTCCAAGAGGTCTGGATGAGTCAGTGTGGGATGAGTGGGACATTACGTTGAGAGTAGGGGGAGAGTAGTTGTTGATAGCCTGCCTTGCCTGATACAATGCTGGCTCCACCTCCTGCCGAGCGACTGATGGCTCTGTACCTGCCATGGACGATCCTAGCCCCACCTCCTGCCAGGAGGGCGATAGCTCTGCTCCTGCCAGTGTCAATGCTGGCTCCACCTCCTGCGGGGCGTCTGAGGACCCGGCCCGGCTCAATGAATAGGCCAGGTGCTACTGCCTAGCTCCGCCCACCACAGACCCAGGATGTTGGGAAATCCCCGGCATAGACAAAGGGATCAAAGACGAAAAGGGGTATAAGAGGAGGACCCCTGAACTAGGAAATCAGATCACTTCTGACAAGGAACCCTGTAACCAAGGACAAGAAGCCTGCTGATCTAAAGGACTGCTTACCCCTTCTGCCAGTGTGCTGTTGTTGGGGGAATCCTGCAGTGCTTCTTTATTTTTGCCAAGGAACCAGGAGAGAGGAACTTTGTGTGTACTCTCACGCTTGCTAAGAAAATCTCCAAGGACTGGAAGAGTGCCAGTCTCCTGCCGAAGTCACAGGGCCAAAAGACTTCACCTGCTAAAAAGTGCTATCCGCTGGAAGTTTGAGTCCAGCACCTCTGAAAAGAACAGCATCACGACGACCGGACGCTGGGCCCAACCGACGCCAGCAGCAACGCCAGTGAGTAGGAGTACGGCTCTAACTCCAGAGGACCTCGTGTCTGCCCCGCTGCTGATTGCATCAACCGTGTGCCCTTCGACGCCGTGAGCGCTGCTCACTCTGTGCAACTGCATCATCGACAACGCCTGCTGAGGCCTGATCGACACCGGAGACGCGACGCCGGATTGCTCGACGCCGCCGATCATCGTGTGCTTCATTTTCCTAAGGTACTGTGTTGTTGGGGGTCCGTGTGACTCCAGGCCCGACGCAGCGCTCCTCGCGGTCGACGCCCTACCTGTGGATTAACTTTGCCTCGACGTTGTGTAGCTCCCGTGGGAGTTACCCTGTTGCTAAGAACTGTGTTTCCAAGAAGAAGATTTGCTTGATACTAAAAGACTTTTGTGCTAAAGAAGAAACTACCTTTGAACTATCCTTTTTCCTTCCTGAACGTATTTATTCCGATTGTGTACAGTTTTGCCGTTATTTGGTCTTGTGCTAAGCCTTATATAAAAATACTTATTTTTATAATACTACGGTGTCGTGTCTATTTGTGGTGTATTCACTGTATTACTGTATGTGGTCATACTTGCTTAACACACAGCCTCTGAGATAAGCCTGTTCTGCTCTGCCAAGCTACCAAGGGGGTGAGCAGGGGTTATCGAAGGGTGTGATCCCCTTGCCCTGACTAGAAAAGGAGTGTCCCTATTTGTCAGAAGTGTATACCTCTGCCAACTAGAGACAGCCGGTTCTAACAGCGTCCTTTACTGATTATGATACAACTCTTTGTAGGCAATACCGTGCATGCACCATGAGTATATACCATTATCTTGGGCTCATATCTCCGACTTTTGCATCTAGGAGATATAACAAACTAGCTACACAAATTCCACTTTGGGGCATAGTATGACTCCAGAGATATATAACATCCTTCTTCCATTACATTGGCAGTGTAACACATTCCCTAGTAGCTGTACACCAGTATCATCTCTACACCACTTGTTAGCAGTTGCTAATGGGCCATAGCGATTTTGACTGGAGATGTAGGGTCCTCACCCTATAGGTATAAGATAGCTGTTTGCTCCCTCATACGACATGTGCGGGTCAAATATAGTGGTGAGATGCACTGTTTACAACTGCAAAAACAAACTGAAATAACATACTGTACACGCTTCGAACCCCGACTTGTGCTGTCTCTGCCTCTCAAAAGGAGGCGGACACCGCTCCTTCTGGGATCGGGGCCACGTGAGCGCTTTGCGCATGTGTAGGGTATAGCCTTACTGATACGAGCATGTCTCGCGCTATGCGTTCGAAAAGGAACTGTGACGCCTGCGCGTAGTATAGCGTCCTGGGAGTGAGCATGTCTACACGGCTCAACAGGAGACCGGGACACCGCGATGTTCAGCTGTATACAATCAGTTGATTTCAAACCAATGAAGACGAGTATATAAACTGCCCTCCCTTGCCCTGTCGTCACCTCCCAGATTGCTCGCAGTCTGGTTTGGAGCACCGACGGACAGGTAAGGAGGAGAAGGGTCGTGGTCCTAACTTTTGAATATTGTTCCTTCCCTTCGTTCCCCTTAGAATTTGGCTTTTCCATTGACCTTGTAGGAAGAAGGGGTATCAACATTATAGTCTTAATGACTTAGACTTTCCCTAGACATCTTTTGCTTATTTTTTAATACACTTTGAGCAAACTACTAGGGCAGATATAGACCAAAGTTCCTTCTAGATCTAATAGAACTGTATCACTCTAGAGGTTCCTGGAAACTGAGAGTGAGACAAAGATGTTGCCAGAATTCCTGCATTTTGCGCCATCGGGAGCTGAGTGTTCCTGGGTTTTTGATTTTAGGTTATAGTGTTTAATGCTGATGTAGAGTATATTTACAGAGTGGTATCTACATGCAAACTCTTTGTCTTACTTTACATTTAAACAGAGCGGGGCTTCCTTCTCCAAGTAGTCAGCCAGGTGAGGTGAGGTTTTCCTCCCACATAAAGCTGGGTAAGTGAAGAATAGTCTCTTTTAAAAAAACAATGATATTTGCATTCATACGAAATCACGATTTGGGTTCCATAATGAGTAGTGCATAAACTTCACTACTGAACGATTATTGATGATGCTGCGTTGTGTATAAATCCCTTCGATAGTTTGACTCTAACTTTTTACTTTCAGGAAAGAAGAGGTAGCTCTTACCTGCAAGCACGTACACTGTGTGTCTGGTAGGTTGGCAAATGCCACAGATTCACCTTAATATCCTTTTATTTTGTAGTTTACACAGTTTTTTTTTCAAGCACTAGTTGTGTGTTTTTCCTGCAGTAGCCTACATTACTTAACATCTAGGTCCTGAAGAAAGCCGGGTCAGGTGACCAGTACGGCTGAAACATGTCGACCGCATTAGCCATAGCCAGGAGATAGTGAATATTTCTCATACTATCAGGTTATTTTAAACATGACATTTGGACAATCTCTAATAAACATATTTTTTGTCCAAATAGCCATTTTTAACTTTTCACACACTTGAGCACTGCACTTTACTTGAGTTCACATGGTTTGATACATCCAACTTGGCAAGAGCCTTTAGGAGCATGAGAACAGGTACCCAGCAGAGCAAGGTGGCTCAGAACTGTGGTCCTAGATCTAGTTCTCCTTGAGCTCCAGATGACGAATCTCCGCCAATAAGGGTGGGCCGATGGACTCTTGATTCTAGTCAGGTGGTGGGCAAACTATTTGAATCGGGTCCCTACACCCCAGTAGCATTCAGCACTTTTCTGTTCCTTAAGAACTGACTGACCAACACTCCTCATCAGCCACGCTAGCTTGAATCCAGTGGTAAGTGAACAAGGGACCCACGTCTCGCATACCCTGCCAACTTAGGGCGAACAAATCAACCACAAGGTGATGATGGACGGAGTGCTGAAAGTTTTCAGACACTCACCCCATTTACATATCTGGGTTGAATCCATCATCGTTCTTTAGCTCACTTCACCACCCCAGTTTGGACGCAGCCATATGCAAATCAGTCTTGACCCTTTGCCTCAGTCTACAGTCCACCCTGAACTGCAACTTCAGGGCCTCCCTGGACCGGATATAAGCATCCTGGAACCGGTTTTGGGGTAAAACTCCTCATCAGCCAGGCTAGCTTGAATTCAGTGGCAAAGTGAGCATGGGACCCACGTCTGGGCATACCGTGCCAACTTAGGGCGGACAAAGCAAACACAAGGTGATGATGGACGGAGTGCTGAAACTTTTCAGCCACTCACCCCCAATGTTTCAGGGCTCCGTCATCATCGCCTAATTTTCGGCATCGTCCCTCGAAATACCCCCTCCCCCCCCAGGGTCCCCACCGCCCCTCCGCTGTTACCTCCACGGACCGCGTCTGCAGAGCTGTGTACCTTTCAAGGCCTTCTTACTGTCTGTGGCAATGAACAGCATTCCTACTTAAACTGACAATACAACAACCATGTGCTACTTGAGCAAACAACTAGGCAAGAGACTGACACCGCTCTTTTGGAGGCTCAGAAGGTCTGGTTGTGGGCCTAGGCTAGGGGTCTGTTGGTAAATGCAATACATTTATCAGGAATCTCGAACCGTCATGTGAATTTACTAAGCTGATTATAGGAATAAAATCACAAATGGGTCCTGGACAATGGATTCTTCTTCAAATCTTCATTGGGTGCAGCTAATCAAAGATAGATCTCTATGCAAAATCGCAGAATATAAAATGCCAAGACTAACAAAACCAGGGTCATTTGGCAATGCCCCTTTGATGCACTGGTCAAAGATATTACTTTAAGAACTTCCACTGATTCGGTGGCTACCTCCAGTCATTCCGACGTTCTGGAACACAAATTACAGTTATCACCCATTACAGACAGTCCATCTTGCTGCAGTCACAGCTCACAGGAAAGGTCTAGATCAGGTATCCTTATTCAAAATTCCTGTTAGTAAAGACTTTTTAAACAGCTTGAAGAAGATCTTTCCTCCTGACAGATCTCCACCTCTTCCCTTGGCAGTTTAATTTGTTCTAACTAAATTGATGGGCCTGCTACTTGAACAAATTTACAAGGCTCATTGCAGCTTTTTTTTCTGGATGACTGCTTTTCTAATAAAAGCACACCAACCCACATAGCTAGGGAGATTCCGTGTTGTACTAATGCACTAAACCCATTTTGCAATTAAAAAACGTTTTTCCTAATCTCCAACTGGGTTTAGAAATGGTTTCCAAATCGCTATTCTGGATGTCACTTCCAAATAGCGATTTGGACCCTGATGTGACAATGATTTGTCACCATAATTCTGGTCCCAAATCATTGACCAGTTATTAACTCCCAAATTGGGGTGGTAAACTGATTCACAAAGGGGAAGTGGTCCCTTTGAACCACTTCCACTTTTGAAATCATGGTGACAGCTTCAGGGGGAATAGGCAGTGGTCCAAGGGACACTGTCTGCTCTGCCTGAAGTTTTGCAAAATGAATTGTTTTTAAACAGCCCCTGTTCCTTTAATGAACGCCACATGATTTAAAAAACATTTTTCATTTTGGAAATCAATCACAGGGATGGTGGTCTGCTGTCCCTTGCAACCCACTATTCCTGTTATTATAAACAATCAAAGAGGGTGAAAAATTGTGACATGACTAACGATTACTTAGGAAGGTTGCTCTGTGACCCCCTTCAATTCAGTATTTTGTGAGCTAACCATTAGAACATAGATTGGTATGCAAAATCAGACTGCAGTCGAAAAAAAGTCAGTGTGCAATTTGCAATCACTTTTTGTGAATGTATTCTTTTTACAACAGGCCCCAAATCACTACACTAATCTAACTAGCTCATTGTTAACTGGGCACAGCTGTCAAGTTCTGGCCACCTCAAAGCAGTCCGTTTTTCACTGGGAAGTAGGCCATATATCTGAGTGTTATCCATTGATTAATAAACCCCCACCAGAGTGGGTTCCACTAGCGGAAAAGTAACCCCCACAGTCTGACCAAAGAATATTTATCTATTATTCTTACCAAGAGACTATTGCCATGCTTCTACTTTTTGTGCTTGATAGTCTAATCTAATGTTTATGACCATCCATGAAGATCTTAAGATACAGAAGAAATATTTACTTCTGCATACTAAATGTAGAACTTACACAGCTGGGACCCTGGGACACTTCGTTTATGGATTAAAGTAAATCTTTAGTTGGAAGTAGATACCTTATTGTGAAATAGCCTGGTAGCGCATCCTCCAATATATGGACTGCACAGCTTTACCTACATTTTTCTGAAAGAGAAAAAAACATTTTAACAAGTCTTTAGACGACAGTGCATCGCCTGAGTGAAGGAATGTGCAAAGTATTCTAAACAGCCTTTTTAACTTTCCCTCTGTGCTAATAAAAAAAATGCAGGGAAAGGGTCAAAATAATACCTAAAAAGAGGACTGTATCTTTAAGAAACCAACTTGTTCTCTGTCCCAACATGCACTCTACTTGTAGTTTGCCTAACAGCTCCAATTTTTTTCCGTCTCACAGTGAGAAAATCTCAGAACACTTCAGAGGTTAATAACCCAGCTTCTGACAAATTTTATTTCAATATTGAAGTTTCTTCGTCTTCATTTGACATCTCCGCGCTTCAGCTGCCTTTTCCCACCAATCGTTGCCATCTCTGAGGAAACTTGGCATTGAAAATGTCATTTTGTTTCTGAGACGTCCTTCCTGTGGTAGAAAAAAGGCGGTATCAAACCTGTGGTCTGTCTTCTACCCTCACACAAAGTGAAAGACTGCGAAGTTTGTCAGAAAATGACAAAACGCACCTTCGGAGACAGAAAGGGAATAATACTTAGAGGGAAGCTTGAAGGTCTTAGTGCTTGAGAAGAGACAAAGAAATAAAAAAGACCAAACTGAGAGGGGGCTCACTGCTCTGAAACTGCTCCCTCTCATGGAGCAGACTCCAACATGGTGAGATCTAAAGAGAGGAGGCGAAGAAAACATCACCACCACCATTCATGACATTGTCTCCACACTCCAGAGCACCGATAAACATTGAGATCATTGGTACCTAGATGCTCTCTGTTGAGAAGCTCAGCATCAATATTTCAGGTACCTATGATTGAATCTACACCTGTGACTTTGAGTCTGGCAATGAAGTCACAACCAACGTCATATCACTTGACGCAACAATATTTAATGTTTAAGCATCATCACTCGACATTGCCGAAAGCAAGATCCAGACTAACGTCAAGATCACTGTCAAGAAAATTGCCATCAAGAAGATTGATGTCAATGATATCTGGGTCAATGAGATTGACGTCAATTAGCTCACCGTTGATGAGACTGCCATAAAAAATGTCTTCAGCATCAGTTTAATCTGTCTCTTCTTATGAGGTTATTACTTTGAAGGAACTCTATTTTTTGCTGGCTCCATGATATATAATTCCATCTGAGGATCCAGATCAGGATTTTCTACAACCACTGAGCTTTCCTCCAAAATCTACCATGTCTCCAGTCTTTTGGTACCTAGAGCTACGTCCATGTCACCTTAACCTTCTAGTTCTCAAGTAATAACACCAACTTTACAAGAATCAACTAAGCATACTCCTGTCAGACACAAGAGGATATGACCATGTTTGCCTCTGACAACTGCATCCTACAACTACAAGGTCTCATTCTCCAGACTCCTTTACCTCATACGCACCTACTGCTCCTGCTGTATCGCCACTCAGAACATTTTTGGTAGATGATATATAAACCGGTCTGGATATCCTAATCAGAGGGGCTACAAAACTCAACATACAAACGGAAGCTCCACCAACAGCTGCCACCATTATCATGGAGACATGACAACCCAGAGCCTTGCCAAGACCTATTATTCCTCTAGTGCCAGGCTTTGCAGAATTAGCTGCAGAAACATTTCTAACACCTGCTATGATAAAGTAAGCTACACATTGAAACACCAAAAATATAAACCTTCGGATGAGACCCAATGTACCTCATACAGGAACCCAAACTAGATTTGGTCATTGCATCAGTTGTCAGAAAAAAGCATACTTCCACGTCTGAAACATCAAAGAAAGTAAGAGGTTAGATACAGTGGTCAGGAAGATCTGTGATTGGACGGCTGTAGCTTTAAAAACATCTAGTGCCTCGGTGCCACAAGGCAACAACAATAGAGCCTTATGGGAGTCCTTACCCACCTTTGCAAATGAACTTCTCAACAAGAGAAAACAGGATTTTTTTTAATTCTCCAGGAGGATCAAACAGTTCCCAACCACACTATCAGTGCACCAATAGATTCTGTAGATTTTAGCAGTAATTGTATACTGATATGGATTATCGCTTTGTCAAACGTCTTGACATATACTGACAACTTTAAAGCCAGAAGCACAATTGAAAATTATTGATTAACCTTACCATTGCAGCATTATTTGTTCCTCACACAGTTGAGGTAATGGAATATATGAAGAAAGTATCAGAAACATTAAAAGCTGTTGATTTGGAAGAAAAGAAGAGATAATATTGATCCCAATATAAACAAGCATTTGCAATGCAATAGGTCTCGCATTACTGAAAGTTTGAGCTATTGGCATTGCATTATTATTTGCAACTCCAATAGGTCAAACTTTCAGTAATGCTAGACCTATTGCATTGCAAATGCTTGCTTATCACTGCAAGCATGTGGTATCACACAATTCAAAATAAATACATATGTCAAGTTAAGGGCAAGCTACAGTAGGTACCGCACTATAAAGGTATGCTTGCAGCCCCTAGTTCAATGTCTTCGGCTTGAGCATAGTGGTTGGTGTTTTCCATAGGTTTCTCTCAGAACGGAAGGAAGGTCAGTTCTCGGCGAGGGGCAGGATGGCTGCTAAAGGCACCTGAAGCTTGCTCCAGATAGTGGCAAGAGATGGCCGCTGGACACAGATTACATCAGGAATGCACCAGAGTCACATTACATATATAAACGAGGTATGTGGTCTATTGCGAGTCTCCCCACAAATAACTCCTACAGCTCTCACTGGCAGCTGTGCAGACTGTGCAGTCTTATTTCGGGACTCACTACTGGAGGTTTTACCGCCCGTACAAATCCATCACCACACCTGACTGAGCACTGCGGAGGCCCGTGATTAGTGGGTGGAACTAGTTGCCAGGCAACAACAAGGCACTTTAAACCATTACCGGCATTTTTTCTCAAGAGGTTTTATCTACATTTCAAAAAATGCCTATTTTTTAATGGTGTGAGCCTGGCCCAAAGGTATAGTCCAAAGTGAGCAGCTCAAGCCACCATGCTCAATGTCATTGCTGTTTCAAGTAGCAGCCTGTGACCTATTGTCTAAGGTGCAGCTTACAACTACATTGATGAAAGGGGGTAGTAGGTTGGCTCTTCCACAAACTGTCTTTTACGACTAACTGCTACAATTTGGGAACCAGTGACTTCCATTTTGGGGGCCTGGCATGTCCAAGTGCAGAAGAAAAGGAGATAGGAGAGCTGAAGAAAGGGACACGTGGGGGCAGAAGAGGAGGATGCAGAAAGAGACAAAGGGAAGGAAAGGGACACAGAAGAGTAAAAGGGAAGGAAAGGAGCACAGAAGGGGACTTACACAAGAAGCAGGTGAAAGGGACACATTGGGGACCAAGGACAGAGACACAGAAGGGGCAGACACAAAACTGGCCAGAAGGGAGCAAAAGAAAAAGGACACGAAGGGGAGTAAATGAAATGGGGTGCAGAGGGCGGCAGACGAAGTGGGGCGCAGAGGGCGGCAGACGAAGTGGGATGCAGAGGGCGGCATGGAGACAAAAGAAAGGAAACAAATGAATGCAGGATACCCTGCAAGGGTTAACAGAACAAGGACAAGTGTACTGGGTCACAGATATATAGGTCAACATCGATGAAGTGTCCAGCCTGATTTCATTTAAATTTTTCTATAAAACTTTTCCCATTACCCTGAACAAATATTTTTGCTCAGTGTAACTAGTGGGGAAAGTTGAGACTTGACCTTCGTTTCAATGAGATATGACACTCGTCACAGTCACTGTAGGGAAAATCAATACAAAACACGAGCGATAGTTTTCTCGTGACATAGGGTTAATGGCTCTTGTTTACAAAGTGACACGGTACTGAATGCGAAAAAAGTAAGGGGAATGGTGGGGCAAGATAAAACGAGACAAGCTTCCAGAATAAGCAAGCGAAGTACTAGGGTGCACACAAAGGGCGCCGAAAGCACAAACTGAACAGGACCACTGGGTGTATGGCAAGAGGAGGATTGGAGAATGGGATACAGAGGGGAAGACAACGCGCCACTACAGTGTAAAAGTAATCATGAGGTTTACGATTACGGTTATGGACAGCGTTGGGACACACAGCAGAATGAATCCAAAACTGCATCGTCCCCATGGCTGTCTGTTGCAATTCTCTTTTGCCCCTATGAGCTCTGGATTTTAGTCAGTGTTCTCCTTTCCCATTCATATTTCCTTCTCACCTCTAGTCTTACCTCCGCGATCTCATGGTGTTTTTCAACAGTAGGCCAGTGGCTTTAGAAACTAGCAGCCACAGTGAAGGCGCCACAAGGCTGCCGGATCTCGGCGCTGCTCATCATGGGTGACTGAGAGAAGCCGCCTGTGTGAGGCAGCCGGCCAAGCCGTACCCGGAAGTGCACCCGTTTCATGTTTACGCAAGATGGCGGGAGCAAGAACAGAGCCCGCGGCGGTGCTGGACTTTGTACCCGGCCAGTTTAGAAGCATGTTTGTTCCCTGAAACGGCAGAGTTGTGCATCGCAGCAGCTGCGTCAGAGGAGGCCATTCATGTGTGTTTGATTTGTGGCCACTCGTGCAAGTAAACAAGCACGGAATCAAAACCAGTAGTGTGCGTGCACCACAGAGGAGCGGGGGCGAGGGAGCACATCAGCGAGGTGAATGCGCGCTGCTCCGCGTAACAGACACCAATGAGAAGTGGGAGGAGTAAAGGCGCGTCATGTGCCCGTCTGCGCCCAATTACATGCTGTATTTTTTTTTAAACACACGCTAAAGCCAATTGCAGCCGACAAAAGCAAAAGCACACGCACAAGTGTGTGGTCAGCTTTCAGAACCCCTACATGAGGTCATGCCCTGCACGAACAGTGCTGGGCACTACACCGCTAGACGCGAGACCTAAAAATGGGAAACCAGTTACCAATCGAAACAGAGAGTTCAATTCTCACAGTGTTCCAGTTAAATTAAATCTCAAAATAACCACCAGCAACTACAGCTACAGGCTCAGTACTACCAGAAGAATGGCGGAGAAAGAGGCCAACAACAGCAGGAGTAAGATTGCATACAAAGGCACAATCACAGTCAAAACAGTGAATGACCCACTCAACTGGGAGGGAGTGCCACATACCATCTGTTAGAGTGGAAAACAATAACTACAGACAAATGGGTTCATCAAATATTCTACTCAGGCAATGCTCTCCAGGTCAAAGCTCCACCTCCTTCAATCCATGCAACACTAGCATCAAAACCCCAACTACATATTTTGAATCGGGAAGTATAAACTCTTTTTCAAAAAAGTGTAATGAAACCCGTTCCTCTTCTCAAAGAGGAAAGGTATCTATTCAAGATATTGGTTGTTCCACAAAAAAATGTCACAAGTGAGGCCTCTGACCTCTTTTGGTTCTACGACAATAAAACAGATGGATCAAATGAAGAGTTTTCAGAATGCCGGCCCTGCATCAAATCCATACACAGATAATAAATGGACTCTGGATGTGTTCTATGGATTTACAGAATGCTTACTTCTGCTCTCCTGCAGCAATAGAACACATACAATTCCTAAGATTCATAGCCAGAAAGACCCATTTTCAATACAAGTTTCTACCATTTGAACCGAAATCAATTCTAATTACTTTTTCCAAACGCATTGCATTAATAGCTGCTCACATCTGTAGGGAAAGGAATCTACATCTAACCGTACTCAGGAGATTGGTTGATCAAAGCACGATCTGCACATCAGACAATTGGATTTCATGACAAAAACCAGTTACAACGGCTAAGGCTGTACTTCAATATAGAAAAATCAACATCATCTTCTGTACAGATTACTGACTATTTAGGTACAACTCTAAACACTCAACAGGGAGAAGTGTAACTTTTGCAGAAATGACAACAATTACTGCTCCGTCCTTCTCTAAAATCTTGACAGATGTTCTCCCCGTTGTGGTTCTTGGTCTAATTTTCCTAATTGATAAAGCACACCTCAACATGAGACCAGCACAACAATGCCTAGAAGACCAATGGTCTCAATTGAAAGACAACTGATAAGACTGAATTAGTGTTTGTATGCAGGTGAAACAACCTCTAAATGGGTGGCGCTGTAAAGATAATCTCCTTAGAACAAAGCCTTTCCATCAGGACTTACCATATCAAACAATTGTCACAGATACTTCCTTAACAGGTCTGAAAACTCATTTTCAGGACTTAATCATTCAAGGATTGTGGGCAGAAAAACACCTTTACTACATAAGTGTCCTGGGAATTAAAGAAGTCCATCAGTGCAGTCTTACAATCATTGAACAAGAACAGAATCTTAATACAAACAAACAATACTCAAACAATGCAGTACCTCAGCAAAAAAGGTGACACCAGATTCAGAATTTTATTTCTAGAATCCCAATCAATTTGGCATTGGTTGCTAGCTAGAGGGCGGTCGATTCACCTGCAAGGAATGCAAAATTGTCAAGATGGCTCACTAAGCAGGTGTTTAAAAAAAACCTGAATGGGAATTGGAATAAGAAGTCTTGTTAGATTTCTTCCATGACTGTGGCATCCCCCATATAGACCTCTTTGCAACAGAAACAAATGCAAAATGCCCAAATTACCCCTTGAATGTGTTGCAACCAGGTTTCTGGGAAAAGATCTTTTTATCAATTGGCCAGAACATTTCTTTACGCTTTTCCTCCAATCACACTGATACCAACATAGTTAATACAACTGAGACACACTGATATGACAATGATCTGAAATGACCCAGAATAGCAAGACAATGATGGATCCAGAGCTTCTTCACCAATCTATCAAGCCCCACAAAAGAATTTGCCATGCAAACAGAACCTACTGTCCAGAATGCAAGGGCAGATTCTCCACCCCAACGTACACTCACTGAATTTGGGAGCATGGCTCCTGAGATCCTTCAGAAATAAACACTTAAATTTACCACTAATCTGTAAAGTGAATCAATTATTCATTGTCTGTCGCCCACTCAGGACCAGTGTGGCTTCTTCTAAACAATCCATTGCTAGATAGATAGTTTCTTGCATTTCTTGATGCTACTAGCTAGACAACAAACCTCTTCCAGGAAAACCAAGAGCACATTCCATACGCATTAAAGCAGCTTCTACTTAGAGCATAGGATTTGTTTAACTAGGGGAGAATTACATTTAGATGCTAAAAAATGATGTAGGTGCAAGGCAAGCAGGGACACTTTATGCACAACTGCAGTTCTTCCAGCCATTTATTTAGGCCGATTATCTTGATGATTTTATAACCTGCTGATATTGAAATATGCAGGAAGGGGATGTGTCATCAATTTGTATTTCTGGGTATCTTGATGTTTTGCTATGCCATTTTGGGATACTGACCGACACGCTTGGCTTGTGTCGGACATGCTTGTGTTGGTATAATGGAAAGTAAAGATAGAGGTAAAGACGTAGTTAGTGGGGAAAGGTTGTTGGTGGGGTGAGAGATTGCAATGGCTAAATGATAGGCACTCCAAAGGCCATGTGGGTGATTTGTGGGGTAGAGACACTGCTTATGTTTATGACAGGGGTGTGAAAGTGGGTAGAGAGCCCAGGATATTCAGGGCTATAGTTGGAGCCTAGGAGCAGGGAAGAAGGTAGAGGGTATGAAGGGACCTAATCAATGAGGGTTTGATTGAGAAGAGAGTGTAAATAAAGTGAATAAATGGACGAATTGTTTTAGAGAAGAGATTACAAAAGCACGAGCAAGAGTTTGGGAAATAATAGCATGGGTAAGATTGCCATGAAAAGACAATAGCAATTTGACATGATTGGGTTAGTAGGCGGATGGGGGGGAGGTTTATGGAAGAGTTTGTGAAATCACAACTTATACTGAGCTTAGATCTATTGTCTAGGGTTAAGGATGGGGAAAGCGTTCAGAGTTGGGTAAAGGTGTGGATATCGATGCATCTCGAAGACGGAGAGGCCTTATGCGTGACTAACAGAGGTGCTTATAGGAATTTGGAAAGATGGAAGTCTGATAATCCAAGGTAAGGGACTGGCCGGTCCAGTGAAATTAGGATGTAGGTGAAGAAGCTGGTTGTGAGGCCTTGGACGTACTGTGAAAGTGCAGGTGTGCTACCTGGAGAGAGAAGGCCTAACGTTGTCGTTCTGTGCTTTGACAGTCATTAGGAGATATGAAGGGGGATTTGAGGGGCACAGAACTCAATGAGGAAGGAATCATGTGGTATGTGTGAGCAGTTTCCTCCCAAGAAACTGCCAAAGTCTGTAAAACGTTTGGAGACATTCCAGAAGAGGCCTGGGGTCAAGCCAAGGAAGAAATAAAAACTAGAATTTAAGAATCCCCCCCCAGAAGTTTATCTTAAGTACGTTTTAATCCAGAATCACATACAACCTTGCTTGCTTTTTTCCTTTGGTTCCACCCATTCCGCTTCAGAATTGGGTCCATGTAATTGAACACATTCTACAAAGTTATGTACTTTTGCCTCTCCGTGGGCTGCACCCTAGTTGCTTCTGGGAGGATTACATTGATTCTTATTCTCTGGTAATCGTCGTCTCCTTTGAATGGCTCCTTGGCTGCTCTGGGGGGGAATTCTTAAATTCTAGTTTTTATTTCTTCCTTGGCTTGACCCCAGGCCTCTTCTGGAATGTCTCCAAACGTTTTACAGACTTTGGCAGTTTCTTGGGAGGAAACTGCTCACACATACCACATGATTCCTTCCTCATTGAGTTCTGTGCCCCTCAAATCCCCCTTCATATCTCCTAATGACTGTCAAAGCACAGAACGACAACGTTAGGCCTTCTCTCTCCAGGTAGCACACCTGCACTTTCACAGTACGTCCAAGGCCTCACAACCAGCTTCTTCACCTACATCCTAATTTCACTGGACCGGCCAGTCCCTTACCTTGGATTATCAGACTTCCATCTTTCCAAATTCCTATAAGCACCTCTGTTAGTCACGCATAAGGCCTCTCCGTCTTCGAGATGCATCGATATCCACACCTTTACCCAACTCTGAACGCTTTCCCCATCCTTAACCCTAGACAATAGATCTAAGCTCAGTATAAGTTGTGATTTCACAAACTCTTCCATAAACCTCCCCCCCATCCGCCTACTAACCCAATCATGTCAAATTGCTATTGTCTTTTCATGGCAATCTTACCCATGCTATTATTTCCCAAACTCTTGCTCGTGCTTTTGTAATCTCTTCTCTAAAACAATTCGTCCATTTATTCACTTTATTTACACTCTCTTCTCAATCAAACCCTCATTGATTAGGTCCCTTCATACCCTCTACCTTCTTCCCTGCTCCTAGGCTCCAACTATAGCCCTGAATATCCTGGGCTCTCTACCCACTTTCACACCCCTGTCATAAACATAAGCAGTGTCTCTACCCCACAAATCACCCACATGGCCTTTGGAGTGCCTATCATTTAGCCATTGCAATCTCTCACCCCACCAACAACCTTTCCCCACTAACTACGTCTTTACCTCTATCTTTACTTTCCATTATACCAACACAAGCATGTCCGACACAAGCCAAGCGTGTCGGTCAGTATCCCAAAATGGCATAGCAAAACATCAAGATACCCAGAAATACAAATTGATGACACATCCCCTTCCTGCATATTTCAATATCAGCAGGTTATAAAATCATCAAGATAATCGGCCTAAATAAATGGCTGGAAGAACTGCAGTTGTGCATAAAGTGTCCCTGCTTGCCTTGCACCTACATCATTTTTTAGCATCTAAATGTAATTCTCCCCTAGTTAAACAAATCCTATGCTCTAAGTAGATAATCTCCTTTCTATTGATCTACTACATCCGCCCTATGGTACACCTCTTTTGCAACAGAACCTTCTCGTCACTGTTCTTCTCAGGCACCCTAACTTTATTCTTTTGGGTGACTTTAAGGCACATTTGGCATTTTCCTATGTCCATGACAGTAAATAAGAGGTGATAAGAGTTAAGACAAAGGGGCATGCCTATGATATTTTCGGGTCTCAAAAGACATGGGATGTCACTTCCACTAACCCTGATATTTTGGTTAATCGATGGTTATTGCTGACCCAATGCAATCTGCAGGACACCATCTGGATGGATTTCTTGACAGCACCAGCAACATAATTACTCAAATGCTTGACAGGCAGACACATTTCCCTCTTAATTGGTGTCCCCTCAATGGTGACTATTAATGTCATGGGATTTTACTAGACGCTAGCCTTATTTGGAAACTCCATATACAATCTGAAGGGTGTAGTACCAGAATATCACTTTCAGAATATCATCTGACATAAATAGTTTGTCCTAAATATTGCTAACAAAAGCATCTCACAATTGGAGTTAATAGTAGAAAAGCTACATCCAGTATTTTTGTAAACAGTACTTAGGACACAATATTTGTGTTAGACAATTTTACTGTATACGATATTCAGACATACAGCCATCTGTGCTGGAATCGTCCATGACTATGCTCAGAATCCTTAAGGTGAATTTCCCTTACCTAGGTTACTGCCCCTAAAGTTCAAGCTACAGCTGCTGTTATACTCTCTCATTGAGATTATTTACAGAAAATGTAATTCGCAGCTCAAAAAAATACCTTAAATAATTGCAAAAGGGCCAAAACTCACATGCAAAAGCACTGTCAATCAAACTGCTGGATTACTTTACAAAAGCCCTCTTGACTCTGCATGTCTGCGCGTGTTGGCTTCACTTGTCATTGTTTTTCTTTTCTTCCCTAGAGCATGGACCAAGAACTGAGTACTGTGCTGTTTGCACTCGAATTGTGGTACTTTTTATTTGTGAGTTTGCATTGTTTGTTTGTATGTTCTCTTTACACACTTTCAGCTGCTTTTAGGCCTCTTCATTTTTGCTTTTTCGTCTTGGGACCGCCTCTCCCCTCGATCATTGTTTGCTTTCCAGATTTTACATGACTTAATTTTCCAGTTCGCTTCGGCCAGTCTTTTCTGAGCCATGTAACAACACAATTTTAATAAAGTTACATGCCGCAGCATGTAACTTTATTACTTGTTTATTACTCGTCCTTGTTTTTGTCGCATTCTGTGTAATGCCACCTTCCTACCCAATTTGGCGCGTGCCTAAATGTATGTGTGCAGTTAGTAGTTCATAGAGTGTATGCATTGATAACATACCACACCGTACAATAACAGGCCATGACATACCGCACTATACTATACAATACAATAACAGACCATACCACACCATATTATATAATAACATACCATAATAATATACAATACAATACAACCAAATAACATCTCATTTCAAACCATACTATACAATGGTAGTCTATACCATATCATACTATATTACACCATAATATACAATAACAGGTCATACCATAACATACAGTACAATAACAGCTCATACGTATATCATACCATATCATTCTATCCAATCAACTCACCCTAACTTCGCCTCCCTCTACCGAACCTTGAACCCTCAAGTCACCCTCTCCTCCCTTTACCTATACCCATCCTCCGAACCCTCTGAACCGTCACCTCCCTTTTCCGCTAACCACCCTGAACCCTCAAGTCACCCTCTCCTCCCTTTACCTATACCCATCCTCCGAACCCTCTGAACCGTCACCTCCCTTTTCTGTTAACCACCCTGAACCCTCAAGTCACACTCACCTCCCTTTACCTCTACTCATCCTTGAACCCTCAAATCACCCTTCCCTCCCCTTAACTCTGTCCACCCTTGAACCATAAAGTCACCTTTAACGTCCTTTACTGCTACCCATCCCTTAACCCTAAAATCCCTTTCATTTTAAATAACATAAAAAGTATGCTATTTAAAAATACATACCTGCGTGGTAAAGGTAAAAATACTGCTGTGGTACTTACCTGTGTGGTAAAGACTCTGTGGTAAAGTCCTGTCTGGTAAAGACTGCGAGGTAAAGGCTGTGTCTCCTCGGACCGGACAAAAATGTTTTTGGTACACTGTAGGTTGTTTTATGCCCTTCAGTATGTATGGTGGGCAGCTTTGCCTCTTTGACAGTTAGCCCTCTCCACACTCCCCTACACTCTATACTTGAGGTCTCGACTGAGGCAGCGTATGTGCTGTCGCTTGCAGACATTTTGTTTATTGCTTACATCTTCACTCTCATTTCTTGCTTCTCTTTGGTCAGTAGGGATCGTCTTCACTTCTTCTTTGTGTGTTTGTCCCTACCTTAGAGCATGGCCTAAGAACAGCTTCCCCTGCACATTATCCTTCCACTGCTCGCTGTTTTCAGAGGAACTGATTTTCCTTTCACTTGCGCCCTTTGCTCTCTTTCCACCCGCAATGTTGCTTGCCCTGCCCCCCACCCTCCTCATTTATTGTTGCTTGTCTGGTCTGCTTTCCTCTGTTGCTTGCCCCATCCAACTCCTACCTTTTGCTTGCTTGTCCCTCCTGTCCTAACAGAGGGAAAAGCACCCAAAGATGACTTCAACAGGTGTCAAGATGCTACAAAGATGGAAACATCACTGTGCTCCCAGCTCTGCATAGCCTTTTTGGCGCTGTCTTTATGCTGGGCCAAAACTGTGAATGTCAACCTGGGTGTAAGATAATGAAACTTTTTGTGAAAACAGATACTATCCTATACTAAGAAAACAGATCACTGGCCCCCACGATCAGTGCTAGCTGTATCATTGTACTTTTTCCCTAACTTTCAGCCACGTTGCATAGCAGCCATGCTTCTGTACAACATGGCTAAAATAAATTGATAAAGCCAAAGGCTCGCCCATAGGCAAGACCTATGGGCTTTGCCAATGCTTGTTCTTTCCTTACGGCTGCTCTTTAGGTATGTAGTTGGTGTTACTGCCTATAAATGCTCTGTCTGAATTCTGTACAAATGCTAGATAATATTTTACTGTCAAATGTAAGACATTTTTTGGTAAAATACGCAGGTCCGTTGTGTTATGTCGTTTGTGATTTGCATTGTGTCGTATGCCAGTCAGCATGTTGGCACTGCAACAGACACTGCAGGGCAGTTAAAAAACACATTAATTTAGACCTATATACAGTGTTGTAAGGTGCCACTACTCTTCTTCCCAAACCAGAGAACTTTAGCAACATTCTATACCCAACGCACCATGAAAGCAGAAAACATGGTCAGTCCAGAGGTCAGAGCTCAGCAGCAAATAACAGCTGTCAAATGTTCTAGAGGCAGAGGCAAACAGTGCTTGGTCCAGGCTATTCCAGAAGCAAGGGATGTCCTGCTTACCTCCTAGGGCATTCTAGAGTATGCAACAACAGTCATGTATCTCACGCCTGTATTATCCAAGGATAGGACAGCCCCAGTTCTATGTATTGTTGGCTCTCCAGGGAAGTTCATTCTTTAAGTTAATCCACCTTTCAGTCTGCTCCGGGTCCAATTGTGTTCAGAAGTAAGGCAATGTAGGGCTATGACCAGTTCTACACCTAAGGGGCTGTAGGAGAATGACTAGCTCTTGATCTGTGAAGATAAAGGCGAATAGTCAACTCCAGGTTTGCAACAGGTTTGCAGAACTTGAGGACCATGACCATCTCTGGGGCTAAGGGACCATAAGTTAAAGACCAGATCTGGGTCTAAGACACCACAGGACAATGACTAGTTGTAGATCTAAGGGACCACAGGACAGTGACCAGCTAGAGACCCAGGGTGCCATATGCTCTGCGGCTAAGAAACCATAGAAGAATGACCATCTTTAGGTATTAGATGACTTAATGGGATTGGCCCATTCTGGGGAAAGGGACCCTAGGAAAGTGTCCAGCTCCAGGTCTGAGGGACTGTCGGGGAAAGGCCCATTCTAGATCTTAGGGTCAAAAGGATAATTGACCTGTTGGAGACCTCAGGCATCAAAGCACAATTTATTTATTTATTTATTTATTATTTTTTTTTGCAATTTGTAGAGCGCACAAATACACGGGGGTGTCTCGTCGCTTCGGACTGCAGTGGGTGGATTCTGATAGAGAGTTTATTGATTGAACAGCCAGGTTTTTAACATTCTAAATGCAAGCAGGGATTGATAGGATCTGATCTTCAGGGATGTATGACGTTACAACGCATACTTTTACAACGCCTACCTTTACAACGCATTTTTTACACCGCCAAATCCATTACAACGCATACCATTACAACGAATACCATTACAACGAATTCTTTGAAACTACCTTTACAACGCATTCCACTACAACGCATACTACATTTACAATGCATACCATTACAACGCATAACATTACATTGCATGTAAGGTAAGTATTGGATAGTGTAGGGGTAAAAATTATTATTCTAACTCCAGGGGGTGCAACAGTAGGGTAAGTGTTGGATAGTGTAGGGGTTAAAATTACTATTCTAACTCCAGGGGGTGCAACAGTAGGGTAAGTGTTGGATAGTGTAGAGGGTACTATGTGTTGTAATGGTATGCGTTGTAATGGTATGCGTTGTAATGACTGCGTTGTAATGGCATGCGTTGTAGTGGTGTGTGTTGTAGTGTCATGAGTTGTAATGGTTGTGTTGTAAATGCATGTGTTGTAATGGATGTTGCGTTGTAAAAGTTTTGTTGTAATGGTAGTGCGTTGTAAAAGTTGCGTTGTAAAGGTTGTTTCCCGATCTTCAGCGGTACCGTATTCCAGAGTTTAGCCGTGGTGACCCCGAACCTTCTATCACCCCAGGAGGCTGTTTTAGTGCGTGGCAACATTAGCTGAAGGGTAGTTGAGGAACGGAGTGTCCTACTGGGTGTGTGGATTTTTGGGTGGTTGGTTAGAAATTCTGGTCCATTGTTGCGAGATGCTTTGAAGGCAATGCAAAGTGTTTTGAATTTTATCCGATTCTTTACTGACAGCCAGTGGTAATTCTTTACAACATGAGAAATAGGTTTGAATTTGGGCGTTCCTGAGAGAATTCTGGCTGCTGCGTTCTGAACCGTTTGCAGCTTTTGGATAACCCGCTTTTGGGCGTTTGTGAACAGTCCATTGCAGTAGTCTATGGAAGACATAACCAGAGTGCTGACTAAAGTTTTTCCAGCGTTGAGGGGAAGAAATGGCAGAAGTTTTTTCATCATGCGTAGTTTGTGGAATCAGGCGGATGCCACTGAATTGGCATGAGAGACAAAGTTAAGTTTATTGTCAAATGTAACGCCCAGATTCCTGACCTTGGTAACTGGAGTTGGTGGGGGGCCCATGGAGTGGGACCACCAGGTTTGGGACCAGCATGGATATAGTTTACCAAAGATCATGACCTCTGTTTTTTCTGAGTTTAATTTGAGGCAGTTGCTGCCCATCCAGCTACTGATGGCGAGCATGCCCTTCTGAAAATTAGCTGCAACCCTTTCTCCATTGTTGTTTACTGCCAAGACCAATTGAGTGTTGTCAGCGTAAGAGGTAAGGCCCATCCCATAAGCCTTGATGACAATGATCAATATAATACATTGGGAAAAAAATCTTGTGAGTGATGCACTCACGCATGGACCTCACCTATATTTTTAATGGGCGTCTTGAAAGCCAACTACATGAATCTTCAAAATATGTCTTCACACGGCCATAGATTCTTTCTTAATCCATTAATTACTCATTTTATTCACCAGTCTTCGTCCCTTGACAAAGTTCTAAACTTGGATCAGTCTGTTCCGTTTTGCCATTTACAAGGCATTGGTAAAGCAGTGAGTTGCATAGCGAGTTCTTAGTGCAAGATATATCACACATATTATTTCAACAGTTCAAAGTCTGGGGCATAGCAGTAGCAGCGATGAGTTTGCATAGTCAGTCGGTTCAGTTATAAAGGCCCTACAGATGTTCCAGAGGACACCAGTCCCACCTAGAGCCTTCATCAAGTGGGCTCCTTTGCTCTGGGCGATGGAGAGAGAAGACAGGGTGTTGTGCTTCTCACTGACACATAGGACCTGATGTACAAAGATTACATACACAAAATGTGGTTGCAAATTGTGCACTGACTTTTTGCAAATGCAGTCTGATTTTTACAAACCGATCTATGAATAGATCTATTCACCAATTTACCAGATCACAGGGAGTCGCAAATTGAGACCTCCCTAATTTATATTAATTAGGCAGATCCCAATTTGCGATCCTGAGGGATAGGGATGGTAGCCTACAGGGGACAGCAGACCCCATCCCTGAGATTGCTTTCCAAAACGGAAAATGTAAAAAGGTAAAAGTTTTTGATTTTGTAAAACTTCAGTGAGACCAGGCAGTGGTCCTTCTGACCACTGGTTACTGCCCCTAAGCTGCCACCATGATTCCCAAAGGGGAAGAGGTCTCTTATGGATTACTTCCCCTTTGCTAATCAGTTACTGCCCTACTCAGCAGTGTGTAACAGATCATGGCTAGCTATTGGTATTATGGTCACAGAGCACTGATAACTCACCAACTCGCGACTTAGAAGGAACCCCCTTAACATGCCCCTTACAAATGGCTATTCTGTATGGATTTCTTAACTCATTCTGCGATTCTGAAAAGTTTTGGGGTTGCAAAATGAGGTTATTACATAGGAAAAAGTGATTTAGCGGGCTCAAACCCAATTATTCATGGAGTGCGACCTCTGGATCACTTTGTACATCAGGCCCATATTTCCCTACAAGCTCCATCGGATACTTACATTTGAATGTTCTATTATAGAAGGCATTGGGTAGAACGTTTTGCATAACGTGGGCCCTTATGTTGTGGGTTCCCAGAGAAGCAAAGACTCCACAGGTTGTTCTCTCAAGAGGTCTACCTCAAAGAAAATCTGCTCACCCTGTGTCACCCGAGATGAATATTCTGCTCTCTATTTCAAGTTTGTCTTTTCTTCCAGTTTTGACATCCCCTGCCTCGCTTGAATCTCTTTTCCAGTCCCAAAATATTAGCTGCAGCACACTGGCTCATGTCTCTTGCTGCTTGCTGGTATGTCTTGTAACATTTCTGCCCTCTCATATCTTTCTCATGCTACTGTAGTCATGTCTTCTGTTCTTCAGCCGCAGCTATTTTATATCTGTACTTGGCACTCTCTTGTGTCTTTGGTTCAGTGCAGCATCGCTCTTTGTTGTGACATCATGTGCTGCAGCACTCTTATATCTTCACATTTAGCACTGCTGTGCTCCTACATAGACAAAGCGAAGCTGCGCAATGATAGATATGAGCACGTCTCTTGTTATCACGCTGTTCTCCTTAATATGTACTGGGTGGGGTTTTCCAAAGTCTTTATGTCTCACATTAAAGCATTCTAATTTCTTTATGATCTTTCTTTAATCAATTTTCGGGTTGTTTTGCGAATAGTAATCCCTGCATGTAATTCCCATACCAGAACTTGAATGTTTGAGACTTCATGGTGTTTGACCCCTTGTTTTTTACCTGGGGGTGCACAGGTCCTCGGGTTGTGAGGGGAGACAGTCATCTTTACATGAAGGAGGAGCATACCTCTGCTTGCGTCTTGAAGGTTAAACATCCTTTTAGATGTTCATGGGCCGCCCCCATCTCAAAGACTTCATTTCACATTTTGGGTTGACATCCCTATTCATGTCTTGATGTGAAATCCTCAACTCACGAAGAGAAACACAGACCGCAGCATTCCATGCAGATTTCCAAGCAGTCAGCAGACTCACAGCATGCGTCCACAATGCCACAGTCCATGTCGCATGGCGCTTCGCAGTCTGCACACTCTCCGCAGCCGCAGCAGCAGAAGCAGGACTCGGCAGAGCTGCAGGAGCCGCAGGTGGCGCAGTCCAGGGCAATGTTGCACAGCATCAGGAACTCGCAGAAGAGGCAGGCCAAGATGCAGTGTGCACAGCAGTCTGCAGGAAAAGATAGGAATTGGTGAGTGACAATGGATCAGTGCTAGGGAAGAGACATTAAAAAGGTTGGGTTTAAAATTGGGTTTACTGTTCTGCCCATGCACGACCCTAGTCACCCAACCTCCAGTAATGTCATGAGCAGCCTAAGCCCCCTAAGAGCCTAGTAAAGGTAGGTGATGGCATTAAAATGCCTATGAGTACAGGCTACTTATTTGTCACTGCTCTGTGTCTGTTGTCCAAGCACTAGCCTGATCACAAATACTTTAGAGCTACCGTATACGAGGACACGTTCTCTCATGAACCAGAACTCCACTTCTCATCAGATATTCTTTTTAGATCCTGAGTTACTAAGATTTTACCTTGTTTTCCTCTTAGTGAGAGAATGCAAATTACTTTGCTTGCTTGCAGCTAGCAAATCCTAAGTGTTTGTAAGATACTGTTAGGGCCAACTTTTGCTCAGGGAAATTATGATAAGGGCACCAGAAACTAAATAGAGGACACATTTTCTATAAGTTTACAACTACCTTTCCATTTCCCAAGTGCTCTGCGGCTGTTTCACGACAAAGTTCTACTGAACAACTAGAATGCTGACATTCTATAACCATGACAAAGTGAGGCACTCCTGAATGCCATGTTGCTGGAATAGGAGATGTAGAACTAAAATAATTTCCTGTAGAGGAGAATACAGTAAGTGAACAAAATTAGGGTTCAATTTTGTCATGGAAATTATGTTTGGTACTCCTAAAACTAACAATGAGAACACATTTTCTATTAATTTTCAAACACATATCTTATCCATGTGAGAAAACATATGCTATAGTGAACAAAACCTGCTCCTAAGAACAGAAGTCTTATAAATTGATTCCCCTGTGTTTCACCGTAGCTTCATCACAGTTATAATGAACAAAAATCTATCATTCTATATGTATGAACAAAGCAAGGCACTCTTAAACACAATGTTGCTGGAATCGGAACTGATGAATTTATAGTCTTTGAAGCAGATTGCAGCAAATTAATATTGAAGAGTTAAAGCAAATATGAAGCCAGCAGTTTCAGGACAATATGAAGGAAAATATTGGCTTTTAGTTACTCATGGCATAATATTTTTAAAGTGCTAATAATTGTTAAGTAGAGAAATCCATACCTATGTCCAGTATTTCCTTTCCACATTAGTTTCCTTAGCCTATACATCCGCTCTGTCGCTTAGTATCTTCTTAATTTTAAAATGTCAACATTTTGAGAAACAGATATTTTTAATCTTCCAATTACAATGATGGAAGTAGAATTTTAGAGGTTAAGGAATCTATTTACAGGCAGATTTCATATTAAAAACAAAAAGATTCAGTGCTTAATTTAAAATAAAATGAGTGTTGGTGCCCAAACTTCAATTCAAAAGCGCACCGCCGGCACTTTCAAAGGGCAGCACCCACGAATACCAAGGCTGCAAAGCTTTAAATCCACCCTAGGTGTCCTTAATCGACTGGTTCAACACAACTGCATGACCTGATGCTGTTTTTTTAACAGGTCTGTGTGGATTTCAATGTATCTTATAGCTCCCACCCTTTGGTATGCGAATTTACAGAACCCTCTAAAAGTGTGATATTGTTAAATGGGAAGACTTGGCACCTCAACAGATTCAGTAATTGTAACACCACTAATGTTATCTACAGGCTTACGTGCCCTTGCGGTCTCCAATATATTGGTCTCACCACACGGAAGGTGAAAGTTAGAATACAGGAACACTTCAGTACCCTGAAAGCTGGGAAACTGTCAACCAAGCTTGTACAACATTTCTTGGAACAGAAACACCATTATAAGAACATAAAATGGGTGGTGTTGGAAAAAGTAGTGGGAGACAGGTACAATATGGAGCTACGACTGGCAACAAAAGAGGCACGCTGGATCTATCAGGAGGGAGTTGATCGATGGGGACTGAACAATGTCATTAGGTGGAATAGGATTGGCACATGAACTGGCGAACACACAGTATACCAGAGCTTCCTGGATCCCTCGTGGGATATAGAGAAACCATACAGCTGCCTTACCATACTAGCATTGCAGGCCATATAACCAGTGCTACACTCACAAAACAGCATTTTACTATTAATAACCATAGACTGTAGTTGGCATAGTGTGAAATAGTATGAAACTAAGTATAACACACAATTATACCTCAGTATAGAAGTACAGGGGGTGATATTATGAGCTTTGTACCCCGGGGTACCTATTTGATTGATCTTAGTGTATGAGGTTAATACATTACAAGGTGTTTTCTCGTGTCATTGATGGTATGTCATGCTTACACACATTGAGACATCAGACAAGATCTGCAAGCCCCACAACAAACATGTCATTGACTACATCTGTAAAACAACTTTTATAATACAACTTTAGTGGTAATTGCAATCTGCAGTCTATATCTCACAGAAGGCCATATAATTGGGTGCAATGTGGAATTTCAGTATATTAGTGTATTAAGCCTCTTCACGTCCCGCGTGACTCCTGAAAATACAAGTGCAACATAAGATCACAGAGCACTTAGGGGGCTTTAAGATGGTGCCCACAGGAGACTCTAAACAAAGGGCCGGCATCAGGCCGAGATCGCGGGAGCAGTTACCGCGAGAGCCGGCACCCAGACATGCCAACCCTCCCGATTCAGGCGTGAGACTACCGATTTGAAGGCTAGTCTCCCGCCTCCCGATTCCTACAAGCAAAAACCCGATTCCTTGTGGGTTTCAGCTGACAGGGCTTGGTATTCTGTAAAGTGCTAATTCTTCCAACAAAGAGTGGCGATGCAGGGGTTCTCGGAGGGGTGAGAAACCAACAAAGCGTAATTAACAAGGGAATCGTCTTTTAAAGACCTGCGAAGTACTGGGGGGTGGGAGCTGTTTCTGCCCGGGCTGCCACAGGGGGGTGGGGGGTACATGCACTGCCAACAACCAGGCAAGTGCCCAACACTTGCATCACCCTCTCTGCCTCCCTTATGCTCAATGCTTCTGAAAGGTAAGAAAAAAATGTGCATTTACGTTTCAAATATCCGATCCTACAGCAGCCACTTCAAAATCCCATACATGCCGTTAACCCGATTCAAAGTACCATTCTCCCGATTTTTTTTTTTAAATCTCCCACTTTGCTCTCCTGAAATGTTGGCATGTATGTGCACCCGGCATAGAGACGAGTCCCTCTAAAAGGAGGAGACTCGTCTTGCAGTTTGAGCGGACTATTTCAAAAGAAGTGCGCTTACAGATCCGGTAAGGAGTGGGGGGCGGGGGCCGCTGACAGAAACTATATTTTTTATGGAGGCCCGGTCTCCACGCCGTCTTTTCTAACGGAAGCGGGTGATAGTAGAACGCCAAGGGGCGCATACCTTCCACGAGGGCGGTGCAATCTACCACTCAGATTAGAGCACAACAGAAACACGAATTTTAAACAGGCAAACATGTAAAAGCATAGCGCTAGCTAGCGCATACATTTCTTGTAAGTTGGGCATCTCATAATGCAAAACATAGTACAATGTAGCTACCTTTTTTTTAAACGGATACTTTCCCTGCGAGCTGTGCAAACCACTATGCAAACGACAGCACGACCACAACATTTATCCTAGAATACAAGGAGAATACATAACGGGTGAAATGCGGCAGCATGGCACCATACCCGATTACAAGGTTAACGTGTGTATACTCTTGGCAGGCTGACAGAAATCAGCATCTGGATTTTTACTGTGTGAGTGACAAAGAAGGGGGTCACCGGTATGCTACAGTCGGGCATTTAAACGGTAAATCAATGTTCAGGACTACATCAGTGTTGAATGATTAATGACCAGGGATTGGTTATCCCAGAAGGTTGTACTCATGATGTGTTGTCTGTTTTTAACTCTGTTCCCCAGGTTACATGCATATTAAATACTTGCAGTGTGGTGAATACTGACCCTCGCCCTGACGAAATTGCCAATAATTTTAAAGGCAATGACACATGTTGGCCCTCTAAGGAGTTAGAAGGCAACACAGTGTCTTTTGAAGAGAGCAACCCCACGGCAAGGAATAAAGAGGTAACACCAGTGGAGGTATAGCTCGTTTTTAATTCCAAATAATGTGTTACTAACTCACAAGGTCCACCTTATTTTGGGTCGGTACTTATATGCACCAGGGAGATACCTCTCAGCAGCACCAGCATATTTACTAGTGGTGCACATTTCTTTTTCACCATCACAGTATATTCTGATCTTTCTCTTTCTCTTTTTTGTTTTTGATGTGGTAGTGCTAATGATGAGAACCTGAGTCCACTGGTGCGAACAAACCAGTGGACTCCCATGGTGTTACTTCCGTGAGGCACTCCACATCTTTTCTCACATTTTTGGTGTTTTCTTTTTTGTTACACACTGCACCACACACGAGGGTGTATGAAAAGGGAACAGAATATTAAAACTGAACAGGGATTCATGAAAAGGGACTGTATATGTATTAACTGCCCGGTTAGCATACCAAAGGGTGGGAGCTATAAGATACATTTTAATCCACATAGACCTGCTCGAAAAACAGCGTCAGGTCATACAGTTGTGTTGAACCAGTGAGTGGGGGCTTGACCTGACTGCTATAGAACCCCTGTAACTCCGTGTTGAAGATAGTCCTTAATCTACTACCAGACACTCCCTTCCCACTTATCTCACTCCTCTGGACTCCTACTTTCGCCATTTGTGACAGCTTTTTCATCTTTGGGGCATATTATGAAGGGCAGTATTGCCGCTTTAGCAGCACTTTTTGCAGCTAAAGCGGCGATATTCGTATCGCCTTATTAACAAGGCGGCGCTAACATGCATTATCACATGTTAGCAGCCAAATCTCATGACAGTGATAGATATCGCTAATGAAATGCAAATAAGGCGTTCCCTCCTAGGACAACATGTGAAATGATTACAAAACCAACATCACGGGATTAACAAGGCTGCCCCTGAACAGCGAAGCGATGACAAAAGGCGCGCTAAGCCTCCACTATCGCATGATTCTAACGCCTGAATAAAACCTGACTAAGCATAATTGCCTATGTGAGGTGGATTTTATGGTTAAATACACACTCCCCTATTACCAAGCTTTTCATTAGTGCTGTAAAATCATCGCTGGATTTCATACGCTAATGATCTTTATCGCATTCTATCGCTGGATTATTCTTCGCCTGTTAGCAAAGCATTGCTAATACGCCACTAACACAGCGATGTAATTCAGCGATAGAGGGCGATAATGAAAAACATGCTAAGCGCGATTTGCGATATTTATTGCGTGTTCTTGATAATATGGCCCAAAGTATTTCTCCACTTTCTGCTTTGTGTGTTTTTCCCTCTCGGGAAATGTCTAAAGAGAGAAAGTAGGTGCTGGTCCCCAAAAATGAGTGCTGATGCTCCCCACTGGCAACACCAGCTCAAATTGAGCACTGCATAGATCTGTGCTCTTATAGGTAGTGAAACTTTCAGAATGTTTCTTTTTTGCCAGTGTATGTTCTTTTAACTTCTCCCACTTCTGATTGTCAGTAGATGCATTTTCCTGCATCAACGTTCACTAGCTTTACAGTAATTTGTGGTGCAATTTAAGTGTAGGGAAATTATAAAACATATTTAAACTATATATATTTATTGTCAAAAAAATTCTCTATATCTTATAAACTACTTTTCAGAGGTAATGAATTAAATTATATTTTACAATATTTAACACTGAATTTCAGAAAAAACAATGAGGTAACTATTTTTTAACACAGTGAAAACTGTGATGAACTAACTACACAATTCTCACCGTGAGGGAATACATTAAGTACATAATACAAACACATGGAAAGGAATATTTGTATGGACTTTTTTTATTTCAACACTTAGTGGCAGCAATAATGAGAACCACTTCATTCACATATTCCTGCTTCTGCATAGGAAAGTGAATGACGTTGAAGCTGCCTTCTCCAGCTGCATGTCTCCCAGTGCAGCCATGATTGTGAGCAAGTGAACACTCTAGTTCTTTCTTGGAACACTGTATCTCCATAGGCAGCTCTTAGGGAAAGAAGGCTTTGTAACATGTGGCTGATCTTGTAATGAGGCTGGTTCCAGGCAGTAGCTGTGATACTCATGGGCTGCTATGGGCAGGCTAGGAGCTAATAAGAAATGCAGCAATTTAGTAGCTTACAGGTGTCTGATTTACAATTCGGTGTACAGCAGTGAGAATCCCTAATTCAAGATGCCTAGGATTGTCTAGTATGGACATTCTTTGCTCTCATTCGTGGATTCTTGCACCTCAGCCTCTCTTACATTGCCTGCATTCTGCCTGAAACCCAGTAAAAGTCCTATCTTCTTTGTTTGCTCTGTTTAATCCTTTATAGTGGTGCTAAAACTTCAATCCACGTTCTGTTTAGTTGCCTAGCCCCATATGCATGCTTGTCACAAGATCAAAGCGTTTCTGTCCTCGGATGCTAATAATCTCAGACATTTGTTCTTTCCCTGTGAACTGGCAGACCCGGTACATGTTCCCCGTGTTGCTCTTGGCAGGCCACTGACACTTCAGTGATGTACCTGCCTTGGGGCCCCTGTGAACCATTAATAGTCCCTGCCTCTGTTGGCCTTCTTGATGTCCTACCTTCTTGGGCAGCACTCTGAAGTTGGGACGAACTGGATTTGGAGCTGCCTTTGCTCTTCTTGCTGCTCTGGCTGTTGAGCGATGGATGCGACTGCAGTTTTCCATGTGTTTTCTGCGGCCTGGTGACTACGGGGTGCACGGGTGGCAGGACCCCATTGCCAGTGCTTGCTTTTCCTCTGCTTGGCTCTGAAACAATCACAGGATCCTTCTGAAGCAGAGGGGTGCAGGCTGTAGGTGTGTCCAGGTCCAGCTTTGGCAACAGGTATTGCTCCTTTGGTTGACCTGTGAAAGATGAGAGGTTAGTTTTTGACAGAACAAGCCCTCGCCTACTGTGATGCATCACTGAAGCCTGATCTTTGCCACAAACTGACTATTTTTTCATAGTGTGTTGTAAGTCTGGAAATCTCACATTGAACATTCTCACTCAAAGGACTGAGTTCTGCATACAGGACCTCAAGTGGGAAGCTTCTGGGTATCTGGATGTCCCCACCGCATTCCAGAAACAAATCTGGGTCCTAAATACTACCAGATTAACTAGAGCTATAAAAGATCTCAATACAGAACAGAGCAGAAGTGCAACTCAGCATTTAGAGTAGCAAATTTCTGAGAACTGCAAAACTTTATGATGCAACATGCTCATTGACTTCCTGAGGGCACTGGCAAGATTTAGAGAGAAGAGACTAGTGAAGCCACGTATTGACTCATGAAAGGATGTGCCTTCCCTTGCCAGTGTTTGTTTGGCCTCTTATTGTACAGTTGCACTTGTTCTCTCAAAGGTCAAATTGTATTCCTGAAACCTTTGGCTTATTTGCTTATATGTATGGGGAAGACAACTACTGACAGCTGCAGAGGCCTCCTTCAAGTCCATCTATTTTTTACCCCCTGCCTTACTCTAGGTAGGGAGCGACCAAATGCATATAAGTCTTTGTCCTGTTCTACTGGGGAATCTTACGGGCAAATCACTTCTGAACAGGAACAAGCAACCCCAGACCTGTTTCAGCCTTTTTGCTGAGACCCACTTCTGGGAAAACTGTCGCACTTAGATCAAGACCAAAACTGATTCGCATATGAGTGCTCCCTGCTACCGCTCTATCTAGTGTGGTCAGTGGACAAATAGATTGACGTAGAAAGATGTGGTGATATTCCATTGCATGTATAGGTAAAACATGTGCCAGCATTGTCTCCTCATGTTATTTACCATTTATTTTCACCAAACATTTAATCTGAATATAATACTGAGTAGTAATTCGAATACTGCTCCAGGGCATTACCTCCACATTTAACACTACTTCTGAATGAGACTGTGCATGGTTTTCTTATGACTGGATCGCTCGCGACATAAAACACTAAGTACTTTCTCTGCAATATCTAGGGTTTTGAGGCAACATCTGTCACCAGGAATGCAATACTGCTGACCTGGGTCTTAATTTTACAAACTATACTAAGCGGAAACTTTACTCCAATCTTCATAACTGACGTGAACCAGTACTTTAAATCTCAGCAAACGATTATATTGTTAAATGTAAGCATGAGAAACGAGCAATGTACTCCCAATGATAAGGATCTTTATATCCATTTAAGAAATGCTCCCATCCACGATATTGATAAATGGACCACCTTTTAGGATGATAGCAACTAATCGAACGGGCTTTCGATGTCTAGTGACCAAGCACTCTTAGTCCCTATACCAAATGATGATGATCTATTCATCATGTTACCTGTCAAAAGGGCTCCATAAGTAATGATAGATACTCATTGTCTTCCTATTAGTCATATTTTCCAGTGATCCTCTCTTGGTCATGACATTGATGGTAGACTTTAGTCATAGTATGAAGCCACTCACAAAGAGAACACTGCTAGTTGTTGTACTTCTCACAAGCATTGTCATGGTCATAATATTTGATTATGGTGCGTGTACATCTGGTTATGACATGCACTTATGGAATGCTCGTTATGCAGTCCTTGTCACAATACTGGACTATAATGCTCTCTTATGACTTGGTTTGTAGTTTGGCAAATCGATTACTCCGTCACAAACATGACGGATACCCCTTCCACCATTTTAAAAGTGCATTAAATAACGGGCAACTTGCAATGAGGCCCTAAGTGGTGAAATATTCCAACTGAGCGGTCTTTTTTCATGCTATATAATCATGGTGAACTATTTACTCCTAATAACAAGTCCCTCTCGAGGGATATGTGATAATTACTGTACCTATTTCAGAATTTTCCAGTTCCTCCATTCAAATGAGGAATAATGTGCATATTTTGCAGTTTTCTGCACCAAAATGAGCAGGTCCCAATATATACCAAGCCTCCCCCGTTACATTTCAGCAGGTTTGACCTGCTGAAATTTAACAGCAAAAAACTTCACGGGTGCAGACTTGTGGGGTGCAGTCTTTATTTAACCCGTCATTTACCAGGAATAGTAATCTCTGAACATCTTGTAATTGCAAAGCATTTGGAGGTGATTGAGAAGTGGGGTCACAAAACTCTAGATCACTCGAAATCTAGTTATGGTGTCAAAAGGTAGCCCGTATTAAGGCATGCTGTCCATAGTGGTGCAACCCCGAACAAATATTTATAATTTAATATGTGTAATTGTATATTCTATAAACAAAACAAAATGTGTAAATATATGTAATGTAAAAAGAACCTGTACAGTGTAATATTTAGTACGGTCCCAATACAGGTATATGCAGGCGTCAGGCTTATGAACGTAGGTGACAACATCAAATACTACACCCAAGATTTCCATTACCCCTTTACCAAGAAAGCATTACCATTTTCATGTGGGTCACCATTGCTTCTATTTTTTCTGTTTTGCAAATACCTGAATCTCCTACCTGCCCCCACACGCCTCTGAAAGGTTCCTCACCTCAAATGAAATAGTAGCTATGGTTTTCTTGGAAATGGTATCATGGTAATAGTTTTCTTTGTTAATTTTTGACGCTATTCACAAAATGCCAGGTCCAATTGCCTGCTGTTCCATGAGGACAGTTGTCAATAATGATATTACTGATGGGGAGCTTTTACTTAAGATTGCTATTAATAGAGAACTCTTAGTCACAACATCTTCTAATGGAGAACTTTTAGTTATGATAACTGTTGATGGAGAATTTATGGGGCCTAATTTAGAATTTGTTGGTAGGTGAAATCCTCTAATTTCTGGAGGAACTTCTGAGTATGGAATAGAAACCAGAGGCTGGATTCTGTCCACAATATAATCCTTACGAACCAGTAAATTAAAAAAATGGATTCTCTTCTATATCAAAAACTTTTCCAAAACTGGGTGTCTTTTTTTACCAGCTCCAAATCACACCCACCACAACACCCATGGAACGACTCTTTGGCACAGAGTAAGGCAACTCAGCAACTCGCGCAGCTTTGCTTTGCTCCATATCTACAAGGCCATGAAAAGCCAGGTAAATTGGCTTTGCGTGGCCTTGTAGATAAGGGTCTGCACTCTGCGCTGCCGGTGTGTCAAGAAAAAGTGACGTACCGGCGGCGCAATTGGCTTGTAAATATGCCCCAGAGTATGCGAACCTGTCTATATTACAGACCTTGGCGTTTTTTTCTTGGTAGATCCTTCTCTTGGCAGTGGCCCACTCAAGCACTTTTCTTGAGACTTCCCTTGGTAATGTGTACACAAATATGTCCTTTGGGTACATTTTTATCTCAACCTATTATTTCCATAACTTGAGGCTTTAATCTTACTTGAGATCGAAAATTAGAATGGCATCAAAGTTTGGTTGATGTTAACAGAAAGTCTTAGCTCAGATGGAAAAAATGGAGATTAGGTGGCCTTCGGATTTCTGCCCACCAAGGTAGAGGGGGTTGAAGTCTCTTGCATTTCTGCCCCTTCTGTTTCTCTTCTAAGCTCAGTACATCCATTGCTTATTCACCCCATCCTCCCTACCTTCCAGTGGTGCAACTCAAAATGATGGGGCCTCAGTTTTGCAAAGAGCCCAAGATTAAGAATGCGGGTGGTCAGTCCCCTTTCATTTCCTGGTTTTCAGTGTGTTTAGAAATACTAGGTTAGGTTTGCTGCCTGATCACCTTACAGCAAACAGAAAAGTAATTTGAAATGATTTGCGACAACCTATTTCGTTGAACACCCTCGGTTACTCCAGCAGAGCACGGAAGGACCTGCCAATACAACTTTATAATCCTTTCCTTTCAGTGGCTGGGGTAGGACTCTGGCTGTTAGCTCAGGTGTGTCAGTTATTCAAGTGCATGCTTTGCTGCTTCACTCTGAATCGAATGGAACCCATTACTACCCCTCCTCCAGAAAAACACAGGTAAATCTCATTTGTTTTCTCTCATAAGGTGAATCTTATAGTTCCGCCAGACCAGCAGAGAGGAAGGAAGGCTGCTCTGGACAGTGCCACGTGCTAAGTCCTAAATCATTTCCATTAGACTTCTACCAGGGTTACCAATCCTTGTAACACTTCTTAGGGTACTTACCTCATAATTAAGCAGTTTTACCTCTTAATGTAGAATTCATCCCACAGTTGTGTAAGTCATCAACATTTCTCGAAATAAATAACTAGTTTTGCAGTTGACGTAATGTGCCACAATACATTCCGGGGAACCCCATTTCTGCTGATTTGTTGACTTGGGGAAATGCCTGCTGTGAGAGAGTTAGTGCCGAAGGGCGAGGTTTGTTTTCTAATCAGTCAGACTGGAGGAAGGAGTAACTGTTTTTAGAGTGTTCGTCTGTCTATCACTGTGACCCCACCTGCCTTTGCTGTCTGTATATCATCCTTCACTTCTCCCTTGGATAAGCCTAAGCAAACATCTGTTCACATCCCTGTTGACAGGCTCTATGTAATTTTGGTCACTTCAGTCGCGTTGATTGATGGAGTTGGAGGGGCAGCTACACATTGCAGTGAGGGTAATGACTCGCCCTTGAGTTCATCATTCATAAACCCATTAAATCACCCTGTACCTTCCACTATAAGAAGCGAGACTTACTTGTAATTGGTCCCGGGCTTGGCCCGAGGACCAAACTCTCAGGATTCCTTGGGAAATGTCCTTGGTGGCCTGTCAGTGGGATGAGCAGGGTCTGTTCCCCCAGACGTCGCTCCTCATCCACCGCTGTGGGGCGCTGTGGGGTCTTGTCTTGAGAGGGTGTCTCATCGGGAGAGCTTAGCTGGGGGCTGTGCTCGTGAGGTCTCTCCTCGGCTGAGCTCAGCAGGTTCTCGTCCTCCGTGGGTTCCCCTCTGCCTCCGGTTGGTCGGGTCTGTTCATATGAAGCTCTTCTTTGTGCATCAAAAGCTGGGCCATATGGGTTTGCATCCCCCGTGGGCTCCTGCCCGGGGGCTGCTGAGCGCTGCAGTCTCTCATCCTGTGAGAGGTCCTTTTTTTCACCCTCATTGCTCCGTCTCCTTGCGAGAGCTTCTCTGAGAATCGTGTCCCGGTTAAATAACTCTTTTGGAGAATCGTGCGCCGAAGTCTTAATCTGGCCTGAAAGAGAGAGCAAACAGACATTGTAAAAGTCGCTTGGACAGGCTGAGGCCTCCTTCTAACCCCAGTACAGAAAGCAGTCACATCTCCCTCACCAGAGCATGAAATAGAAATAAGGAGATGGAGGTACTCGCTATCCTCTTTGCAGCACAGAGATGGCGGTACCCAGCAATTAAAAGCGTTGCACCCCTGCTGAGAAGTGGTGGTCCCTTGAAAATGCAAGACGCACAGGTGCTTAGTGCATCACAGACCCAGAGCATGGACAGAAATACCCATCACAGAAAGTAGCCTCGCTCCCTTTCACCCTCTCTTCTTCCCTGCCACAGAACCGTCGGACATCACATTTCTCTTCCTGTCTTTCTCTTTCGTTCTCCATCGCACACACGAAACATGTCCTTTTTCTTAAGCCGACATGACTCCCACCCATTCAAAGAGATGTCACACTTTTTTGTTTAAATGTTATTTTAACTTAGTCGTTATGCAGTGCACATCAAAAGAACGTGGAACTACTTTTCTAATAAATGAGGGCCACAATCCACAGAGCTGCGGTGCATCCCGTCATTAACTCTAAACATTCCTTCCGCTGATCTTTCCTGGTGGTCCATCTCTGTCTGAAATCTGTAACTTGTCGTCCCACAACATCCTTAACACTGTAAACTCCCTCCACTTTAAAGTGTGGGAGATGTTATGGTACAGGCCTTTGCTGACTGACCTGAAAAGGTTTCCAGAAGGAAATGAAACCGTAGTACAGCAATTGTAACATTAGGATGGTGGTGAGTGTAAAATTGTGTACGAAAGGGAATTTATTAATTAGGGGGCATGGTAGTCCACCACAGTAAAAGGTCCTGATATAGAGCTTGGCGGACGGATTAATGCCCGTTACGGGACAGAGTAATTTACTCCACTGCTCTGATGGAATTCAACCAAATTTAGAGATGTCCATCCACCTCCGCCATTGGCAGAAACTAACATTATAGCGGTTCCTGTCAATAGTTGAAAAGTTTGATAGCTGGGTCCATTACATATGACGGCTGGCCATCAAACTTTTCCAAAGTTTTACACTTGTCAAAAACAAACTCCGAAAGCGGGAGTTTCTTTTTGGAAAATGTAAAACCAATGACCCCCACACCATGGGAGTTTTCTTCCATAGTGTGGCAGTCATTTTCTTTTTTCTTTTTACTGTTCTTCCTCACCAGGTAAAACCTGTGGGTGACATACAGAAAAAAACGCCAGCCGATCGCCCACTCTAAATTGAGTGGATGGTCGAATGGCTTGCCTCGGACAGCCTGTAGCTTGTCGGGCCTTCAGAATACTATGTGGGCGACAGAGAGGGAAAAGGCTCCGTCATCTGCAAACTGTTTATCCACCCGATCCACATAGTGCCTAACCTATTAGGTCCTGGAAAAGTTTTCAGTAATTTAAACCTAAGATTAAACCCTGGTAGCTATGGCACAGAGCAGACAGGTTTATCATAGGGAAATTGTGTGAACCATTTAGAAGTACTAAAACAGTTAAAAAGTCAAAAACACAATAAAATAAAAATCCTACTGTTGGACCTGCGATGGGCAAGCCCAGCACAAAGGGGGTAGCTTGGCTCAAGTGTCAAGGCAAGTGAAGGCTGTCGTGTTAAGCCAGCTTTGACCCAATAATATCTCCTTGAACAACCACCAAAAAGAAGGACACCACACCACTGTTGAAGAAAAATACGATTCCTTTATGTAAAAATTCTCTGTTGTGAATGGGGATCAATTGGGAAAGCACATACACATTTCTCTTGGCCACAATATCTCAGGAATAAATATCATCAATAAATAGAATAAATATCAGGAATAAATATCATCAATAAATAGAATAAATATCACTTTTTGTTCAGCAGAATAAATACTGGTTCATTTAAATAAACAAACACATGTTCATTCTGGTATCGCTGCCACCAATTAAATATGTCAGGAACATTGACTTGCAATACGTTTCAGGATGGAAAGATTACTCTTACAGTTTATGATGACTTCACTGCTAATGAATACAGGCTTCTCTGGGCACAAAAGGGTGTTGGGACTCTTTAAGAATCACTCGGGGGATAAGCGCGTATATCTACAAAGCAAGGAAACACAGTGAGCACTTCATTTACACTCGGCTGCCACCGGGTTGAGTTCTCTGTTTGCCGGTGTGGTCTAAGCGCACCCAGGGGCTTTGTTACCGCTAGCACTCAGGCGGCACCAGTTCAAAGTCTTAAGACTGACGAACGGGGCTGCCGAAGAGGTCACACAATCTTCGCGCTCAGTCAAGTAAATGCCGGTTCACAGTTCCTTTTTAACAGCGCTTCCCACCTGAAGAAACGGGCCCACCTCACATCGGCTGCAATCGAAAAGCGATTCAGTCGGGTTCAGCACTTCTCTCGCCAGTGACAGGTTCTCAGGGGCTCCACGGACCTCCCTCCGACTTCCTCAAACAGGGATGGTTCCCGCCCACGGCTACAGCCGCCGATTCACTGGGGAGGGGCAGAGACAGTAGTCCCGCCCAACGAAGGCCGGCCTTTCCCCACCTTGGCGCACCACCTCACCTCAATCTGCGCAGGAAGCACTCTACGCCGGTGGAGCTCGGAGACTTCCGAGCTCCTCGCTGGAGGCGTCTGTCACACAAGGGGTACAGAGGACGCTCGCGGTCGCGGCGAACTTGCTCTCGCCTCGCAACCCGAGTCGGTCGTAATTCAGCACTGGGGAGGCGGGGAAGGCACACGAAAAACGGCCACAGTCTTTTTGGGGGTGACGAGGCACTCGCTGGGCAGGCGCTGTAGGCGCGAGGTCACCGCACACACGGCTGACTGGAACGCCAGTCAGGATCCACGCCAGTGACTCTTGCTTGCTCTACTGCCCGTGCTACCAGCTGCCTCAGGGGTCAACAGGGCAGGTGTCAATCTGGTGTCAAGTCTGGAATCTCCTTCTTCACCTAGATCTGGAACATCATTATCCTATCTAGTCTTCTGGTCATCTAAAATGGCCGCCAGGGACTGGACCTTATATAGCCAGTGCCCTGAGGTGCTGGCTCGTGCCAGTAGGTTCTAGAACCTCCTTTGGGCTAGGCCAATGGCATGGCACTTCTGGGGTATTTGGGACCCTAACAGCCACCATACTGGGGTTCTAGAGCAGCCATTTTGTGCACCTGAGGGAAATAAGGTAATTCCTGTCAGGAATGCGCGCCAAATACAAGGGCGCCAAAACCTTGAAAGGTCAAGGTTCATGGAGGCTCCATGGGGAGTCACTCACATGAGGAAAATGGATGGCCACCATTTTGAGGTCATTCATACAGGTTGCCAATCCCAGTCTATAATGTCACAGGTTTCGCCAGGTGTCTTGTAAATAGGTGCCAAAAACCTTGTGAACAACTGGGCGTCAAGGAACATCTAGCCCCATGAAACAGGACACAAAAGGTCCTGGTAGACAAAGAAAAGCGACAAATTTTGGGAGTTGCAGGGGAACAAAAGAAATCATAGTGGTGAGGGGACTCTCAGAAGCAGACGGGTCTAACACCCACTACAAGTTATACAAATAGAGAAACATTTAATATAATGACACCAAAACAACAAAAATCTAATAAGGGGAAATGGAGATATGATTTTTTAAATATTTAAATTTAACGATTTTGGGCCATCCACAATGGAGCATAGGTGGGATACACTGAGCACGTTCTTTCCAGTCGAAGACTTCGCCTTCTGACCAAGGGCCTGATTTATATCTTAACGGTAAAGATACACTGTTTCGATGGAGTATCCTTGCCGCCAAGATAATGTTCCGCTGCCCTATTTAAATGGAAGCGGACCCCTGACGTGACCACGGTGTAGACTGCTTCCTCTTTATCGTGGTTTCACCCCTCCGATGGCCCAACAGAGCACTGGCAGCCGTTGTGGGGCAGCACCTGGCAGGCGTGCTACACTTCTACAGCTTAGGGCATTTCACTGTAGTGCTGTAAATAGCCCACCTTACTCCCACCACGTTCTAGGCTGAGGGCGCATTCGGAAAGCGTGGTGGCAGGCCATTGTACGTCCCCTCTGAGTGTCTGTGAACACATCTAACTGTTGCTCCCTGCATTGTTCTGGAAAATAAACCCCGTTTCAGGGTTTCTAGGGACTGTTTATGTTAGCTGATGAACAGTGAGAGGCTCAATTGCATCTGCAAGGCGATCTCTGCCCTACACCCTACTTGGCTGTTTTACTCTTCATTGTCTACAAGAGAAAAGCAAGAACGCCAGAAAATAACTTTTATTTTGCATTTCATAACCCTCCACTTTCGCAGTAGGACAAAGGATACCATCATTTGTCTTTTTTCTTCAAACAACAGCTTGTTGCATTGCAGGCTTGTAGTTTTGCTTTTAACAGTTTCTTCATGGGCTCAAAAACACAGCATACAAAGTGCTATTGGCTAAAATCCCAGGATTAGCCACTTTGGCAGCTATGTTTTAAAATGTTTAGTCAGCTTTGTTTTAAATTTTTACAAAGTCGACTACTCCATTAATAAAATGCTTGTTTTACATAATTCAAAAGTAAATGTAGCTCACATATTTTGTGAGGTTTTACTCTTTTACTCTCATTATGCATTTAAACAAACATTGGCAGTATGAGTCTTTATTTTCTTCTGTGTAGCATCCCAACACAAAGTTACAACATGGATAGCAGCAGCACAACCTTCTCCACCACAAATAATAAGTTGAGGACATGTGGCAGTAGTAGAAGTGGGAATGTATATGCTTTGAGACCGTCAACCACATGTCCAAAACCAGAGCATCTCCTGCCGCTCTGCCTGTACCACTAAGGGAGTGGTAGTGAAGCGGTGACATCCGGGTCCTAATATTCTGAATAGCCCCATTTGTGTTGTATCCTGTCCAGAAAGTCAGTGAAGTGGAGGCTTAGGAGAGCAAGGCATAGCTGAACTTGGAGCGCCCAACCTGCTGCAAGTGTCACTGACTGCCACTTTACTGTATAGCTGAAGTGTGAACTTTTACGTAAAGAAGTGTTTTTTAGATTGTTTCACTTTAGCACCTTAAATTATATCACTGCAATGTGAGGCCTTCATTCGAATTAGTGAACCACATCATTTCTGCTGTGACAGTTTCATTTTGACTCAAGAGGCTTGTCAGTTGTCTTGTTTCTTCTATGAAGAAACATTAGGGCCTTTAGAACCATAAACAAGACAAATTGTTGTACAAGTGAAATATTTAAAGGTGCTCTCAGATGCGATGATCATGGAAAAGAAGACACGGGGAAGAAAAGTAGCCATCTAGGGTCAAACTGTTTTGTCATACTTGGAAGCCAGAATTGAAACCAGGTTTACTTATTAGAAATTGTGCAGTTCCGATCCTGGATGGGTATCACATGCTTTTCCTTCTACCGTATTGACATTTTGTTAGGTGCACAGATACATCAGAAATAAATGTCCCAACGCTGGAAACGAGGGTAGAATGGCCCAAGAGACAAGTCAGTTGTCTAGTGCCACCAATACAAGGCCTTTGTTGTTAATGATGAAGCAACATTATGGTCTATTACATATGAGAAAGGTTTTTGTACATTGCACATCCAGAACTGTATTATTTCAAGGTACTCTCAAATGTGTTGATCATAGAAAAGGAGGCAGAGGGAAGAACACTAATTGCTCAAGCTGGGCAGCTGTGATTGAACCCAGAGCCTCTGGGTCAAGCCTCCACAACTATTGTTTGCCCCAGGTCCAACAACATCTTCTGAGTCACCTGGGCATGTTATGCATGTGCTTGAAAAATATCCTTTGTAATTTTAGCAGATATGGCAGCGGCATTCTAAACACACCTCTTCATAGAACAGGTGCACCTTAGGCAAAACAGTGCAAACTTCCCGACTTCAGAGGACAGGTACAGCTAGAGCAGTATCAGCACAAACCTATCTCCTGACAGAATAGTCATAAATCGGGCAACAGTAACTGAAGACTCTGCGTTGTCTTTTCAGCGTTTCTCAGCGTTTTTTTGTATGTTATATATTGATACATACGTTATAAAATTGCAACAACATCAACTATTGACTTTCTGTCTACACTCATTTTGAGTGATTTCTGCAGTGCATCAGGACTTACAAATCATCGACATTATTTGTTTAAGTCTAATTAGTTTAACTGAAGCCAACAACCCCTTCAACATTAAATGCATTAAAGTGCTTGGTGCGCGGCTCCCCTGGCTAGGTTTGACGGCACCCCAGGGAGCCACGGCGCACAGTTTGGGAACCACTGGCCTAGCAGTTGTTAAGTCCACCACCAGGCCAATGGTGACTACTCCATCCACCAAATTTGAATCAGGCCCTTAGTCTCTGAAATGGATGTCAAAATTCTCCAGAATGTTAGGCCAGCAGCCTATATCTAATATAAGGGGCATATTATTAACGGCCAGCGATAATTATCGCTGGCCGTACTTAGCAATAGGAATATTATTGCTGGCTATCGCTGAATATTATCGCCATGATAACGCTATATTTACAACGCATAGCGCTATGGCGATAATATTTCAGCGATAGCGGTGTTTTCAATGGAACATCACTGGTTTTCCAGCGATGTTCCATTGAAAACAGCAATAACATTGCTGATAAGACCCTGTGGTCATATCAGCATAATCCATTTCCCAATAAAAGTATGCCTTAGTCAGGAATTTAACAGACGTTAAATTCCTGAATTAAGGCTGAGGTAGCGCGATTTTTTTTTATCGCTGCACCTCCTTGTTAATATCGCAAAGCTGCCTTCACAATATTAATGTGTTGTTTTCACAGCCATGCCTCATTTGCATCTCATTAGCGATGCGAGGCTGTAAAAAAACGGGCTCTACATCAAGGAAACACGCGCTAGCATGTCCTTGATGATATTGCGATATAATTATCGCCGCTTTTCGCCCAAAAACGGACGCTAAAGCGGCGATAATTATATCGCCAGCCCTTGCTAATATGCCCCCCAGTTCCTTCAAAGTCGGATAGGCGCTGAGCGATGTCCAGCTGTAGCCATTGGTTTTGGCGGGAAAAGCTCAGAGCAGGAAAAGCCACATTTCGTGCAACAGAAATCCTCTCATCAGCCAGATATTTTAGGCACCTTTGCCGACTCCAGATTTCTACCTTCAGACTTAGGGCGAGATTTAATGTAGGCTCAGCCATATTCAAAGGCTTTCCTTTCAATGTTCCATCCCCATTCACTTCAAAGCATGGAAAAGAAATGTTTTGTTCAATTTTTACAGCTGTACCGTCAGCCCAGATTCTAAAGGTGGAGAACAGGAACACTCATTTTCTGTATATACTGGAGGGCAGTGGAGCAATTGCTGGATTGAAAATGCTTCTGGCCATCAAATTCTCAAATAGCTGGCTTTACAGGAACCGTTTGATTCTTTCTTTGTCAGGGATCTATTTCTGAGTTGGATTTGTTACTCCTTATGCTTACGAGCCCATTTTTTGAAAGGAGCTGTTTACAGAAAGCAGCCCAGGGCATGGTAGCTGAGTTAAAATAATAAATTATACAGGGATAGTGAGAGTAAATTATACAGGGATAGTGAGAGAGAGGGCGAGATAGCGCAAACATATAATTATAGCCGAACAAGACAGCCTAAGTGTTGGAGAGTGAAGTGAGGCGGTGAGGTGGGAAGGAGGGAGGTGGGATAGAAAGGTTTAAAAGAGAGTTACAACGTAGAAAAGAGAGTATAAAGAAGGGCAGGGACAAAGGAGAGCTAGGGGGAACAGTAGAAAGTGAGAACAAACCTGGGGAAGTTTTATCTAGTGTGTAGTGTTGGGCCTAAGGCCCACATGGCATGGAATGACAGACGCTAACATGCTGTAGTTTAGTGAGACAACTAGCCACGAGCACGTGCACCCGGGCCCTTTTATTAGCGGGGTTACATCACTCGTGACACCCGTGATAGATGGGTGTGGGGGTGCAGTGTGCCCAGCCCTCGAGGGAGTGGCTGGCATGACAACTTCCTGCGGGACACTAGAACGTGTCTCGCAGGACACTACATTCCTCCCCAACTTTATTGAGGAACAAACAAAAATGCTAATCCAACCTGTGGGGATAAAACAAACCGTTAACTAGTTACCACAGGTTCCATCAGTCTCTAGAGTCAGGTGGTAGGACGACAGCAGACCTGTATCAGTGACTTGGCTTGCAGCAGAACCTTCTCGGCAGGCACACGTAGTTTAACCTGAGGGGCTCAGGACACGACCGGTGGCTGGGAGACGTCGTCTGCATGCCGACAGTTCGTTGACGGTGATATGTCTTGCTGCCTTGCCTGGTTTCCACTTTGCTGACGTCTGTGATGGTCCGTGGTGGGTTCTAACAGTTCATTGAAGTGGGCTGTGTCATAAAGATGGATGGAGTCCTACAGGAGAGTTCACAGAGGTGTGGCTGGGCCGACTGTCCTTGTTGAACGGCTGGGCTGTGACCGGAAACCTGTCGGTGGGGCAGAGTCTCTACTCGCTCTCCTGCCTGGGGGGGGCCGTTGTCGGGGTTGCTGCGGGACTGTAGGAGGGCTGCGCTGAGGGCTGCTTGTGTGCCATCTGGGGGCAGCTACAGGACCGATGAGGAGCCGTTACTCAGTCGCACGCCCAACTCCCACGGGTGGATGAGCCTCGGCCAAGACTTGCCTTCGCTGCCACGGTTTCGGTGCAGGCCAGGTTCACAGGTGGCCTCTGGTTTCTTTTGTCTGCTTGTGTGGCGACGGTGCAGGACTCCAGTCCGCCGATCTTCTGGGAGTGATGATGTTTGACGCAGGTGATGATGGCTGGCGTGATGTCGGTTGCCAGCCATGTGGTGACTTGGGATGACAGGTGGCGGTGACTTGCTGGCAGTGTTGGATGGCCGGAGGGACTTGGCAGCCATGTGCCTCCGCAGGGTGAGCTGGAGTGTCTGTGGAGGCTTGACACGCAGAGTGTGGGGATTCTCTCTTGCCTGGCTTGGGGCCACTGCCGACTCCATCTTGAGGCGGTGTATGGACGGACACTCTGTGCTGATCTTCACCCTTGGCATCTGCGGACAGGAGCAGGGATGCCGCTTGACTTAGACTGCCGACGCTCGGGACGGACGGTCTCCTGGGGAAGCGTTAGTATGAGATGCGGTTGGCGCTTGCTGCGGCTTACGTTTGGTTCACCCATGAGGCTGTATCCAGGGATGTCAGTCCACCTTGGTGGCTGTCTGGAGTGTCAGGGTGTGCTCTGGGCTAGCTGTGAGTCCTCGGTCTTCTCCCTTTGTTGGCTTGTTCAGCCCACCTTTGCTCATCCGGTCTTCGGGGTGACAGGGCTGTCAATCTTCTTCTTTTCTTCGAGGGTGTTGCGCTGGGACCTCGAGGCGGCGCTGTCATGGCGCCGGCTTCTGCCTTTGCTCTGGCATGCTTGTCTGGACTAGTCACTTGGTGATGTGCTCCTTGCCTGCTGGGCGACGTGACGTCCGGTCGCGTGTCGCTGTTCGGTGGAGCGCATGGTGCTGTGGTGGCCTGCCACGTGGGGTGTGCGACTCCGCTCTTGCCAATCTTGGGTCGGGCCGACTCCGTCTTGAGGCAGTGTGAGGGATGACACCGTGGGTGGTCTTCGGCCTACAGCAGGGCTTCGCTGGGGCGGTGGAGACGTGGGTCCTCTCCTACCTGCGTTCAACAGTGTTTCTTTGTGGAGAGGTCTCCTGGGTGCTGTCTGTGCAGTCAGGAGCACTGGTGCTGTTTTCTGCGCGCTTCTGGCTTTGCGTGTTCTGTGCATGCTCGGTCTCATTCCTGGACGCTTTTCCTTCTGGTACTTGGGGTGCCTGTGGTGTGGTTGGCGGTGGCGCCTGTTCACCAGTGGGGGCGGGTGATGCGACCTTTTCACTGGCGGTGGTTTTGGGCAGCCACGTGGGTGGTGTGTGCTCTGCATCAGTCTTTCTCATGCTGTCGACAGGGTAGTTCCTTTGATGGAATGCCGTTTATGGCTGGCCTTCTCGTGATGATGGGGCTTGTGTTGCAGGCCCCTTGGCATCGGTGCTTGGGCTTGGTCAGCGTTGCTTTGGCTGGAGAATTGTCAGGCTTTCCTGAGAGCCCTTGGTGCTGCGCTGCAGTCTTCTTTTAGGAAGTTGGAGTGACTTATTGTGGTGACGTGCAACTCACCCTGCTTTTGTGCGTTTCTCTTGGGGTTTGCCGTCTTGCTTGGCTTCTTAGCACGTTCCTGTGCTGGGTCCGTCCCGGGCCCCTGGTTGCATCTCTGGCACCCGCTGGCTGCATGTGGTGGCAGATCTCAGCAGACGGTTTCCGCAGATGTTTTGCTGTTTCCTCATCGACATGCCGAGAGTGGCTGACGTGTCCTGAGGCTTGATACTGTGGTGATGGGGGAGCACTCTCTTCTGCACTGCAATGCCTTGTCTTACTGCCTGGAGCCGAACCACTGCAGGTGTCACTTCCTTCACCTTGAGACTCCTTTGGGTTTGCGGTGTTCCTGTGGATGTGGCTCAGGTAGGTGCAGAGGTAATGCTTGGCCGTGTTGGGCTTGCCTGATGCAGGAAGGCGTGTTGCGTCCCACAGCCAATAGGTGGCAGTACTGTATTGAAATCTCTTGGCAGTGTTTGCCTGGGAATTGTGGGCTTCTATTGTCCGAAGGGTGCCGGTTTTTGGCAGCGTGCTGACTTGGTGCCGGACTTCAGCAGGCCGTGATGCGCAGCGCCGATGATTGCAGGTTGTGTGGTCGTGCGCAAATGCAGGCATCAATCCCTCTTGTGGGGAACTGTGGCCTAAAGGAGGTGAGGGCTTGAGCGGGTGGGGCCGCCTTCTATCATCTTGCTCTTCTGTGCAGTGCAGAGCACATGGACCAGGCCGTTCCTTTCACAATGGCGCTGCGTGTTTGCCCTGGATGGCCGCTGGAAGGGCTGGGTGGCAGGCGTGTGGGGTTGGATACCCACCTCGTCGCCAGTGTAGCGTTGGGCCTAAGGCCCACATGGCATGGAATGACAGATGCTAACACGCTGTAGTTTAGTGAGACAACTGGCCACGAGCACGTGCACCCGGGCCTTTTTATTAGCGGGGTCACGTCACTCGTGACACCCGTGATGGATGGGTGTGGGGGGGCAGTGTGCCCAGTCCTCGAGGCAGTGGCTGGCATGACAACTTCCTGCGGGACACTAAAACGTGTCTCGCAGGATACTACATAGTGAAGAAACAACTGTACTTACCTTAGAATCCAGAGTGTGAATAAACTTTTTGGGAAGGCAAACATATAATTCCAGTTATGGAAGTCACACCACCTTTTGGAAATACTAATATTTCCGTGTCTAAATTGTTAAGAATTAATTGATTCCGCAAAAAAATAGGAAGTCAGTGGACGGGTGATATGCTAGGAGGAATTCACCTAATTACCCAATTTTCATTTCTGTGGGAGAAACAGAAAAATAGCAACCAGTCAGAATAGAAAAACACCTAGTGTGGACGCAGGGAATGGAGGAAGGGGCGCATGGGAGGCGTAGAAGGAAAAATATGATTTGTGAGGCTCCATATCTGGAGGTTGTAGAGTCCTGCTGGACTCGTTCTAGTGTTTCACTAATTACTATGTTACCAGCCACTCCTTGAGGGCTGGCTTTCAACCCAAACACATCCATCACAGGCATCACCGGTCAGGTGACCCTGCAAATAAAAAGGACCAGGCGCACATGCCCTGGGCCAGTTACCAGTACCCCAACTATGTTCTGTGTAGTCATCTAGGCTGCATGCAGGCCTAGGGCCCAAGACCCTACAGAGGCCATAAAGTAAACATGGGAGTAATCTGTGGAAGTCTAAGTGGGAGATTTACCAAATCTCCACACAATGCAGCGCAGCCTCCCACGTGCTGCGCGACAGGGAAGGTAAAAAGATATGGCTCTCCCCTCCCCTTTCCCTTGTGCTGGTGCTGATTACAACTACTGTGCGCCACGCGCCACCTTAGCGCCGTAGCACTAGGGTGTGTGTGTGTGTGTGTGTGTGTGTGTGTGTGTGTGAGTCTAGCATAGGTTTTGTACAAGAAGGGTACCCTTCCTGCACAAAATACTATGCCTAAACACAAGGGAAAGCTTTTCCCACTTTGCACTGTGCAGCACGCATGCAAAGTCGAAAAAGGAAGGAGAAATAAAAGCATTTCTCCTTCCTTGCACCTAGTTTAAAAGGGAGCAGTTTTCTCACGCTAAACCCAATTTACTGTATTTAGTAAATTGGGTTTAGCATGAGAAACCTTGGGTGGTTGCAGTGGAATGCCCATGCTCCACCCTTGGCACATCCCCACGGCCCAAAGTAATGCGCAGATGCACAGCGCTGGAAAGCAAATTACAAAATAAAGATTTTGCGCCGTTTTGCATCACTTTTCTGGTGCAAACATGGCGAAAAATCTTACTAAATCTCCCTCCAAAGCTTCTTTTGCAGTTTTATGCAGCGTGAACTGGACCTGAAGAGCTTTGCATGAGCGCCAGTTACACAACAATAGGGCATTCTTTTAAAAAAAATGTATTTAGGCACGTGGTGATTAAGTGGTTTGCCTAGAATCACAGGATTTTAAATTCAGCCGAAACTCGAATCTGGATCCCCAGTTCAAAAGTAGGTTCCCCAGTTCCAAAGTCTGTCGCTCTGCCCGTTATGCTACATCATCTCCCAAGTGTTCTGCTTATATTTTCGGAGGGCTTTTTCTGTTGCTATTTCCGATCTTAAAAAGACGAAGATGACTTAAGCAAGTACTTCCAGCACCCCTGGGTGGGCCTGCACTTTCCCATTGTCGCCAGACACAGCCTATGTTCAGAGCCAGTCCCCGTCGCTCTCTCATCCCGGGTGCTCACGGAGCAGTTGAATGTACTACGGGCTTTCATTCGTCGCGCCAACGGGTGCTCACGGAGCAGTTGAATGTACTACGGGCTTTCATTCGTCGCGCCGACGCTGCTGCGCTTTGAGGTCGTCGGGTTCTCGTGCCAGGGAGGCAAGGAGGGGCGAAGGTGCTGGAAAGCAGCTCTGAACTCGTGTAAGACGGGGAATGAGGCAAATGCTGTATTTACTCAGTCTGAAATTAATGCAGCGACGTGTCTTAGGGCGGGGGAGGCACGGAGGGAGAATATGACATCCCTGAGCAGGACATTAAGGAGTGAGACACTGCAACACCAGTAACCTATACAGACTGAATCGTTACCCTAATCGTTACACCGCCATAGAGAAGTTGAATCTTGAAATTGCTTGAGGTGGCCAACAACCCAACACTTTCAATGTCTCTTAGTTAAAACGTCTTAAGTGGAGATCTTTTAAACAATTCTGCTTATGATAATGCTCTAAATAGTGCTTTATAAGAGTAACTTAATATCTTTAGGGCTAATGTGCAGTCTCTTGCAGAGGTTTTTTCTAGAGGCAGCCTGCTCCAGTAGTGTGGTGTGACTTAGGGAACACCTTACCCTTAATGGCACATTACAGGGTCAATCAGGCCATTTCCATGCAACCTTTTATTGTAAACCCACTGTAAACTTAGGCAGACAGTATCTCCTAACAGAAAGCTAATGCAGGCCTCGGAATTATTTTTTTGTCACACAGTGCATGTTCATGGCTTCCTTCTGCGAGGTATGTCAACACCAGAAGGGTGCCATGGGTAATCCGTCTTAGACCGCAAGTGTTCATGAAATATTTCAATAATGTAGGCAACGTCAGACAGATGGTCATGAACATTAGTGTTGCAGTGCAGGTGTTCAAGGAATTCCCCCAGTGGGGCACGTTGGTGCCAGACAAAGGCTTGCGCTCTTTATTGTTAGACTGTAACTAGTCTAACTAGTGAGGGATGTCTACAACAGATGGAAGCCCACGATAACAAGCTTTAGGCCGCAGTACTTAGTCCTGTGAAGTACGTGAAGCCAGGTAGAAGCCCATGGCCTTCAGTGTTAAGTTGCGTTTGACAAGTACATCTCCAACATCTGTGTATGTAGAATGCTCTTTGAGGGCTGAGGCTACTCTTAAGGCAGCTCAGATCAGTCTAGGTCAATGCTGGCTCAGAGGATGGAGACAACAGGGAGGAGTTACAGTTTTTGATCATGAGATGGGTCACATAGGATCAAGTGTGTCCCGTACATTCACGTTGCCACCGTCTACAATTAGTATCTGAAAACTAGTAAACCGTGGTAGTTGGAGTGTGGAATTTCCACAGCCCACTTATACCTTTACGACCAAATATCTGAATATACATCAGCAGTGTCACATGTTGAAATGTGCAGCGGCTTCAGGTGTCGAACGTTTTACAAAGAACACAAAACATAAATCCATCTTACAATTCTCAAATGCTAGAAAATACAAGATTAAAAGAGCCACTAGGATCTTCTAATGTAACCTTCCAAAGTCACTCTCTCGAAAGCGTCTGGAGAGACCACAGAGCTCTCTAGGGTATGCCGTCTGGTGCTTGAGGCGGGACTGCACTGACAAGACCCTGCTTGGAGTGAGGACCACGGATGGTGTGAGAGGGATGCTTGATTTCTAGCCTCGTGCCTGCATGATCTCTTCCCATCTGAAACCTTTTCCTGAGCCCATCTGCTCCCTCCCCAGTCCCCCGCATGCCCTGCCCCCCGCCTCCCCGTGGGTCTCACATGGTCATGGTTTGTGGTGGCCGCTGGCTAATCACATGCTGCTGGCTGCTCATATTTATATCTCAGCGCTGGGCACAGGTTCGCCAAGGGGAAGTTATTGTTTCTTCACTGACGGTAAAAGCTCAGCGTAAAGTTGCTCAATATGCAAGGACCACCCCTTCCCCCCAGGAGCCTCTAACCACCATCACCGCACAGACAGACAGATGTTAGAGCAAGCCATGGCACAGAACAGCAAAAACAACGTTAAGTAACATTGATGAGGCCAGGAGATGGGTCTCCTGAAGGAAAAGGGTGAAATGTGGACCTCTCTAAGGAATGACAATTAAGGTTTTTTTAAATACTTTTTTTACTTTATAAACCTATCAAGATGTTTAAGGAAACAAATGTCAGCTTTCGGGTTGACTTACATGTGTGATTGCTACAGTGGGTTGTTCTAGAGATAATATGCCCACGTTATGTTATGCCACAGAGATGTATAGCCCTTAGCATTTGAGAGAAACGTGAGGCCACTGTAAACGTAACTGGAATGACAGTGCGGACTACTTTTAGAGGTATATCCAGGTAGGGTGTCGCTCTGAGGCACCGCTATAGTGTGTGTGGGAGTTTTATATTTTAAAATTATTCCTGTGTTTGTGTACTTTCATGCTTAAGTTGGGGAACCTAGGGCCTTTTGATTTTTATGAAAACTCATTCTCGAAGCCTAGAGCACGTTTTTAAGTGTCCGCTTCGTTACACAGTTGTGGCCATCTTCGATGCTGCACGTCTGCTCAAGTTCAGCTTTTACACACATGTCCCTACATAGAGCAGCCATGGCACGGACAGCTTAGATCCATGTAGGGTTTCACCCTGAGGCACTGCTACTCTGTGTGTGGGAGTGTTATATTTTAACATTTATCCTGTGTGTGTACACTTTTACGCTTTAGTTCGGGGGCCTAAGGCCTTTTGATTTTTAAGAAAACTAATTCCCGAAGCGTAGAACACGTGTATAGGTGTCCGCTTCGTTACTTACTTGTGGCCATCTTTGATGTGTCCTCGTCCGCTCAGATTAGAGGTTCAGCTTTTATGCAGTTGGGGGTATATGTACAAGAACTGCCAGTTTTCTTAACGCTGCCAGCACCAAAAATGCCCTGTTAGCGATGTATTTAAAATACATCTCTACATGGCGATAGTTTCAGGTAGCCATGGTGAAAAGTGCCGCTAACACTACCGTGAAGGAAATACAAATTCTGAAATTAGCAGGTGAAAACTGACGAAAGGCCAATTTGCGGGTAAAAAAACTCACATTAGTCAGCAGAACTTCACCTTTTTGCCTCTAGAGGCAAAAATAGCCAATAAGTCCAACTCCAATGAAAAAAAGAAAAGAAAAACAATGGAATGCAGAATGGAACAGGCAGTGACAAGTGCAGCACAGATCAACAACCTCCCCAAACTCCTCAACAGCCAGGATAACCAGCCAGAGTCCTAGGGGAAGAGGAAATACAGAATCAGGGCTACATATATGTAAAGAGGAGCATTGCTGAGGAAAACTGTGATGTATCACTTTTCATAGTTCCCTCCTTGCAACACCATGGCAGCTAAAACCTTGAAAGCGCGGACAGTCCCCGGAGCCCGGAGTCCTCGCTGTGCCTGCATCTGGGACCCTGAGTGGGTTACAGAGGTGCTACGGAGTTGCTGGGCCGTGGCTGTAGACATTAAGGCGTTGGTGATCACCCTTACCTGGTGGTGAAGTCTGCCATGTCACATGGAGACACGTTGCTGACCTGAGTGTGAAGACCGCCTGCTGCCCCTTAGTGCTGTGAATGGTAGAGGCATTCCTGATCACCAATGTAGGGAGGTCTTCATCGCATACCACACACCACCAATACACCAGGGTGCACGGAAGAGATTTACCAATGATGGTCCGCACCTCTCTCAATCACAAGCCAGAGGATGTTGCACTGGCCGGATGCTGTGGAGGGTGAGGCCCCTGAGCTGCGCCAAACTTGTGTAGTGGGAGCGCTGCAACTTCACACATAAGGGGGCCCTGTTGCATCACCTGCATCGGGAGGTTCCCCAGCAGACTTGGCGGCGACTGCTGTACCCAGGCTTGTGAAATCCTGCCTGGCTGAGGCTCCTGCTGGCTGAGCTACTGATATGGAGAGAATGCAGTGAATTGTGCCACAGTGTCAATGTCCAGGTGAGAAGATTCTGGGAGGCGTAGCAGGGGAGGCCCGGGGGTTAAGTCGGTCCCAGGCCTAGTGCCTATGGGTGACGCACCCCCAGTGGCAGCTCCTCCCCTATGGTGAAAGCGCATCACACCACTGCTTGCAAGCAGGGCAAGAAGAGGAAAACATAACATGATGATAACTTTCTGATATTCTCATGCTATGTTTCCTTTGTGGGCCGGGAGGGTGGGTGGGGCTGCTCTACTCACGGAGCAGGGCAGGAGCAGAGTGGTATGCCCACTCAAGAGCGCAATGACTGTTTGGTCGGCCCTTTCAGGCCTCCCAAAGCAGTTATGCGCATTAAATAGTTTGCAATGCAGGCTGCATTACAGCCTGCATGGAGAACATGCCCACCCCACCAGCCCTGGCTGAATGCATTGTCACGGCGCTCAAGAACAATCACAATGCCGCATTGCAGCACTGTGATTGACTTAGAGGGGGGAGCGTGGCTGCCTGTTTCCTGTTCCTGGAAGCAGAGTCAGGAGAGCAGGAGCACAGAAGACACGGTACCCGGCCTCTAGGGAAGATTAAAAAAAATATGTTTACAACCCCGCTCCCACACCGTGTCCCTGCCCCCTCCAGTGTCCATACCCGTGCTTCCTGCCTCCCAGTTGTCAAGTCCCCCCTGAAGCACTACCTAATGGCAGCCACGGTGTTGCCATGAGTGCCAAAAGCAAGCCTGTCTGTTCCGGTCAGTGCCTGGACCCCGCCCAGTATCAAGGACTCTTCCTCTCAGACACTCCACCGCTACAACGACAGCACCCTCCTCGCCATCAGCCCTGGACGCCACACTGCCTACCATCTAGCCCCACTGTAGCCTACGCATGCCAAAACTGCAAATGCAACTTCTGCCACATCAGCACAACAGTGCCTCCTGCCGCCCAGCCGACCAACAGAGCAGCAGACCAGCCCAACTGCATCTTCCTCAACGTGCGGTCCCCCCACAAAGATGCAACAGAAATCTGGGACCTCCTCGACACCACCTCTTCAGACATCACCTTGTTCACGGAAACCTGGACCAACCTCTGTTTCAGACCGGGCATCGCCATTACCATCCACAGCGGCTACAAATCCACCCGCACGGACAACCCAAAGTGCCCAGGAGAAGGCATTGCCATTGTCTAAAAAAGGACACTTTAACAGACAGCGCACTCTGATGACCCCAAGGCTGCAATGGAACACCTCCACTTCCAGACCCAGACCAACCCCACCCTCTGCAACACCCTCGTTTGCAGGTTCTCTGGCCCATAAACCCCCATTCACTGATGCCATTGTAGACCTCATTGCACCCCAGGCTCTCCATCCACTGACTACATCCTACTCGGACACCTCAAGTTCCATCTGGACAACCCCAGTGACCAGAACCCCACCACCCTCCTGGCGAACCTCGCCAACATCGGACTCAAGCAGCTAGTCACCGCATCAACCCACATAGACGGACACACGCTCGACCCTGTCTTTTCCGCCAGCGGGAACTTCAACTACAGCCACACCCCCGAACTCTCCTGGACCGACCATCATAGAATACATCACGCCTTCACTACACCCACCGTACACTACTGCCATCATTGCCCCGCCCGGCTGCAGCTGGATCAAGGCCATCACAGAATTTTTTGGCAACTCCCTCAGCACCACCAACGCTTACAGATGTTAACACCACAGCGCGCAAACTCCATAGATTGAGCTCCAAGTGCACCAACACCCTGGCAGCTCCTCCATTTCAGTGGATCAAGCACCTGGGGTGGATGGCCGCCGGGGAAGGTGACAGCAGGCACCCTGGACGCCAAACAGGACTTAGTGCAAACGGTTGCATCTAGGCGTATGCGTGACCTTGTGAACCCCTATTCCACATTATACCTGTGTCAGGTAGGATGTATTCAGGGTGAGCGTTCCCACCAATAAAGTCTCGTAGGAGTGGCACAGTGAAATCTATGAGATTTCACAGCGACAATTCTAGGATGCCACTGCGTCAAAACATTACGACTGCCTCATGGCGGGCATAACGGTGACACACAGCCATAGGGATAGGCCTGCCCCATTCATTGCTGGAGTTGCGTCATGCTTTCGACACAATTGCAGCAATGCGTGACTTTAGCACCGACAGATATGTCAGGAATACTGACATATCTGTAAATCCTTGTGACATGGAGCACCATACAGTAAATACCGCACAACCATGGTGTCGCAAGGAGGGTGCAGTAAAAAGTGTTGCACCTCTGTTTTGTTGCAGCGATGCAACACTTTTCATGAATGAGCCCCAGGACTGCGCCCTATCTTATTGTGGGGTGAATTTCTGAATTTTTTTTGGGCACAGGGCAGCGCAGCAATATTCTTTGCAGCGCTGTCCACCACCAAAACCTCTGAAATGAGACCCCACGTGTTGCACCAATTTTAAGAACAGCTATTTTCTGGTCTTAATAAATTTCTTATAACTGAACTTGCAGGCAGTTTTTTGGGTTTTGCACCATACAAGGAATTCCTTGTAAATATCACAACGTTGGGTTAGCGGCAGTTTTTTGCACGGAAACGCCCACCTTGCATCTCATTTTCATTAAATCTCGCTAGCAGAAGTGGCGATCTTTAAAATTCACGTTTTCGTCGGAAAAGTGTAGCTAACTCCAGTTAGAAGCAACTTGCAAATAAGGCAATAAAAAAATAGCGTAACGTAAAAAAAAATGACGCTACAGCAGCATTAAGTCCTTTAACATATGCCCCTTGGTCTTACATACAGTGGGCGTTGTGTGGCTGTGCACCGGACGCGCGCAGCAGGAGCACCGCTAGCATGCCAAAAGCATGCATAATGAAAACCCTTATGCACCTGTCCGCACCGGAATGGGCCCAGGGGCCATGAACTCTGCATCTCACCAGCAAGAAAGGCTGTTGTTTACTTCTACTCGAACAAATGATGGACGGAATGCTGAATAAATCATAAATTCTCCCCCAGTTAAGAGATCTGGGTTAAATCCATCAATCTTTTGCTCACCATCATACCCCAGTTTAGACCCAGCCATATGCAAATCAGTCTTGACCCTGTGCCTCATGGGAACAGTCCAGACCTGCCAAGCCAAGTCCTCCCTGGACCGAAACAAGCATCCTGGGACCGGTTTCTGGCTACTGGAGTGAATGTATGACATTGTTCTGCATTCTGTCCATCAATTGTTGTTTTTCCATTTGTCATCCAGAGTGGGACTGGTATGCCCAGACGTGGGTCCCGTGCTCTCCATGCCACTGGAGTCAAGCTATCCTGGCTGATGAGGGCTGAAAGCCTGAAATCGGTCCTAGGATGCTTGTTTCCAGTCCAGGGAGGACCTGGCCTGTAGTTCGTGCTGGACTGTTCCCATTGGATGCAGGGTCAAGACTGATTTGGATATGGCTGGGTCCAAACTGGAATGGCATGGTGAACAAAGAAACAATGGATTTAGGCCCAGATCTCTGTACTGGGGTGAATGTATGACATTGTTCTGCATTCTGTCCATCAATTGTTCTTTTTGCATTGGTGTTCGCTTCTAAACAACTTCTGGCACTTCTGCTGGTCTGTCCTAAAGTGTGCATGGCCTCCCTGGTCCTGCAGGTATGCCCGCTAAGCCCAGGAAGCGCCACTTGCTTGGCCAACTTGCCAAGCAATAAAGCAAGCACCTCTAGTAGTATACCAGGGAGTGAATTCAGCTTCTTTAATATTAATTGACGATGTTATGTTATGTTAAATGTCACTTATATAGCGCCTAATTACCATCTGCCTATTAGCGCTTATGTAAGAGTTAAAAGCCTAGCACTAGTTATTTCTTGTCACAAAAACCCATTCAATCAAACTTTGTCTAAAGCCCTGCTTGAACAAAAAAGTTTTCAATTTCTTCTGAAATGGAAGGAGAATAGTTTCCCTTCGCAAACTTTCCAGCAATCTGTTCCACAACGGAGGTATCAGGACTGAAAAAGCACGTCCACCCATAGTCTATTTATAAAACCCTGGGCAGGTCAACAAGTTTGCCTCAGACAAACATAGACATTGTCCCAATACATTCCTCCTTAGACGGTCTTTAATATAAATTGTACAGTCTCATACAGGGTCTTATGTGCAATACATAAGCCCTTGAAACTGGTCCTCTGCTTGACTGGAAGCCAATGCAATTGTTGCAGCAATGGGGCAGCATGCAACAGTTTTGGAAGCTTGAATGTTAACCTTGCTGCATCATTCATAACTACTTAGAGGCTTACCCAGCAAATTGTTCAGAGCTCAATGTATAGCACATTTCCATAGTCCAATTGCGACACTCTAGGTGCTGCCACCACAGTTGGCATCGTTAAGAAAGTTAGAAGGGGTACCAATTTTCAAAGTTGCCTCAGTAAGCCCACGCAGCTTCCGATCCCTCCCTAAGCATCAGCAGCACATATTCAATTTTGTGTGGGACAACGATCCGGATGCCTTGTTTCTGTCTGGTACATGGCTGCATGAGGCATCTCTACACAATGGCGACTGGTATTGAACGGAGGTAAACAGGGGCGGGTCGCGGGCCGGAGGGGCGGGAGGGAATGAAGACAAAAAATGAAAAAACACATATCTGTCTGCCGCCGCCTCCTCTCCCTCTTTGACTGCTTCCAGGACAGGAAGCAGGAAGCACCCGGCTCCCAGCCTCCCGAATGCAGGATTGTGATTGGTCTGAGCGCCATGGATTGGCACTCAGCCAGAGAATCGGAGGCTGGGCATGTTCTCCATGCAGGCTGTTATACAGCCTGCATAGAGAACACACAAAGTGCGAACGGCCGAGATGGCCGGCCAAAGTGTCCTGCACACTTGAAGTGAGAAAACCACTCCTCTCCTGACCAACTCTGTGAGCTGCTCCGCCCCAACCCAGCTGAGCAAGGGGAAAATAAAATGATAATAACAATGAGTTATTATCATTTAATTTTTTCTTTTTTGACCTGCTCAGTGAGGCGAGGCTCCCCCGCCTTAGTGGAGGAACCGCCCCTGTCTCTACCAGATGTTATCACTGTACTCCCATTCAATTATACCATCAATAGAAGGGATCAGCATGGTTGGGCAGGAGGCGAGATCGCCATTATTTTTAAGAACAAATACCAATGCAAGGTACAGGAGCTGCCCATCCTCGACAGAGAAGCTTTGTTTTTTTCATTATGTCTCACCCACAAATTCACAGTATCCGGGTCTCTGGTCTACTGGCCTCTGGGATATGCGGGGAACTGGGGCTCGGTGGTTCCCGACCTACTTTCCCCCTACATTCTGAAAAGTGCCAATTTCACACTCTTAGGTGATCTTAACATCCACCTTGAGGCTTCCATATGTAATCTGGCTACCGCGCTTATAGAGGATCTGAGTGTGCTGAATTTAGGTCTTATTAACTCAGCACCTACACATCAAGCATGCCACCTCCATGACCCTATATCCTCATATATCATGGGGAAGAAAATTTATCATACACACCTTTTGCTGCTCCTAAAATAAACTTGCTGTCCCTGTTGGACACCCCTTAGTTTCTGATCCTACTTTGGTCAATTAAATCAGGTTTACTGCTTGATCCGACGCAGCATGGTTTTAGACCCCGCCATTCCACAGACACAGCCTTGATAATGTCAACGGAAGAGATACGGAAAGTGATGGACAAGGAGGGGCAGAGCCGTCCTCGTTCTCTTAGACCTATTGGCAGCATTTGACACCGTGAACTACACGGTGTTAGTGCAGCGCCTGAGGGACGTTAGAATTTGGGACACGGCGCTACCCTCCTCACCTCCTTTTTATCAGCTAGGGAGCAGAACGTAGTCTGGGACAACATACAGTCCAACACTTTCCAGCTCCCATGTGGAGTGCCGCAGGGATCCGCTCTGTCTCCTACACTTTTCAATGTGTATGTCACCCCGCTGGCCAAACTTGTCGGAAAGCATGGATTCTCGCTGGTATCCTAAGCCTATGGCTCCTAGTATCAGTTGTAGAACAACCACAGAGCATGGCCAGCAGTTTCCATGCATGTTTGGCAGACACTATGCGCTGGATGAGTCAAAACATCCTTAAAATCAACACAAAGAAAACCGAGGTACTGGAGTTCGGTAAAAGTCCTCCAATATGGAACAATATCTGGTTGCCAACGCAGGCAGGTGATTTCCCTTTCTCCACCACCAAAGTTAAGAACCTTGGTATAATCTTCGACAACCAACTCAATTTCTCACTCCAGGTCAACTGACTAACCCCCTCCTGTTTCTACCTACTCAAAAGTCTCTGTAAGGTCTTCCCTTTCATCCCCAGAAGCTTCTCTCAAAGGTAGACTACTGTAATGCCCTATTCATGGGCATTGACAAGGCTCAGAAAACCAAATTTCAGTCACTGCAAAACGAGGCAGCCCGGCTATTGATGAACATACCAAAAGGTCACTCCACCTCGGCTGCCATAAGGGCACTCCACTGGCTCCCTGTCCACCAACGAGTCGAATTTAAGGCCCTCTGTACGGTGCACAAGGCGCTCTATGGAGACGGGTCAGCTGAGGTCCAAGGTCTGTTCATCTGGTATTCCCCTTCCAGGGCACTTAGATCCTCCAACTCCGGGTTTGTTAATATCCCGAAAATACGCAGAGCTAAATGGGGTGGCTGTAGCTTATCACACTGCGCGGCAAAGCTCTGGAACCAAATACCGATTGACCTGCGACTTCAACCAAACCGTATGATATTCAGAAAATTGCTGAAGACCTGGCTGTTTGCGGTTTAACAGTAACTCTTGAGTTCACAGCACAGTTGAGCCCTGCTCACACACCCAGCACCAAGACTCCTCGGCATTCGAGCGCTTTAGAAGCTACTATCCTATCCTATCCACTCCCTCAGTCTAAACTCAGTCTCCTGGGCCACTTCTGGTGTTCCCTAGTGTTCGGCCCTAAGCCAGATGCTTTTCAACATATACATATGCTCCTTCACGGATGTGGTGTACAGCTGTAGACTAATCCTGTCCTATGCTGATGACACACAAAGTATCTTCTCCCTGTCATCTGCACAGGCATACAGCACCAGGGCCTTGAACCTGTGCTTGAGCAGGATTTCTACCTTGATGGGTAAAAACACACTCAAGCTTAACGGCGAAAAGACAGAGGATATGATTCTGCGCAAAAGTTACCGGGTATGGGGCCCTTGCATTAGCCGGAGGCTCTCAGAACCCTTCCGGAATTGTCTCCCAAGGTAAAGAACCATGGCTTCTGGCTGGACGAGAGGCTATCAATGAATTCTCAGGTAGCCAATGTGGCCTCCACGTGATTTGTAGTGCTGAGGTGCGTAAAACATATTATTTGTTTGTTTCCACTGTGAGCCCAAAAAACAGTAATCCAAGCCTTGATTCTTTCAATAATTGACTGCAGAAACATCTTATATCTGGGAGCAGATAAGGCAGCCATCTGGCGCCTACAAGTTGTCCAGATAGCCGTGGCCAGTCTACTCGCTCACCTTCCGAATTGTGCTTCTGATTTGAATCTTCTCCCCAAGCTCCACAGGCTGACCGAAGATACGTGAATACAGTTTAAAGCATTTTGCTACATGCACAGGGCTAGATCTGGCACAGGCCCATATACATTCAAGATCTGGTGGTGTCCTAAAAGCCCGCATGCATGCTTCAATCACTCAACCAGCCTCTCTGGCCAGAATTTGCCTGGTGCGCACGAGAAGCCAGTCCTTCGCATAAGTAGACCCGAAGGTGTAGAATGACCTCCCTGAATTTTTGCCAAGTTGTACCTCCCTCACCATGTTCCTCAAAAACTTGAAGACCTGGTTGTTCTAACAAGTGGGATTGATACATGTTGACTTGGTCCAGCGCCAGGAAACACTTCAGGATAGTCGAGCACTCTACAAGATGCAATAATAATAAATAATATTAAGTAGGCAAGCCAGCAAATTCATAAGGAGAGACAAGCCTGTAGTCTCACTTGGTTCTAAGAGCCAAAGCATAAGCCCTGCCTTTAAAATATTGGAACGTAAATTACTCATTATCTGTATAAAAATATGAAAAAGACTTTAACATTGAAAAAAAGAAACTTTTTAAAAACATCGTTTAAACACTTTTGATAAATGTTACTTAGTGATTACAAAACACGATCTTTTAAACATTAATCGATGCCACGAATGAATCAAGAGTCAAGTCAGTTGTCATTTAGCCCTTTCTTATCTGGGCGCTACAACAGCATTAACAAAAAAAGCTTCAGGCGGTTTGTGGATGAATGCTGCATTATTTCTTAAAACGTTATCTGTATAAAAAGGAGATAAGGCTGGCTAGATATGTCACCATCTGGGTCATAACGCTTTGGCCCTATTTCAAAGGTCTGTGTCCTTAACCCTTACCGCCAGGCAGAATGTTGCCTATTTATATTGACACCGCCGTTACTCTGTCTCTGTCTAATCAAATGGACCATATTACAACATCATATTTTTTTCTGTGAGAGTTTTTTTAACAGAGTTTTGAAATATCTTTCCATCAGCCGGAAGATGATCACTTACAATCTCTTTATCCAAGTCTTGATTTTGCTCACTATCTTGGTTTGCTAAAATATCACATTTTTCTAAGTTCTAGCCACTGCTTGAACTTTGCTGCATTTAGAAATGCCAACCTGTCTCTGGATCTTTGAGACATCTACACTGGGTACCTGTCAATAAGCAAATCACATTTCAGATTACATTCAGATTACAGATTCTCTGTAGGTTGCATTTTATATGTTTTATGGGCAGATCCTGTTTTTCTCGATAAAAGATCCATGATATATGTTCCTTATGGAAACTATTAAAAAATAGTGGGTACATTATTTTTCTAGCTGATCCCATTTCCGAGATACAGTATTGGTATTTTAATTTGTACTCTGGTTTTATTCATAGGACAGCTAGGCCTGCCACAGTGGAAATAGCTTTAAGAGCCTTGTCACTAACTTTCTACATGTCCCACTTTTAAATACAATGCATCCTACCTTGTTGGTGACAAGGCTTGCATAGTGGTGACTTACTAATATTTGAAAAGGAGGTTTTTGCACGCCAAAAGGATTATTTTTAAAGGTAAGTCAGCACATTTTAACTGCAACAGCCAGACTACAATGGTAGGCCTGAAGCCACTTTTTCCTTGTCACTAGTGAGTGACACAATAAGGGCTAGAGTCCACAGGTGACATTTAACTTTCAGGACCTGGGTGTAGTCTCTACACCATATACTAGGGACCCTAATGTAAGCTAAAATTACCAATTATGAATAGGCAAATTCAACATTGTGTAAAGGGAGAGCATGTGCACTTTACTACTGGTTAGCAAGGGTAAAGTGCACAGAGTTCTAAAGCCAGCCAACAAAAATAGAGTCCAGCAAAGGGACTTTACACATTGTTAAGTTTGTCTGCTCTGCGGCATTGTGGCCAGGGGAATTGTCATAGATTAATTTAGTGCATTTGACGGTTCACCCTTACAAGGATAGTGATTATTACTTGAGATTGATAGTCACGTACCCCAAGGAAAGTCTGTTAAAGAACAATACCCAGACAGGACACCGCCCAGTAACCTTTGACTGTTCCAGGGCCCTAAAGAAAATACTTCACAGAATTGCATAGAGCACACCAGGGCTATCAGTGTGGTAAGCCTTCTGTCTCAGACAGTGACTATCACATCTCTGGCAGCCCCGTTAGCGATACTCCAAGACTCTGAGTTTGACAGCCTGAAAATATCATATTTTATTTGTGTAAGGACTGCTGTTCATTAAGGTTGGTTATTTTTTGGATGACGTTTCAGCTATGAGCATATGCAAAAGTTTCTCTCTCCTTGCACTACAAGCCACTCAAAAGATAGAGTAAAAGACAGCAAACTCATAGCCCGAACTTCGCCAGGGGCCAGGCGCCAGGAACTCTGCTGCTGTAACTAGAGAAGCTGATTCCTTACCAGATCTACACTACTCCGCGGCAGAACTCCATCTCTACTCTGGCCCATTCTCCTTGTGCTGCCCTTGTAATTTCCCTTCTAGCTTAGAAGGGCCTGTTTCTTGTTTAACATGCAGGTTCTCCTGCTCCTTTATTTCCTCACCAACTAGTGCTGTTCTAGCGGCTAGTTCCATACTAGTTAAATTAAAGAGCCCAACCGCTATAAAGAGTCAGAAGCCCGAAAGAGCGTTCCCCCCTTTCATTCCTATGTCCCCCTCCACCACCCATGCATAAACAGCTCATATTGCAATATTAGATCAATGTCTAAGCATGCAACACAAGCTGCATTACCATGCAGTCTGCTAGTTCTCCCAGAGTTGTATCAATTGCTAAATCCGGATAGAGAGACCAGACCAGGAGGAGGCGTGGCTATCGCTTTCAGAGATACTGTCAATATAGGAGTAATTGAGACCCTGTTAGCTGAGTTGGTAGAAATGATTGTCTTTAGAATTGACCTCTCAGCTACCAATTTTTGGAAGGGTGCTTTAATTTACAGGCCACCTGGAGCAAAGAGAAACTTCAGTCACCTTTTAGCAGAAAGCATCTCTCGTCACATTTTGGTTTCCAAGCACTTTGTACTCTTGCAGAATTTTAATTTTCATGATGAAAACACTCAAGATGTTGAGGTAGCACAGCTTCTTGCTGAAATGGAGATGTTGGGCTTAATCGTGATGGGCCCCACCCACTGGTCTAAGAAAGATGAACTGGTGGAAGGGTTCTTCTCCCATGGTAGGATCAATCTTAAGGATCCATTATCTCCTTCAACAGCCGTTAACCAAAATCAAATGATGTTCTGTCTTAGCGAGTGTTTGGGTTGTACCTATTGAGGTGGTGTCTCTTGTTTGTGATCTGTGAAAACATTAAATTGCATAATAATTTTTGCCTCCATGCCAAAGTCAAGAAAGACCTGCGCTTCTAGAGTAGGAAGCCTCACACACACGACTTACACAGGCGCAAGTGACACCCCACTGAACAGGCAAAGGCTTGAGATCAATGATGCCACTCATAGCTTCAAGTGAGACCACATAATGCTTAAAGGCATGCCATACTTAATATAAGAGGAAGCTTATGGAAACACAGGCTAGTCCAAAACATACGTCACTAACATTTTAACCTTCCATCAATATCTCTCTACAGATATTACGACCCGCACCTATAAATATAGGTAAAGACTTTTGTAGGGAGATATGTATGTAAAGTTGAGTTTTTCACAGGTCATATTTTGTAGTCTATGTTTTTGCAATATGTATTTTTTGGCAGGTAATCCAATCCACAAATGCAGGCCAGAATCAATTGGTGTCCGTGCACCACTTATGAAGAAGCTCTGGCTATCAGGACCATGTCTGTGACATATACAGAGATAGTAATCATGGAGACGCTCCCCAGGTGAGAGTCGGGGATGGATACTGACCTGCATCGGGTGTGATGATGGGGCGTAGCTCCACCTGGGGGTCTGCATGGAGAGAGTCGGGCAGAAAGGGGTTGTCACAGCTCACCCGGGACATCGGACAAGAACCTGAGAGAAAGAAAGCCAGAAAAGGAGAAAGTGAGAGATCGATACATTATCCAGAGCCTGAAACTGGTGTTTCTATTATTTTATTTCTGCAAATTGCCCACACCTCATCTCAAAGACCAGAACCTGTCCGTCTTTTAAAGTCATACCCTGAAACCCAGCAACACTTAATCTCCTCTCGCTCATCTACTAATCCCACTACCCCTCTGTATGAGTGCACATATGCCCCCATCCCTCACCAACTATGGATCACACCTCACTCCTGCTAATTTTATCTCTTCAAGGACACTGGAGTAAATGCAAACATGGTCTCCTTGAGTTCATAAGACTGGTGCCAATAACCACTGGATGAACCACTAAACCTGGGTTTCGAAGCAGCGTGTGGCCCGGCTACAGCAATTCAATGCTTCATCAGGGGTAGTAAGCACTATATAAATGCAAATACATAACATAATAAAGAAGGCAGAGATGGAGAAACGCAAAGAAGATGAGCACAACCAGGAAATCAACAAGACAGGGGAACAAAGAAGCAGTAGTACTTTTTTTAACTTCTTAATTTGTGCAGTTTCAAATAAAGCAAACAACAAACAAAGTAGGCATGCTATCCAGTTGTTCAATGATAAACAAGTCACATAAGTCTTACCCCCTTCAGCCAAATATAGTACCTAGGTATACACAAGAAGCGCCATTCAAGTATAGGAATAGACACCGCAAGAGGTATTGTGATCTGACAACATATGTTAAATGCATACATGTTGCCATTGTACAGTTGTATGTCCAGGGCAGTCCATGAGGAGCCGCTTGCACATCATTGTCTATCACTCAGCAAATGTCTGCATAGTAGCCCCCCAAATTGCCAGATCTTCCTCTACTTCACTGTCCCTCCTGGGTAGTTATCATCTACACCCAGTTCCCTTCTGCCGTTCTTTGTCTTATTTCACTGCTTGCTGTATGCCTGGACTGCCCCGATAAGACCAGACTGCGGCTCCCTGCACAGGTATACTGTGCATGGAGGCCAGTGTGCATCATAACATGCTATCAAAATGAAGAGGAGAAAAAATTGGGCTGGTGAGTATAGAAGTGGAGCGTTATTAGAGTGCTCACATCTCTGGGGGTTGGCATCCAGAACAATGTTCAACCATCATCACAGAACGTTGGGTAACAATTTTAAAATACAAATGAAAGTGAAATAACAAAAGGGGAGGGGGCAAGGGGACAAATCAGTGTAAAAGAGGCTTATGCAAAATGTGACACATCTTTTCTAGTAAAGAACATTTTCAATTCTTGCATAGCCTTCTGGTAGAGCTTGTGAATCTTCTGCTCCACCCGAAATGAGGGGTTTAGAAGTTGGTACAAAGGAGGGCTGAGTTGAGGACTTTGATGAACTGTCCTATGAATTAGATTGATCAAATCAATCAAAAGGAGGAAGAAACTCATCATCAATGTAATTCGACACAATTGGACCGGCAGATACAAGCTCTTTAGTACATTTTGATACTCTTTTCAAACTCCAACATTTTCCATCTCGAAGGATAACACTCCCCTTATTGAGATTAATCACTTTCATGGGCCTGAAAATTAACTATTCTCTTTTTCTATTCGTCTAGGGATAAAATCACAACTTTAATATCTGCCACAACAGAGTTATGCAATTCGTCATAGTATGCTTTGGACTTAGTTTGGTGTTGAAGAACCATATTGTGTGCCCAGTCGGAAGGGATTACTGTATGGTTGTTTTTGGAATCGAGAACTCTGGATTTGAGCCTCTTCCTGATTGACAGGACAAAGGGAATTTTTACAACCAATGCTAGATGGATGCTTTCCTTGAGGTACTTATTGAAAGTTTCCACCCGTCCATTTCACTGCGGGTTTCAGGAATTCAGGGTAACCTTCACAACTGAGAACATTCAGGAGAAACTCTACTACAGTAATGGAGACCCTTTTCGTCAACATACCTTCAGGCCACTTTGAATGGTAATCTAGGAGAACCATATTGCATGTTTGTAGGTAAACATTTGAATGGTCCAGAGATATCCTGACCTACTTGCTTCCAAGTGAAAGTTGGCTAAGGGACACTTTGCATTGAAGTGTATGTGGCAATATAATTCTTATCTGAGGCAGGGCAGATACCACGCTGCCTCACCCAACGTTCAGCTTCTGTATCCATGCCTGGCAACCAAACTGAGTGTCTCAGAAGGTTTTTTTAAAGAGGGAATGCCCATCTGCCCTTGGTAACAATGGTCTATTAGGATCACATGCAGGCTTTGTGGGTTGCACATTTGTTGTTGTGCAAAACTAGAATGCCTAACACACTTAACCCAGATGAAACGGGAGAAAGAATGGAGGAAACCTTTCACATTTTTAAACAAGGGCCAACCATTGCCAAAATACTTCTTCACAAAATGTAATTCTTCATCTTTGAAACTTTCTTAAAACCATTTGTCTTCACCGACTTCCCCAACTTAAATAGCAGACACATCACTGACATATGTATCCATTTCATCATCCACATATGTCTGTACTAGGTGGTCCACATACGGTAACCTCTATGAACAGTCAACCTGGTTGACTAGTATGACCGGAAACATGTACAATGTCAAAATTATATTCTTGGAGCTCAGAGCAAAGTCTTGCTTTGAGTGCTGTAGGGGTAGCCTTCCTCTATTCAAAAGTACCTCTACTAATGGCTTGTAGTCAGTGTGCAGAGTGAACCTAGTGCCCCAAATAAAATGTCTGAATGATACAGAGCTCACGCGCATGCCAGTAACTCTCGCTCTCTAATACTGAATATCATCTGTCACTTTCAGGGTTTTTGACGCTTAGGCATTTACTGACTATTTCCTGACCTTTGAGAGGGAACTGATCCAATCCAAATGCACAAAAAATAACAGGTTGAAGTGTGGGTGCACTACTTATCTGCCTCGATATACTCAAACACATCTTGCATCTCACCCGTTCACACACTCAGTATCCTTTCTTTTTTGTTTTGATTTTCAACCAACCATTGCATTACATGAGAGAAAATAATCACCATGCATTTACACATTCATGAGTATATATTCCACAATATAATATCAGTCACAGTAAATAGAATTGTGTAGGCTTGTAGGTGTCAGACAGTCAGTGGTATGTGGGTGTGCTCACACTTGTGGGTGTCATAGCTATGGATGCAGGAAATCTAATCCACTTCCCTAATCTGAGTGTGTTCACATATCTGAAAATACAACATCATCAACTCCACCCTCTGCAATTACTGCAGCCTGTCAATCCAGAATAACCTGGTCTGAGCGTGCAAGATATTCCCTGAAGGGGCCTCAACTATCCTTGGGCCTGGAGTTGACAAGGTGGAGGAAGGTATAGATTTCAGATCGATCATTCCAAGTGACTAAAGGGCATATTATCAAGGACAGAGTTAAAATTATCGCAGGTTTAGCAGCAGAAAACTGCAGCTAAAGCGGCGATAATGGGCTTGATAATATGCCCTGGAGAATTCCAATAGAAGCCCATGTTCACACCAGAACATGGGTTTCTATTGGAATTCACAAGGCCATATTATGAAGCCCATTATCGCCGATTTAGCGGCACTTTTCTGCCGCTAAACCGGTGATCATTTTTAACTCCGTCCTTGCTAATATTCCCCTAAGGGCCATATGTATAATAGTTCCGTTTTGCGAATTCCAAATAGCGAATTTTAAGGAATCGCTATTTGGAATTCGCAAAACGGTATGTATGAAGGTAATCTAGGAATTTTAGCGATTCCTTATTATTCCATATTTGCGAATTCGCAAATTGTGAATTCGCAAATAAGGAATACTTCCCATTCATTTCTATGGGCCAGGAGGCCCATAGGAATGAAGGGGAAATTTGCTAATCGCAATTTGCTAATCGCAAATTGTGCGAATTTTTAAGGGTGCAGGGGGTGTCTCAAGAACACCCTGCTGCACCCCTGAAAATGACATGTGTGCGCATATGGCGCACATACATGCCCAAAGGGCATGTATGAGCGTCACATGGAACCTTTTGTTTTTTTTAAAAATGCTTTTTTAAAAGAATTCGCAATTTACCACCAACTACAAGTTGGTGGTAATTTGCGAAATCTTATTCCAAAATCGCAATTTTTAAATATTTCATACATATCATTTAGGAAATCGCATTTAGCGTTTTCCTAAATGCTTGTGCAATGTTAAGGAATCGCAACATTTGCGATTCCTTAACATTTGCGATGCGATAATTTCATACATCGCATTTCACGTTTTTCTTGTCGCAAACGCTGTGAATTTCCGTTTCGCAGCGTTTGCGACAAGAAAAACGCTTCATACATATGGCCCTTAGTCTCTAATCTAATCGTCTTTACTCAACCTGCTGTATTGCACCAATACATTGACACTCGCCTTTTAGCCAGCAAGAGGGATATTGCTATGTATCTGCAGGTCCCACCTGTCAGTTGTTTAACATAACCCAATAGAACCATCTCTAGGTTTGGTGTCGGTCTGTTCCCCAGCATGTCTGATAATGAGAGGAATATTTCCTACCAGTCCGGGAAAATGCGAGGACAAGTCCTGGACAAAAGGGAAGCATATGCCCATTCTGCTCCGCAGCACGAGCAAAGGTGGAGTCTGGGACGGGCAATCCTATGTTACCTATCAGACGTATAGTAAACTTGGTGTAGGAACCTAAATTGGATAAGCTTGTGCCTGTAATTAGTCGATACTACTTTGGTTTCCATGCAACAGTATTGCCATTTGGCAAGGGTAAACTCGATTCAGTCCCTTTCCCATACTCATTAGGTGGCAATGGAAGCACCTTCCGAAGCTCCAAAACCATTGCACAGAGCATCATGACCCGCCTTGTGGGTCTGGAGGTTTGATTACCTGTGTAAGTTGTGCCACCTCCAGCGGCTCCACCGGGATCCCCGGTAGGTTCTCCTGCCTGTATGGCATTGCCTTGTGTATGTATAAGTAGAGAGTGGTGTCCTGTCACTGCGCTGCTCAGACTTCTCAAGAGACATACAATTCCCATCAATATACAGGTGGCCCATTTCTGTCGGTCCCACAGCCGCCAGACTTTGCAATGCCTTGATGTCTTTCATCAGGGGGATAAAGAGATTCTTGGACAGTTTTAATGCAGGAGAGTTAAGACATGGAAGCCATGCCTTTTTTCGTAGCATCTGCGAGGCCCAGCAAGAGGTAGCAGTAGTGAGAACCTTGGTTCTAGGGCCAAGGAGGCCCACTGGCAGAAGAGACTACAAGGGTGTACCTTTGGTTTGTTCCTTCTCCAGGATAAAATTAGGGCAGTCACCTGACGAGCTATACCACCAGCTAATGAAGTGTACCTGCGCTGCCATATAGTATGTCCCTAAATCAGGAACCTCAAATCTGCCTTTCTCCATTGTGACGGAGAAACCCTTAGTTCTTAAAGAGGGTGCTCTTCCTTCTCTCAACACGCATTTTATCGGCATCAACAGCTGTTAAGTAAGTGACAAATTATTCCTTCAATTTATTTCACTCTATTGATGGTCCCCCCTTATTTTGTTAAAGTTCCTGAAGAAGGTCAGGTTGCCGAGGAGTGGAAACATTTGAAGGATGAGTAGAAACACTTAAAGGGGAAGATAACATTATTTGAATACTGCAGAGAGAATCTGATGAATTAAGGTAATGATTTGGCCAAAGTGTGGTGGCAGAGATGATTCTACTTGAAAACTGAGCTGTAAGCCTAACAGAGCCTGAAATACATTGATGCAAAATCGGGCAAAATGAGTAAAATGTACACCTATGAAATAACCACTTCAATGCTGGAACGCAAGTTTCTAATCTTTTCAATAGAAAAACAAAATGGCCCCAGATCCAGAGAGAGGCTTTGCCGCCGTGTATAGTAATTAAACAACAGGGGGTGGTGATGGACAGAGTTTCTGAATTAAGCAGAATACTCTCACCCGTGTATAGTCAGGCTACGTGATTCCAGTCTCAAAAGCAGGCTTAAGAGATTAGGAGTGGCAAAAGGTCAGTACAGACTCTTACACAACCAGTAAGCTCTCCGTAGTAAGGAAACTTTAGATAAAGGTGTGGTCTTCAGAGAGAGGCTCAGTGAGAGAAAAACAATGTTGAAAAACCTGACACATGAAAGGCGCCACACCACTCTCCCATCACCTGCAAGAATGCTGCTCTGGCTATCATGGCCTGACCTCAGCCGCAAAGAGAGACAGACACATCCAGACCTTGTTGTCGAATATCAAAATAAAGATGGGAATACCTCGGGCTGGTGAGTAAACAAGAGCGCTTTATTACAGCGCTCACATCTCTGGAGGTCGCATCCAGAACACCATTCGACCATCATCTCGGATTGTTCGATAAAACCAAAGTTAAATAACAAAAGGTGGAAGGGGGACAAGGGAACATATGGAACAGTGAAATAAGCTAAATGTGACCCATGCAGTGCATGTCATGTCAGTGTGCCATAGCCAGGAACAAATCATATGTGAATAATAGGATATTTAGAGACAACCCCATATTGATGTTTCTCACAAAACTGTGTTTTTCCCCAACTAAATACATAAGAAAATGTCATGGAATAACTATTTTGGTATTTTGAATAAAGTATAGGACTAAAACATGCCCTAAACAAAATGGGGAGGTATTTGTGCAAAATGGTTTGCACCCATAAAGCAAATAATGAAAATGAGTAGATATCTTCATATTAATAATAGTATCTAATTATGTAATTTCTTGATTTGTATTTTGCTCAGGAGTATCGTAATATGAAATAAAAGGAAATAAAATGAAAACAAATGTATAAAGCTTACAAAAACCTAAAAGTGTCAAAGCGCTGAGCCAAAAAGGTAACAATCCCAACAGAAACCAGAGCAGCACTAAAAGCGAAGTCCACAGAGAGGATAGCCACGGACGTTTTATGATGTTTTCTAAACAGAGAAAAAGAATCTGCTTCCAGAATATAAGCAGGTAGAGAGTATTCCAAAACGTAGCTGCAGCAGCTGAGACAGAGCGTCCCCCCTGCTGGCTTTGTGATTCCTCGGAATAGACACCTTCGTGCATAGAGATGATCTAAGAGCTCTATGGGTCAATTGGAAATCAGAGTTAAGATGCCTGGGTCCTTTATGGTACAGTGCAAGGAAGAGCAGGCAAAGTACTTTGAAGATTATCCACTTTCCAGCCGTGAGCCAGTGGAGAGCACGAATCCAAACTCCGACAGAGAAACCCTTCAGAGCATTCCGAATGAGGCGAGCAGCCGCATTCTGAACCACTTCAAGTTTGATGAGTGAGGAACAATTGATGCTCAGATACAGTGCATTGCAATAGTCTAATCATAATGTAATTAGAATGATAACTACTGATTGGCACATATCAGGAGGAAGAAAAGGAAACATTTTTCTTAGAACACTAATATATAAACAAGTACTGGTAGTACATTGAGTCTTTCCCCATTTTGTCCATCCACCCAGTCATATTCAAACATATGCATGCATGCATTTCAACCTCCCTTTCACTCATCCATCCATTCTTTCACTCCTCCACCCATCCACTCTTTCACTTATCTATCCATTCTTTCACTCGTCCATCCTTTAAGTCATTTGTCCATCCATCTACACTCACCCATTCATCTACTCTTTACCTCACACATCCATCCATCTATTCTTTCACTCACTAACTCCCCTTTATCTGCCAAGTTGTAGACAGAAGAGGCCCATCAGGAACTTCACCCCACTGTAGCTTCTAAAGTTGGGAGATCGGGTGTCTCAGCATCCATCCTTTTTCTCATCCATCCATCCGTTTTTGTTCTTCCATTTATCCACCCTTTCATTTCATCCATCTCTAAACCCTTTCACTCTACTCGCCCACCACCCTCTCACAATCCATCTATCCTTTCTCATCATTCATCCATCTTTCACTCATCCATCCATTCACTCTTTCATTCATCCACCCACCCTCTTTCATTCATCCATCCATTCTTTCACTTATCCATCTATCCACACAAGTGTCCATTCATTCACCCTCCCTTCACCTATCCATTCATTCTTGCAGTCATCCAACCTTACATTCACCTCTTTACTCATTCTACCACCCACCCATCCACTCATACACCGATCCATGAGTCCTTTCACTCACTCAACCAACCACCCTCCTTTCACGTAATTTAAGAGCCTTTGTCTGCCAATCTTCAGACAGAAAAGGACCATCAAGAACTCCACCCTAAGTATGGGCGGAAAATCTGTTCCGCTCGCAGATTTTGCGGATTTTCGGTAAATTCACAATCCCCGAGATTCGCGAATTTCCCGCAAAATCCGCGAGCGGAACGGATTGGGTCAAAAGTTCAAGCTGACTTTTGTAACTCTTTTAGAATGGCGCCGGCAAGCTGCCAGAGCCATTCTAAAATAGTTCCAAAAGTCAGCTTTAACAGGAAGCTCTAATAGATAAAGTAAAGCAGGTGCTTGAGTTGAAGCTCAAATTCAGTTACACAATCATTAATCACCCCAAACTTGGGGTGATTAATGATTGTGTAACTTAATTTGACCTTCAACTCGAGCACCTGCCTTTACTTTATCTATTAGTGCATCCTGTTGAAGCTCTTTGTAGCTATTTTAGAATGGCGCTGGCAGCTTTCGGCGCCATTCTAAGTGGGGCTGAGGGCAGAAGGGCACAAAAGTGGGACAGAGGGCATAGGGGGACAAAAAATGAGTGGGGCAGAGGGCAGAAGGGCATAAAAAACGAGAGGGTGGCAGTGATTAACCAGGCAAAAAAAAAAACCCGCGAACACCCGCGAACACGCAAAAAAATAAAAATTCGCACGAATTCGCGAATTTTGTGGATTGCGAATTCACAAATCCGCAAATTCGCGGATCGCGAATTGGCAAAATTCGCCCATGCTTACTCCACCCCCACTTAAGTTTCTAAAGCAGGAGGTTTACCACACCCTGAGTTCTTTTGAGTACCAAGGCGCCTTGGGCTTGCTTCTAGTAAAAAGTTTAATTTTCAATGATGCCACAATATCTAAAGCTGCCTTAATACACCCTTGAAAGCCTTCTGCTGTCTGGCCATTACGGCGGTCATTACTGGACGTCGAGGTATGGAGTGCCTCCCTCAGACCTGCTGGAGTAATCGTGCTCAAATTCTTGCAGGATACAGATTTTGGTGAGGCAGATCCCACACTTATCGATGGTGGCGGGGAATAGACATTAAAAATAAACGCCTGATGATCTACCCATCGGGGGAATACATTCTCAATAACAAGGACATTATAATTAGTAAAAATACCATCCATGGTATGACCGCCCTAGAATATTGATGGTCAGATGCCACACTGGTCCAATGCTCTAAGCAACGTATTGTCCTGAAGAGGCAAAAATCGGCGCTGTGTATTCAAAACCTCACAATCTGTGTTATTTTAAGTAGGGTTTATTGGAGTATACACATTTTGTTTTACTGCCCCATATATATATACTGTAGGTATGATTAGATACAAATGGACCTGTTACAATATGTGTTATTGTGATTTATGTATACATATAGGTTTTAGTATTATACACATTACATGACCAACTTTTAAGTTAAATTAATTTTTGATTAAGTTTCCGAAAATGAATAGAACTATCATAATGCCATTAATTGTCTTAAAAACAAGATGGTGGACATTTGTAATATATACAAAAGATTGTATAGATGATCATTTTGATGATAAAGGAATTACCGGCCACATGCATCATTGCACCCGTTTGCGATTCCTAAATTGCGAAAATTAAGGAATCGCAATTTAGAAATCGCAAACGGCAATGCATGAATAATTCGCAAATATTTTTGCGATTTCTTAATTTTCCTTAATTGCGATTCACATTTTGCGAATCTCAATTAAGGAAAACCTTCCCATTGATTCCTATGGGCCAAAAGGCCCATAGGAATCAATGGGAAGGCATTAACATTTTGCGATTTTCATTTTGCGAATCGCAATTTGTTAATGTATTTCAAGGGTGCAAAGGACCCCACCTGCACCCTTCAAATGTTTTATTAAGTGCAAGTTCCACACACACATGTCCAAAGGACATATGTGTGTGTGTGTAACATGACACTTTCAAAAATGCATTTTTGAGCATTTTTGAAAGATTTCGCAAATTAACACGTGGTTCAACCTCGTGTTAATATGCTCTCCCTGTTTGCGAATTCGCATTTTTTTAAACATTCATGCATTGCAGTTAAGGAATCGCAAAAATGCGATTCCTTAAATGCAATCGCTTTTTTAGAAATCGCAAAAAATTGCGATTTCTAAAAAATTGTTTAATGCATCCAAAAAAGTGATTTTGGAATCGCAAACGGCCGAATTTTGCGATTCGCACCGTTTGCGACTCCAAAATCGCTTGATGCATGTAGCTGAATATGTTTAATGTTTTTTTAATATTGAAGCGGACATTTGATCTAAATGGGTGAATATTATCCTTTCTAAGAATGGGTTCTAAATGTTTTCTCTAAAAAAATGGTGTTTATATGGTGTTTCTTTTACCTGTAAGTTAAAATGTGTTTTCTTTTCAGAAAAATTCAAATCATATCCTATCAAAAAGATTATGTTAGACGTCGGATACCACTCCTACACCTTCTTTTGTTCCCTATCCAGTCACTGACGTTTCCCCTTTCTCAAAGTTCTTCTATTTTCATTTCCCTCATTGTTGGCTGGTTGTGTTTGTGCTGTGCGTGCAGGTGTGCTCTATGTAGTACCAGGAGGTGTGCCGTTACTCCATGGGTTTGTCACAGTGTGCCCCTAGCACACGCTTGTAGGTGTTTTTGTATACTGTTTTCAAATGTTGCATTGATGACACTCAGTGTGAAATAGGGATATCTGCTACAGGGTGCACTGATTACCATACAAGACACAGTGAAGGCCTGCTCTGGGGTAAGGACTAACACCACCCTGCACTACTCACTGATGAAGTGTGCCTTGTCTCTCTGCTCTTGTTTTCTTCCCTCCTTTTTCTTGAGTCCTGGCCTAGTAAACCTTCAAGTGCTACAGAGGCAGTCTGAGTGGGAAGGACAGACTTTCCGCTGATCCTGCCTGCCAGTTAACTCACAACTTTCAACTGGTCTTGACAAGCTGACATTGTGTTTATACTTTCCTGAAGTAGATGCAGCAGCAGCTTATTAAGGTAGCTCCCGCTTTAACTATTCTACTTTCAAATTACGACCTTTGTGGCGTTAACAATACATTGATTTGTTTTGAAAAGGATATGCACTTTATTGTTATGATTATATAAACATTAGTTTACAATACATGGACCACTGTAGCACAGGCATGGGAATGTCCTGAAGGAACAGATCTGGAACGTTATCAAGTCTATTAAGGAGGATTTCCAGCTGAGAAATGTCTAGACTATCCTATTTTAGGGATGTAAAGAAACAATAAATCCAAAGACAAGTATTTAATAGATTTATGAAATTTCAAATATTATTTTTCCTGATGAAGGCTGTTTATATTTTTGGCAGGGCTGAAACACATTTTATAGATTTTACAATTTGGCTTATCTTTTGTAAATAGGGATAAAGTATACAATCATGTGGAACTGGTCTTGTAACATTTAGAGGTTTGGTCATAGATATCCAGTGATTTTCTTTTTCTATTAAGTGTCATGTCTATCCTTGTGCTTTGGAGTATTTACACGTTTTTCATTTCCATCTATATATATAATAATATGATTTACAAAATGTTGCTGAACTCACAATCTATAATTAATGTTATTTCTGATGGATATTTTAAACAGAAGATTCCTCACCCTGTGAATATCCCATTTGCCAAACAAAATATGGAAACTTTTCTCAACTCTTTCCCAGCTCTAGGAGGTGCTGGCTCCACGTAGGCACCACTAGCTACATCATTGTGGCTTCTCCAGAACCTCAAGGTGCCAAACCTGGTGTGCCAATGTCAGTTCCCTTTTTTCCACGCTGGATCCATGCCTTGCTGTTTATCAATCCTATCAGGAGTTTTTCAGATAATTATTTTTCTTTTCGAAACCTATGGTGCAGTGCAGAATGTCTCCTCCCAAGCACCCAGGATTCAAACCATGCAGAGACTGTGAGGGTCAGATGTCAATCACTGACCCTCACAACATCTGCCTTTAGTGTCTTGTCTCTGATCACAACTCTAGGTTTTGAGAGTCCTGTTAAAGTATGCATCATAAGGCAATTAAAGAGCAAGAGGGTATGCTCTTCGTGGCCAGTGATCATCACTGCAGCTAACTACAATCCTGGCCTTACTCAAGGACACCAGTGTCTCTTTCCTCACCGTCGAGGTAAAGGCAACATAAAAATTAAAAGAAGAAAAGACACGATGTAGAATAGAGTAAGCAAGCAAGCCCCTTCAAGAACGATCTCTGATCCCATTAGAGTCTTCGTCAAAACCAGAGCTGGCGGAGGTATTGCCCCCTTCAGAGCTTAGCGCTGCTCCACTGCTGCCTCAACACACTGCCTCAGTATTCCCCCTACCTGGAATTTCCTACACCAGGGATGGTTCCAGTGTTCTTCTTGAACCCGATGTTTAAGGTTTTGAGGAGAGTAACAGTCCCACTGATGCCCCTTTGTGCTCCATGAAACCAGTACAGGCGCTGTACGGCCTTCCACCTGTGGGACTTCCCTTGGCGCCATTCGCCACCTCTGGCTCTGACACTGTCTACGGCTCCCACTCAGACCTTATTCCCAATCCTGACGTCGCCTGCAGCTTCATTGGCACCAACACTGTCCCTCCACCAGTGGAGATGACCATGAAGTCACAACTGCCCAGCACTAAAAAACTCCTTCCTGAAAACAGAACTGTGCCTCACAAATCCAGGAGAGAGGTGCAAAACCTCTATGAAGAATAACAATACAGGAAGGAACAAACTTATAAATCATCCTACCAAGACACCTTGCATAATTTTTGGTAGTGATTCCAACCTTTTGGAGCCACAAAAGAAGAATAACAATGGTGACCCACCATAATTCCTGCCAGAGAGTACAGATATGTACCAGGAGCTGGGTGAAGCCATTGGGATATATATTTCCCCTGAATTGGAAATGCTGAGCCATTCAGCGCTGCCTCCCCCTGAGGAAGTTTACTATCCTGCAGTGGTCAGAAAGGTGGCAATAGTATTGCAACTTCCTCTTCCCTCCGTGGAGGCTACATTCAATATTCCCATTTAGATGCTCAAGCCATGTGCCCAGACAGCAGAATCTCTTATCATTTAGTGATTCCGTTTTGGAGCCAATTTTAGAGGCTTGTTTGAGACTGACTACTTCTATGGCCGTTATTTGGACAATATTTTGAAGACATCAGCCTGCTCCTGGGGACCGTACCTCCCTGTCTATGCACACATCGCCAGAAAGCCTGCTATCCCTCTTCCCCGGAGCATTTTGTGCAGCCCCAGTGGACAGAGAATCAAAGAAGAGGAAGGCAGAGGGCAAGTTGTGAAGTCCTAGGATAAAACACCCATTCTGTTTGGTACATGGTGCAACTAGTGACACCAAACTTGCCGGAATATCAGCCGGGACATTTGGAGCTGGTCAAGTACAGATAGGAGGCCTGCCAACAAATTATTCAGCCGAGTTTGAACTTCACAGACTCTGTGGCCAGAGCCAAGGAATGTCCTGTGGTCCTCAGGCCCAATGTCTGGTCATAACCTCTGGACTTTCAGCAGACATGAAAACCACCCTTATAGACATAACTCTTGATGACTCCTCATTATCTGGTGAAAAGGCTGATTTGGTTTGGAGTGGTTCAAAACGAGCGGGCTAACTTCTTGTTCCCTTCGCCTACAACCCCCTGAAGGAGGCTGTAGGCATTTGAATACATTTTGATGGTCTGCCCCCCAATTCAATTTCTGTCAATGCCAGCCGCAACCCCCCCCCCCCCTCCTCAGACAGTATAGAGGATGTGGAAAGGGCAAAGGGTGAGCCACACACCAGCCTCCTCCTCCTCTATCCCAACTGGGAAGTAGCTCTAGTTCACCCTTGTCAGAATGTTTGAGATGGTGGAAAGCCGGGCGTCCTCCTTTCTACAAGCCTGGACGGCCATAACTTTGGACAAGTGGGTCCTCCAAATTGTAGAATAGGAGTTTGCTGCACACTTCCTACATGCCCCTCCCTGGTTCCCCCCCCCCCCCCCCCCCCATTCTTATCAGACTGAAAAACAGCTATGCCTACCGTAAAGTAGGCGATAGCAGGGCTACTGCAGAAATAATCAGTGGAGTTTGTGCCAGAGCAGGAGATTTGGGCAGGGGTGTTCCTCTATGTACTTCCTGGTTCTCCAGAAGGAGGGTGGTCTTTGTTCGATCCAAAACCTAAGGGTCTTGAATCTTCCTCCACGAACAGAAATTCAAGATACTAACCTTGGCTTAGGTTCTTTTGGCACTGAAAGCAGAGGACTGGATGGTTTCCTTAGACTTGCAGGACACATATTTCCACAAACCCGATCCTGCAGTTACCCCTCTGCAGAAGCCATCCTGAAGGTGGCTAAAGCTACTTTACTTCCTGCATTAACTTACGGACACCAGGCCTTTCCTGGAGCATGCTCCTCCAGTCTTGAGCTCGCCCAAATCTCCACCTACAAAAAACTCTTCCATCTGCCACGTTTTATTCAGCGGGCAAGACTACGATTGGAGCTGGGCCTACAAAGACAATCTCTTCACTGCGCGGCCGATATCCTGAAATATTTTAATAGGACCCTAAAAGCAGGTGATAACACTCTTAAATTCCAGCTAAAAGGAATCCTGTCTAGCCCTGGCAATCCCTGGAATACCCAGATTGTAAAGGCCATAAGAGTGTTAGAGATTGACAAGTCATCTCTCCCCTCAGTCACTATCCCATACTCGGCCTGGAAAAGCACCATCAATAAGCAAGTCAAACTTATTTCTCAGTCCATGGATCTGCAGGCTCTAAAGACATCAACCATTCTATTCCCCTTGAACTCTTCGTATCTTCTTGGGCGTCCACAAGCATACTGCCAGGAAAACTTAAGCAAAGTGGCTCGGAAGAACATAATGATTATGCGACTTCTAGGCTTGCGCTCGACGGCCTTCAACAAATGGGCCCCAACAAGCGAGGGGGGGGCTTGCAGGCTGTGTAAATACTACTCCGAATCATGGCTGCATCTCCTGTGCTGCTGCCTGGCACTAGCAGCCCCCAGAAGGTCCCTTTTGAAACCCTTGTTCTTAAAATGGGGCGCCAGGACGTGCTGGGAGGCCTCGGCCTTGTGTTTTACATCTACTGACATTCAAGTGCTCGCTAGGTTTGGAAAATTTGTGAGACTTTTGGAAAATCTTCAATTATCTCCCCTGGTTGCCATGCTTCCTCCCCCTCCCCCTCCCTCTCCCCCTCAAAGACTCATTACAGACTTTTTTCATCCTTTGGCCCAGTACTCTCTGTCTTAACTATTTTATCCGGCCAAGCATAGCAAAACGCTCACATAGGGAACTATAATGCTGCTCTTCAATAAGCATATTGCTCTCTAAGCCTTGAAAACTGTTTTTTAGCCTTGTTTTTACTTGAGAAATGTGCTAAAAGCTACATTTTATACTTGTGCTAAAGTAGATTTTGTATAGCAATGGTTTTAGGTAACTGTGCTAAATTAATAAAAACTTGAAACTTGATAATTAGCATGAAATGAACCGCCTCGGGCATAAGGGTTTACTGCACCAGATCCAGGTCTCCCACCTCGGCCTCAGCAAGGAGAGTTCTTGAGATGAAAACAGAGGGTCGCAACATGGGTTTCCTTTCACAATTTTGCTAAGCATTACTGCTTATATTCAGAAGAGCGACAGGATGACTATTTTGCCTGTTCTGTCCTCCACCACTTCCTTGCCTGACCTTTCCTTCAAGCCCCTCCTCTAAATGGTGTACTGATTGTTAATCTATTCAAGAGGTGAGGAATCTAGGCGTAGAAGTATCTATAAGGAAACAAAAGTGAATTACCTTCAGTAAGGAACTTTCTTGTGGATACTTCACCTGCAGACTCCTCACCAATCTAGTCCTCTTTCCCGTCTTGAAGGATGATCATAGGCCATATTAATATGGTTGCAAATAGTTTGTTGCATTGCAGCTAAACATACATGATGTTGTTCTCATTCTCCTGCCTCGCTGGTGTAGAAAAGATGGATGGCGTGAGTGCTTTATGCTTCCGATGACATCACGATTATGTTGCTTCAGGTGCAGATGCAGAGCTGGCATAGCTGCCATAGAAAATCTATGGAAACGTTTCGAGATCTAGTCTGCCCCCGGCGATATTCAAGTAGTGAGGAATTTGCAGGTAGATAGAGGATCGACCAGAAATATCCTTGTCAGTTTCTTCCAGCTAGCATCTGGATTTCTGCATCATTTTAAATGGGGTATTTAGGCAGTACATACAGAATTTATCTAACAACCTGGGTTATGGAAAATCTTTTTTTTTTAAAAACAACATTATGGGGCAGATTTACAAGAACTGGCGCATCTCTGCATAATGGCAGAGATGTGTCAGTTCATTTGCGTCACGTAAAAAAACCCTTGCGCTACCATGGATGCTTCACATTTAAAATGCGGCGCACCGTGTCGCAAGGATAGACAGATGCGTGATGCATCTTTCGGTGTAAAGGCAGTGCATTGCTGGAGACTTGTCAGAAGCACAACGCAACTCCATCAATGGTCAGGAATGCCTATTTCATCACCACCCCCTTTTCTGAATCGTTTTTGGCCACTATAGGTGTGGCAGGGTATACTCAGACATGAGTCCCTTTCTCACTGCTCCATCAGGATTCAAGCAAGCCGGGCCGAAGACGGCTGAAATGCCAGAAACCGGTCCCCGGTAGCTTGTCTTCTTTCTGGTGAAGAATTGGCTTGGTAGTTTAGTCTGCCCTGTTCCCATGTTGCATTGGGCCAGGGACAGACTGATTTGCATAGAGCCAGGTTCTGAGCTGGGATGGTGCAGTGAGATAAATAACGGTGATGGATCAAGCCCTGATCTTTGGACTGGGTAAGAATGGTCTGCTTAATTCAGCCACTCTGTTCATCACCACCCCCTTTTTTTAATCATTTTTGGCCACTATAGGTGTGACAAGGTATACTCAGACATGAGTCCCTTTCTCACTGCTCCATCAGGATTCAAGCAAGCCGGGCCGAAGACGGCTGAAATGCCAGAAACCGGTCCCCGGTAGCTTGTCTCCTTTCTGGTGAAGAATTGGCTTGGTAGTTTAGTCTGCCCTGTTCCCATGATGCACTGGGCCAGGGACAGACTGATTTGCATATAGCCAGGTTCTGAGCTGGGATGGTGCAGTGAGATAAATAACGGTGATGGATCAAGCCCTGATCTTTGGACTGGGTAAGAGTGGTCTGCTTAATTCAGACACTCTGTTCATCACCACCCCCTTTTCTGAATCGTTTTTGGCCACTATAGGTGTGGCAGGGTATACTCAGACATGAGTCCCTTTCTCACTGCTCCATCAGGATTCAAGCAAGCCGGGCCGAAGACGGCTGAAATGCCAGAAACCGGTCCCCGGTAGCTTGTCTCCTTTCTGGTGAAGAATTGGCTTGGTAGTTTAGTCTGCCCTGTTCCCATGATGCACTGGGCCAGGGACAGACTGATTTGCATATAGCCAGGTTCTGAGCTGGGATGGTGCAGTGAGATAAATAACGGTGATGGATCAAGCCCTGATCTTTGGACTGGGTAAGAGTGGTCTGCTTAATTCAGACACTCTATTCATCACCACCCCCTTTTCTGAATCGTTTTTGGCCACTATAGGTGTGGCAGGGTATACTCAGACATGAGTCCCTTTCTCACTGCTCCATCAGGATTCAAGCAAGCCGGGCCGAAGACAGCTGAAATGCCAGAAACCGGTCCCCGGTAGCTTGTCTCCTTTCTGGTGAAGAATTGGCTTGGTAGTTTAGTCTGCCCTGTTCCCATGATGCACTGGGCCAGGGACAGACTGATTTGCATACAGCCAGGTTCTGAGCTGGGATGGTGCTGTGAGATAAATAACGGTGATGGATCAAGCCCTTATCTTTGGACTGGGTAAGAGTGGTCTGCTTAATTCAGACACTCTGTTCATCACCACCCCCTTTTCTGAATCGTTTTTTGTCACTATAGGTGTGGCAGGGTATACTCAGACATGAGTCCCTTTCTCACTGCTCCATCAGGATTCAAGCAAGCCGGGCCGAAGACGGCTGAAATGCCAGAAACCGGTCCCCGGTAGCTTGTCTCCTTTCTGGTGAAGAATTGGCTTGGTAGTTTAGTCTGCCCTGTTCCCATGATGCACTGGGCCAGGGACAGACTGATTTGCATAGAGCCAGGTTCTGAGCTGGGATGGTGCAGTGAGATAAATAACGGTGATGGATCAAGCCCTGATCTTTGGACTGGGTAAGAGTGGTCTGCTTAATTCAGACACTCTGTTCATCACCACCCCCTTTTCTGAATCGTTTTTGGCCACTATAGGTGTGGCAGGGTATACTCAGACATGAGTCCCTTTCTCACTGCTCCATCAGGATTCAAGCAAGCCGGGCCGAAGACGGCTGAAATGCCAGAAACCGGTCCCCGGTAGCTTGTCTCCTTTCTGGTGAAGAATTGGCTTGGTAGTTTAGTCTGCCCTGTTCCCATGATGCACTGGGCCAGGGACAGACTGATTTGCATATAGCCGGGTTCTGAGCTGGGATGGTGCAGTGAGATAAATAACGGTGATGGATCAAGCCCTGATCTTTGGACTGGGTAAGAGTGGTCTGCTTAATTCAGACACTCTGTTCATCACCACCCCCTTTTCTGAATCGTTTTTGGCCACTATAGGTGTGGCAGGGTATACTCAGACATGAGTCCCTTTCTCACTGCTCCATCAGGATTCAAGCAAGCCGGGCCGAAGACGGCTGAAATGCCAGAAACCGGTCCCCGGTAGCTTGTCTCCTTTCTGGTGAAGAATTGGCTTGGTAGTTTAGTCTGCCCTGTTCCCATGATGCACTGGGCCAGGGACAGACTGATTTGCATATAGCCAGGTTCTGAGCTGGGATGGTGCAGTGAGATAAATAACGGTGATGGATCAAGCCCTGATCTTTGGACTGGGTAAGAGTGGTCTGCTTAATTCAGACACTCTGTTCATCACCACCCCCTTTTCTGAATCGTTTTTGGCCACTATAGGTGGGGCAGGTATACTCAGACATGAGTCCCTTTCTCACTGCTCCATCAGGATTCAAGCAAGCCGGGCCGAAGACGGCTGAAATGCCAGAAACCGGTCCCCGGTAGCTTGTCTCCTTTCTGGTGAAGAATTGGCTTGGTAGTTTAGTCTGCCCTGTTCCCATGATGCACTGGGCCAGGGACAGACTGATTTGCATACAGCCAGGTTCTGAGCTGGGATGGTGCAGTGAGATAAATAACGGTGATGGATCAAGCCCTGATCTTTGGACTGGGTAAGAGTGGTCTGCTTAATTCAGACACTCTGTTCATCACCACCCCCTTTTCTGAATCGTTTTTGGCCACTATAGGCGTTGCAGGGTATACTCAGACATGAGTCCCTTTCTCACTGCTCCATCAGGATTCAAGCAAGCCGGGCCGAAGAAGGCTGAAATGCCAGAAACCGGTCCCCGGTAGCTTGTCTCCTTTCTGGTGAAGAATTGGCTTGGTAGTTTAGTCTGCCCTGTTCCCATGATGCACTGGGCCAGGGACAGACTGATTTGCATATAGCCAGGTTCTGAGCTGGGATGGTGCAGTGAGATAAATAACGGTGATGGATCAAGCCCTGATCTTTGGACTGGGTAAGAGTGGTCTGCTTAATTCAGACACTCTGTTCATCACCACCCCCTTTTCTGATTCGTTATTTCTATTAGGCATCACTCTTTACGCCTGCCTCAAGCAGGCGTAAGGTTTTGACGCAGTGGTGTTGTAAAAGTGACTCCGTGAAATCTTGTGGATTTCACTGTATCACGTTTATGAGGCTTTGTCACGTCGGAACGCTCGCCCTGCATAAATTATACCTGACGCAGGTATAATGTAGCGAAGGGCTTTACAACGTGATGCATCTCCCTAGATGTGTCACGCGGTAAATATGTCGCAACGTGGCACATTGTTTGCGACCCAGCTGCGTCACAGAGGTGATGCAACAGTGGCGTAAAGTCATCGCAAGAGGCTTGTAAATCTGCCCCTTAGAATATTACACTGTACCAACATATATAGTTTATCCAACTACCTCAGCGAGTGACCAAGCCTATACTGATCTTCATGCAGAAAGGGCAGCATTCAGAAGGATCCATTAGACACTCAAGCACACAGACAGTGAAGGACTCCTGAGCCCACTGCTCCCAGGTAAAATAAATGTATTTTCAGGTCACTTGTGGCAGGTTCCCGACACCTACCCAAACTCATTCAGGAGGGACAGAAAAAAAGGGGTGAATACAAAATCAAATTTGTATAAAAGTAGCACTGACGCAGACGGAAAATAGCCCACACTTTTAGCATTGAGGATAGCATGAGTGACAGAGCAAATATCCATGAGCAGTCATTACCACACTCTGAATGAGTGAGACACCATCCACAGGGAGAAAAGCCACACTTACAGGGATCTAGTTCACACTCAGACGATTGTAGCCTACATCCAAGGGAATTTAGCCTTACCCTGAGGGATCTAGATTATACCCAAAAGAACATAGTCCACACCGAGGGGATTTAGACGATATGGAGGTACCTCACTCAGAGGGATCCAGCCCAAACACATAGGGGTTTACAATGCAGCTAGAAGGATCGGAGATCAACCCCACACTTTGATCTAGGCCACAGTCGGATTACTCTAGACCATACTTGAGTGAGTGAGGCAACCCTCAGTAAGATCTAGGCCATACTCAAGGGGGATCCAGGCCATCCTCTGAGTAAGCAAAGCCACATATTTTGATCTAGGCCACAGTGGGTGATCTGTACTACACTGTGTTTAATGTAGGCAACAATTGGGCTGATCTTAGCCAAGGTCTGGAGTAATGACGGGGAACCTAACAATAAAGATGGTGGTGGTTGTCCTTCTTTAGGGGTTCCCAGAGTTACTGGGCAATATTTTTCTAGGCCCTGATAAGTCCTGGCTTGTTGCAAGGCTGACAGTAATTACAGACTACACAGCAATAGCTCTTGTTGTGCACGGCCCCCGCCCCATGACACCTGAGGAGACTGACACAAGATATACACCCCCACCCGAGGGGAACCCCAACTGAACCCGCCTTTGACATGACCTTTTACCCAAGGGGAATTCATTGAGGTGCGCCTCTTCCCAGTTGGCTGGTGTAAGGTGCCAAAAGACCTTTTTGGAGCACAGTGTGCGGGCTTCAAAATTGAATGAGATTATTCTCCTAATGTCTCTTCTGACGAAGCCATTTAAATCATAGTCTGGTACCAGCCGACCTGGTCGAGTACACCACCTTACTTTGGAGGCTTGCCTCATCAACCCAGATACGTCTCTCGTCCACTGAGAAACTCCTCAAACACTTCTCACCACAGGCACTTCTTTTACCCTATGAAATATTCCTATGGCCTGCCTCCTCGTCCCGAAATGGGCCTTCAAACTAATTTGAGAAACACATCCCTAGCCCAGACATGCATCGATCTCCAAAAACACCCTCCCAGCCTACCAGTCACATCAGAGACCCGATTCCGCACCTCTAACAGGCACCCCACTCTGGACATGCCCTTTCGTGTGTGTATGTATACTCATGTGTAATGCACCCGGAACCACTGAAGTCTCGCGAGAGATGTTCCCTCTTTCCCCTGAGATGTCTCCTCACCTTCGATGACTAACCTCAGACACCCGCTCACCTGTGGGACTGACCCCAGACACACCCTTTCACCCAATGAGACTGACCCAAGATACACCTAGGAGGCCGAGTCCAGACACAGGCTCTCACATTTAAGAGACTCGCTGCAGACACTCCCCTCACCTGAGACAGCGCATTTCACCATCAGAGACTCCGCTGAAACAACGCGCCAAAAGCTGTGCGCAGACCCGAGACCAGAGTCTGGTGCTAACATGTCATGAAGCAAACGATCGTGATAACAAGTGACCGGCAGAGGCCTTTGTGCTAACGCGCGACTGAGGCCCATCACTCACTACCCTTTCTTGATAAGATCACAGAAAGATGTGTAGCAAAACAACTCTCTCGTCATATCAAGGACAATGATCTTCTTGACAATTGTCAGTCCGGCTTCATCCAAAACTGCAGCACTGAAACAGCCCTGCTGCAAGTGATTGATGACGCGCTGCAGATACTCGATTCAGAGGGGTCCTATCTTCTAATTCTCCTTGACCTTCCTGCAGCCTTTGACACTGTCAATCACAACACTCTCCTCAACACTCTTCAATAGAGAATGGACATGGAGGGCACTGTGCCTAAATGGTTTGCTTCCTTCCTCTCTGATAGATCCCAAATTATCAAAATAGCGAACAGTCTTTCATCTCCTTTGGCGGTAGGTCAAGGTGTTCCTCAAGGCTCTATACTTGCACCCACATTGTTCAATCTCTATTTAGAACCACTGGAAATCTCCTAAGTAAATCCGGGATCCACTATCAACTCTATACAGATGACACTCAAATCTACCTCAAGGTTGCCTCCACTCACGATCTCGCCATGCTAAGCTCTACTCTCGACTCGATTCAAAACTGGATGTCAACTCATCAACTGATTCTGAATCCCTCCAAAACTGAATTCCTCCTCCTCTCCTCCTCAATTTCTCCTCCCCTAGTTCAATCATAGATGGATCAAATGAATCTACTTAACAACAAACCCATCATTGTCGACAGTGCAAAATCCCTTGGTGTCATACTAGACAGAAAACTCAATCTAATCTCCCACATCAATTCCATTGCAAAGTGTGCTCGATGCCAACTACGCCTTCTTTGGGGAATTCGTTGCTTCTTACCAGAGCAAGACCTTAAAACCCTGGTCACATCGCTGGTCCTCTCCAGACTGGACTACTGCAATTCTCTTCTTACTGGCCTCCCCAAATCCCACCTGTCCCTCCTTAAATCTGTTCTCCATTCAGCAGCTCGTTTCATTTATGGGGCCAAAAGAAGAGACCACATCACACCCATGTTATCCACCCTCCGCTGGCTTCCCAGAAAGGCTAGAGCTATCTACAAGACTGCCTGTATCACCCACAAAGCCTTGCACTCCTCCTCTCCTTGCTACCTGGCGAATAAACTGAAACTCTCTGGAGGCTCTAGACCATCACGTAATGCAGAAAATTTACTTCTTGAACCTCCCACTTTCAAGAAAGAAAGATCGATGGCCCAATCCTTTTCAGGCAACGCAGTGAGAATCTGAAACTCACTTCCGCCTCAGCTCCGGACCACCACCTCCTCCCAGGCCTTCAAAGCTGACCTCAAAGGCACTTCGAAATTTAATTCACGCTCTCTCTATTTCTGAAGGAAGACCTTCCATTATAGAAAATTCTATTCTCCATGACTATGGAAGTGCCTTCCCAGTGTGTTCTTGTGGTTGGAGTGTTTGCCATTTATTGCAGTATTATCCTTTGTCCCTGTGTTTGGTACTCTTTTGTAACATGCACACGTCACTTTTCTCTTGTAACACACTGATTGCTACCTCTTACATTTTGTTTGCTTTCGATACTTGCACAAGTGCCCCCATTGCCTACGTAACGTTTGTACTTGTGTTTGAGTGTCTGCCATTTATTGCAGTTTTATACCTCTACTGGTACTTTGTACGCTTTTGTAACCTGCACACATGTCACTTTTTCCTCCTGTAATGTACCGTTTGCTACCTCTTGTATTTGGTTTGCTCACAATTGTCACTTTTGCCTCATATAACTTAACATTTGCTTTTGTAATTTGTTCACTTGTAATTTTCTCCTCATGTATCATTACTGTTCCTATTGTGAAGTGCTCTGACACCTTCGGGTAAAGTCCGCGCTATATAAAAACGCATAAATAAATAAATAAAATGGTGGCGGCAAGCAGGAGGGCGCCAGCCTGGCCAACACGTGTGACCTAGCTTTCTGCTTTAACATGATCTGGCGTAATGCGGTGTGCCAACAGGTGTGACCGAACAATTTGTCATGCTCTAACAAAAATCACCAAGGAAGGGGCCATGTGCTCAGACTTGTGACTCGCAGGCTCTGCATTCGCAATGCATATGTGGCTGTGACTCTGATGCCAACACGTCTCTGACTTAGCAGCGAGTCATGTGATGACACGAGGCCAAGCAAAGGACCATGCGTGAACATGTGCGGGAGCAAGGAGCCTTGCGTGTTAATGTGTGCGGCCAAGAAGGGGGTGTGTGCTCACACGTGACTGGGCAGGAGGCTACGAGCTGACAGAGGGAATGAATGAATGAATGAATGAATGAATGAATGAATGAATGAATGAATGAATGAATGAAAAATATTTGTAGAGCGCACGATGGCCAAACGGCTTCCTGGCGCTGGGAGCTCTGAAGAACCGAACAGACAGGGCCAGGAGGTTTAGCAGGGGTAGGCCAGGGCAAACAGAAAAGTTTTCAGCGCTTTACGGAAATGAGAAAAAATAGGGATCGAACGCATAGAAAGAGGAAGGGAGTTCCAGAACCGGGGAGCAAGAACAGAAAAACGGGTTCCACCAGTGCGAGATTTGTGAAAGCGGGGAACAGTGAGGAGGGCAGAAGATGATGAACGGAGAGTGCGGGCAGGGGTGTGACTGGAAATCAAAGAATTGATGAAAGCCGGTGCAGAGTGATCAAGGGCCCGATAAACAAGGCACCCTAGTTTAAACAGAGATCTCTGCAAAATGGGCAACCAGTGAAGGGATTTGAGGACGGGAGTGATGTGATGGGTTTTGGGCAAGTGAAAGATAAGACGGGCGGCCTGATTCTGGATAGCTTGTAAGCGGCGGGTTTCATAGGCAGGGATGCCAGCGAACAAGCTATTGCCATAATCAAGGCGGGAAGTGATAAGGGCGGAAATAATGATTTTAAGGGAGTCAAGAGAAAAGAAACGAGAAATTTTCCGGATCATTCGGAGGGAAAGAAAACAGGAGGACACCACGGCACTGACCTGGCCATGCATGGACAGGTCCTGTCTGACCTTGATGCCCAAAGTTTTAACAGAGGGAACGGGGGTGGGAGGGGGGCCAAGGATGGGAGGCCAGAAAGCAGGGGACCAGGGACTGGATGAGCCGCCAATCAGGACAAGCTCAGTCTTATCTGGGTTGAGCTTGAGGTGATTGGCGCTCATCCACCCAGAGATAAAGACCATGGTGGAGTGAAAAAAGGATAGAGAGTGAGGAGAAGAGGAAAGATCAAAGACGAGCTGGAGGTCGTCAGCGTAGTTATACACAGAGACCCCCAGCTCAAGAAGGGAAGAGATAAGAGGGTGAATATAGAGATTGAGAAGAAGGGGAGAGAGAGAGGAACCTTGGGGGACCCCACAGGGCACCGGGAGGGGAGAAGCAGAGAAGCCGGGAAGGTGAACGGCTTGAGAACGCCCTGTCAGGAAGGAGGTGATCCAGGAGAAGGCAGAACCTCGTATGCCCGCTGCGCTGACACGGTCCAGAAGAATGTTATGGTCGACCGTGTCAAACGCAGCGGACAAGTCGAGGAGGATCAAAGCTTGGGGGGAGTTGACGTCGGCCTTGGCCTTAAGCTCGTCGAGGAAGGCTAACACCACGGTTTCGGTCGAATGACCCGAACGGAAACCAGCTTGGTGAGAAGCCAGAAGCTGGTTCTGTTCAACATAAACAGAGAGACAGGAAGTAACGTAAGATTCAAGAATTTTAGCAAGATAAGGGAGAAGAGAGATAGGTCTGAAGTTAGAGGGAAGAGAAGAGTCGAGACCAGGCTTTTTAAGAATGGGGGAGACAATAGCAGATTTGAATGAAGAAGGGACCAAACCAGTGGAAAGAGAGGCATTAAGAAAGGAGAGAGGGGTATCAGGACAGGAAGAAAAAAGGGTTTTAAGAATACGGGCAGGGGCACAGTCAGTGGGGGAACCAGACTTGATTTTGGTGAGCAGAGCTAGGAAAGAGTCCAAGGGGAGGGGGGGGAAAGAGGAGAAGGAGGATTTAGGCGCAGGGGGAACAGAGTGAGGAGGAGTAAAAGGAGTGACCAAGATGTTATATTTAATTTTTACAATCTTCTCGATAAAGAAGTTGTTAAGAGAAGAGCAGAGGACCTGGGAGGGAGTGAAGTGAGGGCAAGCACGATCAGAGGTGGCCAAGTTGTTTACCAAAGAGAAAATTTCTTTAGCTTTGTTGGCCGAGAGCGCCACTTGTTCAGAGAAGTACTTGGTCTTAGTGGCCAAAATGGCCTGCTTGTACTCCTTAAGAAGGGTTTTGTATTTGGCCTTATGGTCAGGGCAGTAGCTACGGCGCCAAAGGCGCTCTGAGCGTCTAAGCTCCAGTTTAAGAGTCTTGAGCTCCGGGCTAAACCAACGGTGAGCCTCGTGAGGGCGGATGGATTTGACTAGCTTGAGGGGGGCTACTAAATCACATGCAGAAGAGAGCCAGTTACCAACTGCAGCGGCCTGTGAGTCAAGGGGAATACCAGTGAGGTCTGGGGAAGAAGAAGCAAGGGAGTGAGAGAGGGAGGCCAAGTCAACACGATTCCAGCTACGGGAGAAAACATTCTTGGGGCAAAGGGGCTTGTGAGGGGAGCCAGTAGTGATAGAGAAAGAGATGAGGGAATGGTCAGACCAGGTACATGGGAGGATACTGGGGGGGGAGACTATGTCCTGGGATGACCAGACTTGGTCCAGGATGTGTCCGAATTTGTGGGTGGGAACCAGGACGTGAGACTTAAGGTTGAGACAGAGGAGAGTGGCCGTGAAGTCCTTAGATGCTGAGTCCTCCCTGGGATCGCCAGGCCAGTAGTTAAAGTCCCCAAGCAAAAGGACAGAGGAGTTATTAACCACCAGCGTGGCGAGAAGTTCCTGCAGGGAAGCCACGAACAGGGGCATGTTCAGGGGAGGGCGGTAGACAAGGACAACGGTGAGAGGTGCCGGCAGATTGGAAGAGCGAGCGACCAGGAAGTCCACTCCAGCGATGGGTGCTTGGGGGAGAAGCTGGAATTGAATAGTGGATCGGACAATCATGGCAACACCCCCCCCGACCATGTCCGCGGGGCGGTCAGCCCGAAGGACATAATAGGAATGGGGAAGGATGGCAAGAATGTCGGGGAGGGAAGCCTCCGAAAACCATGTTTCCGTTAGGAACAGAAAATCAGGGGAGTCTGTAGTAAGAAGATTAAACAGGTCAAGTTGGTGTTTGCCTGCCGAACGAGTGTTGAGGAGATAAGCAGAAGCAGTGTGAGGGGGAGGTGAGGGTCCAATGGGGAGGGGATCGATGTCTGGCGTAGGGAGGGGAAGAATTGGGTGAGGAGACACAACACGGTCTGAGCGGGGAACATAGATGTCTAAAGCAACAAGATGCTGCATGAGGGTGTGGGGGAGAGGCACATCAATGGTGTAGGAGAGAAGTTGAGCAGGCGTGTATGACAACAAGGAAGCAGGGGGTGTGGCCCCTGGTCCCGGCCCGTCGCGGACGGGCGCAGACGGGCTTAACTTAGGCGCAACTTCGGCGCGCCTTCGTCGCGCCCGCTGCGCTCGTCCGCTGCGCGGCCGGGATAATAGTGCCATAAGTAGGAGACCGGAAGTAGCAGGGCGTGGCAGGGGGTGGAGGGACAGAGGAGCTGCCCCGCCAACCAGAGAGCAGCCCAAGATGTAGCACACGCCCGTCCCCGCCCTCGTGACCTGCCCGTCAGAGGGGGAGGGAACGCTCAGCGTGGGGCGCTCTGGAGGCGGCTAACAGGAAGTCCCAAGAAGATAGGGGGTGCGCGGTGTCCTCAGCGCAGCCCCTGAAGCAGGAGCAGGGTAAGTAAAAGTGTCCAAGCACTTATTTAAAAAGATCGTTGCGCCGTGCCTCGGCAGCGTTGTTGCTCCCGGCGAAGCCTCTGGAGGTCTGGTGATTCAACAGAGCTAGGCGGGACTAGCCCGGCAGGAAGAAATTGCCAGGGGGGGAGGGACAGAGGAGCTGCCCCGCCAACCAGAGAGCAGCCCAAGATGTAGCACACGCCCGTCCCCGCCCTCGTGACCTGCCCGTCAGAGGGGGAGGGAACGCTCAGCGTGGGGCGCTCTGGAGGCGGCTAACAGGAAGTCCCAAGAAGATAGGGGGTGCGCGGTGTCCTCAGCGCAGCCCCTGAAGCAGGAGCAGGGTAAGTAAAAGTGTCCAAGCACTTATTTAAAAAGATCGTTGCGCCGCGCCTCGGCAGCGTTGTTGCTCCCGGCGAAGCCTCGGGAGGTCTGGTGATTCAACAGAGCTAGGCGGGACTAGCCTGGCAGGAAGAAATTGCCAGGGGGGGAGGGACAGAGGAGCTGCCCCGCCAACCAGAGAGCAGCCCAAGATGTAGCACACGCCCGTCCCCGCCCTCGTGACCTGCCCGTCAGAGGAGGAGGGAACGCTCAGCGTGGGGCGCTCTGGAGGCGGCTAACAGGAAGTCCCAAGAAGATAGGGGATGCGCGGTGTCCTCAGCGCAGCCCCTGAAGCAGGAGCAGGGTAAGTAAAAGTGTCCAAGCACTTATTTAAAAAGATCGTTGCGCCGCGCCTCGGCAGCGTTGTTGCTCCCGGCGAAGCCTCGGGAGGTCTGGTGATTCAACAGAGCAGACACAAGACATCCAATGCTGAGGGCATGCACTCACATGTTACCTGCAGAGCATCTGTGCTGAAAGGTCAGCTATATGCGCTCGTATGTGACGGGTCGGTCATGTGCAGCATTTATACATTGAGTGACAAAGGGACCTTGTGTAAACTCCTGCGACTGTGACGCCATTTGGAAACAGGTGTAACTGGAGGGAGTAGTGTACCAACACTGAACGAAGCAGGGGGCACGTGTGACAACGTGAGCGAACTTAGAGCCCTGTTCTAGCATGAGATGTACTGGTCATGTGTCAGTACTGACTGTGCGGGTCATTTATAAGCACGTGCGATTGGATGTCTTGTGCTAACAGACATGCACTGGACATACGCAAACGCATCTGACAGGGTTATCATATGCAAAGGCCTGTAAGTGAGGGCATCACGCTAACGACTGGAGCGCCATGAGCTAAAAAGTGTGACTGATGAGGCTGATGCGAGCGCTTCACCCAGCATGGCTGCGAACCACGAGGACCATGCGATGCATAGGGATGTGCTGATTCATGCATGCCCATTGCACAGGGCGGATGCTCGCAGGCATGGTCACACAAAGGCCTGTGCCCTGGCTGTGCAGCCGAGCTGGCGGCTGGAAGTGTAGAAGGCGGGGTGCTGCTGCTGTGTATGTAAGACAACACTAAGGGTCTTGACTCTTTACTCAGCAAGGCTGAGCCAACGTTAAATAATCAAACAACACAAATGCCAGCGCTGAGAACAAATATTTAGCCTGCTAGTTTTTGGGGGAGAAATGGTTGTTATGAACATAACATAATAACCTGCTTTTAAATTTGCAAGAATACGCTTTTATTACTCTTTTTTACACATCACTGAATTTTTACACATAATTCTTTGTGCATGGACACTAGCTGTGGAGCCGAGCTGGCGGCAGGAAGTGTAGAAGGCGGGGTGCTGCTGCTGTGTACGAGTCACAACCTCTGTGCAAAGGTGTGGACGCCGCGGAACCGGCAGGGGCCCTGGCAGGACCCTGCACGTAACCAATGCAGCCAGCATGGCATCTGCGTGGACTCTGCACTGAGACAGCGGATCCCTTGTATGTAACCAGCACTGCACTGCATCTGCGTGGACTCTGCACGAGAGCCAGTCTATCCCCTGTATGTAACCAGCACTGCATCTGCGTGGACTCTGCACAAGGCCAGTCTATCCCCTGTATGTAACCAGCACTGCATCTGCGTGGACTCTACACAAGACCAGCGTATCCCCTGTATGTAACCAGCACTGCATCTGCGTGGACTCTGCACAAGGCCAGCGTATCCCCTGTATGTAACCAGCACTGCATCTGCGTGGACTCTGCACAAGGCCAGCGTATCCTCTGTATGTAACCAGCACTGCATCTGATTGGACTCTGCACAAGGCCAGCGTATCCCCTGTATGTAACCAGCACTGCATCTGAGTGGACTCTGCACAGAGCCAACTGATACCCTGTATGTAACCAGCACTGCATCTGCGTGGACTCTACACAAGACCAGCGTATCCCCTGTATGTAACCAGCACTGCATCTGCGTGGACTCTGCACAAGGCCAGTCTATCCCCTGTATGTAACCAGCACTGCATCTGCGTGGACTCTACACAAGACCAGCGTATCCCCTGTATGTAACCAGCACTGCATCTGCGTGGACTCTGCACAAGGCCAGCGTATCCCCTGTATGTAACCAGCACTGCATCTGCGTGGACTCTGCACAAGGCCAGCGTATCCTCTGTATGTAACCAGCACTGCATCTGATTGGACTCTGCACAAGGCCAGCGTATCCCCTGTATGTAACCAGCACTGCATCTGAGTGGACTCTGCACAGAGCCAACTGATACCCTGTATGTAACCAGCACTGCATCTGCGTGGACTCTACACAAGACCAGCGTATCCCCTGTATGTAACCAGCACTGCATCTGCGTGGACTCTGCACAAGGCCAGCGTAGCCCCTGTATGTAACCAGCACTGCATCTGCTTGGACTCTGCACAAGGCCAGCGTATCCCCTGTATGTAACCAGCACTGCATCTGCGTGGACTCTGCACAAGGCCAGCGTATCCCCTGTATGTAACCAGCACTGCATCTGCGTGGACTCTGCACAAGGCCAGCGTATCCCCTGTATGTAACCAGCACTGCATCTGCTTGGACTCTGCACAAGGCCAGCGTATCCCCTGTATGTAACCAGCACTGCATCTGCTTGCACTCTGCACTGAGACAGCGGATCCCTTGTATGTTACCAGCACTGCATCTGCATGGACTCTGCACAAGGCCAGCGTATTCCCTGTATCTAACCAGCACTGCATCTGCATGGACTCTACACAAGGCCAGCGCATCATCTATATGTAAGCAGCACTGCATCTGCATAGACTCTGCACACAGACAGCGGATCCCTTGTATGTAATCAGCACTGCATCTGCATGGACTCTGCACGAGCCCAGCGTATCCCCTGTATGTAACCAGCACTGCATCTGCGTGGAGTCTGCACTGAGCCAGCTGATCCCCTTTATGTAGCCAGCACTGCATCTAAGAGGACTCTGCACGGACACAGCGGATCCCTTGCATGTAACCAGCACTGCATCTGCCTGGACTCTGCACGAGGCCAGCCTATCCCCTGTATGTAACCAGCACTGCATCTGCTTGGACTCTGCACAGAGCCAGCTCATCCCCTGTATGTAACCAGCACTGCATCTGCTTGCACTCTGCAGAGACAGCGGATCCCTTGTATGTAATCAGTACTGCATCTAAGAGGACTCTGCACAGACACAGCGGATCCCTTGTATGTAACCAGCACTGCATCTGCATGGACTCTGCATGGAGCCAGCGGATCCCCTGTATGTAACCAGCACTGCATCTGCGTGGATTCTGCACAAGGCCAGCTGATCCCCTGTATGTCACCAGCACTACATCTGCGTGGACTCTGCACGGAGCAAGGGGATCCCCTGTATGTTACCAGCACTGCATCTGCGTAGACTCTGCACAAAGCCACATTATCTCCTGTATGTAACCAGCACTGCATCTGCGTGGACTCTGCGCGAAGCCAGCGTATCCCCTGCATGTAACCAGCAATGCATCTGCGTGGACTCTACACGAAGCCAGCTGATTCCCTGTATGTAACCAGCCCTACATCTGCGTGGACTCTGCACAGAGCCAACTGATACCCTGTATGTAACCAGCACTGCATCTGCATGGACTCTGCACGGAGCCAGCTGTCCCCTGTAACTAACCAGCACTGCATCTGCATGGACTCTGCACAGAGTCAGCTGACGCCCCTGTATGTAACCAGCACTGCATCTGTGTGGACTTTGCACGGAGCCAGCTGATCCCCTGTAAGTAACCAGCACTGCATCTGCATGGACTCTGCACAGAGTCAGCTGACGCCCCTGTATGTAACCAGCACTGCATGGACTCTGCCAGGAGCCACGTTATCCCCTGTATGTGACCATCACTGCATCTGAGTGGACTCTGCACAGAGCCAACTGATACCCTGTATGTAACCAGCACTGCATCTGCGTGGACTCTGCACGAGGCCAGCAGATCCCCTGTATGTAACCAGCACTGCATCTGCATGGACTCTGCACAAAGCCAGTGTATCTCCTGTATGTAACCAGCACTGCATCTGCATGGACTCATCACAGAGCCAGGTTATCCACTGTATGTAACCAGCACTGCATCTGCCTGGACTCTGCAGAGAGCCAGGTTATCCCCTGTATGTAACCAGCACTGCATGTGCGTGTTCTCTACACAGAGCCAGCGGATTCCCTGTATGTAACCAGCACTGCATCTGCATGGTCTCGGCACGGAGCCAGCAGATCCCCAGTATGTTACCAGCACTGCATCTACATGGACTCTGCACGGAGCCAGCTGATCCCCTGTATGTAACCAGCACTGCATCTGCGTGGACTCTGCACGGAGCCAGGTTATCCCCTTTATGTAACCAGCACAGCTCTGCACAGAGTCAGCGGATCTCCTGTATTTAACCAGCACTGCGTCTGCGTGTAATCTGCACTGAACTGTATGTAACCAGCACTGCACCTGCGTGGACTCTGCACGGAGCCAGCTGATCTTCTGTATGTAACCAGCACTGCATCTGTGTGGACTCTACACGGAGACAGCGGATCCCCCATATGTAACGAGCACTGCATCTGCATGGACTCTGCACGGAGCCACGTTATCCCCTGTATGTAACCAGCACTGCATCTGCATGGACTTTGCACGGAGTCAGCTGACGCCCCTGTATGTAACCATCACTGCATCTACATGGACTCTGCACGGAGCCATGTTATCCCCTTTATGTAACCAGCACTGCATCTGCGTAGACTCTGCACGGAGACAGCGGATCCCCCTATATGTAACGAGCACTGCATCTGCATGGACTCTGCACGGAGCCACGTTATCCCCTGTATGTAACCAGCACTGCATCTACATGGACTCTGCACGGAGCCACGTTATCCCCTGTATGTAACCATCACTGCATCTATGTAGCCTCTGCACATAGCCAACTGATACCCTGTATGTAACCAGCACTGTATCTGCGTGGACTCTGCACAGAGACAGCTGATCCACTGCATGTAACCAGCGCTGCATCTGCATGGACTCTGCATGAGGCCAGCATATCCCCTGTATGTAACCAGCACTGCATCTGTGTGGACTCTGCGCGAAGCCAGCGTTTCCCCTGTATGTAACGAGCACTGCATCTGCATGGACTCTGCACAGAGCCAGGTTATCCCCTGTATGTAAGCAGCACTGCATCTGCATGGACTCTGCACAAAGCCAGTGTATCCCCTGTATATAACCAGCACTGCATCTGCATGGACTCATCACAGAGCTAGGTTATCCCATGAATGTAACCAGCACTGCATCTGAATGGACTCTGCACGAAGCCAGTGTATCCCCTGTATGTAACCAGCACTGCATCTGCATGGACTCATCACAGAGCGCAGCGTATCCCCTGTATGTAACCAGCACTGCATCTGCATGGACTCTGAATGAAATCTGCACCCACAAGCCTGAAAGTTACATGTTAGAGTGCTCATAACCTTGAGCTAAGCATGAGCTCAGCATGCAACCATACTACGACACCACCATGGAGCTGACATGCAACGTGCGGACAACTAGCAAGGAACATGCAAAAACATCATGAAACCTGCACAAAACCAATGCTGAGGCGAGCGAACTGGATAGGATGTGTGAGCCTGTTCACTGCCTGTGTTTCTACTCCGCATATGGTGTTTGCGTGTGAGCCATATATTATGTGCACTCTGTGGGTTAATATCTTGTCTGCACTTCTGTGTGCATATGCACACGGAATGTACATCCGTTGTGTGTTTGCATTGTGCTCTAACTACACATGCAGCATGTGGGCACATATATACTGTGTGCACACGTGTGTGCCAGCATACTCTGTAGGAGGATAATAGGAGGACACTAGGGCCCCCATTAGAATGGTGGCGGACTTTACCTGCCCGTCATCCTCCCGGTAAAAGGGACTGTCGGCCATAAGGGCGTGGGTCCCGTGGGCGGAATTAGGATGCGCCCTTCACAGTGGCGGGTGCATCCTGTATTTTTACCATTGCGGCGGGCGGTGCAGAAAGCACCGCCTGCCGCAATGGTAAAAATACATGTTGTGCATTTCAAAGCACAACGTGACAGGCACCGCGCGGTGCATGCCAGGTTGTACTTTGAAATGCAGGGGAGTACCATAGGTATCCCCCATGTGCACCCCCAACCCCCATGGAGTCCCTTGGGGCCCGCAACGGGCCCCCAGAGCAGACTCTGCATGCCTTTCCGTGGCGGCATTGGTAAATGCCCATTGTAATATGGCTGGCTGTGTCTGATAGACGGCCGGCCTGGCGGGGCGATCCGCCGGCCTGGCGGGGCGATCCGCCTGCCATCCTAATAGGCCCCTAGGTGTGTGTTCACTATGGATGTACAGTTTGTGTGCACTATGTGTGTGTAGCTATAAGTACACACAGCGACGATGCGGTGCGTATACAATGTGCATATACTAGCATATAAGTGCACTGTGTGACAGGCCTGTTTACTTTTCACTCTTAATGCAGTCTTTTGAACGTGTATCTAAAGAGTGCATAGTTATGCGTGTGTATACACGTGCCTCTGTGTGTGCCTGTGAGAGCATGTGCACTAAGAGCATTGTGTATGTGTGTCTGTCCTGTGGTGGTTTAGTCTATTTTGTGAAAGCTGGTACAGCAGGCTCGCACGTCACTGACGCGTTGCCGTGCGTAGTCGGCACGTTGTTGGCTGGTGACCCCAACCTTCGCGGTACTCACTGTAGTCGTGATCAGGGCACGGTCCCTCGTCGCGGGGATGCTGTCATTCTAGGGTGCTCTGTCCGAGGCAGCGGGACCTTCACTGCCCACCCAGGCTGACACCGGCCCAGGGTGCCAGGCTGCCCTTCTGCGGTTGTGCTTGGCCGCCGCTGACCTCTGGGCTGTGGGATCCCCGGAGCCCGCTGTCTTATCCTACGGGTCGAGGTCATACATTTGGTGTCTTTTTGTCCTGGTGTGCTTGAGCCTGTGTTGTTGTTTCATCCACTGACTATTCGATTCGTAAGAAATTGTGGCTTCTCTTTCCTAGTTGGATACAGTGGCTGTAGCGGATGGTTGGGTTCAATACTGGGTGTTCTGGGTCTGCTCTCTGAATACTGGATTGCCTGGTTACTTAGTTCCTGGGTTACTGAGTCTGCTTTCGGGTCGTTGTTTCAATTCTCCAGTTTTTGGTTGTGCTGTTGGGTGCAGTTTTTTGTTATTTAGGGTGCTATTAAAGTGCACACTTCAGTTGTTGGGTGAGCTGTTGGGTGGCTGGGACCACTCTTGGCTTGGAGTTGCTCTGAAGGTGTTCGCTTCTTGCTCAGATAGTCAGTGTTGCTGTTGCCTTGATGTTGTACCATAGGGTGCACGCTGCAGTTCTTGTGTGCACTCTCAGATTGCTGTGTGTCAGTCACCCCTGCTGTTGGGGATACAGTTGCAATGTTGGACACGTTCTCGTGTTGTTGGCTACCCCCTGGATTGCTGTCCTTTCTTCTTTCTCGACCCTTGCCCGCCGTTTGCGTGCACTCTCAGTTGCTGACGACTTCACTCTCGGATCGCTGGTCTCTCGCTACCGGGAGGTTGGGTGAACTGACTCTCACATCTGGCTGGGTCCTTCTCGGGCCGCGGGCGCGCTCTCGGAGGTCTGGAATGCGCTCTCCGGTGCGCTTGGCCGCGGGCTCGGAGCTTCGGTCCCGCTCGGCGGTGACTGTCGGCGTCTGCCCTTCCCGGTAAGGGTTGCTTAATTTGCTTCTCTCCCGATCCTCGGAGCTTCTACCTGTTCCCTCCCACTTCCACCCCCACTTGTTGCCGAGCAGTCTCCCGGCGCCGAGTTCCTGAATATCTCTCTGTCTCCCCAGCCCTGCCTCCTCCTCTCACAGGAAATCACAGAGCAGATGATTACCAGCTTCCTTCTGGCCACAAAGATTTTGGAGTTTGTGCAACCTATCGGCTGGCAGGAACCGAGGTAAAAAAAGATGCTGGGAATGAAGAAAAAACCCACAAAAAAGCAAACTTTAAGAACAACCCACCAGTAACCCGCTCCTTTTCCAAACAAAAACAGGCAACCGAATACAGATGTTTTGAAATAGTTATGTGAAAAAGCACACTTTCAAAAGTTTTACCCTTTCAAAACATTCATTAGTATGCAGACCTTCCTAGTCTGGGAGATTAAATCAGACCGCGAGGCAGGGGAGGGGAAACTGGTGTGTGCAGAAAAGTTAATTAATGCACAACCGACTGTATCTTACGCTCTCAACTGTGTGCGAGTTTTATGTAGGGTTAAGGGGAGACATATTCATTGACTAGACAATAGTTCAGTTTGGAGAAATTGGGGACTAAATAACAGCGACAAATTGAAATTGACAACAAAGAATTACGTGGCCTATCAAACGTCCCCCTTTCGTTCTCCTTTCATGGGCTCTAGCTTTATCCTGAGTATTTTAGCATTAATATTTAACTATTTCCCAAACTGTTTTTTCAACAGTTTTCCTTCTGATAAATGTATCACACTCTGCACCTAGAAACCTGGACGGCGTTGAAACGCCCCTCTGGGCGCTATTGCTGTAATAGTGGCTGTTAGGTCAGAAGTCTTCTGTGTGCAATGTGCACTTTTCAGACCTGCTTTATGTCATTCCTTCAGTGGACTTGACAATCAGCAGTCCCATGGGAGCCCCCACCCCCCTTTTAGCAAGAGAGACTTGACAAAAGAAGCGAATTCTTCCGAAAGTAAGTTCACCCAAAATCTACCCCTGCCAGAGCGAGAGTAACTACTGCACCCATGTCCCTGAAATGAAAAATTAGAAGTGCATGTACCCTGACAATTAGTACCTGCTTGTTTCTGAGAAGTGCTTGTACTCTTCGATTAAATGTATATGTACCTGAGTACCTGCTTGTTTCTGAGAAGTGCCAATACTCAGGGCACGAGTCGGGGTACCACGCAGGTGGACGGCGTCCGCCCACTTATTTTCCAGGGTGGACGCCGTCCATCCTGCCATGCTCATCCTAAGTATCCAAAGCGTGATAAAGCGCGCCGCGCACCAAACTTTGTGAAACAGTCCGCTGTGTCGGGCATTTCATTACTGCACTTGACATTCATTGCGGGATAACTAAGCATATGGTTGAGCTCGTGTGTGGGGGCTTTTTCACCTTCATCTACAGCGCTTCTCCGCTTAGCAGAATTATAGCGCCTGGTTGATTGCAGTTATTTGGTTCCCACTGCTCCGGTCTCTGTCAGGAAGAAAGGTGTGTGCCTTTCAAATAAATCGTGCAGTGTTTTCTGATTCTAGCGCCTAGTGAGTGTGCTTCAATGGGAACAGAGAGTGCAAGTTTAAAGGTATGCTTTCCGATGCTGAAGGCAGAAGCACCTGGAGCCAGTCACGCAGTGAATCCAGCCCGCAGGTGAATTATTATTTTTTGAACTGCGCTATGTCTCACGCGCCTCGTGTTTTTATCTCTTGTGGAATCCAGGGCACGAGTCGGGGGTACACGCAGGTGGACGGCGTCCCCCCACAAGTTTTACAGGGTGGACGCCATCCACCCTGCTAATTAAAACGTCCACCCTGCTCATCAATGTTGTGATAAGAGCGTACCAAACAAGCATTTCCAGGTGATTCTGGCTGCATCCAGAAATTTCTCGAACTGCCATTCAAGGGCCATCTCCAATCCTGTCTTGATGCCTCTTCATATCCCTGCTTTTCAATCACCAGCCCCACCTCCCTCACCGTTGCCTCTCTTGATTCCCCCATCAACTCCCTCTCACCACTGTACTTCCTCTCTCCCAATGCACCTCAGGACTTGTTTTGGGCTGATTCTTGGTGAGTGGAGTGAAGAGGATGGAGGAAAAGACTTTCACAGTGACTAAGAGAGAGCAACAGTAGTGTTGGGAGTGAGTGACTCTAAGCAAAAATATTATGTGAGTTGGAGTGTAAGGGGAGAGGCGACTGATTAACCTTTTGAATGAAAAGGTGATGGAGTTCCAGTGTGTGTCTGTCAGAGGAAGTCCCCGAGCTGGACCAAGCAGGAGATTTAGTTGGTGGGAGAGCCAGTCACTCAAAGGGTGTTTTGCAGGCGCTCGGCCCATGAAATCATTGGCCTCTCTGCTGAGGCTGCAGGCCTGTGATGTCACTTCCTGTGATGTGATGTCACGCGCCGTGATGGCATGCGCCGTGATGTCACTTCCTGTGATACTACCTAACTCGGAGAGTCCCCCCACTTCTTTTTTGTAGGACTTGTGCCCTGCCAGTACTCTTCAATTAAAAGTACATGTACCTGAGTACCTGCTTGTTTCTGAGAAGTGCTGGGACTCTTCAATTAATAGTATATGTTCCTGGATACCTGCTTGTTTCTGAGAAGTGCCGTACTCTCCAATTAAAAGTATTACATCACTCTTGAGAAGGGAAAATACTCACCCTCTCAAAATAAAAAAGTGCTGGTACTCTATACCGTACAGTACCGGCCCATTTAAAGCACTGCTGCACCCCCTTTACCAGGTTACACAGTGCCTGCTGGTGGCAGCGGGGTATTTTTCAAGGTAAAGGTCTTTTTACAAGGCACCCTGGGTGATGAAGCTGCCTCGTAGCCCTTCCATGTAACATTCCACCAACCAATCCTCCCTAACTTTCCGAATGTGGGGATATGTATCTTTGTGAATGTATCTACCTCCTATGGGCCCAAAACAGGAGTCACCCGGTAAAAACGATGCGGGAATAGCTGACCTACTACTGCCAGCCTGTTAACTATGGAAGTCATTTAGAGGTTGCCAGGGGTTGCAGCTGTGACTAGTGGCGTGCCCCTTGCAACCCTGGCATCAAAGGTGCGAAATCATTCACAAGAGAACAGGGGCTGCTCACCCTTATGGGCACTGGGACCCACTGTCCGTGCTTTCTTCCCATTTTTATTATACTAAAAGTGAAAAATAGTCTTTAGTTCACTATTGATGTAATGGAAAATGGAGCACTAAGAGCTGGAATGAGACGTTTGCTGGCAGCTAAGGTACGTGAAATAAAATGTATCTTGTGTGCATATATGCAGGTGAAAGTGTGTTTGAGTGGAAGAGACCATGTGTATGTTTGAATCAGTATGTGTGTTCATGTGGAAGAGAGTATGTGTATGTGTGAGCATGTGTGGAGTGAAGGTGAGTGACAAGTAGTTAGTGAGAATGAGATTGTGTCAGTAAATATGAGTGATCTAGAATTAGTGATTGAGAGAAAGTGACTGCAAGTGAAAGTGAGGTTGAATGAATAAAATGCGTGTGAGGTAGTGTCACCAAGTTACATGTATTCTGGGTGAGTGTGAGTGATACTATATGTGCCCAGGGCCTATAAATTAAATGCTATTAGTGGGCATGCAGCACTAATTGTGCCACCCACTTCAGAAACCCTTAAATATAGCTCAAGTCTGCCACTGCAGAGCCTGTATGTGCAATGTTACTGCCATGTCGACTTGGCATTTAAACCACTTTCCAAGGCTTAAACTCCTCTTTTCTTATACATACGTCATCCCTAAGGCAGACCACAGGTAACCCACTGGGCAGGGTGCTGTGTAAGTAAAAGACAGGACACATACTTTTTACTTTTACATGTCCTGGTAGTGAAAAACTCCCAAATTTGTTTTCAACTACTGTGAGGCCTACCCTTTTCATAGGTTAACATTGGGGATTCCTTATTACATTTAATAAACGTAATTTCTGATTGAGAAGGCATAGAGCTGCCATGTTTGGTACCTATGGGCTTGTAATTATAAACCCTATTTGACAATAACTTTGGATGTATTGTTACACCTTAAAAAATGCCACTTTTAGAAAGTTGGTATTTTCTGATCTTAAGCCCAGGGTGCATGCTGCCTGTCTCCATTGCGTGTTTTGTGGGGTAGAGGGGGGTGACAGCGGGGCCTTGTGCATTCCCTCTAGACAGTCGCACACAAATGGAACCTAGGTGCCTTATAGGCCATTCACATCCTGACAGTTCACCCTAGACATTATGGGAGGAAGGTGATTAGACTTACACCTGAATAGGCTATGTCCTGCTTCCAAACAAAGGTCTGCTTAACCCTCTAGAGGGTGTCTGGAGCCAGGGCAGGAGGGAGGACCACTGTACTACTGAAGGATTGCCAATCTGCTGGACTGCTGTGCTAGAAGAACTGCTTTTCTGCAGTACTTTACTACCTGCAGCTCTCTCTACCTGGGTGAGAAGGATAGGACCTACACCACTTGAACCATGAGTGACTCCAAGGGATTGTCTGCTTGCCTCCTGTTCTGAAGTCTCAGGCACATCAAAGACTTCCAGCAACCCTGCAACATCACCTAGACTCTACCATCTGTGAATCCTACTCTGCCAAGTGGTTCCAACCAATATTCCTGCGCTCTTGGAAGTGGATTTTCTGTGCTGAACTATCAAAAAATCATGCATCGCCTCTATTGCGCCGGTCATAACTGATGCATCTCCTTTGATGCCGACACATCGCTGCTCGAGGACATCGCATCACAGGTGTGGATTATTTTGTGAGGTTTTTCACTGTTGTCAGAAATGGGGGTCTCTAGGTGGCAGAGGTACGTACCTTTGTCCAAATAAGAACCCGTGTTTCTAGTCAGGGATACGGGGATACACACTTTAGATAACCCCTGCTCACGCCATGGGTAGCTTTGTACGAGCAGAAAGACGTATCCCAAAGACAATGTGTAAAGTATTTGTACTCAAAACACACAGTAAGACAGTGATAACACCACAAGTGGACACCACACCAGTTTAGAAAAATAAAGTATCTTTAACTAAACTCAACAAGACCAAAATGGCAAAAATCCAACATACATGTAATAAGAATATGACTTAAAAAAGGTTTCAAACAATTTGGTCCACAGAAAACTATGGATGCGTGATTTCTCACTAAGTACCTGTAGATGCGTCAAAATTCACGAGGCCAACAACCGCAGATATGGAAAGCATCGAAAATAGAGAGATGTGTCAGTTCCTGAGACCTTAGGGAGGCGATGCAACAGTCCTGCAGCATGCAGGAGAAGTGTAGGGGGAAGTGATGCGTCGACTCCAAGACAATCCTGGTCCAGGGGTGATGCGTTGGGAAACCTTGACGCACAGGTGTGATGCATCTGGAAAACTTGCTGTGCAGGTGCTATGCGTGGAAATACGGGGTGCGTCAGCGATCGATGCGGCAGTGCCGGGCAGTGTTACGTTGGTTTCTTCTGCCAAGATCCCTTGATGCATCGGTTCTTGCAACCGCGAGAGGCGCTGTGTCGGTTCTGCAGCAGCGCAACGATGCGTGGAGATTCTTCTCGTACAGCGGTGCTGTATCGGAAAAACAGCAGAAAGAAGAGTGATGCGTCGATTTCTTCAGTTCTTCATTTCTTCCAGCTTCCAGCAGCAGGGACAACCTTCAGAGGTCCACAACTGGGAGAGGCACCTCCTGGCAGCTCAGAACTCACAGCAACAGAGTTCAGGGGAGCTGGGGGTGAAGTCTTTTTGTCCCTGAGACTTCAGAACTGACTGAAGCCCACAACACACACAGGCCTCTGGAGATCTTATTAAAGCAGGGCCCCAGCAAAGTTAAAGTATTTGTCCTTTCCTTGGCAGAAACAGCAACTGCAGGCCAACCCAACACAGCATGCAGCAAAGGGACAGTACTCCTCCTCACAGCTCTTCAACTCTTCTCCTTAGCAAAGGTTCCTCTTGAGTTCAGAAGTAATGTAAAGTTCTGGGGTTTAAGGTCTACCACTTGTACCCCATTTTGTCTTTGTTCTCTTTTTGCAAGGGTCTCTAAGCTCAGTCCAAACCAGTTCTGTCCTCACTGGTGAATATGACCACAGGGGGCGGAGACACCATTGTGCAAGGGAGACAGGCCCTATTCAGGTGCAACGAAAACTCCTCCCACTACTCTAAATTCAGCCAAGGTCTATTCAGCTCAGCTCTGAGTCATCCAGGAAGGGTCAGTCACACCTCCACCCCCCAACCCCAGTGGCTCTCTACAGTGAATGCAGACCCCAGCCCCTGTCACTCAAAAAGCAATCAATAAACAAACAGGCAGCAGCACACCAAATGGTTAAACAAGAAAATGCCTAAGTTCTAAAAGTGCCATTTTCAAACGCACAATTTAAAAACCATCTTACTAAAAGATGTGTTCTTAAATTCTAAGTTCAGAGAGCCTAAACTTTATTTCTCCATCTTGCCCCAATGGGAAGTTATAGTTGTAAGATGTTACAAAGTATTTCCCATTCTATCCCAAGGGATAGATAGCCTTTCAATTGTGAAAAACGAAATCGTCAGTATTACACTATCAGGACATGTCACACACACCAATACATGTCCTACCTCTCACATACACTGCCCCCTGCCCATGTGAGTACTTTGGGCCTACCATAGGGGTGCCTTACATGTAAGAAAAGGGGACATTAGGGCCTTGCAAGTGGGTGCACTTGTGAGGTTGACTTAGCAATTAACAAACTGCACACAGACACTGCAGTGGTAGGTCTGAGATACCTTTTCAGGGCTACTCATGTGGGTGGCAGAATAAGTGTTGCAGGCCCACTAGTAGCATTTGATTTACAGTTCCTGGCATACTTAGTACACTTTAATAGGGGTTTATCAGTAAATCAAATATGAAAATCATGGAAACACCAATCTATAAACACAATTTACCCAAAGAACAGAGGCACTTTAGCACTGATTAGCAGTGGTAAAGTGCCCTTAGTCCTATAGTCAACAAAAACAGGTCAGGAAAAAATAGACGGAGAAGCAAAATGTTTGGGGATAACCCTGCAAAAAGGGCCAATCCAATAACTGTTTTAAGTGTTGCACAAATACTTTACACATTGTCTCCTAGGTTAAGCCTGCCTGCTCTGTGCCAAGCATCCAGAGGGTGAGCACAGGCAAATATATGGTGTTTAACTTACCCTGACTAGGATTGCGGTCCCTACTTGGGCAAGGTGTATACGTCTGCCAGCTAGAGACCCCATTTCTAAAATTGGTGATCAGCGGTAACTGTAATTTGGTGTACACTGCCATCCAAATCTAAAACCAGTACATTTTTTTCTTCATTAGTTTTTAATTGTTTTCCCCCCTTTTCCAAATTGAGGTGCCCCAAGCCTTTGCTTGTTGCACCAAGGATGCCTGCAATCTCGATACCCGCAGTGCGAGCTGCTGAAGCTTTGCACCCAGAAGGGACTGAAGGAAGACAAGAAGGTTACCAAATTGGATCTGCATTTTGCCCTAGGGGCATTTGAGGAGTTACATAGATAGCAGGCCACCTCAGGAGAGGATGAGGTGGTTGACAACGAGGACGAGGAGGGATCACTTTCAGAGCTGGAGGAGGATGGGCCAGATCAGGGTCTTGATCTCCCCGGAGAGCCTAACTCATCCCTTTTTAAGGATTAGGAATGCAGGACAAAAACTTAGCTGTGCTTTGGTTAATTGCAGATCACTGAAAAAGCACCGTTTGGAAATCCATGATTATCTTGTTGATAGTCAGGTGGGAATACTTTTTCTCACGGAGACTTGGTTGGATGAGGAGTCAGCTCCAGAAATCTTAGAGGCACTGCCCTAAGACTACGGTATCTATAAGCTGGACAGACCCTCTGGGAGGGGAGGTGGGATCGCTGTGATCTATAAACAGAATATACAGTGCACGCTTGTGCCAGTACAATTAAAGTCCTTTTAGTTTATAAACCTCCGGGAGGTGCAACGCAATTTGTAACTAGCCTTATTCAAAATCTAATACAACCGGCCATGCGGTACGAGAAGTTCCTGTTGTTAGGGGACTTACATTTACATTTTGTTGACGTTTCCAATCTGGCAGCCCAGGAGCTCTGACAAGAGCTGTTAATTTTACAATCTGAGCTTCCCACACATGAGCTGGGACATCTATTGGATCCCATTTTTAGTAACTGGGAAGCTTTGGAAACTGAACCCCCTGTACCTGTATTTGGACGGACCACTTCTTGATCCCTTTTCAAGTCACCTGCACTTTGAGGGAATACGGGTGAATTCGGGAACTAAGAGGAGACAGAGGAAATGGGCTAATTTCTCTTTGGAGAGGTTTTGTACTGCCCTTGTTCAGGGCGGTCCTCCGGGGGAACTAGGGCGGGAGTAAGACCTAGCCTGTGAGGCCTTGGACCAGCGCATTTCGAGTGCTCTGGACAGCACGGCGCCTTGGTCTAGTACAGGTTCCGTGAGGCGGCTAAAAAACGCCCCTTGGTTCAATGCGGAGCTGAGGCAGGTGAAGACAGCATGCAAGCGTCTTGAGAGACGCTGGAGAGTCAACTACTTGCCTACTCACTGGACTGAATATAAGTTCAGTCTCAAAAACGACCACACCCTAATTAGGAAAACTCGCTCTTCGTACTTTGCAGACCGGATTGATAAAGCGGACTGCTCAGCTACGGAGTTGTTCCGAGTGTATAAAGAGATATCCTCACTATCTACCATAGAGGTACCCAAGGTTGGATCAGTTGAATCCTGTAATCAGATAGCAGAGTTCTTTGCCACTAAGGTTTAAGATATCTACTCTACCTTCCCCATGGAAGCCAGGGACGGGTCTAGCAGAGAGGGGGCATCCAGTGGTGGGATAACGGAGTCTGAGTGCCTGATGACGTTTAAGGTTCCTGATGGTGATATGCTAAGTAAGTTAGCTAGTAGCGTGAAATCTGGCTCACCTAAGGACCCTGCACCATCAAACATTTTGAGAGGAAATAGTGAGACTTTAGAGCCTTATATTAGGTATCTGTTAGAGCTCTCTTTCAGCCGAGGCAAAGTACCAAAACCCTGGAAGGAAGCTGTGGTCCTTACTCCTTCCTCTGAAAAAGAAGCCACAGATTAGTAGAGCTCAGTTAAGTAATCTGCGTCCTATTTCACTCCTCCCATATTTAGCGAAAATCGCTGAAAAGATGGTTAATCAACAACTAATAGCCCACATTGAGACCCATAAACTGCTTCACCCTTCGCAATCTGGCTTCCGTGCTCTCCACTCTACGGAGTCAGTCTTGCTTGTCTCCACGGAGACTCTACGGAGGCACGTGGTTGAGGGTCACACTGCGGCACTGATTCTTTTGGATCCCAGTGCCGCATTTGACACTGAGGCTCATCACACCTGGCTGCAGTGTCTTAGGAAGGGTGGAGTAACAGGGAAGGCGTGGGACTGCTTGGAATCATCCCTTCAAGATCGCAGCTTTCAGGATGCTCAAGGGCCCTTTCGGTCAAAAGCTTTTAGCTTGAACCAAGGGGTCCCTCAGGGCTTTAGTGTGAGCCCGACCCTTTTCAATCTCTACGTGGCGCCTGTGGCTGCAATCACTGAGCAATATGGGGTGGAAGTGGTGACGTACGCCGATGACACACAGCTGGTTGTGGCCTTAGCGCAACCTGCTGAGAATGCTGCAAGTAATTTTGCATCCTGTCTCCAAGATCTTGCTGCTTGGATGGCTAGCAATCGCTTCAGATTAAACGGCAATAAAACTGAGGTACTGATTGTGGGTAAAGCACCTTCAGTCTGGACCTCAGCATGGTGGCCCCAGGTGCTGGGGCCTCTCCCTGTACCAAATGATCAAGTCAAAAATCTGGGGATTTGGATTTATTCTAAAATGTCTTTGGACTATCACACAAGGCCTGTTGCTGGCGTGTGCTTTGGTATCCTACGCAGCCTTAATAAAACCTTGGATTTACTCCCTGTAACAGCTAGGAAATCCCTGGTCCATGCCTTGCTTACTTCAAGGCTGGACTATGGGAATGTCCTCTATCTGGGAGCGAGTGTAAGCTGCCTCCAAAGATTGCAGCGCATCCAGAATACTGCCGCCCGCCTGGTGTTGATGCTACCTAAGAGAAAAGCCTCTAAAAAAGCTTTGGAGACGCTTCACTGGCTGCCAGTTAGGGAGGGGATCCAGTTTAAAGCCCTCTGTGTAAGTCATAGGATTACACAGGGGAAAGGACCTCGCTTCCTTCTTAACCTCTTAACTCCATACACCCCGAATCATCAATTGAGATCCCCGGGGGCGGGTTTAGTGCAGTTACCTAAAATCAGAAGAGCAAGAATGGGAGGGAGGTCTTTTCGGTTCAGGCTCCGTGTGGAAACCTCAGAGGTGGTGTTCCGCAAGGATTTGAAACCGTACCTATTCCCCAAGGATAGGCACTAAGAGATCTTGGTGGGGACGGCACAATAGTATGGTCATCTGGTGGCCAAGTTATTAGCGCGGGGACACACTGGCCAGTGTAACCAGGCGCTGTATAAGCTTCAGTTATTATTATTATCTCCAGCAGATGACATGGATGCTGCTGATGCTCAGGATGGATTAGGGAGCCCTGTGTCTGCCCCAGGACTATTACCACTGCAGCTGGAGAACGAACAGGAGGGTTAGGAGGGGTGTGGGGGGTGGAGGGGGTGAGGGTTGAGCTAGCCAAGTCAACAGGGGAGGACAAAAGCATGGCAAATGAACATAAACTGAAGAAGCTGGACATGCAAGCCAAGCAGGTGGTGTCTAGCAGCAATGGTGGCAGCATACCTGCAGTATCCCAAAGAGAGGGGAGGATCCATATAACAAATGACTTAGTGCCCAGCTATGTCGTTGGGAACAATATTTGCAAATGGTTCTCCATTTATGAGGTGGCTCTAATGGTGCACAGGATCCCTGAGAATTTCTAGGGGGTGAGAGCGGAGAGCTAGTGGAGGTATATGCCCACAGCGGGGAGAAGGGGGAAACACTCCTTACACTAGAGGTAGAGAACTGATTGGCCAGTTGATTTATTCTCCCTCAGATTCCATTACCCAAAATACTCAGAGAAGGCACAAACCAAATTGTGTTTGGTCGGGTAAGATTCAGTCTCCTCATGGGTGTATTCATTTTTATCATTTATTAATTTTATCATGTTGCACAATCAATGGAGTCTCTGGCAGTTACTATGTGATTTCGTGTGAGTTGCTACCATTTTTTTCCTGTCCTGATGAAGACATCATGCGATTCGGTTTAAGGGGTCGAAACGCTGACTTGTTGGGTTCCACTTGTGTCATTCATTGTTGGGCTATTCAAATATAAATATATATATTGTATAAATATATATATTGTAGGATTTCCCATAATGTGTTCTTTTCCTATGGATGTGCACCTTAATATATATTGTAAATATTGCCCAGTATATGATATATTGATATTGTTTGATTCACCTGTTTACACTTACACTGCATCGTCACTTGGATAACCTGTATTGCTTTGACTGTCTATTGGTCTCATGTTGTGATGCTTTATTAAAAACACTGATTACTTGTGAAATTGTATTGACTGTACTAATACTTGGCCAATTGCATTATTGTTTCGTATATTAGTTAATGGCTCAATGATTCCTAGGGAAACACTGTTTTTTAATGCTCTTATTGCCTGTGTTCCTTGGAATACTGGGAGCCTTTTATTTTTGATGAATTATTTCCTTAGCTTGGCACACCATGATTTAAGTTGAAAAGTTATTAAGTCCCCGTTCGGACCCTGTAGTTTCAAATGTAACAAAAATTATGTGTACGTATGTACTACTGGACCTCATGTTTTTTACAAATGTTCCTGAGGGAGAAAGTCCCCGCATTCTTCTTAGAAGAGGTCAGGCTCACTTACTTTGCATGCACGCTATAATTGAGAGTATGTATTAATTTCCACCACTTTCAAAGATCACTAGCCACCACCTCAAGAACACATGGTAAATACCATGGTTATGAGCACTGTTTCATTTCTGCAATAGCCACTGGGTCCAGCACATTATGCTTTAGGTTTTGTGAAATAAATTCAGTATGCAATATGCACTCTCCTGATTAAATAAAATATTAACTAAAAAGCAAACCTGTTTAAACAAGTTTTTGCCCCAGTTTATTATTGCTAAAACATGAACATTTATTAATTTAAATAAAACCATAATCTCTGTGCTTCGAACGAGTGATAGGGATATGCAATTTATCATGAATCAAAATATTTTAAGAAGAAAGAATTTAGGCCACTAACAATTCAAATCAATTATATTGTTCAATTAATACATGTGAGCATTACTCCTTTTTTAAATTTATTTTTTCCCAATCCCTAGGATTTATTGATACACTTCTAGTTGTAGTACACAGTAAATGAATTATTAAATCCTTACAGTTTGTGGTATAAATACTTTAGGTTCCTGTTGCTCTGCTATATTTTGTGACTCTATGTCGCTTCAGATGAACGTATAGGGACCTATTAGCATGGTGGGCTGAACTCCACCCACCTACCGGCGGTGGCGAACCCCCTGCCAAAACATCCCACCAGACGGCCATTTACCCCCCACCACATTAGCATGGCGGGGGTACCGCGGCAGACGGAAAGACCGTCCACCGATTTTCAGCCATCACAATTGCCTGCCGGACGGAAAAGGCCCATAATATTGTGACGGTGCCTTGTAGGCACCGCCATCCATATTACTATGATGGGGTGGACTGCCTTCCCATGGCGGCGACTCAGCCATGAAAAGGCATACAGAGTTTACTTTGGGGACCCATTGCGGGCCCCTGGGGGTTGGTTTGTGGGGGGCTGCACTAGAGGGATACCCATGGTATCCCCCTACATTGGCATTCACAAGGTGGCAGGCACGTTGACTGAAGTCCGCTCGCCATCCTAATGGGCCCCTTAATGTTTTTCATGCATTTCATTTAATGCATTACATTTCATGCATTACAAAAAAAGGAAATTAAGTAATGCTCCCCTGGTATATCATGTCAGCACCCTAACATAGGTGGTATTGTTCTGCCAGTTATTGTAATGTCATCATCATTAAAGTCACGTGACATCATTTCCTTGGAAGATTAATGTCCATGATCATGTGATGGCACTTCCTGTGATGTTGTAAAGGTGAAAGGGGGTGTGATTTTACTGATTCCACCCCTTGTATTTTGGTGAATTGATATCCATGCCACTATCATGAGATTACAACTTTTGGGCTCAGTATCGGGAATAATATGCAGGGGCTAGCCGGTGAAATATGTGGCCAGAAAACCAGGTTGTATTAATGATACTGGATGCCATACTGGCTGGTTCAGAATCCCACTCGGTAATCATACGTGGAATTCCACACCCAGTAAAACTTGTGATCATGTTGAGAGTTTTCTTTCTGCAGAAATTCCATTCCACACAACTCATTATAAGGGCCTTTGTCTTCCTCTGGCATGGCGAATGACAATTTGGGACACTGTGTATGTTGACCAAAAAAGTGACTTACCTTTAGAAACAATATTTCTGCTGGATATATAATTTCCCTGTAGATTCCTTACCTTCAGAATATCTTTCAGGCGGCAGACAGAATCTTTAAGCTTTTTTACCCAGTCATATGTCTCCATGGTGTACCATGTAGATTCATCCATGGCAATGCCCAGTGGATGTGAACAGGCCACTGGGGTCTGTTCCTGGTTCTTTTTCCACGTCCGATTGAGGTGTTCAGAGACAAATGCAGAGAGCATCAAAAATAGTGAAAATATCTCATCTGATACATGTGCATGTCTTGGGTTCTTTTTAATCATAACACACACTCATCATCGAGGAGGGACATTGTGAAGAATCCGTTGGTAGATTATGTGTCCACCAGAAATATTTTTACTGAGGATATGTAACTTTTTCTTCTGATGGGTACTTCTTCTTTCAGATTCCCCATCATACCAATAAGTTCCAAAGCAATTTTCCTCAGGAGGGAGAGCTGACTAGTGCTGGTTAACCAGTAATTCATGCAGCACATCCCGGACAATGTATACTTCACTACATGATTGAACTACGAGGCAGTAATGTTTAGCAAAAGTATGCAAGGATGACCACGTGGCCTCGCAGCAGAAGTCTACTAGTGAGAAGCCTCTAAAGAGAGTTGTGAAAGAAGCAATATTGGCCCTAGTAGAGTGGACATGCATACCTTCTAAAGGGTCTTTTGTGGCCAAGGCGTAGCAGAGCTTAATAGAGAGGATAACTAAATGGGAAACTGCCTTGCCCGTCTTGGCTCTGAGGAAGCCCCCTAAGAACCAATCATCCTGTTGATTGTGGTCAATGTACAGAATACCTCACATCTGGGGTCTGGTCTGTGTGGCTACTCTTCCTCTGTGGTGGGATGAGGAGGGAGATAGATGGAAGAGTAATGGATTAGCTCATTTGAAAGGTAAATACCACATTTAATATAAGTTGTGGGCCAACTTATCCAGGTAGAATATCATGAATACTGGATGAAATGAGAGGGGCTGACTTTCTCTGCCCTCCGATTGATGTAATTGCGTCCAGAGTACAGTCTTAAGAATGAGAAATTGAGCCAGGCAGCTCTTTAACCGCTCGAATGGGGATGCCATAAGGAATGCCAACAACAGATTCAAAATCCCACTGAAGAACACTAAACAGACTGGGAAGAAATACATACAGTAAACTGTTTAGAGAATGCATCACTGTCTGTGACTTAAAAGTTGAAGACTGATCAGGGAAACACATGAAGGCAAAAAGGGCAGTCAAATAGCCCTTCTCAGTAGTTATTGATAGACCCTGCAGATGCAAGCTATAGTGCTAACACAGAAAATTGGAATGCTGAGAATGAAATTGGCCATTGCGTATAATGGGGCAACCCTGTATCCCTCAGAACCTGCGTATAGTAGATAAGTGCTACAATATGTTCTGTTGGCCCATTCAATTACTTAGTTGTAATGATAATAATTCATAGTCAGTCTTATCAGTAATTTAAACTCTAACAAATTAATCAGAGATACACCACACAATATACTTAATACAACATGTATATGTCATATGAGTTTATTGTATTACATGTGGCTGCTATAAAATCAAATTCACAAAATTTATATTTTGACAGACAATGAGACTTAAATTGTGACAGTACTTAATGCAGACTTTTAGAAAATTAGAACACAATTTACATCTCACAACAACATGTAAAAACAGACAAAATTCATAGTATTCTGTCTTTTTCGATCAATGCAGTTCAACTACCACCCTATTTTGGTTTCACACTGGTTTAGACTCAAGATGTGAAGTGCCTGTGCATTGACGTTTTGACCCAGGATGCATGTGTTATTACAAAAACATCACCGAAGGTCTTCTTCAGGACTGGTGGCAAATCATACAGACAGCCTATGTAAAAAAACAGGGTCAAGTATGAATGAGTGTGGTGTATAAAACCAATATACAGACCATAGTAGTTAATACAAAGGCCTGTTGAGAAGACTCACCAAAGAAAATGATGGACTCATCAGGATCTTGGATAGAGCCCGAAGAGAATTATTCAGATTAGGTCCTTGGTCAGGGCATGCACTTGTTCTCCATGTACAATTCTGGGGCAAACATTAAATTTAAGCTATAATTACTTCAAAAATAGACATAATCATGCCTCTGTGAGAGGAGCCAATGATGGAAAATAAACTCACCTATCTGGATGGTTAATTCAAACAAGGACGACCTGAAGTGATTCCGGGAAGCAACTGTTCCAATGCTAAATGAATTGACATGAACGTGGCCTAGTGAAGAATATACGTATTGGTAAATTCAAACATACACGACCCAAGCAATAATTTTAACAGTGGTACCTTGAAACGTGACTCTATCCCACCTAGTGATACAAGTGAACCTCAAAACGTTGTGACTCGAATTGCCAGTGAGTACATCTTGATTGGAGACACCTCCGGCGCAGTGAATCAGATTATTAAAAAAAAGAGTGTTCCATAGCCGTGACAATTAGGGTGGCCTGCACAGTCTGTGAATGGATATGAATATAACATACACGGGACCGTGCACAAAATTGCAACACAATTGGAGAATGAAATTCGTTCAGACGTTCGGCTTGCACCATTGAACAAACTTGTTCCGGTGACCCACACAAATAGATTTTGTGGCCGACTTCCTGACAACCAAGATGACCTCTGTTTGAGAAGTTGGCCTGTCATATGATGTCCACTATTCTAGTGGGCACCTTGTACCAGTCCAAACAACCCTTATTGATGGTAGGTTTAAAGTCAACCTTTATAGAAAGCTATCCTAGTTGTAGCTGTGGAGAGCAGCCTTCAGGCTAAGACTTAGAGGCGAGTTAAACAAGTTGTTTTACCAGTTATAATCTCTTGAATGATCAAATGAAAGCACACCACACAAGGTATATATCAAATATATATGTATCTATTCTAAACACAACCCCTCTGGACTCTTCATGAGGTCAGAGGTAAAAGTACAGTACAAGGAACTTAAATAGCATACGATAAGATGCACAGTATACGTTATGCCCTAGGGGTCTCAGAAACCATATACTAAAATAGTGGTACAAGAACCATGTGAGGGATAGAAAGCAGGCCCAAGGCCTGTAGAACCGCTGGGACAACCAGGAACCACCCAGGGTAGGGACGCAGGAGGCCCATGGGGAACGCGTGCAGTGTCTAAACACAGCCGCGGATCAAACTTGACTTTCTATTGAGACGAACAATTTACAATTTTAAAGAATAAGGGCACTTAGAGGTGAACTACGATGAAACCCTTTTAGACTAGGACACTTCGAGAGTCAAGACCCACGGGAGCACCGGAGTACTCGTCTTACCTCACCCAGGGAAGCCGATGCATAGGTGTCTTTTGGTGTCGGGTTTCGCCGTCGATTCCAATGGAGAGCTGCGAAGAAATGCTGCAGGCGACCAGAGGGTAGATCGGAGATGTGAAGAACCTGAAAGCAGAGAGGACAGAGTCTGGGTCACTAGCCGGTGACAAGGATGGCGACAGGAAGATGCCAGCCGATGTCAGGTGTTTTCATGTGAAAGAGGTGAAGCTTGACTCTTCAGCCACGAGGACCAGGAGGCGGCGACGACAACCAGGAGCTAGATTTGAGCTGTCCCACAAAGGATGTTGAGTGCTGCAGCATCGGAATCCAGATTGGACCCAACAAGCCTTAGCAACAGCAACCCATGCAAGATGACAAGATTGGCTTTGGTTCAGACAAGCAAGGTTTGGGGGACTCCTCCTTTGGAGGAGAGTCAGAGCACGTCTAAGGCAACCAGGAAAGCTCAAGAAACAAATGATTGGCCTTTGTGGGGGCTCACTAGCCAATGGACTAGGAACCGCAAAGGAGCCTCGAGCTGCGGTGAAGAAAGGGGACTCAAGGGTCACTCGTGGAGTGCTGGCCTCTGTACTTAGGTGCAAAAGGTGCTCGGGGCAGGGGCTTCAAATACCCCAATGCACAACTTCGGGATACCTCAGGAAGTAGGTGCATTTGCAAAAATGCAGGATGTCCAGGAGTTTCGGTCCCACATCTCTCGTGTCAGCTACGGGTCTCAGCTTTGCTGGGATCTCGGGTCAGCTACAGCGATGTCTGTAAGTCCATGTCCTGTGTCACAGATTCTTCGGGATCCGGCGAGAGCCTCGAAAATGCAGACTGGCAAAGATACTTTTGGTGCCTGTTTGGACAGGGTGGTCACTCCTTGACCACAAGGGAGATTTCTTCAGTCTTCCAGTCGATATGGAATGTCAAAGGTCCAAGATATATGTTGCAGAGTTTTGTCCAGGCTAATCTAAAGTCCTAGGAACCTAGGACTTTAGATTAGCTTCTTATAGTACGTTTAGGGGTTGGACTAACTCAAGGGTCCCACCTATGGGAGGACCTGAGGAGGGGGTGGTTACACCCCGTCCGCTTTGTCCAGTTTCATGCCAGAGCTGGGGCAGAGTGCCCCAGCAACCGGTTTGAACTGGCAAATGCATGGAGCACCTTGTGTGCCCCAGGCAGTGTCTGAAAAGCATTTACTGAATGCAACCCACCCTGCCCCAATACACTAAAGCCTGTCTGTGGAGGTGCTAGCACCTCCCTGGACAGGAAACCTATTTTCTAGGCCTCCCCTGCCGGAGTTTCGTCCAGCAGCAGGAGGGCAGACTCGTGTCTCTGGCAGCAGCATCCATTTTGTGATGCTGGGGCTCTCTTAACTTTAACCGGGTATACCAGTGTGTACATGTCTTCTCCCTCTAGAAGGGTGGAATGCTACCCCCGCCGCAAGAACTGGCGGGGGGGGGGTAATATTCCAAAGTGTTTGACACCAAACACGACATGTTTTGATAAAGCCAAACCAAAGTTAGCATTAACCGCGAGGATTATAATGCACTTAAGAGTATATGGTATGGCTATATCATAGAACAGCTATAAGGAGATGGTTCCGAAAGCTGGAGAGGGGCTCAGCTCATGCTAGGGCACCTCACATACAAAACCAAGCACTCTGCGTTCAGGATTGTCAAGGCCTGCCATCGGAGTGACTTATAGGTTACTATGTGTCTATATGTAAAGGTAGATACAGGTATACTATATCTAAGTAAGGGGTGCTTACACCACCTTACCCAGGCTGCAAGTGCAGACCTGTGGTGCCATTTTGGAAGGCTAACCAGGGGTGACATACTACATGCTTCAGCCCCTGGTAGGCCTCTGGGGTCCCTATGACCTGGATACTTAAGGTACCATATACAGGGACTCACAAGGGTGACCAGTACCCAATCTGGTATGTACCTAAAGTACATGGTATCAATTTAGAGAGAGAACAGCTAGGCTGTGGTCCTGATTAGCAGGGCCACAGCCAGACTAAAGTCGAAAAACCAGTGAAACACAGCAAAAAGTGGGGGTAACCATAGGAAGCAGACCCTACTCTCCTACACTCTGCACCTTCCGATAGTAGTCAACAAACTATAGTTCAGGAACAGTTCAAAGCTACTGAGATTCAACAGCATTTCATTGTCCATATTAACCAGATTCAATGAGAAGGTTGAGAGCGTTAACAGAATATTGAGAAAGTAAATATCTAAAATAAGTGAAGATACAGGACTCAAATGTCCAGATGCCTTACCATTAGCGCAAATGTGATGAAAGATTATACTGAGTATGAAGGAGATTATTATAGGCAGACAAAGTGTTGACCCTTCCACCCCTATAGTGTATTCTGCTTTACTTGATTTGCATGTCTCTGATAATGTGATTTTAGAACACTGCAAACAATTGATTTGCTGTCTCACCACCTTCCATTTTTAAGTTCTATCTCCCCTGCCTACCAGCCCCAACGATGATCAGCCACAATTTGCAGCCAGGTGAATGGGTTCACATTAAGATTCACCAATGAATGTCATCAGTTTAACCACAGTGATGAGGTCTGTTCCAAGTCCAGCTGATCACCAACATTGCTGTCAGGTTCTGAGGACTTCCTACCTGAATCCATGCACTACACTGCAAACCGACCACAGAGCCAAAGACATCATACCCACTGACAGAGAGCCCCTGTCCCGGCAAGCATGCCACAGAGGCATAGCACGGATGTAGCCCTCTTACTGCCTATGGCTACAGTCTGCAATCTCAGCAGTGGGAAACCTCACAGCTACCTATCTCAAAATGTGGCTGGCTGACCATCTTAACTGCTAATTTGTTTGGTTGGTTCATTGTGTGGCTGTGTGAGGTGGGGCAGGCGTACTGAGCCCACTGGCCATTTTAAGAACTAGCATTTCTTTCAACAAAGATACTTTTTTGTAGGTCATAAACCAGTTCAAGCAGGACTTGAACCTTTCTTCATGCTGGCTCTTATGTGGCAATGACTTTAATATGGGGGTTATGTTATGGTATGTTATGTTATAGTTAATTTGTATAGCGCTCGTACACCAGATTGGTTTCTTGGCGATGCTTGGAAAGGTGATGGGTGGTGAATTTATTCGAGTGATTACTCGAATGCCTTTTTAAAAAGCCATGTTTTTTTAAGTTTGCGGAAGAGGTCTGTACAGGATCTAATCTCTAGCGGCATGTAATTCCAGTATCTTGGGGCCAGTGTGGAGAATCTGGATCCTCCAAATCGTTTCTGTATGAAAGAAGGTGTTGTCAAAAGATGCAAATGGGCGGATCTCAGATTACGGGTTGGACTGTATCTTTTGGTCATGCTGTTAATGAATTTGGGATTTCTGCCATTCAAGGATTTGAAAATAATGCATCCCAGTTTGAAGGCGCATCTCTGTGATATAGGAAGCCAGTGAAGTTTTTTCAGAAGAGGGGAGACATGTTGGCGTTTGTTTTCCTGCAAAATCATGGGTGCCTTTGATTCCAATTCATTTAACTGACAAAAAATAACATTTTATCCCTGAATGCGATGTCTACACTATTTGTGTTACCCTCAGTGATCTGACTGTACTGCCGAACTAAGAACTATTGCATTCTACTATCCATTTAACTGAGCTGCCAATGGACTAGTTTGTGAAGAAGGAAATGGTATCATTTTCTTGGAATGCAGTGAGTGTAATGGGATTATACATAATCAAACTTCCCCTATCCCTTTTCCAGTCTTTGCCAAACTTTAAATCTCAGGAACTACCTTTAGACTGGTGTGCACAAGAGAGGCGTCTCTGATCTAACAGGAACGTTCACTGCCTGTGGCAATCAGGCTTATGTTTGGCTACTCAAAGACTTGTCTGCTCCTCGCTACACTACATATGCTCAATATCAGAAATTATGTTGTGCGCTTCCTTCCTTGCGAGAGAGAAAGGAAAGAGACATATCAGAGATTGTATGACTCTTTGATATACTAAGCTATGAGATAGGCTCACCTACCCATGAGATTGTGTTGCTTAAATACAGGAGAGCCATATAATGCTCTAAATGGATTAAATACTCAATTAATAGCCCAAGGAACAATAATCCTAGAGAGTAGGAGAGCACTATATTTCATCTTGGTCAATAGGAGTAGCATCTGGATGATAATTGGAGTTGGAGGTTGTACATACATCACTGATATTTCTGTAGGGACCCACAAACAGATTGGGACTATACGACAGTGTCAAATATTTACATACAATTGAATTTTGAATATGAATGGTGGAGTCTGGGGTCATAGCTGAAAAGTATTTTTAGAGGATGGGGTATGGAACTATTGAGGGACATATTATCAAGAACGGCATTAGAAATTATTGCGGTTTAGCGGCAGAAAACGGCCGCTAAAGCGGCGATAATGGGCTTGATAATATGCGCTTGAGAATTACAATAGAAGTCCATGTTCTGGTGCCCCTTGGTTCTTTTGACCGCAATAGTTGCTTTCTTGTAGATTTACCTTCTTGCCAGAGTCTGTTTTACCTCCACCATAAGTCTTTCTGGAAGCAAAGGCATCTCCCCATCTTATCCTCTAGGAGCCCATGATTATCATGATGATGCTAACGATTATGATACTGATGATGAGTTTGGTGATGGTACTCTTGCAAGTGGAGAAGATGGTGAACGTCAAAATGTGTTGTGATAAGTAGATAGTGAAGTATCTTAGTTTTGCAGTTTTTTAGTGCTAGAAGGAAGGATTGTTGAAGATTTTAAACACATTAGCCTGTGTTGTTGTAACTGTAACCTGCTACAGGCATATTTAATTTCATATGGTAACTTAGCCTAGTAACTGTGCCCATCTCTGAGCATTGGATACGTTGCATCTTGGCACAAAAACCTAAAGTGTACAAACTAGCTATCTCTACCAAAACTTTGCACATTTTATTTACTTGTGAAAGCCTCCTATTAGTTCAAATGAGCCCAGCTAGACACCTACTTGTTCTGTTGATGAGAATTTTGTCAAGTGATCCATACTCAACTGTGGGGCATATTTACAAAGAAGTGTTGGAGCATGTCATTAGCCTCCTTGGCTCAACACCACGCTACGCTACTTGTGAAACACAGGGCTGCACCATATTTACAAGAATATGCTGTGATGGCGCTAACCTTAGCTGCTTAGAGCCAACGCAGGCTCCCTTGCACCATGGTGCAAGGGTGTCTGGGTCAGGGGACGATTGTTTATGTAAAGGAAGGTCCCCCTTCCTGCACATAAACAATCTTTAAATGCCGCTTTGTAACTTCTAAGGGAGCTGCTCAATGCAGCACACACAGAAGATGCAAAACGGCATTCAAAGATTGTTTATGTGCGGGAAGGTGCACCTTACTGTACATAAACAATAATTGGCCTTTTGCTGTTTTCATGTGTGCTGCACAACGCAGCACACATGAAAACAGCAAAAACGAGGAGATATGAAACATTTTCCTTGTTGCGCCAGGGTAAGGCCAGGTTTTCCCTGGTCTTAATTCTGGTGATGCCTCCTATTTACGCCTCCCTTGTAAATAGAAGACAGCATCAGAATCAATGGATGTTGCTATGGAACACCCACAGCAACACCCATTGCCCTCCTCTTTTCACGCATAGCGTGAATGGGGGCCTTATTTACAAGGCTGCATTAAGCCACGTTAAGTGGCTTAACGCTGCCTTGTAAATAAGGTGAGGCCCCTATCACCACTACAACGCCACTGAAAGTGACGTTGTGATGGCAATAGGTGCTTGTAAATATGCCCCTGTGTGTCTCTTCCTTATGTCAGAGAGCCTGTTCCAGTGCTGATATATGCTGGGTCCTCCTTGCCCGTAATCACTGTGATTTCCACGATTAATTCTTTTAATGAACACTTAAATAAACTCAGATGAAAACATGCTAACTCAATGAATCATTTTGCTCAAGAAAGGAAGAGTGGGAAACTCAGTGGGTAATAGAGCGGATTCACTAGCACAACTATCAACGAGGCATGAAGTGGGCTTTCCATTGATAAAACATCCTGCATATGGTTCTTTTTGGTTCACTGCAAAAATATCGATGTTAAAAATATAGAAGTAGAAAATATTGAGGCAAAAATATAGAATGCAAAATTATCAACTACTTATACTTAAACAGGTAAGTGCAAAAATATCGAGAACAAAATATTAATGTAAAAAATATAGTTGTATATATATATATAATATAAAATAATACATATTTAATGTTAAATAATAAAATTGATATAAAAATAGATTTATTACAAATTAATAATATATAATAAAAGTAATTAGAAAAGTTAAACACACATACATAATATTTCATATAGATTTACTGTTAAACAATTAATAAACTATTAATTTTACTTTATTTTACAATTTTGAAATTATAATAAAATGTACAAATATATTATATATGTGTTTCAACAACTTAAAATCTAATTAAAAAACATCCTATCATAATTTAAAACATCAACTATTTAAAAATCTTCAAACGGAAATTTCCTACTCCAGTGAGTGCAACAGTAAGGAAAGTGTTGGATAGCGAAGGGGTAAAAATTACTATTCCCACTCCAGTGAGTGCAACAGTAGGGAAAGTGTTGGATAGCGGAGGGGTAAAAATTACTATTCCAACTCCAGTGAGTGCAACAGTAGGAAAAGTGTTAGAATGCGGCTAAGTAAAAATTACTATTCCAACTCCAGTAAGTTTACAAGTAGGGAAAGTGTTGGATAGCGGAGGGGCAAAAATTACTATTCCCACTCCACTGAGTGCAACAGTAGGGAAAGTGTTGGATTACAGAGGAGTAACAATTACCATTCTCACTCCAGTCAGTTCAAAATTAAAACAAACAACATTTTAACAATAAAAATATTTTAAAAACAAAATAAATAAAAAAATATGTAAATATATTGAAAATTCAATTACAAATTTATATTTAATATTAAAATATGTTTTAAACATATTATAATGTTAAATACATATAACAAATACCTACAAATATTATATTAAATAAAATAAAAAATAATTTCCAAACAAATACATATTTGTATTAACAATTATTTAGAAACAAAAACCTTAATTATTACATAAATTTCCATTTTTTTATTTCCTACCCTATAACACCACACAATTCACAACCCACATCTAAATTAAAAAGAAAAATGTACTTTCTCAACTAATTAATTACAAATTAAAGAAATATTATTAATTAAAAACCAATTAATTAAAAATAAAATACTCCCCATCCTACCCCACAACCCACACCTAAAACAAAATCACACAATTACCATAATTATTGATCAATTAATTAGTTAATATAAATTAACAACTAATTATTAATTCATTAAACTTAAATTACTTCCCACTATTTACCCGTATAAACTCCACAACTGGCACCTAAAATCAATAACACAATTTCCATAATAAATTTTCAATCAATTAATTAATAAAAATTAACAACTAATTATTAACTAATCAAAAATAAATTCCTTCCAACCCTTTAATCCTATAAACCCCACAACCTGCACCTAAAAAAATTACACAATCACCATAATTATCAATTAATTAATTATTATTCATTAACAATCAATTAATAATTCATTACAAAAAAATTACTTCCCACAATTAACGCTATAAAATCTAAATTAAATAAATAAAAAATAATCATGAATTTATTATGATTAACTTACTTCTGACCCTATTCCCCTATAAACCCAAAACCTGCTACGGAACTAAAAAATGCCAAATGTAATTAAAATAAAATTCATAACTACTAAAAATGTAACATATATATTAAAAAAACATAAACAATACTTATACAAAAAACATACATCACATACATTTCAAATATAAACTAAAATACATTACACTAATTAAAAATTCGATATTTTCAACATCTATATTTTTGCAAACAATATTAATGACCTGTATTTTTAAATGCTATTTCTTACCTTAAAATTAATATTCTTGACGACCATATTCTTACTATCGATATTTCTGAATCACGATATTTCCAACTCGCTATTTATGTAAGTCGACACTTCCAACTCGATATTCTGTCTCAGCACCGTTCTTTTTGGTACATGAGCATCAAAGCATGTACAGAGCAATTGGCTGTCCTCGGTCTGTCCTAAATGATGGGTACCTGTTCTGAGGCGGAAGATGAAAATCTGGTTGCTGGGGCTGCTCATGGGAGCAGATTGGAGCAGTCTTGTTTTCAGAGTCTTCATTGACCGCAATTGAAGAAGATGTGCGATCAGGTGGACCAGACTTTCCCCTTGCCAGCCTTTGGCCCTTCCGCCTCCCTGTAAAGCATGCCCATTTAGCCCTTCTTAGGTCTCCTCAGATGTTCGCTGAAAAGGCTGCATTTGCAATGACATTAGTTTTGATTCAGTACATTCTTTCCTACACTCTCCAAGCACAATGATTTGCTACAGAGGCCAATTTAAACAAAACCTACAAATAAGATCTTTCATTGTTCTTGCACCTTTGACAATAATCACTGAACAAAAGCAGCTCCCACTGCTTATTGAGCAGTTTTGGCAGTGTTCATAATTGAGATCGGACTTGCCCTTTTTTTGTATACAGTTGTTAATTTTGCTCCAATTAGTTTTAATAAAACATTCTTCAGTAATTGCATTCAACAAAACATCCTGAGGAGCAATCAATGCAGTGTTGTTGATAGTGATTGTTGTGGCCTGTTGGGCTTGGGTAACCAACCAGTCTCGGACTGCTCAAGGCACTATTCAAGAGATAAAATGGAGACTGAAACATATGAATAGTCATTCAGCCCCTTCTTCAGGACATACATACTGTTAAAACTGTAAACAGGAATCGCACTGGACCCAGAAGAAGCCATCAGAGTCTTTGCTGTCATCATCGCTAAGGGATCAGGCTTATCTATTAGTTTGGGGTACACATTCAAGATCCAGAGCCCTTCCCTTGTTCATCATTTCAGACTATCGCAGGCGATAGTTCAACTCCTTTCCCGACAGCATCAGCTACCTTATTTCGTAATGGTGTGGCACCAGTCAAGATCATGTCAGTGGTGGTGGTAAATGGGGTTATCTGCATCACATCTATCCTTGCACTTGCCAAGCTATTTCAGTCAAACCATCAATTGCCATGCAGTAACTATAACTTGAGCTCTCGCCATGCACTGCTAATTATACCCCACATTACATCAGCCATGACATCTTCTACCACATCATTGATAATATCACTGCAACATTTGTAGTGAAATTATTGATGAGAAAACTGAGCATGGTGGAGTCATGAATAATAGTTTATTTAAGAAGTTTATATAACGCTAGCCTGACCGGAGGGTATCGGAGCACTTCACATCCGTTACACAGCAGAGGAAACGAGAGCAGAACAAAATACAATAAGGCAAGGCAGTCCAGATAATAATAATCATAGTGACAGTGACGTAAGAGTTCCATATCAAGGTCATGTTTATATCGAATCCGGGATGAGGGAAGTGTCAATCTCAAGGCTCCAACTGCTCCTATCTATTCATTAGGGATCGGTCGAGAAAAAGGATTTTGAGCTGACTTTTGAATTTAGCGAAGGAAGGAGTAGTTCGTATGGGAGGGGGAATAGAGTTCCAGATTTCAGGCGCTTTGGCGGCAAAGGACCTGGCGGTGGTTTTCTGTTTTCATGATTTTTGCGGGATGAGAAGTTATAGTTACTTGAGATAACTAAAACAGCTAAATTTCTATGGTTTTGTCACAAAAAAAGAGAGCACGGACCACCAAGTGCAAATCCTTCAATTTATTTTTGCTATTTCATTCCATGGTACAGCAAGATGGGGCAGCCATTACGCGTTTCATCCCAAGCGTGGGACTTGATCACATGACGCCATCCACCTATCAAAGTTTCTTAAATACTCACAACACTTTTTTTGGGAGATTTTTTTCACCGCTTTTTTTAGGTTTAAGACCCACACCTCTTAAAGTGACAACACCATGCAATGGGTTCCAAACTGAGTTTCATCAACCATATTTACAATCAAATGCTTTTTTTTAACAAGGGTAAATCCAAAATCGTTAACAAAATTAAATAAATTACATAATTGATCAGTGGACCGTGGTCGTCCAGGCATAAATGCCTTAGTCCTGTTTGTTTGGGGAGATTTTTTCATGTTTGGTTCAACGGCCTGTATCGAATCCACAATCAGATAACCTGTACAAAAGTGGAGATATAAATATCTATTTTACACTATTGCACTAATAAATAGGTATAAATACGTTATAAATACATATCATAAATATGCTAAAATCATTAAAAAAATCCAAATGAAAGGAATTTTTTATATATATATACACTCAATTTGTGGAAAGATAGCCTTTGTCTCATTTTTTGTCCCACATGACCATTATGTTTTGAAAGTTTGATTGGAAACCCCCCAATGCATTTTAATGTTCACATCTAATACATTTAAAAACATTTATATATATCCCAAAATACCAGTGCCTATGTGCAAATAACAACTTGTTAAGTGGTTTAAAAAGAAGAGTATTCAATTTTTAGGGAATACTTGCGGCAGCAAAACATGTTCCCAACCTATGTCTATATAAATATACTGACGATGTCTGAAATTTTTAACCAACTATGATTCGGTTTGGGGACTATTTTTATTGTTCTTTAAGGTGGCCTGCTAAAGGTAACTAGTTTGTATACTGAATGTTTCACTTACAGTGTATAGTATATTTTAGTTTCAGCTTTTAAGGGTTATAGACAGATTAAAAATAATGTCTACTTGTCTACAAACTTGCATGGAGTTCCACGGAACTATTTAAGCCATTGGGTTGTTTACTGTCGAGGCTCAGAATGTAATGCATTTCCAGCAACCTAAGGTTCTTAACTCTGTCCCCACCTCGTTTGTTTCTTGGTACAGAGTCAACCAAAAAATATTTTAGATCCTTAGGGTCACCTTCATGATGTTTTTGAAAATGCCTGGCCACCGGATAGGTTTGATCATGGTTCTTGATTGCGCGTAGGTGCTGGAGTACCCTCTGATGCCCTGGTAAGGTCGTACTGCCAACATAGCGTAGACCAAAAGGGCACTCCAGCACGTACACCACATGATCGGTTTTACAATCCAGTGCTTTCGTGATGGTCTTATTTGGCCCCCCAAATGGCATGGAAATTTCCGTGGTATTAACCCCATGCTGACAGGCTTTGCATGTCCTACACTTGTAGAATCCCTTTTTTTGTTTGAGCCAAGTACCCTTAGGTGGAGGACCAGCTGGGTCATTTTCCACTAGGGTATCCTTCATTGATGTCCCCCTTCTATACGTTATCATAGGGTTTCTAGGGACCGAGGCACCAATAATGGGATCCTGTTTTATTAGATGCCAATTTTGTTTGATTATTTTCCTGACTTTTACATGTTCCTTGTTGTAATCTAGGATGAATCTGAACGTGTTATTGGCATCATCCTGTATATCTCGGGCAGTACGATTGCCTAATAGTTCTTCCCTGTCCACAGAATTGCATTTCTGCAAAGCCTTCTTTAAGCAATGGTTGCTATATCCACGTTCTTTGAACCTGGCAATACATTCATCCTGTGCTATCTGGAGTGTAGTCTCATTGCTACAGATTCGCTTTATGCGCAGGAGCTACCCATAGGGGATGCTCTGCACTAGGTGGTTGGGATGAGCACTGCTTGCGTGCAGGGTACCATTGCCTGCCGTGGGTTTCCGATGCAACTTAGTTTCTAGATTCCCATTATCAATGTACACTTCTACGTCTAAGAACGTTACCATAGAACGACTACAAGTGGCTGTCAAATTTAAATTTAAATCGTTCTGGTTAAGTGACTCGATAAACATCATTGCATCTGCCTCACTGCCATCCCACACCAAAAACAAATCGTCGATGTACCTCCACCAACTTTTGATATGTTTTTCCAGTGTACTTGAGTGTTTGGCCATCAGGACCTGCTCCTCCCACCAGCCCATGTGTAGACACGCATAGCTGGGGGAGAAGCTTGCCCCCATCGCCACACCGCTCCGTTGTTGGTACATCTTATCCTGGAACAAAAAAAGATTATTTTCTAGGCATAGCTTGACCATGTTGAGCAACATTTTGTTGTGTTCGTCATATTGGGACCCTTTCCTTGCTAGATAGTATTTTAAGGCCCGTAATCCATCTCGTGCCTAATAGATGTATAGAGGGAAGTTACATCTAAAGTGATTAATAAATATTGGTCACTCCATACAAAGTCTTTCATCTTAGACAAAAAGTCACCAGTGTCTTTGATATATGAAACCAAATTAACAACAAATTCTTGCAAGAAAAAGTCAACAAAGATTGAAGTGTTTTCGAACATACCCTTTTTGGCACATATAATCGGCCTACCTGGTTGCTTTGCGGAGTCCTTATGAACTTTGGGTATAAAGTACAGTATTGGTATTGATGGATTTGGATTCCATAGATACTTAAATTCATCAGTTGTCAATGTACCTTGCTCACGCCAAGGCATAAGTTTTGTTCGGAAGGCTGCATGGACATTATTCCATATTGCTTTGCTGCTTTTACCATAGCAATGTTCATCGTTGAGCTGTTTTAATCCTTCCTGCACGTAGTTCTCCTTTCGGCACAGGACAACGTTGCCTCCCTTGTCGGCGTTTCGCACCACGATGTCCTTGTTGTTTTTAATTTTTGTCATAAGTTGGTAATATTGGAGTGACTTTTTGTCTTTTTTGTTTTTGTTTTTGTTTTGCATATGTCAAATGAGATGTCATCAGTGATGTCATCAGTGATGTCATTTGAGATGTCATCAGTGATGTCATCAGTGATGTCACTGACCATGTCATGACTGATGTACTATGTGACATCATCAGCAGTGGATTGCAGGTGCGCGAAATATAGTTAGTGCAACTAACTAAATAGGAGCAATTTCAATGGTTTTTTAAATGCTAATTCCTAACTATATAAGGCCTGAAACCTATGTTTTTTTAAGTGAATTTGCAATGTTTTTAAAATGCTAATTCCTAACTATATCAGGCGTGACACCTATATTTTTTTTTCAATAAATTTCAAAGGTTTTGAAAATGCTAATTCTATTAGCGGATAACGTTTATATATGTTATTATCCTTCTGGGACCACCTGAGCAGCCATCTTGTTTCTCAGGAGAAGTGAGGCACAAGAGAGCACAAAACAAGAGTGGAAAACGCGAAAAGGGGGCAGGGTAGAGACCCCCTGACCCCCTAGCCCTTCTCAGGGGGTCCCAGAAGGACCACCAAGTGCAAAAAAAGTATATTTTTTTAAATCGCGGGGTATGCGCACGGTACGCATACCGTGTGCGTACCCCTCAATTTTTTTGATTTTTTATTTTTTTCATTTTTGCCCTTGGGGGTCCTTCTGGGACCCCCTGAGAAGGGCTAGAGGGTTGGGGGGGTCTCTACCCTGTCCCCTTTTCGTGTTTTCCACTCTTGTTTGGGCTCTCTTGTGCCTCAGTTCTCCTGAAAAACAAGATGGTGGCCAACACTTCCTGGTTTGGACAGTTTGGAATGTTGACAGTCGACCACCAGCCAATCAGAAACTCGCTCGCGCACGTAAGGGTACGCATACGGTGCGTGTACGGTGAGCACATATAGATATATAATTTGCTCAAATTCAATTTTCTCAACAACTACTGGAGGGATTTTCACCAAATATAGAAAAGGCACTACTGCATACCTGTCCCTACCATTTTGCCAAGTTTGGTGTAATTCCGTTCACCCGTTCGGGCTGTAGCCGTGTCTAAAGGTCCCATAGAAAATGCCATTTGAAAAATTTCAAATTCAATTTTCTCAAGAACTACTGGAGGGATTTTCACCAAACATAGCAAAGGCACATGTGCATACCAGGCCCTACCATTTTGCCAAGTTTGGTGTAATTCCATTCAGCCGTTAGGGTATAGCCGTGTCTAAAGTTCCCTATGGAAATTAACATGGGGAAAACACGTTTTGGGACCCCCCTTTTGGCCCCTGCTTGACGAATTCCCCCGAAACTTTCAGGTAAGGAGCCGAGCGGAGCTGGCCAAAATTCTGGAAAATTACACGCAGATTCCTCAATCGGCGCCAAAGTTATTCCCAATAGAATGTTGAGCGCATATAGATATATAATTTGCTCAAATTCAATTTTCTCAACAACTACTGGAGGGATTTTCACCAAATAAAGAAAAGGCACTACTGCATACCTGTCCCTACCATTTTGCCAAGTTTGGTGTAATTCCGTTCAGACTTTCGGGCTGTAGCCGTGTCTAAAGGTTCCATAGAAAATGCCATTTAAATAATTTCAAATTCAATTTTCTCAAGAACTACTGGAGGGACTTACACCAAACATACAAAAGGCACCTGCTGCATACCAGTCCCTACCATTTTGCCAAATCTGGTGTAATTCCGTTCAGCCGTTCGAGCTGTAGCCTTGTCAGAATGTCCCTATGGAAATTAACATGGGGAAAACACGTTTTGGGAACCCCCTTTTTTCTCGGCCCCCGCTTGACGAAACCCCCCGAAACTTTCAGGGAAGGAGCGAATGCGAGGCAAATTTAAGGAAAATTACAGGCAGATCCCTCAATCGGCGCCAAAGTTATTCCCAATAGAATGTTCGGAATTTCCTATGGTAACTAGGTCCTAACTATATATACCAAATGGCGACCGCCAGTAGGTAATATATATATATATATATATATATATATATATATATATATATATATGTAATACATACATACATACATAAGTACATACATACATATATATATATATATATATATACATATACACATAAAAAGGGTTTGGCGGCCCTGTGCAGGTGCACAGCTTGCACATGCCTAAGGCCGCCCCTGCACCCTGAAGGTGGAGCAAAACCCTGTTCTCTTCAGTCTTGAGGGCAGAGATGTTAGTATTGCCCCAAATGCCAAGATATTTAAATATATATTTAAAAACAAAAAAAGTCTGTTGAACCATGTCATGTGATTAAGGCTCACCCCGAGCCGAAACGCGTCAGGACCGAGCAGGTGAATAAAATGTTCTTTTCTGGCACAATTTAAGTGGTCTTTCTCCGTCTAAGCGTGGATGCTGGTGAATGACGGAGTGCTGCGATATTGTCAAGTCGGAAGGTCTCCAACGACTTTTGACAGATCCCCTCTCTGGAATTGGTCGATGCACGAAAGGAGGCAACTGGCTACGAGGCAACCCGGAACCAGTCCAAGCGAAGTACTTCCTGTGAAGGAATCGCGGCATCAGACCCCCACAGCCGAACAAGCACCGTAAAGCCTGAGGAAACCGTGACGGATCTTGAGTCGGAGGACTGGGGCACTGCAACGGTGAATCAGGTAGGAAACATTGCGGCATACACAGGGGAGGAGAGGAGCCCCTAAGGGGAGGGAAAGCCACCTTAACTAAATTGGTAAACTCGGCTTCCCTCGCAATAAACAAACAACTTAAAAATAGCCATGTCGGACGACACGGTACGAAACAGAGAAAAGGCGGCATTGGATGTAGTCGATGATGAACAACCCGCCAGTAATAAGGACAGTGTGGTCAGACAAAAAGAAGCATTTTCAAACACATTAACGAAGAAATTCAGGACATTGGAGAAAAAGAGTAGAGCGGAGACAAAATGGATTATGAAAAAGGGCAAGTCTTTACATTTGCGAAGAAATATGAGGCAATAAGCTGATCTACTAAAAATAAACAGGCTATACTTCCCAGAATTTGCGCAGCGAGTGGAGAGAACACAGGGTCAAACTCTACACTATCTGACCTTAGTTCCCCAACAGAGAGCAGCTCCGAAAATTAAACAGATGGCGCATCAGGTATAATACATAGGCAAACCAACACATTGGTACAAGAATTGGCTTTTTTATACCAAGATCGAAGGCAAACATTACGCCCGAGAAAACCAAGGAACAACGAAGGAAATATAACAACTACAGGAGGCGAAAAAGGAGACATTTAAAAAGCAAAGAAGGGGACGTTGGCAGAACAAATGAATAACACTACCATGGAGAAAGAAGACCAAACAATCATGAATCTGGCTGGAGTGGAAATAAATAATGATGAAAAACATATTTTAGCATTGGGATTGTCATTCTGCCCCACGATTAATTATAACTATGCAACAACGAGATTGGACATTTATAAAACAGTAAGGAAGCTGAAGTTGAAAAAATTCCACAAACTCTGACAAAAGACCCAAAGGCAGATGGAAAATTCCATGGTGGATGGAGATACTGATAATCTCACACAATCAGATGAACCTATCAATGAGTTTCTACAAGAACTCTGGCTGCAGCCACAGAACATATCCAATATTATTGTAACACAACCTGAGGTTAATGAGATGCTCACAACAGTACCTCGTGAGGACATGAGTAAACACAGAACAGCCTTTAAACCAAAGAAACATTCAATCCAGTTACAACAAGAGACACAATAGATACGTTCCACAAGCAGGTGGTAGAACAGATCAAAAATTTTAACTTTAAAACACAAGGCAAACATGATAAATACAGGTGGCAAGATCGAAAATACAACAAACTGATGAAAAATTTGAAAGAAAATAAGTCATTAGTTGTATGTAGTTCGGATAAAGGGGGTAACATCGTGATCTGGAAGAGAGATTAATACAACAAGGAAGCTTACAAACAACTCAATGATAGGGATTGTTATGTAAGAATAACCAGTACAAACTTGAAAGCAATTCAGTCACAATATTATCACAATCTACATTCTTGGCAGAAGAAAGATCTGATTACAAAACAAGAGTATACGTTCTTGAAAAACAAATATCCAGTAATTTCATTGATCTACTACATACCCAGGACACACAAGGACCCTATCAAGCCCCATGGAAGACACATCATAGCCTTCTTGAACACACTTCACAATATGTGGATTATTTTCTTCAACCACACGTAAAAGCATTAGCATCTTATGTACGAGATACGAGCGACTTTCTCAACAAATTGCAAAAGATCCAATGGAAAGATTCATATTTATTGATGGCTCTTGATGTATCATCGCTCTACACGAGCATCAGACACTGTGATGGCATTAATGCAATTGAACACTACCTTAATAGTGAGAAAGATCACAATGTGGAACATAAGAAAATGGTGTTGGATATGATTCTATTTTGCCTTACAAATAATATGTTTATGTTTAATAACATCCTATATCAGCAAATTAGAGGAGTGGCAATGGGGGCCAGCTTCTCCCCAAGCTATGCCTGACTACACATGGGCAAGTGGGAGGAGCTGGTCCTCATGCCATTTATGCAAAGCAACAACAAAATTGTATCGTGGCAACGGTACATAGATGATGTTTTTGCTATATGGGATGGGTCAAATTAATCTGCTGTTCAATTTGTAGCTGATATAAAAAGCAACGAGATTAATCTGCATTTTACAGCAAGCATAAGTGAAGACTCTGTTGCATTTCTTGGCACTGAAGTTTATGTTGCAAATGCGCAAATCGAAAGCAAGTTGTTCAGGAAACCCACATCAGGAAATTCGACGTTGCATGCTACGAGTGCTCACCCGCAGCATCTCATCAACAGTATACCATACGGTGAGATGCTGCGGATGAGACGGCTGCACAGCAATAAAGAAGATCTTAAAATTGCCCAGAAAGAATGCATGCACAGATTTTTAGGCACAGGCTATTCACTTAAAACAATTGAATCGGCCATCAGTAAATCCAAGACTAAAACCAGAACTGAGCTCCTACAAGACAGATGAGCAGAAGGAGTAGATACAAATGCAACAAGCCAGATAGGAGATGAAATTAGGGACAAGACATTCAGGATGGTACTACAATTCAGTAACCAGAAAAGTCAAATAAAAACAATCATACACAAAAATTGGCCATTGGTCCTAAGCGACCCAGTTATTGGTTTAGATCTACCGACAAGATTATCAATCACACATAGTCGAGGGCCATCCATGGGAGACCAGCTGGTAGACACTAATCCTGAAATCATTGACTCAACCAACTGGCTTAAAACAAGAAAGGGTTTCTATCGCTGTAAGACATGCAAAGCATGCCAACATGGCATAAACAAGACATAGTATACAACTCCGTTCAGTGATAGGAAAATGACCATCAACAAACTGTTAACATGTAAAACGGATCATGTGGTATATATGCTCACCTGCCCATGCAATTTATTGTATGTAGGGTGTACTAAACTGGCGGCACACAAACGTATACTGCAACATCTCAGGGCTATCAGTAATCACGATAATACATATCCTGTAGCCCGACACTTCAAGGACAAGCACTCTTCCAATAATAAAGACCTTACTTTTTATGTAATTGATACAATTCCTCCAAGCAGGAGAGGGGGTGATAGGGAGAGTGCCCTGAGGTTATTAGAGACACGGTACATCCTAGAACTTAACACCAAGCAACCGAATGGCCTTAACATTTCAGAAGATATTTATACTTGCCTTTAAACGAGTATTTCATCATTGTCATTCTGGGTCAATTGATTCCATTATGAGATTTTTACATGAAATTATTTGCACTCTATCCAAAATGTTGATTCAATATGACATATGCTCCGCTTTATAAGTGAATATAATTGGTTGGTGTCCAAGTTATATGTTGTTATCCCGGTTAATGAATATAGAGCTCTGGTGGTCCTAAGACATAAGAGAGGCACAACTATAGTTTGAGAAATTGTTTTTTCATATAATTACTATTTATATATTTATTGATTATGTATTTATACAAAATATTTATTGATGTATTTATTTGATTGCGATTTTACACAATTTATACAAAATATTTATTGATGTATTTATATGAATGCGAATTTGCACGTTACAAAACCAACAACCGATACAATACATATGCCCATCGAATCTCTCACTATTGGAGGGTGATCGGGTATTTTACCACAATCAAACCATGTAAGACAATAGGCCTAGACCCATGGACCTGAAACTTTAAATCTTAAATATCGAATTTTAAATTTCAACCAGAAAGTAAACCAGGGGTCATTCAATACTAGGTCGACTGAATGAACAATCAGACCAGCACCATATTCGAATATTGACAACCTACATCTTTCAACACTATAGTGTTTTAAATCTGACCCACTTTTTCTGCACTGTCACTTTACATTTTATTTATTACTCACTCCTAACACTACATACACCAAGATAGGTATTATGAGCCACAGTGGATAACCATACATCAAAATATATGCCGCAATGAATTTAGCAAATTCGATATTTTAACTGTGATTCCAATATTTATATTCATACATATTAAGATTAAATTGTAAGCAGTTATAATGATATGTAACAAGCATGTTTACGGCATCAGGAAGCATTCAAAAGAGTTGAAGAGTCATTTCATTTCATTTCATGAAGCTTTATTCGGTACATTAAAAACAATGACCATAAAAGCACACAGGCAAAATGTATAACAATATAACAAATACAGGTTAAAAATACGAACGTTTTAAAATATCATACTTTTCCTAGACTGAATAGATTTACATATAAAAGTAGCAGTATAAAAACATTTGTCCACAGAGTTCATATTATAGATCAACTTCATTACGTCTTCCACATTAAAAATACCATACTTTACAAACAAAGGTTTTAAGTAAACAACCCTGAGATTCAAAAATAGAATGCAAATTAGCATAAAGTGCAGGGTGCTTTGTTTTGAGTGCCCATCACATGGGCAAGGGCCAACAGGATGCTTCTTTGGGTAGGGGGAAGGCCCCCAGGACATGGGCCGTTCCACATCTAAGTCTCGTTAAGACAAATCTATGGGCTTGTCTAGTTACCAGGCTCAAGTACTGTTGGAAGCCTTCACTTTCAATGTATTTATTATAAAGATGAACTGTAGTAAGGCAACCATTAGCTACTAGCCGTTTTTGAGCTCTATACAACATAAAAATATTTTTCATATCCTGTTTAGGGATATTTCCAGCAGAACATGGATCTGTCAATATGTTGAGCCCATAGATAATCTGAAAACTGTCTACGACATACTTAAGCCAAGGTATCTTGGTCCAATTATCCAGGTCTAGGCAGTCCTTAATGGCAAGTTGATTAAAAACTGTCTCTTCCTTACACCATATAGCTAGCCAAAGCAACAGGGGCCTTAATGAAATGAGATCACCCAAATAAGCAACCCCAACTTCCCTGTGGATCAAGTCGGTTGGGGCTGAGGTAGGTAAACAAAAACTTTTTTAAGGAAGATATTTTCTTCCCTTTGCAAAGAACCTACATTGGTGTAGCCCCACAATCCTGCCCCATATAATGCAATAGAGACACTCCTTGCCTTATAGATCTGCATCATATCCCTGATGCGCCTATCACTGATCTTAGAGGCGAATTTAAATATGCCATAGGCGCATTTTACCATCTTAGACCTAACACTTACTAAATCCTGGGACCAACTACCATCATGTGAAAAATTAACACCCAAATAACATTTTTCCACCTGCTGGACTTTCACCCCTTCTATAAAAAAGGCGTGATTTTTATTAGTTCTAACCTCACAATTCATAATATGGGTTTTACTCTTATTGATCAACAGCTCCCTCTCCCCTATAAAATCAGAAAACCGGTCCATCAGGAGCTGTAAACCTAATGGGGTCCGTGAGAGGAGCACAGCGGCATCTGCATAAAGCAGAACTGGCACACTGGACCCATCAACCTGGGGAGCATCGGCCTTAACCGTCTTCAAAGCGGAGTCTACGCCGTTAATAAATAGAGAAAACAACAACGGGGCGAGCACACAGCCCTATCTTATTCCGAGCTTTACGTTAAAATTTGGGGTACACTCCCCACTTGTCCCATAGCGTACACAGGCATGCATCTTATCATATAATCTGGCTAAGAAGAAGATAATTTCCTCTGGTGCTCCAAGCTCTAACAAAACTGGCCATAGAAGGGAGTGGTCGACCAGATCAAATGCACTGCTTAAGTCGGCAAAGCAGAGATATAAATTACCAGGCTTAGCCTTGGTATACTTGCCAATTAATAGATCTAAATTCAGGCATTGATCTAGTGTCCCAAGACCCTTTCTAAAGCCATATTGGGAATTCACAAGGATCCCCTTCTCATCGGCCCAGTCTTCCAGTCTAGACAGCAGCACTCTACTCATGATTTTCACAGATGAGTCGAGCAGGCTAATTGGTCGATAATTACATGCAGCTGTCTTGTCCCCCTTTTTATAAATTGGGACAATAATCAAGTCTCTCCAAGTAGGTGGGATCACGACTGTTACTGCTGCATTGAGGACTAGGGTAAGTATAGGGCCCCACAGCAGCGGAAGGGCCTTGTAGACATCGATGGGGACTCCGTCAGGCCCCTGTGCCTTTCCCACCTTACTGGCTTTTATACTGCACTCAACCTCCCCCAAGGTGATGTTTAGTGGGGCTACAGGCCAGTTCCTTTCCTCTACATTATTCGGTCCACTAGCTGCGAAATGGGAAACCCAGGCATCGCTACTGACATTAGATGAAAGTTGCAGAATTTTATTGTCTTTAAGAAAGGTGGAGTTAACTGTAGACCAAAACAGGCAGCTATCAAATGTTTCAGCCGCCCGTGTTAAACTATCCCACGCTTCTTGCTGCAGTTCCCTCTTCCTTTTTGAAAGTGCCATTTTATAATCATGTCTCAGGAGTATAACTTGATTCTTATCCCTAGGTCTAAGGGCTAAAGCATGTTTCAGTTGGGAAAGAAGGGTTGTACAAACATGGTCAAACCAACCCTTGCCATGGGTAGTCCTGCCTGGCCTGTTTCCTGTAAATATGGTATCAATAGTTCTGTTAATATTAACAAAATTATTCACAGTAGAGACTGACACAATTCCTGATGTCAGAATGGCATTAATATCTACTAAAGATTTAGATATAATTATAGGAATTACTATTGCAGATTTGTCCCCTTTCCACCTTAGCCTAGTTCCATTTTCCCTATGGGGCACAATATTAACTAGGGTTCTTGACACCCGCTGATTTCTACACTTCCAAGTTTCTATCCTCAATACAATACAGTTATGATCACTTAAAGTGCGTACCTCTATTACCGTTGTCATACAGTGTGGTACGATACTAGAAGAGACCATGATATGATCGATGCAGGAATTAGTATTCCTCCCTGTATAAGTAGGGATAATGAGATTATTAGCATCTTTTACAGGCTGCACCCTTTCTAAATCATAGGTTGTCATAATACTATTAATTGCCTCCCCGTAGGTATTGTGAGGGAAATGTGGTGTGTACTCATCACTATTATTTTGTACCCCACATGCCCTTGAAAAAGACAATGGACAAATCAGAGAATTAAAATCGCCTAACCAAATGTAATTAAAAATACATTTTGCTTCTGCTACAAGCTTCATGAGGGCACTTTCCAATTCCTCTATAACTTTGTGCCGTGAATTATTAAAAATATTGTTATTGTTATAGAAGTTTATTAAAAGCACTTCTGGGCCTTCCTTCATTTGTACCCATAAAATTTGGGATGGAGTGCCGACTGTTACATGTTTTACAACTGTCAGCGATAAATCCACAGATAAAAGAAAAAGCAGACCTCCCTTTGCTCTGCCATGCCGGGACTCTGAGGCATCTAAGCTGTAACAAACCAATCCATCAAAGCTGGGTTTTGTGATGCACCAAGTTTCTTGGAGACATAAAATATCATATGACTTGACCATGTCCTCCCATCCCAGCTTATTCTCTTTCGATGCCCAGCCTGCTATGTTCCAACTAACAATAGAGGTGCCCCTTGTAGGACAATTTTTGGGTTTATCTTGGACAATATTATAGTTAGCACCATATACATGGGGATCAACCTCAGTTAAACCAGCATTAGGGTCCTCAGCACATAATGATTGCTGGTTATTCACCCCCTCCTCTATAACAGGTGCAGGGTCTAGCCCATTATCAATAATCGCTTTCGAGGTAATGTCCCAGGATTGCTCCAAATCTAAGTTAGTCCCTCCCAAATATTTTTCCTGGGCAGTAAGAGTTATGCTCAACAGAGGACTAATAGCCTTTAGATGTCAATCATTCTGGTCCAGGGAGCTCAAAGCTTCATGTCTGTTCTGTAATGGTACCTCAAAAGCTGGACAGTGGTTGGGGGGGAAGGGTCTATCTCTTATAGAAGCAGGAGATGTCTTACTAAGATAATTATAAAAGTAACCCAATGGCCGCACCACTACATCATTCTTGTTCGGGGTTAGAGAGGCTGCTCTAAGCAGGACAGTTGCGACATGCTGAAGGTATTTAAAATTAACAATGACACACTCACCCCTACAGGACTTTCTTGAGTTGCCAATCCAATTTACCCTTCTAGTTGTTAAAATTTGGTCAGAGTAGTTGGTTGGGAACCCACAGTGCCTGTGTAACCATGAGACCGTTTTGTTTTTAAGTGAATCATGTGATTCCTGAGGGGATTGATCCTGACTAGGATCTAGATGAGGAACATTGGAAAGGACAACTACATAGGGCGCACAATCTGGCGGAAGATTAATAAAATGACTTTTCTTGGGTACTGATACTCCAACCATACTTGCAGGTGCCGCTAATACCTTTGCGGTTTGACTTCCCACTGGCGGGCCTGGTGTAACTAATTTGTTAGAGCTGGCCCCCCCCAGCAGGCGGCTTCGGGACAGTATCATTAAGCGGTACATCCCTCTCTTTGGGCCTAGGGTTGTCAATCTTACCAGTATGTGCATCTAAGAGGCTGCCTAGTCTAGACACTTCGGCTGTAAGTACGTCTATTTTATCCACCAATGGTTTGACAATAGTTTCAAGTTTTCCCTCTATAATGCTAGCTAATAGATCCAATTGCTCAGTGTTAAAGTTGACAGCACTGTTCTTAGGCAAAGTCTCATTGTCACAGACAGTGTTCTTTGGTGTGTTATCAACTCTTCTCTTGTTATTGTTTCCCCCACGCTTAATTTGTAATTTCCTACAGGCCCTCATTGTTCTCAGGGCTGGGGAACGCCGTGGCGGGATATCGTCAGATGCTTCGGGAGAATCCTGGTTAAGAGCCGGCGTTACTGGTAATTCTGTCAGTATAACGTCAGGATCACAATTTACGTCCATAGTCACTGCAGTATCGACTATAGGAGATGAAGATGGTAGGTCAGGTGGACTCTCCCGTCCCAGCGACTTTCTCCGGTCAATGTTAATCTTATGTACCACTTTTTCTAAATAATTTTCCATGGTAGATTTATTTTTAGACATTTTAATTACCGATAGTTGATCCCAAGGACTATGGATATAGATAGTTGGTTTCAAGGAATAATGTTATAAGTCTGTGCAGGGGCACCAGAAGCCTATGAACACGACGTCATAAACAAAGTAATTGAAAAAGTATTTGTATTAGAACTTACTAGATAGTCGGAAACAACAGCCAAGGGGGATTGCCCAGCCCAGCCTCGTCCTGCCCCCAGACTGCCACAGACTGCCCGCCCTTTGCCCGGGCTTCGCCCGCGTCCCACGATGCGGGGGCACGCTGTTTAAATGCGCCTCCTGGCGCTGTTCTGGCGTCTATGGTGCACGCCGACGCTTGGCCTGCCGGGAGATGTAGTCCCAGGGCGGCGACGCGAGGAGAAGAGTCTTTCCACTATGTCCATTGTTGAATACTTGCAGGTGAGCACTAATTTGTAAGCACTTGCACTTTAAAAACAAAAAAATTTTGTTGAACCGTGTCATGTGATCAAGGCTCACCCCAAGCCGAAACGCGTCAGGACCGAGCAGGTGAATAACATTTTCTTTTCTGGCTCAATTTAAGTGGTCCGTCTCCGCCTAAGAGTGGATGCTGTTGAAGGACGGAGTGCTGCGATATATATATATATATATATATATATATATATATATATATATATATATATATATATATATATATATATATATCCAAACCCAAAGCCTCCGCGCTTCAAGGACGCCACTCCACCAAGGATCGGTTCACAGAGCCTTTATTTTTGAAAACGGAACAAACACACCTTTAAAATGACGTATCCCTGACGCGTTTCGGTGCAGCCTGCACCTTAATCATAGGGAAGGGAGAGATGAAAAACCTGGCGCGCACTTCCACATGTACGACCCTTTTTGGCATTCACTCTCCAGTGAGTGGCATGCCGGGAGTTGAAGTGCCGATTCTTCCCCTTTAGTGGGTGCCGTTTGTTTTTCAAGTTCAATTTGGCTCCCAATCTGTACACTGAATTGTTTCAAGCCCTCCAGTGGGTTGCTAGGCATGCCTGTCCGTTTCCCAATTTTAAAGTCCTTGGTGCTGCAATTAGGCTGTGACTAATTTCCAGCCCTGCAGCCCTGGTATGCCGGTGTGTCAGGCGGTGCATCCTTCACGGCCGGAGCAGCCGTGCAATATGTCCAAACCCAAAGCCTCCGCGCTTCAAGGACGCCACTCCACCAAGGATCGGTTCACAGAGCCTTTATTTTTGAAAACGGAACAAACACACCTTTAAAATGACGTATCCCTGACGCGTTTCGGTGCAGCCTGCACCTTAATCATAGGGAAGGGAGAGATGAAAAACCTGGCGCGCACTTCCACATGTACGACCCTTTTTGGCATTCACTCTCCAGTGAGTGGCATGCCGGGAGTTGAAGTGCCGATTCTTCCCCTTCAGTGGGTGCCGTTTGTTTTTCAAGTTCAATTTGGCTCCCAATCTGTACACTGAATTGTTTCAAGCCCTCTAGTGGGTTGCTAGGCATGCCTGTCCGTTTCCCAATTTTAAAGTCCTTGGTGCTGCGATTAGGATTCCCCAACATCCTCTTTGCATAGAAGAATTGGCCCCAAACCACAACAAAGCTTGCATTCTTTTAATTCATGAAGCAGTCGGCAGTCCTGCCATGTTTTGTTCTACTAAGAACTTTTTCAAAGGTTGTGCCACTGACATCCATTCCGGCTGATGGTGAACCAAACAGGAAATGCACTTTGTTTTATTGTTCCCCCTCAATGGAACACCCACAGTGAGTTGCAGTGCATTAAGGTGCATATATATGCATAAATACATACATACATATATATATATATGAGCACAAAGTTCCCCTTCTTCGGGATCTGCGTACGTGGTCAAAGCCTCCACGCCATCCACAAAAGGAAATACGGACCACCAAGTCAGCAAAGTTCTTGTTTATTTAAATCACAAAGCCAGGTCAGCGACGCGTTTCGAGCACAAGTGCCCTTGTTCACGCTGCAGATATATATATATATATTTATATATAATGTATCCACACGCCCCAACTTCACAGATTCTAGAATTGAATGATATAAATACATTAGGAAGTTAAAACGTAATAAGTACCACCAGATGAAACCTAAGAGGCCGAACCATGAAGTGTCAATACGTGGCGCGCCCTCCTCAGATATATCAGAGCTAATTACTATCCACAATCTGGCCATGGAGCATGTAACAAGTATCCCGAATAGCGGCTAAAATACACCAGCTGAAAGGTATAATGAGCTGGGGTGACATGACCTGAGAAATGAAACATCTGGAAACCCTCTACGAAATATGGGTTTTGTAACGGACCATCAGGTTGAGAGTGGTTTGAAACCACGAAGCAGGTTTTGTCCCCAGGTCCCTCTGGGGAATCGTATTGATCTATTTCAGGAACTGGTTGTGGAGGATCTAAATCAACTTCGGAGGAAATGGCAAAATAACCCCAACAGGTGCAATATCTCCCAACAAGATTGGAAAGACATTAATGAATTAAAGAACAACTCATTTCTAGTTATAAAACCATCTGATGAAGGGGAGAATATTGTTGTAAGGGACCACAAGACTTATCTGTTGGAGGTTAGAAGACAATTAAGCAATACCTCACATTATACTCGCCTCAAAATTAACCCCATGAACCAACTTGAAAAGGAATATCACCTGAAATGGAGAGTTTGTCACAACTTAGGTCTATTGGACTGGGAAGAATATCAATATACCAGAGTTGAAAAAACAAGGATGGCCAATATTTATCTTTTGCCAAAAATCCGTAAGTGTGATTTAAATCCACCAGGAAGGCCCATAGTCAGTTCAATGTATTTAGACCTATTCCTGCGGGAATAGGTGACTGCCCTTCCATCATATCTGAAGGACAGAGTTCTTGAAGAAACTGGATCATATCCCATGGAAAGAGAAATATATAATGGTGCTTTTGACGTGGTCTCATTGTATACGTCCATTGAGCACAATAAAGGAATAGAGGCCTGCGAAAGCTTCTTGAGGGATCGACCTGTGGAATGGTTTGATCATGCGCATATACTGTTTGAAACGTTGAGATACAGCCTCACCCACATTGTTTTTATGTTTGATGGCAAATTCTATTTTGCAAGAGCTAGGTACGGCATGGGCACCTCCTTTGGCCCCACCTACACAAACTTGTTCATGGGGTGGTGGGAGAAGAAGGTGGCCTGGGCTGAAGAGAACACGGGTTGCGTTATGGACCTGGTTTATAGACAATCTATTCATCTTGTGGAAAGGAAGTGAAGATGAATTAAGCATTTTCTTGGAGAGTTTCAATCGTAATGATTGTAATTTTCGGTCTACCCACACACAGAGCCACCGACTTGGTAACTTTTGGGATGTGGAATTGGAGATTATTGGCAAAATGTTAACAACTAGGATCCATAGAAAACCAACAGCAGCAAATTCGCTATTACATGCAAATAGTGGCCATCTGAATACCTTAAAGTGGAACATACCATATAGCCGAATGTTAAGAGCGAAGAGGATTCGTTCCACGGAGGTACTAAATGACCAAGAGGCATGCAGTATGTTCAGACACATTCGAGAACGAGGATATCCGATCAAAGTACTGGAAGATGCCAGAAAGAGAGCCAAGGAAAAAACAAGGGAGCAGTTACTGTATAAACAGAATAGTAGTCAAAATGGAAAAGATCAGGGAGTAAAAAGGCTGTTTTTGGAACACAATATGGCGCAATCCAGTATCAAGGGGATCCTATTAAAGAAATGGCATGTCCTTACAAAAAAGATGACCATCTTAGGGAGATTGTGGAGAGAGGGTCACAAATAACCTCTAAAAAAGTAAAATCCTTGGGAGACATTTTAACATTTAGCCACTATGACCAAAAGGAAGATCTGTGGCCTCAATCTCCGACCCCACACAGCAGATGTTCCTACGGTACGATCTCCAGCCCCTACAATCACAGACCACATGACAGACGATCCTGTGCTGGCTGACTACTACTGCTGGGATCTCTTCAAGGTGTTCTCTCTCCCGCAGGCCGCGGTCTACGTCCCCATGCCAGCTGACCCCAAGAGGACAATCCGACTCCGGAGGCATCTTCCACGTCCTCTGCCCTCCGTCCGGGACCCGAGGTCTGGTGGAACCCTTCTTCAGACGATGGGACGACAACAGCCGACCCTTCAAGAATGATCAAACACCAGAGGCGTCTTCCACGTCCTCTGCCCTCCGCCCGGGACCTGAGGTCAGATGGGGCACCTCTGCTTCCGACACCAGGACAAGTTAAGGGTGAGGCACTGAGCAATGTGAGCCCGTCCGCTCCGTCCGCTTCCGCCAGGTCGGGTCTCCAACAAGGCCAGCTCGGCTGAGCTGCTACGCCCGGCCGGCCAGATCTCCCCCCTAAGAGCCAGTCCTGACTTGACCCGAGGTCGGGAGGGGCCCCCTCCTCTTCTCCTCGACCCGATCTGGGGACACTGCGAGAGTACAGACTACTATTTGTGCAGGTCCCTCAGGCTTGTGATTTGGCTGGCCAGAATAGTTCTGTCTCCCGTGAGCCGGTTCTGTCTTGACCCACCCAACTGCTGCTCGGCGCCCATGCCCAGTTGATCGGATCTACCTCCCTCCAACATTGCACCGGTCGGGGCGGGCTCACTGCATTTTCCGGAGTCATCCTGGTGCTGCGCACCGATTGTGTTCTCACCACAGGAAACCAACTCCCTTTTGAGCGTACAGTTCATGCGTGTAATTTAAGTGGAGGCGCTGTGTTCCTACAGTGTGGGTCCGGGCACCCAGTTGTTTATGAGGTTTCCTGACCCTGTCCTCCATTTTCTTTCCTCACTCTGCTCTCACTGTGATATCAAATCGATGGCCATCTTTGACTATTCACTCAGCTCCTCAATACCCTAATGCGGCGGCCATCTTGGAAAAATGTGGTTTGCGGCTGCTGCCTCCTCAAATTACATTATCCATCCTGGTAAAGTGTAGACAATGCTGCTGTCTACTTGAGTTTGCATTACTGATAACACTCTACGGCTGGGGGACTCACTGTACCTACAACTTTCAATCTTTGTTTTATGATCTTCATCACCTCCTCACTATTGAAACAACTTCAGGTTACCCACACAGCTCTTCACTATCCAAATACGACGGCCATCTTGTAACGGTTTGGGACATTTCTGCTAACTACTCAAGCCTCATTATTGGGTATTCTCTGCACCTGGAACAAGATAAAAGTTACCTTCTACTGCTGTAAGTTTCCTCCCTTTTGACTCTCCACTAATTTGACACTCCCAACGTTCTCATATGCCCTTCACTTAAGATACACGCAGGTTGAAAATGAATCCCCACTCTCTGTTATCCTCCTCATGAGTCGTTTCAACAGAGGTCCTTCCGGCATCTTACTAAATCATGGCCTCCTGCGCACAGAGCAATCTGGAGTCCAGGTTTGAACGGCTAGGTCTAAATAGTTGCATAATTAATTATCCACCCAACCTATCAACAAATACGGCAAAATCCCTCAAATGCAGACTTCTTAAATCTTACCCAGAAACCCTAATCTCTGATCCATATTTTTGCCTAAAAAAAGGAGCTATTACAAGCGATCTGATCTTCTACACTAAAAGAAGAGCACAGTGAAGGAAGGCTTTCTACTCATCACTCAGGATCTCCTCAACTAAGAAATTTCCACATGGCTTAAGGCTCTCAACAGCACTGTCACCCACATACAGAGCAGCTGCTACCATATCCATTTATAACAATGGGACTATCCTCATACAAGCCTCTGATCATAATCTAGGAATCTTTGATGAAAGTTTCTCCGTCATTAAGAATTCCCTTATTAATAGGGACCCTCTCAAAGGATCAAGGGACTCTAGCCCCTCACCCATTCCTCCGAACCACCAAGAAGTCTCCTTACATAGTCCTAATCATGTACCTGCAACCATAAACAGCACAAATAGGCCCATCTCCGACATTAAAAATTCCCACATTAATAGTGAACCTTTCAAATCATCAAGGGACTCTAGCCCTTCACCCATTCCTCAGACCCATCAAGGGTTCCCCTTACATAGCCCCGATCACCTAATGAATTCCCCTGCTACCATGAACAGCACACATATGACCATGCTCCACCACTTCTAGCATGCACTAACTCACCCACTATGTCACGAGAACCCATATATCACCACTTCCACTCACTAATGGCTGGGATCACTGACAGCCATAGCATTTGTTACCTTTCTAACACTTCCTCCATACTCATACCTCCTTGCACTAACCTGGCTACTGCTGTCCAGTCTATCACATTGCCGCAGGTTCACTCATGCTCCACCACAAAGCTGGCTCGCTCAAGCCACAATAACAGCAATGTGCCTCATTCCCTTGTGATTCCCCAACTCCTGAACCTAAATCGCCTGCCGCCCAAGGTCCTTCACCACTCCAAATCATCCTCCCCTATATTGCTCCCATCTGGCCAACACCACCTGAACTCCTCCTCCAGGGATGGCCCCTCTCCATATCGTCCCCATTCGTGTTCCACGACTACTTCCACCTTCGTGGACCGCCCCTCATCTGCCCGTTCCAAGATCAATGATCCGCAGTCCTGTCCCACCACTAGATTTAAGGAAATCAACTGGGAGCTTCAAAAACTCAAAACAGACATACAAAAGCTCATAAACATCACCTCAGAGCTGGCTTTTGACTAATCATCCAACAAATGCAAAAACAACAATTGATGGACAGAATGCAGAACAATGTCATACATTCACCCCAGTACAGAGATCTGGGCCTAAATCCATCGTTTTTTTGCACTCCACACCACCCCAGTTCAGACATGGCCATATGCAAATCAGCCTTGACCCTGTGCCTCATGGGAACAGTCCAGCCCGAACTGCCAAGCCATGTCTTTCCTGAACCGGAATCAAGCATCCTAGGACCGGTTTCTGGCTATCAGCCGTCTTCAGCCAGGATAGCTTGACTCCAGTGGTGTGGAGAGCATGGGACTCATGTCTGAGCATACCCATCCCACTCGGGGTGACAAATGCAAAAATAACAGTTTATGGACAGAATGCAGAACAATGTCATACATTCACCACAGTACAGAGATCTGGGCCTAAATCCATTGTTTTTTTGCACTCCACACCACCCCAGTTCAGACATGGCCATATGCAAATCAGCCTTGACCCTGTGCCTCATGGGGACAGTCCATCCCGAACTGCCAAGCCATGTCTTTCCTGGACCGGAATCAAGCATCCTAGGACCGGTTTCTGGCTATCAGCCGTCTTCAGCCAGGATAGCTTGACTCCAGTGGTGTGGAGAGCATGGGACTCACGTCTGAGCATACCCATCCCACTCGGGGTGACAAATGCAAAAATACCAGTTGATGGACAGAATGCAGAACAATGTCATACATTCACCCCAGTACAGAGATCTGGGCCTAAATCCAACATTTTTTTGCACTCCACACCACCCCAGTTCAGACATGGCCATATGCAAATCAGCCTTGACCCTGTGCCTCATGGGAACAGTCCAGCCCGAACTGCCAAGCCATGTCTTTCCTGGACCGGAATCAAGCATCCTAGGACCGGTTTCTGGCTATCAGCTGTCTTCAGCCAGGATAGCTTGACTCCAGTGGTGTGGAGAGCATGGGACTCACGTCTGAGCATACCCATCCCTCTCGGGGTGACAAATGCAAATGGCCATGTCATAATTAACATTTAATTATGCTTTCCTCCTGCTTCCAATGATCTCTAAATAAGTCTGTAAAATGTGTTGTACATTCTGTTCTCGTTGAACTTTTACGATATAGTGGTAGTAAAAAGTATAGCTGTCCCGGGGGGGGGGCCTAGCAGTGAGAAGACACATCCGTACACTGGCATGAAGTAAGCACAGTCTTGTATTTAATAACCTCAGATTGAATTCCAAAGGCTGGAACTCGCGTGTAACCCCTTAACTGCTTGATGGGCCTCACCCCCTCCATCCCACAGTTCTGAGCCCTTTTTTGGCTTGTTGGGGTAGTTTGTGCTAAGGGAGCTCTATAACCTTTTTTCCACACAAGATATCCATGCCAAATTTAAGCGTTTTATTTTAACATCCTATGGATTCTAAAGGTACCCAGGGTTTGTGGATGTCCCTGGAGGGGAACTGAGAAAATAGGCAAAATGTAACAAAATGATGAGTTTTTTTAGAAACATAGGAAAATAGTATGTCTTGTAGTTTCCACCAATTAGTAGGAACTGCGCGTTAGGGGACGACATAAACTTAGGATGGTGCCAGACTGATTCAATGCACCCCTACTGGACATGTTGTCCCTTGGACCAGCTAACTTCCAGTGCCACTGTTAGCCCCCTAAACCTCAATAGGGAGCGAACAGTTCTGGCAACCACTGAACATGACAACTCTGTTTCCTCAGGAACCGTGGTGACATACTTCAAACTTTCGGTCAGTCACTCGTGCTTTCTTTTGCTCAGAGAAATATACAAAGAATACACAGAGTGGTGTTTTCAATATTTATTGAACCAGAGTGATTCTTGTATAAAATACCTGGCCTGTGATGATCAATAGACAGGAGCAGATAAATGTTACAATGAGTGACAAAACAGAAAATAAAACAAAGAGTTGCACCATCTTGTTGAGACAGGTTATATATGCATATATATGAGATTGTAATATTCAAGCATATCCCTATGATGCTAACCCTAACAAGGAGCATACAATTATTAAAATCAGTTTAGCTCAATTCACAACATTACAACAAATTACTTGCAATTCTATATTCACATATGTTCGCTGGTAATGTCAAAATGAAATTCCACAGGAATCTTGTATGTCAGTTTTAATCCACTTTATTGAAGTTTATTAATTATCACAATCGCACATCAGCCCATCCAAAGCATATCGTCCATGCGGACTTCATCAGGGTTTGGTAGTTAGTATAATGCGATGTTGCATGAGTAAAATCAAGAGACAGAAATCTGTTTAAAATTCAAGGTAAGAAGGTGGGTGGTGTAGTACCCCCTGGTCAATCTCCTTCGTCTGAGTCCCATTTTCAAGTCATGATGCAGGCCGTTTTGCTCGTGACTTGGAATTGGGAGGGGGAGAAATACTATTAGGCCCCAGGTGGTGGGAGCACGGACCCATGCCATGGTGGAAACTCACCCCCCCCCCCCCCCAAAAAAAATGTGCATGAATTCAGTCCCTGGTGTCCAGAGGGCTTTCTGCCCTGGCTATGACCCCTCCCCATTTAGCTGAGGAGAGGGCATAGCCAGGCCCATGGTAGCCAGCCCCCACCCCTATATTAAAAAAAAAAACACTGGCATCTAGTGAGCTTTCAGTCACCCTTAAGGGTAGATCAGGGCTAATTACCCCATCTGCCCCCTTGGGGGCAGAAAGTCTTACGCCATTTACTTGGGGGTGGCGGCACATGCCCATGCTGAGCAACCCCACCATTATATATATGTTTTTTAATCCCTGGTGTCTAATGGGCTCTCTCTCCCCACCTGTGATGCAGATCAGGGGTAATTATCCCCATCTGCCTCCCTGGGGGGGCAGACAGGCTGTTGCTTATTTACTAGGGGTGGGGGCATGGCTACATCCCTGGTGGGCTACCCTACTGCTATATTTTTTAAAAAACAATCCTTGTCGTCTAGTGGGCATTCAGGAGTAATTACCCCATTTGCCCACTGGGTGGGGAGGGCAGAAAGCCCACTAGACGCCAGGAATTGTTTGGGGGGCAGAAAGCTCACTAGACACCATGGGAAGTATTTTATTGTTGTTAAATATAGGGACTGGGCTGCACACCATGGGCATGGCTATATCCCCACCCCAACTAAATTGGGCAACAGACTTTCTCCCCCAATTCTTACCCCATCTTCCACCTGGAGAGGCCAAAAGACTGTTGCCCCATTTTGTTGGGATGAGGGCACAGCCATACCTATGGTGGGCAGCTCCCATCCCTATCTTAAAAAATAACTTTAAGTGGTGTCTAGGGAACTTTCTGCCTCTCGTGGGGAGGGCATACCGAGGGTAGCTACACTCATCGGTCCTCCTGAGGGGGCAGGAATAAATATTGCTCATCTACTTGGGGTTGTGGTCAGGCCATGCCCATGCTGGGCAGTCCGAACCCCTATATCATCTCTGGTATCTAGGAGGCTTTCTGCCACCTGAGTGCAGTTTGGGGGTAATTGCCTCACAGACGGGCAGAATGACGGAAATTATCAGTTTCTCCCAGGGGGAACACAAGCCCTTACCCAAGGGGCCACTTCTCCTATCCCTGGTGGCTAGTGGGTGGATCCCTGCTTGGAGAACGTTCTCCTGTGGCTATCCCCGAGCAGGGATCCACTGGGCAGAGGTACCATTGTGGAGGGGAGATGCTCCCCTTTCCAACCATACCTCTCACATGAAAATCGGTGCTCAGGGCTGGGATATGACTCCGAGCACTGATTCAGTGAAAGTAAAATGAGCCCATTGGCTTGTTTTACTTCCACTTTTAGTGTAATTATGTCATTGTGCCCTGTGCGCTGATCGTCACTGCAGTAAACAAAAACAAAAAAACCAATCAGGCTGCTCAGAAAGCTCTTCCCGGGTAGCCGGATGAAAAAAAATAGAAAGGACTTTTTTAAACCCTCCCCATTGTTGGCCAGTGGCCGAAACCTTCACTGGGGAGGAAGTGTGGCTGTTAGCGACACTAAAGGGGTTAACTGTCTCAGTAGAGATGTGACAGAATTTTAAGTGTCCTCAAAAATATACTGACAGTCATGTCCCCTCTGCATCCCTTCTGAGGGACAACCCTGCCATGTGGACAGTTATAGTTTTTACTACAACTTTATCTTCAGACTGATATACACAAATGTAAGCTCTGCATTAATAGATGACTTTGTATCTTCAATTTTACATGGGAAACTAAACCATTTACCTATTCAATTATACAGATGGCATAATATAATCGTACTGATTGGGCCATCTTATTGAACAATGCCATGAAAGATGACTTATTTGCCCAGAAGAAGTTCGTTGAGAACTAAACGCTTAGGCTGTTTTTTAGAAGAACACAGCATACAAATAATTTTTAAAAAAATTGAAAAGTCTGAGTCCTATTGTGAATATATTTATTACAATATATTGAGTGCCCACAGCTTGGAGCATTTTTGGTAGCAACCCGATTTATTTGAAAAGATGGTACAGAAGATGTACTCTTATTCAAAATGTTGTTTAAGTTTTATTCCATGTCTATGAGGAAAAATCTGATATTAAGCGTAATTGTTTTTTAGCTGATACTTTACTTCGTCCATCTACATTTACCATTTAAATGGGGATCCAAGTCTAGAAAAGAAACCGAGTTATCAGTAGATGCTGGTGGTGTAACAGATGATCATTCGAATCTAAGCTAATAGCATAATATCCTTTACAGAAGTTTTCTTATTGTCAACTGAACTTGAGTGAAACGTTGTTTATTGGCCTTTCTTATGCTATTCAACATATTTTTCTGCCCTGCATGCTTCGTCAGTGTCTTCTAATGTTTACTTATTTTACATATTTCCTATAACTTTGACTTCACTATTTACGTTGTCTATGATTTTTGACCACATAGCAATACAAGCACACCTGAAACTGCATTACGAGTACAGAAAACATGCTTCGGCTTAAAGGCGAAGATGACAGAATTAATAGGGGGAACAGAATGGTGTATGGCTAGATGGAGGAATACAGGAAGGAACTGAAAGATGGAGACGAAGGAATTGACCAACAACCTGTAGGAGGAATGTTAAGTACATCAGAGGACAAAGCCTCCCCAGAACTCACTTGTAGGACACCGGATGTCAGAATGTTGTCCCTGTTTTGAGGTCCATTCAGTGGCTACTCATTTGAAGTAGAGTCATCTTTAAATGTGTGACCAGAGTTCATAAAGCCATCTATCAGAATATTCTTGACATTATATCCTCCAACTTCCTATGGTACAGACCTGCAAGAAGTCTATGATCTTTGGGAAGTATGCTATTGCAGAGACCCAAATCCAGACTCTCTTCATGTGACAACATGACATTCTGGTGCCACACCTATGATTTGGAATTCTTTGCCGTTACACCTTTGGAACATTCAGAATCTTGTCTCGTTTGGGTTAGGAAAATACTTAAGACAGTTTTTTTAATCAGTGATTTACTAGCCAATTTTAAGCTATTCTTTTATTGGTTTGTTTCTTTTTAATTTAAAGTTCTTCTTCCCCTTTCTGAATGTTGACAGAAACATTGTTTAAGAGTTGGAAGTGGCCCCATGGACCACTCCCTACTCTTAAAACATTAAACATACACTTTTCATATTTTTTTTTAAATAGATCTCGTTTTCCGTTTAGGAAAACGGGTTGCATTAAAATAAAATGCTTTATTTAAAAGCAATTTACAGACATCGTGGTCTGCTGACCTCAGCAGACCATCATCCCTGTGATGGCTGCGGTTCCTAATGGGTAGCAATATGCAACCTACCTCATTAATATTCATGAGGTAGGTCAAATTCCGACCCACTTGGAGTCAGTAATTTGCAAACTGAACTATTAGTAGATAGGTTGGCTCACAAACTGGTAACAAGAAGAAAGGGTCGCAAATTGCAACCACTTTTTTGCGACCAGTTCTTAGTACATCCGGCCCTTCATTCCATGCTGCTATATTTAAAACCTTCTCACAACAAACACTCCTTACTTATACTCAGTGCTTTTTAGGTTTCGCCTGGCGTCCACTGCGCTGCAGTGTTCGCGCAGGCGAAATCTTTTGAGTTTCAGTATGGGGCTTTAACCCGCCTCTCTGTTCCATAGCTAGCTCCATAAATGGAGGCTAGCCATTGGAACAGAGATGCATCAGTCATTGTTCGAGCAGATTCGTGGGCGTTCCGGCGATTTTTTCGCTCTCCGCCCCTTTGTGAACGCCATTGCGGCGGTGGGTGTTTTTTTTTTTTTTTTTTTTTAAGGTTTGTTTTGGTCATTTCTGAGAAGATGGCGGCCGGGCAGTAGCTTACTTGAGAAGCTCCGCAGTGCCGTCTTGAACCAGCAGACGTGGCCGCTCCGGGATGCCGGTTTGAAAGTTTCGAGTTCCTACGCCGTGGGCTACTGTCAGCTTCGATAGAACCTGCCCGGATGATATTCTGGACTGACCCAGCAGTTTCAGGCATGTGGTATTGCTACCATCGAGCATAGCTTCAGTCTGCGATGCCCGCTGTCCGTGTGCCCGTTCCCAGCTCATTACATGCCTCTTGTGTTTAAAATAGGTTCTGCTGCGCTTTCCTCATTTGCTCCAAGAAATGTCCTTAAATACACCTCGGAATTCATCTGATTCCGGAGTGCTCGTGTTTGCTAATCATAAGTCACAGTGTCTCACGTTGATGCCTTTCAGAGAGCGGCTCTTGTGGGGCGGCCCAACATCGCCACTTTAAGGAGCACACTGCAGCAAGCAGCAGGAAAGTTCATCTGAGGACACGGCGCTGATTCTCAGAAACGGTGTAGCTGCTGGAACATTGCGCTCTCATTCAATGCTGCACGTGAGCAACCTGCCCCGGATTGAGGAGAGCCCGCCCCAATTTTTGCAGACACATAAAATGGGGGTGGGTGTGTTTGGTGGGGAGAGGGCTGTGCCAGAATAAATCAAAACATTGCCTGATAATGTGGAATCTTATGAGCACGCTGCTTCTGCTGTCATGTGCCCAGGCATTCCAGTGAACATATGTGGACTGCAATCGCATTACGTCACCCATCCGACGTTGTGTAACAGGACCTATTGGCGTTTCATTTGTTATGTGATTAAACAAATAACATGATCAATGTCGAAGCCATTTCAAAAGCCACCATATGCCTTTAAAAGGGAATGGCAATACAAAGTATATGGATTTCACCGGTATTCGATACATCGCGTTTCGAGTGAGGAGACGTATTCAGAGCGCTGCAGCAAGCTAAACTGCCTCTATGCGCTTGCTGCAGTGCCCAGTGGCACGTAATCCTGGCGTTCACCCTCTTTGCAAGTACTTCCAAATGTTGGTACCAATTGGAAAATAAATGAAGAGAGAAAACGTAATTTGCCCAAGATCACACAATTTGGTCTGGTGGGTAAACTGGGAATAGAATTCACATTTCGTGGTTCCTATAGTGACTGGACAGCATTTCTTCTTGTGCGAGGAAGTGATGTAATGCATTTGCAGTATCTGGGTCTGGACAATGCCCTGGTTAATAGCTGTGGAAAAAAGAATTAGGTGTGAGGTCCAGGGGCCTCTTCCCTGGGTAAAGGACAACTGGGGTTAGTCAGTTAGTTTTTCACACCTTACGTAGTGTATGGACAAAATAGAAGACACGTTCCCAACCCCGACCCCCCACCCCCCGTCCTTGTGTAATAGGCACATAGAAATGTAATTAAACCTCACCAAACTTCTACTCCTTAATGCATGCCATCCCATTAAACGTTTTGAAAGCATACTTCCCCGCCCCCCCTCCCGCTGTCCGTGTGCCCGTTCCTGCCCCCCCTCCCACTGTACGTGTGCCCATTCCCGCCCCCCTCCCGCTGTCCGTGTGCCTGTTCCCACCCCCCTTCCCGCTGTCCGTGTGCCCGTTCCCGCCCCCCTCCCGCTGTCCGTGTCTCCTGGATGTGCAGTGGATTGCAGTTCACAGCACTTGCCTGGCCCAGTGTACTGTAGTGATGACTGTGTATGGTGGGTGACAGCTGGCTGTGTAATTGGACTATAGGTGACAGCTGTACTGTGGACGGCGGGTAAGTGTGTTGCTTATGACGATTGATTGTGCACTGTTGGAAGCTGGTTGGGAACAGTTACTGTTGGCAACTCCTAGTCGTACATTTTACAGGTGACAGCTGGCTGTGCGGTATACTAGGAGTGACAGCTGATGTGCACCATTAGTGACATCTGTCTGCACAGTGGTTGTCATCCAGCTGTGCATACTATGTTATGGGTGACACATGGATGTACATAAAGTAAAGTAACAACTGCTTGCATTGTACAGTGCATAGCAGGTTACTGTGCAAAAATAGTAACAACTGGTTGTGCACCGCGTAGAAAAGTTAGCAAGAGCCGGCTGTAGTTTGCTGTAAGTCACACCTGGATTTGCGTGTATCATGTATGAAAATTGGATTTGGTCAGTTTGCGACAGATAGCGAGCAGTTTACTGTATGTGATTGCATTCTATTTTGTACTCTAGGTTGATGTGCGTAATGCCCCGTGGCTGCAAGCTGAGTGCTCAGTATGACACAGATGTCAGCGTGCTCAGAAAAGTATTGTGGTTGGCAGCTAGGTTTTTGTTTTCCAGCTGGTGGAGCGGATTTTTCACTGTGTATCGGTGGTGACGGGCCTGGGCATGCAGTGTGTTTTGGTATAAAGCTTCATGTGTAGGGTATGGTCGTTGAACTGCACATCATAGGCTACATAGGTGGGTGCTTGCAGTGTATTTTGGTGACATAGGTCTTCTCAGTATAGGTGACATAGCAGAGTGCTTACAATTTGTGAACGAGCTAGGTTGAATATATATGTACAAAATAAGCATGCATTCTTTACAGTGTGCAGCTGCCTGCAAATGTGTACTCATTACAGAGCGTTGGTGCACAGTCCTCAACTTATTTTCTGTACTGTGTGTGTTGGGGCTGTGTGTGTTGGGGCTCTGTGTGTGTTGGGGCTCTGTGTGTGATGGGGCTCCATGTGTGTTGGGGCTCTGTGTGTGTTGGGGCTCTGTGTGTGTTGGGGCTCTGTCTGTGTGGCTAGCTTTTTTTGTAAATGTGTTGTATTTGTATAGCGCGAACAGTAACCCGTAAGCATCCCGGCGCTTGTACTCCTACCACAAGGGAACCCCTCCTGGCTTTTCCTTGTGAGGTGTCCACTCCTGGGCATCCCATGGTGAAACCAGGCATCCCTTGTGTATCGGGGGCCGTTGTGGAGACTAAGCAAGCTATTGCCCAGAGTTGCAGCGTGGGGCCCATGCTTAGATTCGGCACTGAGGCGAGAATATCCGGTCAGAGGAATTTAAGCCCGATCCCGCCGAGGCGGGAATCGAACCCTGGTCCCTGGCCAGTGCTCTGCATCAAGGTCTGCCGCTCTAACCATTGAGCCACACTTCTCCACTCTTGTAGGTGGCTCTATGTGTTGGTGGCTCTGTGTGTGGGTGGCTCTGTGTGTGTGTTGGTGGCTCTCTGTGTGTGTGCGTGTGGGTGCAAATGCAATAGGTCTCGCATTTGCGAGAGATTAAGCTATTGGCATTGTAAATGACAATGCCATTTATTTGTCTGTTTTCAAAACCAACACATAAATAAAAAATTTGTCATTTACAATGCCAATAGCTCTAACTTTTACAAAGGCGAAACCGTTGCATTGTAAATGCTTGTTTGATCTATTTCACCAGGTAATATGGGAATCCAGTATTCCGCACCTGCTTACAATACTCTTGCTTACCATTGCATTGCACCAATATAGCCCTGTTTATTTTAAACTATGCTCTCACACAGTTGGGTTATGAACTGCATTAAAGGTTCTTCAATAAGGATTTTTCCGTATTGAACTGCCCAATATGTACTTTTAGAATCAGGGCGTCTGAGTTAGAAGAGGTAAGCAACAAGAACACTAGAAATAGACACAGCAGTTACAGTGAGGGGCAGATGGAGGGACCTAGCAAACCAGCTTCCAAATCCAGTAACGCCTAGCTGTAAACTTTCCATAAGAGGGTCATAAAACAGGGCAACCACCACAAGGCAGCAGCAATACAGTGCAAGGAACGAGACTACCTACCACCAAGAGCAATATAAAGTAAGCACCTGGCCTCCTTGGAGAAGGGGGCAGCAAAACACAGGCACCCACATCTCATCTAAAAAAAGCCTGCATCCATCTCTGTGGTGTAGGCGGGGGACAGATGTGCACCGCTCACAGTCAGGAAATACAAGTAGCTGGTTAGTGACACTGCAAACTGGTATGGCTGCACGAGCTATGCAGACCCCATGAACACAAGGAAGGCAACGCAGGCCGCAGAGCACGTACATAAACAGAGCAAGCCACTGCATATCTTTCTGGCTCGGTCTCTGCCTCAGTGCCACCAGTCCTCAGCTAAGAACCCAGGCACACAAGGGGTCTGCAACCAGCAGCACAAACACTAGTGGAGCATTCCAGGGAAATGTTTCTGCTGCCAAACCACGCACAACCTTTATTTCATCCGGTGTCAATAGGGTTGTTACCAAACCAGAATTTTCCCTTGACATAACTAGAATTTTCAGACCAAGTCAGCTAAAATGTCAAAAATAATTCAAATCTTACATTTTGCCCTTTTAAATGTACGCTTATTATTATTATTATTATTATTTATTTTTATAGAGCGCGTAGTCACCCGGAGGTATCCCAGCGCTAAAAGATCCTATCTCTTCAGTTCAGTGGGACAAGGGAGAAAAAAAGAAAGGGGGGGAGAGGGGGGCACAGAAGATCAGGGTTACGGACGAGCATGATTCATTGAGGAAAGAGGTGAGTTTTGAACCGCTTCCTGAAGCGAAGGTATTGTGGTTCGAGTCGCAGGTCGCGGTGGAGTGAGTTCCAGAGACGTGCAGTATGGACTGAGAAACGTCTTCCTCCTGAGCGGGCTTTCTTGAATCTGGGGATAGTGATTAAGTTTTCCATGTCCGAGCGGAGGGGTCTTGGGGATTTGTAGGGTATGATGAGTTTCCTAAGAACAGGGGGGCCTTGATTATGTAATAGTTTGTGAGCAAGGCACAGGGCCTTGAATTTGACCCACTCCCTTATAGGAAGCCAGTGGAGGAGTTTTAGGGCAGGTTTGGCCGAAGCTCTGGCAGGGGTATTTGTGAGAATCCGGGCCGCAATGTTCTGAATTCTCTGAAGCTTGTTAAGCGTCGCTTCGGGGGCGCCCAGGTAGATCACATTGCTATAATCAAGCCTCGAGAGTATTAGGCCTTGAATTAGCAGTTTTTGGGAGTTGGAGGGCAAGAGGGGCAGGACTTTCCTCAACGATTTCAGGAGCCCGAAGCAAGTCCCGGCTACTTTCTTTGCCTGCACGGTGAACGAGAGGTCGGTGTCGAGCCACACACCCAGGCTTTTTACTTCTTCTTTAGGATCAGGGGGGGGCCCAGACAGGCTGGCCAGATGTTCGGGGAGAGTGTGAGTCCTTTCGGGCCGAGGAGCAGAACCTCAGTTTTCGACCCGTTTAGTTTTAGGGCTGAGTTGTTCATCCAGCATTGGACCTGCGTAAGGCAGTTAAATAAATCTGCTGGTTGTTGTCTGGGGTGAGATAGTGACACAACTAGTTGTGTGTCGTCAGCGTAGCTGACGACGCTCACTCCGAACGGGGTGATGACCTCCTCCAATGTGGACATATAGATATTAAATAATGTGGGGCTCAGGGAGGAGCCCTGAGGCACGCCACATTGGAGGGGAGTTTCGGAGGAGCAGGCGTTATTCTCCCAGATCTGATAGGTCCGTTGAGCCAGAAAGGATGAAAGCCAGGAGCCCTCCACACCAACTCTCTTGAGTCTTTTGATGAGAAGTTGGTGGTTGACGGTATCGAAGGCCGCACTTAGGTCGAGGAGGATCACTGCCACTGATCCTCCTCCGTCCAATAGAGCTCTGGCCTCCTCTACCGCTGCCAGGAGGGCGATGTCCGTGCCCTGCCCTGGACGAAAGCCCGTCTGGGAACTTTTTAGTTTGTTGTTGACCTCCAGGAACTGGGAGAGTTTTTTATTAACCAGTTTTTCAGCAATCTTGCTGATTCCTGGGAGTAGGGAAATGGGCCTATAGTTAGCCAGGTTTTCAGGATCGAGGGAAGGTTTCTTTAGTAAAGCTTTCACGACTGCCGCCTTCCAGCTCGGGGGTACAACTTCCTGTTGGAATGAGGCGTTGATCAGATGAGTCAGGGGGGGAATAATCGTGGGAGCTACCTCCTTGAGGATCCGAAGCGGGGCGGAATCCCTGGGAGATCCGCTTTTTATTGATTTTAACGTGTTTCCTACTTCTTCGGTCGTAACTTGACCCCAAGAGGAGAGACAACTGGGTGTTAGGGAGTGCAGGAGATCGTTTTCCTCGCACGGATTCGCGGGGGGAATTGAGTCAAGAATTTTTTGAATTTTTTCATGAAAGAAATTAGCCAATTGTTGGCATTTTTCCTGGTCGGCTTTGGGGTCTGTGGGGTGTCTCGGTCCAGGTTCTGGGGTTTTCAGAAGTTCTTTTAAGATGGCGTAGGATTCCTTACTGGAGCATACCGCTTTCTCTATTCTTTCCTGGAAGAAATCGCTTTTAGTTTTTCGAATGGTAGTTTTATAAATTAAGAGAGAGGTAGAATAAACATCTTTGTTTGTTTTCGATTTGTCTTTCCTCCAGGAGCGTTCCGATCTCTTGCACTCTTGGCACAGGGCGCAGGGCTTAAAGTAACAAATAGGAGAAAACACATTTTAGAGTTGGTTAAACTATTCCTAAATGGTTCTAAAGCAAAAATACATTGGGCCTGATTAGCTGTTCAGGTGGTATTTATCACCCAATATAAATAAACATACCATAGGGTACTTTGTTTATCAGGTGCGATAAATAACAGGTATCACGAGTTTATGGGGAATAACATGCAGATTTTGGTGTTTAACGCAATAAAATCCACATGATAATGGTAAATGCTGTATGGTTTCCTCTGTTAAATGTTGCAATGTTTAACCAGGTGAAATTTAACGAAGTTTGAGTTATTTAATGCATTTAGGGCCCGATGTAGGTAGGCCGTTACCGATCGGTAACGGCCGAAAATACCGATTTTGGGCCCTTACCGATCGGTATACTGCCATCGAGATGTAGGGCAAAGAAAAACGTCCTAATCGGTACAAATACCGAATCGGAATGTCTACCGATTCGAAAATAATCCGATACGTACATACCGAAATTCGGAAATGTAACGAATCGGCAACACACCGAATCGGATTAAAATACCGAATCGGTCCATGTACCGAATCGGTAGTGACAACGAATCGGAAATTATCCGATTCGGTCCATGTACCGAATCGGTAGTGACACTGATTCGGAAAATATCCGATTCGGTCCATGTACCGAATCGGTAGTGACACCGAATCGGAAAATATCCGATTCGGTCCATGTACCGAATCGGCAGTGACACCGAATCGGACATAAGCCGAATCGGATAACCTACCGATTCGGTAGAATCACCGATTGGGAAAGTCCCCGATTCGGACAGATAGGGAGATGTAGGGAAGCACAGAAATACCGATTTCGGATCAAAAACGGTATTATTCACTCGGTAATTACCATGGATTACAATCAGGTGGTAACCAACTCCAACCCATAAAAATAGACCCAAAATGAATTGCAACTTGCAGGATGGCAGCTTTTTATGTCATTGCGAGGCGGCTACGGCTACAGCAGGAAGGACAGAGGGAATGGCAAAGAGATGAACAGGTCTACAGACAGAGGATCACCCAGTTCATGCTCACAGAGGCAGAGATCCTACAGAGGTACAGGCTGGACTCAGACACCATTCTGCAGCTCATCAGGGACCTCAAACCACTGTTGGACCACCCCACCCCAAGGGCACACGCCATCCCAGCGCACGTCCAGGTGGAGAAGTGTGGCTCAGGGGTTAGAGGCGCCAGACCCGGAAGCTGAGATCGGCCCTGGACCAGGGTTCAATTCCCTGCCTCGGCGGGTCTTGGGCTAAAAAATTCCACGGACTCGATAATTCTCACTCTGGTGCCTTCTCGACTCACAGGTTCACACTCTGCGACTCTGGGCAATAGCTTGCTTAATCTCCACAACGGCCCCTCGCGGCGGGATGCCTGGCTTTCACCTTGTGGATACCCTGCCGGGGTTATCTCACAGGGGAATACCAGGACGGGTTCCCTAAGCAAGCGCCGGGAAACCCACTGCGGGTAGCTGTGCGCTATATAAGCTCAAATACATTTACATTTACAGGTGCTATGCAGCTTACACCTGCTTGCGTCTGGCAGCTATCAAAGTGGAGTTGCAGCGGTAGGAGGGGTGACCCAGAGCAGCCTGTCAAGGTTCTTCCACACATTCCTTGACGCCATGATACACAGGATGGACCAATACATCTCTTTCCCTGCAACCCACGCAGAACTGCTACAAACTAAAGCTGACTTCTACCAGATGGCACAATTTCCCCAAATCATTGGCTGCATAGATGGCACGCACATTCCGATTTGCCCCCCAGCTGACACAGAATACATATACCGCAATCGGAAGTCTACGCACACCATCAACGTTCAGGTGATCTGCAATGCGAAATGCACCATCACAGACCTGGTAGCAAAATTCCCAGGGAGTACCCACGACTCCTACATTTTTCAACAGAGCGGCATCTATGCACGGCTGATGGCTGGCAAATTTGGTGAAGGATACCTCCTAGGTGAGACACATCATCAGACCCCCATAACACAAAGTAGCTAAGTGTAATGCATGTATGCATGTGAGTAATGTTACCCCTTTTCCTTCCAGGCGACAGTGCATATGCCCTCCGCTCTTTCATACTCACCCCCTACCTCAACCCCTCCACACCCAGCCAGAGGAGGTATAACCGGGCCCACAAAAGCACAAGGAATGTAGTTGAACGGACCTTTGGCATCTGGAAAAGTAGATTCAGATGCCTGCACAAGAGTGGAGGCGCAAGGCAGTATACCCCCATCACCTGCTGCAAGATCATAGCTGTCTGTGCAATGTTGCACAACCTTGCGGTGAAGAAGGGCACTGAGGTCGAGCTGTCTGACTACGAGGACCATGACGACGACGATGCTGTGCCACTAACACAGCCTGCTGGGGTGTCTACGCCAAGTGATGGCAGATACAGACGTGAGGAGATTACAGAAAACTATTTCTGAGTGAGTACAGATGCACAGACAGGTAAATGGTTGTGGGGAAAAGCAAATTTTAATAATGTTGCAACACCGTTACTGCACTGATGTGCAACAAAATAAAATGTCAAAGTAAAGAAAACAAATGTCAAAGGTCAGGGTTGCCTCACCCGCCCTGGCAAGCCTACTATTTGGGGCGCTTGGCAGCCCCACTGGGGTGTGCCTCACCCCCTTCCGCATGTCCTGCGGCTTCTGCGGAGCGCCTGGTGCTCCGGCGCGGCTCAGAGGCAGCGCTGGCCGGGCTGCTGCGGCTGCTGCTGTCCCCAGCATCCCCCAGGTCCAGGGCTGGATTGGCCGCAGTGTTGGAGATTATCATTGCCTCCATGGCTGTTGTAATGCGGGCCATTCCCCTGGTGACCTCAGCGGTGTTTTGTGTCAAACTTGCCTCCATATTAGCACCACGTTGACACAGTTGCGCGGTTGCAGCAGCAAGGCGGCTAATAGAGCGGTTTTGTACGGGGGCATCCCGCCTGCGCGAGTGCTCGTGCTCCTCAAGTCTTCCGCATAGCTGGGTAATGGCTGTGGTCAGCCTGCCAAGACCTGCAGCAACCTCCTTGTTTGAGTCAACAAAAGTCTTGAACCCTTGTACCATCTCGCCCATCTGCAGGTTGTGCTGGCGGAGCTGGCGCTGGCAGGCCATGATGGACTTTGCCTGCGAGCGTTGGATTTTGACCATGCTGCCTTCAAGCCCCTGGAAGACACTGCCCTCCTGTGCCGGCGCTGCAGTGCTGGAAATGGCACGCCTCCGGGTACTGCTGCTGCCGCCCTGCTGTGTGGGCTGGGGTGCCACTGGTGTTGGTGTGGTGGTGGCCGGGGCCGGGGCCTGACCCGCTGCTCCCTGGATAGGGTTGAGTGTAGCCACAACCAGACTCCTAGCAGGAGGTCTGGTAGGTGCAGGGTGGGCCGTTGTCGGAGAGTTCTCAGGGGAGAACAGCAATGGGGGTGTGCCTGACATTTGTGGGGAGTGAAGGAATGCGTAGTCAATTACCAGGTCTCCCTCATCTCCCTGGCCAATGGTGTTGTTCTCCTCCTCCTCCTCCTCCAGGGCAGCCTGACTTGTGCTGGGCCCTGTCACCGCACTGGTAGTTGGTGCTGGTGCTGGTGCATCAGTAGCTTGTGGTCCTCCGCCTGATGGTGCCCCTAGGTATAAAGAAGCATTTGTAAATTGAGTGCCGATGTATTACAGTCACTACAATTAAAGCATTGCACATGTCCTTGCATATCCTTTGAATGTGTTTCACTGTTTTCTATTTTGTGGTTCTGCACTGCCATATTTTGGAAACTTCTGCTGACTACATTTACCATGATGCTTTTCTCTTGTATGTTGGTTACAGTACTGGGCTGGGGTTTGGCTGTGCATTGTGTCTAAAGGGGAGGTGTCTGGTAGGGTGTGTCATGATGCGCATGCTTCTTACCTGTAGCTGTAGCTCTGGCTGAGCTGTCCAGGGTCACGATTCCTGTCACACACTCCCTCTCGATGGTGCTGGACACCAGTTCCTCCAGGTCCGTGAGGGGTGGCGCCGGGTTCCTGCCCCCACCAGTCAATCCAGCTTGCCTCTGCAGCTCAGCCATCTTGCGTTCCGTCAGGCTGCGGATGTCGTAAAATCGTTTTTTAAGGTCATCAAGGGTCCTGGGGGTGACACCTACTGCATTGACCTTCTCTGCTATCTCACTCCAGAGCCTCCTCTTCGTGCTGTCCGGCACAGTGAGGGACAGCCTCCCGAAGAGCTGCCTGTGCACCCTCACCACCTCCTCCACCAACACCTGCAGCTCTGTGCTACTGAACTTGGGCTTTCTCTTCTGGCCACCCTTCTGGCTCTCACTGGTGCTTGCCATCTTGCTATCCACAGTTCTCTGCCTCCTGCTCCCACTGCTGCTCACTGTGAGTGTTCAGCTCAGGCTGGCTCTCCAGAAAGTTCTTAATGAGCTGCACCTGCCTGGGTAGCCACTCCCTGCTTGGGTGGGGGAGGGTGGATCCACCTCATTGGCTGTTTCGGAATTTACCGAATCGGATTTTACCGAATCGGATATTACCGAATCGGATTTAACTGATTCGGATTGTTCAATGCATTCCTATGGGCAATTTGGCCATGGGGGTGTATTCCCACCTCCGATTCGGTAATTGCCGAATCGGTATTTGCCGATTCGGTAATTGCCGATTCGGTGGTAGCCGATTCGGTACTTTCCGAATCGGTCCGTGCTGATTCGGTACGTATCGAATCACAATACCGATGCCGACCGAATCGGTATTTTTTCTGTGTTTTTGTCCTACATCTCGTTTTCCGATTTCAGAATACCGATTCGGCCCGCCTCGGTATTTTTAAATCGGAAAAACCCATTTACCTACATCGGGCCCCTAATACCTTCAATCTCGTCATTCCGACTCGTGTGTAAACAGGGGTTAACGCATCAGTCGAGAATATTACGAGCAACTCGTAAACATGCCTGTAATGTCTGCATTAAAAAGAATGCCAGGGGTCTGATTACAAGTAAAGGTGCTAGGTATCACACTTCTTAAATAACAATACCCTGGGTTCTTTATTTTTCGGGTGCGATAAATAGCACCTATTACTAATTATTGGAGAATAACGTGCAGATTTTGGTGTTTAATACACCATAACCTACATGGTGTGGTAAATACTGTACACATTTCCCCTCTTGAATTTCGGCAGTTTTGATCTGCCGAAATGTAAGGAATGTGGGGTTATTTAACGCATCCGAAAATGATCGGATGCCTTAAATAAAACTGAACTGGTAATTCTGTCTGGGGCATGAACAGGGGTTACTCACGGGACGGAATTAAGCATCCAACTTGCAAACAGGGCCACAGTGTTTTACAGAATCAAGTGCCAACTTCTGACCTTTCCAGACAATAAACACATAAGTTTGAGGTCAAGCAGCACCAGGTGTGAGGAATAGTTGTCAAATGTAGGCGTTTCGGACACTAGGCGCTACGTTCTGGTGGTTGTGGAGCCGGTCTTCCATCGCCAGCGCAGGTCCAAGGAGACCGTCTTGCCTGAAGAGAGAAAAGGAATACCACTGAACAGATGTGTGTATGCACACTGAGCAAATTCCTACACCAGTCGCAGTGCATTCCCCCTTACCCTTTCATGCAAGGTAAGGTATTTCCTAGCACCAGTTTTAAATTAAGGCAGCCACGGCAACTTTGGAAATTTAGTAAAGGTACAGTGCATTTATTTTCTTTCCTGTGACTGTGTTTGGAAGATCACAATGGCTAGTTACTCGTGGATTCTTTGCCCTACCAGCCACCCTCGTTCTCCATTCCAAAATCCGGAAGGATAAATAATTCTCCCTTGCCTTGCCCCACTTCCTCCCTTCATGTTTCATGTCTGGTAGGAGATATCCACTGTTAAAGGCACCACATCCATGGTAGGACACAACCATACCGACCCTCCCCTGTAGGGGTTCGCCACTACCATTTTGAAATCCCTTAAAATACAGAAGATAAGAGGCATCAAGCAAAACAGGAACAGTTTGCTTAATGAAACATTACACCTGGGAGAACAGTTACAGGCACAGTGTCTGGGGACAGTTGCAATTTACAATCTGTAAGCGTTCCTCTTTTATACAAAACCTGCTGAGTTGTAAAGGTTTCCAGCGTACCATATATGGTGAGGAATATTGGTTGCTGCCTTTGGAGTCAAATTAATTATCTAATGGTTACCACAGGTGGGTCTCAACCTCGTGTGGACACAATGAAGCCAGTGGATAACATGTCCAAATGTCCTGCATGGGGAGCGGATGATCACTATGCGTACTAAGTCCTGATTGGCTATGTGTTCCTAACTCATGTGGCATCTGACATTATGTTGTTTTTAGGAGCGCTTGTACCCCCTCCAGTCATGTGTGCTTTAAGGGACAATTTCCTTTGACCATTGTAATGTTGCTGTGCCTATCTGTGGGATTGATCTACAATTTCCTGTGCATAGGTTTGTGGTTATTGCTTTTGTCACAGAGATTCTTTCGTTACTGTGCACTTCATAAGTGACAATCGTAATGTAGCAGAGGGACCTATAACTGTCATTAAAGAGCTGCTTGCAAGCTGCATGGTACCAGTTAGTAACTTATTTTTCTTCCCAGTTATTCATTATCCTGATGCTGCTAAAAAGATTTATTTGAGTGGAAATACATTTTTAATGTTAAAGTCAGTGCAAGCCACTGTGTTATGTTCTGAATCCGGAGTTTGCGCTTTCCAGACCAAGTACTCTTTAAACATTTTATATACACACTGATTTACATGTATGATTCAGTGTCTCTATATGTGTGTGATGTAAAGTGCTCTGACATCCTACAATGGTATGAGAGATGCTATAAAACAAATGAAATACATGTGACAGAGGGGCTATTTTTCAATATAAAATACTAAGGGCCAGATGTACGATCCGTTTTTATATGCGCAAACGGGTTTGTGAACCCGTTTGCGAATGCAAAAGCCTATTGGGCCATGTACATTGCCTATTTCACGAGTCACAATTTGTTCGCGACTCGCTAAATAGGTTTTGCAACTTGCTATTTGGAAGGGGAATTCCCTTCCAAATAGTGAGTCTCAAAACCATGTACAAATGTTTTGCGGTCGCAAAACACTCGCAATTACCACCTACTTCAAGTAGATGGTAATGCATTCGCAAATGGGAAGGGGTGGACCCCTTCCCCTTTGCAAATGCATGCAAAATTATTTTTTAAGGGCAGGCAGTGGTCCCAGGGACCTCTTCCTGCCCGTAGAAAATGAAACAAACGTTTTCTTTTCTTTTTTTTTAAATGCATGGTAAACGGGCTGCATTTTTTTTAACTGCTTTATTTAAAAGCAGTCCCAGACATGGTGGCCTGCAGAGCCCAGCAGGCCACCATACCTGTGAGGGCTGGCATTCCTAATGGGTTCGCAAATTGCGAGAGGCTCATTAATATTAATGAACCTCGCAATTTGCAACCCCATTGGGAATCCCAGTTTTAAACACACTGTTGTACATTTCATTTAGCGTCTCGCAATTTGCTACTTGCAATGTGTCACCAATTGCGAGGCGCTAAATGAAATGGTCGAACATCTAGCCCCAAAATTCTTAGTACTTTGAGTATTTATTTTGTGTGCACACGTGTATTTTTTTCGAATTACTGCTTTAATATTTGAAATTTAACTCATACAAATTGCTTGGGGGTCCCCGGCTTCCAGTGGTGACTCAATGGGGGTCCTCAAGAGTCAAAAGTTTGGGAACCACTGATTTACATAAACCAAATTTCTATTGTGGGAGCCAGGAGAACCAATTTGAAAACCACTCTTGCTCTTCATGCATGCTTCTTTGAAGATTATGCATTGCTTGGATCGCAAACGTCAATGTTCCATTGTCCATGTCATTCCCTGGAATGAAAGTACAGAATGAAACATCGATCTTGGCACCGACCCTTCCCTTCATTGCAGTCATGAAGTCCAATACATATCGGTGCTACATTAGTATGAGGCGACTTGCTCACATTTCTTCTTTGATGGAATTGAGGGGGAGCTCAGTGCTGTTTATTATTTTGAGCATCTCCCATCGGGATATTTGGAGCCAGCGGGCATTAGCTTTTGTCTGCAGGGTGAAGAAGGTTATCGACCCCCCCCAACCCCCCGCCCCCAGCTGTGCTTCTGTGAACAGTCTACATTCTTCTGGAATGTCTTTGAATTGAGCCCAGCCAAAATCGTCTGCGGCTCTCCGTTCCCGAGCTTGGTGCAGCAGGGTTGTCTTCTTCCTTAACGGGGCCTGGTACAAGTCTGATAGCTCTTCTCCAGGAAAGACTAGGTTCGGGGTGTGCATCATTAGCGTAAAAATAGCCACCGCAGACCCTGTGGTGTAGAGGGACCCCAAAGCTTCAGGGACCCACCTCTAGCTCTGTGCACGGGCGGGCCTGAGAGCTCCTGACTAGGTCCGGAGCTTGGCTCCTTGCACTTTGCTAGGGGGGCCCCCTTCAAGTTTTGTTATACTACTGGTGTGCATGGTGACCAGGGAACACAGTCCTCTCCATCCGGGAGCGAGCTGAATGTAGGCGTACTTGTTGCATTGCCAATAGAAATCCATCAGTGTGGAGGTGCCCCATTGTATATGTGGAATATATAAGATCACACCGCAGTTAGCATTTGCGCCCATTGGAAGCGTTCATTTTCCTCTGAAACATAAGGAGTACATTGTTTGTTTCTGTACAATCAGGGTTGTCCTTTCCCTTCTGACCAATTGTATCTACCCACCTCAGTGTCCCAGATTTCCTGTCATAGGGTGGCCATACTTTTATTCAGCCCTCCCCCATGCGACCCGTTCCCCTTTATATCCCCTAGCTGAACAGCCCTACATAGGAATTCCATGTCGGGAGTCCTTTTGTTGATTAGGAATACTGCCCCGGTGACACTAAGAGCCACTCTCAAACCACAGATGGATGCTGGAGCAGACGTTTTTGTTTACTGAGTTAGGGATTTTGCTACCTCCAAAAATCTCTTCTCTGGAAAATCTCGGGTCCAGGTGATATCTTCTTTTATGTGGCCCTTCTTATACATATTGTCCAGCTCGGTTTAGTCATCAGTGGGTTCAGTTAAGATGTATAAAGCTGTGCGGTTGGTATCATATCGGGTAATGTTTACAATTACCCTGTGTTGTTCTGTCTTGTTGGGTTGGATCTTAGCCCTTATCCTACAAAGTTAGAGGTATATAAGGCATTTTGCTTTCTTGGGACCTACTTCTTGAGACAAGACTGAACCGACCGCGTGTGGGATTTGTGAACATACTTAAAATGATCTGGCTGATGCTTGGGAGCCAACTGACGTCATGAGTTGGTACCATGTGTTATGCAAATAGGCGCTGTGCAGTGCATGTTGATGCTGGTGTTCGGATTGGTATAATTGTATGTGACATATGAGAAATCCTTACACAGGTGATGTGGTTCCCTAGTAGTAAACTTCTAATGACTTGACAGTTCCTCTGTAGTGCTCAAGTGAGGGACTATCCACAATAAGCAGATCGTACATAACCATATACGTATACATAACTTTTGTTGAAACATTGCAGTTCGTTGTATGGATCCCCTGTGAATCATCCATGCTCCTCCAGTGGCTCTATTTCAAACCAGTCAGCAAAAGTTTGTGGTTTTTAGTTTTACGTGATGTCGTCATGGAAGGGCTCGACCACACATTGGAACGGTACACCCACATACTTTTCCCATCCCTTTTGAGGGCCGTGGGTGTTAAGCTGTCAGGGCTCACGGGAGGTTTCCTCCTCGCAGCCCTGTTATTGCCCTTACTTCTGCCCCTTTTCCACAACATGCTAATCCCAGGGTTTGTTGGAGTTGGCGAGTGTGCTGTTGACGCTGGACATCTAAGATGGCCGCCAGAGAACCCACCGTTTACCAGTCTAGTTGTTTGACTTCTGTCCCAGGAGCTCAGGTGAAGCGCGCACCAACGTTCTATGGCGCACTTCACCGCGATCCTTCCGGGGTTAAGACCTACCTTAGGTTCGTCGTGAGTAGCTAGAGAGGTGGCGTCTTGGGAGGCATCGGTTCTTCGGCATCGGGCAACTGGTAACAGGTGGACCGAAGGTTAGTGTTCCTGTATGCGCATGTCGCATAAATGAGAGAAGTAATGCACAGGTCATAGGGAAAAGAGTTTCTTTAAGGTGAGAGTCTTGGGCCAGGAGTTTGCGCATGATTAGAGGTGTAGCGTTGTACCGGAGTTTGGCTGCGCATGTCCTAAAAGGTCAAGGGAGTGCGCAGGCGCTGAGTTGTGGAGTTTTCATTCGACTCTCTCGTCTTAATTAGACGTGAAGGAGTTGCTAAGTCTAAGCGGCTTGAAGAGTCTTAGGCACCGTTCATGAAATAATTCGGTGAACAGAATACGGTTTGTAAAACCCAATAGGTGGTTCGTTAAATTGGAAATTTAGAAAGACGTTTAGGAGTGGAAACATAGATGGGTAACTGAATATTGTGACAATACTAAGTTTATGTTTGCTGCCAAGAACCTAAAGGTTACATTTATAAGGTTATCTCTCTGTGAAGAAATAAATGTAGACATATAAGAAAGGAGAAACACCAGCACATTATTCAAGTAAGTCAATGAGAGATAAACCACAGTTGTAAGGCAGAGCTAACAAATGCACAATACTTACCTTGGTTAATCTCTTTAGAAAGTGTCAATAGAATTCAGTCTTCATCTAGAAAAAAGAAGAGAAAGACACTACAAAAAACACTTAAAAGCAAAATATTCAAAGAAGGGAGGCAAGCCCCCTCAAGGTTCCTGGTAAGACCTAAGTCAACTGTTTAAAAAGTGAATAGTATAAATAGAGTTTAAAAAAAAAGAAAGCGAAGTGTATAGAACTGTGTTATTTTACAGCCTACAAGAAGAAAGAAGAAGAAGAAGAGGTAGTGAGCCAAGAAGAATACGGGCACTCTCTTCTCTATCTCAATCCCCTTTCCCCCCTTGGTACTTACCTGCTAAGTTGTTAGTACTGATCTGGCGGAGAGTTATTAAGGGGAGAGCTGGGAAAAGACATCATCCTGCTCCTGTGTGGTTACAAGATTATTAGTCCCCTGACATAAGCGGACCCTTCTCTGTGGGCCCGTAGGTGTTTTCTTCCTTCCATTTTCAAAAGTTAAGAAATGTCCTTTTTCCTTGGTTCTTGGGGGTTGATGACAAGTCGGCGTTGGTGCACTTTGTTGTCCAGAGTCCTGCTTTTTAATAAGACATTTATTGGCTGTTAATACAGTAAATTCAACATTACGCTCCATTCTCAATGGTTTTTGAAGAACCTGTAATTTACCACAGGGGTGTAATCCCATCAATCTTCCAGCCGCAAACTGTTGAGGTATCGTGAGGTGACCCTTGTTGGGCGTGTCTTTTAGTGCTTAGTGGAGTAATGGTAATTACTAGAAGCATTTTTACTGGTTGGTCATATTATTATAAGCCGTTTAGCCCCCACCCCAATCCTACAACGGTGTTTTCGGATCTTCACTGACATTTTGATTTTGGTTGGTCGGATCAGAGTTGGGTATTTTGGGGATAGGGCCAAACTGTTTAGGGAGGGATAGAATTGTGGTTTTGACAGGGGTTCTGTGGGCGTCACTAATTTTCCAAAATCGCCTCGCCTGGTGCATGTGTACGAGAGCAGTTGCTTTGAGGGCCCTTCTCAAGATTATTTCCCTGTTGGTGGTTACCTGTTTTGATTTCCCCCCAGTTGCCCTTGCTGTGAGTTGCTTTGTATGTACGCTACATGTGCACGGAAATGTGGGAAGAAGGGGTGTGTTGCCATTTGTGTGGCTGGTGCTTGCAATGTAGCCCAGGAACACATTTTATGTTTGTGCATCTTCCTCTTCCCGGCACGTGGTGTGTCACGTGGCCCTCCCTCATGGCATTAGATACCTAGCTTTGACTGACCTCGACCCTGCCTTGGTATCTGAAATCTTCTTTCTGGGCTAATTTTGGTTCGTTTTTTGTTTCAGTTTTGGGCGTTTCCTTGAGTCTCACACAATCGTTGGTTCTCTTGCTCTGAGGATCCTCTGTGGCTCTACCCCGCCACCCTTTAAACCACCCATGGGGTCAGAAGTCAGGGCTGACTGTTTTTCCCTAACAGGTGCCTACATGGTTGGATACCATGAGTGGACTATGCTTGGCACGGAGTTGAGCTCACCAGGTGCCCTGAGCAGTGGCGTTGCAAGGGGGCTGCTGGGGGAGGTGAGCTCTATGCGGCATGAATTTTTGGTGCTGCGGCACCCCCGCTCTTACACGAGTTTGCCGCGGGGGCAACACACATCAGAATCATCTGCACCATTCCCACCCCTCATCCCCCCGCCCATCAGCGTGGCCACGGGGCATTAAAGGCAGGGACAAAGTGCCTAGCTACGCCACTGGCCCTGAATTCCATCTGGAGCAGGAGTAGAGGCTTGGAATACTCCATCCCAAGCACCTAGCTCTCCCTCAGGCACACACCCCTTTCTATCAGCATTTCTGGTGGGCCTACTGTCTCTAGCATTTCGCTGGGGTCTCTACAGTCGTGGATTGCCCAACGGAACTGGTGCTCATCTTGACGATTTCTGGAAGGGTGAAAGGTAGGGTGACCAGATTTTGGAAAACAAAAATCAGGACATTTTGCTAAAACTGTAAGAAGGACTAATTCAACATGATCTGGGGGGCATAGAATGACAGCGCTCATTAGTGTAGAAACACAGACAAGGCACTAGGGGAAAAAATGAAAAATTGATTCTGGTACCCAATATTATACATGTAAAAAAGTGCTTTTACTAGTTGCAGTCGAACCACACTGAAAATCGGGACTTGACCCAAAATTGCAAAAATCTTCTGGGACTGCTGGTGTAAAATGAGGACTGCCTCCACAAATCAGTGACACTGAAGTACTGAAAATTATTCACCACCTCCCAATTACAGTTACAATCACAACTAATCCCATTCCCATTCCCAATAATCAGTCAGTTGGCAGTGTAGAAGGTCCAAGCATTTATTAGACAAAACAAACTCTGCCAGAGGAGCTCCTTGCGACCTAACCCCACGAGGTCCGCCAAGAAGACTGCTGGCACATTATCAGAACATCACATATATACAGTTGCATTTGCAGAATCATTACCCAAGATGGAAAAATACAGACTGGTACCGGTTGGTGCATAGAGGAAAGTCCATATATGGCGGACAAAGCGCTCTTGGTTTAGCTCATCCTAGATTAGCAAGGTCGAACGGGTGACTCCCTTCTGCCAGCTCCTGGACAGCCTGCCCCGCACCCCTCCCGGAATGTGCTTATCGGGGCCTTCTCCGGCTACCTACAACCTTGACGGGCCTAACAAGCTGAAACAACAATTCTGCAACAGTTGGCATATTTCTCAGGAGAATGCTTTCTGAGGAAAGAAGTGAATCGGGTTTGTTAATACAGGGCTCCGAGCGAGGCCACAAAATGGCGTAGATCAGGACAAGGAAGCGTAAAATGCAGGGAGCGGCGCAAGCTAGGTTTCTAGAACGTGACAGATGGAGCTATGCTGATGTGTAAGTGCATAAGCGAATACATTTAGATACATCATGCTAATTCTAACATATCGATTATGGGCGTTATATAGTTGAAAATCGATGCCAGTTCCTCAAACCCTCCTTTTAGAGTGCTGTAGCTAAATAGAAAGGACAGAAAATCTAATCTTCAAAAATATCTTCATTAATCGCCATCAGCTCATGGACCTCTTTTTGCAGCATCTGAGCTTTAGATGGAGTTTTGGCTGGCACACACATGGTAGTGATCCGGGAAGCACAATAGGAACAGCAAGCCGGGCCGCATTGCATCAAAACGCAACAGGTAAAGATAATACCAGCTGCTCCGCACAAAATTAACAATGTCTTCCATCCCCAGGTGGACAGGAGTCCCCAGAACCACCCGGACAGTGACCAGGACCCATTATCGACATGCATTTCAGAGGCAATGCGATGCAATTTCTGAATGGCCAAATGAACAGAGGGGGCGGAGTCAGGAATATAGACGCAGCAAGAGCTGCCAATCACGCTGCATGCTCCACCGCGATCAGCTAAGATAACGTCTAAAACCATACGGTTTTGGAGCACAACGAGCCTCGTCGCCTGAAGCTCAACCGTAAGGTTGGTCATGATATCAGTAGTTATATTAATGACATTTTCCACTATCCTGGATAATCTCCCTATTTCTCTGCTATTAAAAATGGGGCCCCAGAATGGCACTAACCCTTTGCTAAAGTCTGTGAATTGCTGCAAGGAGGTGTCAGTTTGGTCGACCTCAGTCTTAATAAGCTGTCTACGTTGTCTTTGGGGTACTGCTGGAGGCGAGGGGGCTACAGAGCGTAATCGGTGTGTCCGGTGATAATCTGAAGGGGCTATATACACCGGCGGATAGAGGAAGGACATGTAGCACCGTCCTGCCCAATTTCGTGGTAACCAAGTGTATGCATTTTCACCACAAACAAAATAGACATTGGGCGGGGTGACCAACGGAGGGCAAATGCGTTTCTGTAAACGATAGGTGTAGTTGCAAATGCTCTCCCCAACCTGTACGCGGCCTATCCCTTGTACAGAGAACACTGAGGAAACATTCAAAATAGGAATGGGTACAACACGGTCTCTGGTAACATTTTGTTCAATAAACAGTTGGAAGTATTGGGAAGCATTGAAATTCCTAAAGTCATAAAGTTCTTCCTCCATCCAGGCTTCATCCCTAACCGCCAAATATCTTTGCATACAGGCCTGTGGGTCTATTGTTCCCCACCCCCCATTACCCGATTTATTGAAGGCATAGTGTGCATCAATATACTCCATAACCATGTTGTGCTCATTGTAATCCAAAGTTCTTCGTTGTTCACCCCAATGACGGTATATCGCCAAAAACAGTCTAAACCATGCCTCACAGCTTCCTAAATAGGTCATAGGTAAAGAAAGGAATAAATCATGATTATGAACCACCGAGGGCAGGAGCCCACATACTCAGCAATCAGTGGTGTTGGCAACACTGTGTGTTTGATGAATCATCTCAACAAAAACATTCTTGGCATAAGTCTGGCGATGTCGCTCTTTGTGGGGTGCTAAGGTGTACAGGAAATGTTCAGAGGGGGCAACAGTAGTTGGTAGGAAATTCTGCAAGGGGTATTTATGTTCCAGATAGACAAATAAACCCATGAACACAGCTATTATGATAGCAATAACTACTACAAATGCTACTTTGACCCTTGTGGTCCATGTGGAAAACATAGGTTCATAAAACGGTATATAACGTGGGGCAATTGGAATTTCTTCTTCTAGAACAGCGCGACCAAAAGGGTACATTCCTAGCTAAAAGTCCAAAAATAAACTCGGGCCTAGCAGTCCGTCCTGCCAGAGGGTTCTTCTCCCTGTGTCCGTCAGAGCCTCACAGGCAGGCTCTCATCATTTCCAGAAGAACCAAAAGTAGGTGATCAGAATTATTTTGTGCTACAACCTGGCCTTTTGCTGATGTTAGTCTTTCTTTCTGAAGAGAGCACAATGATCAAAGTTCCAGCTCTCAGCGCGTTCAGTCCAGTGTCTCGCTCAGCACCTCAGACCAGCAAGCTAGCAAGCCCTGTCTATGCAATCGAGTCTTTCCTTATCTCCTGATGGTGGGGTCTGAGGCACCGGTTTTCTGCTTTCTTGGCCGCAGGTTGTATCGCACACTACCCGACACTTCCTGATCAGGACACAGTACACCAGGTACTTTTTGTGAACTTTCATTTGCAGGGGTACTGAGAACAGGATTCAAAGCGCTTGCAGATGTAGTAGAGACCAAGTCGTCTGGTCTCGCCACACTTTCCTCTGGCCTTGTTTCGATCTCACAGGCGTCAGAAAAGGGTATAAATGCAGCAGCTCTCTCACTCTCCTGCGTCAGAATTCCCCCTGAGTGTTGCTGATCCTAGGGAAGCGGAATCGGCAGCCTTTTCAGATGGGAGACATACATCCAATGCTTCCTCCCGTCCACTTTAACCGCCGTCCGGGTAGCCAGGAGGATCTGTCGGGGCTCGGACCACCTCGGAGCCAGGCTGGTGTATCGCTGAAATTTCTTCACTAGAACCCACTGGCCGGGTTGCAGTCGATGTCCGGGGCCCTCTGGCAGTGGTTGCAGTACGGAGGCTACCTGCTGATGAACAGAACGAAGGTCTTTAGTTAAAGCATAAAGGTAATCAATCAACATAGGGTATTCAATATCAGAAAAGGACCGTGGTCTGGGCACCCCCCATATGTTTGCTGGCCTCCCGAATACAATCTCATAGGGGGAAAGGCCAGATCGGGAGTGTGGGGTAACTCGTAGCGACATGAGTGCTAGGGGCAAGGTGTCTGGCCATGTCAACCCTGTGCTTTCCTGTATTTTGGCCATCTTTAGTTTCAGAACACCATTATACTTTTCCACGAGCCCTGCTGATTGTGGATGCCGGGCAGCGTGGAATTTCTGCTTAATCTGTAGGCCCTCGCAAATATGCTTGACGAGGGCCCCATGGAAGTGCCCCCCGCTGTCCGACCAGATCAAGCGGGGCAAACCAAAGCGGGGCACGAACTCTTTGAGAAGGGCTTTAGCTGTGGCCATAGCAGTATTCTCCTTAGTGGGGTAGGCCTCAACCCATTTGCTAAAAGCACAGACAACCACCAGAACATATTTCAAGTTGTTAACGCGCTCCATATGAATGTAATCCATTTGGAGTACCTCGAAAGGCAGTGTTGGGGTGCAAAATTCCCACTCAAGACATTCTCTCCCTTCCCAGGGTTGTGTTGTAGACAAACCATGCAATATTGGACCAACCGTACAGCCGTCCTTTGAATATTAGGGTTGTTCCAAACTGGATCCAAAAGCCCACAGATACCTTTTGCTCCTATGTGTGCAGGGCTGTGTGCCATAGTCACAACAGCCTGTACTAGTGCATTGGGCAATAACCACCTTTGTTTCTCCGTCAGATCCACCCATCAATTATTCTCATCCAATCTTCCTACCTCCTTTTCCAATTTCTCTAATTCTGCGGGTGTAGCCTCCTTCTGTAACACTCTCACACTTTCTATGGTGTTATCGAACAATTCAGATTCCTCCACCCACCTTGCAGATGTGTTCACAAACATTTTTGACATTAGGGACTGTGCTGTCTGCTTGGCCACCTGATCAGCTAAGGCATTCCCTTCCCCCACCTCATCTACTATTGCTTTGTGCGCACTGCATTTGATGATGGCTACCTTCTTGGGTAAGGTGAGGGCGTCTAACAGTCGCAACACCAGGGGGCCGTTTTGTATCTTTTGACCATGGGAAGTAAGAAAACCCCGCTCCCTCCACAGCCGCCCAAAGCTATGGGCCACGCCAAAGGCGTATTGGCTGTCTGTGTATATGTTGACTTCCAGTCCCTCGCTCAGCTCACAGGTTCGCAACAAAGCCATTAGTTCAGCAGCTTGGGCTGACCGGTAAGGGACTCGGAATGTTTCGACCACTGTTTTCAAAGTCGTAATTGCGTATGCAGCTGTTGTTGTTCCATCTGCCAGTTTAAAACAGGACCCATCCACATATAACTCCCCCTGGGGCTCAGCTAGAGGAGTGTCTGTTAAGTCAATCCTGCCCTTAGTTTCCTCCTCAGTGCGATAAATGCAATCATGTATGTCATCATTAAGTTCACTCGTAGGGAGTGGTAACAGCGTGGCAGGATTTAATGTTGCACATCGGGTAATCGTAATGTGTGGTGCAAATAACGTTAGCTCATATCCAGTGAGGCGTGCGCTTGTGAGATGTTGTGTTTTTGTTTTGTTTAGCAATGTATCCACAGCGTGCGGCACCATCACTGTCAGGTTGGAATTTAGAACGAGTCCTTCTGACTGTCGGATGGCCACCGCAACAGCGGCTGTGGCCCTCAGACAGCTTGGAAGTGCTCTTGCGACATTATCCAATGTAGCTGACAAATAAGCGCAAGGTCTTTGCTTACCACCAAAGTCCTGTGTTAACACTGAAAGTGAACAACCGTCGACCTCATGCACGTATAGTACAAAAGGTTTATAGTAGTCAGGAGCACCCAAGACAGGAGCAGAGCATAGAGCAGTTTTTAAAGAGTCAAAAGAGTCTTGGCATTCGTCCGTCCAAGGGAGAGGTTCATGCACATCTTTAGTAGTCAGGTGTAACAGAGGTTTAGCAAGAAGGGAAAAATTAGGAATCCATTGGCGGCAGTAAGAGGTTATGCCAAGGAAAGCGCGAACTTCGCGTTGCGTGCAAGGAACAGACATTCTAGCAATAGTATTAATACGTTCAGGTGTTAGTCGTCTACCCTCCTTCGATAGTAGATGACCGAGGTAGGTCACCTCCTGTCGACAGTATTGTAATTTAGACAGAGAGACCTTGTTTCCCTTTGCAGCCAAATGGTGTAACAATTTAACGGTCGCAGCTTCGCAACCCCTTTCCGTATCCGAGGCGATCAGTAAGTCATCCACGTATTGCAATAGAACATTACCCTTTGGTAAGTCCAAATCATCTAGCAAAGCCTTAAGGGCTTGGCTGTATATGCTCGGGCTCTCAGTATAGCCTTGGGGTGCGCGACAGAAGCGGAAGCTGCGTCCAGATAACGAGAATCCGAAAATCTGCCTGCTATCAGGATGAATGGGAATACTGAAGAAGGCATTCTTCAGATCAATGACCGAGAAGTACTGGGCGGTCGGTGGTATCATCGTAAGGATGGTGGTAATGTCGGTCACCACAGGATACTGCGGCACCACAATCTTATTGACGGCTCTAAGGTCAATCACAAAACGATAAGCAGCTTCCTGACCCGGTTCCCCAGAATCAGAACTCCGTTTCAAAATCGGCAGAATCGGGCTGTTGCAAACATTAGCAGCCGTTTCTTCCACTACTCCTTTGTCGATCAAGTCTTGAATAATCGACAGCAAAGCTCGTTCCCCTGCCGGTGCTATCTTGTACTGCGGAATGCGCGGCATCTGTGCACCTTGCTTCAGTGTAATGTGAACCGGGGGAATATCTAACTTCCCCACGTCAGCATCCCCTGTCGCCCAAAGCGTGGCTGGGATGCCATCGAACTCTGGGGGTAGGGGTTCATTTTTAGCAAAACACTGTTTCAGGTATTCAGTGCAGGGTCGAATCGTCAAATAGACCCCATCAGCAGAACAATGTATAGTGGCATTCAACTTTTTCAACATATCCAAACCCAGCAGGTTTTCTCCACAATGTGAGGTAAGCAAAAGCGGAGTGTCAATGGTGGCAGGGCCAATCGAAAAGGGGAAAGGTCTGGAGATGGGACTAAGAACTGGGACTCCCGAGAATCCCACTGAAACATTATTTTGCCCGGACAGAGCCGCCCCTGGAACCAACGATCGAGCAACGGAACTATTCATTGCTCCCGTGTCAATTAGGAAATTTTCAGAAGTCCCCAACACCTCCCCTTTTACATAGGGTCCCTTTTGATTGACCGGGATCGACACTTGGCCCCTACTCTGTCCCTGGCTGTCCTATGCTTGTACATACGAATCCTGATCCTCATATTCATAATCGTTATGATAGTACTGCCGGCCTTGACCTTTATCAAAGTGATTATGCTCAGACTTGCCTGGTCCTTCTTCTCTGCGCATATCGTTCCGATCGGGGCCTCCCCGTCCACGTTCTCGCCCTCGGACTGCTCCGTTCTGAGCAAGCAACAGTGGACACTGTGCTTTCCAATGCCCCTCCTCCTTACAATAGGAACATTGGTTCAAACCCACAGTCGGAGCCCCGCCCGCGCCTCGGCCCATACCCGCCCCTCGGGACATGGGTCCTCTAGTTCCTCTTCCCCCTCCCTGTCCCCGTACCACCTGCTGCAGTAGTACTCGTGTTTTCAAATCTTTGGCCTTTTTCTCCACTTTCTCCTTACATTCATTCTCCCTATGTTCGTAGTTCTGGGCCATGCTCAATATTACAGAAGGGGTAGAGGTAGTCCAGGTACTTTCCGCTGCTTGTAAACGTGCGGAAACTTCCGGAGCCAAGTTTGTAACAAATCTATTTACAAACAACCTAATTCCACCCTCCGTCGCTAAATCTTGTCCACTAAAGTCGATAAAAACTCCTTCAAACCTAGTGAAAAAATCGGACACACTTTCGTCCTTTTTCTGTTTGCATGCAGTCAATTTGTCCCAATCGACCTTCCTCGGAGGTATCAGGGTGTGCATAAAGGCAATAATTCTTGCCGGTAAGGATGTTATTTCATTTCTAGGCTTGTCTCCTGGCTTGCGGTCTGTCCCATGCTCGTAGCTCATCCCACGTACCCCCTAGCTCGGCATGATCAGAGTCGTGCACCTGTCGCCATATATCAACAGGCACAAGTAAACCAAAGAATAGCTCAACATCTGCTAATGTCATAACAGCTGAGGCTGCAGCTTCAGTCAATTCTTTATAATAGGCAGTAGGGTTCTTTAGAGGGTCGGGTAGTTGGGATTTCAGTGAAAGGACCTCACTTCTTTTCCACGGAGTGTACACCCATTGCTCCTGAAATCGGGCGTCTATTCGTTGCCGAGTAACGACTTGATTATCATCGCGTAGTTCAGGGACCTCGGGATGATAAATGGGATGGACCTCTCGCATGGGGTGCTGCGGGGTCCACTGAGTCAGTGGGTGTTCCGAAGTCCACTGGGGGCATTTTAAGAACAATCTCCCCCTATACTGGACCAACGTGACTACATTTTTATACACCTCCTGTGGGGCCAAATTAAATCTATAGGTCCAATCACGAATTTCATACAATATTTGAGGAGCGCTCCCATTGTGGAAGCTGACCTCCCAAGCCCAAATAAGGGAATTTGACATTTGAAATACCACATGTTGTTGCATTACGGGTTCCAAATCTTTCACCGTGCTCCATATATCTTCTACTGTATATGCATTATTCCTTATCCATTGGACCGCCTGATCTGCTAATGCTTCCTTCTCTCCGTATTACTGTCCAACCCCCCTGATGCCCCTCTCGGAGTCTGGTCTGCCACACCGGGTGTGGTGCTGGCTGATTGAGAGACCCCTACGGGACTTGATACGCTCAATTGTACGCGAGGAAATGGGAAGGTCGATCTAGAATCAGGGATAAGAGTGGCCATGTTCCCCGGCGAGGGGGACGGGATGTCCGTGTCATGTCTAAGGGTGACAGAGCTCTGGTCGATAGGTGCGGATGCTTGAGGTGCAGCAGCCGCTTGAACAGGGACTGCAGGGTATATGCGTTGCGGGGCATATGGAGGAGGGGGTCTTTTGTCTAATAGGTCCTCAATCTCATCTTCAGCTTCGTTTCGCGTTACATAACTTTTATCAACCTGCAGCCTGAATCGTCTATCTTCTTGTTCAATATTCTTTTCTGTTTTATTCTTGTCATGTGAATAGCTTTCTGCGTTATTGTTTGCCCTTGCTGTACCTTAAGTAGTTTCTCCGACCTAATACGTCTTCTCTTTGCTTCTTTCTGCCACTTATTAAGGGTGTCAAACATGGCCTGTCGGCTGCGCTTAACGAAAAGGCGCTCTTGTAAATACTGAATCTTTTTCTCATCAAAGGATCCAGTTTTTGGCCACTGTAGTTCTATGTTATCCTTGGTGTACTTATGCCACAAGGAATTAAAGAGAAGGGGGCCAATACCGTGTTTGCAATACATATCGTGGCTGGGGGTTCCTTCCGGAGGAGAAGGTTGGCTTTCGTCCAACCTCATGCTCTCTGGGCGGAAACAGCCAAAGCATAACGTGCTGAAACACGGCATTCTCCTTCCCTTTTTCTATGTCAGCTGAAAAGGAATCAAATGTTGTTATGCAAGACAATTGAATCAGATCACATCCGTCACAATTTATCCAATCACATGGCCATGTTTTCATTCATCAGACATACGCACGTTTAAAAAAAAACAGTAATTCTAGAATTGTACATAAAACAAGACGCTTTGTTTATACAAACGAAAGACAAAGGGTATACCAGTATTCTGCAACCAAAAGGCGGAGCCCGTCGACTCCCGCTTGTGGAGAACTCTTCTATTCAATATTCAAAGCTGCAAAAGTCAATTTTCAATAACAGTCTTGTCCTTAGACTGCCTGGAGATAGGTACACAAGTTTCTAAACCACAGACCATCCTACAGGCCATCCAACAGCATTCACGGTTCACCTCCCGAACTATGCTGGCTAAGCCCGCTTTTGCAAGCTGTTAGACCTGTCTGGCTTTTTGGCGAAGTCCCTCCTAATTTTCATTTATTTTGTCCCCTTTTTGCCCCTCATACCCTTGTTAATTTTTGTGTCTACTGACTTTTTGTAGGTGTTGGTCAGGGGGATAGGTGTTTTCTTCCCCCCTCATAATCTTTTACCTTAGGCCCAGAGGCCTGTTCTGACAGGAAAGTTGGCACCACCTAAAATGGTGGCCACCAACTGCCCCAACTGTCACCAACAGAACTTGGCCATAGCCTAACATAGGGCATTCCAGAACCTTCTGGTCCATTCTGGACCACTGAAGGGCAGCCTATATAAGGCGGAATGCAGGGAAGCCATTTTGGTGCTGACCAGAGAGAGGAGGAGTGAGGCAGTGGTGAGAGGAGGAGGACGCACTGGGAGCAGTTAGTTTGTCCTTGTGACAGACAGCCACTACAGGAGGACGTTCCCCCTTCAACCCCTGACCAATCCCTCCCAATCACCTTCTTCTACTGAGGAGTAAAGTCCTCTGCCCAGCATAAGACTTCAAAGTGACTGTTCCAGTTAAGGACCCCAGTGAGGTTAATGCAGCCAGGGTTCCAAACTAAGTGAGGTTAATCCTAGTGCCCTTCCCCTCATCCAGTTCATCCAGTGGTCACAGCCCGACTGTTGGCAGCCCCCATTCCCCTAGCGCCACATCGCCATCGTGTCCCTCTTCCTACCTGTGGTGGAGGAGACAGTGAAGTGACCAGCTGTATTGCCCTATCCGGCGCGAGACAAGCGGCGCCGTGCGGAGCATTGTGCTGATCAGGAGGTGAGGAGCCGGCTTATGGTGGTTGCCCCGGAGTTGAGGAGAGTGTGGGGAGGCGCTGTCGCGAGTGCGCGATCTCCAAGAAGGAGACGCTGCTCCCTCGCGCATGCCCCAGCGTTGTAGTGTCCCTGTCAGGAGGGGCCTATGATCGAGCAGGCCCGGGTGGACGCCTCCTTCCTGGGAGCGTAGGCGGAGATTAGCAGCATCAGGGCGAGCGCTACTGCGCAGGTCAGAGAAGGAAGCGGCCCCGCCGAGCATCGGAAGGAGCGCCGGCCGCCTCAGGGAACCCAGAGAGAGTCCCGCCTTCTCCCTCGGCTCGCGCGCCACGCAGAGGAGCTGGCCGAGCCGGGAGGGGGAATCTGAAAGGCCTGAAAGCGGCCTGGGGGCAGTTGAAATTGGCATAACCTTCCCCTCGAGTGCCACGCAGAGGAGCTGGCTCGAGTGGGGAGAGTGAGCATTACGGAGCGTTTTGAGGCGTGAGGGCCTCCCCAGCCTCAGTTCCTCGACCCCCTTCATTGCTGTTCCTCTATCAGCCTGGCGCAGGACGACCCCAATTCTGTGAATCCAAAGTAAGGAGAGTGGGGGTGTGGGAAAACGGATGCAGGGAGCCCTTTTTCAGGCAGAGAGATTTACTAAAATCAGAGGTGATTCCCAACACCCTCACAGTTAATGACCAGGGTTCTTGGTTGACAGAAATCTGAGGAACTTTATATTAAGGTGTTGGAGGAGTGAATCCAGCTATTCTTCTTGGTGATAACCTTGGAACTAACTACTGGGAGGAGGCCTTCTCTGTATACAAACTGGCCAGGGTGATCTAGGTTAATTGAGATCATAAACCTGTTCCCCTTTAATCAATTGCTCAGTAGTGGAGCCTCTTAGTTCAACTGTAATGTATTGAATTGTGATTCCTTTTGAAACTAATAGGCATTGAACTGTGATTCCAATTGAAGCTGATTTGTGCACTTTATCAATTGTTTGACAGAAGAAAGGAGTTACTTACTAAAGGTGACTGTGTAATAAGATTAAGAGTGCTGTAGAGGATAATTTAGTAATTTACTTAATAGTCTTAGAAATGTGGTTGCCGATACTAAGATTACCTATAATGACTTGCACTGTATAATTTGAAACTGAAGAGTATATTATTTTTATAAAGCAGCACGTATTTTCATATAATTTTGGTGTAGTGTTTTTCTTTTTGAGTGTTATTGCGTGGAATTACTTTTGGGTGGTCTGCAACCTTTACACTGTGCCTCTGTTATGTTAGTCTTGCCCTAGGCCAGGCTACCTAATTCCAACATATTGGTGCCTAGCGGTGGGATTGCGGACTTGGTTGCAGCTACTCACTAGTAATTTGGCGTAATACACCCAACCTACACCAGGAGTTTTCTCCTTGCGGCCCTCCCAATTAGTCTTTTTGTTTTTTTCTAAATTTATTCCTGGTGGTGGGTGGAGTTGGTTTTAGGTTACCCTCACCCCTCTGAAATTTCTGGTGTGTATTCAGGTTTGCCAGATTCACCATGGAGTTTGCGGTGGAAAACCTGGAAGTCTATTCTGTGCCCCAATTGAGAATGTTCTGCCAGCAGATGGGGGTCTTTTTCAAGCATGGTGCTAGGAAGGGGGAGCTCCAGACTAGCCTTAGGGCCTGGGTGGAGGCACACCAAGAGACAAAGGAGGAGGATGAAGAGGTTGACCAGGGCACAGAAGGGGGGGTGGAGGAGTTATTCCACCATGAGGGGGAAAACTTGCTCACCGGACCAGTGTCCTATTCCAGAAAGGGCAGTAGCATTTCTGGGAGAAGCCTAACAGAAGCTGAGCTCACCGACAGGAGGGAGAAAAGACAGCTAAAGTGGGAGCTGGCTAAATTGGAACAGGAGAAAGAGGAGAGGAGGATGGTCCACGAGTTTAGGCTGAAGGAACTGGAGCTCCAAAGTCTACAACGGGGATCCTCTCCTGTTAGGAATGGTGGCAGCGAACCGAAAGAGTTAGCCAGGGAGACCAAACCCTATATCCCAAAGGACCTGATAGCGAGCTTCAGTCAGGGGGATGATGTTGCTAAGTGGCTGGCCGCTTATGAGGTTTCTTTGAAGGTTCATGGAGTGCAGGAGAAGCACTGGGGGGGTAGTTTGTACAAGTACATGCCTCCTGCTGGTCGGGACACTTTGTTGGCCCTGGAGCCAGAGGAACAGACAAACTACCCCACCATGAAGCTGGCGTTATTGAGGAAGTTCGGGCTCACCCCAGAGAGGTACCGACAGAAGTTTAGGGGGAGCCACAAGATGGGAACTCAGAACTGGGTGGACTTCCTTGATTACGCTAGAAAGGCTTTAGAGGGTTGGGTCAAGGGCAGTGAGGTAAAGGATTATGAGGGGCTGTACGATCTGTTTTTGAGAGAACACCTCCTCGAGAAATGTTTTCCCGAGCTGCGCCAACACCTGGTAGACAGCAAGCTGACCAATCCCCGGAAGCTTGCAGAGGAGGCGGACATCTGGACAAGTACCCGGGTGTCCACCAAGGGGACTGGAGGGGAATCTCAAAAAGCCGGACAGGGCGCCCCCCAGAAGAAGGAGGGGGGGGAGAAAAAGAAAGAGTTCTCTAAAGGTCCCCAAAATAACTTCCAAGGGAAGGGAGCAGGTTTCACCCCTAGGGCAAACCCGCCCCGGAACCCTCATCCTGGCCAGAGCCAGCAGCCCAGGGTTCTCCACTGTTTTGAATGCGGTGGCGTTGGACATTATAAGGGAGATGTCAGATGCCCAAAGAGACCACCCCCTCCCACCGGAGGAAAGTCACCGGGAGTAGCTAGTGTAGCGCTCGGGGAGGAGTTGCCCTTAGATAAGGGGGGTGAGTGGGCAGGTGTCACCTTAGTGTCCCTGGGAGAGCGGGAGATGGTGCCAAAGATCCAGGTGCCCCCAAATACTACAAAGTATGGGCAATGGGTTACCATCAATGGCCAGAGAGGGGAGGCTCTGAGGGATACAGGAGCCAGCATGACTATGGTGAGAAGTCAGCTGGTGTCCCCAGAGCAGGTTGTTCCTAATGTACTCCACCCCGCCGCGATGGCTGACGGCAGAATGGGCCACTATCCAGTGGCTGAGGTTCCCTTTGAGTGGGAGGGGGTTGCAGGTTCACTTCGAGTTGCCGTAAGCCCTGCCGTGCCAGTCGATTGTCTGTTGGGGAATGACATGGAACACAATACTTGGAGAGAGGTGGAATACCGGACGCATTCTGCGATGCTGGGTACACCTGACTGGGCCTGTGTCAGCACACGGTCTGCGACTGCCCGGAGAGGGAGTTCGCCTGGGTTGGAGCCTGGAACAATGGCCCAACCCGCTGCTAAGAAGGGACAGACCCGGAGACAGAGAAAGCCTGCTCCGGCTTCCACACCCCATGAGACAGATCGGCCACCTGCGGTGGTGGACCAGGAGTCCGTGGAGGGGGAAGTAGACTCTCTGGAGGATTTGCCCATCCCGGCGGAGTGGCATGTGGAGGGAGGTCCTACCAGAGAGGAATTCTGTAAGGGGCAGAGGGAGTGCCCCACCCTTAAGGGACTGAGGCGACAGGCTGAAGCCCAAGCAGCAGGTGATGTTACGGGACATTACCATATTTACTGGGAGGATGGACTTCTCTACAGTGAACCCAAGGTACCCTTGCCTGGCTCATCAAGGGCCTTGGTAGTCCCGCAACAGTACCGAGCCTTTCTTTTGGAACTGGCTCATGCCATACCCCTGGCAGGACACTTAGGTCAGGACAAGACCTTTGCCCGGCTTGTCCTCCACTTTTACTGGCCTCGAATGAAAGTGGCGTCCGACACATACTGTAGGACATGTGTAACCTGCCAGGCCAGTGGGAAAACAGGGGTGAAGCTAAAAGCTCCCCTGGAACCACTTCCAGTCGTTAGCACCCCCTTTGAGAGGGTGGGCATCGACATTGTAGGGCCTTTGGATCCACCAACAGCAGCTGGTCACAGGTTTATCCTGGTGCTGGTGGATCATGCCACACGGTACCCAGAGGCAATACCTCTGAGGACAGTCACTGCACCTGTAGTGGCAAGAGCCCTAATGGGAATCTTTACCCGAGTGGGATTTCCCAAGGAAGTTGTGTCCGACAGGGGGACCAACTTCCTGTCAGCTTACATGCGGGCAATGTGGAAGGAGTGTGGAGTGACCTACCGGTTCACCACTCCTTATCACCCCCAGTCAAATGGACTGGTTGAGAGGTTCAATAAGACCTTGAAGGGCATGATCAGAAGTCTGCCCGAGAGCCTGCGGAGGAAATGGGATGTCCTCCTACCCTGTTTACTCTTTTCCTACAGGGAAGTGCCCCAGAAGGGAGTGGGCTTCAGCCCCTTTGAGCTTCTGTATGGGCACCCTGTACGCGGTCCTCTCAGCCTGGTGAAGGATGGTTGGGAGAAATCTCCCAGGAAACCCCCCCAGGATGTGGTGAGCTACATGCTGGCCTTCAGGAGCCAAATGGCGAAGTTGTGGAAGCGAGCTTCTGACAACTTGGAGGCCAGCCAGGCAGTCATGAAGGAGTGGTACGACCACAACGCTCACCCGGTGGAACTGGAGCCTGGACAGAAAGTGTGGGTGATGGAACCTGGAGAGCTTAGCGCCCTCCAGGATCGCTGGACAGGCCCATTTGAGGTGTTGGAAAAGAAGGGTAAGGCCACATACCTGGTGGACCTTAAGACCCCTCGACAGCCCCTACGGGTGCTACACGCCAACAGACTCAAGCCCCACCATGAGAGGCCCGAAGTCATGCTGATGATGGTGACTGACGGGGGAGAGGAAGCGGAAAGTGAACCTCTCCCAGATCTCTTTTCATCCCAAGAGAAGGATGGGTCAGTGGAGGGAGTGAATCTCTCTCCTACTCTCACTCCTGAGCAACGGGAGGACTGCCGCCAGATACTGGAGCAGTACTCTTCGTTGTTCTCCCTTGTCCCGGGAAGGACCCACCTGTGTACCCATGATGTGGACACAGGAGACAGCCCACCAGTGAAGTCCAAGACCTACCGGCTGTCTGACAAGGTGAAGGCTAGCATACATGGAGAGGTTGCCAAGATGCTAGAGCTGGGAGTAATTGAACCTTCCAACAGCCCTTGGTCCAGTCCGGTGGTGCTCGTGCCAAAAGCCGCACCACCCGGCACCACACCTGAACTGAGGTTCTGTGTGGATTACCGAGGACTGAATTCAGTGACAAGGACTGATGCTCATCCGATCCCTAGGGCGGATGAATTGATTGACCGGCTAGGAGCTGCCCAATATCTAAGTACCTTTGACCTCACTTCAGGGTACTGGCAGATCTCCTTGACAGATGGAGCAAGGGAAAGGTCAGCCTTCTCCACGCCTGAGGGACATTACCAGTTCTGTGTGATGCCCTTTGGGCTCAAGAACGCCCCTGCCACATTTCAGCGGCTGGTGAACCAGGTCCTCTCTGGATTGGAGAGTTTCTCTGCTGCCTACTTGGATGACATTGCTGTCTTCAGTAGCAGCTGGGAGGACCATCTGCAGCATTTGCAGGCCGTTCTCCAGGCCCTGAGACAAGCTGGATTGACCATCAAAGCCAGCAAATGCCAGATTGGGCAGGGGTCGGTTGTGTACCTTGGACACTTGGTGGGTAGGGGGACTGTGCAGCCCCTGCAGGCGAAGATTGAGGCAATCATGGCCTGGGAACCCCCCAAGACACAGACTGAGGTCCGAGCTTTCCTGGGCCTCACAGGATACTACCGTCGCTTTGTGAAGGGGTATGGCACTATTGTAGCGCCCCTCACAGAGCTCACCTCCAAGAAACAACCTCGACGGGTAGTGTGGACAAAGGCTTGTCAGCAAGCCTTTGAAAAGTTGAAACAGGCAATGTGTGCGGCACCGGTCCTGAGGGCCCCAGACTTCTCCAAGGAGTTCATTGTCCAAACGGATGCATCAGAACATGGCATTGGGGCAGTGTTATCGCAACTCAATGAAGAGGGCCTGGATCAACCTGTAGTCTTCTTATCCAGGAGGCTGCTTCCCCGGGAACAGAAGTGGAGTGCCATTGAGAGGGAAGCTTTTGCGGTGGTGTGGGCTCTGAAGAAGCTGCGGCCATACCTCTTTGGCTCGCACTTCCTGGTTCAGACCGACCACCGACCCCTTCGTTGGCTGATGCAAATGAAGGGGGAAAATCCCAAGTTGTTGAGGTGGTCCATCTCCCTACAGGGAATGGACTTCCGGGTGGAACATCGGCCTGGAGTGGACCACGCCAATGCAGACGGTCTCTCCAGGTATTTCCGCCTTAGTGATGAGGACTCCCAAGGGGTTGGGTAGTTCTCCCCACTTTCAGCTGGGGGGGACGCGTGTTAGACCTGTCTGGCTTTTTGGCGAAGTCCCTCCTAATTTTCATTTATTTTGTCCCCTTTTTGCCCCTCATACCCTTGTTAATTTTTGTGTCTACTGACTTTTTGTAGGTGTTGGTCAGGGGGATAGGTGTTTTCTTCCCCCCTCATAATCTTTTACCTTAGGCCCAGAGGCCTGTTCTGACAGGAAAGTTGGCACCACCTAAAATGGTGGCCACCAACTGCCCCAACTGTCACCAACAGAACTTGGCCATAGCCTAACATAGGGCATTCCAGAACCTTCTGGTCCATTCTGGACCACTGAAGGGCAGCCTATATAAGGCGGAATGCAGGGAAGCCATTTTGGTGCTGACCAGAGAGAGGAGGAGTGAGGCAGTGGTGAGAGGAGGAGGACGCACTGGGAGCAGTTAGTTTGTCCTTGTGACAGACAGCCACTACAGGAGGACGTTCCCCCTTCAACCCCTGACCAATCCCTCCCAATCACCTTCTTCTACTGAGGAGTAAAGTCCTCTGCCCAGCATAAGACTTCAAAGTGACTGTTCCAGTTAAGGACCCCAGTGAGGTTAATGCAGCCAGGGTTCCAAACTAAGTGAGGTTAATCCTAGTGCCCTTCCCCTCATCCAGTTCATCCAGTGGTCACAGCCCGACTGTTGGCAGCCCCCATTCCCCTAGCGCCACATCGCCATCGTGTCCCTCTTCCTACCTGTGGTGGAGGAGACAGTGAAGTGACCAGCTGTATTGCCCTATCCGGCGCGAGACAAGCGGCGCCGTGCGGAGCATTGTGCTGATCAGGAGGTGAGGAGCCGGCTTATGGTGGTTGCCCCGGAGTTGAGGAGAGTGTGGGGAGGCGCTGTCGCGAGTGCGCGATCTCCAAGAAGGAGACGCTGCTCCCTCGCGCATGCCCCAGCGTTGTAGTGTCCCTGTCAGGAGGGGCCTATGATCGAGCAGGCCCGGGTGGACGCCTCCTTCCTGGGAGCGTAGGCGGAGATTAGCAGCATCAGGGCGAGCGCTACTGCGCAGGTCAGAGAAGGAAGCGGCCCCGCCGAGCATCGGAAGGAGCGCCGGCCGCCTCAGGGAACCCAGAGAGAGTCCCGCCTTCTCCCTCGGCTCGCGCGCCACGCAGAGGAGCTGGCCGAGCCGGGAGGGGGAATCTGAAAGGCCTGAAAGCGGCCTGGGGGCAGTTGAAATTGGCATAACCTTCCCCTCGAGTGCCACGCAGAGGAGCTGGCTCGAGTGGGGAGAGTGAGCATTACGGAGCGTTTTGAGGCGTGAGGGCCTCCCCAGCCTCAGTTCCTCGACCCCCTTCATTGCTGTTCCTCTATCAGCCTGGCGCAGGACGACCCCAATTCTGTGAATCCAAAGTAAGGAGAGTGGGGGTGTGGGAAAACGGATGCAGGGAGCCCTTTTTCAGGCAGAGAGATTTACTAAAATCAGAGGTGATTCCCAACACCCTCACAGTTAATGACCAGGGTTCTTGGTTGACAGAAATCTGAGGAACTTTATATTAAGGTGTTGGAGGAGTGAATCCAGCTATTCTTCTTGGTGATAACCTTGGAACTAACTACTGGGAGGAGGCCTTCTCTGTATACAAACTGGCCAGGGTGATCTAGGTTAATTGAGATCATAAACCTGTTCCCCTTTAATCAATTGCTCAGTAGTGGAGCCTCTTAGTTCAACTGTAATGTATTGAATTGTGATTCCTTTTGAAACTAATAGGCATTGAACTGTGATTCCAATTGAAGCTGATTTGTGCACTTTATCAATTGTTTGACAGAAGAAAGGAGTTACTTACTAAAGGTGACTGTGTAATAAGATTAAGAGTGCTGTAGAGGATAATTTAGTAATTTACTTAATAGTCTTAGAAATGTGGTTGCCGATACTAAGATTACCTATAATGACTTGCACTGTATAATTTGAAACTGAAGAGTATATTATTTTTATAAAGCAGCACGTATTTTCATATAATTTTGGTGTAGTGTTTTTCTTTTTGAGTGTTATTGCGTGGAATTACTTTTGGGTGGTCTGCAACCTTTACACTGTGCCTCTGTTATGTTAGTCTTGCCCTAGGCCAGGCTACCTAATTCCAACACAAGCGCTGCCCAAGATCTGTCCGAGTGCTACCCAATCTCAACTGTCGGCATTCCCGAGGACAATCCGGCCCAGTGCGAACCGCAGTCTCCCACAAAAGGCGTGTAATCGCTATCTCCAGTATTTCCAAAAAATCAACCCAGGGGCATCTACACGTGCAATTTCAATGTTGCCCCGTCAGACCCCCTATTCAGAGTATCTCCGTGACCACAAGTCACCAAATGCCAAGTACCAAGTCCAGAATCCAACATAAGACAGGACAAAACACTCACCTGGTGCACGCAGGTCTGGTTGCACGTTCTCCACTGCCAACTCTCAATAAGGCCAACGTGGCTGGTTCTCGGGTCGCACCCGAAGGACTCCGGCGTGGGGCCACTAGCAGCTGAGATCCTTGCCACCGGGAGGGCAAAGCAAAACCCCAATTTCTCTTTGGTTATTCTGCAATTCCCCCCCCCCCGATCGGGAGCACCCCTTTCAATGTCCCTATTATTCTCTGAGTTACAGAGGGACGACCCCAACGCGGAGTCCCGGCGGAGTCGCCAACTGAAGTACTGAAAATTATTCACCACCTCCCAATTACAGTTACAATCACAACTAATCCCATTCCCATTACCAATAATCAGTCAGTTGGCAGTGTAGAAGGTCCAAGCATTTATTAGACAAAACAAACTCTGCCAGGGGAGCTCCTTGCGACCTAACCCCACGAGGTCCGCCAAAAAGACTGCTGGCACATTATCAGAACATCACATATATACAGTTGCATTTGCAGAATCATTACCCAAGATGGAAAAATACAGACTGGTACCGGTTGGTGCATAGAGGAAAGTCCATATATGGCTGACAAAGCGCTCTTGGTTTAGCTCATCCTAGATTAGCAAGGTCGAACTGGTGACTCCCTTCTGCCAGCTCCTGGACAGCCTGCCCCGCACCCCTCCCGGAATGTGCTTATCGGGGCCTTCTCCGGCTACCTACAACCTTGACGGGCATAACGAGCTGAAACAACAATTCTGCAACAGTTGGCATATTTCTCAGGAGAATGCTTTCTGAGGAAAGAAGTGAATCGGGTTTGTTAATACAGGGCTCCGAGCGAGGCCACAAAATGGCGTCGGTCAGGACAAGGAAGCGTAAAATGCAGGGAGCGGCGCAAGCTAGGTTTCTAGAACGTGACAGATGGAGCTATGCTAATGTGTAAGTGCATAAGCGAATACATTTAGATGCATCATGCTAATTCTAACATATCGATTATGGGCGTTATATAGTTGAAAATCGATGCCAGTTCCGCAACACGTGATCACCCTAGAGAACCCCCAACTGGAGTCTCAAACGTGTTATCACGCTGAGACCTCCTAGTTTTTGACTTTGGCATGTGGGGGCTGTGGCGTTGTTGGGTCTTATCATCCCAGGAGCAAAAAGAACATGGTTACCGACACAGAGGATGACTTTGTTTATACCTGAAAGGGAGGCTTCCATTGATTTGGAGGCTTCTAGAGTGTTTGGGGGTGCTGTTTGGACTACATGCCATGAAGGAAATGCCAAGCATGGGATGATGCCCAAAAATGGTGGTCCTCTGGCCTGGTGATTGGAAAGCGTCCCATTAGGTTTTGGCTGCAGGACCTGGGTGTCAGCTTTTTAAACAGGTTTTGAAATGTTGTCCTGCCACCTCATCAGACTGTCCTACCCCTGCGTGTGGTCAGTGAACCCCACCCTGGGAGATCAGCAGCACAATGAGGCCAATTTTCCATGGCTCTTTAGGCAACCTGATTATTCTGTGCTCCAGTGGAATCACTATTGATGCCAAACTTAGTGTGGACACCCTATTGGCACAGCCACCAGCAGTCATGAATTCCTGGACACAAGTATAACGTTTCTGGACTCCCAATGCTGTATGTTAGTCTTTTTAGTATGATTTTTAGACGTAGGAGGTTGTTGGTTGTGTATATCATCGGGGGTGAACTACTGGAGGTTAAGTCACTGGGATTATTATTACCTGTCTTCGTTTTCTGGGGGGTCTATTTTACTGTGAATTTTGGTTGTGTGATGGCGCTACCTCCTCACACTGTCACCCCTCCTTGAAGGGGTTGTGACCCCGGTCCCTGTTGTGCTAGGTTCCCTATCTGTGGTTGTTGCTGCCACATGCTTGATCCCTGCTGCGGTTGTGTGGGGAACGGCGGACCTCCCCGCAACTGAGTATATGCTATGTTCTTATTACGTTGTGCTTACTACTGAGAAGGGATGTTACCCATATCCTGTCTCGTTGGGTTCTGTGAAGGCTGGCCCTTGTTCTCTAACCTCTGCTGCTTTTGCTGCTCACGGTAAGCCCTTAGCCGGTATGCTTCTATCAGGTAACCCGGCCTAAACTTAAGTTTATGATACTTGAAATCATCAAAAAAGTTGAGGGGAGAGACAATAACAAATATTTGCTCCAAAGAGAGAATCACTGGATCTATAGACTTAATTCCATGAAACCATATGGACTAAATGAACGAATTGAATATTCGTGTTATCTGTAATCAAATTATGGAACCATGATTTACTAACCCACAGTGATGGGACATATGGTTCTGGATGGTCTCCTTACTGCAGTTATTTTACTTTTATGTTTAATTTCCTCATGTTTAATTTTCTAATTTTTTAATGCTTAGTTGGTTTACGTTTTTTAATTTATGTATGATCTAAGGCTCTCATACACCTTTTACACACATCAAACTATACCCTCATTCCCGGGTTTGTGAGGTTCTTTATAGTCCCATTTCTATGGTTTCTTTTTCGCGGTCACGTGATCGGCACAACCTCGCACTTTATTAGTCGAACCGATTCATTCATACTCACAAACCCGTTCACTGAGCACCAGACAGACGTTAACCCAGTCTTTGAACAGCAGCGAAAATTACACGGCGCTTTCTCATGTAAGTAACATTGAGCATCATTTTAACAGAGGTCCAACTAAGCGCTGCGGTGACGAGCATTATTACCGCATTGAAAAACGGAAAGCCGCCTGGTGTCTTTTTATATATCCCCATTTGGGACAACACTGTTAAACGTTGTATCGTTTACACTTTACCGCCCAATGCGCTTCCCACAAACCACACACTACTGTAGTATAACTCACGCTATTTAGACTTAACCAATCGATGCACTACTCACGTTTTACCGGCATGTTTAACGTGTTACTAACAATTCACCCCCTTAACAATTCTGTAAAACATGCCTTTAGACCCAAAACCTTTGTTTCGCCCACTGAACAGCACGTCCCCATCGCTTGTCGACCACAATAACTTTCACTTATTTATTTAACAGAATTCACCAGGAAACACCCCCAGCATGCTATTAACCATTATGATTTTAGTAAACTTATACAGACATGATATGTATGCTACATATGTCGTTTTTTGTAGATGCTCCCAGAAGAAGGGTATCAACCCGAAATGCATTGAACCTAAAAGAATATTATACAGTATGTATTGCACCTGGTTGTGTCAAAACTACAATTGACTTCTACAAACATTCATCTATTGGCAATAACAGCCTATAGAAAAACTCAGAAACAGATTTCAATTTTAGAACACCTGTAATAAAGGATTTCCTAGAAGAACTAAGGAAAGTTTTCCAGAAACCTTCTTCCCCCATGGGAATTGAACCTAGTTATATGAAACTGTGTAGGTCCTCCAATTGAACCAATTCACAAGGCTAAATTGGAGTGCCTGTCCTGAAACACCGCCTTTTTGATTGCTATTACCTCAGCATGAACAGTACACAAGTTCAGGTACTCTCTTCTGTAGGACCATACACAGTTCTCCATGTACATAGAGTAGTGATGAGAATGCATCCATCCTTTTTACCCAAAGTTGTGTCAGATTTTCATATTGGGGAGAAGAGTTGGCCTAATGGCTAGGGAGGTCATTCTTGAATCTGGGGAACTGGGTTCGAGTCTTGGCAACGACGCTGAACATCCTGTGATTCGGGGAAAATCACTTAATCTCCCTGTGCTTAACAAAAAAAATGAATGTGTCCTCATGTAAAACAACTGGTGCTATGTAAAGCACTCTGATACCCAATTCGGGTCAAGTTCACGCTATATAAAACTCTGTAAAATGAAAAAATACAAATCAAACTATCACGCTTCCAACCTTTTTTCCCAATCCATCCTCTTCACATTAAAGTTTACTTCACAGGTGAGTTCTGCACTTCTATCTAGTCATGACAAAAGACCTAAGAAAATCAAAATAACTTTTTGTCAATTAAAGTTCTATTCAGCTAGGTCAATCTGTTACAAGATGGATTGTGGTTTGCAGTTCATTATGTTACCAATTAGCAAATAAACTTCTCCCAATAAAATCAAGAGCCCACTCAAATTGAGGTAAAGCAGACACAAGTGCTTGGGTTACAAATGTTTCTATAGTGAACATCTGTTAAGTCTCCACATGAAAAACAGTCCACACATCTACATGACATTATGTTCTAGATTCAGATGCACAAGCTAAGGCTAGAGGTGGCTAAGGCCCACTGAGAAATCTCTTCAAATAACTAAAAATGCTCTGCTTTTAAGGTTTGTATGGATTACCAAAGTTTATTTCTACTGCCCAAGGACCAGTACAGACGAAAATATTTAGGTTGCTATTGCATTCTAACATTTATGACTCTCAAAGAAATTCCTAAAATGCAGAAGAAACAGTTACTTGTATTCCTAGTTCTGCATCATCGGAATCTTCATGGAATTCATATACGACCGGCCACGCCTCCACGTCTTTCCATACCAGTGGTAAACGGCTTTCTGGAGGGAGGGGCCTTCCCCTCCATGAGAACTTAATCTGGACCTTACTAAATTGAAGGTGTCTCCTTTTGAACCAATACATAAAGCCAAATTGCAGTATCTTTGACAAAAAACAGGTTTCCTAATAGTGATTATCTCAGCTCATAGAGTAAGCAAAGTCTTATCAGTGTTTGAGCCCTACACTCTTTTTCATTCCAATAGTGCAGTGATGAGAACTTGTTTGTCTTTTCTGTGTAAAGTAGTATCTGACTTCCACATTAGCCAGTCCATTTCTTTACTATTCTTCCTTAGTAATCCATCTGCTCCTACAGAAATATCTCCTCAATCTCTAGATGTGAAGAGAGTTTTGAATTTTTATCTTGACCAGACCATAGACATTACAATGTTCAATCAACTATTTATTAACTAAGGTCTATTATACACATGATTTGCCGCATCAAAATAGTTCCTTGCATGGTGGATCATCTCCTGTATTGTATTTGGTACCAACAAGCGAATAGATCTTTGTCTGGTAAACCTTGGCGATATTCCACTAGAAGTAAAGCAGCTACAATGGCATGGTTGAGAAACATGCCACTTAACAAGATATATAGAGCGCTCACTGGGAAATCTGTCCATATATTATGGAACATTACTGTTTAGACGCAGAGTCCATAGCAGAGACAGAAGTAGATCAATTTACTTTAAAATCCTTTTTGGTTCATGCTTTTTTAAATTTTCCTATGATATGTTTCCATTCTTTTGTGCATCCCGCAAGTAAATGGATATAAGCTTGCTACTCTATTCTAACATTTACAAATATCAATGAAGATGCTTTGACGCAGAGGAAAAAGTTACTGTATTCCAAGTTCTACATTGTAGGAATCTCGATTGAATTCATAAATGCCCCCTCCCGATGCTGGCTAGGTGATGAGTGGTATGCTGTCCCTAGGAGTTGCATGGTTTTGAGTTTTGCTCTTTCAAACCTGAATGGTCTATAGGCAGTGCTTAAATTGAGTCAGTGGCTTTAGGCAAGGCCCTCTGGCACTCATTTGTGGAGGACAGCACTTATTTTTCCTCACCAGACTCTGGCTCAGCTCAAGAGAGGAAAAAACACACAAGAAGAAAGGAAGAAGAGAAAGACAGAAAAAACCTTTCCAAACGGACAAACAGAAACCTGCAATACAGTATAAAGGGGCATGTCTGGTAGTGGATTAAAGAGGCATTAAGTATGATTTATAGTACAGAGCCTGGTTGTACACCATACTGACATTCAAAGCGCCAGCTCTGGGCTTCTGAGGAAAACCTTGGCCATGGCATTTATTCTTTTACAAGTTACTGTGTTTTAAACTGCAAATTCGACTTATCAAAATAATCCCTTTGGGAGGCAAACATTCCTTTTAAATATTAATAGGTCACCCCTGAAAGGCCACTTTTCATGGTATGTAAAATTAGGACATGTAAATGTTTAACATTAAACATGACCTTATGGTGAAAAAGCCCTAAAAGCTATGGGCCTGATTGCTACTTTGGCGGTGCATGGTCGGCCTGCCAGATTACGAGTTCAACTTGTGTCAGGTGGGCTTTTCTTTTGCTGTTCCCACAGCGATGCCTTGAAAACGGGTGCCGCAATGGGAACGCAAAAGCAGTTCCAGCACGTCCATGCCATGCTGGAACTTGGGGTCCATGCAAACAAGGGGGCCCATGTTCTGCCCCCCTGAATCCATCCCCACGGCGGCGGGGCACTTTCTTTCCCCATCACCAACCTTTTCATGGCAGGCTCACCGCCATGAAAAGGCTGGCTGTGGGGAAACTCATAATATACTTGGCGGACAGCAGCGTTTCCACCGTATATAATGTATACCCCTGTCCACTGCTCCACCGTCAGGTAACAGCAGTTCCCTGGCACAGCCGGCACAGTGGTGGCAGTCCAAATGGCCGCCTCGTGATATGGCGGCCATAGGACCACCAACGTGAGTCCTGAGGTCACTCATAATTTGGCCCAATGTTCACTGTAACAGGATGGTCTGTCCTTAGGAAAGCATTGAGTAGAATACATGTTTTCTCCAATGATTTAGGAGCTACAAATGTCATTTTTGGACTTTTTGAAATATTTATTACAAGCCCAATTCACTGTTGAAGTCGGATTTGTAATAAATGTTTTGGAAACAGGGCTGTTAGAAGATTATCTTTGGTCTGTCTGAAGTCCTTCGAAGATAAATCTGTATTTTGCTCTCCCACTTCTGCCAACCAGTAATTAGCATTTGAATAGGTGTGAATGCGATGTGAGTGGGCTTCCAGAAGAAAGCAATAGGCTGACCTGAATGGCAGGGATGACCCATCTGAACCTGACAGAATATGCAGGGTGGTTCTATGAGGAACTTTTTTGGCATTAAAGTCTCAAAACTTCCTTGAATGCCATACACTTCTTTACAGGTCTCCTGGGTTTTTTCATATAACACTTGGGGAGCACTTCAAAGAGCGAATACAAGATACCAAAACAATTCTTGTGTATCCATTGTCTGGTTGCTGAATTTCTCAATTATGTTCTATCACTCCTGTCTCTGAGGTTGTTGTGGGTACAGTAACTGGCTCAAACTGAATTGTGGCGTTATAAGTGGGAGGACCCTCGGATTGCCAGAGTACACCCTCCACACACACCCCAGAGCCCATGTTTAGTGTGGTCTAAAACTTCAGTCATCTTGAAAATGGCCCAAATCTTAAGCCACACAAAATTTGGGAAGAGTTAGCCCCGAGAGCCTTTTCCCCACTGATTAGAGTGTTCCCAAGGGTTATTCACACCCTCTAGCTCATGCCAGACATTACTGTGGGCTCTCCAGAGAGCCACTTCAGAACACTCCTGGGCCTGGGGGAGATCAGAAAAAAATGAGTCTGCTGTCTGAGACCTCAGAAAAGACTAGAGGACCGGACCTGCTCTCCCTTCTTGCACTCGGGAGAAGGAAGTGGACTCCCAGGGTCATACAGATGACCTCCTGTTCAAGCTACAGGGCCACAACAAGCTATAAGAGGCCTTTTCGTGCAACTGCCCAGCTGACCAAGTGGACCTCAACTGGACTCTGCCCTGACCTCTGCCTGACATCCTGTGACTCTCTCTGACATCCTGTGAGGATTCTAAGTACCTCCTCTGAGGTCCTGGGGATTTAGAGGTGTACTCTTTTGCTGGATGGGGACTTAAAGACTAACATCAAAAGGAAAAATCGTTGACAAGAATAAACCTGGTTAGTTTATTTGACCTGTACTCTATTATGGTCAGTGTCAAATTATGTCTAGGTCCTATTCTAGCGCAACAATTGACTATCTTTTCCACTTTGTGCTTCTTAGTACTATTTCTACAAAAAAAATCTACATTCTTATCTCCGGTCCCCCTTATTGGATTTTTGTTATTTTGGTGTCATTATGGGCCAGATGTATCAAAATAGCATTTTGCGATTACCAAATTGTGGTTTTTACTGAAACGCTATTTGGTAATTGCAAAATGCGATGTATGTAAGGAATCTACAAAGATTTAGCTATTCCTTAAAATTTGCTTTCTCAATTTGCAATTACCAAATAGCGATTCAGTAAATAGGTAATCACAATTAGGTAATTGCTAAATTATGAGTGTCAAATTTTGATGCAGTATGATGTACTCACAACCAGAAAGTAAGTCACTCCATGCTGCCGCAAGGTTCTGAGTCAGAGGAGGAGGCAGACTGCAGGAGCTCAACACCAGGGAAGCAGTTAGGAGTACAGCAACTGTCTCAAAAATACAGCATGGCATCAGAGGATAATGGCAAGGAGGCAAGAGGGTGCAAAAGATTCAAATTCAGTGAGCAGGAATTGGAGGTGCTAACTGAGTGGTGAAGAGCCATGACAAGCTCTTTGGTAAAAACTTACTCCATGTCCCAGAGTCTGGAAAGTGCAATATTTGGCTGGGTATCCAGTCCAAAATCAGTGCAGTTGGGGTGATGCATAACTCCATGGAGGAGATACGTAAGCGCTGGTACAACCTGTGAACAAGGGCCAAAGAAAAGGTGGCAAGCAGGCTTGCAGAGGTAAGAAAGACCAGCGGAGGACCACCCACTCACCCAGCATCTACACCCTTGGAAGAAATGGTGGAGCCCACCCTGCAGACCGAAGACATTGTTGGAGTGACCGAGATTGACACCTAAGCCATACCCAGTACCAGCCAAGGTAAGCTACATGTGACACAATGACCACTTAGGAAGGAACAGGGGGGGGAGGTTAGGGGTTGGGGTCGAGAGGGAGGAAGGGGGGGAGAAAATTCAGAAATATGGTGATTACAGTTCCAGATGCACTATGAGGAATATAAATGGTGACACTAATGTCAATGATGTCAAGGATTTGTTTGATTTGCTTCTATTCTTTTTTCCGTATAACAGATGTGTCAATGATGTTAAGGATTTGTTTGATTTGCTTCTATTCTTTTTTACGTATAACAGATGTGGAGCAAAATATAATAACACAATGATATGGCTAGGATAAAAATGTGTTCCTGGAATGTGGCAGGGCTCAATGATAGGAGAAAAAGGGAACAAATGTGGGGGCTAATAAGGACAAATGCATTCGATATAATATGTCTCCAGGAGACCCACATTCCATGGGCAGAGCGGGAAGTACTGAAGATCTCAGGGTTTAATTTACTGGTCTGTACTAGTCAAACTACGAGGACAAGGGGGGTCGCCATACTAGCAAGATCCTTTTTGGGGGAGGCTACACGTAAACTAGCTGATCCTCTAGGCAGGTGGGTGATCGCGGAGCTCAAGAGCGGAATTACAATATGTTCCATCTACGCCCCTAATCAAGATGATCCCACAATCTTTAACAACCTGGAGATAGAATTAGCATCCTGGCCTCAGGTAATGATCCTCTGTGGGGACTTGAATATTTCTCTACCCAGAGCTAGTGCATCACAGAAACAAGCGCGATTTAAATATGTTGGTCGCAAGCCAAAAGTTTTTAATGCTGTCTCCCAACTCAAAGAAAGTTTAGGTCTGGTCGATCTATGGGATCTAAAGCAGTGTCAAGACCCAGGCTATACATATTTCTCGCACCCTCACAATAAATATGTTCGTATCGTTTATATTTTAATGTCAAATAACCGGGCTAGTTTGGCTCAAATTAGTAAACTACCAAAAATTATTTCGGACCATAATCCCCTATCTCTCACTCTCTACTTATGTGACATGTCCAGACCTCGCTCAAGTTGGTCCTTCGACAAAAAACTGCTTGTAAATAATGAATACGTAGAATATATGAAAAAATGGTCGCAGGATTTTTCCGATTACAATCGATATAGCACATCTAGAAATATGGTCTGGGACTGTTTTAAAGCTGCAGTCCATGGGGAGACATTCAGCTACGTAGCCAGACAGAGGAAAGAGGTGGCAAGGCTTAATGAATTACAACTACAAAATCTAGCTGAACTAGAAGAGAAGCATACTAGGCTAATAGCACAAAAAAGGGACGGTGGTTCAGTTCTAAGAGCTATGGCGATACTAAAAGCAGAGATAAATAGTAAACTTACCCAAAGTACGGCTGAATTATACCAATCCCACAGAAATAAGATCTATGAAATGGGAGATAGGGTGGGTAAGCAATTGGCACTCCGAACTCGTCAAAGTCAATCTCTTAACTCAATTACGCGCATTGAATCAGAAGGCTATGCATTTACAACACCTGAAACTATCTTAGAAGTGTTTCAAAATTATTATGGGAAATTGTACAAAAACGAGGACTCTTTAAATCCAAACGTAATCAAAGGAACACTATCCAAATGGGCAACCGAGCACAAAGATGGTGTAGGAATGGATAATGTTACTAGGCTGGATCTAGAAAGAGAAATAACTCAAATAAAAGTGGAAACTGCTCTTGCAGAGTTAGCCTCGGGAAAAGCCGCAGGGCCCGATAAAATACCACTTGAGTTTTACAAAATTTTGGGTAATATCGTAATGCCTCTACTTCTCGATTTATTTGTTGGAATTCAATCAAGTGGCATCCCTCCTAGGTCTTGGCAGGAAACTAATATTGTAATCTTCCAAAAGAAAGATAAGCCTCCTCAGCTGCCCTCATCTTATCGACCTATCTCTCTAATAAATTCTGACTCAAAACTCTATTCTAAGATCTTGGCTAATCGGCTCAGGGGGATCATCGAACATCTGGTCTCCCCCTGGCAACATGGCTTTATTCCAGGTAAGGATACTACGGACCATACCCGACGCGCTATTGCACTGTTTGATGCCGCAAATGCTACGGCGGGCCAGATGTCGATGGTCCTCCTGGATGCCGAGAAGGCCTTCGACAGGGTTTCATGGGCGTTCCTATGGGCAATACTAGAACAGAATAATGTTGGACCTTGCCTTATGAAATCGATTAAAGCAATGTATTTTTCACCGAAGGCTAGGGTATTGGTAATGGGCCAGGAATCTGGATTTTTTAACATATCTCGGGGGACTAGGCAGGGATGCCCTTGCTCTCCGATTCTTTTTGCCCTCTACATAAATCCTCTTATTTTAAAACTACTAAAGGCTGAGGCAATTAAACCAGTTACACTGGGCCCCTTCCAAACAAAAATATTAGCTTACGCCGACGATGTGGCAGTAATAACACCACCACTTCCCACGGAGGCTATATTAGAAATAGAACAAATTACTCAAGCCTTTGGCCAAATATCAGGATACTCCTTAAATAGAGATAAAACGATGGTCATCTGCACAAATAATGTCTACTTCACTGATCCTAGAAGGGTAGAATCCGCTGTGTATCTGGGAGTTCGAATATCTGCCAAAATAGATGAGATTGTGAAAATTAACTATGAACCGCTGCTCTAAAAAGTGAAGAAAGATCTCAAAAGGATTGATGGACTACATCTCTCAATCATCGGAAGAGGCAATTTCCTCAAAATGAATATTCTACCCCGGGTCTTATATCTGTTTCGAGCGATCCCTCTTCTTGTGGAAGACAACATTCTAAAGGGATTGGAATCCCAAATGAGTAAATTTGTGTGGGGTTATGGAAAGGTAAGGAGATCTATCCGGAAGCTCTCCCTACCCATCACTAGAGGAGGATTGGCAATCCCTGATCTGGGACTTTATTCATGGGCTGCTTTTCTACAACAGATGATGTTACTATTTCATGTTAAACCGCTGGGAAATGAGGTGGGGGCTAATCATATACCCTCAATCTATGAGTTGTCTATCGGTGATAGGGCTAATGGTCTGTTACTGAAACAGATTGAACCCTTATATTATAAGAAAATAAAATTCAAGGTTATATCAAACGCATGGGTAGCGTGGAAGAAAATTTCGAGATATATGAAAATTCCTAAATACAATAGATATATCTCATTATGGCACTCCTTAGTATTACCACCACAAATATATGACGCTATTTCTAGATGCTGGGAAACATTAGGAGTATTAACAATAGGAGACTTTATGCTCCCCATTAATGGTAATAGATTTCAACAACTTCAATCCAAATTTGCTATCTCAAACAACAGTGTATTCAAATTTATACAAATCAACACAATTTTAAACTCAAAACTTGCTAATATTTCTCTGGATAATATCCCTTTAATTGATTGTCTGTCTAGACCCTCAACTAGGATAGGTACTATTTACGACATCTTAATTGAAAACCAACAAGATGATTTAGAATCTACTGAAGTGGGCTGGTCAAGGGAACTAAATAATCCTAATGTAGACATCGACATGTCTCTTATACTATCGTCACAGCTGTTTATGTCATCTAACTTGAAAGCCCAACTATATAAAACTATTTATGATTTGTATTTTACTCCCGCTAAACTCTACTCTTGGGGGATAAGGCCCACTTCAGAGTGTCCAAAGTGTGGTAAAGCAGCAGCAAATCTATTACATATGCTCTATGAATGTGATAAATTACTAGCACTGAGAACAATGATTGCTGGGTTCTGGCAGGAAGTGTTCGGGCATTCAGTAGCCGAATCTCCCACCCTCTATATTCTGGGCTACGATAACACTCTGAGTCATACTAAGGCGGAAGAAGTATCACTCTCCTTGGGCACAGCTGTATATAGAATTATATTAACAGCCCGATGGGAGGATGCTGATTACCCCTAACTTTCAGATTTGGCTGTCCAGGCTCTTAGGTATGTACCATCAAGAAAAGGCGACTTTCGCCTGTTAAGGGATAAAGTCTAGAGCACGTGGTATCGAGATTTGGAAACCAATAGAAAATTGGAGAAATGACAATAGAGATGGTGGGTAAATGAATGTAACCAGGACTTCACTGTTTTAATCTTTTGTTTCTTTTTTATGTTTTATCCTTAATATTTCTGTTTCTTTGAACTGTGTATGATATTTACTGAATTCCCGTTTTAACATTTCTTTCCTTTCTTTATGTATCTGCAACTGTAAATTACCAAATAAAATTTTTTAAAAAAAGGAAGGAACAGTTTATATTTTCAAAACCACTCCAGTCCACATATTTCTTGCTACCCTACCCACCAATGCACTATGGGAGTAATAATCAGGAATACATAAACCAAGACATGTCAAAATATTTTGACTGCACAGGCGCATTGAAGTATACACAGCAAGTGACATGTAGACACACTGTGTGATGCAAATGAACTTTATTGGTTGAATCAATGTGAATTGCGACATAAATGTAAAAACATTGTACTAAACTAGTTCTGTTAATGTCACAGGCTGGCAAAACACAACCTATTGAACCAGAGCAGACCCAGGCACAGTCAGGGGAAGAAAACAGTGAACCCACCACCCACAACACCTGCTCCACCAAGAAGCCGCTCACAGTGACTCCACTACTGTTTTTTTTAGTCAGATGCAGTTGTGACCCAACCTGACTTGCCCACTACACAAGCTGACGAGACACCGACCCAGAGGGCTCTATCCCCCACATGGTGCCACAACATTCACACCAGGAGGCATAGGGCGAGAGCAGGACGTCCCTCAGAAGAAGGTGAGGATCCTCTGTCTTCGGTGGCCTGGAGATGGCAATGGTCAAGGTACAACGCCTGTAATACAAACATATGCAATCAATGCAGGCACAGTTGGTGACACTGAATCACAACATGTGTGACATCAAAGACAGTTTCACACAGCTGACCGCATCAGTGGAGTAAGGAGAGAAAGTGGCAGCTGAGAAATTCAGGCAAATGACTGATGCGATAAAAGAACTTTGCAGCATATTGCAGCATGAAAATGTAACCACCCACAGCTGTCACCACCAACTATTGGGCCAATTGGATGAGTCCACTAGAACCATCAACCTCCTAATCAATGCAACAGCTGCGTTGTCAAGACGAGCTGTCGCTATGCAAGTTGAAATGGCCTATTGTAGTAGTGATGTGGCTAGGGGCTTGGTGCAAGTCATCAATACAGTGGAGCAGTTGCATACTGCTTTAATTGCTGGGAACAGATAACTAGGTGTGGGGATATTGAGGAGGCCTCCAGCCTCAGTAGCATCACAGCCCCTGTGATGGAATACAGACGGTGCAGTTCAAGGCATAATTCAGCATCAGGTTCTTCACCAAGGGAGAGTAGAGAGCCCACTGAATGGCCCAGTGGAGTGTGTGGCCACACAAAATAATATGGGATTCAATCATGATATGGTAGTTGCTGGTTTGACCAAATGTGTGTGTGGGCATAGGTGACAAATTTGTTTTCACACAAGTTGTGCTTTTTGTCACACTAAATGTTTTTTCGGGGCCTGAGTGCATATCTTTACCCGAAGTCAAGGTAATAAAGTTTACACGACCAGCAAATTCATGTAGTGCATTGTCTCATCATACTTACTTCAAAAATAATTGTGCGTTATTTCTGCAAGTCTTTGTCTGGATTCTGCGCCCTTGAACCGGCTGCAGGTTGGCGGGATCGATATGGTTCATCGTCTTCATCTTATTCCGGATCAGTCAGGTCCAAGGATAATGACTGTTCTCGTAGCAATGTTGTGCAACATGACACATGTAGCCACAATTTTGCAGCTAATTTCAGGATTGCACAGTAGTGTCCCACCACTTTTGTAGAGAAAGTGGAAGTGGCTCTTGAGCAATCCAAAGGCCCTCAATTACATTGCATTTGCTTTGTGCACTGGATTGTAACAGTGCTCACTTGAAGTGGATAGATTGAGATATCAGGTGACGATGAATGAGCGCACAGCATATGCTCTGTCACCTACAGGGGAAAAGGCAAGAGGTAATGTGCCAATGCATTCCTAGTGAGTGCTGAAATGTGCACATGGTTTTGCCAAGTAGGCACCGTTCTCCAAAATCACCACCGAGTAGACGTGCAGATTCCACTATGGCATAAAATGAATGAATCTTGTGTACTGCCTGGAAATCTGGGCACTATATCCATGATGATATGTGGTATGTTCAGTGAATGGTAGCATTTCCTATTCCTGAAGATATACTTATTGGCAAAGGTGGGACATATTGCTACTTTATCCCATCAATGCAGCCAATGATGTGCGGAAATTGTGCTATGTGGTAGAACTGTAATTTAGTTAGCTGCAAGTCCTGTGGCGTTTTTGGGAATCTGATGTATTGATGGATTTTCTGCAACATTGCATTCAGGAATGCATAGAAAAAGTGTGACAGTGCACTTTGGGAGACCCCTCCTGATGCTGCTATTAACCCCTGGTATCTCCCTGCGACTAGCAGGTGCAGGGAACATAGGACGTGCACATGGGTGGGAACTGAATTGGTCCTGTGAGTGTGATGCTGCAGTTGTGGTTGCAGGTCAGCTATTAGGTCTAATATAATGGCAGAATTTAACCTATAATTGTCATAGATTTCCTCCTCCTTCTGGCCAAACAATATAATGCACATTCTAAAAATCTGCTCTTATCTCCTCCCCATACTCTGCACACAAGCCTGGATCCTCATACACCTGGCAACGATGTAGAGCTCAGCCATTCTGAAAAGTGCTGAGGCACTCCGGGACTGTTTAAATAGATTGCACCTGGTTACCACCTGATTTGAGTTGGTGGTATTTTGCACATGCAAAATTGCATTTTGTCAACCATTCGCAAATTGCAAATGGCTCCTAAATGTCACTGGTGGTTACCTAATTGTGAATCGCATTTTGCGATTTGTGCTTTGATGTCGCAATTTTTAGGAATTGTTATTTTTGCGATTACCTAAAAATAGCCTGCAAATGCCTTTAATGCATTTGGTAAGTCAATTTAGCATATGTAACCTGCCGAATTTAGCAAATCACACAAATTGGTTGATACATGTGGCCCTATATTTATAAAATGTTACTCTATATTTACAATTTATTTGGGGATTTTTATTGTTTTGCATTTCAGCTTTATTACTGTTTTAGTACTGCATAAATACTTTACACATTGCCTCTTAGTTAAGCCTGTTGCTCTGTGCCATAGCTGGCAGGGGGATTTGTGACTTTCGTGGTTCACCCTGACAAGAACTGATTGCTACTTGAGGTGGGTCATCCTCCCCTGCAACAATAACCCAATTTCTTACATTTGTGTGCTCTGTCGAAAGGTAAGCTCTGAACACTTTGATGTTGTTAGCTTCTTTACAATGGAACCAGGATCAAAAGGTAGCTTAAAAAGCCAACTGTGGTGAAGTTGTAAAAGTGCATTTACGACCGGGGAGGGCTTTATCACTACAAAACAGACAGGCTGGGAGCATAGCGAACTAGAGTTTTAGATTTTGATTACCTGCTTAGTTGAACTACAGAATGCCACCCCAACCCCTCTGTGAAGACCGAGGTGCTGACCTGTGCAACAAAGCTCTTTGCATGTTTGATTACCCACTCCATTTTGACCACATTGGGCCTGGCCAGTGTGCACATTATTAGTGATGGGGACAACAAGACAACTCAGTTTTCCCTAAAGGAGCTCACTAGCAGAAGAAATTCTGGCTTTTTCAGAGGATGTAACAAGCCAGCTCTTCCCTTGATCCCCCCCACCAACACTAGCTCATTTAGGGGCACATGCATCAACCTATTTAGGAAGTGCAAACGGTGTGAATCGGTAAATTCGGCCGTTTGCACTTCCTAAATACGTTTTTGGGATGCATGAAACAATTTTTCAAAATTCGCTTTTTTTTGCATTTTCTAAAAATGCGAATGCATTTAAGGAATCGCATTGGTGCAATTCCTTAAATGCAATGCATCATTTTTTTTAAAAATGCGAATTTTGAAATAGGAAGTGCAAATTAACACGAGGTTGACCCTCGTGTTAATTTGCGAAATTGTTTCAAAAAGCACAAAAATGCATTTTGAAAAGTGTCATGTTACAGACACACATGTCCTTAGGACATGTGTGTGTGAAACATGCACTTTAAAATACATTTCAGGGGTGCAGGGGGGTCCTTTGGACCCCCCTCTGCACCCTTGCAATGCATCAACAAATTGCGATTTCCTAAAAAAAGAAATGCAAAACGGCATTGATTATTATGGGCCTCTAGGCCCATAGCAATCAATGTAATGCCATTCCTTAATTGTGATTCGCAATTAAGGAATCGCAAATCCCGAAATTGAAGAAATCCTAAAAAAATTTAGGATTTCTTGATGCATAGGATTTTGCAATTCTTAAATAGCGATTCCTTAATTTTCGCTATTTAGGAAATGCAAAATCCTAGATTGATGCATGTGCCCCTTAGAGCTGCAGGATTTTTGCATTTCATTGTCTTTTTGATGACTGACTTAGGGCCTGATTTAGATCTTGGCAGACAGACTACTGTGTCACAATGGTGACAAATATCCCATCCACTGAAATATAAGTCCCATAGGATATAATGGAATTTATATTTCAGCAGCCAGGATATCCGTCACCATTGTGACTGAGTAACCCATCTGCCGAGATCTAAGTCCGGCCCTTAGTGTGTGAGGGAGGGGACCGATGCCTGGGGGAGGAAGGACGATTTTGAGTAACTTTAGACCTAACTCTCTTCTGGTTATCATGGCAAAGCAGGTGGAAAAAATGTGAACAAATAACTCACTTCTTGTCCAGGGGAAAACCTTCTGCGGCATGACTCGCAATCTGGCTATCGACTCAGTTACAGTACTGAGACATCTTGTTTGGAGGTTTCTGAGTATATAAAAATCTTGACCTAAATTACCCAGTTACACTTGTGCTGCTGAATCTCTTGGCACCTTTCGATATAGTTCCTCGTGCTACTTTGCTTGAGAGACTGGAAGGCATAGGTATTACAGATCATGCTTTATCCTGCTTTAGATCTTTTATATGTAACCGCACACAGTTTGTCTTTCTCCCGCCTTTTACATCTGGAGCCAATCCTTTACACTGGGGTTCTGCTCTCAGCCCTACCCTTTTAAAGATATACATGGCACCCTTGGCGAATATTGTGGAGTCCTGTGGAATTAGAGTGGCCTCCAATGCTGATGATTCTCAGCTATTCTTGGACTTTCATGAAAATACTCCCTCTATATTGACATCTTTTAAAACATGTCTCAAATCTGTACTAAATTGGATGAATAACAACTTTTTGAAATTGAACTCAGACAAGACCAAAGTTCTATTTTTTGGCTCTAAAACCATACCTGACTCCAACCTTTGGTGTCTATCTGACCTGTGCAATCCTCTGTGTCCCTCTCCTGTGGTCAGAAATCTGGGGGTTATATTTGATGCAGAGCTCACCTTTAAATCTCAGATTAAATCTCTGTCAAGTTCCTGTTTCTTGACTCTTAGAACTCTGAGACATATGATGCATTTTATCCCTGTGGTTCATAAAGGGCCATCGTACATGCTTTGATCACTTCTAAACAAGCTTATATCTTGGGCTCCCTTCCTTTCTTATGCATCGTCTACAGATCATTCAAAACGCTGTTGCTGATTGATTCTTAAACTTCCTCCCTGGCGGCCCATCTCTAATCACCTGCCCCAGCTTCATTGGTTGCCGATTGGAAAAAGGATTCAGTTTAAGGCCCTCACTTTTACCTTCAAGATTTTTAATGGCTGAGGTCCTTTACATCTTAGACGTCGGTTCAAACTCTCTTCTCAGGTGCGATCCCTTCGCTCTGATAATCTTAAACTGTTTCAAACCCCTCTTATTTTTAAATCAAGAAGAGGTGGTCGTTCCTTTGCCTATCTGACCGCCAGACTTGAACACCTTACCTGTGGCTTTGGGAAGCTGTCCATCCGAAACGATCTTCTGAGAAAAGATTCTGGGGCATATTACCAACAAGTAGCGATATTGATAGCTAAATAGGCTTAGCGACGATTTTTTTATCGCTGCCTATCGCTGGATATGTTAGCGGAGAAAACATGCTATTAGCAACGTTTTTCTCCATTGTGCTAAAATATCCAACGATAGCGGCGAAATGCGTGAATATCGCTGAGAATGCAGCGATATTCACGCATTAACGACGAAATGCTCTCAGCCATGTTATCCATCTCCCATTGGATAACATGGCTAAGAACTGGTCTGGGCAGATGTTAGTATTTGGAGATATTCGTGCTTAGCGCGAATATTTCCAACGCTATGCCTGCCTTGCTAATAGGCGATAGCCACGTTAGCGACTGCTTTCAGTCGCTAACTGGTTGGGCACGGCCGCTCTGCATGACATTAGCGATAAACATCGCTGACATGCAAAGCGGGCCCCAAACCGCTCGCTATCGCCTAAAAGCTGTTGCTAACATCAGTTAGCGACAGCTTGCTAATAGGGCGCTAGAATTATCACCGCTTAGCGGCCGAAAACGGCCGCTAAATCGGTGATAATTGCCTATCGCCCCCCTTGGTAATATGCCCCCAAATCACTTCTGGTCGACTCTTTAATAATTCCGTCTTGACTGGTCTCAGCCTCCGAACTCAGTGGCCTCTCTTACCGTTAGCGCCGGGACATCTGTTTAGGTAGCTGTGCGCTCTATAAATATATTTTATTGTATTGTACATTAAAGGTGAGCTATAGTTTGCACCTCTGGCCATTCATCCTTATCTATTGGCAGGAGAGCACTGCAGGATATTAGAATCTCAAGGTAGGTGTACCCACCCTCCTCCCCACTACCTGCGCCCCATGTTAATGTCTGTGTCTACGGTCTGTTGTGTAATACATTATATATCCAATATCTATTCTATGTAATATGTAGTTGCTGTCTATTATGTAATGTTGTGAATTTACTGTATGTTATGCAGTATGTAATGGCTGTCTATGTTATGTTACTTAGCTGCTGTCGGTTGCTGACATCTGCTTATGTTATGTAAATATTGTATGTTGTTATTGAGCGCTGTGTCTTTTACGTTATGCAATAAGTAGTTGCTTTCTGGTATGCTTAGCTATGTTGTTTGAAATGTTGTCAGAATATGTTACTTAATATGCAGCTCGAGTCTGTGTTATTTAGCTACGTCATGTAGCTGTTGTTTGTTATATTTGTAGTATACAGCTGTAGTCTTTCTTATGTCTTTTTACATAGAACATACATACATCCATACCGTACATATGTTAAATAAATAAATATGTATTTTCTGAATTTTTGGGCTTCTATTTAGTAAAATGTATTTAATTTCTACACTATTTTTTTTATTTTTGCTGCCTCAGGCTTGGTGTTGCAGGGAAATTTACGTAAGGGTTTGTGGGTGATGTGGGCCTCATATGTAGTGGCCCCTCAGTTGAATCCTGTACACGCATTGACCCATTCATGCCTTGACCTTGCATACTGACATTGGTACTTGTGTGTTAATGCCTTTATCATCTGCATGGTCAGGCATGTTGCCTTACACTCTCTTCCCTCAAAAAACAAAGATTTTCATGGTGCATCTTTGCCATGTCTTTGTTACATTGCACAATGTTATTCAAGGCATGGGTCTGCCTGGCATTAATTTGAGTGAGTCCTTTAAGGTGGCCCACAATCTCATGCAGAATGGCCTCCATGTCATGAATATCCCTCTGCATAGTGGACTGCTGTTGGAAAAATTAATCCTTCCTGAGAACAGGATTTGACCATGCCAAACCCATTATCCATGGTGGTCTGACATGGCCAGCAAGTTGCCCATCACAGTGAGGGTTGTCTTCTCAGATGTTGTGGGTTGAGGTTGATGCAGTGGGGAGAGCTCCTTCATCCCAGTTGAGTTCTCTTCCTTTGGAGATTGAGGCAAGACCATGGATGAACCTGTGTGGTTAGAGTGTGTAGGGTAGTCTACTGAGGTAACTTTAGGTTGTGGGATATGTGGAAGTGAGTCCTGGGTAGGCGGGACATGCAGCTGTGGCTGCATAGCTGGTGGCTGGGGGCTAGTAATCCTCGGGAGAGACCTTAGAGGAAGACTGCTTACCGACCATGAAGTGGTTTCGCTGATGATTTATTGGTGGGGCCAACAACGTCCTCCTTTTCCTCCTTTCTAACCTTGTTCTTCTCCTCCACTTCATATTGTACAGTGGAGGCTACTGAGATAGTTGCTTGGAGAAGCAATGGATTTTTCCAGTGATTGCCTGCCATCCCTGGGTTGTGACTGTGCAACATCATTGTTTATAACAACGTGGACGTACCCATTAATGAATCCTCATAACAGGGCGACTCAGTACCGTGCACTGGAATGCCATTGACCCAATAGGTTTGTAAGAAGAACCCTCACCCACCAACCTAGTTGATGGCATGCTTCATCTTTCGGTTCCCAGCTAGGCTGTCGAATGCAACCCAGCTGTGCTTCGACGCCTGAGTTACAGCGGAACGGGTTTTTATATTTTTCGTGTGATTTGTACTCAGAGTGGTGATATTAAAAATGCCTCTGGGATCCCCTGCTGAATAAGTTTTATTTTCGGGGTCCTAGGAAAAAGTTAAAAACAAAGTGGGGATATGTGAAGATGAAAAATTGGTCTTCGTTATCCCTTAAATACTGGTCGATATTTTTCAGCCTCGCAAAAAACAATAATGAGGCTTTCTTCAGGACCATAAGATGAGAACTGTGTTGTGGTAAAAATGAGTGCCACATTAATTTTTTTCAGCACATGAGCTAAGGTGTGCTGTGCAGGCAGTGAGTGGTGTAGCCGTACTTGCTGACCCACTGACTGGTTAAAACGTCAGCTGCGTGAATAGAGTGGCTGTAAAAGTTCCCGAAGGGGGAGGACTCCTGTAGTCACATATTCATCAAGGCTGACCGCCCGCCTGCCTCACCTATTCCGAGGGATTCTTTTCTGGGAACTTGCTGGTGACAGATTCATTGTCCCCAAAATACACAAGAGCAAGATGATAAAAACTGAAATATATCAAATAAAATCTGTGCTCAATATTTCACCAGACTTTTTCACAATATATTTCTCAAAAATAGATCAACAGATACCAGGAGAAGGCAACTCATATACAATTTCATAGTGGTATGCTTGATCATTGGTGTCTTCTCCTTATCTGAGTAAGATAATACAACCCACATGGACCACTGTTGGGAGTTAATTATAAACTACTTATAGCTATATAAAAACAGGGACCCAGTTGATATAAAATAAATCAGGGTTTATCCAGAAGATTTCAATTTTATTCAGAGGGTACCCTGAGTATAGTTAAAAAAATAAACTTTTATTATGTGCTTAGGCAGCTTCAGCCAGACTGGAGCTGCACACTGTATTGACATGTGAACATTCCATGACAGGTGGGCGTTCGAGGGTTCCAAAGGAGCAGTTCAGTTGCTAGCTGTGCTGGCAGTACTGCGGTCTGGGGTTTTATATCTCAGTTACATTAAATTATCTCCAAGGATATCGTGTGTGGATCCAGCATTAATCCAACAAGTTTGGCTACGAGGATGGGATGATGGTGTCCTTGATGGTGGACATTGGCTCTTTTAACACAATCATCTCAAGGAAGTTATTTGATGCCACGTAGCCAGGAGGTCAGCTAGTGGCATCTGACATGACACTGAAGGGGTATCAAGGGGCGAATTTCGGAGGTATGGGGTTGTGAATGCATAAATCAAATTGGCCGGAAAGCAGATAACTGGGAAGGTCTATGTGGCTTTGGATGGTCCTTCTATTCTTGGTTGAACAAATCATTAGGGCCTTCACATGACAATTAATCCAAGGGTTGATAACCAGGTCATGGTTAATAATGCAACTAGGATAAAAGACATTTTGGCTCACCGTGAGAAGGTTTTCGAGAACAGGTTAGGGAAACTAGGAACTATAAACATGAAATTAAGTTGAAAATAAATTCAGTCCCTGTCAGACAATGAAGATACATATGGCTACGAGGACGGAAGTGAAGAAGATAATTCAACAGCTTCTAGAGGATAAGGTAATAGAGTCAGTAGAGGTAGCAGAGTGTCTGTCTCCAGTTGTTATTACTAAAAAGGCTGATGGGTCCCTTAGATTTTGTGTTGACCTTCACAGTCTCAATCAGAATGTGGTCATTGATAGTTTCCCATTAATCCAAAACCAAACAACCGTATGCCCTAGATATTCCACTGTCTAATTGTAAGGCACTCCCACATGGGGGGGACTGGCGAGGACTAGAGGACTGGATAGAGGCAGTGGTGACCACTCTTGGAATGCTAAATGAGGAAGGAGCCTTTAATGATTTTAGGGAAAGATACACTGTGCCCAGGGGAGACTTTCTACTACACACTTCCCTCATGGCGGCGATACACAAGAAGTGTCGAGGGGACACTCAGAACTGCCCCTATCAGAGAGGTGAGTATATAACAGTGAGCAACCCGATATACCCTTGAGGGTTTGGGTACAAATATGTGAAAGGGTAGGAGATGCCTCCAAGGGAATTTGTGCAGAGAATATATCTTTTTGAATTAATTAGAAAAGATTTAGGAGGACAAATCAATGGTCCTAAAATGGAATGACTCAATGATCATATGTTCTAGTAAGTGATACACATCAATGTACAACATAAAACACACATAAAACAAAAACACAAAACAGGTGTATATGAAAATCCTGATTTTATCAAAAGATTAAGAGGCAAATAGAACAAATATATAAACAGGCCTACAGGGAAAAAACAATAATACATAGATATTATACTCTGTAGGACCTGATGACACCTTTCCTATTTCATATATTTATCAATTGGGTAGGAAAAAGCTAAGGTCGACGTTTCGGTCTCCTATGTGTGTATCTGTGAGACCATCTTCAGGACTGTTAGAATAATTTTTGTAGTGACCTCTATGGTTAGCGAGATTGGATTTAGGTAACACACTGATGCGAAAGTGTTGATTAAAAATTCAGCAATTGACAGAACTGAAAGTCCGTTATGTGTCAAATAGATGTAGGGATTATTTTCTTAGAGGTTTATTAGCGACAACAACCGCAGAGCTGGATAAAGAGTCTGAGCTGTGGCCAGAAACCTTCTCAGGCAAAGAGAGCGTGACCACATTAGTTGGAAATCGATATGAGGCAATCTTCTGCTGTTGCAAAATTGTTCGTGTGAGCCTTACGAGGATTTTTGAAACATGGACTACTGCTGCTGCTGCGCATTTGCCTAAAATTTAGTCCTCTTCAATTTTATGGGCTGATTTGGTGAGCAGGGTACTTTGTGGCTATTGCTACAGAGTACCCTGTCCGCCATATTGACAGTCTGCCACCTCTATTTAAGGTTGGGAGGACCACCAACTTTCCATGGACGAAGGCTCAGTTGTTTCTGTCAATGAAAAGCTTCCTTTTATGGCAAATGGAGGAAGGGCATTACAATGCCCTGCTTAATTTATGTGTACAGTCTAATATCCTGGTGGTGAAGGACAGAAAAAAACATATAAGGACCCCTCCGGCAAGCAGAGAAAAAAACTCCCTGATTGTTGGGGTCATTTTTTTTCTTTCAATAACAAAAGGCGAATTCGGAAAACAAAAAGGTTTGAAAAACAAAAACGTTATTAAAAGTTTGGTGAACAGCTGTCAAAATCGACAGTAGCCATCCACAAAAAGTTTTGTACCTTGAATGCTACCACCATTACAGTGGTTCCTGTCAAGGTACAAGGATCACCATTGGGCCAGTTCTGTATCCCTAGCCCTACTCTAGATCAGCCCTTTACTGTCTAGCAAAAAAAAATGTAAATACATCAGGCTTGCCAAGACCCAGCCTATTGGCTTTGCCAATGCTTGTTTGATCTGTTGCTGGGCGTCGTTGCTACAGATAAGGTGATGGGCCAGAAGAGACAAATTACATTCTATAGGAGGAGTGGGGACTAAGATTTCATCTTTGGACCCATTTTGAGGCTTTTTTTCAATTACTTTCTCAGCTGCAGCCAGTCCATACAAAGTAATAAGAACAATTGATCTGGAAACAAGCATCCTAGGACGTTTTGGGCTTCCAGCCCTGATCAGCCAGGATGGCTTAACTCTAGTGGCATGGAGAGCACAGGACTCACGTCTGAGCATACCTGTCCCACTCAGTGTGACAAATGCAAAAAGAACTGTTGATGGAAAGAATGCAGAACAATGTCATACATTCACCCCAGTACACAGATCTGAGTCTAAATCCATCGTTTTTTTGCTCACCAGTTTGGACCCAGCCATATGCAAATCATTCTTGATCCTGCGCCCAATGGGAACAGTCCAGCCCGAACTGCCAGACCAGGCGAATACAAAGTAGAGTAGTTATCATTAATAGCGCCCTGAAGAAAGGACAGAAACTCCCAGGCGGGTGCCGTGGCGTCTCGGTGCCTTCCTGTACTGAAATCTTAGGGCTTTGTACCTAAGCAGGGCCTCTGGCCTTTGGGTCAACCTGACAAGTAACCGATCAGAACGGCCTTCCAGAAGTACCGAAGAAGGCCCTCTTGGCCTGCTATGACTGACTCTGCCCTACCACCCTCTAAGAGGCATCAGCTTACTCAGGCCCCGACTGCATTTAGAGACCCCGACACAACTCAGCCAGACTCATGACTGATTCTACCCCAACCCTGCAGGTGTTTGTGAGTCACCAGCCTATCACAGCCTAACACAGCAATGGCCTTCCTCAGCCGCCCACAGGCGCGAACTGACGCGTGAATAGATTCATCCCTGATAGCAATTTAAAGGCTCTGGGCTTTCACAGACTGATATGAGTTACGAGTGGCGCTGCCCGAGCCCTACGGCCTGACGTGTTCCCTGCTCTCATGCCCGGGCGCCGAGGCACATTTCTGTCTCTTTTCTGTATTCCAAAAAATGTTTTGCAGAAGATGCTGGGAAGGCCGGCTCAGGCTGGGTGTGGCTGGTGGTGATGACTAGACTCCGCGAGGTGTGTCATCAGGTTCTGGAAGTCAGACAGTGAGGCGCGTGAGTCACTCAAATAACACGCGCCCGTGACGCAGCAAAGGACGCACGGAGTCTGCTACAGCAGAGAGGGTGCAGAAACAACGGGGGTATACATAGTGCCCGGTGAAGAGACTCCCTGGCCTCAAAAATAAAGTAAGACATTCGGGACGCCCAGAGGATAGCAATATGTGACTTTAGAAACTCATAAAGATAGGCGCCCAAAACCCTGGGGCCAATGAGTGTCGGGCCCTTGAGAACATGTACTGTCTCGAGACCCCCTGAGGATGCTGGGATTGTAAACCCAGAACAGCGGCCACGGGAAGGGGGGAGCTTCATGGCATTATTCGGTCAATGGGCCATAGGAGCCTATGATATGAGAAGGCTAGGGCCCTGGACCCCAGGAAGGTAAGATGCCAATTCCCAGAAGCCTTCACCCAAATAGGCGCCCAATGCCTTCTGGCGTAAGCAAGCGAAGGCCCCGGAGCTCCACTGTAGGGGCCCTGAGACCATGGGAGTACAGGCCTCCGGCGCCTAGAGACGGTAAGGGCGACAGGACTAAGGGGTTTAAACACATGGGGACCTGAGAGGAAAACCAGATCGAGATCCCATGGTCTTATGAAGATATGGGCCCTCAGAGCCCCATAGCATAGCCATAGAACCCCACAATGATTATGGGGACAGCAACCCACGAGCAATAGGGACACTGACATCACAGCGGCTTCGAACAGGTCACCAGGGCTGCATGAGGATACAGATATCAGGAGAACAGGGATTCCACAGTCCAGGAGTCCTTTGCCATATTCACATTTGTTATCAAAATGATAAACCACTGGGACTCCACCACTGTATATGGCCATTCATTCTGACCTTCTGTGCAAGGTTAACCATCACAGTACAAGGCCTCAACACTTGTATAAGGGTGTCTGTTGTGCCATAGGACTTTAACCCTCCCCCGAAAGCCCCAATCCCCGGAAAAAGGCAGCAATCCTTCACCTTGGATTATGTCCATGTGTGTAGATGCAAAGGTCTGAAGTTTTCACAATCCTTAGGAGTACTAACTAGCATATCTGGCGCCTTCATAGAATGTGGTCACTTGACCTTTGACACCAAAGAACCCGCTTTGATAGCAGTGCAATGATCAAAATGCGCCATAACCTCTCGACAATAGACATACAAATTAAAACCCCACTAAATGGATAATGTGCAGATGTATATATATATATATTTTTTTAATGCGATTTTATATAGCGCGAACATTACCCGAAGGTGTCAGAGCGCTTTACATAAGAACCAGTTGTGATACATAAGGACTTAGGATTACCTGCGTTACAAAAAGATACAAACAGAGAAAAAAATTGCAAATGTACAAGTTCTAAAGTCACACAAGGAAGAGATACAAAAAACATTGCAAATGTAAAGGTAGTAAAGTCATTCAAGGAAAGGAAACAAATGGATATACTCTAAGAGTCACATAGGAATGGTAGATAGTACAAAGGTCTACTGCATATACTAGTGATTAGAGTTATCTCTATATACATAGGGAAGGGATTGGAATGGATATACTCTAAGAGTCACATAGGAATGGTAGAGAGTACAAAGGTATACTGCATATACTAGTGATTAGAGTTATCTCTATATACATAGGGAAGGGATATGACTGGATATACTCTAAGGGTCACATAGGAATGGTAGAGAGCACAGCGGTCTACTGCATATACTAGTGATTAGAGATATCTCTATATACATAGGGAAGGGATATGACTCGATATACTCTAAGGGTCCCATAGGAATGGTAGAGAGAACAATGGTCTACTGCATATACTAGTGATTAGAGTTATCTCTATATACATAGGGAAGGGATATGACTGGATATACTCTAAGAGTCACATAGGAATGGTAGAGAGTACAAAGGTCCACTGCATATACTATGGACTCCAGTTACCTAAACCTATGTTCTCCCACAGGAGGGGGAGGAGCATACTGGACATCCTTGTACACACTAGACCAAAGACCATCAACAATAACCAAGGACGGGACACTAACTTTGTGAAAGGCCACCATCCATGTGGTCAATGTAAAGTATGCTGCCTGACAAAGAAGACCAACAACCTGGTTTTTAGAAATGGATCAACCTGAGAACAGCGAAACTTTACAACGTGCAACAGTTGCAACATAGTGTACCTCATCACGTGCCCCTGCCGCCTCGAATATGTGGGAATGAAGAGCAGGGCAATCAAGACCAGGATAGGGGAACGCAAGAGCACAATCAGATGCCAAAGAGCTAGTACTAAGCTGACCGCTCACTTTTTGGAGAAAGGACACAAGCCTGATGATATCTCATGGACAGTGATAGAGCAGGTATCCAGGGAACATATGCTCTTGGAGAAAGAACAAAGGTGGGTGTTCCGCTTGGACACTAACAACTACGGCCTTAACGATGATATTCCATGGGGCCAACTCTGACGTTTGGAACGGCCTTCCATCACATTAACGATTGCGCCATACACCCATCGCATGGCATGCCACAGCAACAGTAATCATGATGACACGAGAACAATGAGACCTTGAGATCTTAAACCATTAGGCTATGCGTATGATAGTTTCAGCAGACAGAATAAAACAATAAGAACATGGGCTAATGTGAGACTTAGCATAATATTGACGAACATAGACAGACCCCCCAGATTATTGCGGCATAGATTTGCAAATTTAGCGGCACAAAAATGGAAATTTAGCGGCACAAAAATGGAAATTTAGCGGCATTATTGCGGCACTTTATTTTGCTTGCAATCATTCTTTTTCAGCCTTAAATCAATAGAAACTGTTTCAGCAGAGTATTCCACTTTGAAATAGGCATGTTTAAAGTGCCTGCAACTCTACGGAAGCACAACTCTAATCCTAACCTCGTGCAAGGGGACCCTATTTCTCCCTGGAATGATTTAGCGCCCATGTAGGCACCACTACCGGGGCACCGCTGCCCCCTGGACCCATGAGACATGACACCTCTTCATCAGGTGCCATAGGACGCAGGATGGTAGTTATTGGAGGTGCACTGCCATGGATTGGTTGAGATCAACAATGCCAGGAAGATGCAGCTGTCCTTGGGGCTGTTTACTAACAACGTTTCCTAGGTTTTATTACGAAGTTTTCAAAACATGCCTATTACTTTTCAGAAAAACCCAATTAATCAAAACCAAATAAAGTACTGAGTATATAAAACAATGCGAAAATGCCCACTTTGTCTTGCTTACATGTTAAACCAAGTCTCTAGTGCCATCATCATGAAGTACAATTTAAAATAAATCTGGATTGAGGTACCATTTCACATTACAATTTTTTAACCTTATGCGACTTGAAGTTTTCAGCTTCAGGTATATTTAGCTCAAAATAGGTATCACTTCTTACAAACATAGTATGTAGTTCAAAGATCAAAAGTCTGAAACGCTCAGAGTTATAAAAAACAGGTTTATTCATTTTATCGAGACTGGAAGGCGTTTGTACCTAGTTTCGCGCACATGCCACCATCCCTCTAGGTAGCATTCTAAAGTAAAAATCAGGCACCCGTACCGGTGTTTGCTGCCAAGCACCAGAATGCATCATTCCTTCTCACATCCATTGTAGATGGAAGGGCTAGTATTTACAACTAATCAAAATAATATTTTAAGGGGCAGAAACCTGTGGCCTATGTAGGAAGTCAATGGGCCTGTCAAGACATCGTTCAAGTTCAATACGTAGTCCAGCAGATGGAAAGGATGCAGCAAAAATGTTAAGAGCCTCATTTCCGTATATCAAAACACCATACAGTCCTGCTGTATATATAGTCAATCACTCTTTGCTTTCTGGGACCTGTAGTTTCATTCCCATTAGACGGGTGCCCCTCCAATTGATCACGTTCAAATTGCTGTGGGCTAAGAACTATACTAGTCAATTGGGCCACACATGTCGTGGGGGTCTCTTAACAGTTTTTGTGCTGTAGTTTAGGCTCCAGTCCTTCCAAACAGCAGGGTTCCCCTGCTCTCTTGCAGCTCCCAGTCCCACACTTCCCCAAATAAAGGACAGAGTCCAGGAGGGGCGACCTGAGACTACAAACGGCCTCACAATTCATTCTTGCACAGTGAATACGTATTACCACTTCTAAAAATGTTGCTAACATTCCTGTCAGGTACATTAGATGGCCTTAATTGGCCCAGGGCCAAACATGTGCAGGTGAAACAGGTTTTCGGTGTGCTTACTGTGAGCTTGTGGTAGCAAGTGGGGCCCACTGGCACTCATTTGGGAAGAGACCCAAACTTCTAATATCAGACATTAACACTGAACAAGAGACAGAAAGGCATAAAAAGTGGAAAAAAGAGTGAAGAGAAAGTTGGAAGAAAATAAAAAAGGGAGAAAACAGGATGAGCTCAAACACATTTACATTTACACACAGGGTGTATTAGTGTTAATGAAAGAGGCGTGAGGTGAAATCTAGACTACACAGACTGGATGTTCGTAGCCCTGACATTTGACAGTGGGCTTATAAGGAAAACTTTGGGCCCTGCACTTACCCGATTACAAATTAAGTAAGCCCTGCTGGTTCTGGAAGTGATCATTACTCATTTTATTAACCTCTGCAGGATGAGTGGATATGGTTGTGCTGTCTTTAGGGTGGTGCAACTGGTGCAGTCACACCTGGCGCTCACCTGGGCAGAGGGGGGTGTGTTTAAAAATAATTAATGGATTTAAAGCACATGCTGAGAGTTCCTTGCACGTCCAGCAGTCAGCACGTGCTGCAGAGTTCTTTGCCAGTCAAGTAGCACTGTTGGAGGGTAGTACTCGCAGGGCTTAAATTGAACCAGTGGTTTCCGGTGCTCTGAACCTTCACATAATTGTCACCATCTGCACTGATGACAGTCTGCCACATATTGGTGATGTGGTACCGCACAGTGTCACACCCTATGCTAAGAGAAACTGTCACATAACTTCTAGTGGATCAGAAATGACAGGCACACGCAGCTGCAAACTATGCTGGACTAGCATGACATATATATTAGAAATGAACATTAAGTTTATAAATAGGAAACAGGGACATGAGCAGGGCAGGCATTTAAAGCTGAAAGGATCATAATTAAAGGGACGAGTTCTAGGGGCTTTGGGAAAGGAAAGAAAGCCTGACTTTTATTTCTTTGTAATTAGCTCAAGCTCATATGGCATCCGCAGCCGTGCTGAACAAAATGAAATGCACCTTTAGACCCAGTTGAATTTCAATGTGCACTACCCCCGGGTGCAAAACTTCTCGAAGGAGCCGAAGGATTCTAGCCAGTGCTTAGTCAACCCCCACATTAGCCAAGTTAGTGCAACTTTAACTGCCCATCGTGTAGCATTTTAGCTTTGTAAGAGCTGTAAAGATGATCGACTTTAAATTTCAGACTACCGCGACTATTCCTTAAATATACCACCTTCCTCGCTAGGCTAACTACAGATATATTTTTAACGTACACTTCTGTCACATTGCCCATGCCGCTTAAGGCTAAGATTACAAAAGTCAAGGCTGTACAGCCGTCCCCCCCCCGCCCCAGCTCGGCGTTAAAGAAGAAAAAAAAACTGTCACTAAAAACGAGTCCAACTACACTCAGCAGGCGCACACGAGGCCGCAAAACTAGACCCCTCCAACCACACTACCCGTACCATTTCCTTGAAGAGAGAGACGACTTGTAAAAGATGCACTTCGGCCCATTAGGAAGCAGCTACTGTACGGCTGCATGGCAGCACACAGTGACGTGTGCTCGCGTGCAACCAATAGGAAGCCATCATTTTTTCCTTCCTTCTGGGAGACCGTTTTTAGCGGCCAGGATAGCAAATATCGCTGGCATCGCGCTAATCTGACGATTTCGCGATTTTTTCGTGAATCGCGAAATCGCGAAATGCTGGAGGGTCTGCATAGAGCAACATGTCTTGTGGAAGGACCCACGAATAGCTCCCCATTTCTCATAAAGACAATGCATAGACTCTGACCACGCTGGGAATATGGTTCATACATTCAATATGACACCTTTCACTTTAAGAAAGTTCGAGCCCGCCTATCACATTCAGGGAGCCTCCTGGCAAGCTAACTAAAATAAAAATATAATAAAAATTGCTTCCAAATTAATTTAATAAGTTGCGGCATGAATGAGATTTATTTAGAAAGTACTGCGCAGATTTTCAAAAAAACGCGATCAAGAGAAGAAAAGATAGACGACAGACTACAGACCAGCAGTGTCCCGAGGGGCGCCGCCATTTTGGGTCAGCTCTCTAGTCTTTTTTCAAAGGCAATCATGACTAGGCTTTTCTTCCGGTATAAGAACACAAGCCAAGGCAGGACTCCGGTCACATCCACAGAGCTGCTGAAGGGTATGGAATAAAGCCAGATTAGGCATGCGGTCACGTAAGTGAGACCCTGACCATGGGTCTTTAAAAACTTGGTCTTGTGATAGCGGAGGGGTGCGTCTCTGACAGTGAGATTCTGCCGCCCAAAAACAGCGTGAGTGACTGTGTTTTAAACTTTCCTCCATAGTAACCAGTCAACTAATCCCCCTAAGACGCAGGCTCATGAGGCCCTATCACCACGCTTCAAATGTATGTATCAATTGTAGCATGCTTGCACATTTGGAGGCATTTGCCATCACTTGCTGTCGTTCGTTTTCACGATCATTATTTCAATCAGCATGTTTGACTATGACACATTTGGGAGCTTAATAGGTTGATGTCTGGGAGGCATTAAGCCATCATTTGCCATTTTATTCGCGAATAATACATCAACCGGCATGTGTGATAATGACCCATTTATCAGTATGACGGAGGCGCGCCTGAGGTTCCGTGACGGTTCTGTGACGACTTGAACCCGTGTTTTCAAGTTTGTCGGAAATACCTAATATTGGTATCAGTGAACCGCAAATGATCCATTTAGTATATCCTAGTGTTTTCGCTACGCTACGAGCAAGAGCACTCCTTCTATTGACATATTTCTGATATACCCATGGCATCCATCTTAGATCATGGCCGCCATTTTGTGTTTCCTTGCCCTCACATATGCAATAGCCTCTGATCACTTCATTCACTCCACTTTGATTAAGGACACGTAGCCTTAGCCGGAGATTCACCTCTTACATGACACGTGCACCTTAAACCAGATCACGCTGTAGCTGCATGACTCGACAAAGGCTGCCTCCTCTGCCCGAGGCCAGTCCTTCCAAACTGGTCTTCGTGTCCATTGTACCTGATCATGATTAGGCGGCCGAAGCCGGTAGCCTTGCCCATTTACAACCCACAAACATCCCTTATCCCACTTTTCTATCTTCCACACCTGGCTCTGTTTCTTTCTTTCTGAATCTTTATTAGGGGGAGGTAACGAACTTTACGATGAGGCGGTCCGGGTCCTGAAAGCAATATTGACAGGGAATTGTGACGAACTAGTGGGAACCCCTCTCTTCGCAATGTTTGGCCTCAGATATTATCGACGGTTCCTGTGTAACGTCAAATATTTATTGTTTTTGACACAAAGGTTTTGGGAATGCATTACATGTAAAGAATTTGCCCCTAGCATAAAAAACCGTATATAAGGAGCAACCCACTTTGTACAAATCGAACAGGCTCCTAGTCTCTGCCCGTGTGTAGATTCTGTGACTTCTGTGTCCCTGCAGTAATAAACCTTTGGTCTTTGACGCCACCATCGAGAAGCCCGTGTTTCTGTTCATTTGTGCACCAAGGCAGGTGGAACTCCGGGGTCTTTGGGTGTTGTACCCTGACACCTCTGGACGGAACCAAAAAGTCCAGAACTCCAATTGGCGCCCAACGTGGGGCGACGTCATTCGGTACCGGTCCAAAAGCCTGAAGAGTTCGAGAAGCTTCGTGTGAAGATTCCTGAGGGAGGCGCCCCACTTCATCGATCCCGGCATATCGCAAAAGTGGCCCGAAGTTCTCTTCCACGAGGGTTTCCCGTTCAGGACGGCTGCAGTGGGCCGTTGCCTTGACCGTCGCCCTGTCTTGGACCCGAAGTGGTGCAGTCCTTAGTACGGCGAAACGTGACGGGTTTCTCCTTGGTGACGTCTTCAATGACTCAGTTAAGTATTTAGTGATAGCTAGCTGGTTACTTTGTGAGGATTGTTAAAAATCCTTGATCGGTTCTTGGTTTGGTTTGGTTTTGTTAGATTATCACTGGTTGTTCTAGTCACGATAATCTATTTGGTTTAGTTTTGGGTATCGATACATCAGTTCGTTTTGGTAGGCCTAAGTTCTTGGTTCAAGTGCACATATTTGTTCCGTGTTTGTTTGTTTTTGTGTTCCGGACTGAAAATGGTAAGTCGGAAAATGTTGTCTTGTTTTAGTTGCAACAGTGACTCGCGATTGGAGGACTCTTGTCTGGTTCCTCCGATTGGGACTCCCCTATATGATTTATATTGCAAATATGGCGTAGGTCCTATAACTTATAATGAGATATGGGTCCGCTATTGTAAAAAGGATGGTGTCCTTAGTTGGCCACTGCATGGTAGTTTTGAACAAGAGATTCTCGACAATTTAGAAGCGAAATTGTTCAAGAAGAAAGCCCGGCCGGCAATGTTTGATTCCTTCCGTTATTGGCGGAAAGAATCCAAACAGAGAGAAATGAGAAGATTGAAGAAAGAGCAGAAAGAACAAGAAAAGTTAACTCTAGAGCAAGCGACTAAACAGTTGCAGGCTAACGAGTGTGAGAAGGCCATAAATGTAGCCATAAGAGAGCACAACTTAGCGATTGACAAGTGCTATCCTGCCTTGCCATCGAAAATGGCTAAGATACTGGAGGACTCCGACAACGATCCTCTGCTATCTTATCTGTTACGGTCACCTCCACCGTATGCACAAGGTGCTACGGCTCCGCCTGTCCCGAATGTTCAATTACCGGTTGCTGGACAACCTGGTGCTCCTGCTCCTATCCCTCAGAATCAAGTTCCTGTACTTCCTGTGGTGAATGTAAATGTTCCTACAGCTCCTCCTCTTCCTACACTGCCAACCCCTATACCTACCTCTGTACCTACTGCTCCAGAAACTATTTTCCTCGATACTCCTACTGCTTCCTCATCTATTCCTACCTCCACTGCATTCTCTATGTCTGCGAGTGTACTAACTCCACTTTCTGTTCGTCGAAGAATCACTGATTCGGTTACTAATATGCTGTCCCCTATATATAAAACTTTGATTAAGACTCCTACTCCTGACTCTGTACAGAGACGGAGTCAGCTTCCGAGTACTGAGGAACGGGGAGTTTTAGATTCCACGGCTCTCAGATGGATTTCGAAGGGTAGAAGATATAGTACGAGAGATGTGCTAGACACATTTATGCAGTGGGGAGAACCAACGCAACGATACGTCTTTGATGAGATGTGCTCGTTGTTACGTGAAGAGATAGAAGAAGACGATATCGAATCAGATTTGGAAGATTTAATTAGGATTCAAAAGGAATTTGCTGCTGGAATGATAGTGGGTGAGAATATAAAACAAGCGATGGAACTCATTTTAAGTTTTAGAAATGATCCATCTCTTCGTTCACCGAGAGATTTAGAAAAAGGTAAAGTGAAGCTAAGTCGCCAATATCCTATGAGGGAGGTTCCTCCAATTTGGCGCGAAGCAATACAACGTGATGATAATGCAGGAATTGCAGCTGCTCCAGCACAGTTCCAACGAGTGTGGATACACATTCCATGGAAGCGAGCAGAAGTGTTAGCAGTGAAACAGGCCTTGCCAGATCCGCGTAAGAATCCAGCCGGATATTACAAGGAATTAACACAGACAGTTGAGGCTTGTATAATGAACTTAGCCGACATTGATATGTTGTTTGGTAACGTAGTTCCGCAACCAGTGTGGGCTAAAATTCGTAGAGAGGATCATCAGGCTGCTTTAGGTGGTGATTGGGCAGCTATCACTGCAGCAGATGGTCAGCAAATAGGTGGTGCAAAACCCGAACCTCTGATTGCTAATCTGCCAGGTAGAATAATTGATCTAATGAAGACTCTGATGCCAGCATTGCGTGTAAATTGGGACAAGTTGTCAGCATGTAGGCAAAAGAAAGACGAAAGTGTCTCGGACTTCTTCACGAGGTTCGAAGAGACTTTTGTGGATCATAGTGGTCAGGACATGAGTACAGAAGGAGGACAGAGATTGTTTGTCGATAAATTTGTGCATAATTTGTTACCTGAATTATGCAATAAATTAAAAGACTCAGAAAGTGCGTGGGCTGTATCTACGACAGCGCAAATACTTGCGACTGCGCAATACTACGAAAATAGAGATAAAGAGGAAAAGGAAAAATCAGAAAAGAAAACAAAAGATTTAAAAACTAAAGTTCTTTTGCAGCAGGCGTATCCGCCTCGCACGAATCAGACTAATACGCAGCAAAACTCATACCAAAGGGCAGATTATAGTACATCAAGACCTCAATATCAATGGAATCAGTGCGCGTACTGCAAGAAAGAGGGTCACTATAAAAATGAATGTCCGATCTTAGCGCAAAATAATGCAGCAGCAGCTCAAAGAGGTCGTGGTGGTTTTGTGCAGAATTCTAGAGGACGAGGACGAGGTACTATGCCTCCACAAACGAATGATCGTCCCTCCAATCACTTTGATCAGAGAAATGGACAATCTGTTCAGCAAAATAGATCACAGCAATATCTTGTTGAAGACTATTGTGAAGTAGAAGAGGGTTTTCAACAAAATGTGTACTAGGACAGCCATGGACAGAGAGAGGGAGTAGTATCAGTTCCAGTGGATCAGAGTGGGCCTTATGTCGCAGTAGCAACATCAGGTGTAGTCGAACCGTTTCTGTTGGATACTGGTGCCGCAAAAAGTTCTATCATTCATGCGAAACTCCCTGGCGCACCTTTGTCTGGCTCAACAAATGTTTCAGTAGGTTTTTCAGGCGCCCCTGTGTACAACCCGATATCTGGTCCTTTGTCTATTTCTGTTGGACCGTGCCAATTGAAAGCACCCCTGATTTTGACGACAGGTTGTAATGAAAATCTGCTTGGTTTAGATTTGTTAAAACGACTATATGCGACATTGTACTGTTCTCCGGAAGGAGTACAGCTTACACTGGGTAAAAATATCACCTCTCCGATGTACTTGTCAATGGACGCACTCCCGCCAGAGCTACGTTCACTCCCTGATTCTCTTTGGGCGACTGGTCCTAATGATGTAGGTCTCCTAGAAATTCCACCGTATGTAGTAACTTTGAAAGCAAATGTGAAATTTCCAAGAATTCCCCAGTATAAAATATCGAGTGAAGGTGAGCGTGCACTTTTATTGATTGTGCAAGACTTGATTAAGAAGGGTGTGGTTGAAGAAACTAGAGGAAATGTCTGTAACAGTCCTGTATTACCGATTCTGAAGCGAACTGACCCTACAAAACCTCCAGTTTATAGGTTTGTCATAGACCTTAGAGAAGTTAATAAGATTGTAATTCCGCAGTTTCCTGTAGTGCCAGATATTACTGCCTTGTTAACATTGATACCTGCTACAGCTACATGGTTCTCAGTTATTGACCTAAAGAATGCTTTCTTTAGCATTCCGATAGCCGAAGAAAGTAGGGATATTTTCGGCTTCTGTTTAGGAGGTCGAAGTTTCAGATTTAAACGCGCTCCACAAGGCTATTGTGAAAGTCCATCCATTTACAGTCAAGCTTTAAAAAGTCAGCTAGATTCTTTTGTCCTTCCTCCAGGTTCTGCCCTAGTACAGTACGTAGACGATCTTTTAGTGGCTGCCGATGACAAGGAAACTTGCAAAGCAGCTACAATTTCCCTATTGCATCATTTGTCTAATTTGAATCATAAGGTGTCTCCTTCCAAGATGCAATACTGCTGCCAAGAAGTGACCTACCTAGGTCATCTCTTGTCAAAGGAGGGAAGGAAGTTGACCCCAGAAAGAATAAAAGCAATTACGCAGATGAGTGTTCCGCGCACACAGAGAGAGGTACGTGCCTTCCTAGGTATTACCTCTTACTGTAGGCAGTGGATCCCAAATTTTTCTCTTTTAGCGAAACCATTGGTAGCTTTGACTGGGAAAAATGTTCCGAGTCCGGTGCCATGGTCTGATGAATGTCAAGAGAGTTTTACTGAATTACGAAAAGCATTGTGTTCAGCTCCTGTATTGGGTACACCTGATTATAGTAAGCCATTCACGCTCTACGTTCACGAAAGAGAAGGTTGCGCGTTGAGTGTTCTGACACAGAAGTTTGGTGATAAACAACGCCCTTGTGCGTATTTTTCATCAACATTAGATCCGGTAGCCAGAGCGTTACCTAGTTGTTTGAGGGCTACAGCGGCAGCTGCGGCTTCCATTCGACAATCTGCTGGTTTGGTGATGAATAATATGCTAGTGGTCATGGTTCCTCATGCAGTGGATACACTCATGAACCGAACGAAGACACAACACCTTACTAGTGCGAGATTATCTGGTTACGAGCTGACATTATTAGCAAGTCATATTCAGATCAAAAGATGCAATGTATTGAATCCAGCAACATTGTTGCCGACTGATCAAGAGTCGAGTGATTCCGAGCCACATGACTGCTATTTCAAAACGGAGGAAGAGACAAAAGGACGTATCGATTTGAAGGATACTCCCCTATCCGACCCAGATGGTACGCTGTATGTGGACGGGTCATGTTTTAAATTGGAGAATGGTGACGTGACTGCTGCTTACGCGGTAACGACTTTGAAGACGATTGTGGAGACTGCAAGAGTGAGTCAGAATTCTGCCCAAGCTGCAGAATTAATAGCTCTAACGAGAGCGTGTGTTTTAGCTAAGGGAAAGAGAGTGAATGTGTTTACAGATAGTCAGTACGCATTTGGCGTGGCCCATAGTTTTGGCCGGTTGTGGAGAGAAAGAGGTTTCATTACGTCCCATGGGACTAAGATCCAACATGGTCAGCTAGTTAACGACTTGTTGGAATCTCTAACCTTACCGACTGAAGTTGCGATTGTGAAGTGCAGTGCTCATAAAGCAATCACGGATGATGTTGGTCGTGGGAATGCTTTTGCTGATGAAACTGCTAAACAGACAGCTAGAGACACGATGAGTAGAATGTATGTTGCTACATCTGCAAGATGGATTGCTGAGTCTGGAATGTGTGAGGACACTATGGAAAGTGTGAAAGAGATTCAGAAAGAAGCGACTGAGGAAGAGAAACGTGTATGGAGAGAAAGTACGGGCAAGTTGGACTCGAATGGATGTTGGATTGATTTGACAGAACAGCAGCGCTGGATGTTGCCTGATGCGTATGTGCTTGCAGTAGTGACGATGGCGCATGGAGTGGCGCATATAAGTTCTAAAGGGATATGTAAGATGTTGGCTTCGGTCTGGAAGAATGAGGGAATTAATAAGTGTGCAGAGAGAGTGGTGAAAAATTGCATGGTGTGCTTGATGCATAATCCTGGCAAGGGAACTCCAACTCCAGCTGGTCATTTCGCTCCTCCTTCCTGCCCCTTTGAAGTGATTCAGTTAGACTTCATTCACATGGAACGCTGCAACAATCTAAAGTACGTCCTGGTGGTAGTTTGTGCTTTTTCCAGGTGGATAGAAGCATACCCACTAAAAGACAACACTGCCCTATCAACTGCCAAAATTCTTCTCAAGGAATTTTTCCCTAGGTATGGAATGCCACGGATTGTATGGTCAGATAACGGAAGTGAGTTTATAGGGAAAGTTATGCAGAGTGTGTGTGCCGGTCTAGGATTGAAACAAAAATTCCATAGTGCAAACCATCCCCAATCTGCTGGTTTAGTCGAGGGATACAATGGCACTCTGAAGCTTAAGATAGCCAAAATACAAGCATCCACAGGTTTAGCTTGGCCAGACGCACTTCCTTTGGCCTTGTTATCAACGAGAGCAACAGTGCATTCTAGAATAGGGCTTTCTCCATACGAGATTGTGTTTGGCCGCCCGGCAAACATCTGGGGTGTGCCAAGGCCTAAACAATTTTGCTCCATTGAATATCCTATGTTGATAGACTACCTTTACGACTTGACTGCTAAATTGAGTCTTATTCATCAACAGGTCTTCGATGCTTTGCCAAAACCTCCGGAGAGTCCAGGGCATCAGCTGAAACCCGGCGACCACGTGGTGGTCAGAAACTTCGCGAGGACAAAGAATCTTCAGCCTCGCTACATCGGCCCCTTCCAGGTCCTACTGGCAACGAGGACAGCCGTACGTGTCGCTGGCCGTAAGCACTGGATTCACGCTTCTCACGTAAAGCGTGTTCCATTGCCACTGCCTTACGACGACTGGGTGAAGAAGGGAATTGGTGCCTCCGAATCTGAAATCACTCCGAAGTTTATCCCTTTCAGCGATGCCGATTTGATTACTGACACTTTGAAACTTGACTCTCCTCCTGAAAAGACTCCTTTGAACACTGAACGTTTGTCTCCAGCATCAGAAGAAACTTTGCTATCTGCGAACTTAAACTCTGCAACAGCTGCTAGTGATACATTATTTTCCGATCAGACAGTACCAGCGAAGAAGAGATACAACCTTAGAAGCCATAAAAAGGACAAATAAAGCAGGCAACTGCATATTGTGATTTTGATATTTTGAACTTTTGCCTTCAGCCAGGAAGTTTGCTATTGTTTATTGTTTTTAAAATTGCCTTGCCGTCTGGGTAGCCGTAGGGTCGTGGCTGTGTGCCTAGTTTGAATTTGCAGGGGTCTGACACAAGGTCGATCTTTCTGTTAGTTCTGGGAACTCCCAGGGCTGATAGAGGCATTTTCATCTACGTACACATCATCAGTGGTCGCGAGCGGATTGTAGAAGATGGAGCTTCCTGCGCTGCAACGAAAGAATGTGATTTACGTTCGCAGAAACAGACTTAATAGAATTCTTCACAGCAAATGTTTCTTGATGCAATGTGCCGTTACATTCTTGATTGTTTTAGCAACATTGGTGGGTGGAATCGTCTTTAGCATAAATTTGATTTTTGTGCCAGTTTCTACAGTACCTCCCCTTGATCCTGCTATTTCTACTGTTTCTTCTATACACTCTTTTCACTCGTTTCCGGAACATGAGCAAGCCAGACGCTCAGAATTCACCAACAACACTTTTGTACAGCTCTTGCACCAACACCAACTGGTAGTTAACACAACAGACTGCTGGGTATGTGGCTTGATACCCCACACTATGGATAAAGGTATTCCCTATCTGGTTCTGCCTTACAGCTATAATGGATCATTTCAGGCCTTCCAAACCATCTTTGCTTATGCCCTTGAAACTTATCCTCCACGTCCACCTCGTTCCACTAAATATAACTCTGCTAACAAAGCCTTAGTCCAGGGAATTATTGACATGGTCAAGGACGTCAATAATACTCCATCATACCCTAGAGACGAATTGCGAGTATATTTAAGTTGGAATACTTCAGAGTATCGCCTTAGTTTAGGAGAAAGCAAGCGTAAAAGCTCAACTCCAATCTGGGTCGTACCTCACCGAGGTCAGGTCTGTTTGCAAGGTAATGGGAGAAATCCGAGAGCTCAGCTAGGGAGGAGTGAGTGCGTAGAGACTTATGTGTTTCCGGCTAACTCTTCCCCTGCCTTTCTTACTGCTAGGGGTACCTATTTCATTTGTCGAGACAGAGCTTATACATGGTTGCCTGCCGACTTCTCAGGATCATGTTATATTGCTCGATTATTGCCTCCGACATACACTGCTTCACCTGATTACCACAGAACAAGAATAGCAAGAGGTGTCTTCAGCAAGGAAGATACCGCTGGTCAGGAAGCTGGAGACTTCTTCAAAGGCTTCCTTCCGTTCTGGGGTCCTATGGCCAATAGTAGAAACATACGTCAGCTAACACGGGTAGTTGAATCTACTATAACTGAAACTGCTGGTGCCCTTAGCAATCTGACAGCTGAGCTTCAGGCGGATAGGCTCATGACGTTGCAGAACCGTATGGTTCTAGACGTTATACTTGCAGATCGAGGTGGGGTATGCAGAATGATCCAATCGAGCTGCTGTGTCTTTATTCCTAATAATGCTCCAACAGTCTATGAGGCGATCTCTAAGTTGCACAAGATTTCAGACTCCATACATGTAGACAAAGGAAACTGGTCCTTCATGGAGTGGTTTTGGACTCTGATCTCAGCGTGGGGATGGAAGGTTCTAATGGTCATTGGTGTCATCCTAGTATTCCTATTCTCATGTTGTCTGATTATCCAGTGTGGTCCTGCTCTGTGTAGTCTTTGCGCTACGACTTGTCTCAGAAAACCACCTGCGTTTGGAGAAAAGACACGAGAAAGGATGATGATACAACAACATGTCACTGACCTGATGAACATAGAACTAGATTCTGACATAGACTGAGTAATTGCCTATGTAAGGGCAAAAGGAGGGTCTGAGGTTCCGTGACGGTTCTGTGACGACTTGAACCCGTGTTTTCAAGTTTGTCGGAAATACCTAATATTGGTATCAGTGAACCGCAAATGATCCATTTAGTATATCCTAGTGTTTTCGCTACGCTACGAGCAAGAGCACTCCTTCTATTGACATATTTCTGATATACCCATGGCATCCATCTTAGATCATGGCCGCCATTTTGTGTTTCCTTGCCCTCACATATGCAATAGCCTCTGATCACTTCATTCACTCCACTTTGATTAAGGACACGTAGCCTTAGCCGGAGATTCACCTCTTACATGACACGTGCACCTTAAACCAGATCACGCTGTAGCTGCATGACTCGACAAAGGCTGCCTCCTCTGCCCGAGGCCAGTCCTTCCAAACTGGTCTTCGTGTCCATTGTACCTGATCATGATTAGGCGGCCGAAGCCGGTAGCCTTGCCCATTTACAACCCACAAACATCCCTTATCCCACTTTTCTATCTTCCACACCTGGCTCTGTTTCTTTCTGTCTGAATCTTTATTAGGGGGAGGTAACGAACTTTACGATGAGGCGGTCCGGGTCCTGAAAGCAATATTGACAGGGAATTGTGACGAACTAGTGGGAACCCCTCTCTTCGCAATGTTTGGCCTCAGATATTATCGACGGTTCCTGTGTAACGTCAAATATTTATTGTTTTTGACACAAAGGTTTTGGGAATGCATTACATGTAAAGAATTTGCCCCTAGCATAAAAAACCGTATATAAGGAGCAACCCACTTTGTACAAATCGAACAGGCTCCTAGTCTCTGCCCGTGTGTAGATTCTGTGACTTCTGTGTCCCTGCAGTAATAAACCTTTGGTCTTTGACGCCACCATCGAGAAGCCCGTGTTTCTGTTCATTTGTGCACCAAGGCAGGTGGAACTCCGGGGTCTTTGGGTGTTGTACCCTGACACCTCTGGACGGAACCAAAAAGTCCAGAACTCCACGCCAGAGGCAAGCCCGTCTGGGCCCGTCCGGGCCAGGCCCAGCACAGGGCCAGACACTATGTCCATTCCATCTGAACATCGCATTGGGTATTCGCGAGATGAACTCCTTCATCTAAGGACTAGATCTACCCAGTCAAAATTACTACCATTCTACCCGGATGACCCATTTCCGAAAGACAATCGCCCGATGCTGAGGTATGTAAGCCTGGCTTTGCTTAATTGCAGATCTATACCTAAACACTGTATAGAAATTAATCTGCTAATTCAGGACACTAACGTGGATATACTATTCCTTACTGAAACATGGCTGTCCTCTAATTCTGAGGCAGACATTGTCAGTACGCTACCCCAGGGATTCCTGATACAGTTTCATAACAGAACCCAGGGAAAGGGAGGTGGGCTGGCCATAGTCCATAGGGATAAATTCATTTGCAGGATACATGAGGGAGGAATCTCTGACTGTGAAAGTGTTAATTATAGCCTTCAAATTACGCCAAATAAATCTTTATCTGGTCTTTTGGTATATCGCCCCCCTGGTAGCCTAGGGCAATTTGTAGGCTCGTTACTAGAAACTACAATTACCTCCTGTGCCGCGACACCTAACTTCATTCTACTAGGGGACTTGAACCTTCACTTCGATGACTCCTCCGACAAGATAGCATGCGATCTTAAATCGGAGCTCAATGCATTTGACCTCCACTTAAAAAACTTCGAGGCTACTCACATGAAGGGACATCTTCTCGACCCGATATTTTCAAATATCCCCCAGCTAGAAGTATCTCCCACTCTCCCCTTACCTTGGTCTGACCACTTTTTTGTCCCGTTCGCATGGCAAACCAACACTGACTGCCCACAGGTACAGGTGGCTCGCACTCTGGAGAGAGCATGGTCTAAACTCTCCTTTGAAAGTTGGACCCGTGAACTAGAGCACACTGCCCCCCTTTCTGACCCTGACCCATTGAAAGCTGACATTAATTTTACCAATTGGTTGACTAACACCCTTGACTCTGTAGCACCTAAGAAAAAAATGGAAAAGAAGAGCAGGGTCTTTAAATCACCATGGTACTCTCAAGAAATTAGAGATCTAAGAAAAATCTGTAAAAACCTGGAACGTAGATGGAGAAAAGATTGGGCCCTCCCTAATAAGGAGAAATATAAAGCAGCCATGAGGACCTATAAAACAGCTCGGAAAACAGCTCAAGCTTCCTTCTTTGAAGAGAAAATTAGAACGTCCTCTAATTCATCTCGAGAGACATATAAAATAGTAAAAGATCTTCTTAAAATTCCTAACCCCCGACGGTGCAGGATATAACAGACACCAGATGTAATCAATTAGCGGCATTCTTTGAGAACAAAATTTTAAACATTTTACAATCCCTATCGCAAAAGTCCTATACCTCTGTCCCTGCGGATCTCACCGCCGCTATCTCTGGCCCCTCTCTGAATTCCTTTGCCCAGATATCCAGAGAAGATTTTCAAACTGCTCTGTCCGCCATGAAGAGTGGATCCCCTAATGATCCGGCACCCATGTATATTCTACAGCATGTGGGACCTACCATCTCCCCCTTGGCTACGGATCTCATTAATGCCTCGTTTGATCAAGGGGTGGTTCCCCCTGGTTGGAAGCACGCAGTAGTGAAGGCGCTACTAAAAAAAACAGAACTTGACCCCCTTGACTTTGCCAACCTCTGACCAATTTGTCTGCTGCCAGGGCTTAGCAAGATCACAGAGAAAATTGCAAACCACCAACTCTCTGCTTTCTTAGAAACCAATAGGCTGCTTCGCACCTCTCAAACTGGTTTCCGCCCTGGCCAGGGCACTGAGACCACCCTATTAGCAGTGGTCGAGGAAGCAAGGTGCATCTTGGATTCAGGAGGATTAGCTGTGCTGATCCTCCTGAATCTAAGTGCAGCATTTGATACTGTGGACCATAAGATCTTAGTCCAGCGCCTATTCAATTTAGGGGTAAGGGGCACAGCATTGCTGTGGCACACATCCTTTCTGAAGAACAGAAGCTTCCAGGTTTGGGAAGGTAGCGCGCGATCCAACTCATTTCCCCTCCAGTGTGGAGTGCCTCAGGGCTCTTCACTGAGCCCTACCTTATTTAACATTTATATGGCCCCCCTGGAGGATGTGGTCGCTCCCTTCGGGATTAGAGTTGTTACGTACGCAGACGACACCCAACTGGTCGTCTCGCTTTCCCGGGAAAAGGGCAACTCTGAAAACCTGCATAACAGCTTCTCCGAAATCTACACATGGATGTGTGACTCTCGACTTAAATTAAACGGCACAAAGACAGAACTCATGCTTCTGGGCCAGCAAATGACATCTCTTCCCACCTCCATCTGGCCCTTGTGCCTAGGGGACCTCCCTACACTGAAGAAGGAACTTAAAAGCTTAGGGGTGTGGCTTGAGCAGGACCTCTCCCTTAATACACAGGCTAAAAAGACTGCTGGCACCTGTGTGGGCTTACTCCGTTCAGCCCGTAAGATCCTCCCCCTACTTCCGGCACAATCCAGAAAGTTGCTCATTCAGGGTCTAATCCTATCCAGATTAGACTATAGCAATGCCCTTTTTCTGGCCGCTCCAGAATCAACCATCAACATCCTTCATTGCATCCAGAACTCAGCGGCTAGGCTGCTGACAGGCACCCCCCGGAGATCATCGGCTAAACCGGCACTCAAGGCCCTCCACTGGTTACCAGTCCGGGAAAGGATCAAATTTAAGTCCCTGTGTATCACCCATAGATCCCTTCAGGGCAAAGGGCCTCCTATCCTGGTAAATATGCTCTATCCCTACAAAGCCACCAGGATTCTGCGCTCCTCCCATAGAAACCTGGCCACTGTTCAAAGAGTTAGGAAGGCTCGAACTGGAGGGCGCCGCGTTCGGTCAACGCCACGACCCTGTGGAACTCCCTTCCGATTAGTCTTCGATCCGAACCGAGCTACCTGAAATTCCGTAAACTCCTGAAAACGCTCCTGTTCCCACAAAATCCATAATAACACCCTCTGCCCCCCCAGTTACCCTCAGCCTTCCTCTGTGCCCCAGCGCTGGGACGCTCCCGGGCAGCCATGTGCTTTATAAATCCTTTTTCATTTCATTCATTTAATTTCATTCATGTTTTTGATGTCACGCTGCTAGTGAGACGTTTTTTCTTGACTAGACACTTGTCCTGGAACTGCAAGGAGGCCCACACCCATGCTTATTTAAAAACCCACCATCAAATGGGTCGTTTTGGATTGTGAATATGTGTTTGTGTTTGAAGTGTGTATCATGCTTTGTTGAAGTTTTCCAAGGGTCCATACCCTTTGGCCACGATGGCGAATGGCAGTTCATCGGGTCATATACATAATTAATGTTGAGAATACTTTGGGATACTAAGCCACATTGTGACTCACGCAACAATGAGCCATGTATGAATTGTGCTTTACATATTGTAATTCTACAACCATGTACCTTTTTTCTCTTTTTTTTCCACAGAGACCATATTAGGTCATTTTTCATGATAATGCCTCACTAAGGGCCAGCTCAAGCCCCGAGGCTAAACCTAGCAGACGATTTTTGCTGTTAAGTTTTAGGACCATAGGCATTTAACATTTAGTTTAGAATTGAGTTTTTTGTAGGGATCAACAGAGGTCCTGATGAGTAGGCAGGAGGGGTCTGCCTATGAAACATGTCATGTCGACAAAGTAGACCACACTTGTAATTCTACTTACTAACCCCCTTTTTAATGTTCCCAGCTTGCGAAGCCATTAAAGTTAATTTTTTCGACTAGCCAGGGAATTTTTACCCTTTTTTTACACTACCATTCACGTAAATAGGTCCCTACACTCCCAAACACATATCACTATCCTCATCACATCACATAGCCTATTGTCAAAAATATAAGGGCTCCCGTGTCACTCGTAGGTCGAAGCACGCCCCACCCCGTAGAGGGACGGGAAGACCCCAATGATGGGAGAATGACACTATGGGATTCATAGTGTGTGAGGGGTATTTTAAAAACACACAGTGCCCTCATTCTGCCACTCGCAGAGAGGCCTGATTTTCAAATTGCAGTGTATCCACGAGTTTAGAGAATATACAAAATCATATAAAATTAGTCACCACCCACATTGATAGAATCCCATTGTTTACAAGTCTAGCTCACGGAAACATGGACTCGGGAGGACTGTGAGGTGGAGCTGGGCTTAGCCTGTCCTCCAGGCTATAAAATCAGTCATACCCCTCGCCCGCTTAATCGAGGTGGAGGAATCGGATTTATCTACAAAGAATCGCTTACTCTTTCCCAGCTAAAGATTCGTGAGGTATCAGGCTTTGAACTGATGGGTTTTACAGTCAAACAGCAGGAGCTTAAATTGTGCTCAGGTGTTCTCTGCTATCGCCCCCCAGGACCAGCACCTACCATAGCACTCCTCATTGACTTGATATACGAACTCTCTAGCTCCCACTCCAAGTTACTGATTCTCGGTGACTTTAATCTGTGGGCTGGTGGCTCAAGAGATAATGTATTTTTTTCCCTTAGCCAAGCCTGCATGGATATTAAGATGGAACAGTTGGTGAACGCCACCACACATCGTAAGGGTCACATCCTGGACTTAATATTCGCGGATCCATTATGGGTCTCGATAGAGGATATTAAGTGCCAGTACTGGACAGACCACTTCTTGATCTTGTTCTCTCTCTGGCTGGAGGACCACACCTCACGGGAGGCTGGACTACCCCAAGCTAAATTAGAGAGATCTTGGTCTCGAATTCTTAAAACCTCCCCTCTGCCGAGCATCCTAGACAAGGACTTTAAGCTTGGCAATACAGCCGAGGAGAGCTATGCTCGCTTCTGTCAATCAATCTCGAGTTCCCTGGATAAGCTGGCACCCCTTCGGAAGTCACGGGGTAGGGTGAACCGAGCCAGCCCTTGGTACACGAGCGAGCTTCGTCAGCTCAAACTCGACTGCAAACGTGCAGAAAGGGCGTGGAGGAAACAATATCTAGACTCGGAGAAAATTGTGTTCCGGTCTGCCATGCACAACTATAAGGCTCAGATCAAGTTGGCTAAAGCGTCTTATATTGAATCTACCTTGAGCCATGCCCCTAACAAGGCACAGGCCCTGTTCAAAATTGTTAGAGACCTTGCCCATCCCACGTGTGTGGCCAGTTCTGTCCCCTCATCGCAAGATCTCTGTGATTCTATTGCCGAGGCCTTTGAGGAGAAAATCCGCAGAATCCTGGAGGGTCTGCAGGACCCAGTCAATTCTCCGACTGGTTTGGGAGCTCCGGAGGTGATGGCTAGTCGACCCTTGCAGAGGATTTCTCACCCCTGTCTAGAAGCTCCAGCCTCACCTACCAGTCGACCCCGACCAGAAGATCAGGCTTACAACTTGGGAGCTCCGGCAATCGAAGCCAGTCGACCCCAGTTGAGTAGCCTCCCCCTTCTCCCCGTGGTTCAGGCCCTCAGTTTGGGAGCTCCGGCGAGGGAGGCCAGTCGACCCCAGCTGAGTAGCCACTCCCTGCCCTTCTCGGACCAAGCCCTCAGTCTGGGAGCTCCGGCAAGTGAGGCCAGTCGACCCCAGCTGAGTAGCTCTCCCCTGCCCTCCTTGGTCCGGGCCCTCAGTCCGGGAGCTCCGGCGATTGAGGCCAGTCGACCCCAGCTGAGTGGCTCTCCCCTGCCCTCCTTGGTCCGGGCCCTCAGTCTGGGAGCTCCGGCGATTGAGGCCAGTCGACCCCAGCTGAGTAGCTTTTCCCCGCCCCCTTTGGTCCGGGCTCTCAGTCTGGGAGCTCCGGCGACTAAAGCTAGTCGACCCCAGCTGAGTAGCCCCTCTCTGCTTCCTGCGGACCAGATCCTCAGTCTGGGAGCTCCGGCGCTTGAGGCCAGTCGACCCCGGCTGAGCAGTCTTTCCCTGCCCTCCCTGGACCAGGCTCTCAGTTTGGGAGCTCCGGCGATTGAGGCCAGTCGACCTCAACTGAGTAGCTTTCCCCTGCCTTCCTTGGAGGAGTTTAGCAGCCTAGCCCTTACGATCTCATCTGGCTCCCCTCTTGACCCTCTTCCGCCAAAACTCTGGAGGCTGTTTCAGGAGGAACTTTTCCAGCCTTTACATTCCATCTGCTGCCAGTCATTTGAAACAGGGATTGTACCGGGCTGTTGGAAGAAGGCAGTGGTATCTCCGCTTTTAAAAAAACCTACGCTGGACCCTGCATGTCTCTCCAATTACCGGCCAATTTCTCTGTTGCCTTTTCCAGTCAAAATCATGGAAAAATTGGCTACCCGCACTCTATCCGGCTTCTTGGAAGGAAACACCTGGCTGGACGAGACGCAATTCGGCTTCCGCCCTGCTCATGGGACGGAAGCCGCGTTAGTGACCGTGTTGGACAATCTGCGGGCGCGAGTCGACAGTGGTCGGGCAGCCTTTTTAGTGCTGCTCGACATGTCGGCCGCGTTCGACACGGTCAGTCATCCTACCTTGATAGCGAGGCTGGAAGAGTGCGGAGTTAAAGACAAGGCCAGGGACTGGTTAATTTCCTACCTGGATAATCGTCAACAACGTGTGTCGCTCCCTCCCTTCAGTTCAGAGGAGCGGAGAGTAGGACAAGGAGTACCGCAGGGCTCAGCCATCAGCCCTATTCTCTTTAATATCTACCTCCGCCCACTAGTCCAGCTTATCAAATCTTTTGGGATCTCTGCATTCAATTATGCAGATGATACCCAGCTGGTCTTTTCACTGGAGGGACAGGATGCGGTCCCACTGGAGACCTTTCACAGATGTATGCAGGCCACGGCTGATTGGCTCCGTTTGAACTCGCTACAGTTCAACGGTACTAAAACCGAGGTTCTGCACTGTTCCGGTGACCGAATCCCCAGGGACCTTCCAGATGACTTCTGGCCCCCGTCCTTCTCTGAGACGGTGTCTGCTACACACTCAGCGCGTAATCTGGGGGTCACTTTTGGGCCTAACTTACAGCTGGATCTGCACGTAAATAAGACCACGTCTACGTGCATGATGCTCATTCGGATGCTGCGCAAGGTTCTACCTCTCCTCCCTGAGCAAGCCAGAGCCGAAGTAGTGCGGAGCACTATTTTAAGTCGACTCGACTACTGCAACGCACTACTATTGGATGCCCCTGCAACACTACTGGGCAAGCTCCAAAGGGTACAAAATCTGGCGGCCAAACTTGCTCTGTCTCGCCCATACTACAGTTCGGCAACAGCAGCATTACAGGACCTTCATTGGTTGCCGATTCATCTTCGTGTCCGCTACAAAGCCGCGTGTATAGTGTTCAGAGCTATTCACGGCTTGGGACCCATCCCGCTGCGGAGAATGTTTGCCTGGTATCTCCCAGCTCGAGCCTTACGCTCTTCGTCATCTAAGCTGCTAGTGGTCCCACGTTTCCAGAGAGTGAGGATGGGTGGCCGATCGTTCAGATTAGCGGCGGCCAAACTCTGGAACTCTCTGCCACTATCCCTAAGGAGCCTTGAGGCCCTTCCAGCCTTTAGGAAGGCGTTGAAAACCCATCTTTTCCCGAGGACAGGCTAGTTGCGGAAATTGTTGCTGGACCAGGGTTCAAAGCGCCAGGATGCCCTTGGTGGTGACAGGCTGCGCTCTACAAGTATAACACAATACAATACAATACAAGCTCAGGAGGGTGATTCTATCATTTCCTCTACACTTCCCCAATTGATTGTTTGGATATACTCTAAGAGTCACATAGGAATGGTAGAGAGTACAAAGGTCTACTGCATGTACTAGTGATTAGAGTTATCTCTATATACATATGGAAGGGATATGAATGGATATACTCTAAGAGTCACATAGGAATGGTAGATAGTACAAAGGTCTACTGCATATACTAGTGATTAGAGTTATCTCTATATACATAGGGAAGGGATTGGAATGGATATACTCTAAGAGTCACATAGGAATGGTAGAGGGTACAAAGGTCTACTGCCTATGCTAGTGATTAGAGTTATCTCTATATACATATGGAAGGTATATGAATGGATATACTCTAAGAGTCACATAGGAATGGTAGAGGGTACAAAGGTCTACTGCCTATGCTAGTGATTAGAGTTATCTCTATATACATAGGGAAGGGATTGGAATGGATATACTCTAAGAGTCACATAGGAATGGTAGAGGGTACAAAGGTCTACTGCCTATGCTAGTGATTAGAGTTATCTCTATATACATATGGAAGGGATATGAATGGATATACTCTAAGAGTCACATAGGAATGGTAGAGAGTACAAAGGTCTACTGCATATACTAGGGATTAGAGTTATCCAGACCCCCCAGGATATAGCGGCATGGATTAGCAAATTTAGCGGCACAAAAAAGGAAATTTAGCGGTACAAATATGGAAATTTAGAGGCAATTTTGCGGCATTTTTTTGGCCTTTTTTCCTACAACAAACACAGATATCTTTGTTTTTGAGTTATTTAGCAACATGAAGCTATGAGACTCTATTGCTGCTGCTTTCTGTCCCGAAGGGAGACAAGAGAAGGCACGAGTGTACAGGAGATGTGCATACCATATGCATGTACATCTCCTGTCCCCGGAGGCTGGCAGCGCCTTCAAACTCTTTTATGCAACAAGACTTCATTTTACTACACAAAATGAACCCCTTCTTCTCAGGTTGTACTGCCCATTTGTCTGGGTGATGGAACTGTATTTTTGGATTTCAAGGCTAGTCCTCACAACACTGCATTCATGCTTCCAGAAGTGATATGCCTGCTGAAACAGGATTACAGTGACAGCATATTACACTGTCTTTGTACTTGTGTTACAACGATCATTTAGAGTAAAAACATGGAATTGTTCAGAGTGTGACAAAGCATCATCTCATTGGGTTAATGTACCTGAGAACAAGATCTCTAAGTAACCAGAGGGGTCAAGAAGTTAAAATACATTGTTGAAAAAAAAAATACATTGTTGACTCTGACTTTCAACCTTCTGAGGCTGATAACAGAAAGAGTGGCTCAGTTGGCAATATTTAAAGCACAATAATGGCAGCGTAAGGCAACCTACACAGCTTGTAGGTCTAATCCAGATCTTTCATGCAGATTACTGACTACAGTGAAGTCATTAATTAGAAACAAAATACAAACGTTTCTTTTGCCTAAAAGTACTTTCTCTAAATGGTGCGTGCATTTGCCACTATTATTTATGGCATGTTCAAAACAGTGGCAGGCTCAAAGGGCTTCAGACCCCCTCCCTCCCCCAGAGTGTTTGTCAGCCCGGGCTGAGACAGCCCCGGCCTCTTGTCTTAAGGCATCTGCAGGGGGAGGAGGAGGGGGTGTCAAATTCCTACAGCATAGGCAGAGTGGAGGGGCAGGGGGCTTGAAGGGGTGAAAACAGATAACAGAACAAAGCCTAGTTAACAGGTCTTTAAAAGACCATTCACTTGTTAAGTACTCCGGTGCAGCTGCCTTAAGACAAGACGGCCGCCAGCCCGGGGCTGTCTCAGCCCGGGCTGACAAACACTTCGGGGGTGGGAGGGGGGCTGAAGCCCTTTGAGACTGCCACGGTGGGTAAAATATGCATGCCTTCAGTGTTTTGGGCACATTTTCTAAATTTCGCGGGCAGTTTTGTAAACATCGCGGCATTTTTACAAAACTGCTGATTTCGCGATTTTTTTGCAAATCGCGAAATCGCGAAATGCTGGGGGGTCTGGTTATCTCTATATACATAGGGAAGGGATAGGAATGGATATACTCTAAGAGTCACATAGGAATGGTAGAGTACAAAGGTCTACTGCATATACTAGTGATTAGAGTTATCTCTATATACATAAGGAAGGGATACAAATGGATATACTCTAAGAGTCACATAGGAATGATAGAGAGTACAAAGGTCTACTGCTTATGCTAGTGATTAGAGTTATTTCTATATACATATATATACCAATAGTAGATTTTCTCAGGTCTAGACCCAAAAAAACAGGAGAGCAGAGTTCCATTAAGTGGGGTCGGAGGGGGACACAGTCACAACATCAAGGGAGGGTGGGAGGGATACAAGGGTATGGAGAAAAGGCAAATCAGAAAAAGGAAGAAACATTTAAGGATCGTTACGGGGGAAACTAGGGAAAAGGGGAAATGACAAAGGAATGGACAAGATGGTGGGTCAGGGTCCAGAGAAACGCGGCCAAGAACAGCTGCAAAATGGCAGGCCACTGTGGGGCGTCAGTCTGCAATATGCATCGGAAAATGACCCAATGGAAGAATGAAAAGATAAAGAAGCTAAAAGTGGAACTTGGTGACTTATAACACACCGGTGGAAATAATCTTATGACAATCTGTAGAAAATCCTCCTTTACACCAGAACAGGATATACACATCATCAATCAGAAACGTACAGACTTCATTACTACACACGCGTCACAAATGTAGCATGTACTTCAAAAGAATTACATCATATCCTCTTGGGGTCCTGCAACACAGAATGCACCACCACCTAGAGACGACAGTTTCTAACCTCCTGTGATGTCATCACCAAAATGCTTGTCGCCAAATATAACAAAGACTACCTAAGAAACAAAACAACCAATATCATACTCACATGGAACATGAATAACAGACCAAAAGATGCAGGTAGACAAAAGTCACTAATCCACTTCAGACATGTATATGACACTGGCTTCAACTACTGATCAAGGCAAGCATCTCCAGCACACCTGTGAAAACATGCTACCAAATACTTCTGCAGGGTTGGCAGCAGGCTCTTTTCCCCCAAGAACTCAAACCTCTTTCACCTGACTACTCATTAAAAAAGATATACAAAAGAACTGCAGCCCTATTAACAGCAAACCAAGCCAACTATAGGTCAATCTCCAATGGTCTATTCCTAGAAAAGCTAATCGAAAGAGCTTCTGTCTTCAAAATCTCCAACTTTGTTGAAGAAAGCATTCTATTCTCATATCAGGAATCTGCGTTCCTTCCAGGAAGAGGCACAGAATCTACCTTGATTTCTATGTGGCATGAACTGAATTAACATTGCAAAATAAAGGATTAGCAGCCCTACTTGCCTTAAACCTGCCTGCAGCCTTTGCAACCGCAAATTATAAGATTGTACTAAAGAAAGTAGAACTCAGACTAGAAGGAAATGTCCTAAACTGGATCTTCTACAGTCTCAAAACATCCATTCATGTTATCTCTCCATTCCTCACACGGTGGTGTCCCACATGGCTCCTACATCCATCCACTCCTGTTCAACTTCTTCATCAACTCCCACCAGAGCTGATCAATGTATTTAACCTAAGTGCTACAACTGCAGCAAAGACACAAATATTAGCATAAAACTGTAAAACCACTAGAACCTAAATTCATCCAGGCTGGATGAGTATCTCTGTGCTACTGCTGAATAGACAATAAAACCGAGATCATGACCTGCAGAATGGAGTACCAATCAAACTACAACATTGTTGCCCAACAAACTATAGACTCCACCAGCGCCGTTAAAGGAATTAGGAAACAAACAATGAAGTGATAATGAAGTCTACATTATCCATAACCCCATGTGTAATGAAGACACAAGAAACATATTCTATACAATGGGAATACTGAAACACCTCTTTCCACACCTAGGATAAACACAGGTGTTACAGGCCTTACTCACACTGGAGATGTTGCCGGATACTATTCTGAAGACGAGGATGCTGGTTAGTGGTCAGCTGTCAATCAAGAATTCTATAAGGGACCTGCAGAATAATTTACAGCATCCAATTAAAATAAACTATGCTCATGTATTTAAAGAGTTTTTTACAGCGCTGGCAAGACCTGAGTGGATCAGAGGGCTTTACAGACATAGTCAGGGCAGTGTGTGGACAATAAACGATGACAAAACGCACTCTTAGAAGGTTGGTCAAAGTCATTCTTAGGGAGGAACAAATATACAGTAAATAATCCAAGGGAGCGAGTCTCTCGCTCTTCTTCCCACCATTGTTATAAAGTGCTGCGACCCCTCTGGTCATGCACGCATGACACCAAAACATGCTCCACACAGAGTTCACTGCAATAACTCGCCCATTAAGTAGCGTGCTCCATGTGCGATGATGCGCTCCTAGGCTATAAAGTGCTATTCAAGGGCAATTTCAAAAACAGAGTTGCTCCTTCCGTCCCCCGAGGGAGATGTTTAAGGGCTGTCCGGCAGCAGGAGGACCCTCTGCTGCTTCATCAGCTTTCAACAGCTACTCTGGGCACAGGAAATGCCTTTGCAAAGTTACATCTGTTCTGGAGCCCTGGTCCTAGCCCTCAGTAACCAGGGTCAGATTCAGCCTCGTGCGAGTGAGAGTTCTGCCGGACATCTAAACGTGTGACTCTCACCCTTGATGCGTAAGCTGTTCGCGAGCGCACATATCGCTCAAGCACCAAACCTTTGTTCTGCATGTATGCATTTAGAAACATAGGTTACCGAGAACGAGTTCTTAATTCAACGGAAAAGTCTTCAAACTTTTTAACAAAGCAGTTTCCAGTACAGTGCATTCAATCAGAGGACAAGCTCCCAGTGGCAAGGCTGGACAAGATCGTTCATCTGGCGTAGGACCTCGAGGGGGGGTGTGGGGGGTCAAAAAATGAAAAGGGAGAGCAGAGCCAGGGCTTGGCTCGTCACGAGGTGCCTGTGCACAAGCCTAGCTGCAAAACTGCTGGGCAGGGAGTCATGCAATAAACATCCTTTCTTCAGGACGCAGAAGCATTTCACTTTAGCGCATCAGATGCCAGAGTCGCTCACTGCGTTGAGGGGTATTTATCAAAAGCAATCGTTCTTCAACAAGACCTTGGAAACAGTCCTTGCCCTGACATGACGACAGCGCAATTAGTGAGGCACCTCAGTTGTCATGCGTACCCTATATATGATCTACGTGTTTATTACAGCTGTAGGAACATTGTAGTTTATTAAATCAAACACAGGGGGGGGGGCGTACAGCACGCATCCTGAACTCACATGTTTGAAGGTGCTGTCATATGTGATATATTGAAGAAAGAAAGAGGTGTGGTGGAGTAAAATATTTGCGCGGATTGAACAGTTTGGTCGAGTGGGGAGCCGGATTGACGCCAGGTATCTGGTTTCACATTGTGCCGTTCTTACTGCAGGAAGAGTATCTCTTTCGACTCCTCCTCGCCTTTCACATTAAAGGTTGATGCCTTATCTGTAAGCCCGGGTGTATGCGGTTAGAGCGTGGGGGGCGGGCCGAAGCCACATAAAAGCTGGGCCCGAGGGTCGAGCTGTGCCAGAGGCAGGCATCGGCTCGAGCTCTAAGTGCCCCGCCCACCTTTACGTACGTTGCTATTAGTTGTGTCATCTGTACAAATTCCACCATAGTAGTACAAAGCCTCTGACTCCCAGTATGATCCCTTCCTTTCCACCACAGCACATAAACAACGTCCTTTGCCGCAGGGGCGACCGCTCTGCCAAGCTTCGGGCCAGGGAACCTGACGCACCTAAACCTGAACCCTATGGTTCAGGAGCGGCCCGGACAGGTTTGGAACGGCGCTGCGCATGCGCGAACATCTGCCAAACTCGGCTCGGAGCGGGAGCTCTGAGACTCGGCTCAGACAGGCCCGGTTCTGTTTCAGGCCGCTGTGTCTGGCCTAATTATATCACCCCTGCGAAAAATGCCAAAATAAGAAACAAGTACAAATCTCTGCACAGAGGGCCGGGTGTGAAGTCGGTGGCCGCAGTCCGGGGCTGTGCGAGTTTCAAGCGCCTACTATGACTCACGCTTTTAAACAGGGCAATTACTATTATACCCACTTGAACGGCTCATCTCTATGTCTGCTGTGCTGTATTTTGTCACATGCAGACTTCTGCCTCTTGGTTCATTTAGATAACACATTGCTGCTGTCTCCTCTGGTCGTGTCTCCACTGCCTTTAGCCTCAGTTGCATGGGCAATGACTTAATGGCCAGGGCCAATGTCTGGAAACCTCCTCCATCGAAGACATTCAGAGATTGAACGTCACTCTACAAGAAGTCCAGCACTGGCTATCATGCAACCACTTAAAACTAAATCAGGACAAGACGGAAATCCTCCTCACCTCCAACAAAGAGGAGAACACCCAAATCACAGACTGGATAAAAACCATTGAGACTCTCAATAACAACCTCATGCTAGCTGACTCCGCAAAATCATTGCGAATTACTCTGGACCCCAAACTAGACATGGACAAACACATCAAAAACACAGCAAAAAGCGCATTCCTCAATCTTAAACTTCTCCACAAAATCAAACCCTTCATCCCTCCTAATGACCTCAAACAAGCCACACAATCCCTGGTACTATCCAGATTGGACTACGGAATTGCAACCCTCACAGTCAGCGTCGGATTGGTAACGCGGGCACTCGGGCAATGCCCGAGGGGCCGGTGTCCGAGATCCTGCTGTGGGCTGCTTTTTTTAGCAGTCTGGGGGCTATTGGGCGGTGTCTCTATTGTTGGAATATCGCCAGCGGCCCAGTGGGTGTCTGAGTGGCCTTTCTAGAGGCTGATGGGGGCTCATTGCCCCCGTTTAGCAACAGGAAGAGGTGTCACACTCCCTTTGTCTCGCTGGGCCGGCTCATTAATGTGTGCACATATTGAGCGGGGGCTCAATAGCCTGAATAGAAGTGGCCTCACTTGTTTTCAGGTGTGTTTCTCCAGTGTAAATGAATGTGTGCATTTGTTTTACCCCCTTCTTTTTAATGCAATTACACCGAAGCAATGATGTGAAGAAAGCCATTATGCAAATGGTTCCGATTTTTTTGTGTGTGCCTGGGCCGATTTTCGATCCCAATCCGACCCTGCTCACAGGAGCAGCCAAATCCCATCTAGATCCACTCAGATTAACTCTGAATTCAGCAGCCAGAATGGTCACCGGAATAAAGAAATACGATCACATCTCGCCTGCACTCAAAGAGCTAAAATGGCTCCCTGTCGAAATGTGTGCCAGCTTCAGAACCGCCTGCCTCACGCACAAAGTGTTGCGCACCGGGAAACCCGCCTACCTGGCCGCTAAACTACAGAAGGCCGGGCAGTCTGGGACCCTGAGGAGCACAAACACTCTACTCCTCATTCCCCCGAAATCTCGCAGACAAAAAAAAAATCTCGATCTTTTGCAGGAAATGCGCCGAACATTTGGAACTCCCTTCCAGTGCAAAACAGGACTAACCCCTGCTACCTAAAATTTAAAAGGCAACTCAAGGACTTCCTCCTCAATCGATCTCCCCCAAATGGATAGTTACAAACCAGTCGCCAAGTCATACCATAGTCGCACTCAGAAACTTTGGCCTCATTGACCTCTACCGCACTCTCTGCAGTGACTACCTCCTGCCCCCCACTCACTGGCTGAACCCATCCTCATACGACTGTGATATCTTACTTACGAGTGTCATGTTGCCTTTATATATACTAAATTGCTTAATGTATCCTATGATTGATTCTCGCTGTAAAGCGCTCCGATACCTTCTGGTCTGTCTAGCGCTATATAAAACTCAAAATAAAGAAATGAATTACAGCATACTTATGCGCCTGACTGTTTCCTCTCGCGCCCTTCGCCATCGGATCTTCGACACCCCCATTTGTCCACCTCACCTTTGTGCGATGCACTGTGGTAATGGTCCCTGTAACGATGAGTTGTTTGAAACCTCTGCCTTTCGTCATTTTATCTATCACAACTCTTTCTGCATTTTGCTTGTGCTTGTAAAAAACACTAGCTTGGTGCAATTCCCTGTTGATCGTGACTCCTGGTTTTTGGGTCTTGTGTGTAACATTGCAGATTATCTGAGGGTTGCAAGATGCCATCGTTCTTAGCATCTGCATCTCAGTGTAAAGGTGAACGTGTTCCTGCAATGCTAGAACCCTGGCCTGTATGGAGATGGCCTCCCTTTGCTTTCCCTGAGTCTGAGTCTGCCGCATGGAACTCTTTTGTTATGATAAGTTGGGTGAAGTTGTTTGCATGTTGACTGTAAAGCCCAGTGTTCTTCTGATATGACTGCAGTGGGCTTCCCTTACACAGCCTATAGTTTTAGTAAGGGCACGTATGTAATATCTGATGTCCCAATCGCAGTGCTACCAGAGTGAGCCATTTGGCCAAGATTCATAGTGCACATTACATGTCAAACAGCGAGACCTTGAATCAATGATAAATCCCTCCATAACAAACCCGAGGTATTTCCGATGTTTCGTGTTCATAAGGATATGGATGAAGGAGTGTTTTAGAGCCACAGTCGCCATGTAAGCATTCTATTGTGACATTTGAATGACTGTGTAATCTTGTCATCTTGCATTTTTTGGTCTTTACAAATGTGTTCAAAAACCTTACGTTCATTATTGGCCACAGGGTGAAGTCTTGCTTTGGTATTAGAAAATAGACAGGAGTAAATCCCGTTGGCGTATTCCTTCTTTGGGACTCAATCTATATAGCTCCTTTCCTTAGATGCTCCTCAATATTTAGTTGTATAAGTCTGATGTGATGTTTCTTGTATGCCTGTCTCTTTGGTGGTATATTGGGAGTTGCACTTTCCAATTCTATGTAATATCCATGTTTTAAGATATTCTTTTCCCTTTTGTCACAGGTTAATCTTAACCATTGCTGTAGAAAACTTCCTCGCCTGCTCCCTACTGGTGTCTTGTTGGGGGTATTGTAAACATTCATGATTTATTTAATTGTTTGGCTTGAGGTCTTGGGCTATAACCTCTTTCTCTTGCTCTAGTTTAAAATCTTTCTCCTGGTAGTTGCCAAGTTCAGTATGTACTTTGTGGTCCTGACATTTATCCTGACTAGAACTGCTGGTTCAAAAACAGGGTGCGTTTGCTGTCCACTACGTTTTGCACCCCCTTGCCTTACCATTCTTCATTTGTTGCAGTGAATCATCCACTGTGTCACCATAAAGGTTGTTTCCTGCGAATGGCATGTTTATTACATTCCCTTTGAGCCTCTGGTTTAAAGCCGGAAATTCTTAACCATGCATCATTTGCAGTATATGGCTGTTACACAGCTGCCTATTGGCTGTGTCTACGGCATCCAAAGACAATTCTAGGCATGTATTAGATAGGGCCTTGCTCTGCTCCACGACAGTCTTGGCGCTATTCTTATATTTCTCTGTTAATGTTAATGGTATTTATAAAGCGTGTGAATACCCGTAGGTGTCTTGGCGCTGAAGACAGAGTAGGCCTGCGCAGATGACTAGTTCTGGAACAGCCAGGTTTTTAGTCCTTTCCTGAAAATGGAGAGGGAGCTCGCCCCTCTGATCTCGCTCGGAAGAGTGTTCCACAGTTTAAAGGTGCCAAAGCGAATGATGCGGCCGCCCCAGCGCAGTGTTCGAATTTTGGGCACTGTCATGAGTTTGGCCCCTGTAGAGCGAAGATGTCTGGTTGGTTCATACCAGACAAAAAGATTTTATAGAAAGATTGGACCTGTACGGTTCAATGCTTTGTATGCCAAACACAGAGCCTTGAATGTTATCCGTAGTGCCACAGGAAGCCAATGCAAGTCACGCACCTCTTTGGATACCGATAAGCACCTAGGGGTGTTGGACAGTAGTCATACTGCTGTGTTTTGTACAATCTGAAGCTTTTTTAAGCACTGCTTCTGAATGTTCAGATACAACCCGTTACAATAATCAAGTTTTGACTGAATCAGCGATGTGACTACTGTTTTTCTAGTATCAGCAGGGATATACAGAAGAATCTTCCTTACTTTCTTGATAAGGAAGTGGGAGGAGGAAACAGTCGCATTTATGTGCTGGGTGAGCGAAAGTTTGTGATCAAGCCATACTCCCAAGTTTTTAACCTTAACCGCTGGTTTTGGCAGGTCTCCCATCTCGGCAGGCCACCAGAGATTTTCCCATTTTGGCTGCATATAACCAAAGATCAGGACCTCTTTTTTTCAGCAATACGTTTCTGACAGTGTGAACTCATCCACTGATTAATGGCACACATACAGTTCTGAAACTGCCGAGCAGGGGGGGCCTGATCTTTATATGCAGCCACCACAATCTGGGTGTCGTCAGCGTAAGACATAAGACTGAACCCAAATTCCCGGATCAGAGGGGCCAGTTCGGAAACATATATATTGAATAAAGAAGGACTTAACGAGGAGCCTTCTGGCACTCTGCATGGGAGGGTATAAAGCTCAGAGTAATACTTATCAACCAGCACTGTTAGTCTCCTATCCTTGAGAAAGGAGGACAGTAGGGCCTGTGCTGTGCCCCTGACCCCCAGACTCTCCAGCCGCTGTTGCAGGAGAGAATGATCAACAGTGTCAAAAGCGGCTGACAGACCAAGGAGCACCAGGGCAGCTGTGCCTCCTCCATCCATCACCGCTCTGATTTCCTCTGTTTCTTTAATGAGTGCCGTCTCTGTACTATGTTCTTGACGAATACAGGATCAAGCAGGTTATTTTCACGAATGAATTGAGTAAGTTACCTATTCATAAGTTTGTCAATTACTTTGTCTGGCATCAGCTGATGTTGAATAAGATCTTTGATATATTCCCATTGCTGGTGCCCAGTTCTGCTAAGCAGTGCACTGGATATTTGAAATGTCTTCATGGCCCTTTACACTAGTCTCTTCGCTGTCTTAACTGATACGGGCCCGTCGTGGTCAGTGCATTGGCTCTCACTTGACTATTTCACTATAATGCAATCTGCAGTTACATTCTCGAAAGTGTAAGCAGGGTCCCGAGGTGATGCCTTGAGGGTTTTTCCTCACTATATATGTCATCTCCTTTGAAGAGGCTGGCTCTTTGAATGTCTTCTTTTCCTGGTGAATTATGCCAGTTAGCATTGGAGGAATTGGTTTGGCCTTTCAATCAGGTATATTTTCAGGAAGGAAGCAGGACTCAGTCTGTTCTTCTAGCTGTACTCCATAGATGTCTCAACTAGGGGTGGGCGGAAAATCCGTTCCGCTCGCGGATTTTGCGGATTTTCGGGAAATCCGCAATCCGCGAGATTTGCGAATCTCCCGCAAAATCCGCAAATCCGCGAGCAGCGGATTTTGCTCGCACTGCTCGCACTGTTCGCGTGAGTTCGCGCCCCGCGAATAAGTGCAAAATTGCAGAAATACGATCCTAGCAAAACTGAAAGTAACTACTTACCAGGTTCAAAAGTTCAGGCTCATCATTAGTAGCCATTTCCTGTAGTGCTTCCTGAGGGGCCCCTCCAGAGTTCAGTTGCCAGTTGAAACTATTATGTGACCCTGCTCTGAACCTCAGAATAGTTACACATATGCCACAAAGGTCCTGAATTACAGCTAAGGGAGACAAGCAGGAGCCAGGCTGGAAGTTAAAATCCATTAATCAGCCCCTAATTCATTATTGTCAGTTGGGGCAGGGCAGGTGTTGTAACTAATTTTGCAACAATGAAAGCACTTAGCAAGTGCAAAAGATCACTAATCAGGGCGCACTAAGGAAGCAGGTGCCAGCTAAAAAAATATTCTGTGACACATTAATCAGCCCCAAATTAATTCAGGTCACTTGAGGCAGGGAAGGTGTGCTTTGCTTTGCCGAAAATAATGTACACTGGACAACCAGAGGGTGTGGTGATGAAACAGAGGGTGGCATGGGTGGGCCAGAGGGTGGCATGAGTAGTCAGAGAGTGGCAGTGGTGACAGAGAGTGGCAGTGATGAAGAAGAGTGTCCCAAACAGGCTGGACACGTAGAAACAACAAGTTCGCGAAACTTGCGACCCGACAGGTAAGTTCGCAATTTGCGAAAGTGTACAAAACCCTCGCGAACTGGCAGAAACACGGGCGAACACAAAAAAAAAAAAATCCGCAAATTCGCGGGAATTCGCGGATTTTGCGGATTGCGAATCCGCAAATCCGCAAAATTCGCGAACGCGAGATCCGCAAAATTCGCTCATGCCTGGTCTCAACTGCTCTCTTTATTAGAGCGTGGTATAAAGACAAGACATCAGGTCATGCGGGCAGCAAAGTCTAACAATCTACCTCCTCTGAGGCGAGCCACCCTACATAACCTTCCATATATCTTTCACCTGATGTGGGTACTCATCTAGTGGAATATGTATTTCTTCCTCAAAGTTGCCAGGATCATATTCCTCATGTTGTTCTGGAGTTCTGAAGCCCTATTTTTCGTATGTGTGCCTCCTTTGTTCTGGGCATATTTCAAGCCCCTTGCGTCACTTTTTTTGAAGCTCCGGTGGCGCAGTGTGCTGGCCCATGTTTACAAGACCTCACAAAGCCACCCTGCTTGTCTTTTCATGGCCTTGTAAATATGGCTCTCTTTCACGCATTACTCTGTGTGACAGGGGTGTTCCATGGGTTATGCTGTGGGTGTTCCTGCATAACACCCATGGATTCTGACGCATTCCCAGATTTACAAGAATTCGTAATCTGGGCAAGCATCAGATTTTAACGCCTCCACAGGGGAGGCGTTAGAGCGGCACAATGAGTAGAAATCCCTTTATTTCTCCCCTATTTTTGCTTTTTCTATGTGGGCTGCATTTTGCAGCACACATAGAAGGAGGAAAACACCATCAATTACTGTTTTTGTGTAGAAAGGTGTCCCTTCCTGCACAAAACAATCATCCCTGCAATGCAGGGTGTCTGCTTTGTTGTTAGGCTGGCAATTGTGCGCCAGCACAGAGGAAAACACATGGATGCGTCGTATTGTTGTAAATATGATGCATCCTTGCACTTTCCTAATGATGCAGCCCGGGACATAAATATGGCTTGCAGCTCCACGCTGCTTCATTTTCTTGCAAATATCCCCCTAGGTTTCTTCCAACCGTCCCCTTGAAGGAATATTAGTGAGTTTAGCATCTGTTCAAACTCTTCTTTTCTTCTGTCACGATGCAGCCATGTCGGCTGCAGGATATTGTTTTTTAGTCCAGTTAATATCAATGCTTTAAAACGTAGAAAGTAGGGTTTGGCCCCGCCCTGCGGAGTATTTTTTTCTCAAGTAGTACTAATAGCTGTTTTGGTGTATCATTCCACAATCTAGGAAGTACTTCCATTAGAATGCTCGAGGAACTATTTTCTTCCTGAAATGTAAACTCAGTACTCACACTTTTCATCACATTGAGGGGCATATTATCTAGATGTGCGTTATATAACGCACATCGTAAATTTACATATCGCCGGCTATCGCCGGATTTTTTTGCCGTGTTAGCACATAATTATCAATGCGCAACACGTAGGCGAAATTAAATCTGGCGATAGTCGGCGATATGGAACATTAGCGCATGAAAACAAACGTTGTTTTCACGCGCTAATGTGTGCCTTGATAATATGGGGGGGGTGGATTCAGCGTTATGATCCACACCCCCATGTTATCAAAGCCTTAACACCTGGTCAGAGCAGGCGTTGGGAGACCTGCGATAAACGAGTTTATCGCAGGTCTTCTTCTCCCTTCTCCCTTCTCCCTACGCCTGCCTTGGTAATAGGATGTTCCCACCTCCAACCACATTTTACATGTGGTTGGACGTGGGAACACCCACTTTGCATGTCATTAGCGATGTTTCTCGCTGACATGCAAAGTGGGCTTGAGGCAGGCGTTAGCATGCCCTTGTTAATAGGGCGCTGGAAGTATCGCCGCTTTCTCGGCACAATTCGCTGAAAAAGCGGCGATACTTCAGCTTGCTAATATGCCCCTGAGTTATTTATCTCCTATATTTTCTGCTATTTAGCAAGCAAACCTTTTCTGCAATTTTTTCCCCATGCATTAGGTTTACAATGAATGTACTAAATTGTTAGTTTTTACATCCATTAGATTATTAAAGTCAAGCGTATTTAGCTTTGCCAATGCTTGTTTCTTTTTTACGTCAATCGTATTTTCCCCTCCTCATTGTTGAGTGCGTGTGCATACTTCTTGGAATGTGGCAGGGCAACTTTCTCCATTATATAGTTCTTTTCTTTCCTCTGATTTCAGTCCTTTTTTCAAAGTCAAGCCCCGCTCTAGAGGTTTGTCTGCACAGGTATATTTCGGTTTTTTTCCCTTTTTTCCTCTCCGACTGTCAGATGAATTCTCTTTGTCTTTGAGTCTGTTTCAGCTCTGAAAGGCTGTGACCCAAAGGCATTGTATGCACATATTCTTTTGTGTCTATGGGCCAGATGTACTAAGATTTAATTTGCAAACGCTGTTGTGCACCGACTTTAAGCAAATTACATTAGATTTTGTTAAGAGAACTATGTCGTAGGAGGTCAATTTGGAAAATCGCCATTCAGAGTGGGTTGCAATTCGGCATACCTCATGACTATTCAGTGATGTACATTTTTTAAAACGTTTGTTTATATGCTGGCAATATTCTCCTGGACCACCTCCCAAGGCCAAACTTTTTTTTTCATTCACATAGTAGAAAACTGATTTGTTGAAAATACTTCTTTTGTAGAATTTGAATCTTAAAATGTTTATGTTTGTCAAACTTATACCTAATGTTGTGCCTATTGGAGATTGTTACAGTGCTTTATATGTCAAGTCAGTGGTTATTGGACTCAATTGTTCAATTATGCTGCTATTTAAATATGACTGTGTGAAGATGGCCTGGTATATTGTATTGTATTGTAATTGCATTTATATAGCACTTACTACCCCTGATGAGGCGTCAAAGCGCTTTTTCGGCGGGTAGCACGCTACTCCGGGACCCATAGAGGATTAGTATTGAATTAGTATAGTGAAACATACAAGTACTTTTTAAGTGATGGATAGGTTAGTCAGTTATTTGGATTTGGAATGATAGCAGAAGGATAGAGGACAAAGGTTTGTATTTATTTATCACTTGTTGACGCATTCAGGAAGCCTATAAATGATTAGTGGTGAATTAATATGGTGAAATATGAGGTCATTTCAGTGGTGGATATTAATCTGTTACTTGGAGTGAGAAGGATAGCGGAGGGATAAAAGGGGAAGAAAGATTTGCATTCATATAGCACTTGTTACCCCTGATGGGTGTTGAAGTGCTTTTCTGGCGAGTAGCACGCCACTCCGGAACCCATAAAGGATTAGTGTTGAAAATTAGTATAGTATAAATATGAAGTAATTTGAGTAGTAGATATGTTATTCAGTTATTTGGGCAGTATATTAGTATAGTTGAAAATGGAATTTGAGAAGTGAACATGTTTTTTTTTTTGTAAATCTGTCTATTGCACAAGAAAGCAATCCATTTATGACATACATATGCAACATTGTAAATACTGATAGGTATAAGTCAAGTCAACGACCAATAATGAGATGCATCACAGTGGGATTGCAGACTTACAGAATGACACAGTGCAATGATACATTTTTGCTTTTTTACGAAACAAGAAAGAAAAAGGAAAATCATACAATAACTGAAGAAAATATGGTCAACAATGTACAAAAAATAAGTCAAGTCGGCGATATTGCGAGCACAGCCGAGCAGATCAATCAGCACAAGAAGCAGTTCCTCTCTCAGTATGGCACATTAGAAATGGAACATCAAGACGTTCAGGTACAGACCAATCCCCTGTCAAACACCACACCGGCGACATCGGGATCCCACAATGAAAAAGGCAACACCCATGCAGCCCTTGAAGCCGCTCAGCAAGTCGCCAGAGCGGCTGGCTCTGAAATTTAGCAATGTTAGTCATGTATGAACCGAATGAAAGATAGCGGTGAAGATAGTCCCTATGTGGCAATGCGGCTTTTCGTATCCCACCCCGCAGGAACAAAGGAGTTAATCGATTGGGATTGAGCCTCCTGAGCGAGCCTCTCAGTGTATTTCCGGTATGGCCACCATATGTCAATCGGTCTGGAAGCAATAGGCATCATATCTGAGTATTCAGCGCTGTTAACATTACAGTAGGCCATACTACGGAGCCAAGCGCGGACTGTAGGAGCGCGCCTAGCACACCAGAGAAGCGCCACTTCTCGTTTAGCGAGCCTCTCAGTGTATTTCCGGTATGGCCCCCATATGTCAATCGGTCTGGAAGCAATAGGCATCATATCTGAGTATTCAGCGCTGTTAACATTACAGTAGGCCATACTACGGAGCCAAGCGCGGACTGTAGGAGCGCGCCAAGCACACCAGAGAAGCGCCACTTCTCGTTTAGCTAAAAGGAAGCCAATAGATTCCAGTTTACGAAGAGGGCGTGGGAAGTTGACAACATAACCAAGCAGCGCAATTTCAGATGTGAGTTGCAGGTCCATACCTAGTATGTCCCCCAGAACCCAGTGTATCTGCAGCCAGTAGGTATGTAGTAACGGGCAAGTCCAGGAAAGATGGGCAAAATCTGCCTGTGGGGCTTTGCATTTAGGGCAATTGTGAGGCCTGCTAGGGTCAATTCTGTGAGCAAGTGCGGGAGTGTGGTATGTCCTCCTCAGGAACTTAAAATGTATGAGTTTATGTCTGGTGTTAATGGACACCTCTCTTGTGGTTGCACAACACGCCGCCCATTGATCATCTGTAATCTGGATACCCAGGTCGCCCTCCCAATCTGCGCGTACCTTTGTGTAGGAAGAAGGAACTGAGGCAAGGCATAGCTTATACAACTTAGATACTATATGTGCCCCCGTCTGGTTCTGTATTATGAAAGTGAGCGCTGGGGTGTCATCAGGAGGGAGCGGAAATGTGGGGAATTCAGCCCTGAGCATTGAGCGAAGACTAGTCAGCGTGAATGAGTCCATGAACGTCCTGTCCGTGAAGCGGTGATCTTCCGTAAGGCAAAAGGCATGGCCGTCTGGGAATAGGTCCCTGACCGTGCGCAATTGATATTTAAACAGCGTGCGCTGTACCACCGATTCGCCTGTAATGGGGAGCCAGTGAGGGTTGGGCAACAGCAGTGCAGGCGAGTACAGTGTCTCAAGGTGTAAGAGGCGTCGTAGTTTACCCCAAGCCCAACATGTAGTGGACAAAGGCTGAATGTCTTGCAGGTCTCGGGGGAGTCCCTAGGGAGGATGGAAGAGAAGGCCACTGGGAGTGCCAAGTCAGCCCCAGGTCTCAGATGAGGAATCCTGGCATCCGGGTGAAACCAAGGGTATGCATACGAGCTCTGTGCCATAAGGTAATAAAGAAAAAAGTCTGGCACTCCGAATCCACCACGTTCGTAAGGGAGTGTCAACGTGCGCCAGGCCACTCGTGGGTTTTTACCGCCCCATATCAAACGCAGAAGTGAGGAGCGAAGTTGTTTAAAAAAAAAATTTGTGAGGGGGATCGGAATGTTGTTAAATAAATACAAGAAACGGGGGAGGACAATCATCTTGACGATGGCAATCCGACCAGCCATAGACAGTGGGAGGAGGATCCAGCGATCCGTGTGGTCTTCCAAAAAGTCAAGGGTGCGGCAGTAATTCAATCGGACAATGGACACCGTGTCAAGGTGGATGTGGATACCCAAATATTTCACGGAGTCAGTGCTCCATTTCAGAGGGAACGAGCAGGTCCACTGCTCGGTGTAGGGAGTGAGCGGGAAAATGACTGAGTTGTGCCAATTTATCTTAAGGCCCGAAAATTCGCCAAAGCGGGAGATCTCCGTCAACAGTGGCTCCAAGTTAGACTGAGGAGCCCGAACATACAAAACCGTGTCATCGGCATACAGCGAGACCAATAGCAGCCCAGTGCGGAACTGGAGTCCCCGATGGAGATGTTTCTCTTGAAAATGTCGCACCAGGGGATCCATCGCAATAATGAACAGGAGCGGGGACAGTGGACACCCCTGGCGGGTGCCCCGTGAAAGTGTAAAGCTTTCAGTAATGGTGCCGTTCAACCGTATCCGGGCGGTGGGAGCCGAGTACAGTAACTCCACTGTCGCCACGAACATAGCAGGCATCCCCATCCTTTTCATAATTGACAGAAAAAAGGGCCATTCCAGAGTGTCGAACGCTTTCTACGCGTCCAGGAACACCGCTGCGGCCGGTGTGGAGGGCTCTATTCTGTGTAAAACAGAAAACAGTGTCCGGAGATTGAGGGAAGTGGATCTATGTCGGACACATCCGGACTGAGCCGGTGAAATGATAGTTTCCACGAGCAGCGCTAAGCGAATTGCAAGGACCTTGGCCAACATTTTGTAATCCAAATTCAAGAGGGACAGGGGTCTGTAGGAACTGCACAAAGAGGGGTCACGGCCTTGCTTGGGTATTAAAACAATAACCGCTTCCCGGAGCGTAGGTGGAAGGACACCCACTTCAAGTGCCTCCGCGTATACCTCAATAAGCTTAGGGACAAGTTCCTCCTTGTATTCCTTGTAAAAGTCAGCTGTGTAACCATCAAGGCCAGGAGCAGAGGAGCTCCGCAATGAGTCGATTGCCTCAATTATAAAATCCGGTTCAATGGGCATGGCCAAAAATTCCTGCATGTTTTTCTCTAGGTACACCATGGCTATTTCATTCAAGTACGGTCCCGGGTTGCGGTGTTCCCCCGTGAGTGTGGAAGTGTAAAGGGTTTTGTAGTATGTCAAGAAGGTGTTGGACACATCGGGAGTGGAATGTTGTCGCGTACCTTGTGCGTCAATCACTTCAGTAATGTAAGCTGCTTGGTGTGGCGGGCGAAGCAGTAGCACTAATAGTTTGCCCGGCCTGTCACCTTCACTGTACTGCCGCACAGTGTAGTGTTTACCCATAAACTTCACTTCCCTATCTGCTGCGTCCCGAAACTCTAAAAGTAGTCCAAGGCGTTTAGCCTCACGATCCGCCGAGGGATTCTCAAGGATCTCCTTCTCTATCGTAGTGATATCTGTTTCAATACGAGTCAAGGTGGAGCGAATCTCACGCAGGGACCCTACTTGTTTGGTGATGCAAACCCCACCTATTGTGGCCTTGAAACCTTCCCATAACGTGGCCCAGGAGGTACCAGAGCCTGTGTTTATGTCAAAGTAGTCGTCAATGGCAGCACGGATGTCCTCTTTAAAGGTCGGGTCCAGCAGAGCCCTACCAGGAATTCGCCACTGTCTTTCGTACCCCTCCAATCTGGGGACCGCTATTGTCAAAACAATGGGAGAGTGGTCGGACAAGGTGCGAGGCAACGTGGCAAGGCCATCCACCCAGCCCGCAATTCCCGGGGAAAGGAGCCAATAATCAATTCGAGTGCTAGTATTGTTGAAGCCAGAGTGATGTGTATAATCAGGTGCGTCGGGGTGCAGTCTAGCCTCTATGTCCACTAGGGAAAAGTGGAAGCAAACTTCCTCCAGAACAGAGTGGGCCCTGGGTTTGCTGTCAGGAGAGGGAGAAGTACTGTCCCTGTCAGGATTCATTAATACGTTAAAGTCTCCCCCCAGAACCAACAAATCGATGTCAGAGTGGAGCAGTGTCATCTGCAGGTCCTGGAAAAAGGCCGTGGAGTCCACATTGGGCCCATAGACTCCCACCATTGCGATCTTATATCCAAACAGCTCTCCCTATATGAGCACATATCTGCCCTCCTCATCAGTTTTGCTGCCAGTCATTACAAATGGGACACGTTTGTGCACAATAATTGCTACAACCCTAGCGTATCTACTATAACAGGAAAACACTCTGTGTGACCCCCAGCCCCTAGCCACTGCGGCCGCGTCCGGCTGCACCAAATGAGTCTCTTGCAGAAAGAGGATATCCACCCCATGTCGCGCCGCATAAGCCAGCACCTGCTTGCGTTTCCTTGTGGTGTTTAAACCCCGAACGTTCCAAGACATCAAGGTCAGTCTGGAAGGACCAGACTGTAAACCTATCATGGCATAACTCCACAGGAAAGATAGTATTCAGCAAGTGTGCATATGACAGTCTACTCCAATGATACTCGCATCTACTCACCAACATGTATGACCATTGAAACAAAACATATCCCAACCCCCACCCACCACCCAGCCTCCCAGAATCCCCCGAGAGGCAATCCCCAAACAATTGCTGAACAACAGTGCAAGTTACAAAAAGTAATGACCTTTCAAAGAAACAATATCGCTGCAAAAGAAAATTTGCTAATGCCCCAAAAAAGTCAAACCACAAGGCCTGCGCCATCGGGGGTAGCAACGCCACTCCAAGCGGGCAACCCAACAAGCGGTTTCCGAACCAGAGATCAGTCAATTAACGTTGGAGGAACTACATCCAATAGACAGTGGTACGAGAGGGGTGCAAACATTAATTAACGCTTAGTGGTCAGCCCTGTCCAGTTTCAGCAAAAAGGTCAGCACTGGATTGTGTGTCGTTATGAGGCGGAGTGTTCGGCGCTGAACCAGAAGCTGCCGATGAGCCCTGCTTCTTATAGTCATGGCAGAAATCTTGCGCTTCCGCGGGAGAGTCAAATATGCGGTATCTGCCGTTCACATCCACCTTCAGTCTAGCTGGGTACAACATACCGTATTTCAGTCCTAAGTTTCGAAGGGTGGATTTGACTCCATTATACTTGCGACGTGCCTCCTGGACCATCAGTGTGAAATCGGGAAAAAAGGACAGCTTGCTGCCCTGCCACTGTATTTCCCCAGTCTCACGTGCCGCACGTAACACTGCGTCGCGCTCGCGAAAGTTCATGATTCTGGCAATAATGGGTCGTGGTAGTTGGCCAGGGCGAGGTTTAGGCCCCAGAGACCTGTGTGCGCGCTCAACAACAAAGCCAGCAGTGAAGGTGTCTCTGCCAAATAGTTCGATGAGAAGGGTTTCGACAAATGTGTCGAACAGGCCCGTGGCCGTAGTCTCTGCCACGCCAAGAATGCGAATGTTATTACACCGACTACGCGCTTCCAAGTCTTTGTTTTTGATGGCCACGTCTTTAAGTATTTTCTCAACCCGCTCCAGTCTCCTAAGCGACTTCGAGGCGCCATCTTCTATGTCCGATATCCTTGATTCAGCCACCTCGAGCCTTCTGTCATGGGCCTGCACCTTGGAGCCCATATCCGCTAGCTTTTGCTCTAGGCTGTCGAAGCGGGTGTCAAGCGCCTTGAAGCCGGCGCGCATTTTGCCCATCATGGTGGCGACCATAGCCGCAGTGTCACCCAAGCCCGTCGAGTTGGAAGCTCCGGCTGCCGAACCAGGTGGAGGGTCCGTAGCGAGAAGGGGGGTCTTATCGAAGCTAAGCTTCCTCTGGTTAGGGTCTCTCTTCCCCATCTCCACGGTAGCCCCGAAGGCGAAATTGAGTTGGAAGCGACTGTGTGGGCAACTCGTTAATGGGGGAGAGCGGCAGAGTAACACCAAGCTCCAGACAGTTCCACAAGCAGGTAGGCCTTAGCGTCGGACTGTAAATTGCGCACAGTCGAGGTGAATGAGAACCAGGTCAGCCTCTCGCGCGGAGAGTTATGGCGTCAGGTCGCAGCAGGGGCCCAGTTCCGAGTTGCAGCGCACCAAGTACGAAGTGTACCCGCTGTGTTCAGCAGGGCGGGGAGCGGCCCTCTCCCGTCACTAGAGCAGGAGGAATGGAGGGATTCGAAGATCTCCTTGAGTGCGTCAGAGGAGGGGCCGCCGAATAACACTTAGCAGCGCTCACCGGCCACCTAGCCGCCGCACTCCCCCACCCCGCCGTCCCCCAGCGAGAGTCCCCGCCCGCCACCCAGCACCCGGCCTAGGCCCGCAATGAGAAGTGAACATGTTAGTCTGTTCATTTTGATTGAAAAGGATAGTGGAGGGATAAAAGACTGAAGGATTTTTTTTTTTAGGTCTTAGCAGTAGGAAGAGGCTTTTGGATGTGTAAAAAGGAGTTTTGGAGGGGAGGAGTCAGAGGGGAGAGTTTAGAAAGGTTTGTTTTAGGGGATCGGTGTAGTAAAATGGTGTCAGATGATACAAGGAGGGGTAGAGCAGGAGAGACTCTAGAAAGTGTTATTTTGGCGATCATAGTAGTGTTATGGGGTTTGGGATAAATGAGAGAGTGGATGTAGAGGATATATTGATAGATGTATAGGATGAGAGATAGGGTAGTGCATTGGAAGGAGTAGTAGAAAGAAGTTTGAGATCAGTCAGAAGGTTGGGCTAGAAGATATATTGAGCGAAGTATAGGCTGAGAAATAGGCTAGTGCATTGGAAATGCTAAATTCGAAGAAAGTGATAAATATATAGATCCATAAGTACATTAAAAAGTATATAGATACATAAAGGAAGTAAGTATATTTAGATTAAATATATTTATAGAGGCACAGCATGAGAAATAGGGTTTGTGAACACAAAAATGATGGCTGGGGTGCACTGTTTTAACACACAGGTCTTAGCACAGAGCAAAGGAGAAATTTGCAGGGAAAACAGATTTGTCACCAAGGAATGAGAGGGACAAACTACAGAAGTTGGACTGCAAATCCCACAATTCAACACGTTAAATGCAAGCAATCATGGGCATGAAAAACCACAAGTTTAAAACACAAAACAGGTGATAACATATGCAATCACAGGCAGGTCAAACTGCAATTTTAAACTGTAAAAACCACATGCAAAGACAGTAATCACACAAAGGGAAAATCGTTTTTTAAACAACTTTTGTTTTGGGAAGAGACATCACTAGTCTGTCTCCTTACCACTTCCTGGACTCTCCTCATTGCAATCTGGGGCACAGGTAGGCTGCAATTCACAAGATGGAGGAGAATTATTTGGGGTGCACCCAGCAAGGCCTTAAGGGGCCTGGGCAGGTGTGAGAGGAGGGCTCAGACTTGCCTGGTAGCTGAATAGCCAATGGTCTGCTGGCCTGGGGGTGGGGGCTGGGTAGCTGCTTCTCCTGTTCAGAATCTCCTAGGAGACAGACAGGCTCAATCCACACTTTGGACTTCTGCAGGTAAAGGCTGCACTAACTGCACTGAAGCCCATGTAGCTGCCAGGCATATGTCTTGAATGGGTGTGTTAGCCAGGAAGGCTATTGTTGCTCCCTTCTTCCTGGTAGAGTGGGCTCGTGCCCTCTCTGCTAGTTCTTGGCCTGCCTGCTTGTGGCAGAATTGTATAGTTTGTGCGATCCACCATGCAATGGTTCCCTTCGTTACTGGTCTACCCAGGAAACTGCTTGCCAAGGACACAAAGAACTGCTTTGTTTTCCTGTGCTCTTTAGTTCTTTCCATGTAATGCATTACTGCTCTTCTGGCGTCCAGAGTGTGCAGTGCCCTTTCTGCGCTTGTGGATGGTTTCTGAAAGATGCTTGGTATTTGTATTGTCTGGATCATGTGAAAGCTAGACACCACCTTTGGCATAAAGTGTGGGTTGGTTTTCATTACCACCCTATCATTGTGTATTTGAATGTAGGGTTCTTGCAGTGTCAGCCCTTGCAGTTCGCTTACCCTGCGTAGCGAGGTGATTGCCGCTAGAAAGACTGTCTTCATTGTGAGCATTTGGAGTGATGCCTTATGAATGGGTTTGAAAGGTTCCTGTTAGGACTAAATTAAGGTTCCATGCCGGTGGTGGCATCCTTTTGGATGGTGCTATCCTTTTAGCCCCTTCCAGGAATCTTTTCACTACTTGTGATGTAAAGAAGCTCATTCCTGTTTCTCCTTTTGTGTAGGAGACTATTGCTGCTAGGTATACTCTTAGCGAGGATGAACTTAGGTTTGCTTTCAGCAGGTGTGTCAGATATTTTAGCAGCGTTGATTCCCTTGTCATTTTCTTGTCCAGCTTTTCCTTGCTGCACCTTTGTGTGAACCTCTTCCATTTTGCCACATAGCACCTTCGTGTGGTAGGTCTCCTTGCCTCCCGTAGCACCCGCAGAGTGCTCTCCGGTAACTTAGGTGGGCAAATTCTATGTCTTCAGGAGCCATGCAGCTAGGCTGAGGCTCTCTGCCTCTGGGTGTAGTACTTCTCCGTTTTGCATGGAGAGTAAGCCTTTTCTTTTCCCGAACTTGTGGGGCGCTCCCTGTGCCATTTCCATTATTTGTGAGTGCCAGCTCTGCCTTGCCCACTTTGGTGCCAACAGGATTGGTGTCATGTTGCTGGTTCTGCACTTGCAGAGTGCCTTGTGTATCAGTGATATTGGCGGAAAAGCGTAGGCAAATGTTTTTGACCAGCTTATCCATAGGGCATTCCCCTGGGATAGTTCCTCTGGTTGTCTCGATGCGAAGTATCGGCATTTTGCATTCTGGTGTGTTGCAAATAGGTCTATTGTTGGTGTTCCCCACCTCCTGAATAGCCTTTGCGTGTCCTGTGCATTGAGCTCCCACTCGTGGGATGCTGATGTCTGTCTGCTGAGCCTGTCTGCCTCCATATAGTCCCTTCCCTGGTAGGTGTAGGGCCAGTAGGTCTATTTTGAGTGGGATGGCCCATCTCCATATTTCCTGCGCTAGGTTGGAGAGTGTCACTGATGGTGTTCCTCCCTGTTTGTTGATGTAGAACATCGTTGTTGTGTTGTCTGTTTGTATCAACACTCTCTGGTTGTACAGGTGTTTCTGGAAGGCCTTCAGGGCGAGGAGCACGGTCTTTAGTTCCAGGTAGTTGATTTGTCTGATCGCATCTGCTGGGGTCCACAGACCACTTACCTTGAGCTTGTTCATATGTGCTCCCCATGCCATATGGGATGCGTCTGTGGTGATGGTCACCGTTGGGGTTGGTGGTGTTAAAGGCTTCACTTTTGTCATGTTCTCCCTATTCCACCAAGTTATCTCTACCTACACTGTGTGCGCTACAACCACTAGATCTTCCCAACTTTCTGTAGCTTGTGACCATTGTTGTTGCAGCTATTCCCGGAATGGTCTCATGTGGAGCCGTATTTTTGGGACCAGGTGTGTGCAGAACGCCATCATCCCCATGATCTTGCTCGCTGTCCTCACTGTCAAAGCTCGCCCCTTCTGTTAGTGGTGAGTCTCCCTCAGCAGGGCAAGTGTTCTCTTGTCGCTGGGGAACACCTTGCTCTGTATTGTATTGATCTGTGCTCCTAGGAAGATCTTCCCTTGCTATGGTTCCCTTGAGGATTTTCCCTAGTGTATGGAGAATTGTGCGTGCTCCTTGCATGTCCTGTGGGAACTTGCCTTTATTAGCCAGTCGTCGAGGTAAGGTTATACATGAATCCCTTCCCTCCGTAGGTGCGCTGCCACAGCAGCGAGGCATTTGGTGAAGACCTTTGGTGCGGATTTTAGTGCTAGGGCTGTGAACTGGTAGTGTTCTTTGTTGATGGTAAATCTTAGTAGATGTTTGTGCTGCCTGTTCATGGGAATGTGCAGGTAGGCATCTTTGAGGTCTATGGTGGACATGAAGTCTCCGATCCTTATGAGGAATGACCTCTTGTAGGGATGTCATTTTGAATTTTTGTGTTTTTATGTATCGGTTTAGGAACCTTAAATCCAGGATGGGTCTCAGCATTTCGTCCACTTTTGGTACTAGGAAATAGTTTGAGTACACTCCCTTGTTTCTTTCTCTGACTGGAACTGGTTTGATGGCCTCCTTTTGGAGGAGTTCTTGTGCTTCCTCTAGGAGTAGCGCTAGTTCTTTTGCTGAGTGCGGCTTCCTTTTTGGTTTTCTGTTTGGTGGTTTCTTTTCCAGTTCTATGCAGTATCCAAACTGAATGATGTTGAGTAGCCAATTGCCTGTAGTTATCCTCTACCATTCTTGGAAGTAATATTTTAGCCTGCCTCCTACTAGTGTTACATGATCGTTGATGCTTGGTCCGTGTTTGTTGACCTTGTTGTGCCCCACCTTCCGAGGGATCGTGTGGGTGGGCATGCTTGGTGGGATGGAGTCACTTTGAGGTGGGTTGCTGGCCCCCTCTTCTTGATTCGCCCTTCCCGCGAAAGGACTGGCCCGAGGCTGGTACTGCCAGGTTTGTTTTTGCATGCCCTGCTGCGCTTGATTGTCGCCCTTGTAGGCCTGCTGGAATGTCTGGTGTGACGTTCCTGGCTGGTTTCCCCCCTTTCGTTTGGTCTCCGTGTCGGGGTACCCCTTCTCATTCCTCTGAATTGCAAGGCCCCCATGGACCTTGCAGTCTCATTCTCTTTTTTAAGCTGGGTGAGTTTTTCATCCACTGGTGCCCCGAACAGTGTTTCTCCATTGAATGGGGTGCTCAGAATGTTGTTCTGTACCTTCGGCTTGAAGCCTGAGATCCTCAGCCAGGCATGCCTTCTTTCTGTGACCCCGATCATCATGCGCCTGCTGGATGTGTCTGCCCCATCCAAGGCTGATTTCAGGCATGAATTTGCTATATTCTTGCCTTCCTCCACCAGGTGTGACGCTCTTTGTTGGTATTGCTCTGGGAGGTGTTTCAGCAGCTGTACGACCTCATCCCATTGCTGGTATGCATGTCTGTTAGTAGGGCATTAGAGTTTGCAATGCGCCAGTGCACCGCTGCATTCCTCTCTACTTTTCTCCCAGTTAGGTCCATTCTCCTACTTTCTTTGGTGGTCGGCCTGAGGTTGTTGGAATGTTTTCCCTTTTCCTGGCTGTTGCTGCAATAATGGGGTCTGCCGTGACGGATCCTTGGATGTAGGGGGGGTCCTTAGAGGAGTGCTTGTATTTCTTCTCCGTCCGTGGTGTGACAGACCTGCAGTTTGCTGGGTCCTTGAATTCCTCCCTCACTTGATCCAGGACACTTGGAAGCATGGGGAGGAACTGACTTCTTGTTTGAGTGGGAAGCAGGGTCTCTAATAGGAAGCATGCCTTTGCTTTTTCTTCCTCCAGTTTGACTCCATAAGCCGTTGCCGCGTTCCTGATGACCATGTTGTAGACCCCAATGTCATCTGGCAGCGAAGGCCCCAAAGGGTACGTCTCCACTGCCTCTTCTGGGCTTTCGGCGTCAACGTCCTGCCACTCCAGGTCCTGTGCCACCGACGATGCCGAGCCGAAACTCGTCTGCTGGTCATCATCGCCTTCCTCATCATAGTATAGGCCCTCTTCCTCTAGGTGGTTCTTTGGCGTCAAACTCCTCTTCCTCCTCTATCTCGAGAATTGTCGTCGTGGTTTCAACGGAATCGTGTACCTTTTTATTCTTTCGTCAAGCTCTCTTTTCCTTTGCAGGATGTAATCCATTTCAGCCTTGAGCCTTCTCTTTTTTTCTCCATTTCGGCAGCCTGTTCGGTGTCGAGTGTTTCAGCTCACCTCTTCGACGTAGTTGTCGACGTCGGGGCAGCCTTTGGGTCCTTCTCCTTCGAAGACCAGTGGTCCTTTTTGGGGACGTGCTTCGACGACCTTGGCTTTCCGCCAGCTTTCGCCGTCTGGGAGTCATTTTCGAAGGATCCGCTGGGCTGTTTGTCCCTGGATGCAGCTGAGGCCGTTAGAGATTTTCGGCGCCAGTGCTCCCTTCGTGGACTTCGACTATTTATCGAGAGTCTGACTCAGGTTTTCGAGAGTCTGTCGGGGTTTTAGGGGTCGACGTCTCTCCTACCTCTTTAGATGTTTTCTTATCGATCTCTACAACTGTGTAGTCATCTGGTCCCTCTGCAATGTTGTCCTCTTCGTCGCTGGAGAGGCCCAGGTCCCGAAGCGACAGAGGTTGGCCTTTGCCTTGCATGTTGTAGTCGGCTCTTCTCTGTCTCTCTCTAACCCTGACGGTCTTCGGGGTGAAGGCGGAGCAGGCATTGCAATCCTTGCTCTCGTGGTTGACCGGTAGGCAGAGATTGCAAACCGGTTGCTGGTCCTTCTGCGCGTACTTGTGGTGGCAGTTACAGCAGAATTTAAAAGGTGTTTTGTCCATTCCTGCGCTCAGGGGGTCCCCTGTGTGCACATTCTCCGTTGGACGTCGAAGTTCTCCTTCCTCGTCGTCCCGGTACAGTGATCTTATTTCTCGGTGTCTTCTCTAATCCTTTCCGTGTAAAATACGGCTTTTTCCTCCAAAAACTCTGGAGCCTCTCGGTGACGATCCAGACCCAAAGGTGGAAAAAAAGAACCTGAAGATGGCGCCCAAAGGTGGGAGCTTCCGCAGGAAGCGTGCCGACGTCACAGGAAGTACACCAAAAGGTGGTACGTCAACGCCCGCCTGGGCTACAAAAAAAAAAGAAAGAAAAGACAATGATTCCGGACCCAACCACTAGACTGCGGAATAATGCACAGCATGGTGAATCCAGAAAAATTCACGCTGCGAAACTCCTCAAGCGAACACTGCGGTTGCAGTCTCTGCTCTGGTGAAATGAGTATACAAGCCCTCAGTGGGTTGCTTTTTGCCCAATGTAAAGAAGATTTTTATGCAGAGCACTACCCATCATGAGATGGTTCTCTTCTTCACAGCCTCCTGCTGAAGAGTTGATAATCCACCTGTAATTCTTTTTTAAAATCAAGTTAGGACAACAAAGTTGCTTTTGGGTGTAGGCAATGGAGTCTCCTCTTCTTTAGAAGGGTGAGGCAGAGCAAAGAAGGTACGCAAGCGGATAGGATTAGTTACTTACATGTAATCCTAGTTCTCTTCCAGGGGTGTCCTCATCAAAGTCAAAGGCACATGAATATTCCCGCCCATGCGCGGGACCCCGGAAACACATAAAATACATCTGAAAACCATATATGTTGCTATATATCTCTATATCTATCTAGATATGTATATATCTCTATATCTATCTATATATATATATATCTATGTATCTATATATGTATCTATCTATCTTTCTATCTATGTATATATCTATCTATCTATCTATGTATATATATATATATATATATATATATATATATATATATATATATATATATATGTATCTATCTATCTATCTATATATGTATCTATCTCTATATCTAACTATATATGTATATATCTATCTATATATGTATCTATCTATCTATGTATATATCTATCTATCTATGTATCTATCTATCTATCTGTATATATGTATATATATGTCTATATCTATCTATATCTCTATATCAATCTATATCTGTATATCTATCTATATCTCTATATCTCTCTATATCGCTCTATATCTCTCTATATCTCTATATCTATCTATATCTGTATATCTATCTATCTATCTCTCTCTATCTCTTTCTATCTCTCTCTATATCTATCTATCTCTCTCTCTGTCTCTCTCTATATCTATCTATCTCTCTATATCTCTCTATCTATCCATATATCTATCTATATATATATAAATATATATATTAATACCTATTTCTATATATATCTCTCTATATATCTATCTATCTATCTATCTATATCTATATATCTATCTATCTATCTATCTATCTATCTATATATATATATATATATTCACTGAAAAAACCATAGGTTATAGACCATATATAGTTAGGGATTAGCATTTACAAAACCTTATTTTACTCGCATAAAACCATTGAAATTCGCATATATAGTTAGTTGCGCTAACTATATATCGCGCACCCGCAATCCACTGCTGATGATGTCACATATTACATCATTCATGACATGGTCAGTGACATCACTGATGACATCACCGATGACATCTCAAATGACATCACTGATGACATCACTGATGACATCTCAAATGACATCACTGATGACATCACTGATGACATCAATGATGACATCTCAAATGACATCACTGATGACATCACTGATGACATCTCATTTGACATTACTGATCACAACACTGATGACATCATTCATGTGATTATACGATGAACCTCTTCAGACTCTGATATAACCTTAGAACACTCAGTGTAAACAGACACTCACAGACTGTCACTCATCCATGGAGTTACTCACACACCTAGTCAGTCATGCAAAGAATCAATCACACCTCCATTTCCTCAACTATACAGTTATACACACCTTACTTATTCGAACATATACTAACACATGTTTACTCTTTTATACAATCCCTGATACAAGTTCACAATGATCCATACAGCCACTCACACATTCACTGGCTCTTATGCACAGTAATTTATATATGTGAACTCTCACATGTACTGTGTTTTACATATGTACTTACTTTGACATGTAGCACTGAGATATTCATTCACTCACCAATACACTCGTACACAGTCAACCACCCATACAGCTGTTTCCACATGCAGTTTTGAACCCATAGATCTAGTGAATCAACTGTTCACACATGTATGCACATAGTCACACACCTCCCAGCCAATCCCCACACACACACTCACTCTCCCATACAAATACTTGGACAACCGGATGATGTCATCAGTGATGTCACTGACCATGTCATGAATGATGTAATATGTGACATCATCAGCAGTGGATTGCGGGTGCGCGATATATAGTTAGCGCAACTAACTATATATGCGAATTTCAATGGTTTTATGCGAGTAAAATAAGGTTTTGTAAATGCTAATCCCTAACTATATATGGTCTATAACCTATGGTTTTTTCAGTGAATTTCAATGGTTTTTTAATAGCAAATATCAAATGCTGTCAAATGTCAAGTACATGATAGGTAAAACATTTTCGTGTTTATGCACGCTGATGTGCTTTGAACGCTGCCCCCCCTCACCCCCCCCCCCTCTTTTCTCTTAGGAGTACTCTCTCTTTGCAGATAGTGAAGGGTAGTTAACGCAGGCCTTTGCCCCCGTTGTAATCCGTCGTGCCTGCTTCTCTCTCTATTTGATTGATTGCTATCCAAGCATTTACTGTTTTAGAATTGGTTCTCTTTGGTTCATTTTGTATTTACAAACAAGCACAGAGTCGCAATACTCTGTTTAGTCTTTGCAGATAGTGAAAAATCGTTTAAAAAAACAAAAGGAATCGAGCAAAATCAGTAGGCCACTAATGGGATCTGTTTTTGACCTCGCTTAAATAGAAACATTAAGAATAACCCCTCATGAGAAATACGAAACTAGTGAGATGAACTTAGCTCCACACCATGATGGCTGCAAGACAGCTCGACTCCGCCGCCCACCCAAAATAACGACAAACCCTATGCAAATATTATAAATATATACAACACACCAGCAAAGTAACAGGGTAAAACGTTTTATTAAATAACTATATACATGGCAGCCTGCTGCAACATCGATCCAAATGCCTTTTGGTGACTCTTCCATTGTGAACATTGTCCCACAATCCGTTTGACCTGAAACGATTACACAAATAAAACATTTGTGAGTTTTAAATTTCCGGAGAAGTATAATTCACCAATAGTTTTCTCTGTAGATCTTTTTCCATTAACAATCCCAGTTCCATCACCCGCCCAGGATATCACTACTGTTAGTTGTCATTGTTGCTTCTGTTTTAATAAAAAATGTTTTAAGGTGTTTACTGTTTTTGTTGCGATGTATATATTTATAAGTTATTAAAGTGTTATAATCCTACTAATTTTTTATCGATTATTGCTGTTTGAGATATTCCCTGTCTACAAACAGAGAAGAATAGAAATATTCTGTCTCCCTTTGCAGATAGTGAAGGATAGGTAATGCAGACTTTTGTCCCCCGTTGTAATCCGTCATGCCTGATTGATTGATTGGCTGGACATTTATTGTTCAAGGAATAGTTCTTTCGAGGTACTCTCTGTTTGCAAATAACGTGGAATAGAAATATTCTGTCTAGTCTTTGCAAGTAGTGAAGGGTGGGTAATGCGGACCTTTGTCCCCCGTTGTAATCTGTCATGCCCATCTACTCCCCACTGATTGAGAAACTAGTTCCACCCGGACCATTTATTAGAGGTACATCATCTGACTCAACCGGAGAGAACCCCTAATAAAGAAGACATATGTAAAATACGAAGTAATCCCTGTATCCTGTTAAACAGAAACTTTAGCATGAAACACACTTGAAAAGGAAGGGAAAGAAATCGAAAAAAATCAGTAGGCCTCTGATGAGTTTTTGACTTCGCTAGAAATAAGAAACAATAAAGTGGTGAAAGAAGCCAAGCTTGACGTTACGGCAGCCACGAGGTAGCTAGGCTCCGCCACCCCCCCCCACTGCTCCAAGCATGTCTGTCCCACCGCCCGCCACGCCCAATAACGGTAACATGAAATAAATACAAATCAGCAGATACCTACCCCCATTCCGGAAACTCCCGAAGAGCAACAGGTTCGCGGCTACGCCCATCCGGAAGACGAGGCCTTCGGCACGTGTAGGGCGAGTCCTGCTGGCAGCCGTCGGCCGGGGAGGTCATCCCGTAAGGTGGGCCAGGAGAGGAGCCGAGGCCGACGGGATTCTTCTTCTTTCTTCAATAATGGCTGCGACAACACACGGGGGGGGATGTCTTGCACATGCCACCGACCCCCCCCCCTCCCCTCGTATCTCCGGGCCAAGAAAGAAGCCGAGGCCGAGGGATTCTTCTTCTTTCTTAGATAATGGCTGCGACAACGGGGGGATGTCTTGCACATGCCACCGACCCCCCCCCCTCGTATCTCCTGGTCTGGCCCCGGCTTGATATGAGCTCCCCGTTCGGGCCTGAAGCGGCGCCCTGCAGGCCACGGGGGGGGATGTCTTGCCTCTGCCTCCGACCCCCCCCCTCTTATCGCCTGGTCTGGACATCACGGATATCAACGCCAGGTGTCGCCGTGGGGTGCGCTGGGAGGGAGAGGCGGCGCGAACAAGCCTCTCCCACCCCCACAGGTGGGGGCCCCTCGGCTGCACCCCCAACGCTCCACTCACCCAACAAAAGGGTTCCTCCACTCTTACGATACAGCGACGCTCCACTCGCCCAACAAAAGGGTTCCTCCACTCTTGCGATGCAGCGACGCTCCACTCACCCAACAAAAGGGTTCCTCCACTCATGCGAAGCAGCGACGCTCCACTCACCCAACAAAAGGGTTCCTCCACTCTTGCGATGCAGCGACGCTGCACTCACCCGACAAAAGGTCTCGTCCACTATTGCGAGGCAATGATGCTCCGCTCACCCAGCGGGGGTCTCGTCCACTGTTGCGGTGCAACGGCGCTTCTGAGTTCAACTAGAAAATGAGTCCTGCATCCAGAAACGTTCTCCTCAACTTTGAAGATTCTATAAGAGCCACGGGGGCCCCCGACCCCCGATGGGGAATGACTGCCATGATCACCCACGGAATGACCACGACGTAGCCGCGGGACGTCGGCGCGCTCATACCGGCGCCGGCCTCAGTCTTGAAATGACCAAAATCCTGCAAGACTACCAACTTGATCAATTCCGGTGGGACACCAGTATGACCCGGTAGGAGAGATTTTTGCCTCCCACCCCTCTTTGACTGATGGTTCATGTCGCCAGTCCCCTCTACTACCCTTCAACGAAAACTTTTGGACTGCCGAAAGAGGTCCCGGTCCAACCACGAGTTGGTGGAGACATTTTGACTATACTTGGACCTTCCTGACCTCACCCAAAATGGCGCCGGTACAAATGAAACTATTGTGCCCTGATTGCTCAGCCTTGATATCATGAGATATGTATGCAGTTTTTAGCACATGAATTGATATGGGATAAGACTGATTATATGTTCGGACAATTAATTGATCCGGGATGGGTATTGATTATACGTTCGAACAATAAATTGACATGGGACTTGTACTGATTACACATTCGGACAATGAATTGATATTAAGTTCTAATGCATCATTGATTACTGTATTTATTGAAGGTTAGAATTGTCGACACTTTTGGTACTTGCTCACAATGAATTATCGATATGATTTTGTTGCACTTGTCGCACTTTTTACTGATTATATGTTCGGACAATTAATTGATCCGGGATGGGTATTGATTATACGTTCGAACAATGAATTGACATGAGACAGGTACTGATTACACGTTCGGACAATGAATTGATATTAAGTTCTAATGCATCATTGATTACTGTACTAATTGAAGTAATACTCATCTCTCCGCATGAAATTCATTTTCCACATGCTACACAAGTCAATCTCATCTGCCCAAAGTTCTTTTGCAGATTTGAGACCGTTTCCCTTGCCTCTGACTCACTTATTGCTAAGTCATTGGTGGATGTTTTTGCCGGTCGGGGGTTATCCACCAAATCTCGAAGTTGTGCTTTAGAATAATTAAGAGGGTGCCACCTCTCCATGTGCCGATGCATGGCATGATTACCATAGCTATATTTTTTTTCGGTCCCTCTCGAGAGTTTTTTTTTTACAGATGAGGCAGGTAACGAACATGGCATTAACTTTCTTTTCATAAGAAGGAAAAGAAAAAAATTGCCAGATAAAATTCACTTTCACATGGGACGTTCTTGGCATTTTTTTCAGAAACTTTTACATCACTGTGTCATTTCTTTGTCTATCCTGGTTAAAGCAATGTCATGTAAATAGTTATTTAAAAAGGTTTTTTTTAACGTGTTTACTTTATTGGAGCGTTGTATATATTTATAAGTTATTAAAGTTTGATAATCCTACTACTTTATTGGAGTGCTATATATTTTTAATGTGACACAATTGTAAAAACTTTGATGTACAAAAAGGCATCCCTGGAATCTTCCGCTTCAGGCTCGGACCCACACACCCTCACAGTGAGAATCCCCTCCCCAATCACAATACAGGATGGTTATCAGATAGTAGGAACGCGTGTGGTGTGACGGATCTCATCGGGTGGGGGCCTTCATCTACTGTAACTTCTTTGAAGAGGGTGATTCTTTACAGCTGGGGCCATAAACTACATCTGCAGGGCTAGGTGATAGCCTGGGACGGGCCTGGACAATCGGACACAGAGGAAGAGGAGTGTCAGAGGGTGCGGTAGTGAATAGGGTGAAAGGCAGGTGTCGGGCGGGCACAGGGTGTGATTCTCAGAGAAGAACAGCGCAGATGGGAGGAGGTTTCTAGCCCATGCATGAGAGAGAGAGCGGGAGTGACCAGTGCGTGGGGGAGATGCTTGCGAGGGTGGGGAGCCATGCTGAGGATCGGCGGCGTGCAGACAGTGGGTCTGGTCAAGGCATCTAAAATGGCTGCTGTGCTCGACAAAAGTGTGGCATTGCAAAAAAGGCAAGATGGCGCAGACAATGTTTATCAATAATGATTTATTTAAAACAAATAAAATATTTACTCGCAGTGACAACTTCCTGATTTCCATCGAATCGAACGTTAACAGACGTCACGCAGCAAAAAAAATAAAACGCTCACGCACAGCCGCTGGAAGACATGTATCAACATATATGAGCCTCCTCAGCCACCCTCAGAAAACATAAGGGATCAGGATACGTCTCCCGTACCCCCTTATACCCTGTAATTTAATTAAACCGAAACACAAAATGGCGAATTCCCGTTTCGCTACCAGTTTGCGGCCCGGTTCGCGAACCGGGAAGCGCTTCTACCGTGAAAAATCAATTTTTTTTTATTTTCCCCACGGGACCCTTTAATAACCCCAACATCATTCCTAGGGGGTCAAGAGGGGTCTACCTTTAAATTCCCCCTTCGTTTTTCACCTCTTCTTATCTCTCGATCCTACCGAGAGACAAGATGGCGGCCGCACCGGACTGTTTAGAATGTTGACAGACACCAGAGAGCCAATCAGCATCGCTTCGCAAAGCTCCGTGACGCGAAAAGTACGCAATCTGGAGCGCTATCTGGGACGCTGTCACAGATATATAAATTTTTTTAAACGTTAATTTCTCAAAATCCACTGGAGCACATATATTGAGACCCAGCAAAGGCACATCGGGCTAACAGTCCCTACAATTTTGCCAAGTTTCGTGCAAATCCATTCAGCCGTTCGAGCTAAAAGTGAGGCCAAACGCCCTATGGAAATTAACATGGGAAAAACGTGTTTTGGGACCCCCCTTTTTTCTCGGCCCCCCCCTTGACGAAACCCCCCCCAAATTTTCAAGGGCTGCTCAGAAACAAAATGTGCCATCTTCCTGAAAATTTCAGCCGATTCCGTCCACAAACGCCAAAGTTATTAGACATAGAATTTTCAAAAGTCCCATAGGAAAAAAATCCTAACTATATATACCTACTGGCTATCGCCAGTAGGTAATATATATATATATATATATATATATATATATATATATATATATATATATATATATATATATATATATATATATATATATATATATATATATATATATATATATGGAAAATGCCACTTACCAGTATGCATCTGTTCTTGGCATGTAGAGCTGCAGATCTCCACGGCCAGCACCAGATCGCCACCTGGCGCCAAGCCCGATCGACCGCATACTGCCGCCCCGGAAGAAGTCCCCCGTAGCCACGAGACGGGCGACCCCCGGATGACAGCGCGCACGGGCATCGGCTCCAACCCCAGACTGCCTCTCGCCATGATGGGAAAGAAGTTAGTAGAAGTAAAGAAAAGGATGTCCATGCGTGGGCATCTAAGTAAGATAAAACTGGAACAGATACAGATCCAGGGAAGGCTGGGGGGCGTGTAGTAATCTGCAGCTCTACATGCCAAGAACAGATGCATACTGGTAAGTAGCATTTTCCGCTCGAGGCATATGAGCTACAGATACTACACTTAGCATTGATTGTGCAACAGTGTCTCCCCTAGCGGTAGTCACCTGTATCTGTTGCAGTAGTTTGAAAGAGAGTTTTAAGGACAGCTTGGCCTACTGCAGCTTGCTGCTTGGCTTGCACATCAACACAGTAGTGTTTAGTGAAGGTGTGTGTTGTGGACCATGTTGCTGCCTTGCATATGTCCTCTAGGGGAATGTTCTCTAAGAAAGCCATAGAGGCTCCTAGTTTGCGTGTGGAGTGCGCTTTAGGAGGAAATGTTAATGTACGTTTTGCTTTTTGATAGCATATATGTATACATTTTATAATCCACCTTGCAATTCCACCTTTAGAGAAGGGGTTGCCTTTACAAGGTGGAGAGAAAGACACAAATAATTGTTTTGTTTTTCGAAAATATTTAGTTCTATCTATATAGAAGAGCTCTTTTAACATCTAGTGTGTGTAGAGCTCTTTCTGCTACAGAGTCAGGGTTTTGGAAAAACACAGGTAACTCTACAGATTGGTTTAAATGAAAAGGAGTAATGATATTTTGGAAGGAATTTAGGATTAGTTCTTAGAACCACTTTGTTACGATGTAGTTGTAAAAATGGTTCTTGTATTGTGAAAGCTTGTATCTCACTTACTCTTTTAGGAGAGGTAATAGCAATAAGGAAAGCTGTTTTTCACGTGAGGAATTGCAATTCACATTTGTGAAAAGGCTCAAAAGGAGGTCCCATGAGTCTTGTAAGAACAACGTTTAGGTTCCACACTGGAGAAGGTGGTAACCTGGGGGAATGATTCTTTTTAATCCTTCTATTAATGCTTTAATAGCAGGCACTCTAAAAAGAGACAGATGTTGTCTGTTTTGTAAATACGCTGCAATTGCTGCAAGGTGCAGGCGTTTGGATGAATATGAACAATAGTTACTTACCTGTAATCTGTGGTTTTCCAGTATTGGTGTCTTTTATGGATTCATACGCCCGAACCACTCCCCGTCGTCGGAGCCGGAGCCCCACGGTACACAAAAAGCAACTACATGCCACAACAACACAGAAAAACCTGGCAGCAACCAACCAGGAAGCAAGACAGCACAAGCCACGGGAGAAAAAACCTCCACACTCATGACCACCCCAGTCACCCCGCACAGCCCAAACCACAGCCAACCAGCACCCACCAGAAGGCTCTCCCCAGTGGCTTAGGCCCCCAGATTCCTCCGCACAGGAGACATGTTGTAAACCACGGAGAGCGTGTGCAGTGTGGGACTACGATCACATGCTCCATACAACTCTACGTGTAAGTCGTGGTTGGAATGTCAAAGATTAAGTACCCTTCCCAGTGGACCCTGAAGAAACCCCATGGAAGACAGAAGGTTGGAGAGCCATCCCATCTGTGGATACCCTAGTACCCATGTTACCTACACCAGGGAAGCCAGGTGCATAGGTGTGCAGTGGTGTCAGAAACCGCAGTCAAACCCAATGGAGGACTTCAGGAAAGTGCCACTGCTGAAGAAGGAGAAAGTGTCCGGTGGAATATGAAGGTTGATTCTAGATGAGAGGTACCTGCAAGCAGAGAGGACATAGTCTATGTCACTCAGGAGTGACCAGGAGACTTGGAAGACGAATGCCCTCCAATGTTGGGTGTTGCAGGATGGATGACGATGACCTTGACTCTGCAGATGTGAGGACCAGGTGACGCTGAGGAAGACCAAGAGCGTTGCACAAGCTGTCCCACGCCGGATGTCGATTGCGGAGGGGTCGGTGTCCAGCTGGAACACCAACAAGCCGTGGCAAATGCAACCCACGCAGAAGTCAAAAAGGTGCAATGTCGGGACCATCAAGGGCCAGGGGACTCGTTAAAAGATGGGGACTCAGGGCAGGCCCAAGCAATCAGGGGAGCTTAAAAGAAACAAAGGTGCCCCTTAAAACGACCCTCAGGCCAGAGGCACTGGAGTTGCGAGAAGACCTCAAGCAGCTCACCAAAAGATGCAGGCCACGAGGCAGTGTGGCTGAAGATTCTGGTTTCTGGAGACACTCGAGGTTGGGGCAACTTGAAGCCCAAAGATCTTCTTGTAAAGAAGCCAACAAGCCATTTGATACAAAGACGGAAACTTCTTCAGGTAAGAAAAACCTTTATTACTGACAACTCCTCTCTCCACCAGTGTTCAGTCGCTCCAGGGAAAAACTATGCCGCACTCAACATTCTAAGGTAGCCTCCAGAGCATCAAGGAATGTACCAAGAGGGATTCTGGGGAGGGGAGGAGGAACATACCATAATAATACTATAAATGATAGGCAACCTATATAGACAAGAAAAATACATCTTAAAGATAACAACGTTGTAACACATCTTCCCCCTAATGCCAATAAAACAAAAATTATTTGTACATAATAAAATCTTTATGCCATCCCGGATTTTTGCGGGTTCTTTGAGTAGTGGAAAGGTTGTTTGAATGTGACTCTGTGGGGAGTCTATAATCTGATGATTGGCTGTGTTCGTGTTGAGATTTAACAAACCTATCCATACTCCACAGTTGACCATTGTCCTAAATTGTGTTGTTTCTTACAGCTGTTATACGCATAGGTCTTGAAAATTTCCTTTCAGGATTGCTTCTTCTGGGATTTCTGACAAAAACCTAGTGTCCCACCTTTCATTGTGGAATCTTGGTTCCATGTTTGGAGTCATACTGAGTTTTATACTTGTTTTGGTGAATGTGAATTTTATCTTTGAAATCTTGCATATCATTCGTGATGTGGGACCCCCCCATCCTAACCAGTTAGGTAAGAATTTGGTGCAAGGTTTCCTTCCTCTTAAGGCAGAGAAGGGGGAGATTTGAGAAAGGGGAGATTTGCCCGTGATTTGATTAGGGGTGGTATGTTCAGCCCACAACATCTCTTGCAATGCTTGTTCTGTAGGAATACTGTTGACATTAGCTAATTGTATGTAACCTTTGACCATACGGTTCATTCTCTCTACAAGACCATTGGCCCTGGGACAGTAGAGCAGTGATCTTATATGTGATATATCAAGTTTACTGAGGAATTCTGTCATGGCATGAGAAGTAAATTGGACCCCATTGTCCGTGATAATGGATGCTAGAATGTTGTAACACCATTGTAACTGCAAGTTGATGTGGTGCACAGGGGTTGGGTTATTGCAACCCCCACAAGGGATACTGGCCTCAAACTTGGTGAGAGGACAGAGCAGGCCTCGGGAGGAAAACCACCACCTGTGTTTCAGAACCTTACAGTGTCCGGAGGAGCTCATGATCAGCAGAACAATCGATTTATTTGCGGTGCCTGTGAATGCAGGGGATTGACTACTTCACTCCAAGGGAGATACCTGCAGGTGTCTTTGATGCCCACAGGCCTTGAAAAGTTCCTGTATGGTGCACAGGCACAGAAGATGCAGCAGACTGGAAAGGAGATGAAGTCGTGCCCAAACGAGAGTCCAGAGTGCACAGACGGTAGAAGAAGAAGTGGTGTCTGATCTGAATCTTGTCCCACGACGAATCTAGGGACCCACCCAAAGGTAAGCCCTTAAGTACCTTAATGAAAGGGTTGGGACAATTCAGGGGACCCTCCCAGAGGAGGGTCTTGACGGGGGGAGGTTACTCCCATGTCCTTTGTCCAGTTTTGTGCCAGAGCAGGAGCCAATTGCTCCCAGAGATGGTTTGAACTGGAATATGCATAGGGACTCCAAATGTGCCCCCCATGCAGATTGAGTGGTGCTGGCAGGCACACCCACCCTGCCCCAATACAATAAATCCTGTCTGGGAGGTGCTCACATCTCCCTGTGACAGGATGCCTATTGTTCTGCCTTCCCCTGCTTAAGCTTGGCTCAGCAGCAGGAGGGCAGAATCGTGTCTCTGGTCGGCAGCAACCATGTTGTGCTGTCCGGGTCAAGAATGCTGGTACCTGGAGCACCGAGAGCCTAATGGAGGGCTCTTACAGTGCTTGATACCAAACATGACAGGATTTGTTGCTGCCGTTTTCGAGATGGTCATTGTATAATTACACGATGCCTCTCTCTATAGTATATGGCTCCTTCAATTACAACCCGGTAGAATGGACTCCTCCTGATCATGCAGGGGCACCTTCACACTTAGACTCAAGCACCCTGTCTTCAGGATTGATAAGGCCTTCTATAGGGGTGACTTATAGGTTTTAAGTGCAGTGACCCCAGATATAGGAACCCTATATCTGTAGTAAGTGGTGCAAGCACCAGCTTACACAGGCTGCAATGGCAGGCCTGTAGTTCCATTCTGAATGGTCTCCCAGGTGTGCATTAACGCATGTTTCAGCCATGGAGGACCTCTGGGGTACCTATGCCATGGGTACCTTAGTACCATATACTAGGTACTGATAAGTGTACCCCAGTATCCAATCTGGGATGTACCGAAGTATTGAACATATCAATTTACGGGTGAAAGCAGATAGGCTGGGGTCCTGATTAGCAGGATCAGCATCAGACTAGTCAGTACCAGCTTCGCACCAGGCAAAAAGTGGGGGTAACCATGCAGAAGGATCCTGCCTTCCTACAAATGGAAATACAGAGTTTTATTGAATAAGAAAAATCTTGAGTAAAAAGCTATACAAATTAGAAAATCCCAGAAATCTTTGAACCACTTTCACTGTACTACATTTTATCTTATCCTACATCTGCAGACCTAATTCTGAGATCTGTAAACCTAAAATGGATACAACAGATAACTCTAAGCTGCATCTTTCCAGTTTACCATTTAATGTTTTTGTCTCAGCTTCTGAGGAACCTCAGCCACATGTTTTCAGTGTTCCTGTAGCGTGTTGGAAAATATGAGGATGTATTCTAGGTATATAATGACAAAATAATGCAAAATACCTCTTAAGATATCATTAAAAAAATGTTGGAATGACACCAAAGCATTGCACAGACTAAATAGCTTTACCAAATCCTCAAAATGACCATAAAAAGTATTAAAAGTTGTTTTACATTCATCTCTTTCTCAAATTCTTCAAACATATATGCTTCTCATAAATCCAACTATGAAAACATTTCTGCCATTTTTACTTTGTCTAATAGTAATGAAATCAAAGGTAACAGGTATCAGTTAGGGATTGTAATAGCATTAAATTTCCTACAATCTATAGAAAATCTTAGTTCACCAACTGCTCTAGGTATAACAAATGTAGAAGCTCCAGCAGGAGATATTCGAATGTATCCAGTTTAAAAATTGTCATGCATTATCCCCCTGCAATAGTGCATCTTCTCTGTCTGTCAAGGGGTACCTTTGTCCATGTGGGATAGGAGCATCTGGCATCAAATTGATCAAACAGTCATGTGGTTGAGAGAAAGAAGGCTTTCTGGCCCTTTTTTCTTTTTACTAAAAGAAGAAAAAAATGAGTTGCACGCATTTTGAATTTTTAGAAATTTAAGGGGTGAACCTGAATGCCCCATGTTACTTGGTTGAATGAGGAAGAACTATGATGTAAAAAACAATATTCAGTACAATATGTAGTGTTCCCTGAGTCTAATCTATTTGATGATTATGAAGCTTTAACCAAGATCGAAAATGATAGAAAAGGCTGAGGCATCAATTTGATCAAAGACAATAGATTCTACATGTCCATCATCTATGGCTAGCCTTAATGGTAGTGCCTCTAAAGTGATATTACTTGAAGTCATAGCTGTACCACCTATTCCAAGTATGATGTTATTGTTTTCTTTAGGAATTTGCTGGAATTTCAGCATTCTTTTGAAAGATGCTGCCCATAAAACAGCCCCTAGCTCCACTATCTATCTAGATTGTTAAATGGATTGGACCTTGATTTGCGGTTATCAAAACAGCTAGAAAGAATGTTGGTTATATTTGGCACATCATACTTTCTCTAATGAGCCTGACTCTGGTTTGACATTCAAGATCAGGCTGTATAATGCTGCGGGTGTTGAAGACATTTTCATGCGAATTGCCCCTTCTGATCACAATGTGGACATGCCCCACCTCACCTACATTTCATTTCTACTTTTGGCAAGACAAGTATCCTAATTTACCACGTTGATTGGTTCTGAAGCCCCTGTTTCATTTGTCTCCATTCCAGAGCTGGTTATTGTAACATATATATATTGGAATTCCCCCATCTCTTGTCTACAGGCCCGGACTGGCTGTTGCGGGCACCAGGCAATCACCGGTGCGCCGCAAGGGTGGGGGCCGTGTTTGTTACAGGGCCGTTTTTGCAGCATAGCTGAAAAAGCAGCCCTATAACAAAATCGTCTGAAAACCGGCCCCGCCAAAGAGCTCAGTCACACCCCCAGGGGGCCGGCCGAGGACTTTGCCAGGGCCGGTTTTGGTTCTCAGTCCGGCCCTGCTTTTCTACCTGCTATTCTTTTAACTCTGCTTCACTTTGGAGGTGTAAGCCTATGTGTTCTGTTGCATTTTCTGAAAGTTATGTTATGTTTATTTATTTATTTATTTATTCAGCTTATAAAGCGCGACAGCTACCCAAAAGGGGTTCCCGGCGCTAAGAAATGGCAACAAGCAGTAGGCACAAGAAGAAAACAGTTATTGATTGAAAAGCCAGGTCTTGACGGCTTTGCGAAAACTGGCATAACAGTCTTCTGAGCGAATGTCGAGAGGAAGAGAGTTATAACAATTTCTATAGCGCACTAATACCCATAGGTGTCTAGGCACTTCTGGTTCACATACTGTGTTAGAGAAACTACTCTTTAAAAAGCCATGTCTTGAGGTGTTTCCTAAATTCAAACAGGGATGACATCTTCCTAAGAAACAGCGGAAGAGAGTTCCATATCACGATAGAGCTTTGCTCCTCCCCCCCCCCACATGCCCCCCCCCCCCAGTTCATCCTTTTGACTCTGGAGGTGGGCATCAGGAAAGCATTGGCCGAACGTAGTGGTCTGCTTGGAGAATACCAGCTAAAAGCATCCCAAAGAAATTGTGGACCTTCTCTGTAAAGTGCCTTATGTGCAATGCAAAGTGCCTTGAATTTTACGCACTGGCAAACTGGCAGCAAATGCAACTGTCTACAGATGTATTTGTCTTGTGATTTTGACTTTATGAGTTAGTGGGTGCTGATCAAATCTTGGCATATTGTTTATGTGATTTTTTTCATGGTTATGAAACTATAAGGTCTTGTTTCTTTTGATCTTTGCACCACTTGAAAACAGTTTCTCTTTGTGATAATAGATGCAGTATTGTATCCAAGACCTCTTTTGTGAGTAGTCGTCATTGATTGGCAGTACTCGTCTTAACCGGCTTCCCATTTGTTTATATATATCAAGGACCAGAGAGGGAACTCTATGAGAATAACAGTTTCTGACGTAGCAGTCTGTGTTTAGCTTCACTAACGGTAATTGGCGGTTAGTAAAGCAGACCTGAGAGGTAACTATCATACCACGACATCACGGCATCAGAACACGGTATATGAGCCGATACAAATGTAAATAAGTGTTCAGATAGAACAACATACTGATCACTTATTAGTTTAGCTCTAATGAGCTGTATCCATTAGGAGAATACATATTTTGAAGTGACGATAAGTGGGGACCTCTCCCTCGAATTGGTTTTAGTAATGGGATCCTTTAGATAACTGTATGATTATATTGTTAACGGTCACTGATTGTGTGGACCATTTGACGGACTTAGTTGAAATTTGTATTCATGCAGAACGGTAGTTATAAATAACCATTCGCTTTTGTGGACTGGTTGGAGTACCGGCCGGAAACATTTACTTTTGATTTGGGTGCACAGAGAAACAAGAATCAGCTAGTGGTTTAAAATAACGGAACAGGAAATGAATGATCGCTCAGAGGCGTTGGTCTTCCTTAACAAGTGTATGATATCTTCATCAGTGTAGTTGAAGGTGGTGTGGCTGCATCTTTGGTTGGGCAGCATGCCCCGGCAGTTGAGGAGGTTGAATTGTTAGGGGGTGCTTATGGGGGTGACGAGTTTGTTGGTAGCCCTTTATTGTTTTCCGGTGCCCCTTCTGAGCATGAAGAAGTGTTGTCTGTCTGAGGCAGCTCCAGAGGTGTGGGGGAATGGGCTCAGATGGGGGAAGGGGGTGCCAGCAAAGGTGTTCTTCTTGATGTGAGTGGGGAACGGATGGGGGCTGAGGGGTCAGCAGTGGGTATGCCAGCCGATTTCTGGTATAATGCACTAGAGGGTGGTCTGGGGAATTTTGTTCCTGGGGTTTCACCACGTGGTGTTAGGAATTTGGGACACATAGGTGCTGTTCCTGTGGGGGGGTCCTCGGATATTGTTCCTTATTGTTCAAAGGGTGTGAGTGGCAGGTTTTTGGAGGCCAGACAGCCTGGGTGGGAGAGTTTTGGGAGAGTGTGTATGGACAAGGGTGAGGTGCAGAGGGAGGGGTGAGTTTGGTAGGGAGGGCTTTGGGCATGGGTGTTTCTTCTGAGGTGGTGTCAGCAAGGTTGGATTGGAGTGATGAGGAAGACATGGTGGGTGACTCTCCTGTGAGGGGTGCACCTTTGAGGGGTACAGGCAGATTTTTGTCTTTGGATAGTTTGCAGGGAAGGTCTGTGGGCCCGGTTGTGTCCCAGCGGCCAGGGTCTGGGTTGGGTGTTTTTCACAGGAGCCCCAGCACACCAGTCCAAACTTTTTCTTTTCAGGTGGGGGATCGGTTCGGCGGTCCGGACTCGGTAGGGCGTGGTTCAGCCCAGTTTCACCGAGGTGAAGTGAGGAGAGAACCTAGCGCAGCCCTCTCTGTTCCACCGAGGTAGCCCGTCGCGGTCAGCGTACGAAGGTCTGGCGCGACCTCGCTGGCCCCAACGAATAGCAGGTCTAGGTGGTCTACCTTACCGTTGGCTATGGAGCTTCAGAGTCAGCGTGCGGGGGTATACAGGTGGGTACAGTCTGCTCCCCCTACAAGAGGACATTCTAATCAATTAAAGCCTAATGCTGCTACTGAAAGGTTGGGTGAGACCCGAGGTGTGGTTTCTGGTAATGTTGGGCTTCAAGTGGTGGAACCTGTGGAGTTGGACTATGACGAGGAAAGTCCAGGAGAAGGGGAATTGCGAGAGGGGGAAGGGGGGGAGCCCTCTCATGTGTCTCATAGTGTTTTTCAGGTTCCGACTGTGGCACCGCCGTCAAAAGATAGACGGGAGCGCGGCCCATCAGTCAGGGCTCCTCGAGGACGGACCATGTTGGATTTTTCAGCGCCACAGGCAGAGTCTCCAAGGGCAGTGTCCTTAGACTCAGGTGAAAAGGCAGTTTCCCGGGCCTGGCCTAAAATGGTGTCTGTGGGGATAGCGGTGGAAGGGGTTGGAGGGGTTGAGGAGGGGAGATTGTTGAAAGGAAGGTATGTGAAAGACACAGGTGTGGGAACTGATGACAGTATTGGGTCGGCTGGGAGTAAAGTGGAAAGTGGTACAAACACTGATGTTACATGGGAGGTTAAGGAGCCTCTGGCCAGCAAAGAGTTAAAGATTAAAAAGCTACCTTATATGGGTGTTACTAACCCTTTGGGAGCTCATTTAATGTTGGCGACAAAGGAGCGCATTTGGAAGGGTGAATATGTGGAGATACTGAAGCTCCTTCACCGTGAGGTCAGGTCCAAGGAAGGTTCTAAGGAGGAGGAATATGAGTTGGCAAAACGCCCAAAAGTTCCACTGACTATTGAGAATTGGACGGCAGCTTTCTTGATTTATGCAAGCGTTTACTGTGCAGCGTTTCTATATTTAAATATATGGATGTGATCAGGAAGGCGCAGCTTACTGGAGGGGGGGTATGCTTGGGCCCAATATGACGAAGAATTTAGGGCTCGGATGGCATGGGATCCATAGGCAAAGTGGGGGGAGTTGGATACTGATCTCTGGCAGCATACGTTGGGGGCAGCCTCGGGGGGCAAAACTATTTTTACAGCTACTGGTTTGCCTTTAGTCTATCGCCCCTTTCAGGCTAAGCCCACCCGTGGCGGGGTGGGAAATAGTTAAAATGCACAGTCAGGAAATGGTGCATGCTGGGACTTTAATAAGGTGTCGTGCGTTAGGGAATACTGTAGATATAGGCATGAATGCTCAAACTGCGGTAGGCGACACCCTCTGTTTAAATGTTGGGGTCCCAAACCACCAGGTGGACAACAAGGGAGTCAGACAGGTTTAGGTGTTTCAGGATCAGCTCCACAGTTTCAAGGGGATCGGGGAGGTAGAGGAGCGCAAGGTTTTGGGCCTAAGGGCTCAGACACCGGTTAAGCTGCCACAATTACAACAGGCCCTCCAGGATTATGAGGATGAAGGTGTGAAGCAAAAACTTTTGGAGGGTTTTCAATTCGGATTCCGTTTGGGCTATTTGGGGCCAAGGCAAAGGCATTGGGCGGACAACCTGAAGTCTGCATCTGAACATAGTGCAGTGGTGAGAGAGAAATTGAGTAAAGAAGTGCGTGAAGGACGGATGGCAAGCCCTTTTCATGACTGGCCGATCCATGATTTGATAATTTCACCCATTGGAGTGGTGCCTAAAAAAGAGCAAGGGCAGTTCAGACTTATTCAACATTTTTCATGGCCGGAGGGGTCTTCTGTAAATGATTTCATTGATGGAGAGGCTGCTTCGGTATCATATTCCTCGGTTGACGTGGCCATGTCACTTGTTGTGACCGCGGGCGCAACTGCAGAGATGGCTAAGTGTGACATTAAGTCTGCTTTTAGGCTGCTTCCAGTCCATCCAGATGATTGGAGTCTTCTGGGTATCCATTTTGAAGGGAAATGGTACGTGGACAAAGCATTGCCGATGGGTTGCTCCATTTCATGTGCTCTATTTGAATGTTTCTTTACAAAGAAGGGGGTTAAACCCATGCAGTCACGGGGACCTGGGCACAATGTGATACATATAGAAGGGGTCCCCGTAGAGGAGAAAGGTGTATTGTAAATTACATACACAACAATTATTTAGAAATCACTAAAGAAAAATTTTTTAGTAAACAAATATCCGATTGGCATGTATTATTTAATGACCAATGGTTTGTGAATATCACGTGCAATACAAAACTTGTGTAAATTAAGGGCCCCAAAGGGGGGGAGAAAAGGGAAAGGGGAGGGTAGTGCTCGGGGAAGTGTAGAAAGGTTATGACACAGTTATAAAGAAGTAACAATACAAATTGGCACAGATTATCAAAGGATAATCAACATACACATGTCCCAAATCAGGACTAGAAATTGAAAAACACATATAAACATTGCATTTCAACGGTCACATCTGATTGTTAGAGAATTAAGGGGTGTGCCGGAATGACAAATTAAGGAAGAACAGTCGACGTTTCGACCCCTATCTATAGGCCAAATGGAGTCCTTTTACGGGGTCTTCATCAGGATGTCAAATTAGGGAAGGGAGATGGGGCCATTCTGTATAAAAAAAATTCAAACAAGTATTTAGCTACAATTCATAGGGAGGATGAAGAACATCACCCTATCTACAAGTTAGACACAGATGAAATAAATTAAATCTGATTTACCATGGTTGAAGACCCAAAAGGGATCAATACATAGGCGAAAGAACCACGCTGGACGTCGTGGTCGATCTGATAGGGTAGACGAATAATTAGGAGAAACACCAATCTGTAAGAGATGGAAAAATCTTACTATTTGGTATCTGCACTCAACATAACAGAGGACACTTAACCTGAGAGTGCATCTTATCACTTGTCCCAAGGTGCAGTACAACATTGAGAATACCCAGTTAGCTATGAAGGACTAATCTAGGCTACATGGAGAAAACAAAGATTTAGAATAATACCTAGGTCACTTTGATTGGGACCTATGGAGATTGATGGATGTACAGTCAACTTCTGTATACCTTTATTAATTAAGAAGATATATACATATTACCAATTGCGTAGGTAATTACAAGTGACCATCATGTATTTGAGATAGCAGGTGAAAGAGTACTCACAATTAGAAATGCGTGATTTGCCGTTGTAAAATCTGCTGGGGCTGTGAGTAGTGTGGTCTCAAAGTTACAATCAAATCCAGAAAAAATGTATTATTTCATTTCGACCTGGTAGAAGAGAGGATGTTTTAGAGGTCTACGCATAGATTTCTACATTATTGACAATATTAACTTGGAAGAAAAAAATCTTACTTGCACAGAATGGTGCATGATATCACCGTTCTGAAATCAGCTGGGGCTGTAGGTGGTATGGTCTTAAAGTGGCAATCAAATCCGGAAAGGATATAATCTTTCAACCTGGTGAAAGAGGAAGTTATTTTATATTTACCAAACACGGATTTCTACATTTACGACAGTCCAAATGGGACGAGAGGGTCTTACTTGCTCAAATGATTCCGCTCGCAAATTCGAGACGGCAGGTCAGCAAAACGGCGCCTGTCCGTGAAGTCTGTAAAGTCATATGTAGCGTGGAGCACCTTCGGAACGTTTTGTGCACAAGTAATCCGGTGATTTATCTGTGGCAAAATGAGACTAGTTTACTGTCAAGGCAAGGGTCCTGCGTGAATGGGAACGCAACTCATTATTGCAATATCAGAGCCACCATCCTAGAGGCCTTAAGGACAATCTACCGGTCGGACAATTCCTCCGAATCAGGAGGAACTGTTCCACAAGAGCCAACTATTTGAGAGAGTCCGAAATCTTGAGTGAACGTTTAGTCTCACGAGGATATCCAACACGGATGGTTAGACGAGCCAGGAAACGAGCCTGGTACAACCCACGAGATTCCCTTCTTAATCCTGAGACAATGCCTGGAACATCGGCTGATCGAATAATCTGCGTCACAACCTTTTCCACACGCAGTAATGATTTCAAAAAAATCATCAATCAAAACTGGCCTTTGGTCGCAGATGTGATCGCCCAGACGGAATTACCCCTACACTCATTTCAGAGAGCAAAAAACATTAGGGATATGGTGGTCCACTCCTATTTAGAGTCTGCAAGCCAACCCACTCTGACAACTCTTTGGAATTTCCCCCTGTTATCGGACACTACAGATGTGGTGCCTGCACGGCGTGCGACACTACCATCCAGACTAAATCATTTGCACATGGGGGCAGGACTTACCATTTAAAACACTACACGAATTGCAACACTACCGGAGTAATTTACATCATTCGGTGCCCCTGCAATCAATTATATGTAGAGCAAACTCAGCAGAAAATCAAAGCTCGCATTTCCTCACACTCCAGCAGATTGAGGTGCAAAGTGGCAGGGGCGCCCCTTGTTGAACATTGGGGAACAGCTGGTCACACTGTAACAGACCTACGTTGGTTTGTCATTGAGAAAGTAACGTTGGGTAGAAGAGGTGGTAACCTGCCAATAGTACTCAACACACGAGAGTCCAAATGGATGTCCCTTCTGGACTCCATTAAAAATGGTTTGAACGAACAAGACAGCAGCTTAGCCCAATTGGCAGCACTTGGCTAGTAGAAACACCCTGTTGTAATGTTTCAATCTTGAACTGTGACACTCTCATGTTGCAGGAGAATATAATGTTTCAATGCTGACTGATTCTAATTCAGTGATTAGGTCAAGGTTGCATAATGTTAAAATGGCTTGCTTTCTTTAAACTACTTTCATGAATTTTGTCACCAATTCAGAACATGTCTCTTCCATTTACGACCTTTTGTGATAAGAGTCGCATGGAACTTTGTTTGTGCATTTTTTAAGTGTTGCATTAATGCAGTAAATGGTTTTCAGCCTCTTGTACGAGAGCTGCACCATTGCGTGTATTTTTTGGTGATATTGTTGTCATCTTTCAATTATAATTGCCACTGACACTGCATAAAGGCATCTCAGAAACGTCCTTTCGAAATTCTAAATTTGAGCTGCCCAAAACGCATACTGATGCTGTTTAAACTTAGAGGCTCCCGATAGTAACTCTTCGAGCTCTATCGTTACGGAGTGTAGCTCCGCCCCAAACTCCGCGGAGCTCAGACTGCGGATTTCGCGTTCGGGTTGTGAGCTGCTGCTGCATTATGTAAGTACGTCCTAAGCGGCTTGAGACTTGCATCCTTTACCCCATTCACGCAGGACCCTTGCCTTGACAGTAAACTAGTCTCATTTTGCCACAGATAAATCACCGGATTACTTGTGCACAAAACGTTCCGAAGGTGCTCCACGCTACATATGACTTTACAGACTTCACGGACAGGCGCCGTTTTGCTGACCTGCCGTCTCGAATTTGCGAGCGGAATCATTTGAGCAAGTAAGACCCTCTCGTCCCATTTGGACTGTCGTAAATGTAGAAATCCGTGTTTGGTAAATATAAAATAACTTCCTCTTTCACCAGGTTGAAAGATTATATCCTTTCCGGATTTGATTGCCACTTTAAGACCATACCACCTACAGCCCCAGCTGATTTCAGAACGGTGATATCATGCACCATTCTGTGCAAGTAAGATTTTTTCTTCCAAGTTAATATTGTCAATAATGTAGAAATCTATGCGTAGACCTCTAAAACATCCTCTCTTCTACCAGGTCGAAATGAAATAATACATTTTTTCTGGATTTGATTGTAACTTTGAGACCACACTACTCACAGCCCCAGCAGATTTTACAACGGCAAATCACGCATTTCTAATTGTGAGTACTCTTTCACCTGCTATCTCAAATACATGATGGTCACTTGTAATTACCTACGCAATTGGTAATATGTATATATCTTCTTAATTAATAAAGGTATACAGAAGTTGACTGTACATCCATCAATCTCCATAGGTCCCAATCATAGTGACCTAGGTATTATTCTAAATCTTTGTTTTCTCCATGTAGCCTAGATTAGTCCTTCATAGCTAACTGGGTATTCTCAATGTTGTACTGCACCTTGGGACAAGTGATAAGATGCACTCTCAGGTTAAGTGTCCTCTGTTATGTTGAGTGCAGATACCAAATAGTAAGATTTTTCCATCTCTTACAGATTGGTGTTTCTCCTAATTATTCGTCTACCCTATCAGATCGACCACGACGTCCAGCGTGGTTCTTTCGCCTATGTATTGAACCCTTTTGGGTCTTCAACCATGGTAAATCAGATTTAATTTATTTCATCTGTGTCTAACTTGTAGATAGGGTGATGTTCTTCATCCTCCCTATGAATTGTAGCTAAATACTTGTTTGAATTTTTTTTATACAGAATGGCCCCATCTCCCTTCCCTAATTTGACGTCCTGATGAAGACCCCGTAAAAGGACTCCATTTGGCCTATAGATAGGGGTCGAAACGTCGACTGTTCTTCCTTAATTTGTCATTCCGGCACACCCCTTAATTCTCTAACAATCAGATGTGACCGCTGAAATGCAATGTTTATATGTGTTTTTCAATTTCTAGTCCTGATTTGGGACATGTGTATGTTGATTATCCATTGATAATCTGTGCCAATTTGTATTGTTACTTCTTTATAACTGTGTCATAACCTTTCTACACTTCCCCGAGCACTACCCTCCCCTTTCCCTTTTCTCCCCCCCTTTGGGGCCCTTAATTTACACAAGTTTTGTATTGCACGTGATATTCACAAACCATTGGTCATTAAATAATACATGCCAATCGGATATTTGTTTACTAAAATTTTTTCTTTAGTGATTTCTAAATAATTGTTGTGTATGTAATTTACAATACACCTTTCTCCTCTACGGGGACCCCTTCTATATGTATCACTATTTGAATGTTTCAGCACTTTTTTGCAGTGGCATTTCACCCACCACTCTGGTCATGTACTGGTAACGCACTATTTAGATGATTTCTTTTTTGTTGGTTCCCCGGGCTCCGCGGAGTGCCAGGCAGCTCTGGACACTTTCCATGGGCTCATGGAGGATTTGGGTGTGCCTTTGGCTCCTGAGAAAACAATGGGTCCTGCCACAGTGTTGTCATTCTTGGGCATTGAAATTGATTCAGGGGCAATGTGGGCTCGCTTGCCGGAGGATAAGAAACTGAAGATGCTAGAGTTGGTGAGTGGTATGTTGTCAAAAAACAGAAGGTGAAGGTGAAAGAGATTAAAGTTTTACTGGAGCACCTTAACTTTGCGTGCAGAGTGGTGAGAGCAGGAAGAACTTTTTGTAGAAGATTGGCCAGGGCTCTTTTCTGGGCAGCATTTGCCTCACCATCATGTAAGACTGTCTGCAGGTGTCAAAGAAGACTTGCGGATGTGGGCATTTTTCTTCACTTCCTTTAACGGTGTGCCATTGGTCAGAGATGCGGATTTTCAGTGGGATGTGCAGATGTTTTCAGATGCTGCAGGCAGCGCAGGTTTTGGCCTGTACTGGAATGGGAGTTGGTATGCGGAGCAATGGCCTGCAGATTGGTTGGATGGTGGGAGGAGTATCACATTTCTTGAGTTTTTTCCTTTACTGGTGGCCTTGACACTTTGGGGAAACGATCTAGCCCACAAAAAAGTCCTTTTCCGTGTTGACAACATGGCAGTGGTTGAGATTGTTAATCGGCAGTCGGCTAGAGATGAGCAGGTATTGAAATTGATGAGAGTCTTTGTGTTGGGTTGCTTGAAGCATGACATCACTTTTCGAGCCTTGCACATACCGGTGTGAACAATGACGTAGCGGATGCTTTGTCTCGTTCGCAGTGGGGGAGATTCCGTGGGCTGGCCAGGGAGGCGGACCGATCACAAACCCCAATGCCGATACACCTGTGGCACGTAGGCAACGTCGGGTATTACAACTGGTGGTAGCTTCTTTGTCTATGTCCACGCGTTCCGGTTATTCTTTGGCATGGAAGGTATTTTTGGAATCAGGCGCGTGCAGGCGTGAAGAGGTTTGGCGCCGTTCCGAGGATGTCATTCAGTTCATCCTAGACCTCATGGATAAGGGTCTTTCTAGAGTGACTATTGCAGGAAAGTTGGCAGGGATATCCTTCATGGGTAAGCTTTTTTGGGGCTATTCTCCTTCGGCTGGCGAGATTGGCAAACGAATGCTTGAGGGTTGGGCCAGGGAGCAGGGGGGTGCAAGGAGGTCTAGAGCTCCGTTATCTTGGCAGACACTGGTTCGTCTATTGGCGATTCTGCCCTCAGTTTGTAGAGACGATTTTGAAGTTTGTTTGTCCGCCATGCTGATGGCCTTCATGTTCTTTGGGGCTTTTCGAGTTTCGGAATTGTTGGGTTCTAAATCTAAGGGAGGAATTTGTTGGCGTGATGTTCTCTGTTCAGAAGAGGGGGTGCATGTGTGGCTTTCCAGCTCAAAGACTGATCAAAGGCAGTTGGGTAAAGGGGTGTGGTTGGAGGCACGTTCACCAAGAATTACATGTCCATTGCTGTTGGCTAACCGTTGGCGCATGCTCTTGGGGGGTTGCAATTGTGATCTGGTATTTCAGCATATTGATAAAGCGCCTTGACAGCATATCAACTGTGCATGGTTTTGCGTAAAGCTATGCAGCAGATTGGTTAGGATGGGGATCAATATGGTACACACTCTTTTAGGATCGGTGCTGCGACGGAAGCGTTTAATAGGGGTTGGTCTCAAGGGGACATCATGAGGTTGGGACGCTGGTCGTCTAACTGCTTTCAGCGATATGTGCGGAGCAATGCGGGGGAGGCGCATGCGTCATCCTCCTTTTCCTGAGTATTCATTGTCTTTTCTTTTACAGGTTCAGTTGCTGGGCCCCGTTGTGAATGTAAATGTAAATGTAGTTGAGCTTATATAGCGCACAGCTACCCGCAGTGGGTGTCCCGGCGCTTGCTTAGGGAACCCGTCCTGTTATTCCCCTGTGTGATAGCCCCAGCAGGTATCCACAAGGTGAAAGTCAGGCATCCCGCCGCGAGGGGCCGTTGTGGAGATTAAGCAAGCTATTGCCCAGAGTCGCAGAGTGTGAACCCGTGAGTCGAGAAGGCACCGGAGCGAGAATTATCGAGTCTGTTGAATTTTTAGTCCAAGACCTGCCGAGGCGGGGAATTGAACCCTGGTCCAGGACCGATCTCAGCTTCAGGGTCTGCCGCCTCTAACCCCTGAGCCACACTTCTCGTGAAGTGGTGACGATTTGGATAGTGGGGCATAGTGGGGCATTCGTTCGTCAAATGGGCACGGGTTCAGGCTGCTCAAAGGTATTTTGGGGAAATGTTGGGTTTCAATGACAAAATGTTCAATATTGTTTGGAAAGGTAAAGGGGGGATGCTTTGGAGGGAGCTGGTTCCATGTCTTAATACAGGAGTGGTTGGGGGTTGCTGTCCGGATATTTTAGTCATCCACTTGGGAGGAAATGATCTTTGTGCTACTAAGGGAGTTGTTTTGTTGCGAGCAATTAAGAGGGACTTAGCTGTTATTAAAGAGCGCTGGGCTGGTTGCCATGTTTTTTGGCCGGAATTGATTCCGCGTAGGATTTGGAGAGGCGCAGTGAATCCTCGTGCGATTGATAGGGCCAGGAAGAAGGTGAATGCTGAGGTTTCCAGATTCTGCCGTCAGCTGGCTTTTGGAAGAGTGTCTCATAGAGAGATACGATTTGAGTTGGTCGAATTCTTTAGGAACGATGGAGTTCACTTATCCAGAGTAGGTATGGACCTGTATTTGTTAGAATTGAGAGAAGTCTTGGCTAGGTCTTTGACCGTCCGGAGGTGAGTAATATTCAGGCCCCTTCCTTCTTCCTACTGGGGGGGCAGAAAGGGGGGGGTAGTGTTGCTCCACCCCCCCCCCCCCACCTTCCTGGGTGGCTGGGTCTAGTTGTTTCGGGGCAGTTTGTGTCAGATTTTAGTGATTAATGGTCAGGTTGGTGCTATCGACAAGTAAAGGATAAGTTGGTCATTGGTTGACCGTTTATACGTTTTGGGGGTTTGACAGAGGTGAAGGGGCAGGCATGTGATTGGTTAATGGAGGGCATGATATTTATAAGTTATTGGGGTTGATATGATGACGTAATGTTTATATTGATGATGTAATGTTTTATAATGTTGTTGTAATGTTTGAAACGTTGTATTATATGGGTGGGGGAGGGGCTATTGAAATTTTAGGGGAGGGGGCGGGGTCAGGGTTAATTAATTATTTAGTGAGGTTTAGTTTTGGAAGGCTTTTGCCAAGGTTTATTTAATTTGTGATGCGCACCTGTTCCTAATAAAGCAGCCTTTTCTTTCCACACCCAGAAATTTTCTTGCTCTGCATTTATCCCCCCCCCTCGCCCTCCCTCCCAAGGGGGCTTGGGGGGTCAGCAGACCGTAGGGAGGTCCCCCCCCCGGGCGATTTGGGAGGGCTGCGGGGGGGGGGTCTGGGTGATTTTGCAGGAAAAACATTCCAGAATTTTTGTTGGGCTGCTTTCTAGTAGTTTTTGGCAGCCCAAATTATAAAGTCTTTTGTCCCCTCCTCCCAGCCACCATTTTAGGTTTGGTGACCTGGTGGCTGGGAGGTTAGATAGCAATTTTTGTACCTCCCTCCCAAAAAAAATTTCTTTAGTTCTGCTTGTTTTTTTCCCCCATTATTTGGGTGGTTCTCCTAATTTTCCTTCGCTTTTTCTTCTTTGGTTCCCCTTTCCTTTTTACATTTGGCAGTTTTTGTTTGGAGCACAGTTGCAGGGGTTTTTCTGTTGTACTTTGTCGCTTGGAGCAGGTGCAGTGTGGGGTCTAGTTGTTTCGGGGCAGTTTGTGTCAGATTTTAGTGATTAATGGTCAGGTTGGTGTTATCGACAAGGAAAAGATAAGTTGGTCATTGGTTGACCGTTTATACGTTTTCGGGGTTTGACAGAGGTGAAGGGGCAGGCATGTGATTGGTTAATGGAGGGCATGGTATTTATAAGTTATTGGGGTTGATATGATGACGTAATGTTTATATTGATGATGTAATGTTTTATAATGTTGTAGTAATGTTTGAAATGTTGTATTATATGGGTGGGGGAGGGGCTATTGAAATTTTAGGGGAGGGGGTTGGGGGCGGGATCAGGCTTAATTAATTATTTAGTGAGGTTTAGTTTTTTTTTTTTTTGGAAATGTCTTTTTATTGTTGCATCATGCGGATCATCAATAAAAGCATTACGCCATCACGGGGGAGCGTCAACATTCCGCACCCCCCGTATTATGCGCAACTTTTGGAACACATCAATCCATGGCAGTTATCATGACATAATCAATTTGTGTTTTGTCTTTTCACCCCGAACCCCCCCCCCAACCTCCATGTAAACACCCCCGGGCAACTGAGAGACCACCATTCGAGGCCCCCCTTCCCGCCCTCTGCCCCCCCCCCTCCCCCCCCCCAAGCAGCTCGCCCTCTTTACCTCCACTCTACCACCCAATCCCCATGCCCTCCTCACTCCTCAAGGCATGTGTCGTGAACATGTGTCGTCTCATCACCCCAGTCCTTCCAGGTCCAACAGGTTCAGACCAGTCACACATGAGACCACCCCAGTGATCAATTTCGCCCCCCGCATTCCCCCCCCCCACCGGTTCACCCCCCTACTCGAGACCGTGATAGTGCCGCCACTTGGCCCAGATTTTGCGGAATTTTCTCGGGCATCCCCGCGCTTTATACGTAACCCTTTCAGCCGCCATGTACATGTCCAGGCCACGCCTCCAGTCATCCAAATTGGGCCTTCCTGGCGCCCCCCACAGTCTCGCTATATCTCTTTTGGCTACTACCAACGCCAGCAACAAAAAGATGAGTGAGTGCCGCGTGACATCCACCTCAGTCGACATGCCCAGGAGTGCCAGCCTGGGGTCCCTGGGAATGTCCACCTCCAATACCGCTGACAATTCAGTGAAGACCTCATTCCAATATTCCTGGACCACGGAACAACCCCAAATGATGTGGAAGAAATCACCCAGTGGATGTTGGCATCTTAGGCAGGAGGCATTAGTAGCCCTCCCCATCCGGAAGAGTCTTGCCCTGTCAAAGTAGGCCCGGTGTAGAACCTTGAATTGGATGAGGCGAAGCCTCGACTTTATGGCCACTTCTCTAGGGTGCATGAGGATGAGCTCCCAATCCAGGTTTTCTAGTGTGCCTACATCACCCTCCCATCTCTCCCTCAGAGCCTGTAAGTCTCCCAGCGTATTGTTTGTCAGTGTTTTATATGTCATGGACACCGCCCCCCTGTGTATCTGTTCCTGGAGCAGGCGCCCCTCGAGTGGCGCATATTGGGGAATGTCAGTAAGGGAGATGTTTTGTGCCCCCCACGCATGCCGTAATTGTAAGTATCTGAAGTATTGGGTGTTATGGAGGCCAAAATCCTGCTGTAGCGCCTGAAAGGTCTTTAGCTCCCCCCTTGCTATGACATCCCCGATCGTGGAGATGCCAATGTCATCCCACTTTTTGAATCCCCGTAGTTTGTGCAGCTCGGCCAGCCAGCTACACGACCACAGGGGGGTTTGACGGGTGGGTCTTTCCTGCCATCCCATTTTTACCGTGGCTCTACGCCATGCTGTCAGGGTAATTCTAGTCGCCGGGAGAAGCGTACGTCCTCCCTTCCCTCCGTAGAGGAAGTGGAGCACCGTCTTAGCGCCCCATTTGGATTTTTCCAGTGCATAAGTGGGATGGTCTGCAGGGGCATGTATCCACTCATTAATGGGGGCCAGGTGTTCAGCCCAGTAGTATGCCTCCAAATTAGGGAGCGAGATTCCCCCGCTGTACTGGTGGCGCTGCAGGGTCGTGAGTGCCACTCGGGGTTGTTTCCCCAGCCACAAGAAGGAGCGGAGGTCAGCGTGGATTTTCGGTATAGTTGGAGTTGGCAGAGGGTAATATTCGTTTTGGAGGGCATATAAGAACTTCGGCAAGAGGATCATTTTATATAGGGCGGCCCTGCCCAGGATGGTGAGTGGAAGCTGTCTCCACCTGTCCATCTCCGTCTTCGCTGCCACCAGAACCCTGTCTATGTTATCTGTATATGATCGACGTGCATCTCGGGTGATAAAGACCCCTAGATATCGGAAGCCTTCTGTGGTGTGTAGGAGGTGGTCGGGCAGGCACTCCCCCCTAGGGGCCCCTTGCGGGTCATACATGACCGATTTGTGCCAGTTAATTGTATGTCCAGCTACTGCCCCGAAGTCCCCCAATTCCTTAAATAGCGCAGGGATAGTCCTAGCCGGGTCCGTGATATACAGCAGAACGTCGTCCGCGTAAAGGGAGATCTTCTCCTGTTCCGCGGCCGACTCCCCCCAGTGAAACCCCACCACATCCCGGTTATGCCGAATGCGGATCGCCAGGATCTCAATCGTGAGGGTGAAAAGGAGCGGGGAGAGCGGGCACCCCTGCCGTGTCCCCCGCTCTATCGCAAACTCCCTGGAGAGCCTTCCATTGACCCGCACCCTCGCCCTGGGGTTCGAATATAGCAGCTTCACCCAGCCTAAAAACTTGGGCCCCATCCCAAAGCGTTCAAGGGTGCCCATCAGGAAGGGCCAATGCACCGCGTCGAACGCTTTCTCTGCGTCCAAGGAGAGGAACCAGTGGGGTTCATCCCTGTCACAAACTTCCTGGAGCCAATTGTGAGTACGCCGTAGGTTGAGTTTGGTGGCCCTGTCCGGGAGGAACCCAGATTGGTCTGGGTGCACTAGATCTGTAATGACCTGCCGCAAGCGTCACGCCAAAATGGTGGCCAAAAGTTTGGTCTCAATATTAAGGAGAGAAATCGGACGATAGGAGGAGCACTCCTCCCTGGGTTTATTTTCCTTGTAAATCGGGACTATGGTGGCTAGGGTCAAATCTGGCGGGAGACGCCCGGCGTCAAACGCCTCGACAAACAATCCCCTCAGGTGGCGGGAGAGGAGGTCCCCCGTCCGTTTGAAAAACTCCGCCGGGAAACCGTTTGGGCCCGGCGCCTTCCCGGGCTTCAATAGCGCTAACGCCTCCGTGATTTCGTCGAGGGATAGGTCGGCTTCCAGGGCCTCGCTGTCTTCGGGGGTCAACTGTGGGACCTCTATATCACCCAGGAACGCCTGCACTACCTCCGCGTCCCCGAGGTCTCTAGCCCTATAAAAGTCTTCGAAGTAGGCCGCAAAGGCCTCCACTATGGAGTCATCCATGGATGCCCGCGCGCCCCCGGGGAGTCCGATCCCGTCCACCCACCTGGCCGCCCTCTCCCGCCTACTTAGCCAGGCCATAAGTTTCCCTGATTTGTCGCCCACATCATAGAGACGGTGGAGGGTGGCCAGGGCCTGCGTGCGTGCCTCATTCGTGGTTAATTCCTTGTAAATTTTTTGAGCATCTAACAGTTTCCTAAGGTCTACCTCCCTCTTTGACCTGTGGTATTCGGCCTCCAGAGTCAGTATGGTCGCCTCTTCAGTTGCTATAGCCTCATTACGTTTCCTCCTCGCCTCACCCACCCTGGATTGGAATCGATCCCGCAGGACTGTTTTCATGGCCTCCCACAGTGTAACCCTAGACTGTACCGAGCCCTCATTCTCTGCCACAAACACTCGGATATCTGCTCTGATACCACCCAGAATCTCAGGAGTCTGTATGTCCCATGCCGACATATGCCAGTGAGGCCGTCCTCTCCCACCACCTCGTCCTATGTGTGCGAACAGTGGGGAGTGGTCTGATATGCCCCTCGCCCTATACTCTGCCTGGTCCTCCAATGATAGTTCCTGCCTCGAGGTGAAGATATAATCCAATCTTGAAAAAACTTTGTGTGCCCCGGAGAAAAAAGAATAACCGGCCTGCGCTGGGTGGAGCCACCTCCAAACATCAGTGAGGCCGAGTGTGTTCATCTGGCGTGCAAGCGCCGTGTCTGCTGTTACTGTGTGGGAGCTGCTAGACCTATCTCGTGCCGTGCACATCACATCATTGAAATCCCCCCCTATGATTTGCACCGTGTCGGCCGTGTCCAGTAGTATGTTGGTGACCTCCTGCATTGTGCGTGCCTGAAGCTTGGGTGGGGCATAAACCGACAGCAGCGTATACCCACGTCTCCGCCAGGTCCCCTGCACCCCTGCAAATGTTCCCTGTGGATCCAACCATGTGCGCGTTACAGTGAAAGGGGTCGTTTTTCTAATGAGTATGGCCGTGCCCCGTGAGTCCATGGTGTACCCCGCATGTGCTAGAACTACGTATTGGCCTCGTGCCAAGAAAGCGCATCTGTTCCCCCTCAAATGTGTTTCCTGAAGGAAGATAATGTCTGGCGCTGCGCGTTTAATGTAGGCTGTGACCAGGCCCCTCTTAATTTTGGAGCCCAGGCCGTTCACGTTCCACGTGAGCGCCTTCACCCCGGGGCCGTCTCGGGTCGGTCCAGTTAGTGTACCTGCCATTGTGTTGCTCGGTGATCATCCAAGGCCGGGCCCCGGGGCCCGGATGGTAGTAAGTGTGACCCTCCCCGACTCCGCTGCTTGGTGGCCTGTCTCCCTCCCTTCCCAACATCCCAACACCCCAACATGAGGTAAACTGTAACCAAACCCCTTCCCGCACCCCCCACCCCACCTCCCTCCCCTTCCAGTTGCATCCCCATCCGGGTCTCAACTATCCGTGGGAGAAGGCCTGTCGCCCTCCCACACATCCCACCCTCAATCAACAGTAACCAGTGTTAAGAACACAGAAAACAGTAGTGGGGGTGTGCCAACTTGCTTGCTCCGTGTCGCCGAGCCGCCATCTTTTCCCGTTCCCAGTACACCACAGTTCACGAATGTGAGTCTTGTGTGTCCACTTGGCCCTCACGGCCTGTAGAGTCTTGTTCCAGTTGCTGGATTTCCTTAGCCAGAGGGTGTAACGAGTCACTCCTTGTGTCTTCCCCCTCCTCCCCGGATGCTCGGCCTTCCGATTCCTCCGCATCTTCTTCTTCTGAGCGGATTCCATTTCTCAGGCCACCCCTTCTCGAGCTCGCCACTGAATCGGTACCTGGAGACGCCGATCTGCCTCGTCTCTCGTTCTGGAGGTTCCTCGTCCTGTATGGGGTCCCCTGCGTCTTGTTCTGTGTCCTCCTCAATCTTCGACGCTGTGGCTTCGGTCTCTCCCACACCGGTCGTTCCCGTAGTTCCCGGTCGAGCGCCGCCCGGCCCGCCGCCTCTCTGCTGGTCAGGATAGGGCGCTCTTCAAGCCATTGCCATGCGTCGTCCGGGTGTGGGAAGAAGATGGCCTTGCCCTGATAGATGACCTTGAGCTTGGCCGGGAAGAGGAGCATATATTGAATGCTGAGGGATCTCAGTTTGGCTTTTACGGCGTCGAAGGAGCGGCGCTGTTTCGAGACCTCCTGACTGTAGTCCGGGAAAATCATGATGGCGGTATTTTCGAAGCGGATCTCACCCATAGCCCTGGCTTCTCGTAAGATCAGATCCCGATCCGCGAAGTTTAGGAATCGCGCTATGACCGGTCGTGGTCTCGCGCCCTCCGGTGGCTTGGCCAGTAGCGCCCTGTGCGCCCTCTCTATGATAAAGCACGAGGAGAATCGTGCCGTCGGGAAGGTTTTTTTGAGCCAGTCCAGGAGGAAGGTGATCATGCTCCTTTCCTCAATCCCTTCTCTAAATCCCACAAAGCGTAGGTTGTTCCGTCTCGACCTATTTTCAGCGTCGTCCACCTTCCATAGGAGTTGGCGGTGGGAGGCCTGGAGCTCCGCCATGTCCTTCTTAAGTTCAGAGACCGACTTGTCATTATCCGTCAACCTCGACTCAGCCACCGTGACCCTGTCTGTCAAGTTCCGAAAGTCCTGGCGCAGCAGTGTTACCTCGGACCCTACCTCCCCTATCTTAGTTTCCAGGGCCGCTCGTGAGGCTTGGATATCCGTTCTCGACGCCTGTATGGCCTCCAATAGCATGTTGGTGTCATTGCGTGCGCCAGAGTGAGAGGGTTGCGGGTCCACCGTAGGTCGCGGTGCTGCGAAATTGTCCATTGGGCCCTTGCTCGCCGTTTTGGGCAATGTCTCGTTCTTGCCCATACCTGTGTCTTCTGGGGGCCGGACGCCGCTGGGCCAGATCTCCGCTCTGCTGTGCCACCCCTGTGATCGGACGTGCGTCTGAGGCAGAGGCAGAGCTACAGTGCAACCGGGCAGTTCCCTTGGGCAGCCTCCCTATGGACTCTGTGACCATGCACACAACTTGTCTCGGGTGCGGCAGCCGGGCAGTGGTCTCCCTACCGTGTCTCTGGAGGAGCCTTCTCTCCCCCTAGCCCGGGTCTCAGGGCACAGGCACCGGCAACAGAGCGCCGTGGTTGGGTGGGCCGAGGCGTCGGTCAGCCGCTCCTCTTTCCCCTCAGGGAGGTGCCGGTTTCTGGACTACGGGGCCCGATCCACTCACTCCCAGTGGGCCCCTGAGACCCTGTGTGGCTCGATCGCCTGTCTCTTCGGCGAGACGTACTATGCTACCTCCACGCTGGTGTGGCACCTCCGTCGTACCCCCTCTTCCCCCAATGCCAGGCCAATCTGGGCACACCTCCAGGATGTGTGGCCCGCTGTCTCTCCGCACTGGGGCCGGGGTGAACTCCGAAGGGGGCCCCGCACCTCCACTCGCTGGTCCTGGGAAGCCAGGGGGGTACTCCCCAGCCCGGGCCTCGTGTGCGGCCCCCCCCGGGAGTCTCACCGTCCCTGTGTTGCAGGCTCAGGCGGTGCAGTGTTGGTAGCAGGGGGGTCGCGGCGCCCTCCAAGCACTCCCGAACCGGGATGGGCCGCAGGGTCTCCGGGGCAGCACAAGCAGTCCTTCCCCCTCCAGGCAGGCCTCAGTGGTCTTCCGCGGCTTGATAGCTGTCCCGCCTTCGTCATTCAGCGCGCGGCCGCCATATTGGTAAAGGCGGGCGCCGCTTCTGTAGTCGATCCCCGGGTCAGGTGCCAGGCGTAGGCGGATCTCTCACCTCCGCATCAGGCTCGCCGCCGCTTCGTCTCCGTGCCCTGTCCCAGCTGCTGCACGGTGGTGGGATCGATGTGGGGATCTCTCCTGGGTCAGCACAGTACCGCCATGGCGGCCGCCATCTTGGGTAGGTGGTCTGCAGTCACCTCCGTCTCTCTCCCGTTGTCCGGCGGAGACGGCGCGCGACCTTCCGCCCGGCTGGTGTCCACCCTGGCAAGCCTCCAGCAGCCCGCGAGAAGAGTCCTCTGGACCGCCGGCTCTCGGCGCACGCCGCTCCCTCCAGGTGCCTAGGCCGCCATCTCGGGCTCCGGGGGGCAGTGGTGTCTGCTCTACACACCAGAGCTAGACGAGGCAGACTCCGTTTCGGGACCACCGCGGCTCGTATCAGGTCGGTGGGTACCAGTTCCGTACTGTTGGATGGCTTTTCTGGGTCTTGGGGGATATTGAATGTCGGATAATGTGCAGGCTCGGCCGGAGCTCTATGCAGGCACGTCTAGTCGGCCATGTTGCTGGCCACGCCTCCCTAGTGAGGTTTAGTTTTGGAAGGCTTTTGCCAAGGTTTATTTAATTTGTGATGCGCACCTGTTCCTAATAAAGCGGCCTTTTTCACACAAATTTTCTTGGTCGCCATTTATCCCCCTCCCTCCCCCCCCCCCCATTGCCCTCCCTCCCAACCATTATTTTCAGCCGGAAATACACAGCATTAGCAGTTTTTGTTAACAGTGTAGGGATTGGTTCAGGACTAGTTTAAAATGCATGAAATACGTGGGGTACACTTACAAAAATCGTCTGCACGGCTTTCTGGCATTGCTGAGGTCAGTGAGTACATGACGGAGCTTGCGCCTTTTTGTAGCATTTGAGATTATAAGAATACTTGTTTGGTACAGAAGCCAAACGTAATTTATATAGCCCAGCTTTGGCTTAGATATCAATGGATAATTCACAGCATTATTGATGTAATTTGATTAAGAAAATGCATTCAATAGTTGGACTCACAGAAAGATTTCCTTTTTGGAAGTATGGTGCAGGAAATATATTTTTTCTTGAATAGAATGAAACCGTTCCGTATTGATCCTCATTTTAACTACAGCTTTCAAATATGTAGATTAAGCTATTAGTGCTGAATTATATCTTAATCTATTTCGTTACTTGGAATAATTAAATCTAGGAATAGTTCTGATCTTTGGAAATTGGCTGATGAATAGGGTTCTCCAGTTGGATTCATTTAAATTTCTATCTCTTCTCGCCATGAATGTTTCTATACATATTTTACATATTGTACAAGGTGGAAACAAATTTGGTGATTTATGTGTTCACTCTGCTTTGCAGATTACACCTAATGGACTTACACCTTAAATACATACTGAAACTGAACCTGCTTAGGATTCTATTGTGCTACAAATCCTTTATTTCGATTTCTTGAAGACTTCTTGATTATTGGAGATTTAATTTCAAGTGAGTGGATGTTTTAATTAATTGGCCAGAACTTAATATGATCTGTGTGAATATCTGATAATTGGATGTATCCAAATAAATGACAATGAGAAACAGGTTTCAATTTGTTTGTTGCTAGCAATTATATGATTGCACTATTAATATTTTTTAATAAGGAAATGAACTTGTTGGTCTTTTGCTCTTTTTAGAATGTATATAGGTAGGGAGTCTGAAGTCATAGTTTGATTAATGTTGTGATTAAATTGTGACTGTATATCTTATAAAAAACAATTGTGTTTATGTATATAGGTTTATTGGTATATTCTTTGAATTTTACAGCCCTGATGAAGTCCTGTTGAATGAAACGCTTTGGCTGGGCTACTGTACGCTTATAAAAATTACTTCAATAAAGTGGATTTGAATGCAGATGAACAAGATTTCTTGATGAATGGAACTGAATACATTGGATTAAAGCATTTTATTGTACTTACAATAGAATAATACATACTGAAATAACATGCTCTGTTTCATGTTTACTTATTAGATGTTTATATCATTAGTGACTTCAAAGCAGTGGATCAAGAAAAGTAGAGCATTGGAGATCAATACATGGATTATAAACATTTACTTGTGCAACGTCAGATGGCCTACACTGCTAACATTAAATATTTGCTACCTTAGATGGATTAGTGCGGAATTGCGATGGTCTCGATAGAAAATGTAACTTACACTACACAAAAAAATATATAAAAAAATGGGGATCCCCAGAGAAACAGTTTTAATTGGAATGATATATTCCCCTACCTTGTTGATCTTAATAAGCAAAAATGCTTGCTCCTGATGAGCTACCGCTAATTCCTCCCTAAATTTGGTGATGACTTGAGCCATTGCCTGCAATTCACTGACATGCGAATCCACACTATGTTAGTGAGACATAGCAATCGGTCATGAACGTAAAAAAAATACAATTATTGGATTACTTAAAATAAGCTCAAACTTTCAAATTGGAATTTATGGTTCTATATAGTACAATAACCAGGAAATGCCAACCTGGAAGGATGAGGACTTGGGAGTGAAGGAGAAAAGTAGGTATGCTGTGTAACTCCGGGCTGTTATGCAAGGAGGTACATCAGCCTAATCCCAAACATCGAGGTTTATGGTTGCCAGTCAGAGGCTTCCAGCTCTCCATGTGTCAGGATCAATGATGAGATGCAGAAGCGCAAGGACCATCCCTTCCACCCAGGAGGAGCAAGCAGGGCACGGAGAGAAGAAGAAAAAAAACATCACAAACAGCAATGAAACAGAGTGAGAGACTCCTAACCTGAACTACTAAACATACCAGCATTGGGAAGAAAAATAAGAAAAACCCAAAAGTGCTGGATATGAGACAGGTGATGAAATACACGAAAGTAAATACTTGCATCACACTGACATTGCTAGGTGTTTGTGCAGCTTCTGTCAACTTTGCATCTGACATCACCGCACCAACACCAAGTAAGTGCTGGCATGTTGGTTCCTTCACAGCACATATGTTCAGTGTCGCCACATTAGTACTGTTCCCTTCCTGCTCAAACAGGTCCTATTTGAGTAAATCCTGAAAGCCTGTACCCCTGCCCTGAGCATCAGACTGTGTATGAAACTACTACCCTGACTAATTTTGCCCCTAGCATCATGCTAATCATCACACTAAACTAGTGTGTGCATAAGCCTTGGCCCTGTCCCTGGCAATGCAAAGTTCCAGAAACTGTCCTTTGATCTGGAGGCCTCACCAAGTGGGCTCTCTTAATCAATCAATCAATCAATCAATCACGGGTTTGTTAAGCACGACTACTCAACGACTACTGCGGGTGAGGTTTTTGTTTCGGCATAGAGTGCGTTGCCGTAGTCTAATCTGCTGGTGATGAGGGCGTGGGTGACGGTTTTTCTATGCTCAAGGGGGATCCATTTGAAGGTCTTACGTAGGAGGCAGAGGATGTGTAAGCAGGAGGATGTGACGAAGTTCATCTGTCGGTCCATTTTGAGCTCGGAGTCTAGGAAGATTCCAAGGTTGCATGCATGGTGTGTGGGGGTGAGTGGGCTACCGAGGGCGGTGTCGTTCCAGGCATCGAGATGTGGGCCCGTGATGAGTACTTCTGTTTTGTCGGTGTTGGGCTGTAGGCAGCTGCTTTTCATCCAATTGGCGACAGGTTCCATGATTTCTTGGAAGTTGTGTTTGGTAGTGTTGGCTTTGTTGGATAGGAAGAGAATGAGTTGTGTGTCGTCTGCGTATGAAACAATGTTACCTCCGTAGTTTCTGACGATGTGGGCGAGAGGAGCCATGTAGACATTGAAGTACGTTGGGCTGAGGGAGGAGCCCTGGGGGACTCCTCAGGTGGTAGGTGTAGGGTCCGAGAGGAAAGGGGGGAGTCTGAACCGCTGCGTTGTGCCGGAGAGTAAAGAGTAGATCCAGTCTAGGGCTTTGTCCCGGATATCTGTGTTGTGGAGTCTGCGTATTAGGATGCAGTGGGATACCGTGTTGAATGCCGCTGAGAGGTCGAGGAGGATGAGGGCTACTGTTTCTCCTTTGTCCAGTAGGGAGCGGATGTCGTCTGTTGTGGTGAGGAGGGCGGTTTCTGTGCTGTGGACTACTGTGACTACTGTCTACTGTGGACTATTGTCCATGCCTTGGGTGCATCACACTAAGCGGTGGTGGCATTGTGCCATGTACTTTGAATCTTCAGTATGACCAGACTTTTTTCTCTGTATTAGGGAGAGGCAAGCCTACCAGCTTCCCTGATGTAAAGTTCCTCTGTTATGTGAAACAAAAAAACCTTGAGCTGGCATCTCATGTACTCTGTATGTGTCTGCATACTTGAAGCTACTGGTATCCATTTTCAATGCCCCCGCTTTTAACATGGCATAGGTTGGAGGATGAAGACAGCTTCCCTCAGACAATGGAACTATATTACTTACATCCCTATAGCTGAAGGCTGGAGACCCAGACACTGAAGGGTGAGAGGATGAAGACATGGCAAGCTTTATTAATTAAGTGAATTTCTTGTTAGCTACCAAAGGGCTACAGATTAGTCCTTCTGAGCACTACCATGTGGCAGATGGTAGGGATGAAGTGTGGGACTGCAGTTTGTGTTGTATCAAAGCGAGGACATTTGCTTTTTGGTCTGAATTATTTTGTGTGCAAATGTGCTCTTTGTGAAAGGCTCTTGTGCCATCATGACACAAGTTAGCCAGTGGCCGAAGTGGACTGATCCATTGCCCTAGTTGTATGCTGTAGAATGCAGAACAAAAATATGAAGTACACAATAACAAATCTTTGGATGATGAGGACAGGCTGAAAGCCCTTATAAGAACAAATATTAAACATATACTTTTAGTAAAATCAAAAGGCCTTAGTTAAAGCCAAACTTTAAAACAAAACCCTCAGTTCTATCAATTATCTTAGACAAACAACTCCAGAACGTCTGGGCAAAAGTCACATCACCTTTCATTCCTACATCTCATCCGATAAAAAACAGTATCCACTTGTGCTGGTGAGCCTGTTGCACAAGACAGGAATAGACCAAAACTGTGACCATATAAAAACCACATTGTTAGGAAATTGACTTCACAGATTAACAGTTTTGGCCCAATCCGTTACCATTTGACAAGCTCACCCCAAGAAGTAGACCATCATTTTTATCAATAGAAGTTAAGTGACAACATATGTGAGGATTTGTACTCATCCAGAAACTTTATGTCACCGAAATGATAGAAAAGAAAATGTTACTTATACTGTAAGCATCTGTTTATGGCATGTAGTGCTGGAGATTCACATGCTCTGCATACTCTTGCCACCTAGTGTTGGTCTAGGAGGTTTGCAAGTCGTTTTTCTTTAAAGCAGTCTTTAATGTCATGAGATGCCCTGTGACTCCTCCCTTAGCTGGCAATGAGCATGGGTACTGTTAGAAGGTGGTTCTGACCATCTGAGCCACCCGAGTTTTTAGCTTTTTGAACACCTAACTGTTGAGCTTTTACTGTCGCAGAGCCTCATAAGCTGGGACTCACCCACAGTGAACTCATGATGAAAGAGACTACATGTGGATTTTACTAATGTCCTCCTGGTGAGAGTAGGCTGCTGTACTACAGCCAGAGTAGGGGGCACTGGGCTGGTTACAAGCAGACACGTGTGTACATGCGGGTGCACATGTGTAGGGGCTGGGCGGGGGAGATCCCTGGTGTGTGCAGCCGAGGAGCAAGTACAGATAGAATGGTGTGGCGGGGATTATGCAGAGTTGGGTGGTGAGATGGAATAAGCTTTATACTATGGGATGACACATGTAAGGGAAAGTCAGTGTGCTTTACTGTTTTCACTGAAGGAACACTCCATTATTCTCCTATGAAGATGGGGACCACATGGGGTAATTTTCCTTCCCTAGGGCCTACAACTTCCAGACACGCACCTAAGTTCACTGTAAGTTGTGTGAAAAGATGTATTCTGCTGAGTCCAAAGCCATATCTGTACTGCTTATGGGTCATCCAGAAATGTCATATTCCTCTGACTCAGCTCATAACCAGAGCCTGGCTGGGTGTGACCCTGCCAGGCTGTATTATTGACCTTCTTCCCCAAGCTGTAGCATCAGTGGCCTAGCCCTTCACTGGAAGCATTCCAAGGGCGAAGGTTTCCTCTCCAAGAGGGAGAGATGGTGGGTGGAGCTGCAGGTTATCCATCAGCAGCTGTCACCTGGTGCCAGGCACCAAGCTGCTCTGGAGAGAAGGCAGCAAGGGTAAGGGGGCTTTTCAGAGACCATGTGGCATGAGACCACTGGATGACGCCTTTTTGAACTATCCCAGAGGCCTGTGCGGGAAGGACGGAGCGGGGCAGAGAGGTGATGTGTCGCTACAGGATAGGGCAGCAGAGCCTTCTGGCACTGGAGCCTGGCGCCATGGGCAGTAGGAAGAAAGAACCCCCTGACTGTCCCAGGACCCTGGATTGCGCCAAAAGTGGAGTCCAGGACCAGGTGAAGGAGAAGAGAGGCCCAAGAGAAGAGCCAGGTGAAAGGCTGGCGCAGGGAGCCAGTGAAGACAGCTCCCTGCTGAGTTTACCCTCTTTGAGATCAGGATGCGGTCAGAAAGTGCTCACAGTGGCTGGGGCGGTCCACCAGGAGCAAGAAGAGGCCAAGAAGGTGAGAATCGGTCCCCTGGGGGCTGAGATATGCCCCCAGAAGGTAGGTGACCTTTGACCTCTACTGGGACCGACGATGAAGCGTGTGGGGCTCCACCGCCAGTCTTAGATGTGCCCCCGGGGTGGGTCAGGTCTCGGGGACTGCCCTCAGAAGAAGAGGAAGTTGGGGAGCGTTGTTGCGCTCCCCGTGAAGATACCCAGGAGGGGGCCAGGAGCCTACCCTGGCCCATGACGAGGAAGAAGTCGGGGAGCTCCGTCGCGCTCCCTGTGAAGGGACCTAGTGGGTGACAGGAGCCTACCCTTGCCCCCGAAGAAGCGGAAGACGGGAAGCCCCGTCGCACCCCCGTGAAGTGATTCCCCGGTCCCCCGACTCCGGGCCCGGCAAAAATACAGCCGGGGAGCACCGTTGCACTTCCTGTGAAGAGTTCTGGGGCCCGGGACCCCCAACTCCGGACCCCGGTTGCTGCCGTATGGAGCAGGGAGTGCTGTCGCACTCCCCCGAGCGAGCGAGTGAAGCCGAAGCCGAACCCCCTGAAGAACTCCCAGGGGCCCTGGACACCCAACTCCGGGCCCCAATGATGGCAAGATGAGGGGACAATGCCGCCGCACTGACTCGTAGCAGGAGGAAGGTGGGGGAGTATCTTCACACTCCCCCGAGGACCCGCGGGTCAAGGTGCCGCTGCTGGGTCTGCCCACAGGAGCAGGCAGACCGGAATAAAAGCGCTGGCTCGTGCGGCCACACACAAGGGTGTGAGCTGGACGGGGAGCTAGCCGGAGCAGCCGGGGGTAGGCTCCCCGAGCTGCCATTCCCTCCTCAATGGAAAAAAGCGGGGTGCCCGGGTGGAACCGGGCCCCCGAGAGGAGGACAGAAGTGGCAGGATCAGCCGGGGGTGGGTTCCCCAAGCTGCCATCGGCTCACCTGAAATAAGAGGTCTGGGTAAGACCGGGCCCCCAACGAGGGGCAGAAGTGGCATAAGTCCGCCAACGAGGGCAGCGCACCTCTCCCCGAGCAGCGGGGGAGCCGCTGCTCTATTATTCCTGGGCCTTGAGAAAATGCGCCCCATATTGCTTTGCAGAGCCTGGGCAGGCCTGCATGGAAACATGCCCGTGTTCCACGTGTGTTGGCCCCAGGAGGACGGGGTCACCACCAAGTGTGTGAAAAAGTGCAGGGGAGCTGAAGGAGCAACACAGCCTCCCCAGCACGAAGATGCAAAGTCCCCCCCTAAGTCTCAATGGAAATAACCCGCCAACAGCAACCTGTGGCGGGAACTTTTGTTCTTCAGCTGGGGGTACGTTTGGGGACTGCACCAGGGTCGGAAGGGCTGAACTGGGTATGTCTGGAGAAGGGCATCCCCTGAAAGTGAAGAGGTGTAATTGCACGAGAGGTGCATTTATTTAATGTTATTTCTTTAGAGGGACTGACAGTTACATAAGTAATGTGAAGACATACGCAACGTGGGGTTATGTTGCTGCACATTCCTGCTAGGGTGTCTGGCTGTATATGCTTAATCCAGTGATTATAACTGTGATGCTTTTCAGCGGCTGTAATTGCAATGCATCATAATTGGTATCAGATATAATAAGTACTGTATATTTAAGTGATGCTTAAACATGTATTCTTGCTGCTGCATTAGGTGAAGAACAACCCAGACTGTTAGCCACTAAGATAAAAAGGTGTATACTGTATGGTCAGTATGATATGCTCAGTCAGGGTTATGTGTCACCAGGGCAGGTGTGCCCATTTTAAATGCTTGTTAAGATAATAGGCAAGTCCCCACTGATATGGTGCCAGTGGGAAACTCACTCCAGGTTACATTCAACCCACAGCATTAGGGGGCAAGATTATGTGCATACATGGGAGTGGTGGTACTAGACTACACTCCCCCTGCAGGAGGAGTGGAAATGATATGCAATATCACGAACTAATTCCAACAGTTTATTTATATATGTAAATTGTTGCATTGAATTGAGTAGTGTGTGTGTTTAATAAATGTACCCTTCCTTTTATAAAGCAAAGTACAGACTGGAAAATCAATTATTGAGTGTTATTTCTGCGTACTGGTAAAAGGCGATAACTAGCCCACACCACCTCCCTTGAGTAAGCCTTAGACTTCTCTGCAACGCTACCCTCTGAGAGTCAAGTGCTACAATGGGGTGTCTGGTTCCCAGTGAAGGACAAATGTAGTCATGTTATTTGTACAGGCCTCACAGATACTGCCTCGTTTTTCAACAGGTACCCATTCCATTTGTGAAATGTTTTTTTGCACAGTGGATGAGAGAAGTATGGAGCAGTGAGTAGAGACAGTATAGTGAACATGTGCATTGGTAATGAAAGTTAAATGGAAACTAGAACAACATCTGTAATCAGCAGCACACGCTTCCGGGGAGGAGGTGGGCACATGTGAATCTGCAGTACTACATTGTACGAACAAATGTGTACAGGGTAAGTAACATTTTCCGATGGCAGATACACATGCTCTAGAGTACCCCCCTGCAAGTGGCAGCGAGTGTGTGGATGATGCAGTGGTCTGGAATAGAGTACTGAGGCCTACCATTGCTTGTTGCCTTGCTAAGAAGTCCAGATAATAATATTTAGTAAAGGTGTATGTACTTGAAAAGGTAACTGCTTTACAAATGTCAGCTAGTGGAATGTTCCTTAAAAAGGCCACAGTTGCTGCTTTTTCTGTGTAGAGCGCACCATGGAAGTGACAGGAAAGCTCGTTTAACTTTAACAGAGCAGGTCTGGATACCTTTGACTATCCATCTGGCAATGCTTGCTTTGTAGATAGGTTGGCCCTTTTATAGTTTCATTAAGGCTATGAACAATTGAATATGTGACTTCTAAAGTGAAACAGCTGCCCTAACTAGGGCGTCCCGGTGCTGGATACAATACACAGTTGAATTGTCCACGAGAGCCAGTCCTGGTTTGAAAAGCCAGGTTTTCAATTTCTTGCAAAAGCTAGCGATAGAAGGAGCTAGAGGCAGATCTATGGAAAGCATTTGGAAAGGTTTGGTCCTGTCAATGTAATACACAAGAGCCATTTGATATCTAGGTTGTGAAGGGTTCTCTCTCCCATGGAGTCCAGTCAAGGTAAAAAAAATGGGAATGCTATGGTTTGAGTGGGGTGAAAAAGGGAAATGACTTTGGGGAGGAATTTGGGGTTAATTCTAAGCACTACCCTGTCTTTGTGAACCTGAAAGAAAGGCTCTTGTAATGCGAGGGCTTGCAACTCACCAATACGCCTAAGAGACGCATGGACACAAGAAAGCTACCTTCCAGGAAACATACTGGAGGAAGCAACAGTGGAGGGACTCAAAAAGAGGTCCCATGGAACTAGGGAAGACTATATTACGGTTCCGGACTAGTAGGGGGAACTCTGGGAGGAATAACTCTTTTGAGGCTCTCCATGAAGGCTTTATTGACTGGTACTTGCCGCAGCGTATTCAAAGGATTTGTGCAGCTTACTGAGGGCAGAGAGGTGTTCATGTGCAGGAGCATATGCGGAGGACACTGGTGGACTTTGCAGAGTTTGCGTTCGGAACAGCCTAAAGGACACGAAGTCCCAGGAACCTTTGACCGCCCACACCTGTACCTGAGATAGAGGAACGCCCATCGCACTGCCAATATTTAAACAGCTTCCTCTTCCGCTGCGCAGGAGAGTCCTGGGAGAAGCCCGGGACAGGGTGGGACCGTTTGAGGCCATTTGAGGTCGGTCAAGGTCGGGACGGGGCCTCCCTCTTTTTTTGATCCCTCAGCTTGTTAAGGTCAGTGCGATATAACTGTATGGGGCCTCGTTGATTGGGACATTCCTTGTGACTGCTACATAGCAAGTAGTACATTGACTGAAGAAATGGCGACCGTTAATGTAGGAAAGGGAAGGAAGTCCATCCCAGGCGGGTCGTTCATAGGGACTTTCTCATTAGGGCATCATCTATGCTGATCCCACCAAATTGACATTGTGCAAAAAAGGTTATCCTTTGATCCCAATTTGATAAAAGGTCATCGCTGGGGCACTTGACGCAGGTATTATCGCCAAACCACCTAGACTCTCTCACAGCACCAGGAGGAGGGGCTAGCACTAAGGGTTTACATCAGGCCCAAGTGGAAACTAGACCCCCAAGTTCTACAGCAGGGTTGGATGCTGGGCCTTCCTCTGTTCCCCTTGATGCTATACCTGTTACACCTGCCCGGGGGCCGACAGATACGACTGACCCTCTTGGACCACCCATGGGAAAATTTCAAACATGATCTGTCACCAGCTCCATGAGGGGTGCGCAACAGGTGCCAGCTCTGACCACCAGAAAGCGAGGGGGTGCTTAGTTAAACAAGAGGAAAGCCAAATTACAGAAATGTAATGACGCTGTAGATGACCAATTTTCTACAGCTACAGTGAGCTCAGCTATGGACCTGGACACCGTTCAGCAACTGGAACAAATGCCTATGACCTCCCCAAGTACCAATGCTTTATCATCTGATGACCATGGAGAGGAGTTTTGGATGAAAATGGAAAGCATCTTTCTAGAAACTTGCCGCCACTTATACGAAAGACTCAATGATATTGAGAACAGGCTGTCATGCTTGGAATGTCTGTAACCACCAGCTAGAGGGGAACGGGGGGCTGGGCAAAATACAGATGCCAATGCGGACACCATAGTAATGCATACAGGGAGTGCTAATGCCCCCTGTAATCCCCCTGTTCTGCTGGTAAATAATCTAGACGGCCAGCCTCTAGAAAGTATTCCGCCACCGGAAGAGCTGGTACAGTCTCGAGAGAATTGCGCTAATAATTCTAGGGGGAGTAGAACTCCTATGTGCGAGGGGGGTGGAGGGGCATCCAATTCTCGAGTTTTACCTAAGAGAGGTGGCGGCAGAGACCAATTTGGCAGAGGACTGAAATATTTGGACCTTCCCCCTGAGTCCGCCCCGCATGTAATAGTTCTTGCGGGGGTTCCAGCTTTGGACCGGGGGAAAAGGGAGGAGTACGGGGATCTTAAAAACAAATGCACGTACTGGCTCAATTATAATAGGCCTCTACCTCCCCATGTATCATGTGAAATTCTTTTTGCGCGATGGGTTGAATGGGTGGGGCCAAGAGAAAAAATATCAGGGGAGATTGCGTAGTTGTTAACTTCAGGGATATGAAGGTGGTGGACTACATATCTAATTGGGGCCCATGCCACTCATGCACGCAAATTCAAACATTCCCCCTGACCTATTTCTATCTAACTTCTACTGGGGAAAGAGGGCAACAGTTAAGGGATGACAATGTTTCCCACGGATCTAGGACCCAGGATACTCAGGTTCCCTGGTTGTGTTATAACAACAATTCCCCCAGTTGGGACCTGTTTGCACTGAGTAATAGATTTGGGGCTAGATGTAGGTAATATCAAATTACCGAATGGTAAATACTGAATTTTACCGATTCGGTATTTACTAATCGGTAATTGCTATGTAGGAAAAAAAATCGGTAAAAATACAGAATCAGTAAGATTCGGTAATTACCGATTCGGTAATTACCGAATCAGTATTTGCCATTGATTCCTATGGGCCTTGAAACCCATAGGATTCAATAGCAAATACCGATTCAGTAATTACCGAATCAGTAAAAATACTGAATTTCCAAGGGGGACAGGGTGTCACTTTGACGCCCTGTTGCACCCCTGTTTCTGGCTTGTGTGCCATGTGACACACATACATGCCCTTAGGGCATGTATGTGTGCCACATGGCAGAGGTGTACATGCACAGATGTGCATGTACACAGAAATTCGTAATTTACCACCCAATAGTATTGGGTGGTAAATAACGAATTTCTAAGGGCCTGTGGCACTGTAAACTGTGCCACCTACATATTGAATTACAGAATCTGTATATTTACCGATTCGGTATTTTACAGAATCGGTAAATTTACAGAATCGGTAAATATACCGATTCTGTAATTTTCTAGCTCCCTACATTACAATACCCAAATACCGGTCGGTAACAGACGAAATTGTCCGTTACCGACCGGTATTTGGGCTCCTACATCTGGCCCTTAGTGTCCTAGACCAGATAGATTGACAGCAGACCCCCGACCCACTCCAGCACCTTAAGGAGGACGAGGAGGCCCGTCGTATGGATTCCTTTAGGTGGCCCATTAGAGTATCTAGTTTACAAGAGGATTGGATAGCTGGGAAGGATCAAGAGTGTGCTGCCAAGGGGACCAAGAACGGCAACCAGGGGGTGTGTATAGAGAGCAGAACTCCCTATTTAGATAGCCAAGTGGTCGTTAAGCATGGGCGAATTTTGCGAATTCACGATCCGCGAATTTGCGGATTTGCAAATTTGCGATCCGCAAAATTCGCGAATTTGTGCAAATTTGCGGATTTTTGTTTTTTGCGTGTTCGCGGGGTTTTTTGCGTGTTCGCGGGGTTTTTTGCGTGTTCGCGGGGCTTTTTGCGTCTTCGCAAGCCGCTTGCATAGCAAAGTTACCCATGCAGTCGTTTATGGGAGCGGGAGAGAGAGATAGATAGATAGATAGATAGATAGATAGATAGATAGATAGAAAGAGAGAGAAAGAGAGGGAAAGAGAGAGGGAGAGAGAGAACGAGAGAAAGAAAGAGAGGCCGGATCTCTGAAGGGCCAGATTCCTGAGTTGCCCCTACAGAACATACAGCTTTTTATTTTTAGCAAAATGCATATGAAAATTGTGCTGTAAAGGTCTCTTTTAGTTTAACCCCTCCTGACAACTCAAAATGGGTGTATTTGCCATCCTCTCCCTTCTTCCTGTTTTTTATATCTGTACGTGCTTCCTGATGATGTTTAATTCCTTGGACAGGTGCCTCGTTGCCTACTTGTAACTATTCTCTGACCCTGCTTCAAGGGTCAGAGCAGGGTCAGAGAATAGTTGCAAGTAGGCAACGAGGCGCCAGGAAGCAATTAGCAGCAGGTGTCCAAGTTGAAGTTAATTTGTTTGTAACCCTTTTGTAAAAGGTTACAAAGAAATTAGGTTCAACTTTGGCACCTGTTGCTGTAACCCTTGCTTGACTGAAAATTCGTCCCCGCTGATTCGCGGATTTTACCGCGATTTCGCGAGATTCGCGGATCGCAAAATCGCGGAAAATCCGCAAATTCGCCCGCGAAACGGATTTTACGCCCACCCTTAGTGGTCGCCAGAAGTGCAGTGTCCCAGCTGGTTGTGGAAAGGGCTTCTGTATCTGAGGGGGATGGGACAAGCCAAATCCGCAATCACAATAGTGTTGATGCTCTGACTGCCTTTGGACCTAATATAGATCCGGTTGCAACTGAAATCAGGGAGGGTGAGCCAGAGGATTCTATTAAAATTCTTTCCTGGAACGTGGCTGGAATTAAAAACAAACTGTTGTGCCCAGATTGGGGAGCATTTGTGGAGGCAAACGACGTTTGCCTTTTCCAGGAAACCTGGGCACTGGCTGATACACCGTGGTGGGGGTATTCTACCTTTAGCATACCGGCAATTAAGAAGGGAATGGGGAGACCCTCAGGGGGTCTTAGCATTTGGGTGGGCATCCATTTGGGGGCCCAGGCAGTCCAGATCCCTACCGGGTCCCTAGATGTGCAGTGTGTTTTACTTACATCCCCAGAAAATAGGCAAACAGCTTTTATAAATGTATATTCTCGACCAACCCCGAGTGGAAAGGAGTCTGGCACTATTGATCAGCTCAAGCAGTTCATTTCGACTCTTGATCCATCTATTATTCAAATTGTGGGTGGTGATTTCAACTGCCAGTTTGAGCCACTTATTATGCAATTGAAGTTGGTTTAGAGGATGAGGATTACATTTGGCATGTTCCGGAACCACAGATACAGGTAGTTAGAGCTTGGACACCATTAGTACTACAAATTAATTCATTTATACTCTTGTCCTCTCATAGAGCATGCAATTGAGGACGAAATCTGACAGACCTGGGTGTATGACATTTAACAGAGAAGACCATAATTCTATTTTGGACTATATATTAGTCGAACATAGAACCTGGGGAATGGTCCTGGACTTTAAGATACACGAAAGAAAAGATAGTGACCACCATCCATTGGTCATGATGTTAAAACCAGAGAGTATGGAAATTTCAAGACCAGCCCCGGACCAAAACTCAGTTGGTGTGCCGCTTCTTTTAACCAATAATAGGCGGAGAGTGAAGTGGCCATTGATAGTAGATTCACCAGATAAACTTGCAGAGGTGTATCGAAGGCTGCTGCCTTACCTTAGTGAAATGGGTGAGGTGATGGACAGAGATATGCCCTCAGGGATGGAGGATGAGCCCCGAAAAATTCACCAGGGGCTCATTCAGAGTCTCTCTGTTGTGTTTTGCCCAGAAGGGAGACCAAAGTTAAATTTAGATATACTTAATCCCTGGTATAATGCACATTGTATGGAAGCTAAAAAGGATTTGCTCCTTGCCGTCAAGCTAAAAGATAAAACCAGGATAAAGTACTGTCGGCGCATAGATAAACAGGCCATCCAGAGGGGGAGGAAAGACTGTGAGGCAGAAAAGTGGGAAGATCTTAGACCTGCGTTTAACTCTAAAGATTTTAAAGCTTTCTGGACAATTGTTAGCTGCGGTAGTAGGGCTGGCACCGTGGCCAATGAACCAAATATAGCTTCAACCTGGGAAGTACACTTTGGGGCTCTGTATTCCCCTCTGAGCAATGATTGCACAGAGACCTTCCTCCCATGCCTCTCCCACGGGTATAGACTGGAGAGGGCATGGGAGATCACCTTGAAGGAGGTAGAGGTGGCGATCTTGAAGTTAGCCCCAAATAAGGCCCCTGGCCTAGACAAGATACCGGGAGATCTATATCATTCTGAGCCAAAAATATGGGCTCCTTATTTATGTGTTCTCTTCAATAATATACTGAACGGTATGGACCCCTTGGATACTTGGCGGGGTACCGAAATAGTACCCATTCACAAGAAAGGATGCCCCCTTATGCCATCAAACTATAGGCCGATTAGCCTTATAGATGTGACACACAAACTGATGGGCCGAATAATTTTGGGTAGAATACAGAGCTGGATGGAGGATAACGATATCCTATCCCCTTTCCAGGGAGGCTTTTGGTAGGGCACATCAACGGTGGACCAGTTGTTTAGCCTGCAGGTCATTTACTGGAAAACGGTGACTGTAGAGGGTGGCAGCATGTACATGATCTTTGTTGACCTGCGGCCGGCATTCGACCTAGTACCTAGAAGTAAACTGTGGAAGGTACTTAAAGACCTGGGCCTACCACAGTATTTACTTAGGGTCCTGGTGAGTCTGCACACTGATACTTATGCCCGGGTAATGTGTGGGAAATAGGGGGTCCTGTCAGGTCGCTTTCCGGTGAACCAAGGGTTGCGCCAGGGCTGTGTACTGGCCCCAACCCTCTTTTGCCTCTATATAAATGGTTTGGTTGATCATCTTCTTGGAGAAAGTAACATCGATGCCCCAAGATTAGCCACCGGCAGGGTGCCCGCTTTGATGTTCGCGGACAACACTTTGTTGTTGTCCAAGACATCAACGGGCATCCAACGTATCCTTGATGGCTTTGCCAACTTTTGTGTATTGAGGGGGCTGGAGATCAACCTGGATAAAACCAAGTTCATGATCTTCAACCCACCGAGACAGACACGCCCCAATCCCCTCCTGGGTGGAACCGAATTCGAGAGAGTCCAGACGTTCGAATACTTAGGTATCACTCTGGGAGAACACCTGGAATGGGACCCGCAGCTGACTAAAGCCGCATTCAAGCTAACCAAGGTGGTGGGGGGGATCCAGTGGATGCATAGAATGTCCAAATTCAAACCTGCGGCCCCAGTAATTGAAATTTACGGTGTACAGGCTAGAGCGGCAGCCCTCTATAGGGCCGAGCTCTGGGGGCACGAGAAATCTAAAAACGTAGCCAGGGTAGAGCATGCATTTGTTAGGAACTTACTGGGTCTTCCTGTAAATACCCCTCTGGTACCACTGCGTATGGACATAGGGCTACTCCCTATTGAGGATGTTATGCCCTTACGTCCTCTACTATATTGGAAAAGACTGTGGTCTGTGCCGGAACTCTCCTGCTATAAAAATGAATTTGTGGAAATTTGGGGCGCATTAAGAAGCAAGAACATTAGGTGGCTCGCCCACATAAAATGAACAACTCAAAGGCTAGGCATACCGAATCTTTGGGAAACACCAGAAGATGCTTGCCCGGAGATATCTAAAGCCGACCTGAAACGCCACTATAAGAACTATAACTTAGCCTCCCTGCAAGAGAGAACTACGGGGGGAGACCATTGAGTTCCTTCAGGTCAAAGAAGACTACAAAAGGGAGGAATTCCTAGACTTAATATTCCATGCAGTAGCACGTAAATTAAATTATATGTGCATTTCAGACTTGGCACTCTCCCACTCAGAGCTCTTACAAGTAAATGGGAAAGAGCCTTGAGTGGGGAGTGCCCTGCGTGCGGCTTTGGTCTAGAGGATGAAATCCACGTATTTTTCTTTTGCCCAGCATATCAGGGTTCATGCAAGCACTGGCTTATTGCAATTTGCAGAAATCTAGGTTTCCGCCAGTGTGCGCGTGCATTTAGGGTGTTAAAATATGATACCCATCCCCCAATAATTTTTTGCAGTTTCCCGTTTTTTAAACGCAATGTGGCACAAACGCAGGAAATTAATTATTGTTCCTAGTGTTTAGCATGAGTTTGCTTTTCTTTTATATCTATCATGAAGTTCGATAATGAGAAGTAGTTTAATCCTGTTTTATATTATGTACAGTATTGAATATATTCGTTTACCTCTATACACAATATACTTTTAATTGACATTTCCATTTATTGTCATAAATTTTGTATTATATGTATGAACTTTTATGGTCCTTGGCGGCCGAAATAAAGTTATCGAACGAACGACTGGTACTTGCAAAAGAGAGGAATGCTCCCTTTTTTGCAAATAAGCAACTATGGCTGCTAAGTGGAGCTCTATATACCTGTAGGCGAGACCTGACTTCTGTAGATGGAGCAGATATCTTGGACTGTGGGATTTAGGGGGTCCAGATGTTAGGGAATTCAGTATTGGACAAATCTCTTCCATTGTCTATCTAGCAGGTATGAGTAGTGGGCCTGTGGACCTCCTATAGGTCCATGCAATCTTGTGGAAGACGCAGATAGCCGAACTCTATGACTTCAGGTACCAGACCATATAGATCCCTTATAGGATTGGGGTGTCTGATTTGGCTGTGACTCCTGGTGAGAAGGTCTGACATGTTTGGGAGCGCTTCGTGGGGGCTAACTGACATTTTGAGTAGTGCTGAGTGCCAGGGCTGTCTGGACCAGGTGAGAGCTACCAAGATAAGAGTCTGAGAGGTTTGCAGCATTTTCTAAACCACGAACAGGAGTGGGAGGAAACACATGATCAAAGATGCCCAATTAGTTCATCGACATTCTATTGTCCATGACCATGGGTACCTGGAGGTGAAGCTTGTAATTTTACATTTTCAGGGGGGCACATGGGTCTGAGAGTGTTCCCCACTGTTGGAAGTAGTACCTGTGGGTGGAGATCCCACTCATGGACTTGTTGACGGCCTGGTTGTTGTCCACTCCTGATTCCTGACTCCGACTACCTTCCGGTCAGGCCCCAACTCCATCTCAGACAATACTCCTCCCGAATTGTGTCAATTCACTGTCATATCTGTCATAAACAATAATAACATACATGGCGTCCGCCCTTATTCACAGAACTGAGAGAGTGTCAAGTCATTCCGATAATTACCCAGATATAACACCTGATGAGGCACCTTGTATGTCTAGGAGCACATTCCTGAAATTATGTCAAAGGTTTTTATCCCTAATATTATTTAGCATTTAAGGATCAGCACTCTACCTCTTAGAAAGAGATCATGCACCCCAGACTACCCTGCAAGATACCACACTAAGACGATCTTGGTTATTGCCAGCACTCATTGAAGATGATGCATCTTGCCCAACACTGATAAGAGGCGAGTAGCCGAGTGAGGCTTCAACCGCAGCACGTTTTGCCATTTGCAGGGAATGCTTATTCACGGCTCTTCCGATAATTACAGCCTGAGCTGTCAACAAGGTATGCAGTGTGTTGATTCTCCCTAAGAAATTCTAGACTGCGAGTTACTCTACTACATGATCACCTAAAATAGCGCATAGAAGTAGGTTTGAGGGCGATTAGAATTTTAGATAACATTTTAATCATGTTAGAAATGTTAATTGTATTCTCTTTGTTGACAACATGCCTTCCTACTGTTTTTATGATATCCATTATGATTATTTTAGCTGCACTAAGAAAAAAGTTCACCCTGTTGTAATAAATGCTTTTAGTCAAAAGTGTCTGTCCTTCCTAGTGCTGAGTACAATGTATATACAATGCAATAACCTGTTCTATACATTCAATCCTGGTGTATTGAACTTAGTTCACCTGTGTCACCCGTGGATGGGAAAGCAAACCTTGAAGAACTACCCCAGAGTCATAGTTTATGCAACACCCCAGAATCTACTCCGCCTTGAAGTGGATACGGTGGTGGAGTGCCCACTGCCAAGTGTTTTGCACTAGTAAAGAGAGGCAGTGAATGAGTGTCCCCCTTTTCCTGGCAGTAGTGCACCTACAGGTGCGATAGGGTGTCAGTATTCCAATTTCGAGGACGAGCAGGCTCCGATACCAAGCTGCACACATTATTTAGAATACTAAGATTAACTAGCACACTATTGAGTGCAGGATAGGTTTTCATCTATTTGGTAGTGCATGGCCGTCATATGGTCTGTTCCGATTAGATCTACCTTCCCCTAGATGAGGGGAAGGAAGGCTTTAAGGGCAACATATTTGGCAAGGTGCTCAAGGTAGTTGACGTGGTGCCCCTGATGATGAAGAGGTCACTTAGCTTTTATGGACACTCAGGTTATTGTCTCCCTCTTATCTCAGGAGAACCACAACTGAGAGGATTTGACCAGCTTCCTCACACTAGTGTTGTCCTGGATAAATACCAACTCCCTCAAGTTAATCAGGGATCAGACTGAGGTGTTACTGGTGGACGACCATCCCCACCTTTAAGGCCCTGACTTGTAGCCTATGACCATGGGTGCAATTCCTACCCCTGTTCCCATATGGAAGAATCTGGGAGTGTGCCTTGATGAAACCTTATCCATGAGTCATCAAATGATCAAGGTGGCTGCCATGTGTTTTAGCATTCCACGATGGCTTAAGAAAATCTTGGGATGTCTTCCTAACTTTGTACAAAGAACCGTTATCCAGGTTTTGGTTATTTCCAGGTTGGAGTACGGAAATATTCTTTATCTGGGAGTCAAGGAGAACATGCTTAGACGACTTCAGATCGTACAAAACGTGGCGGATAAACTTCGGCTACATCCCTCCAAATTCTACTCTACTGCTAGTATGATTTGTGAAGGTCATTGGCTTCCAATTGAATGTCGTGTTTAATGTAAGGCACTTTGTTATGTTCATAAATGTTCATAAATGGCTCTCTAACTCAGTCCCTCAACTAGCTTAGATCTCACATACATTCCCAAGTGGGCTGTGCAGTTGAGTAATTTGGACCTTTCTATAATTCTTCGAATTAGAAAATCCCGACAAGGAGGCTGTGCCTTTTTGGGTCTTGCGCCTAGTGTTGCAGTGCACAGCACTCGCGCAGCAAGAGACCTCTTGTAGGGGGTTTGAAAACTAACCTAGGAATCGCACACGCTCGTGCGTGTGCTTTTCCTGTTGGGCCACGCTATTGGCTGTTGCTTGCGTCTTTTTAACAAAGACAGCAAGCAATTGGCCAAAGGTGGGCGCATTGCTCCGCCCATGGCCTATTGGTGTTGGTTGCCCGCAGGCCCGACATCTGTTTGCAATTATCGTGCACAGAAGCATGTGCGATAATAGGAAACAGATGTCTCCGTGTTTTTTACTAATGCAGGTTATTTCACAATCTTTGTCAGGACGCATATGGAAGCAAGATTATTGACTTTGTCAACACTTGTTTTTGGTAGACTGAAATGTGCTCTGGTATTTGGTGTCAGGTGCCACACACTTCAACGAAAACAGCCCCTGGTGGAAGGCAGACTTAACCCAGCGGCTAGCACTGTGCACTGGACCCAGAGAGAAGTCAACATACTGTATCTAGTAGTTAGTACTATGGTACCTGGCACCGCGCGCTGCACTTGTGAGATGGTAACGTGACTGCACTGAGCAGGCACAGGCCGACAGACAACGCAAGCATCTGCCTCTGACCTTTGTACTGTGGAGCAGGGACAGCTCACTGCATTCAGCCGTAAAGAGTGCCCCTAGCTCCAGGTCTCATGCCAGGTATCCGCTACAAGGCACGGTGCAGGGCGGCTGGTACCATATACTTCACAGAGCAGCGGGTATGATTATGCCCTGTGGCTGACAGTGCACAGCGAACACGTGGCTGGCACCGCTTAGTGAAGGTGGTAGGGCACACTGTGACCACTGGCTGGCACTGCCTACTAATATCCAAGGCTGGCACTGTACACACGACGTAGCAGAAAGGATTAGATTTGTTGCTGGTAGAAGGCACTGCACCCAGATCTGAGCCGCTTCTTCGCACTGCAGCTAGTTGCTGGTGCCCGGGCACTGTACCCAAAACCAATGTGCTGTGCCACTGCCTGCTGGCTGTGTGTACTGTCCCAGGGGCTGCTGATGTGCACCACCCTTCCTGCTGGTACTGTGTGCACTGGGGCCATTAGTGTGCAATTTGGTAGGCTCATGGTACTAGGCACGGCCCCTTGGCTGCTGCTGTGCACTGCAGCCGTCTGCTGGTTCGCCTCTCAACTGTACTGGGGCTCCTCTGCACCGTCGCTGCCTGCGGGAACTGTGCACTACAGCTCCTGCTGGGACAGTGCGCACTGCACCCAGGACATTTTGTGTGCACCACAGTTGGTTGCCAGCACTGTGCTCGTGGCTGCCTGCTCTTGTGCCCTGCGTCCAATGAATGCACATGTGCAGACCACTGTTTGCTAGTCGATGGGCAGGCATTGTACTCTCTAGCAGAGCGGACACCACACTGCTCAGCGATGGGTAGTGCAACACTCTAGGATTCATATCCGACAGTATGTTATGTTATACTCTTTTATATAGCGCTCGAATCACCGATGGGCATCTCGGCGCTTTACTCAGAGACCCTATGGGGTGGGCAGCACAAAAGAGGAGGAAGACTTAGAACAGGAATTCCTTACGTTGTTTTCTGAAAGCCGGATATGCGGATATTTCTCACAGAGATGCTGGGAGGCTATTCCAGTTTTTGGGGGCGAGATAGGAGAAAGCCAAGCCCCCCGATCTGTGGAGTCTAATGCGAGGTACCTGAAGCAATTGCTGCATGCTAGACCTCAGAGGGCGGCTTGGTACATATTTTTTTAGTTTATTTTGAAGATACACGGGGCCCTGACCCTGAAGGGCACAGAAAGTGAGACAACAAACTTTAAAGAAAGCTCTTTGTTTTATCGGGAGCCAGTGTAGTTTTCTCAGCAACGGACGAGAGGGGGAGCCTGCCGGCATGTTCAGGACCAGCCTGGCCACCGTATTCTGGATTACCTGCAGTTTCTTCAGAGATGTGATTCCAACTTCTGCCAATAAGGCATTCCTGTAATCCATGCGGCTCATGACTAAGGCTTGGGTCAGGGTTCTCCGGTGCTCCATGGGGATGAAAGGTAAAATTTTACGGAGCAATCTGAGCCTATAGTAGCAGGTCCCTGATACTGAAGCTACATGATCTTGCATGGATAAGGAGTGCTTTAGCTTAACGCCCAAGTTGTTGACACATTGCTTGGGTATTGGCGACTGACCCAATTGAGATGACCACCAGTCATTACACCAGACTGCTGTGGCTTTCCCTAGAAGCATGACTTCCGTCTTGCCCGGATTTAACTGTAAGCAGTTGTTGGTCATCCAGTTTGATATTGCGGAAATACCTGTGGCAAAGTGGAGTCTGTCAGCCTCGAGGTTATGGCCAATGTTAAACAGCAGCTGTGTATTGTCTGCATACAAAATAATTTCGAACCCCAGGGCTTCCCCCACCTTAGCCAGAGAGGCCATATAGATATTAAAAAGGGTGGGGCTAAGGCAGGAGCCCTGGGGGACACCTTTGTGTAATGCTGTTTTCTCTGATTGGTGGGGGCCCATAATGACCATTTGTGAGCGGTCCTCCAAAAAGTTTTGTAGCCATTTAAGAGTCGGGCCACGGACACCGAGGAAGCTTAGCCTCTCCGCAAGCCTTGTATGGGAGATGGTATCAAAGGCCGCGGAGAGGTCAAGCAGAATCAGAACTGCTGGGCCACCAGCGTCTATCTTTGTTCTCAGGGAGTCAGTCACCGATAGAAGGGCCGTTTCCGTGCTGAAGCTCCGGCAGAAGCCAGACTGTGAGGGGTCCAGGATATCGTTTGATTCCAAGTAGCCATTCAATTGCTTATTGATCATACTTTCCAGTATTTTCCCCAAAAGAGGGAGCAGGGATATAGGGCGGTAATTGCCCAATTCCAACGGGTTTGCCATGGGTTTTTTTAAAATGGGGCGAACAAAAGCTTGGTACTTGGTACCTAGCATTCACACTGTACCCAGTACCTGTGCCCGAGCACTGTGCCACCTGCCTGTAAAGGTGGAAGGCGCAGCAAGCTCCGCTAGGGGGATGATCGCAGGCCTCGGCCTGTAGGTGGTGAATGTCATGGGTTGCAGTCTACGCATTTTCTACCTCCTTCGTTTTTTGCACCGGTGCCGCATTCCAACCTATACAGATAAAGGCACAATTTGTGGCGCTAAGGATCACTCCACACACACACTCTCTCGCTCTCTCTGCTGGGAAAGCTCGACACTGGGAAGTGGTCGGGCGAAGGGGTCGTTTGCTCTCCTTGTCGCTGTTTTCTTAGCTTTCTCGTCTACGTTCCTTGTCCCTTTTTTACATTTCGATCTCCGAATTAGTGCCGCTCCCCACTATATGCAAGGACCGCCCCAAATTAAGCACTGAGCGGGCGCATCTTTGGTGCAGGTAGTTCCTTCCCTAAAATCCTAGGCAGGGTGGGTGTTGCTTTCGCAGTCTTGTCCTTACCCAGTAAGAAGCGCCTTCAGTGACTCCACAGCTGCAGCCCTGATTTTGGACACCCCTGGCAGCAGAACGCTGAGTCAGCAGACATGTCCCGCCTCTATAATTCTCACCCTGTTTCCAGGCACTTTAATTAAAGGGGCCTCCCTAATCCATCCCCTCCCCCTACCACCCGGTCTCGGCACACAATGGCCTCCGTGTTGTGTGTCTCAGAGACACAAAGAGGCAGTAAAAGATTAACTGCGCTGCCTTGCATAGCTCTGCGCTGCCAAGGCGATCACCTTAGCGAGGAACGGCCCTGGCACCAGCAGGGCCCTGGAAATGACCCTTCACAGACAACCTGCCCGCTTTTTGTTTTGTTTCTTTCGTGCATTGAATTTAATTACATTATACAGCAGTTGAATTAAAAAGACATCCTGTGCATTTAAAGGCCGCAATCACTGGAGGAACACCTGGCCCACCTTTCAACGCAACCACTGCACAAGTTTTCACGTTTTACAAATTATGCTTAATTTTTTAATAACTAGGAAACAATACTGTATCCTGACATCGAGATGGAGTGAGTAACTGAAACATTTTGCGAATGTTCAACCTTGCACCCCGTCACCCTGATGTTAAACAATTCCATTGGTTGGCATTGGAGTCTCGAGCTTGTTGCTTTCTGTTGAGAGTGATTTTTGTGTTGATCGTTATTTTTGTGTAGCTGTTTGTTGGCAATAGGCCTCGCATTACTAAAAATTAGAGCTATTGGTGTTGCATTATTATTTGGAACGCCAAAAGCTCTAACTTTTACTAATGCGAGACCTATTGCATTGCAAATGCTTGTTCTTCTTAGACTCAAAGCTATGGAACTCCTTATCCCCTAACCTGAGAGCCTATCACTTTTTTTTCGATCTTCTGTAAGAATCTGAAAACAAGACTGTTTTACTCTTTGGTGTGAAGTGAACTTGGCTTCTGTAATATAGCGCAGCACTGGGAAACTCTTCCAGGGTGGCAGTATGCAGGTGAGCGCAGGCATTTCCCAGATTGTGTGGAATTGAGACTTCTTAGATCACGTCCGCTTTTCAACTATAACCGGCTTTTACTTTGAAACAAAACAATAGAGCGCATGCCCTGACGAAGTTACAACAAGTAACGAAACGCGTTGGCTGTGTATGTGTTTTGGGTAAAATTACCTAAATAAAGAAGAAAAAACTCTTGGACTATAAGAATTTGTGTAATTCCTTACTGGATGCGCCTCCCATCTTATGTTCACAAATGGCACTATGGCAATATAGCAGGCAATAATGCCCAGGAAGTGCATAAACATTCTGAAAGCGTTGACGATTTGGCTGAAAAAGAGGTAAGAGACGAAGGCTAACACTCTCTCTAGGCTTGTGTATGCCTTGCCTGTGACCACATTTACTACTGCTCCTACAAAGAGCAGGATTAGAAGCAGTTGTAGGTTGGATTTGGTGACATTTTTTGTGACTCCAAGGCTGTTGAGGGCAGAGATGGGGGCTTGGCTGTCTGGTAGGCACTGTTACTTACTTGCACTCTTGTTCTGCCAATCATCGAGGTAGGGGAAAATGTGGAAGGGAGGCTACTACCTCTAGGCACTTGATGAAAAACCTTGAGGCAGGGGTGATGCCAAAGGAGAGCACGTTGAATTGATAGTGATAACCACTTGAAGCTCAGGTAGCCTTGGTGGGTGGTATGGATGGGAATGTGGAAGGCGGCATCCTTGTGATCTAATGCCGTCATATGATCTCTAGGTTGCAGCAGCAGGATGATTTCCTCGAGATTGAACATATGAAAATGATCACAGAATGTAATGGCTGAAGGGCTTGAGGTCCAAGATGAGCCTCAGAGAGCCTTCTTTTCAGTCCCTTTTGTTGTGCCTTCACCTCCACCTGGAGCCTCTGTAGGGTTGGTTCAGGGCCGGCGTCAACGTCTGTTTTGAAGCGGACTATGGAGTCTAATTTGGTACATGGGGTGGAGTGGGCGTGTCTAGGCTTTGAGGCTTGGTGCCCTGTGTTGGAGGCTATTCTGGAGCCACTATGGGCAATTTGTGTCGAGCAGGCTCAGGAACAGTGTTTAGTGCCAACTGCTGAGGTATTTTCTGCAGTCTCTGGACTTATCGGCTAGGTCTCTGGAGACCAGTGCTTAGCCTAGAGTCAAAACTCCTTTCGAAGCTGAGCCCAGGGGGTCCGCTGATGGTGTGGAGGTCTTTGGTGAAGTCTGTTACTTGGGTGCAGGTCTCACTCATAACCTTGGAGATGCTCCTCTCGGTTGTCCGAATCCTCTGAGAGAGCAGTTTCTGGGCTGAGATTTGCTTGTTCGGCAGGGATACTGGGATACTGGATGGGCCTCCCCTCCCCTCCATCAAAGTGAATTCCCTCAACCTCCTTGACATCGGGGGTAGATGATGGCTCTGTAGAGCTTCTGTGCAGCATTTTATAGTGTAACCACCGACATTCCATCCAGGGAAATGTCATGGTCCTCATATTTACAAAGGCCTGGCACACTGACCCATTTCATTCCTCATGGTGCCTCGGTAGGCTGAGATTACGGACTCTGTTTCGGCTTCACCAGGGGAACTTATTGTTGCACTAGCAGGAAACTGTCCCTTCCCAGGAGTCATGCATATGACCTTGCGGCAAAAATAAATCTCCGGTTTGGGTCCATCCCTGGGGTCTTCTTTTCTCATTGGAGGTGATTCTAATGTCTTGGAGACTAACAACTATTCTTTTGTAGCTCGATGGTCCCAGTGCTCTAAAAGCACATCTGAACTAGACGGCAGAAAAAATAATCTAAGCTGTTGTCTTTGTCCTGGCCCGTATCATGAGTCACATCGAAACCGAAACTTCTACTTCAAAGAAAAACAACCTGCGACATCAACACCCACCACTAGATAGCAGGAGTGTGCAAAGCATGTGGTTCACAGCTACACATACTACAAACATTCTGTTTTGTGAAGAAAGGTTTAGGTGAGGTATCATTCATGCAAGCCACTCTGCCATGGACTTCCCCCAGATCTCTAGTTTTCGAAAAGTCCTGGAATTGTTAGGGTTGCTCCAGTGCCGCCTGACTTCACACCCAAATACAGCAACTACCCACCTCTCAAAACAACAAAGGCAATACGAACATATTTAAACATAAGCATTCACGAATACTGTTTACATGAGTTGCATACACAAATTTTGTTAATCGCGTAAAAAGCCAGCCCTGCTGGTGTTGCCAATGCTGAAAGGGGGTGGGAAGCAGCAAAAAAACTGCTTTCAGTATAATTTAAGTTAAAAATTCAATTCAACAGTGTCATAATTCAGTTTAATCTTTAAATGTAAAATAGACCCTCGAGCTTTTCAATGGAAGCACTCTCTGGAAGGCGGCATGATACCGAAGGTGGGAGAGTGATCAGGCTTGATAATAATATAATCTTAGAGAAAGCGGCAGCACTGTCAAACCAGATCTAAAAAGGTCTTCAGCAAAAGATGTTTGGCAACGTTTACATGTTTGTATTTCTGGGCCTTACATGTCCAAGGCCTAAGCCTTCCCACACAAATGCTTCTGTTTGAAATCAGAAGTGTGGGGAAGTAGGACGGTAACATGCTAGAAGTGCTGCACGTTTACAAGCATATGGATAATCCAAAGTATGGATTGGTACAAATGTCCCCTATCCCTAAATTCAGATTTTAAGATCCGTTTAAAAAATGAATAATTTTGGTTCGTACCTAGTTTTTGTTAGATTTTTCAATCTCAAATAATGCCTTCTTGGTACACAATGAAAAAATATAATTGTGAGCCAGTTTCGTTTTTGGCTCTGGATATTGCAGGCTCTAGAAATACAAACCTAAAATGACTGTTGTAATTTACTTGAATGCAGAAAGCTACAGATTAAGACCTTGTTTTAGATTATTTTTTGTGTGTTTACATTCACTATTTTATGTCAATGATACTTTTTTGTTTAGTATACAGAAATGGTAGTTTGCTGGACTTCACTCCGGTTTAAAAATTAAAAGTAGGTAGAATTTCTGTGAGAAATTAGGTGTACAAAATGTGTTACTAACATGTAACTCCAGTTCTCCAACATTGGTATCTTTTATATATTCCATGCTTGATTCATTCGTGATTCATTCGTAGTCTGACGACGGGGATTGATTCAAGCATGTGAATATATAAAAGATCTAATGTTGGAGACATAGGAAATAATGATCACCTCATAGAAAAATGCAAAAACAATTGTGAAAAATTATTTTTACCTCTCTGCTCATTTCTGAAAGCTGGGAAAAGGGCAAACGAACGCGTTTCCCCATTTTTCAGGGAAAATCCTAATTTTTGCATATTTTTGCCTTTTTTGTCAAACCCATCCAGGAAAATTATAAACCCTATGTACTTTGACAATCCTCATCATTAGGGTGGCATGAATTTAGACCGGATATATTTTGTGGAAAAATTGTTATCACCACTTGGGCAGCATTTGCCATATGTGTCAAATAATGCAAATGCTACTTACCAGTATGCATCTGTTATTGGCATGTAGGGCTGCTGACATTCATATCTGTGCATAGATCGCCGCCTAGTGTTGGGTCCGGATGATTGCACATTGTTGTCCTGGAAGAGTCTTCGAAGTATCACGAGATAGGTGGCTCCTCCCCTGGACTACAGTGCGCATGGGCATCGACTCCATCCCCAGATTGTTTTTAGCCATTGTGGCCGAGATGGAGTGAACTTTGTGAGTGATGACCATGGCATGAAATGCATGTAAACACTGCAGCTGCTACAGGCGCCGGGGAGGAGGGCGGGCGATATGAATGTCAGCAGCCCTACTACATGCCAAGAACAGATGCATACTGGTAAGTAGCATTTGCAGTTCGAGGCATGTGGGCTGCTGAATTCATATCTGTGCATAGAATACATAGCAGTCCCTCCATTAGCGGCGGCCGCCCGTGCCAGCTGCAGCAGTTTGGAAAAGTGTCTTGAGAACAGCCTGCCCTACAGCTGCCTGCTGTTTAGAGTGCACGTCTACACAGTAATGTTTAGTAAATGTATGTGTGGTAGACCATGAGGCTGCTCTACATATGTCCTCTAAGGGAATGTTTCCAAGGAAGGCCATAGAGGCCCCCAACTTTCTGGTGGAGTGGGCTCTTGGTGGAATTGTAAGAGTGCGTTTAGCTTTTGCATAACAGATTTGAATACATTTCACGATCCACCTAGCAATACCAGCCTTGGAAATAGTGTTACCTTTGTGGTGTGACGCAAAGGCAACGAAAAGCTGCTTAGTTTTTCTAAAATCCTTGGTCCTGTCAATGTAATACATTAGGGCCCTATTGACGTCAAGGGTGTGGAGCATCCGCTCCGCCAGTGACTCAGGATTTTGAAAAAAACACTGGCAACTCAATTGTTTGGTTTATGTGGAATTGAGACACAACCTTGGGTAGAAATTTGGGGTTAGTGCGGAGCACTACCCTGTTAGCATGAACCTGGAAGAATGGCTCCTGGATTGTGAGGGCTTGCAGCTCACTAACTCTCCGTAGCGATGTCATTGCTACTAAGAAAGCCACTTTCCAAGTCAAGAACTGGAGTTCGCAGGAATGTAGTGGCTCAAAGGGAGGACCCATCAGTCTTGTAAGAACCACATTGAGGTTCCATTCCGGAGCTGGTGGGGTGCGTGGTGGAATGACCCTTTTGAGTCCTTCCAGAAAAGCTTTGATAGCAGGCACTTTGAAAAGTGAAAGGTGCTGTCTATTCTGGAGGTATGCGGCCATCGCAGACAGGTGAATGCGGATGGAAGTATATGACAAATTACACTGGTACAGATGAAAGAGGTAACAGATGATGTTCTGAAAGGAAGCATCTAGTGGATTGATGTTGTGGTTTGCGCAATAAATGACAAACCGCTTCCATTTGGCCGCATAACAGGCTCTAGTAGTGGGCTTTCTTGCCTCCCGAATGATGTACGTGCAATTTGGAGGAAGGTTAAGGTAGCCAAACTCTAGGACCTCAGGAGCCAGATCGCCAGGTTGAGCTGTTGTGGATCTGGGTGCTGAATGTCGCCATGACTCTGCGTCAGAAGGCTGGGTGTGAGACGAAGCCTTTGATGCGGTACCACGGACAGTTCCAGAAACGTGGTGTACCATGGTTGGCGAGCCCACGTTGGAGCAACCAGGATGAGAGTCATCGAGTGCTGCCTGAGCTTGCGTGCCACCAGCGGTATCAGGGGTGCTGGGGAAAAGCGTACGCAAATTTGCCTGACCAGTTCATCCATATCGCATTGCCCTGCGATTGCGGGTGTGGGAACCTGGCAGCGAAGCTTTGGCATTTTGCGTTCTCCCTTGTGGCGAACAGGTCTATTTCTGGATGACCCCATGTTTGAAAGTACGGCTGGAGTACTGATGGATGTATCTCCCACTCGTGCATCTGGTGGCTGTGCCTGCTGAGCAGGTCCGCCATCTGATTGTCCTTGCCTGGGAGGTGTTCTGCCATGAGGAAGATGTTCCTCTGAATGGCCCACTTCCACATGCTCTGAGCCAGATGAGACAGCTGCGGAGAGTGTGTTCCTCCCTGTTTCTGAATGTAGTACATGGCCGTCATGTTGTCCGTCCGGATCAACACGACCTTGTTGCACAGATGTACTTTGAACGCCTTTAAGGCCATGAAGATTGCCATCAGTTCCAACACATTGATGTGCATCTTCTTCTGCTGTAGTGTCCATAGTCCCTGCACTGTGTAATGGAGTACATGCGCTCCCTAACCCTGGAGAGAAGCGTCCGTCGTCAGGATAATCTGTGGCACAGGCTCCTGGAACGGTCGGCCCTTGCAAAGGTTTTGTGGATTCCACCAATGCAGAGAGTTGTATGCCCGACCGCTCACCAACACTAGGTCTTTCAATTGCCCATGAGCCTGAGTCCACTGACGTGCCAAGCACTCCTGAAGCGGACGCATATGTAGTCTCGCGTGCGGGACAATGGAGATGCAGGAGGCCATCATGCCTATCAACTGCATGAACACTCTTGCTGGAAGCGAGTGTTGAGGTCTGAATTTTTGGATCAGCGATTGAATGCTGTTGATCCTCACTGAATTCGGCTGTGCTGTAGCCGCCAGAGTGTTTATGGTCGCACCCAGATACTGCCGTATGTGAGCGGGCTGGAGATGGGACTTTGGGTAATTCAGTGAGAACCCCAGATCGTGCAGAAGGTGAATGGTTTGGGACACGTGGTCGGCGCACTGCTTGTCCGACTTTGCTTGAATGAGCCCGTCGTCCAGATAGGGGTAGACGTGGATGTTCCGACGTCTTAGATGCGCCGCCACTGTCGCCAGGCACTTCGTGAAGACCCTGGGCGCCGTGGTGACCCCAAAAGGCAGAACCTTGAACTGGTAGTGCTGGTTTTGAATGGTGAACCTTAGATATTTTCTGTGTGAAGGGTGCAGGGGAATGTGAAAGTATGCATCCTTGAGATCCAGAGTTGCCAGGAAGTCCCCTTGCTGAAGCAGTGGGAGAACCTGCTGCAGTGTAAGCATATGGAAATGTTCTGACAGAATGTACGAGTTGAGAGGTCTGAGGTCTAGGATGGGCCTGAGGGATCCGTCCTTCTTTGGGATTAGAAAGTACAGGGAGTAAACCCCTGTTCCCCTTTCTTGTAGTGGAACGAGCTCTATTGCCCCTTTTTGCAGCATGACTTGGACTTCCTGCTGCAACAAGTGCAAGTGCTCGCCGGACATAGGACGGTTCTTTGGAGGTATGTTTGGTGGAGTGGAAGTGAGTTCCAGACAATAACCGTATTGGATAAGAGATCTGACCCACCTGTCCGTGGTGATGGACTTCCACACGGGCAGGAACTGCTGGAGTCTCCCCCCGACCGGTGTTGTGTGGTCGGGGGCAGTGACAAGGCGTCACTGTTTGCTGGCGGTGGAGGACCTGGAGCTGTTATTCCCACGTCCTCTGCCTTTGACGTTGTTGCCACGGTATCCACCTCTACCCTTGTTGGTATATGAGGATTGGGTGTTACTTTTATAGAATTGCGTGGATTGTGACGCTTGACCCCTTGAGGTGCCCCTGTTATTGGAGCGGCGAAAGGAACCACCCCGAAACTGCTGGGACTGCAGGGCACCCATAGATTTAGCAGTGTCAGTGTCCTTTTTCATTTTTTCAAGAGTGGCATCCACTTCTGGCCCAAAGAGGTGGTCTGGATTTACTGTCTGGTTTAGGATGGTAGTCTGAATGTCTGGTTTAAAGCCTGATATTCTGAGTCATGCATGCCGGCGCAGCAGAACGCTAGTGTTTATTGCTCGTGATCAGCCACATCTAGAGCACACTTAATTGAGGCATTGGTGATAAGCTTCCCCTCCTGAATCAACATTTCAGCAGCCTCCTTATACTGATCTGGTAAGTGCTGTAGAAGGGTCTCTAGGGTGTCATAGTGTGCCCTGTCGTAGCGTGCAAGTAGCGCCTGCGTGTTGGATATGCGCCACATATTGGCTGCCAGCGCAGCAATACGTTTCCCTGAAGCCTCAAACACTTTTGATTCCTTGTCTGGGGAGGAGCATCACCCGTGGTTTGTGAGTTGGCTCGTTTACGTGCGTTGGAGACAACCAAAGAGTCTAGTGGCAACTGTCCCTTGATGTACGTTGGATCAGTGGGCGCTGCCTTGTACTTCTTGTCAATACGAGGATTGATGACTCTTGCCCGGGTGGGCTCCTTGAAAACCTCTGGCGCATGTTTTAACGCTCCTTTGAGCATTGGTAATGTCTTGACAGTTTTTTCAGCCACTGAGAAAGTGTCAAAAAGAAAATCGACATCCACTGGGTCTGCATGGAGGTCGACGTCATGATTGGCTGCAGCTCTTTCAATTAGAGCGTTGAAGGCCGCAGAGTCTTCTGTTGGGGAAGTTTTTGCAGCAAAAAGCTGCGGCTCGTGTCCCGAATGAGGGTCCCCAGGGTCGCCCCCGGCAGACCATGGCTCATTGACATCCTCTGGGTCTGAGTAAACTGGATAAGCATACTCATCCTCTTCGTCTCCGTCACCCTCCCCAGCGTTAGAATGAGTGGGTGAGAGCTCCAGACCTTGTGGAGATGCAGGCTCAATAGGGGCAGATGCACCCGCAGAGTCCAACTTCTTTTTAAGGGGGATTTGGAAATGCTCCAACACCGGCTCCGGGGTGATCTTCCGTTTAAGGAGAGAGAGCTTGCCTGTGTTGGCGTCGATTATGACCTCTCGACGCTCCTCCTCTGCTAGTGGTTGGTGCAGTGGGTTTGGAACCACCAATGATGCCTTCGGGGTAGAAACCAGCTTCAAGGGCACTCCGGCCCCAGGTTTCGCAGTGAAAGCCTTCGGCGCCGTCCTCGGCGGCAGCGTGAAGTGAATTGGCGTCTGCGCCTTCGCCGGTTTCTGTAGAGGCTTGGGCGGCACAGTGTCCTTCGGCTCGACCGCCGCGGCCCCCTCCCGAATACGCTGAAGGGACTCCGTGACCTTCTTGGTGAGTGAGGCGGAGGGACGGACCGGCTCGAGCGAGTCCTCCGAGGCCGGATTCGGGTCGGAAACCAAAGCCGCAGTTTTCGGAGCCGACGCAGCACCCCCCTTTGCCTTGTCGACTGGGAGCGGTGCAGCCAGAGACTTGGGGTCGCCCTGACGCTTCTTTGGGGCCTTCTTATGGTCATCGACCTTCCTGGCGTCGACGCGACTCTTCAGAGCGTCGACCAACTTCGGCGCCGACGCAGCCGCGTCGGGCGTCTTCGCCTTTGGCTTCGACACCGGATTCTTCGGATCGGCCATTTTGGCGTGGCTCTTGAGCTCGACGGCCATCTTGGATTTCTTCGGCGCCGAGGCCTCCGAAGCCTTCGGTCCAACCAGTGCGACTTGCACTTTCGGTTTCGATAGGGATGGCGTCGACCCCGATGGTTTCACTTTCGGTTTCTGGACCGGGAGTGGTGCCGCACCAATGTCCGTGGCCAGGCCAGAAGGCGGAGCCGTGGGACGAGATTCAAGGTCTTGGGTAAGGCCCGAAGGCGATCCCTCGACCTGGGCCTTATAATGTTGGGTGGCCCCGGAGTCAGTGTGAGGAAGCTCCTCTTCCGAGCTATCCTCTACGGTGGCAATGGCCCCGTCGTCGTCCCCTACCTCCTCGACGACTTCCTCGAACTCTTCGTCTTCCGCGTCGTAGTCTTCCTCGACCTCCGACGCCGGGTTAGAGTCCGAGACATTCTGGATGGTGTCGTCGTCAACATCCTCTTCAAAGATGTTCGCCGGTGGGGGTGCCGAACTCTGGGCCTGCAGTCTTGCGGCTCGACGTAGCTTGAGAGTTTTCTTCGACCGGAACTTGGAGCAGGCCATACACTTGGCCTCGTCGTGGTCCGGCGACAAGCACTTGTTGCACACTGGGTGCACGTCGATGCGCGGGTACTTTGAGGCACACACTGGGCACCTCTTAAATGGACTTCGTTCCATGTTGAAGTAGTCTGGAGCGTCGTGTAGGCCCGTCCGTGCCAAAGCACGCGGAAGGGCAGCAGTTGATCGGAGCCGATGAATAAACCAACCCGACCGATAAACAATACCGACGCGAGTCCTAAAGACCTTTTGGTCTCAAGTAAAGAAAGTTAAACAACTATCGATTCCGACAGAGGGAACCGAAACACATCCGAACCCAATGGCGGAAAAAAACAATCTGGGGATGGAGTCGATGCCCATGCGCACTGTAGTCCAGGGGAGGAGCCACCTATCTCGTGATACTTCGAAGACTCTTCCAGGACAACAATGTGCAATCATCCGGACCCAACACTAGGCGGCGATCTATGCACAGATATGAATTCAGCAGCCCACATGCCTCGAACAGAGCATAGTTAACCCTTAGTACTTAAAAGGGGCACTTATCCACTTCAACTGCATAATTTGCTATCCTGGTATTTTTAGTGTTTATTTGCCTGTAAACAGAGTTAAAAGGATTGCACACATGCACTCACATCACTTTACAAATGCATACAGAGAATTCCCTAAACTTATTACGCAGGAGGCACAGGTCAGATACCAAAGACAAGTTTTCATAAGTGAGATCTTTTATTGCATTTTATAATGCCGTTGTCATACAGATTACATCATGCAGCTAGAATCTACTGTACAAGAATTAAAGTCTGCAGTGCAGACACGCAGCGTCGATACAAATACACAACAATGCTATTTCTTTATACATAATGGAGGGCGAAGGAGGGTAGAAGCAACTGCAGGGCAGAAGGGGGAGTGTGGCGTGTCTCCAACCTTTACCCCTTTAAAAACTCGCACTACTATACAATAAGCAGTTACTGCTAGCCTCTCCCTCGCCCTCGGTCTCAAGGGCTGATCCACGCATGTGCCGAAAGGGGGTAAGAGGAAATCGACATATCAGGAAATGTTGAACTTCCCAGCTTGTGGTTGTGTGTGTAGCAAGCAAAGAGGGGTTAGAGGGAATGGTGAAGGAAGTCTCTGAGGGCCCAGGAGTTGTGAGGGTATAATAGGTTTGAAGGCATAAGATCCTCATGATCCTAATTTAAGGTTGAGGTTTCTGAGACCATTAGGAATCTTTGAGTACAAAGAGCCCATGAGGATTCAAGCAGTCTGGAGGTACGAGCAGTACCTTTATTGAGGGCAGAGACTGCAAGCACCTGTCTCTGAAAACACTTGGAAGCTTCTGAGAGTATAGGTGGGGGGCTCCGAGAGTACTGGGAGTGTCTGGGGCTTCTCGGAGTGTCACAGACCATGAGGGTCCTGCTCTGACATTTATTGGAATTATTGGTGTTCATAAAAAACATAAAAACGCTGCAGACAGATTATGGCAGGCTACTAGGACTGTCTTGGTGCCCCTATAGACACACATCTAGGGGAAGGGTGAGGTCCCACACCCCAGGATCACTATCCAAAGGCATAGGAGGGTCAGCCATATTAGGTTTTGGCATAGCACTTACTGACACAAATGGGGGATATAAGATGTTACTTTTTTGGTCTAAAAATAGACTGTCTTGCTCCTTACAAGAAATTACCAGGTATTCTTAAATATGTTAGGATTCTGACAAAGATAGTGGTCATGGAGCGCTCTATGAAGTTTGACAGTTAAACTTTGGAAGAGAGTGCATGTGTGTTTGGCATTTATGCAGAGAGAGAGGGATGTAGAAGTGGCTGGAACTCTAGTGAGATTTGCAGTTGAAAAAGAGGGACTCAGAATAAGTGCGGCTGCCAGTGAAGTCGGGTGGGGGCAGCTCCAAAGTACAATAATTTTTTGACTGTCAGATGTGATTTTTTGTGGTTACTCAAGAGTGGTGAAGTTCTGCTGGTAGTGAGTGCAAGGCAGAGGCGTCTCGCAGAGCCTGCTTGTAATGTTTCCATTTTGGTTACTATTCACTGTAATTCCAGCCGCCCTCTACCCCTCAACACACACACATACGTTCTAACCATGGCTATCTGATACAGCGATATTCAGGTGTGATGGAAAGTCAGTAGTGAAACTGGGAGAAAACGTCCAACAGGCTGCTGTCTCTGAATGGCTGCTAGGGCTCGGCCGTGTAGTGTATGAGAGTGAGACTTTCTCCACCGTTAACCACCTAGGCTACTGGTCCATTGAATTCTAGTGGTACTAGTACAGAACACTGGTTCAAAAGCTCCGACAAAATCTCTTGAACACCCACCAAGTGCAATCCCTCCTCCTGCCACCTTGTATATGATACTTCTACACTAATTTGCAGCTTCATTGTTTCGGGTCTAAAATGAGTGAGATTTGAAGGGTCTGGACCAAGACAACCACTCTAGGCTGAAGTAAGACATGGTACAGGTGCGTCACTACAGAAATCTAGTGTGACCCCCTCCTCGTGGTCTTATCCCCCAGATGGCAGTATAGAAGAAACAGGGCTGGTAAGAGAAGAAGAAAAAGGGATAATAAAGAGGACACGAGCTTAAGAAACTGGAACAAAGGTGTGACAAACACAAAAACAAACAAAATAAATGCTCAGCTTTGGCTTAAAACAATAATTTAATTTGGCTGACACTTGTAAAAATGAGCTTTTTAACTGTGGAGTGACAAGATCACACAGAAATTTGGTTTTATGCATTTGGCATAAAAATACATCTTTGGTCAAAGGACTGGGAGGTTGAAGGGTGGGGCCTATGACTAGTGGGACAAAGGGTACTGAATGGTAGAATCGGTGGGTTTTAGGAGAAACGTCAAAACTTTCCAAGCTGACAAGTGCATAAATGGCCTGTGGCATTTTGTACTGTGACTTCCTGTTGCAGGAACATCACAAATCATCATAATCAAGTGACCTACTCTATGCTCAGGTGAAGTGCAGAAAGGACCCTGGTAGCATAAAATCTCAGGATCCTCCAATTTCCCGAGGAAAGTCCGATCAGTGGAATTTAAGAATTATGCATGTCCACCTTCAGATTGAAATGTCCTAGCTCTGCACCAGAATCGTATTGTTCACTCTCCAGTATGTGTGGTGGATTTGATGGGAATTTATATGCATCTGAGGTATCTAGTGAAACTTAAAGGTGACAAAGAAAGTCTGCCTTTTACTGAGGACCATACAGAGGAGGAGGAAAAGTGCACAGGGTGTCATGTAAGAACTGAAGAAGAGGTGCTGCGAAGCTAGGAGCCAACACTCTGGGATGGCAACCTATTTACAGTCTGTTAAGTTAATTCAATGTTTCAAGCTCTGCTTACAACAAAGTAGTTGTCTATGGCGCCCTGGAGCAGGTCAAGTGCTAGATTCTCTTTCTATGTGAATATTGCCCATTAAGGACACACAGCACAACATGTTTCTGTGAGAAGATGCTGATGTAGGCTCATGCCCCTTCTGAATCCAAGGATCCTGCTCCTGATTAAAGAACAAAAACCTGCGCATGTAGGAGAGCGTCCGCAGAACCGGCTGTGTGTAGTGCAAGATGTAGAGCGCAGGCTCTGAGCTGCGGACCGAGCTGTATGTGAGTAGGCTGTATGCAGATCAGCTAGAACCGCGTTCACACAACACTAAATGTGGTGAGGCTGCTATGAGATCTCCGTGCTTAATAGGAACCCACCCTTAGCTGCGCTAGTTATTCTGAGGTAATGGGTACAGTGTGCCACCTGCACCCAGCGAAGGATCCCAGAAAGAGCATAATCCCCCTTTCTAGGGATCAGCTAGAATAGACCTCCTTTGGGAGAATTCAAGGTGAGATTCATTTGGTGCCAGAGTGTGGGCTGGAGCCTGGTGAGATAGTTGTGGAACGACTTTGGTGACCCAGAGGATTAGGTGCTTTGAGTGAGGTGCTTACGGTTAGACTTTGGTGACGAGAGTTTGAATGGAAGTGGTGTTAGTGTAACAGCTTTGGTGGTTTTGCACATGAGCTGTGTCCTAGGGAGCTATTTGACTTTGGTAACAACGTGCGGACAGGTTTAGGTGAGGTACACTTTTGTAACGATTTGAGCTGTGTGAAGGCTTCACTACACTACGTGGGCTAAATCCTGGTGAGGCTTGTGTGTGAAGATCTTGGAGAATTGCATTTGAGCTGTGTCCTGGTGACAATCTTGTGATAACACTTTGGTGACAGGGTCCGCAGGAGAATTCCTCCTGTGCCACAGACGCTCTCATTAACTCTTTGGTGGCGTAGTGGCACTCCGTTTCAGGTAGCGGGGCCTCTTCTCACAAACAACTCCAGAGAACAATCCGGTAACACGTGGTGAAAAGAGGTAAAGTTAAAATACAGAAGAACTACAAAACCATAAATTATAAATACACAGGTTGGAGTTTTGGCAGGAATACAATGCAAGCTGCGAGCATTACTCTGGGCCGTGGCATCTTGCCAAGACTTGAGGGGTCGGGTCCTCAGTATGGAACCAGCTAATCGCAGGGCACACCCCACGGTTCACCAACGGTCCTGGCAGTGGTACATTGGCAGGCCTCGCTTTTTTTGTACCAGGACAGAGTGGTTTGAGGTACATGGTTAAATAATCCAGCAACCATGGATACTTGGTGCTATCTTTAGTGACCTCACTCAGCCTTGGAGTGAAACATGAATGGATTAATCACAGAGGCTTGAGATCGAGGTGACCTAGCAAGGAAGAATTTGTGGAAGGGGTAAAATCAAGATGGGGGTGGCACAGGGGAGGGGTTACAGTGCACATCTGATATCCAAGTCCTCGAGCAGACGCCCCCATCTCCATGGCCGACTAAACGTTCAATATGATGCAGCCTGGTACATATGTGTTTCAAAGGTAATTACGGTGGACGAGGAGGGCTGTATCACCTTATGCACTGGAAAGAGACACCTTAGAGAAATTAACGGTAAACTGTCCTGCTCATGAAGATACCCAGAGAGCTGGAAATGACTGCTGACGTCGTGTAAATGTGGTACCACAAAGATGGCCGGTCCTCCTCATGGCAACCGCGTATTCGCACAATAGGCAGTGGCAACTCGCGCTCCAACTCATCTGCGGCCGGGGCGCGAGGAGCTGGTGTGTCATGGAGTAACGGCTAGGTGATCTGGAAACAGAAATTAGAGGCAGGCAGTCTTTAACCTGCAAAGCCCCTCGAACTGCCTCCCCCATACTGCAGAAAGAGCTCTTGCTGTTTTTGGTATGAGAATGCTTCCAAATGATGTATGTGTCCCACTGAGGTGGGTACACCTCCACCCCATAAAGCTGACGCAGAGACTACACACCGGGGTGAGCTCTTTGGGGACTCCAACGTTGCAGTCACTCCTCGTTTGGTCCCACTGGTAGTTGTGGCAGCAGATATAGGCCCAGCAGCATCTGTAGTCTTAGCAGGCAAAGTTTCTGCTGAGGGCTTTCAACCCGTGTTAAAGAAGGGAGGCTGGAAACATACCGAGTGGAAGAGGGTTGCAGACCAATGAGCCATCTCATTCCCCAGGTACACGCTCTTCAGTCTATGTCCTGGGGAGGGAATGCTTCTCTCCTCTCTTAACCAGCAACAGAAGTCAAAGTCACGCTTCCGGAGAACGGCCAGAGGGAGGCGCCACCTTAGGTGTGAGTGGAAGTGCCTTGGACAGGACAAGGCATGGTTCCACTGAGGATGTTGGAACCACTGCCCAGTCAAGTGGAAGTGCTGGTCGGGCTGGAATGGTGCGGGAAAGAGTTCCAGGGTCCTATGGCAAGTCTTCCATCGGTAGTTCCTCTTCCGGGTCCTGCTCATCAGGAAGCATCACGTTCTGATTGGTGGTTGCCAAGTGTGATACTGGCCTGTTGTCATCTTCGGACTCTGCTGGCTCCTCTTTCACATTCATGTGAATCTGATGGCTGAAAATAAAATTGTAAAGAGTCAAATTTGAGCCAAAACAACAACCCTACCTCTGCTTTAAAAAAGACCTAAAACATCACTTTGTCAACAAATGTTGGGGTCCATAATTCATTCCTATAACATTGCCTTCTGTTTCCCCTACATTGGTTATCTTTCTGTTCTTCCTGGTCCTCTCTTCGCCCTCCCTTTTTACATATTATTCCTGTTTACCCTGACCCTACCCCCTTTTGCCCGTGACCTCCCCTTCTCCTACCCTTACCCCCCTTCCCTCAAATATGTGTTCTTCCCTGTCGATTCTCTCCTCTCTTCCCAGAGTGGTTACCCCCATCTTATTTTTAGATGTAAATAAACTGTGATCCACCCTGAATTTGCCCCTCTTAACTTAATATGAGATGTATTTTGCATGTTTTGATTACCCTGGACAATTGCTTTTCTTAATTGCTTCTGCTCATGTAAAGTGCTTTTTGCCCCATTTTAACTTAATTTTATATGTACTTGCTTGTTTTGTTTTACCCAGAACAATTGATTTTCTTGATTGCTTCTGCTCATGTAAAGCGCTCTGATACCTTCGGGTCTAGCCAGCGCTATACAATGCCTTTCAAATAAAATTGCCGGCCGCCGGCAAACGATCTGGGCTCCGCCTGATTCCGCCGTGATGCCGCCTCTGGGAGTCGGGGTCCCACAGGGCTCTATCTTGAGCCCGACCCTGTTTAACATCATTATGGCCCCGTTGGCGGCGTTGGTGGAGTCGCATGGCGCCCAGATCGTCTCCTACGCTGACGACACCCAGCTCCTCTTCTCATGGAAGAGAGGAGGGGACTTTGATGGGGAGAGTATCCGGGATTGCCTTGGGGCTGTTTTTCAATGGTTCCATCTGAACAGCCTCAAGTGCAATTCCGATAAGTCCGAGGTACTTTTCTTTGGGTGTGACACAGAGCCAGACTGGCAGGCCTGGTGGCCGATGAATATGTTCCCTCCGTCTTGCTCTTCCCAGGTTGCCAAGAATCTGGGGGTCAAGATGGATAATAGGCTAACTTTGAAATCCCAGATCCTGGGGGTGTCGGGCACTTGCTTCGGCATCCTTAGGATGCTGCGGAGGTTTCTCCCCCTGCTGTCCGAGGAGCACAGAAAACTGACAGTGCAGGCTCTGATCGGGTCCAGGTTGGATTATTCCAACATTCTTTACCTGGGCCTTCCAGAGTACTTGCTGCAGCCGCTTCAAGTGGTGCAGAACGCCGCTGCAAGGGCAATCTATGGTCTAAATAGACGCTCCAGTGCTTCGGGCTTGTTGAAAACCCTGCACTGGCTTCCCATCCGGAATCGGATCGCCTTCAAGGCTCTGACTCTGGCCTATAAAGCTCTCCACGAGGGGGGAGCAAAGTACCTTCAAAAGAGACTGGTCTTTTATCAACCGACCAGGTCTCCGAGGTCGGAATCCTTGTACTTTGCAGTTGTTCCGCGTGTAAAGAGAGCGCGCCTAGGTGGCCGCTCTTTTGGATTGCTGGCACCACAGTTGTGGAACTCTTTGCCGCTTGCTCTGCGGGGAGCTACTAGCCTGTTGGCCTTTAGAAAAGGCCTTAAAACTTGGTTGTTCACTCAGTAGCCTGTTTTGTTTGTGAGTTTTTGTTTGGCACTCTGTTCTTTCTTTTATTGGTGTTATGTTATTCTGTCGCAGTTTTCCTTTTCCAATAAAGCGCCGGGACACTCTTTTTGAGTAGCCGAGCGCTATACAAAAGAATAAATAACATAACATAACATAAATAACATAACATAAATGCCTGCAAATGTATCTTGTGGGTTTACAGGGGGCCACATTCAGTCTCCCAACACAATGAGTACCGCGTTCTACCCTGGGTTATGAAGAAAGCCTCAGTCTGAATCAGTCTCAGTCAGTCCTGCTATCTCTGGAACACACCTAAGGTCTCAGTCTCACGGTGTGTAGGCACCTCCGTTGCTGTGGAATATACCGAGGGCATCAGTCCTCAACACTGAGTCCATACGGCTCTGAAACATAGCATGGGTCTCAGTCCCTACAAGTGACATTCTCTCCCCTGCCCTGGGATACAAAGAGGGCATCAGTCCACAGCACTACAAGATTCAACATGCCATGAACTGTATAAAGGGTGTCAACTCCCCAACAAAGCGAGTCCCGCTGCAACTCTGGGCTACAGAAACAGCCGAAGTTCCCAGCAGGGCCATTCCCAGCTCTTCTCTAGAATAATTCAAGTGTCTCAGTCCCCAGTAACGTAGGTCACGCTCCTATCTTAGGGTATTACAGAGATTCAGTTCCGAGCAGTGTAAGCCCCTGACCCCCACCCCTTATGCTCTGGAATATACAAAGGGTGTCAGTAACCCAGCACAGAGAGCCCCTCTGGAACCCTGAGATATATTGCTATTAGACACCAGCAGTGTCGTTGGCACCCCTTTTTGGGTCGAGCCTGGGTATCGCATGCGTTGCTCTGCAAGGCATGCTGTATTAAGGTACTGATGCGAAGCTCCACCCAGTTTTTTCATTGGCTTGTGTCACTGTCGACTGTAAACTGTGGCTTTTTATTGGTCAATAGGCTTAGTAGTCCCTCCTTAGTACCGCCTTTTCTAATTTTGTAACCCCCCATGGCGACACCCCGTTACGTGTGTATTTACTCTATAGGCTTTAATTACAGCCTCTGAGCACTATTTTCTCAAAAATCTTTGTCCTGCCTGCTATTGCCGGCAGGAAAAGGCAAAACAACTCTCTCCTAACGCATTTGCAATGCATTTGCGAGAGATCAAGCTATTGTCATTGTAAATGACAATGCCTTTTATTTATCGGTTTAAAAAAAAACATAAATAAGAGGCATTGACATTTACAATGCCAACAGCTCAAACTCTCGTAAATGCGAGAAGTATTGCATTGCAAATGCTTGTTGGAACATACCAAGAGTCTTAGTCCCCAGCAATGTCAGTACATTCCTTGCCATTGAAATTTAGTGTCAGCCCCCCTCCTGCTCTATAATATACCGAGGGTGTCAGTGCCTATCACTGTCAGTTTCTTTGCTGTCCTGCTGGGAAATGCAGAGCTTGAATCCCCAGTAACACCAGTCGTGCCTCTTCTCTTGGGAAATGTCCGGTATCCCATTCCACAGCGATGTCAGACCATCTCCTGCCCTAAAATATACAGAGTCGATTAGTTACCAGCAATGGCAATCGTGCTTCGTCTCGGATATACCAAGTGCCTCAACCCTCATTGGTGTCAGTTCATTCCCTGCCCTGGAAAATGCAAAAGTATAAGCCCCTAAGGAGTGCAAGCCCCTCAGTAGCTTCGGGGTACACAGTGGTCGCCCGCCCCAGCACTGTGTTTCGTCCTATCCTGGAACATATTCAGAGTCTCACCCTTTGTCTGGGGCATACCAACTAGTTCATTCTCCGGCACTGTGAACCTCCACCAGCCCTGGGATACACCAAGATCCCCAGTCTCTAGGAGGGCCAGCTCCTCTTTTGCTCTAGGATAGACTGGACTTCAGTCAAAACCTCGTTGCCCTCCTCCCTGGAAACAGGGGCCTTCTGTCACAAGCACTGCTCCGTCTTTCCTCCTTGATCTGATGGACAGAGGCCCACGCCAGGAAAGCTAGAATTGGTCATTTTTTCGTTATCACATGCAACAACGGAGAGACTTTCAACCAGTCCTCACCTGTACTGATGGGGGGAGAGCCGAGGACTATTACTGCCATTGCTGTTGACTTGTTCCACGGTGCTGCTAACATCGTCGTGGGCCACGTGCAAGGATGTGCTGCTGGTGCTGGTGTTCACAAGAGTGGGACTGTTCAGCAACGGAAAGTTACTCTCAGCCAAGGCAGCCTGGGAGACAAGAATCAAGATAAGTATCAAAAAGGAGCAACACAGATAGGCTGAGACAGTCTGGTGGATGTATGCTAAAAGAATGAGTGAAGGATGAACTACAGAGAGGGTGGAATATGTGAGCCCTGACAAAAGCAGTGGGGGCGGGCTTTAAAAGGAGATTCACATATGCAGTCTTGGGACCGAAAGCGACAAAGCGCTGCTTCGTTTTCCTAAAGTATCTGGCATCTCAATGTAGTACATAAGCAAAATGAAGAACTGAAGTGCGTAAGGCCCATTCCGCAACTCAATGTGTTTACGGGAAAAAACTGTAAGTAAAAGATTTGATTGACATGAAACTGAGAGAGGACTTTTGGCAGAAAATATGGGAGTGTTCGAAGGAAAACTCGATTACTGTACATGTGGATAAATAGCTTCTCGACTGTTAGAGCTTGCACTTCACTAACCCTGCAGAGAGAAATGAATGCATCGAGAAAGGCCACTATTGTGGAAACGAACTGCAGTGAACAAGAGTGAAGCAGCCTCTAACGGATGCCCCATAATCCTGGTAAATACAACGCTGAAGTACCATGAAGGGACAGGTGGCTTTTTAGATGGGATCACTCTTTCCAGTCCTTTCAAAAAACTTAAACAACAGGGATTTTGAAGACTGACTAGTGTTCTCTGTCTTGGAGGTAACATTTGCATTGGCTAGGTGTGACCTTATGGAAAAATATGGTAGTCCAGTCGCTTGTAAGTATAGCAAGTGATATATACTGTCTTGCAGTGTGTCTCTTAAGGGCGGTTTGTCCATATTGCTACAATAATGGACAAATCTTTTCCATTCTGCAGCGTAACATGCCTGTGAAGTGGGCTTCCTGTAGAATTTGCTTGCATCCCTCAAGAAACAGTAGGTGGCTGAATACTAAAACTTCAGGTGCGAAATCGCAAGATTCAGTGCACTGAGGTGGGGGTGATACTGTTGACCTTGATGTTGAGAGGAGGAGGTACGGACGCAGTGGTAGCTTTTTGTAGGGATGAAATGCCATTTCCAGAAGGAGCAGGTACAACGACTGTCTTGTACAGGTTGGCGCAATGAGGATTAGCTTCATTGACGCTTGTGGGAATTTCCTCATTACATATGGAATAGTGGCAGTGGGAGAAAAGCATAGCAAATGACCCTGACCAGTTGTTTCATAGTGCACTGCTTTTGGACTGTAGGTACTTGGAGACAAAGCTTTGTTATTTTGCATTCTCGCACTTGGCAAACTTCCAAAGTCCCCCGTCAGTGAAAGTATAGTTGGAGCACATGGACAATGATTTCCTTTATTGATGTCCTCTGCTGAGCAGGTCCACAAAGTCATTGTCCACTCCTGGCTCCACTATGAGGAAAGCTTTTTGACGAATGGCTCGGTGCGAAATTGTCTGCGCTAGCTTGGACAACTGGGATGAGTGCTTACTGTCCTGTTTTTGCAAGTAATACACAGAGGTCATGTCTGTGCAAATGAGCACCGTAATTTCAAATAAGGTTGAGAAACGTTTACAGAGCAAACAGAACTGCCATCAATTCCAGTACAGTGCTGTGTCTGTGTTGTTGCTGGGGAGACAATTGTCCCTAGATTGTGAGCTGACCAATGTGTGGTGCCCACCCCATGAGGGAGATGTCTATGTTGATTGTCACTTGCAGTTGGGGGTTGAGTGCCAAGTTTTTGTTGTTTCGCTATTGCCGTTTGTGCTGAACATTGGACTTTACCAACACTGGATCTTCCTACTTCCCAGTTTGTTGTGACCGTTGTCCTGCAAGGCACTCTTGCAGTGGATGCATGTGCAACTAGGCATTTGGGGCTACAGCAAGATGCCATTATTCCATACAGCTACATTATCATGCTTACTGCCAGAGAACGTGACGTCTGATAAAGGGGAAGCAGCCTCTGAAATGTCATCACTCCTGTGTTGCTAGGGTACGCTTTGCAGTCACTGTGCTCAGGATGACTCAAAGACAGTTGAGTTTGTTAGGGGCAAAGGTGAGATTTTTTGGCATTGATGGTGAACCCCAATGTGTAGAGGAGTGCGATTTCTTGTTGAATGCGAGTCAGACATTGCACTCTGCTGCAGAGGTTTACTAGCTAGTCATCCAGGTATGGAAATACATTAATGATGTTGCTCGCAAGATGTGCTGCTACAACTACCAGGCATTTGGTAAACAATTGAAGTGCTACAGTGACACCAAATGATAGAAGTTTGAATTGGTAATGAACTCCATTTACCACAAACCTCGGGTATTGTTGTTGAGCTGAGTGGATAGGGATATGGAAACAGGCGTCCTTGAGATTTAAGGGATTTAAGGTCACCATGTAGTCCCCGGCACAGAGCAGCAGAATGACATCTTGGAGAGTTTTCATCTTTAGGTGCTCTGACATGATGTACTGGTTTGGTGGTCGGAGGTCGAACATTGGCTGTAAATTACCATCTTTCTTGGACATAAAGTACAGGGAATAGATTCCATGTGCTTGTTGGTGTGAGGGAACAAGTTTTATAGCTCCATTTTAAAGTAGTACCTGCAGTTCTAGCAGCCACTGTAGATGTTCTTAGTTGATGCTGTGCTGGTATGGTGGTAGGCAAAGCAGTAGCCATGCCTGGGCAACAGCAGAGAGCAACCACTGATCTGAGACTATATCCTTTCACTGTGAAAGGTATGTACTGATTTTTCCCGTAACAAGCTCTGTCCTCCATGTGGCTGTTCCCCAGGAATCTACCTATGGAGAATGTCATGGACATCTGACCTTCCTGAAAGGACTTCTGACTGGCACTGCAGCCACTGTTTTAGCTGCAGTCGGCACTTGTTGGTGGCAAAACCCTAACTTGGGTGGCATTTTTCCTGAAGAGCCCCCATGAATCTTGCTTTGTTGGTGTCCTAGATATTTTCAAGCATGGAATCAATTTGTGGCCCAAAGGTATTCACTATCGAAGGACAAGCCAATGAGGTGCTGATGCACTTGGTCAGAATCCAGACAATTTAAGCCATGTATGTTGCTGAAGTACGATACTTGTGTTAGTTTCCCAGGAAGCAGAATCAACGGCTTCAGGGCCACATTTGATATTTGTGTTTGAGAGTATCCTGTCCTCTTGGAAAATCCTGTTCTAACTTTTTTAAAGCGTTGAGAAAGTGCTAGATTCGCGCCCTCTGATGCCTGTTGTATTCTGAAGAGCAGGCCAATGCCGCTGGCAATTTGTCATTGCATGTCAACACTACAACTACCTATTTGCCTGTGTTCTCAGTTTTCTTGCTCTCGTTATCTGGTGGAGGGTTGTCTTTGCTGCCTGCCTAAATGCTTTCTTGTAGTGTTGGCCACAAGAGAATCAGGTGGAACATGTCTGCGAATAAAGATGGGGTCTTGTGGAGCTACTATATATTTTTTCTCCACCCTTGGAGTAACCAACGGAGCCTTGATTGGTTCCTTATAATTCTCTGTAGAGCATTTGCACATGCTCGTTACCATTCGCAAGAACTTAATGAATCTTCCATCTTTGAGAGCGTTTCTGCGAAGGAGTAATCCTCCTCTTCAACCACATGGAGCTTGGACATGTGGTAGTCTGGCACTCTTTGGAGGAATGCGAGGCATACGTTTGTGTTACCTGGCAGGAATTTAAAGGCGGGCCATCTGGAGGGTCGACCTTGTAGTCATGCCAACAGTACTCTCCATCATCCGCAGATGTTGGGTTCTTATATGGATCTGGCAGGTCTGCGTATGGGCCCTGATCTGAATCTTTGTATACAGACGGAGTTGGGGGTGGTTAACGTGAAATGTGAAACGGGTGGTTTATCTAGAATTCTTCAACAGCTTTCGATGCCATTTCCGGACAGTGGCTCAAGAATACCCTGGCCACCATCTATCCCTTCAGGACCTAAATGATATTTTTGCACCAGAAGGCTTAACAAGCATCGCAAGCGGATTCGTTGTCGTCCCTCAGAAGGCAGAGGTTACAAACCCAATAGTGAACCGACGGTGGGAACTTACTACTAAATAAGGGAATAATTTAATTGTGTGTTCTCCCTACCCTACCTCCTCAATCTCAGATGATTTTTCAGACATATTCAGCATGTTGGAAGTTGGCAACGCCAACATTTTCAGCTCCTCCATAGCGCAACAGTACTAAAGCACTCAAAGTGACAGCTGAACCCAATGGTGGAAAAAAGCCCAAGGTGGAGTCTATGTACGAAAATCTCTTCTTTGATTAAAAACAACTTCCAACTCTGCACCCAAAACTGACGGGCACAAGTGTTAGCAGCATGTGATCTACAGCAACATATTCAGTTCACGACGTGTGCTATACAACAACGTCACCTATGTATAGTTGAATAAATAATATTGCTTCACATACAACAGTGCTGGTCTAATGTACAGTGCACATACCAAAGTTACATATCTTGGTTCGCTCATGACAGCATAGTCATGGCACTGGAAGGTAGGGAGGAGTTCATATTTACAAACTATTACTTTTAACAATTGTCAGTGCAGTGGTGTAATCTGGGGGACTGAAGTTAAACAAAAGGGTTTATGAAGTAACCTAATTTTGCGGTATCATTTCATGCCAAATCTTTTGATGGCTCATCTCTTCCAATGACGTTACTGGTTTGCCCACCTCTAGGCTTCACCTGACATAATTTAGTTGGTGAATTAGGTCGAAGGCACAGACATATTAAGATATGAATAACGTGCTCTGCGTTACTTACACTAATCTACATAATATAGAAAATAACAGGTGAATCTGTAATATGTGTCGTTTGCTGCACTGTTTTATATGTTCTAATATTTAATCTCTTGCCCCCCCCCACCAATGTGCGACGTGGGCGTAGTTTGTGCAGTAACGCTACGCATAGCTACGCGAAGTGCACTTCGCACTACGCGAGCTACGCATGCTGCGTAGTGCATTGTGCAAAATGCTGTTCGCACTGTGAAATCAGTGCAAACCGCATCTTGCCGAGTGCAAGCGGTCTGCCGCTCGAGTAGATTTCTACTCCAGCGGCAGCTTTCTCAACGCGGACTGGTAGTTTCTCATCGCGAGCGGTATCAAGCATACGTGACCACTCGCAAAGAGTAACCTGACCTCCCAGCGTTGAGAATCTCGCCGGGATGTTTATTTTCCACGCTAGCGATCGGCAACTTAATGTTGTTGATCGCGAACAAGGAAAAAATCTCGCCGGGATGTCGTTCTGCTCGCTCGCTGTCGCCAACTTGAAGTTGAGGACTGCGAGCAAGCAAAACATGACTGCCACGCTAATTGTGTTTGCACTGTGCTACGTGCAATTCGCTTAGTACGAAGTAGCGCAAACTTCGCAAACTACGCGAGCGTAGGATAGTACTTCGCCCAGGGTTACAATTTTCCCAAGTAGAACCCAGAAAGATTTCTTATATAATGTCAGATTGATTTAACACACAATACCTCTATTTTGAAAATTTGGTTTGACTAACAACAGTGCTGAACTGCCCTTATGAATGTATTGGCTTGTGCCCACAAGCCAACGCAAGCTAATCCACAGTGATGAGGAACACTGAAGAGTGTAATGTTGGTTGGTACTTGCAATGGGGAGAAGGAATACCGATCGATTGTCATGGAGAGGTCAGTGGGGCCTTGACTATGGCGCTGGAAAGGAATCGAGGGTGCACTGACTGATGATACTGGAAGGGGATGAAGGGGGCACCGACTGATGCGAGTTGCAGATGGTAGCCCTTAATGATGATGATAGGAGAGCTGTAGGCCATTTAAACAGATGGAACTGGGCCACCGGATAGTTAGCCCTCAAAATCTGCACCTTCCATTAAAGGGCTGTCACTCTGGGTTTACTTATAAGTTATGATTGGAAACTACGGAGACAGTTGTACCTGGTAACTGGCATTTAACACTCCGTACCCCAGGCCTGAGATCATGTTTTTCACTAGAGTTGGACTCCTGCAAAGAGAGAAATATTTAATTACACATACTGCCTCAAATCTGGTGTGAACACTTGTATTTCAGTCACTCATGCACTGTGCGCCTGAACTTCTCTGCAACCCTCGCTCCATCACCTGTCATTTCACTCACCCTCTAGACATCAATCCTACAACCGATCCACCGTGCATTCTCACCATACACTCATCTCTTGACTCACATCCCCATTTACAAAGTTAGATGTGCTCTAACCTTTTGAATGGGGACTCTGTGGACCTGGATTAAAATAAGTGTTCTGTGACCCTTGGAAAAGGAATTTACCTGCTTGTGCTCATTTACCACTGTCTGCCAGAGTATAGCAGATCATTTACACACATTTTTAAGCCAGTCTCGAGCCTCACCTTCAGCCAGTGGTGAGACAGGCAGCTGTATCCATACCTTCCTCCGCCCCTCTCTTTTCCAAGATCACCCTCCATCTGCTACTGTGTTGTGCCACCACATCTTAGTTCCTCGCTGAAGAACGAGCTGATCCGAGGGACTCTAATGGGATGTGCACATGACAAGGGGCTGAGCGTGGTAGCGATGGCGCGGCTCAGCCAGTCCCTACACCCCATCCATACGGCACAAAAATATAGAAATCATCATCCTCAGGCTCAGTGCAACCACTGGATACTTTGCAGAGTGCAGGACTCTGAATCAAAAGCAGTTGTGGCAAAAAAGACCTAAACCATTCCCACACTACAGCGAGTAAGAAGCTGTTTGGGTGCTTTTGGTTTTACTACGAAGTCAATTTTAGAAAAAAAATAAGGCCAAACTTTGCATTTTACAGCACCATTTTTCAAGTATTTGCTAAGAAGCCATAGGCTTTGCGTGTAAATCGCATTGGAACCTAATGAAATATTGTAAGACCTACACATATCCTGCTAGGGCAGCAGTTTTTGAGATGCAAGCTGGCTCCATGTCTGTTCTTGAAGCCCTAATGCAGAAAATCCATAGAAAATCTTGTGACGTCTTAAAAAGCACACCTGAAGAAGGTTTGTGTTTGTGGAGCATGTGAGGTGGGTAAGATAATCCAGTAGACTGTCTCCAGGAGGGGCACCAGTACTGCCCAGACCTCCAAATCACAGCCTCCCTAGCCATCACCCATGGAAGTGATTCTATCTGCAGGGCGAACAAAAACCTAAACGTTCACATAGAGCTAAAAATACAATACTCCATCCTTAAAAGTTTAAGCCGGCAAGATGGCTCAGGGAAACACTCTCCCATAATATCGGCTTTAATTGGAGGTCACAGTTGAATCTAGATAAGGCGAAGTCATCGTTATACCGAGAGGTCTGGAAACAGAGTGCCTTTCAATTAGGCAACAGTAACACCGCTCATTTCCAGCAGTTCGAAATGGCAGAGGGGTGGCCTGGTATACTAGATAACAAAGTATAATAGGTGGGGAGGGCAGTTTGATCAGGCGCTATTGTTTCGTCCAGTCGTACACCTTCTCTGGCTTAACCACATAATTTGCCTCAGTCATGCGACTTAGAGCAGGGTGCACAGGGCGTTAGTCCAGATACTGCACTCTGCAACATTTCAGGGCTTCCAAGCGGCAGATGCTGTCACCCAATTGCCAGCTGAATATTAATAATCCCAGGGTCGGCGCAATGTTTTGGAGCAGTGAGGAGCTACACAGGCAAGAAGCGCCTGGTTGACGCATGCACACCTGTACACACGTAAGCTTGTGCACCAACTTGTGCAGCCAGAGCTCCACATCCACAGCCAAGGTGAGTGAGCCCCTGTCGAACCTGTTCAGTGGAATGGGGACTGGGGAACAGCAGCTGCAGACAGTGCAAAGAAAGGGCCCTGCTTCATCTTTTTTAAGTGGCCTGAAGGCCTGAAGTCGGCCTCCATCTTTCTAAGGATTTTCTTAGTCGGCCAGTCTGCCTTGGATAATGACTGGAACAGCAGTAGATCCTTCTAGGGTATGTAACACTTACTACTCATTTTTACCCACATGATATTTACTCAACAGGCTTTACCACGCTGGTAAGTACACACCATACAATCCCTACCCCTGCAATCCACAACTGAGCAGTATTGATCGTAAACACAACAAATCCCCTCTGCAGTCCATGCACGTGTGATTTCATTCCATAACACACACATGCTCCTGGTATACCCATTCACACAACTGAAAGACCACTTTGGAGCTTCTCAAAACATTATAAACCACAACTTATTCTGACAATAGCACCACATTAAACATGATTTAGACAGCCCAAGGCAGTCCCACTGCAGAAAGATGTTGGATGATCAGACAGAGTCCAATTTGAAGAACTGTACTTCAAAGAAATCTCTCATTGCTGGTACAAACAATGAGCTTTGGCGACAAATTGGCAATGCTGACCACTCATCATAAGGTTCAGATTACTGAACCAACGATTTAAGAATCACCCAGGGCTTCTGGATTGTGTCTCAGGGCGTGGGGCAGACGTTGCCTTCCTAGCGTAAGAATAGAAATGGCCCAAAAAAAACCGGCAGAGATTTTGGACCTTGAAATAAACAGTAAGGCTAGTGTAGAATGAGTCACATATCAGCTGCATCCTTACTTGACTGGCTTTCTCTTGCAAAGGTCCTGGCTTGAGATGTTATCTCCTAATGTACTCAAATGCCAGGCGGCCATGTCTACGTATTATAAAGAGCTGCTGTAATTGAGATCTTGAATGCACCCACCCACTGGTTAGAGGGGCTGCTGGTCTGTCATGAATTTGCTGCACCATGCCACTCACCCGGTCATTTTTGGAGGTCTTCGTTTCTGGTACTCCTGCTCGTCCACGGTCCACACAGCACCCTTCACGTTCTCTACTCGCACAAAGCACTTGTGCAGGCTCAGGTTGTGGCGCACAGCATTCTGCAACAAAGGAAACAGTGCAGAGTCAATACATATTAGGGTTTACAGTGCCACGATAGTTCAGTAGTTTGAGAACCTGCTGCAGACTTGACTTGTAACTGGATGACCGTAGATTTGACGCCTTGAAGAGCTAACTCAACCTTGCATTCTACCAAACACATCAAATGATTACTATTGTGTTGTGTGATTGTGTTGTGTGATACCTGGTATGCATTAAACAAGAGATGACTCGGTAATATATTTAAAAAACAATGACCAGGCTTTGGTTCCATGCCACAGAAACAGGGGCACCGCTCTACTCACAAGCCTACTTGAACCTTCCGTAGCTTCCGCTCTCACAGGTCTACTTGAACCTTCCCTAGCTCCGTTCTCACTGGCCTACTTGAACCTTCCCTAGCTTCCGCTGTCACAGGTCTACTTGAACCTTCCCTAGCTTCCGCTCTCACAGGTCTACTTGAACCTTCCCTAGCTCCGTTCTCACTGGCCTACTTGAACCTTCCCTAGCTTCCTCTTGCACAGGTCTACTTGAACCTTCCCTAGCTTCCGCTCTCACAGGTCTACCTTCCGCTCTCACAGGCCTACTTGAACCTTCCCTAGCTTCCGCTCTCACAGGCATACTTGAACCTTCCCTAGCTTCCACTCTCACAGGCATACTTGAACCTTCCCTAGCTTCTGCTCTCACAGGTCTACTTGAACCTATCTTCTGCTCTCACAGGCCTACTTGAACCTTCTCTAGCTTCTGCTCTCACAGGCCTACTTGAACCTTCCCTAGCTTCCGCTGTCACAGGTCTACTTGAACCTTCCCTAGCTTCCGCTCTCACAGGTCTACTTAAACCTTCCCTAGCTTCCGCTCTCACAGGTCTACTTAAACCTTCCCCAGCTTCCGCTGTCACAGGTCTACTTGAACCTTCCCTAGCTCCGTTCTCACTGGCCTACTTGAACCTTCCCTAGCTTCCGCTTGCACAGGTCTACTTGAACCTTCCCTAGCTTCCGCTCTCACAGGTCTACTTGAACCTTCCCTAGCTTCCGCTGTCACAGGTCTACTTGAACCTTCCCTAGCTTCCGCTCTCACAGGTCTACTTGAACATTCCCTAGCTTCCGTTCTCACAGGTCTACTTGAACGTTCCCTAGCTTCCGCTCTCACAGGTCTATTTGAACCTTCCCTAGCTCCGTTCTCACTGGCCTACTTGAACCTTCCCTAGCTTCCGCTTGCACAGGTCTACTTGAACCTTCCCTAGCTTCCGCTCTCACAGGTCTACTTGAACCTTCCCTAGCTTCCGCTGTCACAGGTCTACTTGAACCTTCCCTAGCTTCCGCTCTCACAGGTCTACTTGAACCTTCCCTAGCTTCCGCTCTCACAGGCATACTTGAACCTTCCCTAGCTTCCACTCTCACAGGCATACTTGAACCTTCCCTAGCTTCTGCTCTCACAGGTCTACTTGAACCTATCTTCTGCTCTCACAGGCCTACTTGAACCTTCCCTAGCTTCTGCTCTCACAGGCCTACTTGAACCTTCCCTAGCTTCTGCTCTCACAGGTCTACTTGAACCTTCCCTAGCTTCCGCTCTCACAGGTCTACTTGAACCTTCCCTAGCTTCTGCTCTCACAGGTCTACTTGAACCTTCCCTAGCTTCCGCTCTCACAGGCCTACTTGAACCTTCCCTAGCTTCTGCTCTCACGGGCCTACTTGAACCTTCCCTAGCTTCTGCTCTCACAGGCCTACTTGAACCTTCCCTAGCTTCGGTTTTCACAGGCCTACTTGACCCTTAGTCACGAGTAGAGCACTGTTTTGAAACTGACAGGAAATCCGCATCATTTTACGCATACGCAACAGTGTAGAACTTACAAGCTGATAACCAGAGCAGCCACTTTACTCCATCGTCCGTAACGCGCGATGGGGCTTCAAAGGGTGAATTATTCACTATCCAAATAATATAGTACATAATTTGAATTTCGGTTTATATCAAGACACAGTGGGTCACTTCAACCCCACGGCCAGACATGATAAGAGGGAGAGTCTAGTCCTGATAAAGAGATGTCTGCCCTGATAATCAATGTTTTTTTAGGACAAAATCTAGGCACGTACTTCACCCCACCCCCTATGTCTGCAAGCGGTCACAGTCCCAGCGCTGCAATGAAAGCCGCACAATGATGGTTTCACGGAGCTGCACAGTGAGCGTGAGCCTGGCAGACCAGGACCACCCAGTGAATGAAGCAAGGCAGGCGCACAGATGACTTCATGGAGAGCCGCATTTAGGGCCCGATGTAGGTAATTAGTATTTACTGATTCGTAAATACCAAATTTTACCGATTCGGTATTTACAAATCGGTAAATGCTATGTAGGTATTTTTACCGAATCAATTCCCGAATCGGGAATATTCGGTAATTACTGAATCGGTATTTACCGATTCGGTAAATGCCATTGATTCCTATGGGCCTTGAGTCCCATAGGAACCTATGGCAATTACCGAATCGGTAAATACCGATTCGGTAAAATTATCGAATTGACAAGGGGGACAGGGTGTCACTTTGACACCCTGTTGCACCTCTGATTCAGGCTTGTGTGCCATGTGACACACAAACATGCCCTTAGGGTATGTCTGTGTGCCACATGGCACAGGTGTACATGCACAGATGTGCATGTACACAGGAATTCGTTATTTACCATGCAATAGTATTACATGGTAAATAACGAATTCTTAGGGGACTGTGGCATTGTTTGCAGTGCCACCTACATATAGATTTACCCATTCGGTAAATTTACCGAATCGGTATTTTACAGAATCGGTAAATTTACCGATTCGGTAAATTTGCAGATTCTGTAAAATTTAGGCCCCCTACATCTCAATCACCATTTGGTGACCTACATCTGGCCCTTAGTGAGGCTGACTCGGTACGTTTTGCTGACTGAGGCACAGACAGCGAGAGAGCTGCACTTCGTAGACCAGCAGTCTACAAGGATTAAGCCTTGTCCTCTGGCACCACCTAGTGGCCATAATGAGACTTACCGAGAGGTCTCACGGCATCTTATGAACGGGTCTCGGGAAGATAGAAAGCAAACTAGGAAGGGCCGGGGCACGTTTCTTTTGATCAGGATTTTACCATCTAACTAGCGACTTTGGCAGCCATTAGAAACGCTTTCCACCACATAACCACACCAGTGAGGGTGCGCATAGATGGCAGGTCGAACTGACTTGAAGCAAGAGATCGATGAAAGCGACTAACCAACAGTGGCGGACAGGGTCTAAGATGGCAGCGTAGAAATTGAAAGTAAAGAGCGGGGCAGTGGCTACAGCGGGTACTCCCCAGTGCAGGCGAGGTGGGCGAGTGCCACGGGTAGGCGCCCCAGTCTTGTTAGAAACTGCGAAGATGGGCAGATAGAGCAGTCCCCTTGGCACACAAGAGACAGAAAGCAGTGCTCGGGCGCAGTTACGGTGAAGATAGACGCCCCCCATGCCCCCATCAGATATTGGAGAGGAGAGGGGGGGGGGGGGGGGGGGGGGGAGTGCAAGGGACAAATTCCCTCATAGGTTTGGTTTGGAAGTGACAACTTTTTACTTTACAGTTGAAGATGTTGAATTTGCTAGCACATAATTAATTTAGGCATAACTCGCCTAGCAGAACTAGGCCACACCAGGCCGCATTAAAAATCATTAATGAATTGCTGCAAAAAATTGCAGGCTACTTGTGTACGAGTGTTCCACATGTATGTGTCCTTATTTCAGAAAATCAAAGAAAATACAGCCTCAGCCATGGTCTGTCTTAATACAAATGTATAATAATTTGTTCTCTTTGGATAGGAGGTGTGTATTTCTGGACAAGTCCAAGGCTACTTAGACGAGCTCTGCTGTAGTTGAACAAGTTAATGTATTCCTGTATTTCATAATGTGTGATTTTATCTCCTTAATTAATTATTTACGGCTTAAAACAATAGGATGCTTTAGGTGTTACTAGGGGTGTTTTACGCAATAATCAAAGATTTACTGAAACTGCATACGTATAGAGCTTACCGCCCCTGATGAGGCTTTAAAGCACTTTTTGAGGAGTAGCATGCTACTCGGGAGCCCAAAGTTACTGGTCAGTCCATTGGTTATTGGACTTAGCCTTGTGCTCAGAAAGAAAGGTTTTCATGTATTTACTCGAGTTTCTTTATCGTACATCAATGACGTAGGTGTGATCATTGGAAGGGATTATGTGAGAAGCCTAATAGAACAGGTTACAGGGATATGGTTTCAAGGAAAGAGAGATTAAGATAGGCAACTCATTTAGAGTTGTCTATATATACAGGAGGCATGCAGAAAGTAGAACGGAAGAAGCGATTCATTCAAAATCAATATGGGAAGAACAAATTTAAAGTTTAAGTCAAGGTTGGTTTTTCATGCAGGGCTTTACAAATAAATCTGGGAGATTTCTGCATAGTATGCAGACTGTGGATATAAAACTATAGAAAAAAAACACATTTTAAATAGTAGTGTAAAAGAATGTGTCTTTTACCGCTCTTTCTTGAGACACGTTAACTATCAAGAAGCGTCTGATACGTACCGTGCCGCAAAAAGCAACCCAAGTGCTCCTTGAGACCCCTGTATAAGCAACTGTCAAGCACTGACATTAAAGCCTATCCCAGTACCAATAATTACCATTTGACTTTGACAACACCAATGAGAAAGCCCATTTGCACATCACTCCCTGTAGGTTCAATATCAATATAAATACTTGCAAATCCAGAAAAAGACACCTGCATGCACCTATTTCAGCAGTAGATTAATTACTACGAATTATTATCACAGTGTATGTGTGCAAATCATGTTTCACCGTACAAACTACACATGTAAACATGCTATATAATTTAAAATCTTACCACCTTAAAATATAAAAAGGAAGTTTTGATAAACGTGTTGCAGCAATCATTAGTAAAATCAGTGCGTATTTTATATAAGCCATTCATTCCTTGGTTTGGAAGGGCCGCACCATTACTCTCCAGTAGGCCCCTTGTCTTGTAGGTGAAGGATGCCTGCCTGAAAAGGCCAGGGCCCGGTGTGCATATCACCCCATCGAAGGTGCAATATTGCCCACCATGAATGAATCACTTGTATTTCATGACATCACATCACGCTATGAAAATGAGTGTGCCTTCTATCCCTGAAACATTATAAAGGCGTGTTACTTTGGAGGAGAGATGTTGTGATCTTTTGGGCTTTCTTGGGAGACGGATTCTGTCAGTCTATTTTGCAAATGTATTTAGATAGTTATAATTACGTTGATTAGTTTGATTTATTAATTAATATTTTTGCTCTTTGTAATGATACAATTTTTAACAAATCCACAACGTTCTTAACTTTAAAATCTTGCCATGTGCACGTTTTATTAATAGCGTTGGACTTAGTCAATGAGAGACTCCGATTATCTCATTCCCGCCTAATGTCCCTTTAATCTCTTCATTTAAGTGTCAATACAGTGGCAGGCAGACCATGTTTCACTGTAGACATGCTGCATTTCGCCCAAGTCTCCTCGAAGCATTGTTATTGGAGGCACAAACGCTGTGGGGGCTCAGAGACATTTTTTGTTAACTATTTAATTATGACGTGTTGAGCCACTAAATTCTGCCGGTTTGTTAAGCCAGGTGAGCCTGGAGAGGGAAGGAAATTAAGTTTTTTTTATATTCATGTTTCTGATGGCTCGCCTGGCTTGAGAAAAAGAATAATTTTAGGAGAGGCACAATACCTAAATGACCGCAATAAAAAAACAATTGCAAAAGGAAGGGGTCTCAAAGCCCCAAGAGAGGATTCGTTTTAAATTACAGCACTCAAAATGCCTGGAAAGTGCAACTTGATTTCAGATGGGCATGTTCTATCTGTGTTTAATCTTCTGTGTCTGTGGAAACATATGCACAATATGCCATATGCAATCCTGGAATCAAATCCTGGCCTCCCAACTTGAACATATTGTGTGATCTACAGTCCATCGCTTTACTTCGCTATGTATCATTTTCCTTAACCATCCAGTTTTAGAGCACATTGAACCATTTCAGTGCAGGATCTGTGCTTTACAAACACCTCTGCTGTACATGGTTATATAAAATCATTTTTCTTTACATTTAATAACAATATAAGCTATAAAGAGAGAGAAAATACAGTGATATTTTGTGTAATTTGTGGCACTACCAATAGGGCATGCGGACTTCTTGAATGTTTTGTTTAAACATATAACTTTCAATAAATGTCCCTCCATTCAGTGATATACCCAAATGTACTTTATTGTGACACAGAGAAATGTTGAAAAGATTGTATTAGAGTTTCTAGTCATTATCATATTTGTTGCTTGATTTACCTGTTCTGACGCCTTGGCTCATGATTTTGCTCTTGATGACAAGACAGACCTCTAGCTCAGCTTACATCTCCCCGCCCCCCCCCTCTTCCCTTGCACCCTCGCAGCAGCCCTGTGAGACACTGGCGAGTGAGAAGGACAGCAGTGCCATCGGAGCCAGAGTAGGGATGGAGAGGTGAAAGTGACCTAGAAGGCAGCAGAGAGCGCTGCCAATAGAGAGATTCCATAGGAATGGACAGACATCCGGGCATAGGGACAGACAGAGCAGATGGACAAGCAATGATGTGGAAGGTCGCTGTCAGCTACAGGAGCGATGGCCACACAACATTGCCCTAGAAGACATCCAAGAAATAGAAAGGCATCCTGACCAGGGATATGTGTATTCAGCAGCAGTGCCTTCAAACACCATGTAAATTAATCAACATTGCCAAGATGCAGACAACATGGTCAAACATGAGTGCCTTGGGAGGTAGCAGTGGGGATAGAGAGACAGACATCAGTTTCTGAGAGGCCACTGATAGATGGCATCTTTCGTGACCTGAGGGGTAGGCAACAGATGGGCAGATACCAACGTGTCCTCGGAGGCATGGGAGGGATACAGATACAAGGGTCCTCAGACAGCAGTGCTCACTGCACAGGGTACTTGAGGCAGTCAGACACACGTGCAAGGCATCACTGCACTAAGAGGCACCAGAGAGAGCCGGGCTCTGACAGGCACTGGAGAAATGGACCGACAGCCGTGCAAAGAGAGAGGACAGGCAGCAGGAGTGCCTGTGAGTCACTGGAAAGAAGAACACCGGAGAGAGGACGGACGGACAGACAGTCGTGCAAGGAGAGAGAACAGGCAGCAGGAGTGCCTGTGAGTCACTGGAAAGAAGAACACCGGAGAGAGGACGGACGGACAGACAGTCGTGCAGGGAGAGAGGACATGCAGCAGTAGTGCCCTGTGAGTCACTGGAAAGAAGAACACCGGAGAGAGGACGGACGGACAGACAGTCGTGCAGGGAGAGAGGACAGGCAGCAGGAGTGCCTGTGAGTCACTGGAAAGAAGAACCCTTGGTATAGTGAAACACCAGAGAGGACGGACAGACAGACAGCCGTGCCCTCGGAATCACTAGAGAGAAGGGCAGACAGACAGCAGTGCCCTGGGGCACACTGGAGAAAAGGACAGACAGGCAGCCATGCCCGAGGGGGCCACAATTCTTCCTCCTTTTCACACCGCGGTTTGATGCTGCCCCGATTTCATTACCAATTTTAATTTGCCTCTAATTAAACGCTGTGTATTTTTCCGACTGGCTCGCTAATCCAGGAGGGAGGCCGGGGGATGGCGAGGAATCTCTCTGAGCTATAATTACAAAGAGCGTAATCACACCGGCCGCCGCCTTTGAATACATTTCCCTGCATTACGGCGCGCGGGCTCCTGCTATGCAAATGAGAATGACCCCAATTTCAGAGAGATGGCCTCTGGGGGCTCTTTCCATTCCGAGCCTGGCTCCGTGATGAGAGACTAATTCGTTACGCTAAAACATTAACAGCAATTTATAAGGTCAAATGAGGGCCACAAAAAAACAAAACAAAAAAACTCACCAGTCAACAAAGAGGTGTTGTGTTGTCAGACCATCTAGCAGACCCAACCACCTACGTCCCCTTCCTGACAGGCACCCCATTATATGACGTAACACAATGATGCCAGGGGGCAGAAGGGCAGGGTGACCGGACCTGTCCTGGGGGAAAGCTGAAGCAAAAGCATGGGTATAACGTCAGGGTCAGACTGGCCTATAGGGCAATCAGGCAGTGTCTGACGCTCTGGTTTAACAGATCAGTGTTGGGGCAGTTTTTTTTCTTGCAGTTTTTGGGCCTGTTTTATGGGCAAGTGAGCAGTTTTAACTGATTGCCCTGATATTACCACAAACATTGCGTGCAGCAAACACAAAGGCATACAGTCTTCCATACCTTTCAAAATAACCACACAGCGTGTCTCTACACGTTCAAAACTGGCCTGATTGACACATGTGGGCCATTTTATTAGCTATCATATGAACTAATGGGGCCACTTTTATTTTGATGACCAGGCATATTTTTTTTTTTCCCCAGTCCGACCGTGGGATACCGTTAAATGCCACAAAATATGAACACAAATATTACGACGGATCTACATAAAAACTGAAAGTGTGGTACACAGTCCATTATGAGGAATGCTGCTGTCCTTCTTGTTGGAACCCAAAGGAGATAGGTCTATGAAAACGTGGTTAAGGCTAGACCCTTATTAAGCATACAACATGAAAATTGCCTCAACCACTCTTACTTGAACGTAAAAACGTTTTTAGGTTAGAAAAATATTTATTACATCCCAACCAGGCATGCCTATTCAATGCCAATTATTTTTAAATCATAGAAATATATTTTAACATCAATAGACAGAAAAATAAGGACTATACCTTCTGCAGCTTTGGTGAAATAGAGCATTATCAATAAACAACATTAGGCTTGGCCAGTTCAGATATTATCAATTTTGAGTCATTCAGTTGTTCTCTATTCGCATTCTTTTGATTTTTTCATACATTGATTCTATTTGTATGTGATATTTGTTTATTGTTATGTATTAATTTCTTTGTAGGATGTTGGATATTTAAATATCATTTTGACACTGTTTGATTCTATGTGTATCAAACCATTTGTATATAAATTGAATGTATAGTCCTTACTTCTGTCTATTGATGTTAAAATATGTTTCTAAGATTTAAAAATAATTGGCATTGAATAGGCATGCCTGGTTGGGATGTAATAAATATTTTTCTAACCTAAAAACGTTTTTTCGTTCAAGTAAGAGTGGTTGAGGCAAATTTCATGTTGTATGCTGTCCTTCTTGTAGCACAGTTAATTAATTACATGATGTTGGTAATTTCCAATTAGCACCAATAACTAAGGAATCCTTAAGCTGGACAGTGTTACTCGCCCTTGGCAAGGAATCTTATATGAGCCAACTGGGGGGGTGGATCTTTTTCCAAAATGAGCTAAAGTGGTCTCCCTAGGGGTGGAAATGAAGGTCAATCCACCCCCCAAGAACGCCACATACATCAAGGGGCAAGTTCCACTAGACTCCTTTGTGGTACACACTACTCGCAAACGTCCCTCCACCCAGGCCACAGGTGATGCCTCTCCTCCTGACAAGAGGAGTAAAAGAATAATGTGGCAGGCAAGAGGGTTGGAGTAGCAGCTGCTACTTGCTTGCCATTTGCCAGTTCAGTAGCTCCCCTTTCCAGATATCAAAGAGCAAAATTTGAGGAGATGGAGGATCTCCTCAAACATCTCCCTGAGCAATACCGCAAAATGGGGGCGGAAATCATGTCGAAAGGTAAAGTCTTTTTCAATGCGAATAAATGCTGCACATTGGATGAGCCACAATACCTCTAGAGACATTAACACAAGCATCAACTTGAGCCACAACGCAGGTAAAATCTACAGCACTACATCTTATGAACAGATGTTTACAGGGTAAGTACCATTTTCTATTCATAGCATTTGTGAATGTAGATACAGATGCTTAGCATAGATTGAATAGCGGTCTCCTCCCAGACGTGGTAGCTAGCTTGTCATCTGATCCGTTGGGCTGCAAGCTTGCTGGTCTTTGTGCCAGGATAAGCCACAATGGTACTGAAGCCTCCTTTTCATGGGTGCTGTAGACTGAAGATCTTCTTCGCCAGAGATGTCTTTTCACTGCATGGTATGTGCCCAACTGCCCACAGAAGCTTCCATCGACATGGAAGGGTTTCTTGGATCTGAATGCTAGGCCTGCTGAGCAACTTACATCACTGTGGTCAGGCGACAAGCAGAGATTGTAGACCTGGTGGTGATTGTTCTACGGGTACTTCGCGCAGCTTAAAGTACAGTAATGGAATGGGGATCGTTCCAGAACCCGTGGTCATTCTCTGAGAGGACTCCACGTGAAGAAGAGTCTTCTGCCCCTGACTGTGGCTCTGAAGCCAGGCCTGATGTGGTTGTACCAGCTAGGAACAATTTATAAAGCGATAGATGCAGAGGGAACACGTTGACACATGAAGCCCACTCAGTGCACTTCTGAACCAGATAGTAGAAAAAAAACAATTTAACTTGGAGTCGGTGCCCATGCGCAATGTACATTTAGAGGAGTCAAACTGCATCTAAGAACTTCCTTTGAGAAAAGACAACTGGCAGACACCCGATCCCAACACTAGATGGCAGGAGTGTGCTAAGCATGTGTGTAACTATAGATCAATACACGTGTGTGTGTATGTATATGTATATATACATATATATATATATATACTTTGCAGGCTAGTTTCTCCGTCAGCTCCCCCTCACTTGCGACCGGGAGCTGCTAAAGCGGGTGACGGACACCACGCTGGTCACCTACAGACCAAAGCTATAGAGGTACGCAGCACTCACAGGGACAAGTCCAAAATTGTTTTATTTAGACAAACACACTCGTAGACGCGTTTCGGCAACCGCCTTTGTCAGTTAGAGCTAAGAATTTCCTTTGAGAAAAGACAACTGGCAGACACCCGATCCCAACACTAGATGGCAGGAGTGTGCTAAGCATGTGTGTAACTATAGATCAATACACGTGTGTGTGTATGTATATGTATATATACATATATTTATATATATACACACACAAACTCACATATATTCATATACATAAATCTCAGGTTTCAACAAGCTATATTTGAATCTTACGTCGTACGTATGTGTGTATAAATCTGTATATGAGTATTTACATAGATATACAATTCTAAACACATACATACAAAGCCAGATTTCAACATTGTAAGCAAAACGTTGCTTTGCAGTGAAAGATGGTGAACAAATTAATGTGTGTGGCAAGGTGAAGTGTCTGTTTTCATTTCAGTGCTGCCTTCTGGAACTTCCAATAGCTTTGGTAGTGAGGCCCATGGAAGCTGGGGATGGCGGGGAGACAGAAAGGCAGGACAGACAAAGCTAGGGCACAGGTCTCATCTGGCCTCCCTTTAGAGACATCAGAGCACATCTGCAACCAGGAGACCATCAGATTGGAGGCAAAGAAGTCCACAAACATACTGATTCATATTAGTAGCATGTGTTAGCTGCACTTTTTTAGCGTATTCTTCACTTTCACCCTGGCGTTCCGGTGTCTTTAGCCGAGTTCACACATTACCAATGGTGTATAAAAAGCCCAAAAAAGGGATCCCCCACTCGTTGGTCTGACAGACCCCTTGGGAAAGCGATATGGGAAAACGCCCAGAGAAGCTATGAATGCGCGCCATAAGAAGGGTTAAGGGTTCACTCCCCCCGCCCGTGGAGTTTTATATAGTACGAACTTGACCTGATGGTATCAGAGCGCTTTACATGAGCACCAATTGCATTACAGATGGACACATTCATTTTTTAATAAGGTACGGCTAGATTAAGTGATTTGCTCAAATTCACATGATGATGAGCGTCCCTGCTGAGACTCGCACCAGGTTCCCCAGCTTCGAAGTCGACCGCTCTAGCCATAAGGCCACATCCTCTTGAAGACAAAGAGAATCACATTCCGTCTCCTCACCCACGCACACAAAGCCCTCTACGACCTAGGACCAGAATGCCTCAACACACGACTATCCTTCTACACACCCACCCGCCAACTACGATCATCCAATCAAGCCCTCGCAGCAATTCCGCGCATCCATAGATCCACCATGGGAGGAAGATCCTTCTCCTACTTAGCAGCCAAGACTTGGAACTCTCTCCCTGCTCACCTTCGTCTTACACAGAACCACCTCTCATTCAGAAAACTAAAAACCTGGCTTTTCGATAAGTAATGCACCGATCATCTCCTCAAGCGCCTTGAGACTCTCTGGGTGAGTAGTGCGCTATACAAATACCTGAACTTGAACTTGAACTTGAAGGTGTTTTACAGATCATGGAGTCATGCTGTTGTCAGAGCAGCAGATAAAGGTGAACCAACTCACCTTCCAGGTTGCAGTGTTCCGCCGGAAATATGCAAACATGCGCGTGAACCAGTTGTAGATCTCATTCAGGGTTAGCTGTCGGTCCGGTGTTTCCAGAATGGCCTGTGTGGATTAAAAATGAGAAATCAAATCACCTTCAGTGCACTAGGAAACCCGGATGTCCACAGTTCATGGGGTAGCCACTATCAAAATCTAGCTATTCACAACGCAAAATGTCACTCATTTACCCACAACATATGAGGAATTCTATTGAACTCAAATTCATAAGGCAATCCAGTTACCAACAGCAGAATAAAAATCCATTTACTCAACAATGCTGAAGAAAGCATTTATTTACCTTCAACGCATACAAAATTTCACCTTATGTAATGTACAAACCGATTAAGAGCCTCATGCACCTGCAATGTATGAGTTGTTTACACATAATGCACAAGGTAAAAATGCAATTTGATTAGTTTGTGGTTTAATACAATTATAGATTTGTAAGCTGTACATATTGCTATCATCTAGCACGTGGATACTCACAAACGTTTTTCCAGGGGCCAAAAAGTTTGGTCTGTGGTGTAACTAAGGGCCACACTGATGCCAGCAGAGTGGTAATTGGAGGAGCTGAGGTGTAGAGGTGGCGATGTAAGGTGTGTGAATGGGAAGAAAAACATTTACATCTAGGAATCTGTTTTATGTCACTTTTCCTCCTTTTTTTTCAATGTCACATACACAAGGACATTGAAATACATGATTTCAGGATGCACGCTGTGCTCAATTTAATACATTATAATGGTGCCCATGTATAGTAGCACCCAGGCCATCCAAAGGGTGTACATAACCTACTCGCCTCTTAGGTCACTATTGGCATTGTGGTGCGGATGGGATGATGCATGAATGATTCTAAATTCATGTTTGAAAACTATCACTTAAAAAAAATACTTCTGAATGAACTTTTATAATCTAAGATGAAACGGTTGTGCGTGACAATGGAGTATATTACTTACCCTGTAAGCATCTATGCGTAGCGTGTAGTGTTGCAGATTCACATGCTATGCACATTCCTGCCATCAAGTTTTGTGTTGAGCCTGGTCTCTGAAAGTTGTTTTCTATAGTAAAGTTTATGGTCAGCGTTCTATCTCCTCCTCGCATTATTGTGCATGTTCAATGGCTCCTCTGTTAGATTGCAAGGTTTTTCCCTGCCATATGGGAAGTGAGGATTTTGTCTGCTAAGTTAGATTTTGCTGCTGAACATGCTGAAAGTTCTGTGTATTTCAGTCACCATCTAATATTTGGCGGGAGGGTGCATGTGAATGTGCAGCACTACTTGATGCGAATAGATGCTTACAGGGTAAGTAACATACTCATTCATATTAGTAGCATGTGTTAGCTGCAGATACACATGTTATGCATAAACTATAAATCAGTACTCCTCTCGTGGTGGCTTTAGGCAGATGGTACATTTGCTTGAAAAAATGTGCGTAGAACTATTTATCCCGCCTGAGCCTTGTCTGACTTGCACATCTATAAAATAGTGCTTGGTAAAAGTGTGTGGGTTTGTACATGTTGCCACTTTACAAATGTCTGTTAGTGGGACATTTCCCAAAAATGTCATTGATGCTGCCTTTTTTCATGTTGAATGAAGTCTTGGCATTGTAGTTAGTGTTCGTTTTGCTTTGATGTAGCAAATTTGTATACATTTTACTATATATCTAGCGATTCCAGCTTTTGAGATTGGATTGCCTTTTCGTGGACTCGAAAAAGCTACAAATAGTTGCTGTGTTTTCATGAAGGTTTTGTTCTTTCCACATAGTACATGAGGGCATGTTTTATATCTAGTGTTTGTAATGCTCTTTCTCCAACCAATTCTAGTTTTGGAAAGAGAACAGGTAAATCCAATGTTTGTTTTAAATGGAAAGGTGATATGACCTTTGGTAGAATCTTTGGGTTTGTGCATCGACAAACCTTGTCTTGGGATACCTAAAACTAAGGTTCCTCAATAGTCAGTGCATGTATTTCGCTGACTCTTCATAGCGATGTAATGGCCACAAGGAATGCCACTTTCCATGTTAAGAACTGTATTTTGTATTTGTGAATTGTTTCAAATGGTGTGGACATTAGTCTTGTTAACTCAATGTTCAGGTTTCACGTTGGTACAGGAGTTGTACACGGTGGAATGACTCTTAAGTCCCTCCATGAACGCCTTTATGACAGGTATCCAGAAAAGTGTTTTCAGTTTCGTAGGTATGCTGTGATTGCTGCCAAATGAAGACGTACAGATGTGTATGCTAAATGTGCTTTTTGCAGATGTAACAAGTAACATACCAGTTGTTGTTCAGATGGTGAGGAAGCGTTTACGTTATTGAAATGTAATTGTAACTTAAGTGAAAACTAGATATGGGGAAAGATGTTTGACAAAATTAAAAACATTCACGTTAGAGCAACAGATAGGATGGGATTCGAAATAGAAATTGGATTACAAATAAGGCGCTAGAACGTTCTGAAACTACTGTGAGGAAAAGTGACACAATATAGGCTATGGGTAGGACTGAGGGGATAGGTTTAGGCATGGGGAAGCACAAAGTTAGGCGTAAGGAAAAGGGTTGAGATTAGGATTGGTGATGGGGTTACATAGATGCTTAGGGTCTGGAGTTATGGCCAAGAATAAACTGTAGTTAAGGATTACATTTAGGTGTAGGTTTAGGGATCTCAGTGGTTAAAAGTAGCTGTTAGGAGACCACAATGTAATTATAGTTAATATTTTTTATTTCTTATTTAATATTTTTCTTCGTCACTTTTTTCTTAACTTTTGGCATTTTATATTTTAGAGTACACATGTTCTCACATACGGTTTCACTTTTTGACCATTCAATCTAGATTCAAATCAAGATGCATGGTCTAATTTCAATGGCCATTTGAGAATGACTAGAAAACAAATACATGTTTTGGTCCTGTAAGAACAGAATGCCATTTGGTGATCTCTTCTTGTGGATGTATGTAGACAATGTGTGTTTTCACTTATTTTCTTGGAACCACAATGATTTATGTGTGTTTTACATTTAAAAACGTGTTTAATAAACACTTGATGTTCCATCCCGTGGAGTCACAGCAGGTGCTGCGCTAGCCAAATTTTAAAAACTGCATAAAAACAACCCTGCCTTTAAAACAGAAAAAAAGCCCTCAGAGATTGAAGGCGGAGTCTGCTGAGACCCCAACCAAGCTATGGAAACAATAGGCACATCATGTGAATCCATAAAACATTTGTGCTGAAAAAACCTGGGTACTAACAATGTAAGAGGAAGCTCAGTTACACCAATGCACAAGAACATTCTGTGTGTGTATATATCCACTTGGATGCTGACATTTGACTTTTCCCATTATACATGACGAGTTCACCTTGTCATTAGCATCCAAGTGGAGTACAAGAAATCACGTTTTTGCAATGCACAAGGTCTTTCAGGTAACCATCATCGAAAGATCTTAGCACAATAAACAAGAGCACCAATAACTACCTACTCATAAGTAAGAAAAGCTTTACTTATGTGTAATCACTGTTTGCCACTTGTGTTCCAAAACTCACATTCTCTGCATTTCTAGTGCTTGGCTTTGAATATTAAACTTTTTTTTTTAAACTAATGGTAGGTTTCGATTTTGAGAATCGCACGTCATCATGTAGCCAAAGCCCACACCGCATTAGAATACAGGCTCCACCCAAGAATATTGTATTTTCATCCCAACAGAATATGCGTTGTGCTTGTGTCAACATCCCACAAAGTCCTCTCCAGTCTGGCTGAAGTCCAGTCGCCACTGGACCACCAGTCACACGTTGTTACAGTCACAATCCAATTATTCCTGGTTCGATAACTTCTCTTTTGAGGGTCCCAGCAACTCTCCAACATCACTCCGGGCTCAGCGATCTCGAATGCAGCTCTGTGTGTCGGGTCTTGGTCCAGGGTGCTGAGAGGCAGCAGTGGTAGCGACGTGAAGAGTTTGGGCTACCAACTTCCCCGAAGAAACTACTTTAGTTGTTGTGTCCCTGTGCTGCGGACAAGAGGCCAGTTAGCTGGCTCTTGGTGTTCTCTTGGCTTGACTGGGCTCTGGGGACAGCTTCTCCTTGAACAGTATACAACATGTACAGTCTCCCTCTTCGCTATACACCAGGTGCAGTCCTCGTTGGTACAGCCTTCCTTTGCTGGATGCTCGGTGCAGCAGGGCAGTCCTTCATCGATCTTTCTTCCGAGTTGGTTGGGATCTAGGGTCTGGCGTCTGGGTTCCCTCTTTATGCTTGGAAAGTGCCCTCAAGGCAGGATGCAGTTGGTAGCCAATAGACTACCAGGTTCCCTCCTTCTTGGTGGCCACTTCCTATACAGGGTGGCACTGGCCGGATGGCAGGATGCACCATTCTGCTCACACCCAAGAAGGTGAGGCCCCTCCCCCGGTTTACAGACTTCCCTAGCCCACCCACGGGGTGTGGCTACCTCAGGGCTACACACCTCTGGGGGAAACAGTTTGGAAGCTGGGTTCCCCTCTCTGCTTCCAGTGCCAGCCTGCCTACTTCAACAATTGGGCAGACCTCCCCCTGGTGCTACACATCTGCCCTTCAAAGTTGGCTTCACCTTTGAAGTCTGCCTTTTGGGGCTAACACCCAAGTGGCTTCCTGCAGGAGGGAGGTGACACCTCCCTTGCCTGCAATTCCTCATTGTTCTCCTCCTGGGAGCCGTTAGCACGTCTCTCTAAGATGGCAGAAAACTGTCTTGTAGAGCAGGCTCCATGTGTGCCCGGGAAGGCACGGGACTTTTAAAGGTAACAAAGTGGCAGCTTTGCTAAAGTTGCACACTGCAGCAAGTTACATTATTTTCGACTTGAGATACCAGTCAGGCTTAATGTAACAAGTTGTTTGATACTTTGGAGTACCCACTTTGGTTGCACTGTCCAGAAGTTAACACAGTTGATGAGACAGTGTGTACCGCTGCAATCGTAAAAGGCGCAACCAAGCCTTTTGACAGTAAAACTATAGTTTTGCATGTCTTACTGTCAGGACATGTGAAGCACACATCCTACCTGTGTCGTATGTTGCACTTTGCCTTTAGGGCTAGGTAGGCCCTAAAGGACTTACACACATGTCCTGGGGAAGTGATGGCTTTGCCATTGCTTTTAACGGCAAAGTCGGACTAGCAGTGCACAACTGCTCTATCAGTTTGCAATGGCGGACTGTGGGATTCGTTTTACTAGGGGGACCTCCAGGGTGACACAATCAGTGCTGCAAGTCCTGGGGTACCCCTATAACATATAGGTACTATGGTACCATTCACTAGGGACTTACAGGTAAGTTACCCATTTCCAGTTGGGTAATTAGCCATTTCCAGTTGGGTACAGCTAATTCGACATACACTTTAGGGTCAGGCATTGGCACTGAAGTCTGGTTAACAGCCTTAGTGCTTTCCCAGAGTGATAAACCAGCACCATCAGTCAAAAACGGGGATGACCATACAAAAAGAGGAATTGCCTTACAATGGTGAACCCTAACTGATGAAGCTAGGGCATTGTTTTTTTGTGGATGACCTTTCCTTTTTACCAGCCAATCTTCTAGTCAAGGGTAAACCTAAATTTGCAAGCGGTGGAGATGGGTCACTATCACAGCAAGGCATTTAGTAAAAACTGTTGGTGCTGATTTAATTCTGAAAGATAACACTGAACTGATAATGCTTTGCATCTACATTAAAGCAAAAGTATTGGCGAGGACTCAGGAGCACTGGGGTATGTAAATTACCCCCTTGCAGGAGCAGTACATAAAAAAGCAACGGCGCATCATTAAAAGAGCCCTGAACTGTTTTTGTATTATATATTTTATCTTATAAGTCCATTATTTTGATTATTTTGTTAAAAAGACTGACATTGTTGTGTATAGAAAAAATCAGTCATAGTGGGTGCAAAGAAAACAACGCAATGCCCAGTGAGTAGTTTGCAATGCCAAAAAAGAATTTGCACATTTTTGTGTCATAAAAAATTATGACACAAAAATCATTCAAAAATAGTGCATTTCTCCCATATAAACTGCATACATACTCCTATATAGGCTTTTGGGGAGATCGGGCAAATAGTATATCAGCATTTCGTCAAAAGGAAATCAATTTGACGAGCCACTTGTGTACAGAAAAGTGTTTCAGCTCGGCAGAGTAAATCAATATGCCATCATCAGGACACAATCACATGTGGGGCATCCGAAATGGAAGCTGACTGGAGAAAAAACAATTGAAGATGTCTTTTTTTATAATCAAAAGATGTAGTGCCCAATAAAATGCTCTATGCTACAGTGAAGAGGAATTAAAAAAAACGTATGAGGTTTGGCCAATGAGTTGAGCAAATGAAAGAGTTAAGACAACCAAATTGTAGGCCAAAAATGTGTCATTTCTAAATGACTTTATCTGTACATATGCTCTCTTGAGTTTGCACATTTGTCATTAGGCACTGCTACATTCGCTTTGCACCTATGAAGTTGTATGAATACATGATTGTATTGCGATTTAAATATTCTCTTGTGGCTCCTTGTTTCGTATACATTTCAGTGCGTTTACGATAATCAGCATCATAGTAATTGAAGGGAGTTATAATTCAAACATACAATAAATATCTGTCAATTACTCAGGTCCCTCTTCTTACTGTTTTCCCCTGTCCTAATAAGTTGCCTTCTTACAAGAGCGGTATCACTTCCAGTAATGCTGTCATCTTGAACTGACTAGTTTGCAGGAAGGTATTGTAGACCTATAGGGAAGAAGAGTGTCGTCCATAACTGGTATTGGAAAGTACATGAGGACACTCTCTGACCTCTTTAAGGTAACGCGCCTCCTCTGTTGTGCCCTTGCTGAGAAGGGTAAGGAATATCTTTCAGCAACATTGGACTATATTCCCAGTTGATTTTGCGGAGGTATATTTGATGGCAGAGGCCTGTACTCCACGCTGTGCAGCAGTGTATCCATTTGTAAGTAGTTACTCTATGGTCCTTAAGCCTTTCACCAAACAGCACTGAGGCACTGTTGGGTGCAGTGGAAGCTCGCCGTGAGTGGGAGTCTCTACCGTAACCTGAACTGTTTCTCCAAAAGCCTCCTCTCTGGAAGGAGTGTCTTTTTTTAGGTTTGTTGTTGTTGCGCTCAATATTGAAAAGAGTGCGTGTCTTGGAAATCCTGCCTTCTGGGACTCGCTATGTTTGTTGCTAGTGTTAGAATGTTGTTGATGTTGAAGGACACCCAAGGGCTTGGCTGTTTGGTGTCCTTTGAAACTTTTCAAGGGCTTAACAGACATGCAGACTGGTCAAATGCATACCACTGACTAGTAGATCCAAAAGGTGTGGAACACAGACATGTGGAGCCAGGTGAGGTGATGTAAAACGATGCTGGTGTTGATTTGGCGGCATGGTCTATCTGCTGGATCCAGAGCGCTGCACAGGCCCACATGGGAAATTATTTTGCCTTCAGTGACAATTTTGTCCCTTTTCTATATTTTTTCTGGAAGTTAGTTGCTGGATGAAACCCTCTATTTCTTCCGATTGAAAATGGTAATCCCAATTGAGGAGTATCTGGGAGTCTGCAGCGCGCTGAGAGGCTGCAACCCCAACTGTATCAGGTCATTTGCTTTCTTACTCTGAGCGGTGGTCCAACAGTGGCACCTTGATTAATGACTATGTTTTGAGTTGTGTGATCCTCCTAAGAAGCGAAGGCACATTACCTCGGATGGAAAGAGTAGCCTGATGCGCAGCTTTATGTCTGCATTCTACTCTAGGTTTTATACCTTGTGTCTTTACTAGACTTTTAACACTTTCTGTAGCGTTTCTTAACACAGTGTTTACCACAGGTAACTACTAGACAGTTCTCTCACATCTTGTCAATGTTTCAATGAGAAAATCCTCCTTCTTTTGTTCAACGGCCATAGTGATGATATGCTGAGAAGCATCCCGCTGGATTACAGCATGCACAGCTGACGTTTGGTCTGGAAGCAACTTATCAATGGGATATTGCTCTACAGATTCGTTATCCAAATAAATAATCTCTCCTCATCGGTATGGTATATTCTGAAACTCATTAGGAAACTGCTGCCTTACATTCCACCCGACACCGCCAAAACCCTGGTTACCTTTCCTAGCTCTATCTAAACTAGATTATGGCAATGCTCTTTATGCAGGGTTACAAAAACAGCTGCTACATAACGCGACTGCCAGGCTGGCTCTGAATATTCCCACGTTTGAACCCGTAGCGCAAAAAATGCAAGGCCTACACTGGCTCACGGTAGGGAAAAGAATCCAGTTTAAATCAGCATGCCTAGCGTACAAATCACTTCACGGTTCAGGCCCTGGATTCCTGAAAAGTAACCGAAAACCTTACGAACCAACTAGGACGTTAAGATCCAGTAGCGCCAAACTCCTGGTTACTTCCAGATTCAAACAGCTTAGGTGGGGGGGGAGAAGCTTCATTGGCAACACAGCAAAAATTTGGAATAAGCTTCCTGCAGATCTGAAAAACAGCCCCTCTGTATGGTCGTTCCGCAAGAACTTGAAAACCTGGCTGTTCTCATCTTAACCAGGTGGTGCACCACTACTACGGTCAGTCAGTCTCTATCTCTTACAGCGCCAAGACGCCCTCGGGCATTCGAGCGTTCTACAAATCACCAAATCAAATCAAATCTAATGATATGGAGTATTTATGCCACCCATTTTCAGAATGAGGGACACGGTCTTCACCTGGTTTCGCCAGATCCTCCTCTTCATGAGTGCATGCAGTGGAATAGGTGACGGTGCAAGTGTCTGAGGAACTGTGGGCTGACTTCTAGTTCATGGCCCAAAGTACAATTAGCGTTGTGATAATATGGGTGCAGCGACCTCAAATGGATTTTGCATTTGGTACCAGTCTCAACAGAAGGTTGTGGACTCTATGATAAAGGACTGGTTAATTTGACCAGCGGGCCTAAACACACAATTCTGAGATTTTGTTCTGGACAGTTTAGGGTTTGATAGAGATGTATTTTTGTATTGAGTGCTACCTCCTATGTTGTTGTCTGTGGTCTCGAGGAATCAGGAATATCGATCTCATTTTTTTTTTTGGGTGGTGTTGATATTTTCAAAGTCGAAAATCAGTCGGTTTCAAAGTTGCACCAGCAAAGGGCATGCCTTCGGCTATGGGCTTTCGATTATCCTTTGGCATCATATTTACTTTTTGGGCCGAATCTCCTTATCTCCCGAGGCAGGCTTTCAGGAGCCCTCAGGTCACCGGAGTCGAGACTTAGAGTATGCTCAATCTTTTTAGTGTGTGGGTTGTGCTACGAGTGACCCTCGTGTAGTGACTGAGCTAAATTTGCTAAGGCTGAGTCTCGGGACCTCTGTGGTACTGGTCTGATGGCATTAACATTTTTTGCATGGGCCCATGATCATCTGAGCAAAATGTTTCTGCCTTTAAATTCGTACTTCTGAAGAACTGCAGGAGTCCTTGGTATCATTGCCTCCGTAGCTACCCAAGTTGGATTTTTCAGGTCACTATCAGTGAAGTTTTCTCAGTACAATCACAATATTTATACTTTTGCAAATAAAGTTGTGATCTCAAAAAAGACACAGTTTACATATCCAGTGCTCATCAGTTTGTGCCGACTTGTTGTTTCAAACTAAAAAGTAGTATTTCCCATTCCCCACCCACCGGAGTCAGTCTCATACCACCTGGAACGAGAATATGAAGTCTTCTATATTTGATGGTTATTCATGCATTGATTTGATTTCTTTTGTAGGTGCAATAGAGTGTGATGCGCTGCAGAGTTGATGATGTTCATCAGTATCATCTTTCTTTGTTGCCATGTATAGAGTACAGTTTTTTCAGAAGTGACACAGTTTCCGAGACACAGCAACACATTTTAGCTCCAAACCAGATTGCAAAAAAATGTATCTAAGGTGGAGTCTGCGTGATGATGTCTTATGGGTTTCAACTACGTGATCATGGGTCATTCTTGAAATCAAGCCAAACTTGAAGTAAACAACTTGTTCTATTCCGAACCCAACACTAGATGGCAAAATAGTGCACAGCATGTAATCTACAACAATCCAAGAGGCAGAAAATAAGTTGCTCCCGATACACGTAGAAAACCAAGATGCAATGTACATGAAAATCCAGCTCTCAGTAATATCTGCCAGTAAGCCAGATATCCACCCAGTACTTCCCAAAACAAGACCAACATCTCTTTAGGAAAAGAAACAGGAAAATACAAAGTAAAACAGACAGCACAGCTTCTCACCTGACGGATGAGAGAGGCATAGGTGAAGGGTGGCCGGACATCAGCATTTTTATAAAACTCGTGATTCTGTGCAAGTTCTGAAAATAAGAGCAAGGGACAGATGGAAAGCGTGAGCAATATACTATGAAACGCTGGCTCTCTTAATGATTGATTTGCTTTTCAATTAGGAAACCCCCTATAGTCGTTCTCCCACCAGTGAGGGCACCTGATATACACATTTACAAAACTTGACATATGATTGTTGGGCCCCACTTGGTCTGTCCTGGATCAATCAGCAGTTAATGAGCCTTATTTGAAAAAACAATGAAATTTGGGACATAAATATGTTACATTCCAGTTAGATGGCCTGTTTTTCAAACAGTCAACGCTTACTGTAGGCGATGTTAGAGGGTTAGAATGATTTACTAAATAACACTAACTCAACCTCCAGCCTGTTCCATTACCTCTAAAAGATATAGGTTTTTCTTTCCAAGTAGGTAAAATCCTCAAGTAATCCTCAGCTTTACCACCAGGAACACAGAATGCACCATTATGTTTAGTTTGCCATTATATGACTTCCCTCTGCTGTGGTTTCTTGGTGGCTTGAGCTCAAGTTGGGGCAACTCAGTGTGTCTAAACCTAGTTGACAAAGCTTTCGACTCAACTCAAACGAGGGACTTACCCAAGCTCTGGAAGGAAATTCACAAAAAAAGTCTTAGTGTCCAGTTAAATTGACTGACTGGGCTCTGGTATTCGGGGATTCCAGTGGATTGAGCACCCAAAAGGATGCGTGTGAGGGGGTTCGTGAGGAAGATTGGGGAACCTGCTGGAGGCTCAACTGGTCCTAATTATTAAAGGAAAACTATGTGCTAGGTGTTGAGCGCACTCACACTGCTAACCCCTGGGAGTACCAAAATGTATAGGCATTAATCTCTGTAAATGTTTCTTGTTTCATCATCTGGAGCCACAGACCAACAGTAATCCCTGGGCAATCAGGTGAGTGAAGAAAACAAGTTACTTACCTGTAACTTTGGTTCCCCAGTATAGGTAACTTTCATAGATTCCAATGCTTTTGTATCATTCCCCGTCGTCGGAATGGGAGTCTCGGTAACAAAAATAACATAGCAGTAGGTACAAAAGAGAAAGAAAAAGGCCTAGGCCTCATTCCCTTCTGTAGCATATCCGCCTCTTTTTGTAAAAGAGACCAAACTAAGCATCAGCCAATCAGAAGAACCTCACCCCATAGAACTCTCCTGAAGGAACCTCAGAACCTCAGATTTTCGTAGCCGTAGTGTAACAGTAACCACAGCTGCTGAAGGCTGAGCTTTCCTCGGGGTGGAGGGTGGGCGCATGGGAATGTATGAAAGATACCAATACAGGGGAACCAAAGTTACACGTAAGTAACTTGTTTTCTTGCCCCAGTATTGGAACTTTCATAGATTCCCATGCTTTTGTATCAGAGTAGCTAGCAGTAAGCAAGAAAGCACATTTTGTGGCATAAATATATAAATATCTCAGTATGCATACTTTCATAAGAGAATAAGCATATACACATTGGAAAAGCCATTTGTACTAACAAGAGATACAAAATGTGCGGAAAAAGGAAGGAGGGATAGTAAGGAAAGCTCACCAATCAGTGGAAGAGGTTCCTCAGGACTGCCTGGGCCACAGCCGTGTCCTCCTGAGTCAAGGATTCCAAGCATTAATGCTTCGTAAAGGTATGTACGCTGCTCCAGGTCGCAGCTCTGCAAATGTCTCTGATGTGTACTCCCACGAAGAGAGCTGTAGATGAAGCAACGGATCTTGTGGAGTGTGCTCTGATCCTTCTATGCAGCGGTTTGCCGATATTGAGTGGCAATATATAATGGCACTGGAGATCCATCTTGCAATACTTTACTTTGAAAGAGGAAGGCCCTTGCGTGGACCACCAAAAGCAATGAATAATTGTGAAAACTTGCGAAACCCTTTGGTGCGATCCAAATAAAATTTCAAGCATCGCTGCACATCCAGAGAATGGAGTGATCTCTCTGCTGATGTGGAAGGGTGAGGAAAGAATGATTTGAGAATCACAGGTTCATTTAGGTGAAAGTCTGAAGGCACTTTAGGTATGAACTTCGGATTAGTTCTTAAAATCAAGGTTTTTTTCTTGAACTGAAGAAAAGGTTCCCATATTGTGAGAGCCTGCAATTCCATAATGCGTCTCGCCGATGTGAGAGCAAGAAGGAGAGCCAATTTCCACGAAAGAAATTTCATGTCCGCCCGATGAATTGGTTCAAAGGGATCTTTCATGAGCTGTTGGAGAACCAAATTCAAATGCCAAGTGGGAGGCGGAGGCCTCACCGGTGGAAAAACTCAGAATAAGCCCTTGAGCACTGCTTGATTATTCTTGAAGACCATAGAGAAGGTCCAGATGCAGACCGCCTGTAGAGAGAGATCGCTGCTAAGTGAACTTTTATGTATGAATGAGCCAATCCTGTTTTAGGCAAGGACAAGAGATAAGGTAGAAGTTGATGAGGCTGAGAAGAGAAAGGGTTCAGACTTTCTTTCCTGCACCAAATGCAAAATATCTTCCATTTTAAACGGTAAGTTTTAGTCGTAGAAGGAGCTCTAGCTTGAGACAAAACCTCTCTTATTTCATTTGAGATGGGAAGGTTCATGAATTCTCGCTGCTCAGGAGCCATGCCGTCAGGTGCAAGGATTATGGATCCGGATGCCAAATCCGCCCGCGGGACATCGTGAGAAGATCCGGAATCGTCCGCAATGGAAGAGGAGGGACGAGAGACAATAGGTGAAGGTCCGTGAACCAGAACTGTCTCGGCCAAGCAGGGACTATTAAAATTATCTTGCACAGTTCAGCCATTATCTTCCTGAGAAGCCGTGGGATCAACGGAATGGGGGAAAGGCGTACACAAATGCTTTCGACCAAGCTATTAAAAGTGCATTCTCCAATGACCCTCGATGGTGAAGCTTGCTTGCGTAAAACCGGCATTTCTTGTTGATCGGAGTGGCAAATAGATCTATCGAAGACTTGCCCCATCGTTGAAAAATCTCCTCCAAAACCACCTGATTCCGTTCCCATTCGTGGGTGACAGACGACATCCTGCTGAGTCTGTCCGACTTTTCGTTTAGAACACCTGGCAGATGTTCTGCCTGTAGCGATATCTTGTGAAGAATAGCCCATTCCCAAACCTTCTGGGCCTCTCGAGACAACGGCAGAGATCTGGTACCCCCTTCCTTGTTTATGTAATGCCTGGCCGTGGTGTTGTCCGTCCGGACGAGAACCGCCGACCCCTGCAATCGCGGAAGAAACGCCTGCAGGGTTTGCCTGATAGACCTTAGTTCTAGGAGGTTGACTTGAAGAAGACGGTGCTGGGGCAACCAATGCCCGCTGACCTGAAGATACTGAAGCACCGCTTCCCAGCCGTCCAGTGAGGCATCTGTTGTTACTACTTGCGGAGCTGGATTGCTTACGAAGTATAGACCTTGGGAAAGGTTTCCTTGCTTCGTCCACCACAAGGCTGCTCTTTTCCTTGCAACAGTAATCATCACTTTGTCGTCGAATGAGCCTTGAATCTGCTTCCATTGTCTGTCTAGTTGCAGAGCCATGGATTGTAGTTTTGCTGGTCTTTCTAGGGATGGAAAAGCTTTGTTGAGATTTGTGGCCAAGGTGGCTCAGAGGAAACGAGCTGTTCTGGACGGAATCAGAGATGATTTTCCCTTGTTGAGAGTAAGACCCAAATTCTGAAATAGGTTTGTACAAGCGTTGACAGCTTCCATCGCAGCTTCCCTGGCCCGGGCCTTCAGCAACCAGTCGTCCAGGTAAGCGAAGACTTGAAAAATGTTTCTCCTTAAGAATGCCGCCACCGGAGCCAGCACCTTGGTAAAGATCCTTGATGCAGAGCTAAGTCCGAAGGGCAGAACCCTGAATTGAAAGTGGCTCCTAGCTACTGTAAACCGTAGAAACCTCCTGTGAGCTGGGTGAATGGGCATGTGAAAATACGCATCTTCGAGATCGAGCTTGGCCATGAAATCCCCTGGATTGATGAGACGCAATATGTCCTGAAGCGAGACCATCCAAAAGGATTGAGAAATGAGATAGGTGTTGAGCTCCCTGAGGTCTAAAATAGGGTGCCATTTCTCTGGAGTCTTCTTTACCAGGAAGAACCTGGAATAGAATCCTTCCCCTCTTTGAGAGAAGGGGACCAGGTCCACAGCTCCCTTTAAGAGCATCTGATGAACTTCGAGCTGCAAGAGACGCAGATGTTTTGATGGAATGGCAGCAGGGGGCTTGGATGGTGGATTTGTGTGAACTCCAAAGTATGGCCCTTTCGAATGATGTTGAGTACCCAACGGTCCGATGTTATCTGCGACCAGTTGTGGAGGTATTGAGATACCCTGCCTCCTACAGATGTTGTTGTGGAGGTGGGTACAGTAGGTAGAGCCAGAATGCCGCTATTGCCTCTAGGACGCATCACGTCCTTGGCGGTTCTGCTTTCCTCATGCATTCGATCTAGAGAAAGACGAGGCTGTGCCTTGTCTTTGATGATAGGGCTGACGGTATGATTGCGATGTCGATCCATAAGAAGAGTACCATTGCTGTTGGTATGAGCCTCTATATGTGTTGGTACTTCTCCTTCTGGCACCTCTAAAAGGAGCTTTCCGGTATTGAAGCGTACCAAGAGACCTAGCAGTCTCTGTATCCTTCTTTATTTCTTGGAGAGTATCATCTATGTGTTTACCGAACAATTCCTCTTCATCGAAAGGGAGGTCCAAGATCTTATTCTGGACCTCCGGCCTGAACCACGTCGCTCTGACCCATCCTTGGCGGCGAAGAACGGCTGCACCCGCTAGTGAACGAAAAGCTGTAGTGGCAATGTCTATGGCACAATCTATCACTTCAGCCGATGTTGCTACCCCTTCTAGCAGTATTTTACTGGCTTCACCCTTTGCCTCCTGGGGAAGCGAATCCAAGTAAGGTGAAAGGTCACACCATAACTGGCGTACATATCTGCCCAGTATCGCCAAAGCATTTGCCGCCCGGACCAGGAGACTAGCCATTGAATAGAATCTTTTCCCAGTGTTATCGAATCGTCTGCCCTCCTTATCAGGAGGAGTGGTAAGGGGTGCCGAAGGGTTGCAGGACTTCCTCTGTGCCGCCTGCGATATCACAGAGTCCGGTTTTGGGTGTCCAGTCAAGGATGCCAGACCATCCTCAGGTGCCTTATACTTCTTTTCCAGGCGTGGCAAGACCGGAACAACAGTTGCTCGTCGTCGTCGCTGCTGTCGTCGATATCCCGCCGACATTCTCGTTGACGTCGCTGTCACCATTGTCAACGATCCTGTTGACGTCCCCTGTACCGTCGACGAGCCCGTCGACTGTACCACTTTAGATACCTTGGATTTCGATGCCTTCGTCGACGGAGCCTTCTGTAGTGTCGTCGACGACTTGGAGCTTTTCTCTGACTTCTCAGATGACAGAGAAGATGGTTTCTTGAAAGCTGTAGCAGCCTTCAACACTCCTGAAGGCGTAGATGGTCCTTCCTTCTCCTTTGCACCGTGATGAGGAGATTTTACAGCCCATTGAACCGGAGGATGTCAGAGGTGGAAATGCTCATAAACTGTTTAATGATCCTTAGGGAAAACAGAATAGAGGGTGATGTGTCAGTCCTTCCGAATCTCGAGATTCCAGCCAGATGTGCCCTGACTGAAGAATATTTGAGATCACTCTTTGCCAAACTTAAAAAATATGGAAGGATCTGAGAAAGCTTTATTTGAAGTAGATAACTACTATTACTCCTGCACCAGACACAGAAACCCTTCCATTTAGCATTGTACTTCTTGTTAGTTGTTAAAGCTTCAGCCTGCGCCAGAATTTGTTTGCACTCCTGCAATAGATCCAAAGGGCCTAATTCTAGGTGCCAGTTACCATGCTGTCAAGTTCAGAGACTAGGGATTGTGATGGAGAATCTCTCTGTTATGTCTGGACAATATCCTTGCATAAATCTTCGAAGGAATGGCTGGACATGCTGCCACTGCAGTAGCTCCATGTACCAGTACTGGCAAGGCCACGCCAGAGCAAGGAGGATCGGAAAGCAATGGTCTATGTTCGCCTTCTTCAACACCCTAAGGATCAGGGGGAAAGTAGGAAAGGCGTAGGCAAAAACATTGGACCAACTGATCGAAAGAGCATTGCCCATCGTCCCTGGATGCTAAAACCTGTTTGGAAAGCACAGCATTTCCTGATGTACGGAGAAGCAAACAGATTGATTGTAAGGTGCCCCACTGACTGGAAATGTTATCTACCCGTTTCTGTTCTAGTTACCGCTTGTGACAATATGACAATTGCCCACTGAGTGAATCCGGGTGATCGTTCTGGCAGCCTGGCAGATATTCCACTAATGTCTATCCTGTGTGAAATGGTTCAGTTCCACAGAAGCTGAACTTCAATCAATCAATCAATCAAGGAATTTGTAGAGCGCACTGCATACCCGTGAGGGTCTCAAGGCGCTGGGGGGGTAGCTGCTACTGATCGAAGAGCCAGGTCTTGAGAAGTCTTCTGAAGGTCAGCAGGCCTTGGGTCTGTCGTAGGTTGGTGGGGAGAGTGTTCCAGGTGTTGGCGGCGAGGTGTGAGAAAGATCTGCTGCCGGCGGTCGTTTTCCGGATGCGTGGGACCGTGGCGAGGGCGAGGCTGGCTAAGCGGAGGCTGCGGGTGGGGGTGTAGAAGCTGAGTCGTCCATTGAGGTATGCTGGTCTGGTGTTGTGTAGGGATTTGTGTGCATGGATGAGGAGTTTGAAGGTTATCCTCTTGTTGAAGGGGAGCCAGTGTAGGTCTCTCAGGTGGGGGGTGATGTGGTTGCGTCGGGGGATGTCGAGGACCAGTCGTGCCGAGGCATTCTGGCTGCGTTGCAACTGTCTCAGGAGCTTGGTTGTTGTTCCTGTGTAGAGGGCGTTTCAGTCGTTCAGCCTGCTAGTGACGAGGGCCTGGGTGACGGTTTTTCTCGTTTCGGAGGGGATCCACTTAAAGATCCTGCGGAGCATTCGGAGGGTGTTGAAGCAGGATGTGGTGACGGCGTTGACCTGCTTGGTCATGGAGAGGGTGGATTCGAGGATGACCTCCAGGTTGCGTGCGTGGTCGGTGGGTGTTGGGGCTGTTCCCAGCGAGGTAGGTCACCAAGAGTCGTCCCAGGCTGAGGGGGTGGAGCCAAGGATGAGGACCTCCGTCCTGTCAGAATTCAGCTTCAGCCTGCTGTCCTTCATCCATTCGGCGACGGCCTTCATTCCCCTGTGGAGGTTGGCTTTGGCGGTGAGAGGGTCTTCGGTGAGGGAGATAATCAGCTGGGTGTCGTCGGCATAGGAGATGATGTTGAGGCTGTACTGACGAGCGACGTGGGCGAGTGGAGTCATGTAGATATTGAACAGCGTTGGGCTGAGAGAGGATCCTTGAGGTACGCCGCAGATGATCTCGGTGGTTTTGGAGCGGAAGGGTGGGAGGCTCTGGGTTCTGCCGGAGAGGAAGTATGTGGTCCAGGCCAGGGCCTCCTCTTGGATTCCGGCGTCGTGGAGGCGTGCTGTTAGGGTGCGGTGGCAGATCGTGTCGAAGACGGCTGAAAGGTCCAGAAGGATGAGGTCGGCTGTTTCTCCTTTGTCCATCAGGGTCCAGATGTCGTCGATGAGGGCTGTTTCGGTGCTGTGGTTGCTGCGGAAGCCGGACTGGGATGGGTCCAGGATGTTGTTGTCTTTGAGGTATCGGGTCAGTTGTCTGTTGACAATTTTCTCTGTGACTGTCACCGGGAACGGGAGCAGGGAGATGGGCCAGAAATTCTTGAGGTCCTTGGGGTCCGCCTTGGGTTTCTTCCGTAAAGCGTTGATCTCGGCGTGCTTCCAGCTTTCCGGGAAGGTTGCTGTCTTGAAGGAGATGTTGATCGTTTTCCAGGGGTGGGGTGCGATGGCTGTGCTGGCTTTGTTGAAGACGTGGTGTGGGCATGGGTCAGACGGAGATCCGGAGTGGATGGAGTTCATGGCCTTGATGGTGTCTTCGTCGCTGACGTTGGACCAGGCGGTCAGGCGTCTGGTGTGGATGGTGGTCGTAGGGGTGGTGGGCTTGGCGGTGGATGTGGGGGTCGTGGCGTCGAAGCTGTTGTGGATGTCGGCGATCTTGCGGTGGATGAAGGTGGCCAGCAAGTCGCACAGGTCTTGAGAAGGGGGAATGTCGTTAGTGTTGGAGCTGGGGTTGGAGAGTTCTTTCACTATGCTGAAGAGCTCTTTGCTGTTGTGTTCGTTGTTGTCCAGTCGCTCCTTGAAAGCGGTCCTCTTGGCGGTCCCGATAAGTTGGTGGTGTCTACGGGTGGCGATCTTGTGGGCCGTATAGCGGTTTGTTATTCGTTTGCGGAGCCAGTTCCTCTCCAGTTTTCAACAGGTGCGCTTGGAGGCCTGGAGGTCTTCGGTGAACCATGTAGCTTTTTTGCTGGAGTGGTTGGTGGCGGGATCTTGAGTGGAGTGAGGGTGTCGGCGCAGTCGTTGATCCACTGTTTGAGGTTGAGGGCGGCAGTGTCGGGTCGGTGGGGTCAGGAGGTGGTCTCAGGGCGAGGGTGGTGGTCAGTTGGTCTTCGGTGACCTTGCCCCAGCAGCGGCGTGGAATCTGTTGGGTGCGGTGGTGCGTGGTGGGTTTCCTGAAGGTGAAGTGGACGCATCTGTGGTCGGTCCAGTGGGGTGCGGTGGTGTGGTTGAAGGAGACGTGGGGACTTTCGGAGAAGATGGGATCAACCGTGTGTCCAGCGGCGTGGGTGGGTGTTGTTACGAGCTGTCTGAGTCAGAGGTTGGCGAGGTTGTCGATTAGGGCGCTGGTTTTGGCATTGTTGTTGTCCTTGAGGTGGAAGTTTAGGTCCCCGAGGAGGATGTAGTCCGTACAGGCGTGGGTGCTGATGAGGTCGGCGATGGAGTCGCTGAACTGTGGTCGGGGTCCGGGTGGCTGTCGCTCTTTCCCTCTTATTCTTAGGAATAAGTTCCAGTAATGGAGTAAAGGCATGCCACATCTGGTGATCATAAGGACCTAGAATTGCCAGGGCAATGGCTGTCTTAATCAAGGTTACTGCCGTAGCGGTATTTCCCCAGCCCAGATCATTAATACATTTGCTATCCTTATCTGGCAGACTAGATGATGGGGTTTTTGAGGTTTTGATTCTTCTCTGAGCTGCTGAAGCAATTACTAAATCTGGTACAGTAGGACGAGTGAGGCAAGCTGGAGCTGAATCCGGGGCCTTGTATTACTTCTTCAGACCAGATATCACAGCTGGAACAGTAGCAGGTGTCCTCATTAGTTTTAGACCTTCTGACCAGACAAAATCAAGCATGGGTATGGACTTAACGTATTTCCAAGGTTGCTATTTATAGTTGTAAAGAAAGCATGGTTGATCTACAGAGGCCATAGGTCGGCTGAATTTCTTGGCTCCTCTTTCAATCAATGAATGAAATTTAGAGATAAAATCTGCAGCATCCTGTGCGATTGGGCCGTCATTTCCACTTGAGACAATTAATTTTCGCCCGTTATCATCTCTTCCATCATCGCCTGGTGGTAGCTCTCCATCCTCTCTCTCTATATCACAATATGCAGAACTATTAGACTTTATACCTTCCATATCTTCTTCATGGACTGATCCACTTGGCTTTGGAGGAGGAGGTAGCGGTGATGGCTGCCTAGGAGGTGAAACTGGTAAAGGAGCAGTTTGAGGAGGTGGGAGGATGGGTGCAGTAGGTACCCAATGATAGGATTATTAGTTGGCTGCTGCAGCAATAACTTATTAAAAGTATCTATCATCTGTTGCAATGTTGATAAAAGGCCACTGGCACTTCAACGACATCTGGTTATCTATACTATTTAGGCGGTTTCTGCCTTAAATCAATTCCAGTACTACCAGACTTGTACTCCTGTAGGACTCTTCCATTGCTTCCTCTCCAAAATCTGGGACATATCTCACATCCATTTGTGTTGGGCTGTATGCTGTCAGTAAGGCATACTCACTAGCCTCTTCTTGATCGGACTGCGATAACTGCACTGAAGGTGAATTGGTCACTGTTAAGGGTGAATAAACATTTTGTCACATGTTTTTTATTGGTTGCGTGGTTCTCGATGGCGATGCCATCAATGATGTATCCATTGTCGATGGTGTGGTCATCATCGACGGATTGCATGACGATGTCATTGTCGATAATGTCAACATCGATGGAATGCTAGTCGTCGACAGTATCTTCATCACTGATGATGGAGTTGAAGCTGTGGACAGTCTCATCATTGACGAGGTTTCCTTTGAAGACTTCTTCTTTTTCACTACAGGTGAATCTTTGTAGTAGTGGGCTCTGGTATGTCAGCAGAGGAGGTGGCTACAAGCGCTATACCAAATCAGAAACTGTATAAGTCTCCTCTTGTGCACTGCCTTCAAGAGAGTGCATGGAGGGGCACTTCTCACTGAATCTTCCCCTAAAGAGGGAGCATTTCTTTAAGGAGGAAAATTCTCCTTACTCATAAGAAATAATGCCAGCCTCCATTCTCTGTTCTTAAGAGTCTTAGTTGAGAAAGACACACAATTCTTACATTCTGCTGATTTAGGTTTAGGATAAAGACAATTAATACACTGAGAAGGCGGGTCATCCGTATACATTTTATTGCTGCCAAAAGATAAACAGGTTTTAAATGGCAATAGCTTCTCTTTGCCAGCAATGGTGGCAGTTGGTAACAGATAATTGTCACACCAAATAATCTCCATATTCCAAACATTATAACAATCTTCCCTACAAACAACTCACAGTCCAGTAGTGCTGGAGATAGGGCTGGGTCAATTCCAAGGCAGACCAAAATGGAAACAAAGTAAGGTTCACTGAAAGGTTAGAGCAGACCTCTGACAGGGGACTCCTTCACAAACGACATGCAGTAGAAATCTGAGCCGTAGAGGCCTCTAGGGGGAGTAAGCCTCCACTTCATTGGCTGAAGAATGGGTTCTTGCAAATGAGGTGAATGTGCTACTCAACATACTATGTTGTTTAGAGCAGATTGTCATTTTACATTATATACTGTATGCTGTACATTTTTCACTACATACTATTATTTTAATGTACCCGTGATTCCCAGCCTGATGACGGAGAATGATTCAAGCATGAGAATATAAAAAAGATCCAATGTTGGACAACACTTGTTGTTTTCAAGACTTCTTAAGACTTTGGTCCAAATAAAGATTCAACATTTATGAGGTACACATTCTGTCAATTAGGGGCAGATCAGCAGTAAAGATAAAATGAGAAGACAAACAACTCTGTAACCTAAAGAGCCAAAAACATGTGTACGGCAATTACACTGAGTAAGCCACCTAGAGGCACCATTTCATCATGCAGATAGTTTCTCCACGTCCCATATCCACCAAACACACATGTAACCCAACACAACGAACTCCACATCCCACTAGGAAAGTAAGCACTTCAATTATAAGAGAACTTGTGAATTTTATCAGGAAGGAAACAATTGGTGTTTTATACTCCAGGTGGATCTTATCTACTAAAAGACTTGTGCCATGGCGACTATAATCAGATGCCATTTAGCATCACTCTCCACTGTTGCTAGGACCAGCATACAGCCACGGATATGGGTATAGTTCACCACATAACCAGCACAGCCTTGACAGTGGATTAGCAGATTGTTGAATCCACAATGGAAAAACATAAGGCAAGTCAGAAAAACTGAGCAAGAAGACGTAGCTTTGCCTGGCCTGTGAGGAATTTCGATGCTCTCTATCTCAACCACTGTTATGGGCCATTCCTCAGACTACAAGTGTTCAAATGAAAGGTCATCATGGATGGTCAATGGACATCTTATTTTATTTTATTTTATTTTTAAAGTTTTATATAGCGCGAACAAGATCTTTGCAGATATCAGAGCGCTTTACAGAAACAGTAGGTAGGATAAACAAGACTCTTAAATCAATATGAGATTCCGTAGACAGTGAGTTGCAAAAATAGGGTATCAATCATACAAGAGTATACAGAGTAATAACAATCAAGAAACAATAATATGGAAGCAGTACAATGTCCAAACGGATAAGATTATAGCACCCCAGAGGGTGAGTAAACACAATGTTGAAAGCAAAGAATTAGTCAGTAGTGGGTGCGTTGCAGGTTATTGAGGCCGATAATGTGGGAGCCAAATACTGTCATTGTTCCAGTATCAATAGTGTTTAGGTGTATTTAGCCATAAGGATGGCCTTCACCTCTTTCTTGAAGAGTATAGTGGACGGGATAAGCCTGGTTTCTGGCGGGAGTGCATTCCAGATCCTAGGTGCCATTCCAGAGAAGGAGCGTTTGTATGTTTTTTCCTTCCGGAATCTGCGTGGTTTCAGGAGGAGAGTGTTTGTGCTTCTGTTGGATCTTGAGCCTCCTGATATGGTCAGCTTATGAGAGAGGTAGTTGGGTGCCTTGTGGTGTACGGCCGAGTGTGTCGTACAGGCAATTTTCAACTGAATTCTGGCTTCAATAGGCAGCCAGTTCAGGGCTTTTAAGTCAGGGGATATATGCGAGTGTTTTCTTGAGCCAGTGATGAGTCTCGCGGCCGCGTTCAGGGAGGCTCTTAGGGGAGCCGTTGTTGTCAGGGGGAGCCCGCTGAGAGCCACGATTCCGTAGTCTATGCGAGGAATGACTAAGGCTTGTACCACAGTTTGGAAGTCCTTGGGTGGTAGGAAGGGTTTGAGTTTTCTCAACGTGTTGATTTGGAAGTTGGCTCCTTTAGTTGCTATGCTAATATGCTGCTGCATGTCGAGATTGCAGTCCAGTGTGATGCCAAGGGATTTCGCTGAGTCCACGATGGTGGGTTGGACATTGAGTGCGGTTAGATGATTGAGCCAGGTTTGGGTGATGGCCTTTTTCGCAGGAGGAGAGATCAGAAGGAACTCAGTTTTCAGAGCATTTAGTTTGAGGTGATTGTCGGCCAGCCAAGCTTGGGTGTTTCTTAGTGTGGCATTCAACAGTTTGATGTCTTCAGGGGATTGAAGCTTGAGGTAGAGCTGAGTGTCATCGGCGTACATATGGAAATGTACCTTAGAAGATTGAAGCAAGGTGGTGAGTGGTTCCATGACGAGGTTGAACAATGTGGGGGATAGGGAGGAACCTTGCGGGACGCCCAGTGTTACTGGCACAGGCGAGGACAGTGCGTTGTTGATCTTGAACCTCTGAGAACGGTTGTGCAGAAAGGACGTGAACCATTTGAGAACCGTCCCGGATATGCCCATTCTGGTATTTAGGAGCTCCAGTAGATTCTCGTGTTTGACCGTATCAAATGCTGAAGAAAGGTCAAGAAGGATGAGGAGGCAAGACTCATTGTGATCAAGGATTTGGAGGGCATCATCTATTATGTGTGTCATGGCCGTTTCCGTGCTATGCTTTGCTCTGAATCCGGATTGGTGAGAGTTGAGGAGGTCAAACTGCTCAATGTGTTTTGTCAGTTGGAGTTGCACGCATTTTTCTAACAGTTTTGCTAGAGTGGTGATATTGGTGATAGGACGCCGGGTTAAGTTTGACTTTTTCGTTGATGAAGAAGGTGATGATGTGGTGGTCTGACCAGTCACATGGTTCGATTGCGACTAGTTGGGTAGAGTCTCCTTTGGTCAATGATAGAGCCTTTTTCATGTGTCGGACCGTTGCAGATTTGGGTGAGGTCAAGCGCGTCAGGGTCAGCTGTGGGTTTCTTGAGTATAGGCGTGACTTGCCCAATCTTGAGGGAGTCTGGGATGAGCCCTTGTTGCAGGGAACAGTTGATGATTTTAGTCCAGAGTGGGAGGAACAGGGGGGTGAGGACTTTAACAGCATTGGCAGGTAGGGGGTCTGTGTGATGATTGGCGGGTTTCAAGGTGATCAGCAGCTTGTGAATTGATTCTTCGGAATAGGTGTCGAAGGATGTTCATGAAGCGTTGTTTTTAGCATGAGTGTTAGTTATGCATATGGAGCCGGCGAATCGACGTGCATCCTTGATGAGATCGCTTCTTATAGTGTCGTTCTTTTGCTTGAAGAAAGCAGAGAAGTCTTCGCAACTTGGGATAGCCTTTGTTAAGTTGTTGGGTTGTGGAGGTTGCATTTTGGTTTGGGTTTTGACTAACTCGAACAGTTTTTTTGGTCGGTTTTTAGCTTGATCCAGCTGTTGGCTAAAGAATATTGATTTTGAGCGTTTGATTTTTCTGAAGTAAGCGTTTCTCTTACTCCTTAAGCGTTCTAAGGTTCAGTGCTGAGGGGTCCGATCTCCACGCGCGCTCAGCTAAGCGCATCACACGTCTGTCTTCATTGAGTCTGCCATCGTACCATGGGTTCGAGTTCTTGGTGGAGACTCTCTTCAATTGCAAGGGTGCGGCTTCATTGATTATTGTAGACATGGAGTCTAGGTAGAGGTTGGTCAATGAATGCACATCAGAGACGTCCGTCGGGGGAAGAAGGAGACTGCCTGTGTGGGCAGGCAAGGACTTTGGGTTAAGGTTCTTCAGGTCCCTCTTCCAAATCTTGGTTTTGGCAGGTTGCGCCGGGTTAAGTTTGACTTTTTCGTTGATGAAGAAGGTGATGATGTGGTGGTCTGACCAGTCACATGGTTCGATTGCGACTAGTTGGGTAGAGTCTCCTTTGGTCAATGATAGAGCCTTTTTCATGTGTCGGACCGTTGCAGATTTGGGTGAGGTCAAGCGCGTCGAGGAACGTCTTAAGGCTCTTCACCACAGTGTCTTTCTGGTCATTCCAGTGGAGGTTGAAGTCTCCCAGGTAAATTTGATTGAGCTGTCGACCGGCGTTGGTGGATATCGTGTCCATTAGTTGTTGGGAGAAGATGAAGTTGTCACCGGGTGGGTGGTAAATAACATGAAGGGAGCACACAGGTTTGCCCTCACTAGTAATCTCAAGGCAGATGAGTTTGCAGGAGGAGAGGGAGGGGGAGGGGCCTTCAGTGACCGCTAGGTTGCTCCTGTAGATGCATGCGATTCCCCCGCCCGTCTTGCCATTCCTGTCGAGTCTAATAATGCAATAGTTTGGGGGGACTAGTATGTCCATTATAGGTGTGGATGTTTCAGTTAATCACGTTTCAGTCAGAATGGCTAGATCAATGCCCCTTGATAAGATGAGCTCCGCGATGCCAGAGGAGTGTCTCCGGGCCGATCTGCAGTTGAGCAGGATACACTTTAGTCTAGGGGTGAGGAGGGTGGGAGAATGTTCTAAGGAGAGGGGGATATTTTTGAGATTACAGGGGACAGAACTTCTGTTGCTCAGTGTGGGTGGCCTGAGGGGATTTGTGCGAATCGTGGGTATGGGGAGGTGTGTTGTCGGTGAGCGTTTTGTGGGACCTGGGCCATAAGAGCAGAGGAGATTGTGTAAGTCTCGGCCCAAAAGGGTGTTTAGGGTGCGACGGGGACGGCCGGTGGCCTTGCGATCAGGGATAGAGGGCCAGCGCGGAGAGAGCAGGGTGGAACGGTTTGAGGGGCGAATGGAGTCCTTGTTGGGCGGGGAAGTGTAGAGTAGGGGGTGCTTAGGGTGCGACGGGGACGGCCGGTGGCCTTGCGATCAGGGATAGAGGGCCAGCGCGGAGAGAGCAGGGTGGAACGGTTTGAGGGGCGAATGGAGTCCTTGTTGGGCGGGGAAGTGTAGGGCAGTGGGTGCCTGGGGTGTGTGAGAAGAAGTTCTTTGATGGTGTGGAGCTCTTCCTTGACTGGCAGCTGATTCATAGTTCCATCACACAGACCTTTTTACGCGAATCCTTGGTAAAATTGTTCTTAATTGTGCGATGTGGGATTGAAAATACACATGTTGGGCATCGAGACCATAAAGGATGTGGCTGTTTTGCTTTGTGAGGACATATTATGTTGCACATGACCGTGGTTCTCTTTATTTGTATTAAGACCCTTTTCAATTTGTTGTCATTGAAGCACACCATGGGAGCTGTGCCTCGGAGACCTCTTTGCAGTCTTGACATTCGGTTTCTGGGCTACAGACTGCTCTGCCACCGTACCGGGTTAAAACCAGTTTGACTGTCTCAGAAGCAAAGCTTCAGTTCAGCCCAACTTGGGATGTCTGGATTGTAAGTACTTAGTGATCATCTCCTTTGCCATCCAGACAGGAAACACGATACATATCTACAGAGATACACCCTGGTTCTGACTGGTTGGGGATGAAGTGGCCGAAACTTTGATATAGCTGGGGCTTCCTGCCAGTGCTGCAGTTTTGGAAAAATACTAAAGCTATGGGTCCTAGAAGTGTTACCTGTGTAAACGTGGGAAGGGATTCTGGCCACACCAGCTCAGACAATGCAAGACGGGTAGCTGTTTCCCCAAAAGCTATGACTGATCCTAAGTTCGAAGGCAGAGGGACATGGTGCCCTTGCTTGGGAGATGAAGATATCAACCGCCCAGTGTTAAGAGGTGTTGCCCTGACAGATAGGACAGATCAAATAACAGCTGAGAGACCCATGAGGTGGATTCCTTGAAAAGGGAGCATGCCCATGATCCGTGAGGGTCTGCAGCCCAGCTGACCTGGACCACAAGTGTAGGCTCACAAATATCATGTGCATCAGCAGAACACTGAGGATGGGCTGGAAGCAATATACAGCTGTAGCTGTTGGTGAGCCTGCACCACCTTACCTTGAATACAGTACCTAGGACAGTGACCCTGTAATAAACTGCTTGACCTACTGAACACTGCATAGTCAAGCGCACAAATGGAGTAATTTAACTAGCCAATTAGTATGCAGTAGTTCCAGAGACCCTAGGGCACTACTGGTGAAAAGCACCTACTTACGGGAAAACTACCTAGTAAACATGGACTGCCCCAAGGTGGGATAGAATAAGGCCCTCACTCAGTGTCTCAAAGCTGGAGTTGCAAACTAAGGACCACTGGGCAGTGAAAGGGATGAAAAGTAATATCTTGAGAGACTGAACCAAGTGCTGCGTTCAAGTTTCTTGATGCTCTCTCGTGATATTCTATCTATTTTGCTCTCTCGTGGTATTTTATCTATTCTGCTCTCTCATGATATTCTATCCGGAGAAATAAGGGCAGGTATGGATTAGGCATTGTAGTCGAAATTTACATATTGGCCACAAAACAAACTGCGATCCCCAAACAACTAGATGATCTTGGCATCGAATAATGCAATTCTATTTTTTTATTTATCTTCAAATTGTGCACTTTACAGTCACCTGGTAAGGGGTAAATGATGCAATATGGATTTTAAATATTTCAACCGGTAGTTCAGGTAGGTACTTTAAAGCTATTTACCAGGAAAAACGGAAAAGCACAACTGCAAACATTAAAAGCTATTTATTTAGAAATTTCCATTAATGTGGCCCCTTGTGTATTTTAGAAGGCCATAAACAATCGATCAAAAGAAGCAAATAATGACAATTAGGTATGTAGCCATGGACATAAGTAAAGGAATGTGCCATATAATTCATTTTGCGCCCAGTATCGATGTTTAGCCTTTGCAGAAACTCCCAGTTTTTCAACAAGGGGAAACTGAGGAACAGTGAGGTGAAGTTGTTAATACAGTCAAATGTTGGAGACAGTATTAAAACTGAAGCTTCTCGCTTCCCCAATTTAGCCACTAGGCAGGTCACTGAAAGTTGCCACACAGAAATGTATTGTCAAAATCATCTTTAATTCGAACTCTTGCATTGCCAACATACACCCCCTTACTAAAGATGAGGGAACGCCTTCTACTTGCCCAGAAAAGTGCCACCAAAGAAGATTATAGTGGAAGGTGCTGGTGGAATATTCCACAAGCTATGAAAAAAGTCCAGAGATCTTGGTTGGTGAAAAGATAAATAACAGTCATGAAAAGAAGGAAACATATATCTGTCATCGGCTGGTGAAGATACAGTATGCCAGTTAATGGGAGACGTTGCTCTTTCTTTCAACATATACAGGTCCTATGGTTTTTCTAAGCAAGGCAGGGGCAAAAATGCACCTGAAGGGAATCCATGGATATAATATCACGATAACCATGCGGTTAATGAATACATAGGTGTTCTATGGCTGTCAAGAACAGACAGAAGCTGGCCAAGAAAGAATTCGGAATAATTATCGTCAGTTCGGTACATCTGCAATGATAGCAGGGATTAAGCATGATATACGAAGGTCTCTGCTTTCCTTTTAGAGGCACCAGTCTGTCAGGAACACCCTCCCCTCCCCCATTTTCCACACTGACTAGTCTCCCTCAGATGCTGAGGTCAAGGCTCTGGTCGCATCTGAGTTTATGGACCTGCTTACCCGAGGAGATGGGCCTGTGATTTCTAAAGAGGATATACACTTATGATCTCACCTGATCAAATGTATTTGTGGTCTCACATAAGGAAATGCTCTGATGGTCTCACCTGAGGAGATGAAGTTGCAGTTTACTCAAACCCAAAGGAGATGGGCTGGCAGTCTCACTTAAAGATGTATGCGTGAAGTCTCACCTGAGGAGATGGGTGTGCAGAATTTATCGGAGTTCCTCCTCCGGATGGGTCCCATGTTGTGCAAGGTGGAAGAGCTGATGACAGAAGGACCCTGCCTAAGGGGAGTGATTGGTGCTGTGGCTGAGGTAGGAGGGTGAGGTAAGCCATCAGGGTAGGTATCAGAGCAGCTTTTTGTAAGCGTTGCACTGGATACGAGGTTCAGCTGCAAGGAACGGAAAAAAGCAAAGATAATAAATAAATGTATTTATCAGCCAGATCTGAAAAAGTATTGGCTGCTAGGGCACTCAGTCACTGCACTACCTAAAGTAATCACCCGTACAGAATTGGATGAGAATTGCCCATCTCACATGACCAGCTACGACACAGTCGGCAAGATCTACTTGTAAAACCATCAAATCAGGGTAAAAGAGCATTTCCTACAAACCTTGAGACACAGCCATACACTGCAATGGGAGAAACTCCACCCAACATACCAGGGATAAGAGGCTCTTCCCTACATACCAGGGGCATAGACACCACGCTACAGACCAGGGGATGAAACCCTTACTAAACAATTTAGAGAACTAAACCACAACTTATAGACCAGGGGAATAAACCCTCACTATACAAAGCAAGGAAGAACCTGCACCATACTCATAAGGGGAAGACAGACACACCCCACAGATCAAGGATAAGACCTACCCTAAAAACTCACTTTTAATACAGAGTCTAACCACTGGAGCATGGAGAGGATATCCAGGATTAAAAAGCATGCACCTACTCTAGCTCTTAGGAATACCAATGAATCAGTTTCCGAATGCACCAATCTGTCAGCAGTAAAGAGGAGTTGAACGCCCAATAGCAGACAAAGAGAATCACATATGTGTTTCTGTATAGGGATTAAGCTGTCAGGACAAATCAATACATCTATTAACCAACACAGGAGCCAACCTGAGCAGCAAAGAAAACTTGCAAAAGCAATCACCCACTTCAAGGATAAACGGAAATTAGCACTTCACAGGACTAACTAAGAAGAGTGTTGTCTCCAAACTAAGGATGAAGTGTGGCTCACAGAATTTCCATTGCCTACTCCCCTAAGAGAGGTAGGGTGGAAACATTTGTCATTGTTTTAAAGGCTTCTAACGACCATGGCCTAAATGAAGGTTCAGAAATTATGAGATAAACTTTCTGTCAATTAAGGGCATATCAACAGTGCAGATACAATGAAAAGACAATCCACTCTGTTTAGTATATTTAAAAACATGTGTATAATAATTTAAAAAAACGACCTTCCCAAGAGGCCAACTTCCAAGATCTAGTAAAACAGGGGATAAAGGACAAAAGACTCCAATCCCAAGAATAAGAGAGCTTTATTCACTCCACAGGAGCATTGAATGCCAAACCGTTTCCAACATGAGACAATTTGGACCATTCAAGGGAATTCTCACTTCTTCTATGCCAAGGGGGTTTTCTGGCTGGTCTTGTAGGAATTGAAATTAGTGAATAGTGACTTTGGAAGACATGGATAGAGGGACGGAATACTTACAGGTTGGCTGAAGGGCTTTGGTTCTGAGGGCCTCATGTGCAGGTGTGCCATCATTGCTTGAAGACGCTCGCTCTCCTTCGTAAGCTATTGGTCATCCAGAAGCCAAAAGAGAGAAGCAGAAGGCTGCAGATTATTCTTTTTGTTATCACAATACATTTCAAATAAGCGTTCATGAAATTAAACAAACCAGTAAGGGGAAAACGTCAACCTGAGTAGAGCCAAAGCATGGAGTGGGAAGTGTTTTTTTTTTACTTATATCACACTGTACAGACTGAGCCGAGGGGAGATGTATACTTTGTCTCCAGATACTGCAAGTCTCATATATTTCAAGAGAGCCACATCGCCTACAGAAGTCCACATTTTTGTATGTGAACCTCAAACCTTGGAGCAGTCAAAAATGGTGTTAGTCTTGCAAAGAGAAGAATCTCACTCTCTGAGAACCAGTATCCCCCATTGAAGCATAGCCTCTTTTTTCTAAAAATAATTTGTATTATTTTTTCTATTTTATAAACAGAATCTGAATTTCAAAAACAAAATCGAAAGTTAACCTGTGAAGATCCCATCTTCCACGGATTATAAAAATAATCAAATACTTTATCATAATCGGAACCATCCTGTAAGGGAAAACAATAAAACGCTTCAGTGAACTTTACACTCCAAAGTTTGCACCCACTTGATGCCCCAACAATCTACTGGGGAGATTAGGCATGGTTGAAGTATGCAACCACTAGCCAATTTACGCCCTCAAACGTTCTAGGGTATTCCCTGTCAGTGTAAATCACCTCCCAGCAGCCAAGTACCAGATGATATTAGTGCACCATACCTCCACTATTGCGGTCAGAGATCTACTGCATCCTTAGTTTTAAATCCCTACCGGTCAAATGGTTTATCCTTGAAGTCTCAATCACTAGCTGCAAGCCTCATTCCTAGAGTACAATCTCACCGAGACCAGTCACAATGGCATCTATAACTTTCAAGGAACCTTGCCATTTGAGAGTCTGTGTTCGTCTGTTAAAATGATATTCTTTCTCCAAATCCACTGAATCCAATTCCTGTAGACATGTAAACCTCCATATTTCTAATAACTATATAACTTGTCTTTATTTTTTGCCATTGCGTGGGTGTTAAGGCGACAACTGATCAGGGCTGAACCTTCTATGACTGGAGCCTGTTGTGGCTCTAGAGTGCATCCTAAATGCCCCTAACAAGTGCCATAGATTCCTACACTGTCGGTGGTAGAGTTTCTGTCGATTACATGTGTGGCTCTGAGGGTCCGTAGAGAAATGCAGAATTGCTGAATCTGTCATTCTCGGTCTATATCTGCTAGTAATTTCTCCTTCTCCCCCAGAGTTTCGCCTACAGATTTAATCTGCTTTGAACAGCCAGTGCCTTCAAGTAAAACCTGTAATTTCAATATAGCTTGGTAACTCCTATCCCTATTTGTATTAAACTTAAACCCAACAGCACGCATTATGGAAGCTTAAATCTGGATTTTGGTTTTCACCCATAATGGCCTACATGTTGGAGGTCTCACCTACTGTGGGAATTTACTATGCGTCACTACACCCCCCTCCCCCAACACTGACCAGGGACAAAGAAGATGCCTGACATTTTTGGTCCAACGACGTTCATGGCCTCCTTTGTCACGCACCTCGTGGGACCAAAGCGGGCATTTTGAGACCAAAGACAACAATCACCTTGTGGGCCCATAGGGTCTACCTCACCTCCAGGACCTATGGTAGACCCAGCACTTTCTAAGTTCCAGAAACTCAGAACCCCATGGGCTACCCATAAGGAACTTCCCTTCTCCCCCAGGCTCAGGTACAACATGCCACTTCTCTCTCCTCAACTCAGTTCAGAATCTTGGATCTTTCCCAAGAATCGTTTGTTCCCCATCTAGATGTGTTTTATCAAATAACAATACAATACTAAAAAGAGGACCCCCCCCCTACCTCTTCGGGCAAGGAGGACCCACAAGTACTATGAATGTGAACCATTATTAAAGCATTTGTCTATTAGGGTCTCGCGCCTTGGCAAAACCTCCTCTTTTGCATGCAGGGCATACATTTTTCTTCCTGTATTCTTTCAAATATGTAATCAACTACTTAGTAAAAGAACTGTTAATGGCATACGAATGTGAATAACATATTATTGATATCTCCCTGCCCCTCCGATTGGAAACCAGGCACTTGAATCCAAAAGATTGTACTCAGGGTGAGGCCTGCTCAGCTGGAGGCTTGCTGTGCTCAACTAGGCATTACTGTACGTATTCAACACTATTCAGAAAGTCACCTTTGACCTGTTCCTCTGGAACTAGCAATCAAAACCTCTTCTATATTAGCCAGTCCCAAATGTCCATTTCTGCACAACAAACCTGTTAACTTAGCAATGCAGTGAGTCACTGTGCACCAGATTCGGCTTTCATCCCAAACGGATTGTGGCTTTTACTCACACTACATCAGCAGGGTTCTTGAAGCAGTTGAGGAACTGATATTTCTGTCAATTATGACTAATAACATCGAATTCAGCCTGTTTCATAAAATAGATTGTGTGGTGCCCAATGCTACTTTTTTTCTATCCTCCGCGTGACTGATCGCACAGTAGCTGTTCTGGGAAAACCAAATCTGCCAATCCCTTTTTTTCAGCAAGTCTCTCTTTAGTAAAAAAAAAAGTCAGGATTATTACCAGGAAGCTGGATGCTTCTCCTTACATAATTCATGTTATATATAGCTCTATGACATCTTCTGTGTTAAAGTGTTGGTAGTGTACTCCTTATAAGAAGGTGCTTTGAATTTAAACGAAACACATTCCTAAATTGGAGAATCTTTTTATGGTCTTCTTGTTCATCTTCGAAATTATCCTTTTGATGATGAGCATTCTCCTCTGTGCAGAGAGGGATTTATTCTGTTGTGACTGAGAGTATATTAAACATGGTTACCTTACCTTATCTAGTCGAGATACTATGAAAAAAGGACAGTTGATGCAATAACTAGAGCCAGATTCCCAGTCCAAAGATCAGGGCTTGATCCATCACCGTTATTTATCTCACTGCACCATCCCAGCTCAGAACCTGGCTACATGCAAATTAGTCTGTCCCTGTCCCAGTGCATGATGGGAACAGGGCAACCAAACTACCAAGCCAATTCTTATACTGGGAAGGAAACAATCTTCCGAGGACCGGTTTCTGGCATTTCAGCCGTCTTCGGCCCGGCTTGCTTGAATCCTGATGGGGCAGTGAGCAAGGGACTCACATCTGAGCATACCCTTCCACTGTCACTTTGGAGATGGACAACATGGACATTAAGTCACACCTTAACTGTTTTGCAGCTTGTAAGAGGCAGTTATTTGAACAGTGGATAGATGTTTATTACATTACAATATGTGCAGTTTACAAGAAGATGTTGAATAATCGATGTTTTGAATGTTCATTTTGAACTGGTTGCAGAATTTGTACTACTGTTTGATATTGTTGTTTTTATAGGAGTTTGATGTATTTTGAAAACTGAAGTAAACCTGATTGACTGATTGATGTTCAGGTTCCAGGGCGCACAGGGGTTCCCAGAGAGACTGGAAAGAGTTACAGAGTGCAGATAGGTGAGAACGCATCTGCCAGGGCCTCCTTGAAAAATGGAAGTAGGGGTAAAAGCGAGTACTGCTTCACCCTGCATCGATGGGGCCACAGACCATCCGGGGCACTGAGGACTGGCGTACAGAAACTGTGCATGGCACTCACCCCCAGAGACACCAAGGGACTGTGTGTCGCCACACCAGGCATAGCATGGCGCTGTCCGCGTGGGATGGCAGCACTGTCCTCCCTCTCATTAGGGCTGACAGATATGCCCCAGTGATGCTGGCTCGCAGGGCTCGGCACAGCAGGAGATCCGAGCTGAAAACTTTATAATTGGTAGCCTGGATGGCAGCTTCTCTCCACGCCTCACACTCAGACTCTCCGCCTCTCTCTCAGCCTTTTTTCTCTCACTTTCATTTCTTTAAGCTCCAGTAATTGCTTTTCAAACCTCAGTGCTTCAGAGCGTGTTTGGGAACAGGTTCTGATCACAGGCGGCCGAACCGCGGTCGCATTTCAACCAGTATGCACAATATATAACTGGCTTTCAAGTTTGAGGCCCCCTCTTCCTGCTGCAGAGCCTCACACCTCCTGTTCCGCCTGCTGGAGCCGTGCACCTCCTTCCCCTCCTGCCGAGACCCGCAACCCGCCTCTCTCCAGCTGAGATCGGCGCACCTCCTGTCTCTCCTGCACAGACTGCATACCTCCTCTCCCTCGGTCAGGGATCGCTCCATCTATCGCTCGTATGGGAAATGCAATGCTTCCCTGTCTCATGGGACTGCACCCCTCCTCTTGCTCCTACAGGGGGCAGCACAGATCGTCTACCTCCTGCAGGTGGTCTTGCCTCCTTAGCTCTTTCCTGTCTGGCTTCCTACCCTCCTGTAGCTCTTCCCAGAGGACTGCACCCCTCCTCTTGCTCCTACAGGGGGCAGCACAGATCGTCTCCCTCCTGCAGGTGGTCTTGCCTCCTTAGCTCTTTCCTGTCTGGCTTCCTACCCTCGTGTTGCTCTTCCCAGAGGACTGCACCCCTCCTATTGCTCATACAGGGGGCAGCACAGACCTTCTTCCTCTTGCAGGTGGTCTTGCCTCCTTAGCTCTTTCCTGTCCGGCTTCACACCCTCCTGTTTCTCTTCACAAAGGACTGCACCCCTCCTCTTGCTCCTACAGGGGGCAGCACAGACCTTCTTCCTCTTGCAGGTGGTCTTGCCTTCTTAGTTCTTTCATGTCTGGCCCATACCCTCCTGTTTCTCTTCACAAAGGACTGCACCCCTCCTCTTGCTCCTACAGGGGGCAGCACAGATCTTCTCCCTCTTGCAGGTGGTCTAACCTTGTCTCTTTTCAGTCTGGTTTCACCCCCTTCAGTTTCTCTTCGTAAAGACTTATATCAGCAAGCTTCACCCTTCCTCTTTTCCCCTTCTTCCTATGTGTCCTCACCTTAACGCCACCTCCTCCTGACACATTGCACCTTCTAGTAGGTGGCCTCAGCTCTAGGGAAAGTGCCCATTCTATCAGCCTGTAGGGGGGCTCATCCCTGGGGAAAGTGCCCATTCTATCAGTCCTGTAGTGGGGCTCATCCCTGGGGAACGTGCCCATTCTATCAGTCCTGTAGTGGGGCTCAACCCTGTGGAACGTGCCCATTCTATCAGTCCTGTAGGGGAGCTCAACCCTGAGGAACGCACCCATTCTAGCAGCCTGTAGGGGAGCTCAGCTCTGAGGAATTAGTCCTGTGGGGGGATGGGGGGGGGGGGGGGGGGCAACATTGGGGAATGCGGACATTTTATCAGTCCTGTAGTGGACCTCAACTCTGGGGAACGTGCCCATTCTAATAGGCCTGTAGGGGGGCTCATCCGTAGAGAACATGCCCATTCTATCAGTCCTGTAAGGGGCGGGCAACATTGGGGATTGCGCCCATTCATTCAGTCCTGTAGTGGACCTCAACTCTGGGGAACCCGCCCATTCTATCAGCCTGTAGTGGGGGCTTGTCCCTAGGGAACATGCTTACATGCGACCTGTAGTGGACCTCAACTTTGGGGAATGCGTCCATTCTATCAGTCCTGTATTGGACCTCAACTCTGGAGAACGCGCCCGTTCTATCAGCCTGTTGGAGGGGCTCACCCCTCTAACTTCTGCAGAACGCCTTGCCATTTTCTGCTGACATGTGCGACCAGACTCCCCCTTTCTCTACTAGTAGGCTCAGTCTATTCTCACAAAGCTCTTCCAAATCAAAACTGAGCCCATAACTGGATGTTTTGGCCTGACTGCCCATTTCTCTCTTAGGACTGGCTTTGCAACTCCCCTGCAATGCTACAGATGACCCACTATTACTTCTCTACCACGTGAAACTTTATTCCTCTCGCTTATAGAGCTTGTCCTTCAACGGGGTTCTGTAATCCTCTTCTTCCCTGTGAAGGGAAGGAAAAATGCCCCAAAGACACCATCTATTATGGTGTACTGTCAGGCTTTCCACCAATATCCCCTTTTTTTCAGACATTTGTCCAAAACATTGCAACTTACTGTCATCAGTTCGTGAGCGACATGCTCTCCCTAAACAACACTATCCTTTCTGACTCTCTCTCCCTGTCTGCAGTATCTCATCTACCTGCTTATTCTCCACATCCTCCTAGAGAGCTCTGTCTCTAGTTTTCGTAGGAGCGAGCGGTGTCCTCAGTAGACTCGGTCTACTCTCACAGAACTCTTCCAATTCTCCTGCGAGCCCGTAACCACAACGTCTGACCAAGACAAACACTCTTACTCAAAAGGAACATGTTACTTACCTGTGGGAATTGATTTGCAGTTTTCAGTGTTGTATTCACGTGGCGTGCACGCTTTCTCAAGTCAGGCGCTGATTAGGAGTTGCTCAGTTTTCTGACCCAATGCAAACTCCTGTTCATGGGTCAGAATTCCGAGTTGAGTGGAATATACCACACACAGTAATTAGCACGTGGGATACAGTCCTCACCCTCCTCTAAATTTCAGCATGTCAAACCTTCTAGAATTTAAAAGGAAAAAAGTATGCAGTTTACCATGACATGCAGACTTTGGTAGGACAGCAGCAGAATCTGCATGTTATTCCTCAAAAACTCGGAAGAGGTGCATTCTGACCCCCTGATAAACTCCGAACAGTTGGAAGTTGGATCTTATTGCGTGGCCCACTCATAATCAGGGGAGGTAAAGTCGAGTTTTGAAAACGAGTTTTCCTTCAAAGTCTTTGTTCTGGTCATGCCTCAAATGACTTGTGATCACATCCCCTGAGACCCTCAACGAGGCAGGACCCTGACTCCACCTACATTCTTTTTCTGCCATCTATGTATAATGTACACATCATGAAAGGGACGGCGGACCTCAACACTTCATATATTGACCCTGCATAGGATTTTTTCTCCAAGCTGCAGTGCCCACTTCACCACACTGAAGTCCACAATCTCTCAGTTACCGCTCCCTGAGCTTAAACTCAGACTCACCTGTATCTCCAACTGCTGCACCACCTGCATCTGCACACGGCATTGAGCCGTGCTGCGGTCATCGAGGGCATGTTCAGTGTTGAGGTGTCTGTGGGCAAGAAGACCAAAAATGCTTTTTAGAGCAGTGTGGCAACTTACAGCAAATAGACATATGTATATATATATGCAGTGCAAATCCTCGAACCTCCACGCTGGCAGCGCGGCGAAAGAAGAAGGCAGACCCCACGTTTTCAGGCAGGATGTTATATATTATTTAGGACCTTTCAAATGACGCGTTTCGAGTACAATGTACTCTTGTTCACACACACATGTATACATGTGAGGATTTCTATACATGTCTATAGCCCTAGCTTCAAATGATACAGAAGTATTTATTCTAATCATCAATGCATACTCACTATCAAGTATTTGTATATAGGTCTCACACGTAAATGAATTGAAGTAAATAATATTTTCTTAGCTTTTGGGATGATGTACCATCAATTGGTGAATATTATAGTTAGTCGTTTGATTATTTGTGAAAATGAAATGTTTTCTCTATTAAGTCGTAGCATTTTTTGCACTTTATTCATTATTTGTCACTATTCTATTAGGTAGCACCATTTCATTATATTTGCACATTGGAGTATTTTCAGTAGGTTACTAGGTTATCATGAGATTGTATGAATAGAAGGAATGACATTATGGAATTCGTATGTACATAAGCTATAGGTGCTAAATAGGTTAATGCATTTTGTATTAATATGTGTTTTTGTATTTTACAACTATGCACCAATTCTCACAATGGTGGTATTTAAGGCTTCTCTAATAAAAGAGAGAGGGACCCCGAAACCAAAAGGATGGGGTTCCACAATTGACGTTAGTCAGAAAGAAATTCCCTTTGGGTAAAGTAGCAATAGTACATAAGTACTCACAAGCATACATACGACCATTTAAGACACCCACATATCACAAGGAAGCAATGTAGACAAATGAAATTTGCCAATATATGTGAAAACACTCTAAAAATATTTCAAATTATAAGAACAATTTATTAAGGATACATTACATTAGATAAAAACAGAAATTGGGAAACACACAAGGACGGTGCAATAATCAATAAAAACAACATTCAAATAAAAAAGGAGTATACAGGGAAAAAGGATAGAACTCAATCAAAAGACAACAATTTTGAATTCCTCCTTAGTTTATATTCGCCTAAGGAGCGAATCTGGGAATATAAACTAAGGAGGAATTCAAAATTGTTGTCTTTCGATTGAGTTCTATCCTTTTTCCCTGTATACTCCTTTTTTATTTGAATGTTGTTTTTATTGATTATTGCACCGTCCTTGTGTGTTTCCCAATTTCTGTTTTTATCTAATGTAATGTATCCTTAATAAATTGTTCTTATAATTTGAAATATTTTTAGAGTGTTTTCACATATATTGGCAAATTTCATTTGTCTACATTGCTTCCTTGTGATATGTGGGTGTCTTAAATGGTCGTATGTATGCTTGTGAGTACTTATGTACTATTGCTACTTTACCCAAACGGTATTTAAGGCTTGACAGAACAGACCATTGTTGCCTTGCAACAATACTCTATTTTAGAATAGATTTTTATTTCGTATTTTACAATTATCTCAATTTTATAAAATGAATTGAACATTTTGAAAGGTTTTATGTATTTTAAAACGACATTGTTTTGGAAGCATTACGAACTCTATTAGATACTTTTTCTATGTCCATGAGGACGTGTTTGTAACCTAAACTGCACTGCCACTTTAAATAGCCGGATACTCCCCCAAAGCGTTGTCATGTGATCAAGGGCCATTAGGCTTGAAACGCGTTATGGCGGAGGTGCGGGGAAAAGCACAATAAAGATTTAGCACTTCCAAACTTCTGGGTCCGCTGTAATCTTATGGATTTCGTGGTTGGCGACTGTCACTGTGTGTGTGTGTGTATATATATATATATATATATATATATATACAAATGCTGTGAAGATGGGATACAGAGAGATATGGGCAAAGGGATCCAGTGCAGAGGGAAATGGAGAATATTCCGTGTGTAGGCATGAAGCCATAGGGGCTGTGCGATGGAGTTCAAGTGCCTGACCCGACTAATGAGACTGCAGACTCGAGCTGTGTGACGCCACCTCGGAAATGTCGAGCTGCGGCTGAGATGATGTCACCATAGAGTTTGACAGCCCTCAAAGGAGTTAGCAGCATCCAGCTAGAATGCTTTCTTACTAGGTTTTATTAGGAGCCAACTTCTCACCAGCTAAATACTGAGCAGAACAACATTCTGCTATAACTATGTAAACAATGGGCAGGACTCTTGGAGTTGCTTACCTTAGTTGGTACGCATGGTAACCTGGGTAAAACCACTAAAAGGCCACAGTTCCAAGTTAAAGGTAATAGGGTGAAGGTCAACTGTAGTAACGGTTTAGAAGAGGTCTTGGGGTGGGGGTGTTTCATTTTCAACCAAGTTCAGGGAAATTGCAAGGCATCAAGGTCTCAACGGCAAGTGAGCTTTGGTCACTAGGAAGAAGGGAGCAAGAAAATGCAGGGGCAGTAAGGGTGCATTTTCTCAACCCCCTCGCCTTCACCACCTGCAGGCCCTTGGAAGCAGGGAGCAAGAAAATGCAGGGGCACAAAGGGTGCATTTTCTCAACCCCCTCGCCTTCACGAGCTGCAGACCCTAGGAAGCAGGGAGCAAGAAAATGCAAGGGCACAAAGGGTGCATTTTCTCAACCCCATCGCCTTCACCAGCTGCAGACCCTTTCAAAGCACTGGGAAAGCAGCAGGGCCTTTACTATGTTATGTCTGTGTCCAGTTATTTGTTACCTCCATGTCCTCCAATCTACGGAGTAAGCGTGGAATATGACACTGGACTATGAGTAGTGTTGCAAAAGGAAGGGCATTAGCCTGCTCAAAGCATAGACGATAACCACAGGTCAGGTAGAGAAGGGTGCCAGTGCAGGGCCTGGCACCAGAAATTAACATATATTAACAAATCAAGACAATTTGCAGCCAAACATTTAATTGCAAAAATGGTAGTACTTAGAAACGACGATTGCGTTTTCTGTGTGAAACAACTCTCGATTTTTATTAGCAAACACTGCAACCCTGGAATACATAGAACGCAAAAGGAATATGTCCATAACGATTGTATAAACAATTACTGCAAATAAGTTCAGTAGAAAAACGTCAGTTTTTCAAGCCACAATATAATGATTGCTCACAAGTACTCGTTGAGGCACTGGTCATACTCGGTCAAAAGTAAAAGTGCGTATACTAGAAGTGACCACAAGTTTCTGGTACCAACACATAATCAATAATTGCTGGTCACAGCTCTCACAAGGTACGGGGACTGGTCCAACTGACCAGTCTACACTCCAGGATACGAGTGGTCGGTGCTTTAAATAACAAGCAAACATGTCACTATAGCATTGAGAGTTAGACAACCTCCGCCTGATACATTCTCTGGACCCACTGAAATTGTAATGGCTGCACTCTCAAGCTAAATCCCATAGTTGGAACCATCATCAAAATAAATATAATAGATGGGCTAGACAGCATGCAGCAAATCATCTGTGACATGTTTGACCAATAGGACCTCGAATAGATGAAATGTCATTGGGGTGTGAAGAGAGCCCTAGTTTACTCCAGGTTTTACCAGGAGGCTTGGTGATAGAGAAGAGATCTCTTGAACGCACTGCTGCCTATTGGTTAGAAAAGAGTAGGGCTTTTCTGATGACACCCTTGTGGGCAGAAAGGCTATCTGGTACAACTTGGTAACGGTGTAATAATGAGTGGTATGTTTAAAACACAAATAAACAAATAAGTGGAAATGATAAATAGTTGTAAAAACTAGACCCCTCTAGCCTGGATCCTGATTTGATCAATAAGTCATCTACGGGTAGCAGATACATTTAGGAGAGTCCCCTGCAAGCCAGAAAGCAGATGCATATGAACAAATACCCCCGTGCTGAGACTGATGACGGTTCCTGGTGCAGAGGTGCCTCACCAGAGACATGTGACAAATGTCTTCCTGGCACTGGTGCACAGCAGAAAGATGAATGAGGCACCAGGTGTATAGACCTTGACAGGTACCACTTACCCAGAGAGGAGCAGAGATAGAGATCAGAAGAGCTAAAAAAAAGGCACAGGGCAACCACCTCCTCACTACTCTGGAGGGGGATATTTGAGAGAAATAGACAAAGGACCTCCGTACAGAGATGGACGTCAGAGACATATGCATAAGGGGGTAGATGTCAAGACTAAGACAAGAGACATACACAGATGCCTCGTATTGATACAGACAGCAGAGAGACAGAAAAAAAGCTTCTAATAGTAAAAAGTAGTAGCTGAGCCACAGTAAACAGATGAAGAAAAGTCACAGCGTACTGACAACAGAAGGATGGATAAAGGCCACCGACGCAGGGAGGGCAGGAGAGGGGTGTTGACAAGGCTCCAAGTGGAGAGACAAATAAAGAAATATGAACAAAGGCCAAAGTCAGTCATGTGCAGGGCCATTGGCAAATGCAAATAACAGTCTTCTCAAAGGTACTGTATACTTTGTTCCCATATAACAGAGCAAAGGCATGCCGAGCATACAAACACACACAGTCTAGTCTCTCTCTCTTTTTTTCCCTCTCTCTCTCCCGCTCTCTCTCTCTCTCTCTCTTTCTCTATCCCTCTCTCAGGATTTTATAAAGCACATATGACTTTCATAGATGAAGTTATCTGCTGTCTGTTTACTTTAGGTGCTATGACTACTATCGCAATATAGGCTGCACCATCTCCCTGACTCTCCAGTGGCACATCTAATGCGCACCTGGACAAATGTTCCAGTTCAAATGGGGGAAAGAGAAAAATATACCCCTATACACTTGGCTTACTGAGTTGTGACCCCACACATTGTCACAATAATGTAACAAAGAGGATGATATTGTATATCACATAAATTATGCTCTGTGGGCCTACCCAGGCTTACAATGGCTGCAGACGCCGTGGCTACAACACTACTGTGAAGGAGACAATAAATGGATCCGGGACGACATGCATGATAAAAAGCAACATATTCTAGAAGGTGGGCAGGCTTTCATGCCAACAGGGAAGGAGCATTGTTTAAAATTTTAGGTGCCCAAATATGGGCATTTTCTCCGGTTCTCTTCTGAAGCAAAATGGGAGCAAACAGGAGACACCCTAGCCAAAGTATTCTAGCCCCAAACAGAATATCAGAAAACTCCTCCCAAGGCCAGGCAAGATTCAGAGGCTTCGGATAGCCATGTCCAAAAGCAGGCCCAATACAGCAAGCATGCATCCCTTGAGTAGAGGAGGGTGCTAGCAATCCATTAACAAAACCCTACCACAAAGTCAAGGTGGCGAAAAGGGATTAGTCATGGGGACTGTATAGGTTTATCATGTCCTAGGAGTTTGGAAAAAGGATTTAACATTTACCACAATAGCTTGCCGCCGATCAGTCTCCACAAGGTTAGGCATGGGCAATTATCCCCTTGATATAGCTTGACTGGTGTACGTAAACAAACCAACAGGGAGAACTTTTCAATAAAAAACAAAAATAACAAACAGGGTGGGACATCTATCATAGAGCTGCGGCATACAGGGGATGCCACCTGCATGGCACGTGGGAGTTAGCATCTGCTTGCAAAGCAAGGGGAAACATGTTGCAGGCACACAAAGAGCAACACTTGCCAGGCTCAGAGAGGGCACCGTCTGCCAGAGACAATCAAACATCTGCAAGAAGCACAGGCGCCACCAGCTGCCTGACACGACAGGAGCAACATATGCCAGGAACACAGGGGAAAACACAAGATGAACTCGGAGCTGCACCAGAGCATAATGGGGAGGAGCTGATAGAAGCTGGCATGAATTGAAGGGAATTCAGCAGCCCCTACCCTGACTCAGCACGCCTCTCCCCCTCAAACTGCTGCCACCCTCCGGCTTTTTCCCTTCTTCAAGCTCCCAGAAATTCACTTTAGAAGGAATAAAAAGCACGGGCCATCACTTTCATCTGATGTCTTTGCTAAAACCTCAGCAACAAAGACATCTAATTGCAAATGAACTAATTAAGTAAAGCTCTGTCGAAGCGTGAAAACAATGTGTCTGACCTAGAGTGCGCAGACAGTGGCGGTAATGAGTATGGAGCGCACGCCATCACACAGTCCATGCAACATCCGGCGGGCAGGAGAAAATGCCTTAATGGAGGAAAAGACCGCCCCCTCTAGCACTACAACTTAACAGAGGGTGTGCGTCCATGTCCACAAGAGGAGGGTAGGGCCAGAGTCGGTATCTTCCTTCTACCAACCTTACCACCTGCACATGACATCACCATGAGAATAGGACCTTGCATCCCCCACCAACAAAACTCCATACCGACCACCCACCAACATCTATACAAATAAGACCGTGCTAGCGTCCAACAACATCAATATCACACGAGACACATGCCCCACCTATGGTGGCTATGAACATGTGTCCTGGAAACAGGACTTGTATCTTACCCCGAGGTTCAAGGGCTAATGCTCTTCAAGCTGCTACCACCTCAACTCTAGACTTGGTTGCGACCACTGTGCATGAAGGAGGCAACCAGCCTCTGTCAACCAAAGTCAGCACTGGGATTTAGTCCAGCATTCATGACTGGTAGGACTCTGCCAATGTTGACCTCTCCATATCTACAGGGGGCACGCTTGCATGGGGACTAGGACTGCCAGCTAATACATGCCTATTTCACCAATGGCGTACATGTCTGCCCATGTGTCCACCACCTCAGCTCTCTCTGGCCCATGTCCACAGAAATAGGGCCATGCCACATCCGCCACCCCAACTGCATAACACCCACATCTATAGGGACAGGACCCTGCAGGACGATCAACCACCAACGTCATAAGAAGTTACTGGCTTCATTTGTTTCCCCAGCGGTCCCAATAGGAAACCAAGGGGACCTCAGGACACTCTTATACATTTAACTAGCATTGATTGCAGCACCAAGCTCAGAAATCCCAGTTTCCCAACAAATGTTGTTTCCCCATATTATTAGACACTACTGAGTATTTTTTGTCCAACTAGAGAAGTGGGAGACAAACCTGCCAGGTTTCCACACTTTTGTTCTAGACGTGTTTCATACTTAGTGAGACTGTAAATATGGTGTTAGTAAAAAATAGCATAGTAATCTAAAGATCCATCCCTCCTGACGTGCTAAAGAAATTGGCGTCATGTACTTTCTTGTTTTGGGTTAAAGTGTAACAGTGGGTTGAGTGTGTCGTATTATCTGAACTGCAAGTGAAAGACCATTGGTTCTTTACTATTATACTAAAAACAGAGAGTAAAATGGACCGCTAGACAGCAGCTACCATATTCGAGTCAATGAAACGAAGTGTGAGGGGTGGTAGCTAACTTTTGAAATCGACATTAGCTAGACCCTCAGGAGAAGTTAGAGTACCCAGCACTAATGTTGCAGGGCACTCATTACATACTTGCAGACTGGCAGCAAAATTCTGACCAGCGATGAATCAGTAGATAACTCACAACAACAAGACTATTACAGTGAAAATTACAGGTTTCAAGAATGAAGGCAAAGCATCTACCTACTTTAGAAACTGTCCCAAATCGTCACACAGTGCCTCACAGCCTGGCCACTTGCATTCTCCATGTCCATAAAGCGGGTGTGGGCCGCAATGGTCCTCGTGCGAGGAGCTGAAAAAAAATCTGCTCATTAATATCAACCATTCCTCAATGTGAACGTCCTTTCATTATTACATTTTGTCTTTTATTATCTTCTTTCTTGTCTTTATTTTCAAAAGTGGTCATCATTAACTCCTGCTTCGATAATGACATTCCTGCAGCTAACACTGAAGGGCCTTTCTTAAGTCCAGGAGGAGTCAGACGTTCATGATAACCACCTTGAGTAAGTATTTCACTTTAGAGTCAGAATGTTTCTTAATGTGTTCATGTATACCGTAGTCTAAATGTACCCCAAATGGATAGCCTCAAAATCAGCATGAATCTGGCACATCTGGAGATACTTCTCACAACTCGACTCTAAAGGACCCTTAGATAAGGACATTCTTGCAGCTTACACTGTTTAGATATGAAAGATTATTTGAAAGAACCAAACACCAGGACATTTGTGCTGCTTACATTGGGTTACTGGCCAAGTATCTTCTTTTGTTAGGTGCCTATCTTGGACACAGTAGTGGGGGCACAGGAACACTCTGCTACCTTGTCGCAGTGCCCATCTTTTGGCAATCCAGTTTCAGCCACCTAGTTGGTCCATGTTATGAGAGGGGTCCTGCTCCAGTTAATAGACAATGATTGACCCATACCTGTCCCTCCTTGAGGTCAGCATCGAGCTCTGCCCATTGCTCAGCGAGAGGTGTGAGAGCGACGGGGACATCTTGGCGGTAGTGTATGAGGTAGAGTTGGTTGTGGCGGTGCTCAGGTCCAGGCCTTCGTGCTTGATAATCTCCTCTGTGGGCTGGTTGGCTGTCATTTCCTTCCACAGCTGCTGGAGGTCAGAGGGGCACATGGCTAGAGAGAGGGAGATAGTGATTTAAGTGTTCAGTCAAGGGACCCGCAAAGAGGCGGTAAAAGCCCAGAAGAATATACTTCTTGGGGTTAAGGGATTTGGGCACCATTGTAGAGAGAGATGATCAGTTTAGAAGTGCAGTGCCAAGTCCAGATGAATAGAACTTTAATGGAGCGAAGATTAGTTGGGGACCCCCCAAGAAAGAGGAGCTCAGATGTAAACAATGATCAGCAAGGGTCACTCAGAGGAAGAGCCTCATCGGAGTAAGGGGCTCAAGTTTGAGTTCCTTAGAAAGTAGGACAACCTAGGGGAATTATTATGAGTTCAGTGACTTGCTGCAGGAGACAGAGTGGAATCGCAGGATTTTGCAGACTGCACGTCCCAGAGCTAGCAGGAATCACAGGCCACAAACATGTCAGCAAAATTGGAATTCAACACAGTTTTGCTTGCAGTGACTTAGGGTACTTTATAGAGGGGCAATTTAAATGTCGAAAAATGTTACATTATCTACTAACTATATTGCACCACAACATGAGTATCTCTCAAAGGAGGGAAGCAAAGTCCTGACCCCAACGCACACAATAAGGTGGCGATATAACCAGGTGGCAAGCAAGGAGGCAGAAGACCACAAATGGGGCGGACTTGCAGACCCTTTAATCTGGTGTAAGAGGGATAGGATATTGTCATAGAATGTGCCACGCTTTTCATGTGGTAGGAGCCTCCAACTAGCTGCGCGCAGTGGTGTCTGGCATCAAACACCTGAGATTAAGGCATTAGAGATCAGGGTGTCTGATTGGCAGGAGTTGGAGGTCTTGTCTGGTGCATCAAGAGTCATGGGACAGACTCTTGCATTGCCTGGAGGTGACTTCACGACTGCACAGTCCTGAGTTGAGAGTTTTAGTAATACACCATCCCTAGTCGAATGCATGCAGGAAAAGTGTTTGAGCGTATTAGGCACAGTCCTTGCTCAACCAGTGAGAAGAGGTGGCTCTCACACAAGTAAGAAGTGGCATTGGGGTTAGGTTTTACTTATCTGGCATAAGACTGTGATGTGCAATGGGAGGGGGAATGAAAAAGAAATCGGGACAAGGCCCAGTCTTACCTTGCGTAAAGGGCTGCTGTGCCATGGCACCCTGCCCTACAGCATGTGGACCAGGGTGTGTCACTTTATTGAAGGGCTGGAGTTGGCATGAAGCGTTCGGAAGTGGCAGGGCTAGTGTTATATTGCTTCTGGCCCGGTCTTACAGCACCATGGAATTCGTGACTCAGTACTCTAACATGCTAACGGTGGGGAAGGGGTGCGAGGGATAGTGGGGGTGTATCCCACGGTACTATGGCAAGGATCTGCAGATCTACAGGGGGTGAGAGATATGGGGGCCATCCGTGCTCTGGTCTTAGCTTGCATTAAGCACTACAGTGCCATTTGCTGTAATGAACTGGCCCTGTTCCTGCATAAGGCAGTGTAGGGGTGAGGCTGGGCCACGTTGAAGGGGGCAGTGCCACGAATTTACCTTGTGTCAAGCTCTGCAACGCCATGGCACCCTGGCTCGGGCCCATGCTGACCAGGCCTTGCCGCTGCAGGTTCAGCAGGTGCTGTTGTTGTAGTTGTTGCATTTGAAGCAGCTGCTGCTGGAAGGCCAGCTGCTTGTTCCCCAAGGACTGCTGTAAAAGAAGGCAGAACACCTCAGTAAAATCTCTTCAAGCCAGATCAAAGAAGCAATTACTAACATCTCCCTGTGTCAGAGACAGATCAACCTCTTAATAAACACCCGTCTCAGCCCAGAGAGCGAGAGAGGACAGATAATGCAGTATTAACATCTCCTGGTTTCATGGAGAGGCCAACACCCCCGACTCAGAGGGAGAGTAGCATCTCCTTTCTCTCTCCTTGGGCTCGAATATGTATTAGCTCAACTCTCTACCTTGCGCTCCTTTTCATTCCTGTACCTCTTTCTTTCTAGCTATGTACTTCTTATCTGTCTTCTGTCTTCCACTCCTTCTCGTCTTTCTCCAACCCATCTGCCCCCTCCCACCCCCCTTCCCATTCCTCTCTTTAGGACCCCTCTCCTCCTCTGGCTTCCGCCGCTTCTTTGTGTTTCATTCTAGGCTTCCGCAGCCCGGGTTCAAGTAGCTGTACATATCTTCCCCCTCCCCCGCCAAGCACATTGGATGCAGCTCAGTGGGTGCAGTCTGTGCTGGAGCAGCTGCTGTCACTTTGATTTACGAGCACATCCAGTGCAGTTTCAGTGGCAGGCTGGCCTGATGGGCGCACTTCATTAATCGAACACGAGGATGAGGCGCCAGCTGCTCTCGGGGGCCGGTCACCACACCTGCACCGGCAGCACATTCAGAGGGAGGCCGGGCACCGAGCTCTGCCCAGGCTCCAGCCAGTACCGGGTGCCCGCTCACCCCACAGGGCGGCACAGCCACGATCCTGGGGCACTTCATCTTTGTACTTTTTCATTTTAAGTGTCTTCCTATGTTTTGAAGCTTATCACACATGTTCACAAGTGGTACCCAGCTATGCTTTCCTTTCTGTATAAAAAGCCCTCGCAATGTGCATGGTTTCACGAGTATTTTTATATCTGAAGGAAATCTGCATAGTCAGAAATGCATCTGTAATACTGTGATGTAGACGACAAATGAATTCGCCAGTAAAGTGCTCCGCAGTTAGTGATGCCGTGAATCGTGCACCGCTCGCCTGTAGCCAGGTCTCTCGGATGTTTTGCCTGTAATCCTGCTCATGTCCGATATTCTGATTACAATCTTCACTACTATCAGATATGATGCAGTCGTCTCTTGCCCTGCTCTTAGGCGATAGTTTGCTCATCCTGACCCAGATGTTTTACTTGTAACCATGCCCTTATCACTAATGCTGCTTGTAATGATGGCCCAACACAAGGCTGATCTGCTTCAGTCCGCTGCGCGTGCAGGCAGACCCTCCATGACAGCCTGTAAGTGACGAACAGGTGCCGGCCATCTTAAAGCAAAGTACACATCTACAGAGGCCATCCAAACATTACACAGAAGAACAATTGTTACTTACCTGTAAACAGGTGGTTCTCCAGTATTGGTGTCTTTCATAGATTCACATGCTTGAATATTCCCCGTCGTCGGAGTGGGAGTCCCACGGTAAATAAAATAGCAATAAATGCTAAATATATAATAATATACAATAAATATATATATACATAATAAGGAAAAACCCAAAAAATGCATACAATAACCATCTGGTACCTAACCAAGAGTTTCCACATAGGAATGCATGGGGAAAAGAAGTTCCAATGCAGCCTATCCTTGTCATTATGTTAGTCCAAACTGCAGCCAATCAGGCGCCAGCAGCCCTCTAGAACCTTCTCCTCAGAGCTCAAGCCCTCAGATTTTCGTAGCACAGGAGTGACCACAGAGTCTATGAGGAGAAGCGAGCCTCTGAGGGGAGGATGGGAGGGTCGCATGTGAATCTATGAAAGACACCAATACTGGAGAACCACCTGTTTACAGGTAAGTAACAATTGTTCTTCTCCAGTATTGGGGTGTCTTTCATAGATTCACATGCTTGAATATAGAATAGTAAGCAGTCCGTATCCGTACACAAAGTTTCCAGGATGCAATGTATACACAAAAGGTTGAAATCAACAGGATTAAATCCATGTCACGGAAGTTATAACACTGTATGTATACATAGAGAAGACATGCACAAGACTGGAAACCATAGGAGGAGGGTAGAACAGAGGCTCACCTTATTGAAAAAGATTCCGGAGCACAGCTTGTCCCACTGCGGTATCCCCTTCGGCCATGGCACCCAGATTGTAGTGCTTCGTGAACGTGTGCCTGCTGGACCACGTGGCAGCTCTGCAAATCTGATGCAATGGAACTCCGGCAAAGAGTGCAGTCGAAGAGGCCACAGACCTGGTAGAGTGGGCTCTCACTGCAGACTGTAAAGGCTTTCCCGCTTTCTGATGGCAGAAAGCAATCGCCGAGGCCACCCAGCGGGCTACTGTAGGTTTGGTGACTGGTCGCCCTTTTTGAAAACGGCCATAGGCCACGAAGAGCTGATCTGATTTTCGGAACTGGGCCGTTCTGCTGATGTAGAACTTTAAACATCTTTTAATGTCCAAAGAGTGCAGGCGTTGTTCCGCAGGTGATTGCGGATTGGCAAAGAAAGACTTCAGTATAACAGGCTCATTAATATGGAAGTCTGACGGCACTTTTGGAAGGAAAGTAGGATTAGTGCGTAAAAGCACAGAATCCGGTTTGAACTGTAGAAATGGCTGTTTAATTGTGAAAGCATGCATATCACTCACTCGACGTGAGGACGTCAGTGCGAGTAAAAGCGCAACCTTCCAGGTGACATACTTGAGATCTGCGCTATGAATTGGCTCAAACGGAGCAGTCATTAATTGTGAGAGGACAATGTTGAGGCGCCACTCTGGAGGAGGACGCCGAACTGGTGGAAAAGTCCGAAGAAGTCCTTTGAAGAACTGACGTATCAATCTGGATGAGCATAAGGAGGCGGAGCCATCATGGCGGAAGCGTGAGATTGCCGCCAGAAAAACTCTTAAAGTTGCATGTGACAAACCCGACTGAGCCAGATGGAGAAAGAAAGGGAGGAGCTCAGCGGGCGTGGCACGCAAAGGATGTACCCCGGCGTCTGCACACCAGTGGCAAAAGCGTTTCCACTTCAACTTATAGGTTTTTATAGTTGATGGAGCCCTGGCCTGAGCGAGGATGTTACGACACTCTTGAGGGATGCTTAGATGTGCAAATTCACAGTGCTCAGGTTCCAGGCTGACAAGCTCAGGGAAGAGGGGTCCGGATGGTAGATTTGACCCCTGTTCATGGAGAGAAGATCCATTCGAGGATGAAGAAGAATGGGTTTGCATTGAGACAGGAGTAGCAGCTCTGAGAACCACGCCTGTCGTGGCCACCTGGGGGCAATCAGAAGGATGTGACAAGGCTCTCTCCGCATCTTCCAAAGTACGCGAGGCACTAGAGGGATCGGAGGAAAAGCGTAGGCGAAGAGATTCGACCAATCCATCAGAAGGGCATTGCCTTGGGACCCTTTGTGGGGATGCCAGCTTGCGTAAGCGGGGCATTTGCGGTTCTCTGGAGTCGCAAAGAGGTCGATTGCAGGGCTTCCCCAACGGTGAAAGACCATATCGAGTGTTGGCTGGTGGAGTTCCCACTCGTGGTTGGATGATCGAGATCTGCTGAGGGAGTCCGCCAGGAGGTTGGACAACCCCGGAAGATGTACTGCCGTGATTTGGATTTGATGATTGATGGACCAGTCCCAAATCGCTTCTGCCAAGCGGGACAACACCGGAGACTTTGTTCCGCCCTGCTTGTTTATATAATGCATGCAGGTCGTGTTGTCCATTTGTATCAGAACTGACTCTCCCTGCAGCACTGGTTGAAATGATTTCAGGGCTAGAAAGATAGCCATCAGCTCCAACTTGTTGATGTGCCAGGTCTTTTGATGGAAGGTCCATTTCCCTTTCACGGACAGGTCTTGGAGGTGAGCTCCCCAGCCCTCCAGGGAGGCATCCGTCGTCAGTGTTAGATCTGGGGTGTTGGACAGAAAAGACGTGCCTGCTGCTAGTTGGTGTGGTTGTGCCCACCATTTGAGCGCCTTTTTCATGGGAATGGTGATGGAGACCTGATCGTTGAAGGAACCGGTGACCTGACGCCACTGCTTGTCCAGAGCCTGTTGGATAGGTCGCGCTCGTAGTCTGCAATGAGGGACAAGAGCGATGCATGACGAAGCCATCCCCAAAAAAGACTTCAACAAGCGGACTGAAACGCACTTCTTTGCGAGAAGTAGCGATACTAGCCGGAGGATCCTCTGTTGACGTTCCCGGGAGACAAATGCTTTGGCCAGGGTGGTGTCCAACGTTGCCCCTAGAAAATCTTTGCAAGTTGTTGGCTGCAATTGAGATTTCTCCAGATTGATGGACAGACCCAAGGAACGGAATACTGTCTGGCAGATTGCAGTATGATGTAGAAGTTGTGCACGGGATTGTGATTTCAGAAGGCAGTCGTCGAGATATGGGAATATCTGGATGCCTTGAAGACGAAGAAAAGCCATGACCGGAGCCAACATTTTTGTAAAGACTCGGGGGGCTGAACGGAGGCCAAATGGAAGGACCCGGAATTGGAAATGAAGGTGCCCCACCTTGAAACGTAGGAACTTGCGATGCGCCGCTAGAATTGGGACATGGAAGTAGGCGTCCCGGAGATCGATGGTAGTCATGAAATCTCCGACTGAGAGCAAACGCAAGATCTCTGTAAGCGTGAGCATACGGAAGGTCTGGTCCTTGAGATAATGATTGAGTGCTCTCAAGTCCAGTATTGGTCTCCATTCTCCGTTCTTTTTGATGACGAGGAAAAAACGGGAATAAAACCCCTTCCCTCTCTGCGACTTTGGCACAACTTCCACCGCACCCTTTTGAAGGAGAAGGCGAACCTGATGAAATAGTTCTTTGAGGTGCGGAGGTGGTGGTCCGGAAGGTGGCGTTGGAGGAGGTACCTCGACAAATTCCAATGCATGGCCTCTCTTCACAATGTCGAGTGCCCAACGGTCCGTAGTAATGGAGGACCATTGAGAACCAAACAGAGAGATTTGACCTCCAATTCTCCGTTCGACAGAGGAGTCATTGGCGTTTGTTGGATTGACCTCTGAAATTAGACTTCCCTCTGTAAGTCCTGGCAGGCTGCTGACGGGAAGACTGCTGGCGGTTACCGGTGTAACGCTGGTTACCTTGGTTGAAGGACCGGTATTGACTGCTTCCTCCACGAAAAGTGGACGTAGTGCCACGTCCTCGAGCACCCCGAAAGGGCTGTTTCCTAAACTGAAGGGTACCCAAAGCACGTGCAGTGTCCGTGTCCTTTTTAATGGATTGTAGCGCCTCATCAATATGCGCTCCAAATAATGACTCACCGTCATATGGCATATCTAGGATTCGTGCCTGAACTTCCTGCCGAAACGAAGTCGAGCGTAACCAACCCTGGCGACGCAGAACAGCTGCTCCAGCGAGCTGGCGAAAACCGGTGCAGGCTACATCCACTGCACAATCGATAAGTTCTTCTGCCGTCCTCTCTCCTTCTTGCAGAATTTTCTGTGCTTCTGCCTTGGAAACATCTGGAAGTAACGCTATGTAGGCGGCTAGATCAGCCCAAGCCTGACGATCATAACGGCCTAAAATGGCCATGGCGTTGGCCACTCGAACTGTAGTAGAGGACATGGAGGAAAATTTTCGTCCAATAGCATCCAGGCGACGGCCCTCACGGTCCGGAGGAGCAGTGATCGTAGATGCCGGATTCTTTGAACCCCGTTGAGCTGCCTGCGTGACGACAGAGTCGGGCTTAGGTTGGCCTGTAAGGCATGCTGGAGATCCTATAGGAGCTTTGTATTTCTTCTCTAACCTTGGCAGCTGCGCTGGTAGAGAGTTTGGCGTCTTCATTATCTTCTCCCCTTCAGACCAGATGAAATCTATAATCGGGACTGTGTGGATCTGTTTCAAGGGCTGGTTTTTGAAATCGTATAGGAAGCAATCTTCCTCTCGGTGTGCTCGTGGCAGTTTGAAACGCTGTGCTGCCCTATCCATTAACTGGTGGAAGCCTGCGATGTCCACTGGAGGAGAATCCGCTGCAGGCACCTGAGAAGGAGATGGTGTTTGAGCACGATAGTCATCCCACTCCGCCAAATGTTCCTCACCATCCTCATCTACTTCAGAAACTTCACCATCTTCACGCTCTGGAGGATTCTCGTCATCATCATCCTCTGGATAGATGGTAGTGTGAACACGAACCGATGTAGTACGGTGAACAGTTACAGGAGACGCTGGTTGAGGAGGAGCCAGAACCGGGTTAGAAACCGGATTCATTACTGATGGGACCGTTGTAAGCTGTGGCGTTGGTGGGAAACGCCGATTGTAGTCTTCCAACATACTTTGGAGGTTTGATATCATGGAGATAGGCAACATTGCAGTTGGAATCTGAGTGTGAGTTGTTTGATGTTGGTCATAAACATCTTCCTCGTCATTACTGAATTCTTGGCACTTAATATTAAGGTCCGAAAGACTGTGAGCTTGGCCATCAGACTCTTGATCAGAATCAGTCGCAAACAGCGGAGATGGAGGATTAATCATCTCTTGCTCTGTAAGAGTCTCGAACTGTGGTTTGCTGGACTGCAAGGGCAAAAGAGGCATAGTAGCAAAAGAAGAGGCCGGCGTCGAAATAGTGTCCTGCGTACGCGTTGACGGCATGACATCAATTGACTTCTGCGATGGGATCGATTTGGATGCCATCGTCGACGAGGAGACCGTCGACGGAGCAGTCTTCAACGGTATAGATGGAGTCATCGTCGACGGAACCTTTACTTTCAATGTCTTCGTCGACGGAGTCATCGTCGACGGAGTCATCGTCGACGGAATCTTAGTCGACGGAGTCATCGTCGACGGAGTCATCGTCGACGGAGTCATCGTCGACGGAGTCATCGTCGACGGAGTCATCGTCGACGGAGTCATCGTCGACGGAACGGTCGTCGACGGAACGGTCGTCGACGGAGCAGATGGAATAGGTCCCCTCGTCGACGGGATAGCCGTCGACGGTGCGCTCGTCGACGAGAGCGTAGACGGAGTCAAAGCCTTCACACTTCTAGTCGACGACGACCGGGTCGTCGACGAGTGAGCTCTTTTCGTCGATGACGATGAAATAGGAATCACAGAAGGCACAGTCTTAGAGCTGAGAACCACTCTCATCGACGATGAAGACGTCGACGCTAAGGCCGACGACGATCCAGAGGCCATCGTCGTTGTGACTGTCGTCGTCGATTTGGAACCAGAGACAGCCATTCTCGTCGACGGAGTAAAAACTCCCGTCGTCGACGGCAAATCCGTTTTCCTCACAGAAATACTGGACCTTGAAGCAGAAGGAGCCTGAGAGCTTTGTCTCGTGGGCCCAGACGTGGTAGGCAAAGGTGAAGACACCGCAGGGGCCATTGTGAGGGAAACTTTCCTCTTTTTAAGAAATGGTGAAGGCACCTCCTGCACACTACCACGTTTAGAAGCTGCTTGAGAACGGCCTGACCCCAGACTTTCAGCGTCAGAAATTACATTATCTTTGTCTTTAAGCCTCTGAAGCCAGACAAGTAAACGGCCTTCTCTGTCCTTTTGAGTTTTCTCTGAGAATTTTCTACAGAGTTTACAGGTACCCACTTCATGGTCCGGGTAAAGGCAGTAAATACACTTACTGTGTGGGTCATCATGATATAATCTCAGCTTTCCACAAGAGGAACACGCTCTGAAGAGAGATTTCTTACTTGAAGACATTTTGGAAGAAACTGGAACACTTGAAGAAGAAAACTGAGCAGAGCTCAGGGAGACTCCCTTACACACGACGTGCGGTAGAAAATCTGAGGGCTTGAGCTCTGAGGAGAAGGTTCTAGAGGGCTGCTGGCGCCTGATTGGCTGCAGTTTGGACTAACATAATGACAAGGATAGGCTGCATTGGAACTTCTTTTCCCCATGCATTCCTATGTGGAAACTCTTGGTTAGGTACCAGATGGTTATTGTATGCATTTTTTGGGTTTTTCCTTATTATGTATATATATATTTATTGTATATTATTATATATTTAGCATTTATTGCTATTTTATTTACCGTGGGACTCCCACTCCGACGACGGGGAATATTCAAGCATGTGAATCTATGAAAGACACCCCAATACTGGAGAATCAGGAGTCCCCTCCCACGAACCGGCAAGATCACACCCAGGCAATGTACGGGCCTCGAGTCACTGTGCACGGACTGCCATGGCATGACATCTGGGCTGCCAAGCGACGGCAGCGGCTAGCCTCAAGCACGGGCCTCGAATGCGGATTTCAAGTCCAGTACTGGGTTCAGGAGCGCCAAAGATAATGATCAAAAAAAGTTTCGATTTCAAAATGTCTAGTTGGGAAGGACTACAAGCGCTTCAAGGCCCCACGGAGAGATAGTAAGCACTACAATGCAATACATTACAAATCTTACTGGAAGCCAAGGAGTACACATGCTTCAGTACAGGCACAGATGATGTGAGGGCGGCATACACGCTTCATTTCTGAGAAGACAGCAGAAAGTGTCTTATGCTAACTGGCAGCTCTATCAGCTAGATATAGCCAATTTAAGAATGTCACTATTGTCTCCTATGGCTATGCACTGCTTTATGCAAACGTAGTCAGGATGGACCGCCCTATTCAATCTGCTCTACATTTCTAGGTTGGATTTAAAATGTACAATTACCTAATGTTGTGGTACTGTTTGGAACTCCATTGCCAGCTGGTCCATTTCCAAGCCCTCCTTCTCTAGCATTTTCCTAAATTGGTTTTACCAATGTCTTTGCTCTGGGATGTTTTGCTTAGTATTGGTCTTGATGGTTGTGTTAAGTGAATGATTGGGCAGCAAGTCATGGTAAAGCGACTCTCTGATTTCCTGGGGTATTGTGATTGTATTCATCTGTCTTATGGAAGAATTCACTGCTTCTACTCCCTTGTATGCAAATACTATAAGTTAGTCCCGTGTTTAGTACACATTGTGTACTTTGGGCTGCTTTATACAACCATTTACTACAGATGTGTTGCCTCCTTGTGCTTTGAGATTACAGCTGGATTTTCTCTCTAATTAAAGCTCTATTTTGCTATTGCCAATTATTGGATACAATGACAAAATAGCTATGGAGAAATCACCCAGCGTCGTAGATTCCTAAAAGAGACTCTTGCGCCTTCCTGTACGATAAACGTTAAGGGTTAGCAATCATTTTGTTCTCGCATGTTGTTGGGGTGCTCTGGCAGGCCAGTGGCAGACAAAGCCCTAAATGGGTTAAGGGTAATAGAGTGAGTTTGAGGGGGCGCCTGCTCGTCCAAATTCTAAACATCCCGAGGGGTTTGTTATGTTATGTAGAGCGCACTATTACCCGGCAAGGGTATCTTGGTGGTGTACAGGTGTGAGTCTTAGTACAGTTAGGGCCTGTGGGACTACTCAAAAATAAGCACACGCATAAAAGAAAGAGGAAATCAAATAAACCTCGGTCCTCTATACGAAACCCTCAGTGGTTTTAAAATTTCCGTCACCCACTAGAAAGTAGCATGCTTCATCACAGGGCGTGCTAAAACACTGGCGCAGACCAACACTAAGAGTGGAGCAAAACACATTGTTTTTCGGGGCAAAAGTGGCCCCTCAAAAATGGGATCATCCAAACATATAAATCTTAAAACTACCTAGGAGAGTAACCCCCTGTTTTATTCTGGGCCTCTCTTGGCATTGTTACAAATTAATTGTAAGTCAGGGTATACCTGGACCGTTAGTACACTGTACCCCTAAATACTTTATTTATCAACCTGTTTCGGCCCTCCAACCACCCATAAGGGTCGCTGGCCTTTCTCAGGATGAAGATACATGTTCTAACTCTTCTTACCACTCCCTCCCATGCTCAATGCAACTTTAAATAATGTTCTTCTCTTTGATGGTGGTACTAAGACATCAAAAATATCTAGAGTGCTGTGGGTTTTAGTTCTTTTACCAAGCAGAATTTTTTCAATGGACAAAGGTGGCAGTTTTTTCAAATCTGCTAGGGGACACCTCTCAAGGTTGTGAAAAGGGACAGATCTGTGATTATGAGGCTGGGTGGCCGAACGCCTCTAAAAAGCCTAGGAAGTCCAAGAATGTTTTAAATACCCAATACCAAGGCCCCCAAAAGTGAATAGGGATTCCAAGCCCACTAAACTAGGGACTTAGTAGTTGGTAAAAAGAGACTATACCAGAGTCAAAGGCCCACGGTCCATTTAATGGAACTCCCAGGGATTTAATAGTTGGTGAATGGGGATTAATGAACATAGTCCAAGGGAAGACCTATGAGAGCTGAACAGTTCTTCAAAGTCAATGTTAAATGGTGAGACTATTGGCTCCGACACTGGACTTCGCTCTCATGTTAGCCCACTTCCATTGGGTAACAAACATCAGGACTCTATATCTTTTGAATGCCTGCTTGTAGTTCAAGTGGCTGGAGTCCCCAGGATCAAAGGCACCCACTGGAACTACTTGTTCCCACTAGTATGCGAGATTTAGGGTGATGGCTCAGTTGTACATTTAAACCATTATATCTTCAGAATATCAAGGGCAGAGAGATATGCCAAAATGTTCTGGAATCAGGATGACCCATGTCGGCCAAGGACCAATGCTGCAGGGCCTGGAGGAAAAGGGAAATGCTGCTCTTTAAATGTGCCTCTTAAAAAGAGGGCTTCTGGGCTTATATGGTTGGAATGGCACAAAATGAGTCCTGGGTTGGAAGATCATCACTCTCACAGTTCTGAATGACTTCTGAAAGTCTTCAGTCCTGTTCATTAGGCAGGTGTCTTTGATTCGGGTCTGGCTATTGGGGGACAGTGCCAATCTTAAGTTTAGTGGGCACTGCCCTGGTCGTCCTGGTCGTGGGCAAGTCTTGCCATGCATGTGGCAGTATTCTTCCCTCTTTTTCTCAAGGTAGGTCAGGATATGGCTTTATATAGAGTCCAAAGCTATGCCCCTGGTTTTGGTTGAGTGAACACAGCAAAGTCCTTGTCAGATGTCTTCCCCAGAAGATGTTATAGAGCTTGTTTGAAAGTTCACACTGATAAAAGCAACTGCTATATGTTAACCTGCTAACCTCCCTTCTAACCTGTTAGTAAGGTTAGGAGGTTACTAGAAGAAGACACACTTAACAGAAAGGGATGCCATGTGCAAACCTGGGTTGGGTACATTACTTTGGCTTCAATCACAAAAGAGAGATGGGAAAGCATTTAATAGTTAAAGACACATCTCAGAGAGACAGAGGAGACTTTTTATGGGGTTCCCTGTGATTTCCATACATCTCCCAGCAAAGGACAAAGGAGGAGGCCACATATAGGCCACACGTCCCAAACAGGGAAAAGTCAACTTTGGCCAGTTCTGGAGGCAAAGCTGACAACACAGCAAAACAGTTTTTGCTCAGCCCTTTGTTCTATAGAAGAAGGCAGACTGTAAGGGCTGAATGTAGATTCCCTCGACCTTTTGGGATGCTAAGAAGCAGATACACAGAAGAAAATGCGTTTAGTGGCCTGCCCTAAGTCCCTCAAATTGTAGATTTCTCAAAGACTCTGCAACCAAGTCCACTGATGTCGACCTATCTACAGGGCATCTGCGCTTCCTTCATCATTATGGCATTCCCCCATAGTCCTCTAGCCGCTCAACTGTTGTAGCACTTGTCCCATGAACCCTTATGGTGTTGACATTTTGAGTCTCAGAAACATCGCATTGTCACTATAGACCCGTGCTTCCTACAAGAAGTAAAGGATTAGTCATCCTGAGTTGGCACCTTTAGTCAATGTTACTGAACTCTCAACCCTTGGTTGAGCATATTCGGCAACGCTCTACCGTGACCATGCCGGATTTGTCCACCTTTCTGGAGGCTCCAGAGATCTGATCCATCATTTGGACATCTTTCTCAAAGCCCCAGATTCCTCATCATTTATCGAATCCCTTCTTTGAAACCTCTTCACCATATATCATGGTTTACCCTTTTCCAATGTCCTAGATACCCATGTCACTCTTTATGGTACAGTCCAGATGGGCAGTGTGTTATCCCTTGCCAAAAAGAGTGCCTTCCTTGTGTATGTCTCCCTGTCCCTTACTTAGAGTGTGCCATTCCTAATGATCTCTGCTGCTCTACTTGCAGCGTGTTCTCTCTCAAGCCTTTGCTATCTCCAGCTACGGTGCACAATTTTGCTCCCCACCTCTTTGATCTGCTGCTTGCTGGCCTGCTGTTGTGTCAGGAGTTGGAGGTGTAGCTGCTCCTGTTGCTTCTTGTAGTACTCCTGGAGCTGCAGAAAAGGAAGGACATCAAACATCAAGTAATGCAGGGGTCCCGGAACACTCAATGCCTCTTCATCGAGGAAGGAGCCATCATATCAACCTTTTGGAGTCTAATCACTGAGAAAGGATACTACATACACCACTGCTCTCAGGATTTCCTCACTGTAGCTGGAGCTTCTATATACCAGTCTCAAAGACTCCTCATTGAGAAACGAAACTCCCTAAATCGCTGAAGAGGAAGCCTCCGTACACCATTCTCAGAGCCTCCTCACTGAGCAGTGAGACTCTAGACTACTCAGCACCTCCTCATTGACTCCTTACACTGCTCTCAGGGTCTCTTCACCTAGGACGGGGAGTCCATCCACCACAAAGCACCTCCTCATTGACTCCTTACACTGCTCTCAGGGTCTCTTCACCTAGGACGGGGAGTCCATCCACCACAAAGCACCTCCTCATTGACTCCTTACACTGCTCTCAGGGTCTCTTCACCTAGGACGGGGAGTCCATCCACCACAAAGCACCTCCTCATTGACTCCTTACACTGCTCTCAGGGTCTCTTCACCTAGGAAGGGAAGTCCATCCACCACTCAGCACCTCTTCAGTCACTCCTTACACCATTCTCAGTGCCTTCACGAAGAAGGATAATACATACACAACGGCACTTAATGCTTCCTCACTGAGGGAGCCTCCATACACCACTCTCCGTGCACATTCACTGAAAGCAAATTATGGGTACTCAAATTGACTGAGGAGGAAGGCTCCATACACCATTCAGCGTGCCTCCTCACAGAGGAGAGAAACTACTCCATACACTGCTCTCAGAGCCTCCTCATTGAGGAAGCCTCATACTGAAATCAAAATCATCTTTATTCGATTTCATATTTTAAAATCATAAAAGTGTAAGTGTAAAAACATAATTTCATAGGTTTTCCAATAAATGAACAGATCACAGTGATCTTGCTGATTTACCACAAAAGCAATAAAGGTATAAAGTGCAATTGTCATTAAAAACTCCCAGTTTTAGACAGAGCTAGACTATTCATGGTTTTTGTACATTGTAAAAAAGAACATAAATAACTAGTCACATAATAGTAGACCAAAAGAGAAGGCAGTATTTGTAAAAACAGGTACGCAGGTCGATATTGCTTAAAATTCACATCCTGTAAGATCAATATTAAAAAACGTTCCCTAAATCCTTAAAATAGATACTGAAAAACAAGGTATGAATCGTACTCTCAGTACATACATTAGCACATTAGCACCTAGGAATATTGTCTGGCCAGTTAATAACAGTAGGGATAGTAACCAAATGCTAAAATATGTTAAACTGAAAACGTGTCAGAACGAACTTGTGGTAGCAGTTGTAAACAAACTCGAACAAAGGTAACAAATATCAATAGGTTCCTAATGATATTCGATTTTGTTAATTCCAGGGCCAACTTTACTTCCTCATACATCGTGAGGAACATACTGTTTGTATAGACTGTAGAGTGTCACAATGTTCAAAAAATTCAAGGTGGCTAAGTCAGAACAAATCAGATTGACATGATATAGCCATGGTATACATAAAGGTGCAGACAAGTTAATACAGTTGTTAACGATGTGCCGATTTAAACTACTGTCTTCAAAGGTTCAGACATTATGCCACAATACATTTATCTGGGTATGAGCCATGTCCGAAACAAATGACGTCCCCAGTTCTGAGTGACTGACCTCGGAAGAGCAACTCTGGGGGACTGCAAGTAATTTCTTGAGAAATACATTCTGTATTACTTGAAGGGGGGTTTTTAATGTCACTGTAACCACATAAACCTACTGCATACAGCGCTGTTCCTACACATTTAGCCTTATAAACAGTTACCCTTTTTAGGGCTCGCCTGTTGTGCGCAGCACAGCTGGCAAGCTCTATAGGGGCTTATCCAGTCTTTATCCACACCACCACTGGCTGGCGATTCCTTGCAGTGCATGAAGCGCGTGCACAATGCCACCAGCCGCCTGCCTGCCTGCCTCGCATTCCCACATCAAAGGCAGCCCTCCCAGCGCATTTCTCACCCCCTAATTATTCAAGGCCGGAGGCCGTATCTACTTTTAAAACGTGTTTAACTTGTTTCTAGAACACTTCTGTCCCAATTGATTCACCAACTGCTCTGTTAGGATGTTACACGGATCTCTGACATGCAGTGTGCGGCCCTAACTGAAGTAGTGTAAACCCCGGCGCACAATAGCCAACTTTAATTCTATCAAACATTGTCCAGGTTGTTGTGTCTGTGTCTTTCTGTGCTGAGGTAATTTGTTGCGTGCTTTCTTGTGACTCTCACTGAGCAAATACGTGTCTCCGTCCACTTTTTAAAATTGTATTTCCATACATCCCTAGGGTGAGTTTGTTGAGCTAATCCGCAAGAACATTTTTTGTTTACACTGTTTACTTTAATTGGCTTGGCTAGAAATCAATCCAGCTCCAGCAGTTTTTTTTCTTCACACTCGGCATTTACGTTTATTTTTTTGGGGAGAAACACATGGTTATTGGTGTGTCTAGGCTCTAAAACAAACGTGGTCCGCTGAAGGCATTTTTTTAAAACACAAAGGCATTCACTTTTCCTTTTAATTTTCAATGGGGAGAGCTGATACCGAGAACCCGTCCACACTCTGTTAATACTGAACAGGAAGGTATTAGAGACTAGATGCAGCTTTCCATTGTCACCGCTAGCTTCAGCCTCCCCTTTTGCGCTCTTCCTCCCTCAGATTCATTTGCTCCAGAGCCAAAACACCGGCCAGGAAAGCAGACCACCACTTCCTGGAGAAGTCCTGGCTCCAGCATTCAGAGTCCCCTCCCACCGAAGCTAGTTCTCCCTCCCATTGTTTGACTGGCTTTGGGCTTCTCCAGAGCGCCCTTCCTGCAGCTCCAATGAAGGTAGGCATGGTATAAGCAGCTGCCTTAAAGTCACAACAATGCACTGCAAAAAAGGGCGCACATAGAGCCAGGAACACATATACTCCAGCCTGACCGGAGGAACCATGTGCTGCACGCAAACACACTGTGTAGAGCGCCTCGCCAGCCGCCCAATAATCATTACCAGCAGTGCAGCGCGTGAGTCAGAGTTGAGGGGTTGGTGTGTTGTATTTTATTGTTATCGTTGATTTGGAGTGAGTTGTTCGGCACTCTTCTTAAGGGCAGCTTCTAAGTCACAGGTATGCTTAGCTGACTAGAGAGTCGGCTTTTTGTGGCAGGTGATATCTGTATGTTTAAACTATTCTGTGTTTTTAGTCGGTTTTCACATGATGTTTACTTCTTTTTCTATGTTTTCTATGTACCTGAGCTCGAGTGGAAGCTATTGAAGGATTTTACAAAAGCAACACTTATATAATAGAAGGGCACGTTCATTTTGCTTTAGGCACGGGGAAATTAAGTGACTTGCCCAGAATCTCAGGTTTTGAACAGACGCAAGGACTAAAGCCTGGTTCCACAGTTCCAAAAAACGGCAGCTGTAGCCCTTCCTACAACTGCTCAATACGTCAGTTGCAGCATCTCACCCTCACATTATCCAGTGCAGCATCTCACCCTCCCATTATCCAGTACATGATCTCACCCTCACGTTACTCTTTCTACGTGTTCTTCACCCATCACCTATGTTCCTTCCCCCTCCCGTGCCCTCATATGGTTTTACAAAATGCCGTCTCTGATTCCTTACAACCCCCACATTGTTATTGCTCTCTCCTCCCGCTCCACAGTTTTGTTTTTCTATACCAGTCAAACTCAAACCAGCAAGCAAAATCTTTTTTATTTAAAACTGCCTGTGTGTAGGTGCATGCATGCTTGGTGCTTGCGCCTACAAATTACAAAGCCGACTGCTTGTACCCTTTTTCCTGTTATAAAAAAAAAAAGCAGCGCTGTACAAAATCGGGATGCTGTACGACAGGGCTTACAATCTTAGCAACGTCAATTGGGGCAAGGGCGAGATATATTGACTTTGCCAAGAGCGGTTTTTGTACTAATATCCCCTTCTCTGACATCTCAGACATGCCCAATAATCCCTATAAAATCTCTCACTTATCAGCAAATCTCATGTTGAGGCGATTACTATTAGGTCTTCTCTCTGGGACTTTGCTTATCACACATGTTGGTGTTACAGAGAGAGCCTTCAGTGTCTCTGTTTCACTTTACAGTTGTTTTCACTTCACCCTGTGATGTTTTTTCACATGTTCATACTGGGGACCCAAATGTTTGGGTTATGCTTTACAAGGGTTTCACTACGCTCTGATTAGTTGTTTTTTTAAAATAATTAACAGACGTTTTTACTATCTCATGTGTTTTATTTAACATGTTCACATTGGGGATTTTGGGAATTCCACTTTAAAAAGGTTTACTACACCTTAAGGTCTTAATACTCCTTATGATGTGTTTAACCTACTTGTTTTTGTGCAACTGCGGATTCCAGTCCTTACATTTTACATTTTAGAGGTTTTGTTTCGCACCCACCACTGTCAACAAAATGCGTCTGTCTTCTATTTCTGCAAATCGCAATGCCGAGAGCATTTCCCAGCCGGCCGACTTACTGCTTCCTTCCTTTCCATTTCTTTTCACGGTTTCTTTCATTCGCCCATCTCTCACTTTTTAATTAGTGCTCTGTTTTCTTCATTATTTTTCTTTATTTTAATATTTCCCTTTAAATTACCTTTCTTCTCTCTGATCCTCATTGTAACCTCTATTCGCTCTGTGTGTCGTCCCTTTCGCAGGCATCCCACCCCCTCCCTCTCCAGCGCCTGCCTTCTCTCTGCCCACGCATCACTCTCTCACGTTCCATTATTCTCCAGCTGCCTCAGTCTGCCTCGTCTTCCTCATCCTCCCTATGACAGTCCTTCTCTCACTTCAGGGCTTACTTCTTCTTTCCCTGTACTCCACAGTTTCCTTCTCTCAATGCGTAATTCTTTTTCTTCCTTCTTTTTTCCCTTTAAATTACCTTTCTTACGACTCTGAAACAACGCACAAGGAACAGTCGCACGGGCAATTGTTTAACTCACAATCACCACAAGAAGCCTTCCATCCGTTTCTAAAAAACACGAAAGACCCAAAACTGTAGCAAATGCAGACATACCGAATTTGTGTACTAAACTCACCAACAAACATTGACATGCGTATAAAACAATACAAGACAACACTGAAGGATTAACGAAGAAAGTTAATCCACCCGAAAACTAACTGACAATCAGAAACATTATAACTAAACGTGCGACACTGGTTATAGCAGTGTATATTGAACTAAATGCAGAAAAACAGCCTACACTTTAACTGTAATAATACTAAGAAAATAGAGACTAATTTATTTTATATGTGCACATAAACCCAGCTGCTCATTTTATCGACCGCAGAAACATGAGAGGCTGCGTCGGCCCTAAGGGTCTCCAGCGTGTTAACTGCATATCACAGGTAGATCGGTCGTCAGCGCTTTAACCCTCTGAGCTAGCTTTATTAATCCAGCTATCAGCAAACAACGAATTGCACATTCATGAACTGTACATATATTGTGGGAGTAACCCAACATCATTTCTTGGCCTTTCATCATGTATAATTTACGTGTAATCTGGGGTCATTTGAGCACGAACACTAGTACAGATGAGTGGAAATAAATAAAAAAGCCCTCTGCTTGCATGCTACTTTCGCGGCTCCTTTGATGTGCGTCCATTTGCCACCAGCCACTTAGCCAATTTGTGTGCAGGCGCCGCCTCTGCTGGCGCGCGCCGCCTCTGCTGCCAGGCTTCAGCACACCAGGCTGCACACCCCTCACCCCCCAGTCACTTCATCCGCGCCCACTTCACACGCGCTCTGCAGGTCATAAACAGGACCATCTGCTCCACTCCCAGCACTGCATGACCATCTTCAAAGCAAGCTTGTAACCCGAGCTGCCCTCAGACGTTCCAAGACACACACTTTTAATGCTTCTGAGGTCGATAACATGAGCCCCGTTGCATTGACACACACTGCCCTCACACACACACAAGTTACTGTCACACACACACCCTCAACCCCTCACCCACCCTCACCCTCACTCACCCTCAACACCTCACCCTCACTCACCCTCAACCCCTCACCCTCAACCCCTCACTCATTCTCACTCTCACTCATCCTCACTCACCCTCAACCCCTCACCCTCACTCACCCTCACTCACCCTCACCCTCACTCACCCTCAACCCCTCCCCCTCACTCACCCTCAACCCCTCACCCTCACTCACCCTCACCCTCACTCACCCTCAACCCCTCACCCTCACTCACCCTCAACCCCTCACCCTCACTCACCCTCAACCCCTCACCCTCAACCCCTCACCCTCAACCCCTCACCCTCACTCACCCTCGACCCCTCCCCCTCGACCCCTCCCCCTCAACCCCTCACCCTCCCTCACTCACCCTCACTCACCCTCACCCCCTCACCCTCACTCACCCTCACTCACCCTCACCCTCACTCACCCTCAACCCCTCACCCTCACCCTCACTCACCCTCAACCCCTCACCCTCAACCCCTCAACCCCTCACCCTCAACCCCTCACCCTCACTCACCCTCACCCTCACTCACCCTCACCCTCACTCACCCTCAACCCCTCACCCTCACTCACCCTCAACCCCTCACCCTCACCCTCACCCTCACTCACCCTCAACCCCTCACCCTCACTCACCCTCAACCCCTCACCCTCAACCCCTCACTCACCCTCACTCTCACTCACCCTCACTCACCCTCACTCACCCTCACCCCCTCACTCACCCTCACTCACCCTCACTCACCCTCACTCACCCTCAACCCCTCCCCCTCACTCACCCTCAACCCCTCACCCTCACTCACCCTCACTCACCCTCACCCTCACTCACCCTCAACCCCTCACTCACCCTCAACCCCTCACCCTCACTCACCCTCAACCCCTCACCCTCACTCACCCTCAACCCCTCACCCTCACTCACCCTCAACCCCTCACCCTCACTCACCCTCAACCCCTTACCCTCCCTCACCCTCAACCCCTCACCCTCACTCACCCTCAACCCCTCACCCTCAACCCCTCTCCCTCACTCACCATCTACCACTCACCCTCAACCCCTCACCCTCACTCACCCTCACCCTCAGTCACCCTCACCCACCCTCACTCACCCTCACTCACCCTCAACCCCCCACCCTCACTCACCCTCACTCACCCTCACCCTCACTCACCCTCACTCACCTTAAACCCCTCACCCTCACTCACCCTCACCCTCACTCACCCTCACTCACCTTAAACCCCTCACCCTCACTCACCCTCAACCCCTCACTCATCCTCACTCACCCTCAACCCCTCACCCTCACTCACCCTCACCCACCCTCAACCCCTCACCCTCACTCACCCTCAAACCCTCACCCTCACTCACCCTCACTCACCCTCAACCCCTCACCCTCACTCACCCTCACCCACCCTCAACACCTCATCCTCACTCACCCTCACCCTCACTCCCCCTCAACCACTCACACTCACTCACCCTCACTCACCCTCAACCCCTCACCCTCAATCCCTCACCCTCACTCACCCTCACCCTCACTCACCCTCAACCCCTCACCCTCAACCCCTCACCCTCAACCCCTCACTCATCCTCACTCACCCTCAACCCCTCACCCTCACTCACCCTCAACCCCTCACCCCCTCACCCTCACCCCCTCACCCTCACCCCCTCACCCTCCACCCTCACTCACCCTCAACCCCTCACCCTCACTCTCCCTCACCCTCACTCACCCTCAACACCTCACTCACCCTCAACACCTCACCCTCAACCTCAACCCCTCACCCTCACTCACCCTCACCCTCACTCACCCTCACCCTCCCTCACCCTCACTCACCCTCACCCTCACTCACCCTCACCCTCCCTCACCCTCACTCACCCTCAACCCCTCACCCTCACTCACCCTCAACCCCTCACCCTCACTCACCCTCAACCCCTCACCCTCACTCACCCTCACTCACCCTCAACCCCTCACCCTCACTCACCCTCACTCACCCTCAACCCCTCACCCTCACTCACCCTCACCCTCACTCACCCTCAACCACTCACCCTCAACCACTCACCCTCAACCACTCACCCTCAACCACTCACACTCAACCACTCACCCTCACTCACCCTCACTCACCCTCACCCTCCCTCACCCTCACCCTCCCTCACCCTCACCCTCACCCTCACTCACCCTCACTCACCCTCACCCTCCCTCACCCTCACTCACCCTCAACCCCTCACCCTCACTCACACTCAACCCCTCACCCTCACTCACCCTCACTCACCCTCAACCCCTCACCCTCACTCACCCTCAACCCCTCACCCTCACACAGTGCAATAGGTCTCAGACCATTTCAGTTACAGCTTTAAGAAATGTTTATGGCTTTTTTTATTTGTAATTCTTTAGCATTGGCTACAGGAAACAAAAATGCTAAACATTTACAAAAAAAACCCATAAACAATTCTAAAAGCACTAACTCTAATGGTGCGAGACCTATTGCATTTCCAATGCTTGTTCTAATAGCTTTCTTACCCAGTTTGTGTGCAAAGGTTAGCAATGCTGAGGTTTCTTTTGTGAAACTTAATTCTTGGCTTTAAAGGCATCCATCCAGGACCCATGTCCTGAAAATCGGACTCCCAGTTAGATAAACGATTTTTAAAACTATTTTTTAGTATCGTCAACAGATAAGTCACGACATCTCAAAACACGGTTCCCGCACTTCATTACAAAAGTCTTGCCCAAGTTAACTGTTAGGCCCAATTTCAACATAAAGTTGGAGAAGCATGTAAATAGGTGCTGTAGTCCCATTGGAGTACGAGCCATTTATACAGCTTCATCCGCATAAAGGAGAGGGGGGATAGGTTAACTAATTTGTGGGAGGTCTCTGCAACCTTGCGTCAGCATGTTCCCAAAGCTGTTAACCCGTTACAAGCGCGCGTCGGCCAACGTCCGTTGCCCATTAAACGCGGCCCCGCCCAATAAATAGAACTCCCGCACTGTGGCGGAATTTGCGCCACGATTAAGGAGTAAATATGCAAGTTGAATAAAAAAGGTGCAAGGAAACAACCCTGTGTGACATCCTGCTCTACCTTAAAGGATGATGTGCATTCGCCCCTAATCCCATACCGTACTCTCATCCGACTCCCTGAATATAGTTCCCTTAGAAATGCTATTAGCGGAGGGTCTACACTAAGTTCCTTCAAATAGACCAACATGTGTCATGGATTACACAATCAAACACACTGGACAAGTCGACAAAGGCCAAGAACCTGTAATTGCGGAAGTGTCATTCTCATCTCTCACTGCATACTCACATTGGCTACGGAACACCTACCCTCCATAAGAGACCACTTAGGCACACAATCACTGAGAACAGCGTGCTGCAGGCCGCTCTTAGTACTGTTAAAATGCAAAGGAGAGACCATAAATGTATCAACTCGCATTCAAAAAGAGGAAAAGCAGCACAGAGCGTTCTCATCTTGTGCACACTATCCAGCTGTCTCCAACCTTCTCACTAACAAGAGCTACTTATGTTCAATGAAAATCATCCCGAGCTACTAATATCATGAGTATTAAACACATCAGACGAGATTGTATTAGTGGCTACCCTATGCAAGATTCCCAGCCATGCTCACCTCAGTGTAGGATTGCCAGCGGTAATGTAAAAAAGCTTAGTCTATTTGGAATGCCTCTGCAAGGGTAATGCATAACAGCCACAGAGCTGCAATGCCCCCTGGCACCAAGGTAATAATATTATTAATATGGCTCCCAATGCTGCATGATTTATCATTTAAATATCAGCTTTAAGTATATTTTGGAAATTATAGGCTCTGAATATACACACATTTTCATAACAAATACATGCTTTTCAACTTTGGTATACATACATTAATTCAACCAAACAGAAGCTTTTGATTTAGTAGGCTGCGCTGCACACAGAAGAACTACTCACAGGTAGTGAGATCTACCAGTTGCTTTGAGCTACTAGTTCGAGAACACTACTGTAGAGTGAAGTTCTTTATAGACCTCTCACCTGACACAAGCTGAGCAGAAACACTCCTTAGAATGCTCTCACTGTGCACTTACTGAGAGGAGACAGACTGCGCTAACACTTACCCCGAACAGCGAGACGGCAAACCTCTCAAACCTAAAGCCTACTGAGGAGGCCAATTAGTCATAAAGAGACATGATAGGCCACTCTAACTTCAAGATAACTGCTCAGGGAGACACCAACGACTTGCATTCACTGAGGAGTGAGGCGCCAGACGTTCCATACTTATTCCTCACAGAGGAGGGAAACACCTGACACCTCCCTTCTCATGCTTACTGAAGAGAGAGCTCTACTGTCATCACAGATCACGATTACTTCTGTGCTCGCTCAGGAAACGAAAGCTCCTTGTTTGCAACCACTGAGGAAGATCTCACAGATATTTTAAAAGGCATTGCAAACAGGTTGTTAATATGAAATCAGTGTGCACAATTGTTGTGAACCTAATGTTTCCACCATGACCAGAAGGATCCAGTGGCGTCCCTAGTGGGACAAGTGTAGGTCTGTGCCCAGTTTCATTTGTCCTGTCCTCCCCCCTTGAGCCCCATCACCAAAGCTGCTTAATGTACCAGGAGGTGACAAGAAAAACAAGCAATAGCAAAGCCAATAGGTTTGCCTATGCAAGATCTATTAACTTTGTCAATGTTTTTTAGACTTAAAAGTCAAGCTAAAAAAAAAGCAATATGATGCGGCGTAGCGCTTTTCTTTTTTAACCCCTGCATGGGGGAGGTGCAGGGGAGAAGTGAGAGAGCAGCAACAACGGACAGCGGGAGGTGGTGGAAGCAACACAAAGTAGAAGTGGGGGATGATGGGGAAGACAGCAAGAATGGGGAGGGGGGACTCGCTTCATCTCCTCATGCCTCAAAAAATGTGTCCTTGTATACTGGTCGAGATTGTACTATATAAAACTGCCCAAAAAACACAAAGTAAAACAAGAGAGGAAGGAGGGTGAGTGCAGCAACACAAGAGACAGCGAGAAGAGGGCAAGGGGACAAGCAACACGAGGGGGGGCAGGATATGGACTGCGGACATGCACTTTTCAAGAGTGCATGTCCACAGGAAAATAAAAGTACCTGCAGGAGCTTGCAGCCACTGAAAATACACTGGCCGCAGACAGGAAGCTGGGCTAGGTCCATGCTCCACAGCAGGGACCAACACCAGAAGCGCCTGTATGAAATAGGAAGGAGCAAGAGGCACTGACCAATCAGAAAGAAGGAAACAAGAGTGATGTGAAAGCCAACAATGGTAAGTAATGGGCGGGCTCGATAGATTTAGCTGACAGTTCATGCATGCTGCTCTGGCGAAACCTAAAGGGACACTGCACCTTGCTGCACACGATTTGTCCAACTACCTTTCACTACGAAGCATTAATTGTTTGAGATAATACATCAGGCCATATTTGCTTAAAATTTTTAATTTTGAATGTGCATATCTAAATATCTATCTATCTGTATCTATAGATAGATAGACACACAAGTCAGAATTAAATATTGACATGCGTTTGAATAATGCAGACGTGTGTGCATGTGCATATATACACAAAGTCACACACACACATATATATATATATATACATACATACATACACACAATTTGTAGGATTACCCATTATTGGTGGCTCCACTAGTTTCACCTGTGGCCCACTTTATACCTCCCCAAAAATCACTTCTAGAGACGCCCCTGACGGGTCCTGATAAAACCCAGCAACCCCACTTCACCTCTACAACATCTGCCCCAAGAATCCAGATGTTCTCCTTGTATGTACGCTTGGAAGTAAAGAGCTGGAAGGTGCGTGCATAGGAGAACAACTATCTCGCCCATTCCAAGTGCTTGTTTACAACTGTCTTTACCACCCCTTTGAGCTTCGAACGTAGATTATGTGTATTTTGAGTGAACAGCTACTGAGATAGGATACGTTGCAGGGATCAGAGGGGAGCAGGCCTGTACGCACACAAACACATGTATAAACATACACACAGGTTTTTATCCAGGAAGCTTATGAACACATTTCGGTCCTCTTTTGGGTGTATCGCTCATTTCTCGCGTTTATTGTGCATGTGAGAGGGTAGGGAGTTCAATCGTAGCTACATGGAAACAGCGCTACTAAACTTTGGAAGATGTACTTACTAAACTGAGGGAGGTGTAGTATCAACTAAGGATCATTAGATCTCATCTGAATGACAAATGTAAACATGCCTGAGGACCTATGAGAAGTACTATACTTACATGGCAGGTGCGGCGGTGTCAGAAGAGATAGTATTATGGAAATATCGGCTGCAGGACAGGGGCGCCTGTAGACGTCCTCTGCATGTCAGAGGTAGCAGTACCAGGAGTAGCTGTACAGCTGGAGACTTCACCTCGCGATCAGGTGAGTCATTACAAGGGGTGTAAGTAAAATCGGATACCTCATCTGCAGGTCAGCTTTGACAGTACTTCAAAGCCAGGCATAAACGTGCCCCAACGGAAAGTAAAACAGACACATCTAGAGGTCAAGGTAATTACAAGGGATGCAAAGCTAAAATCCTTACAAGCAGGTGTGGTGTGGCAGCTCTTAAAGGGTCCATATAGCTGGATCCCTCATCTGCAAGTCAGGCATGTATCGAGACCTCAAACGGATGTCAGGTGTGGAAGTATTTACACGGGGTGTAGGGGTGTAAAGTGGGATACCACACTTTCAAGCCAGGTGTGAATGTAGCTCCATGGTGGTGAAACCACAGACGTCACCTGCACGTCATGTGTGGCAGAACACACAGGGGTGCAAAGCTGGAGATCTCACCCCTAGGCCACAAGTGACTATGCTTACAGGGGAGTTAGACTTGCGACATCACCTGCCGGTCAAATGTAAAAGCATTTCCAAGGGACCTCACCTGCGAGCCAGGCGTCGCAATACCGAGACAGGGCGTGAAACCAGGAACCTCCCTTTTAAATCAGGTGTGGCAGAACTTAAAAGGGAGTAAAGCAAGTGATCACACCTGCCAGTCAGGTGTACCAGTACTTACAAGTGTGGAAAGCTGAAACCTCACCTGCTGGAGCATGACCGCCTGTTGTTGCTGCAGCAAGGCCTGAAGCTGTGGTGGTGACAGGATCTGCTGCATCTGCTGGGGTGTGATCATCTGAGGGGACATCATGGCGACGGACACGGGGACCTAAGAGAGGAGAAACACTGTTGGTCTGAAGAACGTGTGAAAATGTAGACAGAAAGACATTCTTTAACCTCATCACACTAGTCAGCCTGGTCCCCCAGAAGTCTTCCGGTTGTACCTTTCAGCTTGGGAGACTGCAGAATCTGCTAGAGCACTCTCTTAGCAAGCACTAGCTCCAAGTCCCTTTTTGTGAGCTCTACGCGCTGCCATCTACGAGAATTCTCTTTAGACTGCACCAAACATTGGACTAAAGAAGCATGCTGCACCACCAACCATGTTCCACAGGTCTCTCACTTAGGACATCTGTTTTTTTCAACTGGCCTCATCTACCAGAGACCTCCACGGTACTTAACGTCACAACGTCTTCTGTTAAAGTGGCTTAGAACAGTCCTCTTTTGGTGTCTCCCAGAGTCAACCTGGGCCACCTCTCATTCTCCAGCGCCTTCCCTTTCCCATGCACTCTTCAGAGACCCGCAAAGCTCCGCCGCACTCGACACACTCTTGATATGGAACAGGGTCATAGGATGCCTGAACCCATCATGGACGACAATGATAACTTCTTACCCCCCTTGCTAAACTTTAACTTACTCTACAGGTCCAGGACTGTGCCTGCCCTCATGAGAACATCTGCAATTCTTTCGGACCATGGCTTCCCGACCCCCCCCCCCCACCACCACTCTTCTGACTATCCCTGAGCACACATGACCTCTATCCTGACAGGGGAATCTGAACATTATGTCTGACGCCCGGTGGAGCTGCTCTGTTCAGCTAATGAGGTGATCGGCCTTGGATCACCCCCTGACCGTCACCTGTCCAGCTGGACCTTGGGCACAGTTTCTCCTCTTCTCCCTGCCTCGCTCCCCCCCTCTCCGTATTTCCCACGCTCGGCCTTTGCCCTGTTTCCTTTCTATCCTCCTTTCTGACCGATGCCCATTGGAGCTTCCTTTGAGAGCTATAGGGAGACTGGCTCTGGACTACCTCCCTGGCCGTCACCTACCCATCCGTCGTTGGGCTGACTTTCCCTTTGTATCCTATTTCGTCTTGCCCCTCGTCCTCTCCCTTCTCACCCCCCTCTCTCCGTTCCCTCTATTCTTGTCTCTCCGTTTTACCTGTTATTATGTCTCATTTTGTTTATGTAACATGAATTTGTTATTATTGCTGTAACTTTGCTGACCTTATGTAAAGCGCTCGGATACCTACGGGTCTAGTCAGCGCTATATAAAACTGATTAACTAAAATAAAGTAAATAAATTAAAATCCATCTGCCACATGGCAGACCAGAATCCTCGTTATACACAATGCAGTCACTACATGCTTTTAAGTCATTCATAACTATCCGAGGCTAGAACAAAACACTATGAGAATCGGCTCATATTACAACATTTTGATTTATAGTAGTTGAATTTTAACAGAATTAATATAGGTTAAAATAAACTCCCTTTGATATAGAATGATCGGAACTGAAAGAAACCGCAGCTGCTACTGTCTTTTGCAAGGACGTAGGGCTAAAGCCATTGGACTATACTTGTGTGGAACGTATTGTATATTGCAGTGTGTTTTTTATCATTTTCTTACAGCAACCTTCCCATTTTAAGACCAGCAACTGCCAGATTTAAGCTTGCTCTTTAAGGGTTTCGAATGAGCGAAGTCCATCCTTCAGATTTCACATCGTCAGTTCAATAAGTTTGGGCTGAAGATCCAGATAGGAGGTTCACTGGAGTCTTTTAATCCTTGCCAAGAGAGCTTAATCAGTGGTATCCGGGTGCAAGGTTCTCTCCAGAGATATTCATTTACTGCAGTTTCCACACAAGCTTGGCTTTTGACATAGAGCGTCCTGATCTTGTGGTGGAAGAAGGAGCTGAGTTTGTTGCAGAGGTCTTGGGAGGGAGGGACATCGGTAATTTCGCGGTGGAGTCTGGTGAATTCTTCTTGTATGATGGCGAAGAGTTCTTTGGAGTTGTGGGAGTTGGAGAGGATTCTGACTTGGATGAAGTTTCTCTTAGTTGATTTGATGAGTTGGCGGTGTGCCGTGGTTGCGGCTTGTAGGCGGTGGTGCTTCCAGGGCTTCCCTGTTAGAACAAAAAGAATAAGACTCCCGCCCTTCTTCTCTGAACCCACAGAGATCAGATGCGGAGTACCCCAAGGATCCTCCCCACGCTCTTCAAGGTCTACATGGCCTCACTCGCAACCATCATCAGAAATCACAGACTCAACATAACATCATACGCCGACGACACTCAGCTCATCCTCTCCCTCACAAAGGAACCTGACATCACCAAGCACAATTTCCAAGAAGGAATGAAGGATGTCGCATACTGGATGAGTAGACGCTGCAGGAAGCTCAACTTGAAGAACACGTAAGTCCTCATCCTTGGGTCCACCCCCTCCGCATGGGACAACACCTGGTGCCCCCCCCACCCCCCCCTGAAACACACAACACCCCTACGGACCACGCCAGCAACCTCAGCATCATACTCGACTCTGCACTCACCATGAACCGCCAGATCAAAGCTGAGTCCTCCACATCCTTCAACACCCTCCGCATACTCTGCTAGACCTGTAAATGGATCCCCACTCCAGGAAGACCATCACCCACGCACTCATCACCAGGAGACTGGACTACGGAAACGCACTCTATGCTGGAATCAACAAAACTCTCCTTTGCAAACTCCAGACTGTCCAGAACACCGCAGCCAGACTCGTTCCCAGCATCCCACGACATGACCACATCACCCACCACATCCGCGACCTCCATTGGCTCCCTGTTGAAAAAAATATAATCTTCAAACTGCTCATGTATGCTCATAAAGCCCTCCATAACATTGGACCCCAACACCTCAATGAAAGAATCTCCTTCCACGTCCCCAAGAGAAACCTCTGCTCTGCTGACCTACCCCTAGCCACGGTCCTTCGCATCCACTGGGCCAAAACAGGTGCCAGATCCTCCTCCTACATCACAGCCAAGACCTGGAAGGAACTCCCCCTCAGCGCCAGACGAAGCCCAACATTGCACCTATTCAGAAAGGACCTCAATACCTGACTCTTCGGATGACCACGGAGCTGCCTGCCCCCAACCCCCCACCACTCCCACATCCCCAGCGCATTGAGACCCTCACGGGTGAGTAGTGTGCTCTATAAATCCCTGATTGATTGATTGATTATGCAGACACGCTGAAAGATTCTACCTATTGTAAAGGGTGCTCCACAAAACAGCCCAAGCATTCATTCTTCTTTCATCAGTGGAGTGGCTTCCAATTTCTAAACTTCGAAAATCCTTTGTTTTCATCTGGAGCTCCAAGCGTTGGTGCTTGCACGTGCTCTCTGGTTCTCACACACAGTTCTACAGCCTGTACATAAAATTTGTTGTAAAAATAATAATGCTGTTACTTATTGCCCTCACTGAGAACAGCTATTGTGAATGCCATGTTCTATGTCTGGTTATCCACTTATGATGTACCAACAGTGGAAATGAAAAGCTATTTCCCAATGCTCCAACATCATAGATGAATTTCAGGCAACTGTGACACGGCTCTCAGAGCAATCCTGCGGAGCACAACGCGCCATTGATGCACGCCAAACCACCGGTACCTCGAGGAGACCTCCAATTTTTGGGCCCCCACGGAGGATACCAGCACGTGGTTTCCCTAGTACAGTGTTTATTACTTCCACTGCAGCTAAATAGATCGGAATTCCACAATTTATAAAGGGAGATCCGAATCCATCGATATTGGGTCTTAGTTAATACCCACTATACTTCAACGAAGACTTCCTTCATTGAAGTGGTTTCAGCGCGAAAAATCCCTTTTTGTAAACACAAAATCAATGGGACTAGCATTCCCAATCCCGTGGAATTAGACTCTAAGTCCAACCAGGACCCCCAAAAATCTGCGCAACCACCGAAATCGCTTCCCTGCCGGACGCAATTGAAGTCCAGCTTGAAATTCCAACCTTCAAAAACATGGATGTTGTGCTATTGTCCTAACTACTGAAGACACCTGAAAAGTCCAAAAAACCCCAATAACAGATACAACTCTGGCGGTTTTTATGTGAAAAGGTTATATTCAGGCAAAAGTTTTGATTAAGAAAGTCCTGAAGATGATCCCCTTATAATTGAGCTTGGGATCGAAACGTCCGTCGACTGTTTTAAGAGTGTCCCATATTTATAATTCATTGTATTAGAGTATGGTTGTTTAACTCTAGGTCACACTGTTGATTTCAAGTGATGTCAGTGGCCTGTTAGCTCACTTTGTTTGCCTGATATTGTTTGCACTCACTGTCTTCTTTACTTCCTCCTTTGTGTATGGCACAGGACTGTGCCTGACAGTAACCTTGATGTCCTCGGTTACCTATTGCATTCAGACATCAGAATAGATTATTAATTGAATAAAGATTCCCTGCCCAGCTGGGTAAGGGATTTTGTATACTATATAGTAGCCCATTGTGGCCTATATATTAATTCGCCAAAGCTACTTTGTTTATGCTGGGAACCACTTGTTCTCTTTGAAATAACGGCTCTCAGAGAGCCTGTCATCAAGGCACTGGCTCTTTGCTTCAATGGAGAGCAGAGGGCACAGCTTCAGGAATGCTGGGGGAAGGAAGGCAGAGAGGGTGGTGCAGGTGGATGGTAGGAGGCCAGATGATTTGGTTTTTTTTGCATTTGAGACAGGTTTTAGAGGTCGTGCTCTGTATGGCTATTGCATAACTGTTCTGCCTCTAAATAGCAGTTGAAAGCAGGGACAGATGAGAGCAACATTATAGATGGATCTAAAGTGAATCGAGACGGGTTTCATCTTGTAGTTCTGAGTTACATCATAGCTCAAGCTTCATTTTCATGTATTTTAAGTCACTCAGAATCCCTAGGTGAAAAACATTCCTGTTACTCACTATTATCCATCTATAATTCAATATATTAAAAATAACAATTATAATAGTGAAAGAACCTTTCATATAGAGATTATTACCACGATTTCCATTTTCCAGCACTGCAAATAAAAAGGATCATGAGAATCCAAATTATAGGAGCTATCCAGTGAATGATTTCACAATAGATATGAAAACCCAGCTGGCATCAAACATACTAGGACGCAAACTGTTTGAGGCTGAGGGCTGCATAAAGAGAGCTGTTTTTTCTCTACATTGGATGGTCGCTTTAAGGGTTGTCATGTTATCGACCTCTGCAGACTGAAGGCCTTGTCAGGATTCAAATGGCAATTTAAACCAAATGGCAGGCAGTAACCACTTAATTCTGAGTCACTTTGCCAGCAAGCAAGCTTTCGCCAGTTAACCATGAAGACTTTTTTTGGTCTCCTGTGAATAATGGCAATAACAGTAAATTATGTTAAAACATTAAATCCATCAAATCTGCAATCCTGTGCTATCTGCCAATGTCTTCACGAAGTTGACCACTCGATACAAACTACCCCCTTAAACTGAAAACGGACGTGTTTGTACATGGCAACTGGAACATCTGCCACCCCTACCCCATCAGACCACAAAAACTAAGTTTGCCACAAACCCCTCAATAAGAGTAAGAAATACGGGGGTTGCTATGGACCGTAATCTCACTGGTTCTACACCATGCGATCCCTATGTCACTTTCTTAGTGCTTTCCCGTCTTATCAGTGGTATGCACCTCAGAGCTCCTATCTACCTGTTTAGCAGGCAACGGAAAATTCAGAATGGAGCTATAGACAATGCCTTAATTTGTATATCCAGACTCTCGTTTCACCATATCTCCAATCATACCACTGGCTGCGAATGGCTAGAGGTATCACCTTTAAATACTCTAGGTGAATATAACTCTCCTTCGTTTAAAAGATGAAAGAAATTTAAAAACCTAGCTATTTTCTTTCACATTATTATATGAAAGAAACCACTCTAAAAAGAAGATGTTAGACACTCACAAGCGGGACAGCATCAATTTTCGCATTTTCCTGCAACACCTCAGGCTTATGAGCAGCTACTAGTTTACCATAAAATTATTAAAAATACACCCAATATCCTCATACAAAGCACCAAACAACGTCCACAAAGGCCGAGCTGCTTCTCAGACTCAATTATCTATACCCTCCGAAAGGACCACACAAACTCAAAGTTAATAGGAGAACTTTGTGTCCTCCTCAGAAATATGAAGTGTTACCTACATTTTACAATACAAGACTCCATGCATCTTTCCAGGTCCGCTTTTATTTTTTTTTATTGGCATTTAATCAAGATTAACCACAAATTCGGCAGAATACAACATATAAATATTTCCATAGAGTTGACGGACAAACGCATCCTATTGTGCATACATTGACAATATCCTAGTAGAAGATCATACCATAGTATGCATGGTAGCAGGGCTCATGGGAAGAATAGGATGCTAACCCAAGTCGAGGTCCTGCACCCTGTCCTGTAGAGGAGTAGCCAAGGTGTGTATCACAGGATATAACAAAACAGTAACTGATGAAATCCCCTAGTTGGCGCTACTACGTGCAGCTGATTGGGAGTGCTGTAATACGAGTGGTAGGAGTACACTACAAACATGGTGCCATAGGCGAGTGGTCGCATTGGGCGGGGAGTGGAGGGGGGAATGGGGAGAGCCTCCATGCTCCATGTGAGCCATCCCAGAGAACGCAGGGTACTCAATTAGGTCCAGCAAGCGTGCCTGTGTGAATGAGTGGATCGCTCATTGGCTCAATTTGGTCATCCACAAGTCACATTGTGGCGGTTGTGCAGCTTAGGGGGGCGGCAGATTTAAGCAGTTGAACAATTTGAGAACATAAGTGTCCCACACCTTATCTACACCCCTCTTGCAACCTGCGATCATGTACCACGCCATTCGCTTCCGCCAAAGCCAATTTCTGAGTCACCTGATGCCAGCACTAGTTTGTGGTTGGCTGAAGGGCCTTCCAGGCCATGGCGATTAAGTGCTTAAAGAGGACCAATACCAGATCGGCTAGCTTCAGGTGGTGTTTGGTGCGTTTAGTGCGTTCTGTGATCCCCTAGAGACAGAGGAGTGGGTCCAGTGGCAGCTAGACATCGATCACTGTCGACACACATTCCAGGCCCTGGATCCATGAGCGCATCAGCAGTGGGCACTCCCAGACCATGTGTATAAATGTGGCATCTGCATAGCCACATCTTGGGTACATCAGAGGAAATATTTTGTGGAGGCGGTCTGGTGTAAGGTAGGTTTGGTGCTAGAAGTTAAATTGTGTGAATTTCAGGAAGACACTGCGCAAAATAACTTCACCCACTCAAAAGCCATGATCCACTGCTTGGTGGTCAATTCCGTGGACAAGCAATCATCCCATCTGGGCTTATCCCGGGTTGAATATTTTGTGCACCCCCCCCTGCAGTGCCATGTACAGTGCTAAAACCGCTCGGCAGCCTAAACCGTGCGTTAAGAACAAGTGCAGTGGCGGTTAGGCCTGTCTTGGTGCCCATGTATCCCCAATCACTACCACAATTACATTGTGTGCAAGAAATGGGCAGACTCCAAGTTTGTAGATTTCCTGCAGACTCGGGAATGGGAGAGGATGTCACCTTACGGCTAGAGTGATCGACCGCGAAGATAGGGAACTGGGATCGAGTCTCGGCAATGACGCCCAACATCCTGTGATTGTAGGCAAATCACTTAGTCTCCCTGTGCCTAACAAAACAAGATTTGCAATGCAATAGGTCTTGCATTTAGGCAAGTTTAAACTATTGGCATTGTAAATGACAATGCCTTTTATTTATGTTTTAAAATGAAAAAAAATTAAAGGCATTGTTATTTGCAATGTCAATAGCTCAAACTAGCGCAAATGCGAGACCTATTGCATTGCAAATGCTTTTTTTTTTTCTCCTCATCTCACCTTGTCAAGCCGCTGCGGAACTTGAACAGCCATGTTCGCTAACTGGGGATCACTCGGCTTACCGCACTTGCTTAGGCCACCTGACCCATCCCCTTTTTTTGTACGGGGACGTGGTGTAATCATTGGGCCAAGTAGATCAGTCTTAGCCTTCGACCCCAACTCATTAGAGGATGCCAGATGTTAGTCGGCTTATCCTCTACACCCTCATGCTCTAGCCGGGCCCATAACGAACGATGCTTTAAGCCATTCCTCTCTTTTTGGGGGGAGGGGGACTTTCCATCTTCTACAGATCTCTCTCCGCACCAATAGAATCATATATAGTACCAGGCCTTTGTCCCGCCGTGAAGCAGTCTGACAGAAGAGACCATCGTCTCCAAATAAGACTAAGGAGAGATAAACCTCTACCCTAGTTTTAAAAACTTCCAAAAGAGTATCCCCACCTGTTTCCAAAAAAGTTCTAACTCTGTGCATTCATAAAAAACATGGATGTCATTAGCCAGCGGAGTATGGCATCTCGGGCCCGCGATGCATTGCAAATGCTAGTTTGTATAGGCTCTAAAGCTATCTCCAAATATTGTTAAAAGTGGTAGCCCCATCTTCCTTGGTTGACTTGTTAGCCCCCCCACCCGATGTTCGGGTCTGGTTGCCCCCTGCTGTTGTATTTTCAGAGAATCGCCGGCATCACATGTTTACAGAGCGTTCCGAGACCCTTATTTAAATGTACTCTCGCCCTCAAGACAAGTGGGCTTTATCACTTGGCTTTATTAGTTCAGTCAGTTTATTACTAATAAACAATATCCTTTTATCCTTAGTAGTATGTTTATAAAACGTCGCTAAAGAAAGGTGAAGGTAAAACCTAGAGTAAATTACGTCTAGAGACTACATTCGTAAAAAAAAAAAAGGAATAATAATAGATTAATAATATAACTTGTGCTCACACGACTTGGACATGAATGGCAGCAGACCCCGCCTCCCCCAGCAGGCACGGAGGGGGCTACAGAAGTGGGAATCGTCAGAGTTCACTATAGCCAGCAGCACATCTGTCACTGGGTGCTCTGCAGCTGTGCGCCCCAGTGAGACATGGCAGTCCAGCAGAGCCCCGCGGAGACGGCATGCCTGCTCTGGAGTTTACTGGTAAGTCCTGGGCGCAGACCAGTGGAGAAGCACTAACCCTAAGGGCAACGTGTGGGTGGGCGTCCAGCTACGGAAGTTATTTACACATTTTTTGTGCAGTTTTTTTATATAGCGCGAACTCGACCCGTAGGTACTGTAGCGCTTTACATGGGCACCACTTACATTACACACATCGAGATGAATATATTATTAAAACCACTGAATACATATTGAGACCGTTGTTGATGGCAGATGCCGTCTTTAGCATGGAGATGTTGTGAAGAGCAGAGGAGCCCGGCCATGCAGTGGGAGCGAGTGAGTCAGGAGGAGACGCCATGCGTGCGCACATTGCCTGTCCGTGCGCGCACATGGTTTGTCTCCCTTCGCTCACCAAAGCCACAACAATAGTCTCGCCAAGCGAAGAAGTGCATGCGCTGCTTTTACTAGGCGAGACCTAAAAATTGAATGTGTCCATTTGTAACGAAACTGGTGCTCATGTAAAGCACTCTGATATCTTCCGCTCAAGTTTGCGCTATATAAAACTCTATATATATTTTTTTTTTAAAGAGGTGCACTGAGCACCGTAGCTATATAGCTCGCCCAGTTGGGTGATCCCGGTTTCTCGCCATGGGGAATGATCATGGACCCCAAGCAAAGCACTCATGGCTGGGACACTCCAGAGGGGCAGCTGCAGTGCATAGGGGGCTGGTGTGCATCTGGAATGTAAATATTGAGCCCAAACAAGCTTGGCCAGTCCCCCAGCCAGACCTCAGGCAAGACCAGCCACTCCAGGTCCACCCAGACCAGGCAACCCTTCCCTGTTCTGTCTCCAGCCATCCATTGCATAGGACACTGCAGTTGAGCCGCTGCTAAATACAGCTCCAGGTCCAGGACCCCAAGTCCCCCCTCCAGCATGGGGCATTGAAGCCTGGGAATCGTGACCACCCTCTGCGGGGACCCAAACAAGCAGAGACTCTGGACTCCTCAAATTTCTGAAAAAGGATCTAGTCGGAAACCCTGGCAGAGATGCCAAGAAATCTAGGAGTCAGAAGCACCAGCATCTTTGCTAACAATGCCCTGCCCAGAGGTGACAGAGGTAGACAAGTCCAAAAGTGCATGGATTGGCGAATCGAGGCCAGGGCCCTACTATAATTACCATCAAGCAGATCCTTGTTCTCGTGGTAAACATTCACTTCTAGGTAACGAAAGGTTTCAAAACTCCTGGGGAGTAGCCCAATCTATGGCACTACTCGATGCTCCGGGTCACCAGTGAAATGGCAAGATACACGACTTACCCCAATTCCCCATGAGGCCTACCACAATCCCAAAGGGATAAAATAGGTCCTAGAGGGGCAACAGTGTGCATGCATGGTCTCCCAAATATACAAACACATTGTCTGCGTGCAATGACACAGTATGCCAATCTAGTCCCACCTTGATGCCTCAGGCAGGGTTTCAGGTGCGCAGCATGGCAGCAAACGCTTCCACAGCTAGTACAAAAATGACTGGAGATCAAGAGCACCCGTGTGGGGTCCCCATTCCTATGGGAAAAGATTACCAGATCTGACGGCCGGTGCGGACCTTCGCCTGCGAGGCAGATTACAATAGCTTGACCCAACCAAGGAACCTTGTATTCCTCCCAATCACCTCTAGCACCTGTGGCAAATAGGACCAACTAAGGGTATCAAATGCTTTTTCGAAATCCAGGGAGACCACCACTGAAAGGATGGCCCTCCTCGCATCCATGATACGGCACAGGCACTGAGTGTTGGAGTGTGTCGTCCTTTGAGGTACGAACCCACATTGGTCCACATGAATAAGGGAGCCAAGCATCAGAAGCAGCCTATTTACGAGGACCTTACTCAATATTTTGTAGTCAATGTTCAACATTGACAACGGGTGATATGAGCTCACTCCAAGGGGGTCCCTGCCCGGTTTCGGAAGAACCACTATGAGGGCCTCACAAAGAGACGCCAGAAGAACGCCCCGGTGGTGCGCTTCTTGGTGGACCTCCAGCAGGCGAGGAGCAAGGGCAGCCCCAAAGGCTGCACAGTACTCCACGGGGAGTACTTGCTGCGTGCCATCTGTCAAAATTGCCAGGTGGATTGCCTCCATCTGGAGAGGTTGCTTTAAATCCAACATCTGTAGCGGGGTCAAGCTGAGAAAGAGCCTACGCTTGCAAGTAGTCAGGCACCTGTACCGAAGGGGGTTCCTGGAGGGAGAATATAGCTGCTCATAATACTAAGTGAACACTTCATTAATGTCCATCTGAGTATTCATCAAGTGACACACGCTGTCTCGTATGTTGCCTATCAGGGTACAGGGGGTCTTCGATCGCATCAACCACACCAGCTTTCGACCTGGTTTATCCCCATCAGCATGTTAGAGGGCCAAGGAGGTTTTATAGTCAAGAAAACAGAGTCGCTTTACCTCCTCCTGGTATTGATGATACAGGGCTGTTAAAAATCGACGTGCACAGGGTAAGCGTCAGGCGTCGACACCGCTTCTAGCTCCGTGATCTGCAGGTGCGACTCTACAGTCATCACACTACAAGTGAGAGATGTTTTAACTCCCCATATCGTGTTGACGCAGTGCCCCATCATGACCACCTTCATTGTGTCCCACTCCAACCCACAGGAACCCAACGGACCTTTAATTCTCCTCAAAGTATAGGGGGATGTGTGTGGCGATAGTGTCTCTTTATATCGTGTCCTGCAATGCTTCTGTCCGAAGCCACCATGTGAGCATAGGAGCCTTGCCCCCCCCCCCCCTCAACTGGAACATGACCCGAAGCGGATTATGATCGGATAGGGCCCTGCCCAGATATTCAGAACTGTGTATGAGGGGCCAGCAGTTTGTATGACAAAAGAGGTAATCCAGCCTAGTGTTAACCTGATGCAACGGTGGGTAGTAAGAGTCCTCCGCTTCCACAGGATGTCCCAAGCACCAGATATCATGTAAATTGGACCTCTGGGACCATTGCTGGAAGTGCTTCGCTGCCTGTGTACCTGGTGTACCCGGAAGGAGTAGTTTCTTACCTGTAACTCCAGTTCTGTAGTAGGGGTATCTCTGTTATAGTCATAATCTAGTGAATAGTCCCACCCATGTGCGTGGACCCCGGAGCAATCAAAAATAATTCTTTTAAGCTGTCTTCTGTGCAGTCCTGCATAGACACTTGAGAGAAAATTAAAGACAAATAATGCAGCCTATACCTACAAGGCTACACTGTCCAGTACTTCAACTAGAAATGCAAAGGATATTCCACCAATATCACATTTAACCCAAACTGCTAAGTTTCACCCAAAGAGAATCTTCCCCTTCACAAACTCCTTGGAATGATAGAGAGGAAGGGATGGACATACAAAGCCCCATAGGCTGCCATTATGTGTCTGGAAAAGGGATACCGTGCCTTTAAGGAACTCTCCAGAGACCCTCAGTATCCCAGAATGCACAGCCAAAGTCCTTTTACGTTCAGTTATTTTTGAAGGTGTATAAAGCAAGGCCTGTAGCATACAGTACAGTATCATTTTCTCCACCGGGGAGGAGGGCGGGCGCTTATGACTATAACAGAACTGGAGTTACAGGTAAGAAACTACTCCTTCTGTAGTAGGGGATCTCGGTGTATAGTCATAATCTAGTGAATAGAATGGCAAGCCCATCCCAACAACTAATCCGGCGGTGTAGAAAAAAGACCACACCACTACTGTGCAAACAGATATCTTAACAAAGCCTGCCCAACCTGAGAATCTGCTCTGGCATCAGAGTCCAGACAGTAGTGCTTAGCAAAGGTATGGACCGACTTCCACGTGCCAGCCCTGCAGATATCTGCAATGGGAACATTACGTAGCAAAGCCGTCGTAGCCGCTTTGCCCCAGGTGGAATGAGCCTTAGGCTTACCCCCTAAGGTCTTATTAGCCTTTTGATAACATAACTGGATACAGGACACAATCCACCTAGAGATGGACTGTTTAGAGGTAGCAAGACCAGTCCTGACTGACCCATAGTTGACAAACAATTGGTCTGACCTACGAATATCCTTGGTCTGAACCAGATAGAATTTCAACACCCTTCTGACATCCAGGGAATGAAGAGATCTTTCCGCTGGACTGGAAGGGTTCTGGAAAAACGTAGGTAAAGTTATAGTCTGTTCAACATAAAATCAGAGATCACCTTAGGGAGGAACTTAGGGTGAGTATGCATCACCCTGCGGGCCGATGTAATGGCCACGAAAAACGCCGCCTTCAATGATAGGTGCTGCAGTGAAGCCTTATGAATAGGTTCAAAAGGTTCCTTCATCAACCTGGACAGCACCACATTCAGTTCCCACGAAGGCGAAGGAAGCCAAACAGGAGGAAACACTTTCTTCAATCCTTCCAAAAAATCCTTTATCACGGGAATCTGGAAGAAGGATGTCTGTGAAGGGCATTTCCTGTACGCAGTTAAGGCTGCGAGGTGAACCTTAGCGGAATGAAAATTAAGGTCAGACTGAGCCAAATGCAAAAGGTATGGAAGGATGACATCTTCCTTGCAGGTCGTCGGATCATAGTTCTTAGACGTGCACCAGATGCAGAACCTCTTCCACTTGTAAGCGTAAGAAGACCTAGTGGAGGGTCGCTTAGCCTCCTTCAATATGTCCATGCAATCCTCAGGAAGATTCAGATGGCCATATTGCACGATCTCAGGAACCATGCCGCCAAACTCAACGATGAGAGGATGGGGTGCACCATCTGCCCCCCGAACTTCGTGAGAAGGTCCGGCCGACACGGCAGTCGCATGTGAGGCAGTAGAAAACGGTGAAGCAGGTCCGTGAACCACCACTGACTGGGCCATTCCGGAGCGATGAGGATCATCCGTGCCCTGGACTGAGACAGCTTGATGAGCACCGCCGGAATCAGGGGAATTGGAGGAAAAGTGTACAGAAAGCTGTTCGACCAGCTGATCCATAACGCGTTCCCCAGAGTCCCCGGGTGATAATACCTGGAGGCGAAATCTCTGCATTTTCTGTTTTCGGCGGTGGCGAACAGATCCACGTCTGGAGTGCCCCACCTGGCGAACATGTCTTCGAGTACCTTGTCGTTTATGACCCACTCGTGGTTTTCTTGGATCATCCTGCTGAGTGCGTCTGCCTGAGCATTCTGCACACCTGGCAGATGAGTAGCCGTTATCGTCAGTCCTCTGGCTAGCAGCCAGTGCCAGATCGCCTGCGCTTCTTGTGACACTGTGCGCGATCTCGAGCCCCCCTGCTTGTTGAGGTAATACATCGTGGTTGTATTGTCCGTCTGCACAAGCAAGGAGTCGGTCTGGAAGGACGGATGAAAGGCCTTCAGTGCCAAGTGAACAGCTCTGAGTTCCAGGAAATTGATGTGATACGTGTATCCCGCTGGGGACCACGTTCCCTGGAACAGTAGATTGTCGGAATGCGCTCCCCAGCCGTGGAGAGAAGCATCCGTGACGATAGTCTGAATGGGAATGTCCTTGTGGAATGGAACCCCTTTGAGGAGATTCTCTGCTGAGCACCACCATCTCAGGGACTGTTGAGCGTGAACGGACAGCCGGATCCTGTTGTCCCAGCTCCCCCGCTTCTGATACCACTGATCCTCCAAACATTCCTGCAGCAGCCTCATGTGGAGGTGTGCGTGTGGCGTAAGGAAGATGCAAGAGGCCATTGATCCCAGTAGAGAAGACACCGTCCTCACTGTCGTAGATGGAACCGCCATGAGAGCATGAGCCTTCCGAAGGATCGATAAACGTCGCTCCTCCGAAGGAGACACGCTTGCTGAAAGAGTATCGATGGCGGCTCCCAAGTACTGTAGGCACTGGACAGGAGTCGGAACAGAATTGGACATGTTTATGTGCAACCCCAGCTGGCTCAACAGAACGGCTGACCTGTTGAAGTGCAATTGCGCTTTCTGGAAGGTGGAGGCTTTGATCAACCAGTCGTCCAGGTACGGGTAGACAAACACCTTGTTCTTTCTCAGGTGAGCCGCCACCACTGCCATGCACTTTGAAAAGGTCCTGGGTGCAGACTTCAGTCCAAACGGTAGTACGGTATACTGATAGTGATTGGTGCCGACCAGAAATCGCAGTAACTTCCAATGTTTCCGTGCAATGGGCACATGGAAGTATGCATCTTGCAGATCTATTGCGCAAAGCCAGTCTCCTCTTTGCAGCTGAGGATAAATCTGGTGCAGAGACAGCATGCAAAACTTCTCCCTGCGAATCCATTTGTTTGCTTGTCGCAAATTCAGAATGGGCCTGAACTCATTCCTGTCTTTTTTGCGCACCAGAAAGAACCGGGAGTAAAGACCCTTTCCCCTTTGAGACAAAGGGACGTCTTCTATCGCCCTTTTTAGGTCTTGCACCTGGCGATTACAGAGCGAAAGCGCTGTCTCGCCTGCGAGACCTATAGTCACCGGCTCTGCTTCCCAGGAGACAGGAGATGGGCACGCGCAGCATGCCGGGATCTGATCAGGTCACGCACGGTAGCTACTTTGTTGTGGACGCGCTTCCGAAGACGTGCTAGCGTCTGCCGCCACTCCATGTTAATTACTTTTCTGCTTTGTTTTTGGCAATTGAGCTTCAGCGCCCGTCTTACTGGCCTCATGTTTGCTTTTACTATTAACATACCGACGCGCAGCCAAAGTCCTGTGTCAATAGTAGTTTATGTTTTTTTGTTACGTTCTTTTCACAAACATTCAAAATGTACAGCTTCTAGGAGTCTCGACTTTCATACCTCACATTTCAATAATATTTATGCTTTACTAGTTTACTTACATTATTATGCATCTCAGATAAAAAAGTATCTGTCACTGTGCATGCTACTTCCACCCCACTTACCGGCTACTGGTCTCCGCTCCTCCCCTGATCTCCTTCTCCAACTGGCCCGCCTGAAATCCTGCGCAGCACTCTTGAAGTATGACGAAGTCTGCAGGCGCCGCCACCCTGCACTGCATCAGCAGTCTCGGAGTCGGCTCACCATTCTGGGATTTTGGGCAAGTCACTAGTCTCTGTGTCTTCCACCTTATTTTTAACCATTTGTGTTTGGTCGCGAGTCGTGCTGCTTTCAATTTTGTGGCCGCACTTGTATTCTTTGTGCCCAAATCACAGGTGCGGATAACTTCAAGAGCAGGACACGGTAACACTCTAGGGCTCTGTCAAACGGACAGTGGGCACACTTTAACTCACACTTTGAAATAAAACTAAAACATGGCTGTATTTCAGATATGCTTATCGAACCAGGTGCAACTGCCAATATTTAATTTCAATGCGATGTGATGTTTGTTGTGTCAGAGAGGTGACAGTTTCCGTTCCATCTTTCCCTAAATTCGACAGACACTGTATTAACTTGGATACCTTATCAACAATGACTTTGTATCTTTTAAGAGGAATCGATTCTCTTATGCTGCATCACTGCACATATGCATGTTTTATTGCAGTATGGCTATCATGCATGCATCTCACTCTCATATGGTTATTTCACAGACTCAATAAACCCTCGACCTTCCTTTGTGAAATACAAGCTAAATTGGGCGTTCTCTTTCTTTGTATGTGTGTGTTGTTTTTAGGCTTTGCATTTGTTTTCAATTTTGGTAACATCGTCATCACGTAGGCGATTTTTAAGCTCTAGGACTCTGTTTTAAGTCTCAGAAGTTTAAAAGTTACGCAGATATGTATGTACCACACAATACATCTGATAGGCTCTGTGGCGTTGTCGAAACCAAAGTAAATACTTCTAATACAACTGAATTTATTTTTGTTGATAACCTCGTGCGCAGTGGCCTCGCTCTGACCCCCGCATGCACCTAAAATTGAGAAGATGGAGGGAAAGCAGCATCACGTGGAGACCAAGTATTTGTTACACAAAGGCAACACTTCTAGTTGGGAGCGATAACGCATTGTCACGTCCAGCTGAACACACACAAAATATATATTTCGTTAAATGAGAGTAGGCACCCTTCCCTGCAGGTAAGGCATGCTACCTATTCCCACAGCGACAAATAAATCCTGGCACAAGGCCCACATCTTTGGAATGTTCTGAAGACCATTATTTAAGCAGCAGAATTTTGCTTGTATCAATGCCTCTCCACTGTGAACTTAATCCTGTCACACAATGCAAGTGTTTAACACACTTGGAAACTTGGGACACCCTGGTACCCATGTCCCATTAAAGCAGTGTTTATAGTTCCCAACCCAATGTCTTGAAAGTAGGCGCACATATGATAACTTGTGCGTCACTAACATCCAGACAATCTGGTCAAATACCTAACACTGCTGTTCACACACAAGGGGCAGAAGCACCCAGAAGTGGTTACTAGGTCTCATAAAACAGTTTTTCATCCTGATTTTATTTTGTTGTTCAACATTATAGAGTGAAGATTCTCCAATGGTTCCCTTTATTTCATATTTCTATAAGGCAGCGCCACTGAGCTGTGATCACAGCAGTGTGAATCTGAGTAATATCAAGTCATAATGGCGTGAGGTAGGAGAGTGGTGCAGAGCGGTTTATGCATTAAAGTACTGAACAAGCAGCAATCGCTGTAGGTCCAGACTGAACTGTGTAAGCAGAGAGAGCTATTTGTGATCTGAAAATTAGAAGAGAGGTGCTAGAGATGAAGATTTAGGTGCATCTGCAGAGCTGTGGAGGACCTTTGGTCCTCAGTCACAGAAGGTATAAGGCAGTAAAGTTCAGGACTGAGGTGCATTGACTGAGTTCCTGTGGTGGTCTTTTATGATGTGATGCACATCTGATCAAAGCTGCATTGGCAGAACTTAATAATAATATGCAGCTTAGTACTGGAATCATAGGAAGTGTGGAAGATCAAGACAGAGGTGTATTGGAAGCGATATATCTAGCGTCTTTACACTTCCACTGATGAAGATCAGGAGCACTGGAGAGGCGCCTCTCATTGAACAAGCATTTGCAATGCAGTAGGTCTTGCATTCCTGAATGTTTGAGCTATTGGTGTTGCATTATTATTAGCAATGCCTATAGCTCAAACTTGAATAATGTGAGACCTATTGCATTGCAAATGCTTGTTCTTAACTGGGCATCGGCCTCCGCTTGGAGCTCGAGCAGCTGGAACTGCGAGCAAAGCGGTGGAATCGCTGGAGGAGGGCTGACAAAACAAAAACTGTATCCATTGCAAACAATATTCAGCACTCGCTTGTCCTGAGTAATTTTTCTCCACTCTGCCAAGTAATGTTGTATGCTTTCCCCCACCGGAGCGGGTAACGGACGAGGAGGAAGTAACACCTCAGGGCCTAGACCCGGCCGGGCCCTTGGGCGTCGAGGAGGACTGCTGGCCGCCTCTGCCCCTCTGGCGCTTCTGGAATGGCCGCCGCTGGTACTGCTGCTGCTGTTGTTGCTGCTGGCCAGCTTGACGACCTTGCCCTCTTCCCTGGGTACCGAAACGTCTGTGAAAGCGACGGAAGGTCTTCCTCTGCTCTTTTGGTTTTTCTAACCCGACGGCCGTCAGGGTTCCTGCCTCTGCCTTCATGTGGGCCATCTCCTCATCTGCATGCTTTCCAAAGAGCGTCGACCCAGAGAACGGCAAGTTGGCGACTCTCTGCTGCGCCTCTGGTTTCAGCAATGTCAGGCGCAACCAGGCATGGCGCCTCAGGTTAATCCCGTGGCAGTGTCCATGAGCCGCCAAGAGAGAGGAATCTGCAGCCGAGCTAATCACCTGATTGGATACGATCATGCCCTCATTGATGATTTCCTGGAAGTCCTCCTTCTTGTCCCTAGGAAGGTGCTCCAGAAACTGCTGCAGGGACTCCCACAAAGACCGGTCGTACCGACCCAAGAGAGCCACTGTGCTAGCGGCTTTCATGGAAGTAGCAGCCGTACCGCAGACTTTTCTTCCCGCTGAATTCATCTGACGGCTCTCCTTATCTGGAGGCACCGTAGAAGACGGGGCAGTAGCGTGCTGTTTCCTGGCCGCAGTGACGATTACTGAATTGGGCACCGGGTCTGGTCTGATCTAAGGAACGCCAGATCGGAGTCTGGGTGCCTGTACTTTTTCTGCAGCCGGGAAGGAGCGGATTTCGTTGACGCCGGAGTCAGGAAGAGCTCCATAACCGATTCCTCCAGCCCTGGCACCAATGGCAACAAGGGGCGAGACAACTGCCGCTTGTGCAATGTCTCAAAGATCACCGATGTAGAAGGCGTGGGTACCATTAGAGTAATCCCCAGCTTCGCTGCCCCTCTCAATAACACCTCCTGAAACGATACAATGTCATCAACCGGTGACACTCTCGTATGGGGGAATTCGATAAGGTGGGCGAATAGTCCCGGGCACTGGAAGAGTCCGTACAACGGGACCTTGACCTGTCCATCCGGTGACGATGTTGGGACCGTGTTGAAGATCGACGGTCACTCCTTGATCGGTGTCTCCGACTAGACCGTGACCTAGACCTCCTAGGTCTTGGGCAATCCACTAGCCGTACAGGAGGCGGAAGCTGCGGAGGCAGAACCTGAATCCTAGGCTGTGGCGGCCCCTTAGGAGGCGACGGAAAGCACGGCAGAGATAAAGACCGTGGAGGAGGCCGAGGAAGAGGAGGACGATGAGGATGAGGAGGAGGAGTAGGCGGACGAGGAGGAGTATCCTTAGGCAATGGAGGAGGTGTAGGCGTCCTGGGCCTAGAAGGCGAATAGGTCTGAGAATACACAGAGTCCAGAGACCTAACCACTCTCCTCTTCTTCTTCTACGCAGGCCTTGACGAGGATGTTCTCGAGGCAGACCTCTTCTCAAGGATGTTCTCGAGGCAGACCTCTTCTCAGACGAGCGCCAGCGCTGCCTCGACTGTAGGCTCGTGGATGCAGAAGACAGGCTGACCACTGAGGCATGGGACACAGTCCTGGCCCTTGATCGCCCCCTCGACGTTGATTTTAACCTTCCTAGACGTCGACCTCTTTTTCGACGTCGAACGTCTCGACATCGATACGTCCCTTGACCCTCTTCTCCTCGACGTCGAGTCGACATCGACGGCGGTGTTGCCTCGACGACGAGCGCCGGCACCTCTTGGACCCATCTCAACGTCGATGGTGTCTCGACGTCGATGAAGTCCTCGAAGTCGACCTCGTCCGAGGTCTCGACGTCAGTCTCCTCAACGGCGACGTCACTTAGACCCAGAGACCTGGGGCAACGAAGAGCAGATGGTGGTCATCCCTCTTGACGCCGACGTCGAGGGCATCGACGTCAATGAAGATCTGTGCCTTTTCCTGGCCTTTTCTTGACTGGGGAGCCTCCCAGAGGCCGAAGCACGGGCAGAGGATGAAGACCGAGTCCCTCCATGCCCAGACCCACCTGGCTCCTGAAGTTTCCTTAGTTCTTCCAGGCCTTGGAGACACATTTTCTCCCTGTCCCTCAGGGTCCTAAGGATTGACAAATCTCACAGTCTTCAGGGATATGGGAGGAAAGGAGCCAGAGGATACACACTCTGTGAGCGTCCTATTTAGCCTTCTTCCTGGCACACTCAGGGCACTTGTCGAATAAAGCTGGCATATTCGACAAAAGAGTGGGCAAAACTGGCCAAAAACCCCAGCAAAAGGAAGAAGCAGTCAGATGTCGAGTGAAACACTCAAAACACTAGAAAAAAAGCCAAAAAATTGAAAAACACCCAAAAAGGGAGAGCTCAATGCTCCAGGGTCCTGCTAGCTGGATACGGAAAAAAGAACTGAAAGTAAAAGGACTTTGGCTGTGCATTCTGGGATACCGAGGGTCTCTGGAGAGTTCCTTAAAGCCACTGTATCCCTTTTCCAGACACATAATGGCAGCCTATGGGGCTTGTCTGTCCATCCCTTCCTCTCTATCATTCCAAGGAGTTTGTGAAGGGGAGGTTTCTCTTTGGGTGAAACTTAGCAGTTTGGGTTAAATGTGATATTGGTGGAATATCCTTTGCATTTCTAGTTGAAGTGCTGGACAGTGTCGCCTTGTAGATATAGGCTGCATTATTTGTCTTTAATTTTCTCTTAAGTGTCTATGCAGGACTGCACAGAAGACAGCTTAAGAGAATTATTTTTGATTGCTCCGGGATCCATGCACATGGGCGGAACTATTCACTAGATTATGACTATACACAGAGATCCCCTACTACAGAAGTGGGGTTACAGACCGATCCAGATCTGTGTTGTGTATGCAATTTAAATCTCCTCCCCACAACCCTGGGGAGTGGGGATCAAGCAACATGGTTGGGAAAGGAGTGTCCAAATACACATCCTGTGAGGTGTTGGGCGCGTACAGAGACACCATAGAAACGGGGCGGCCCTTCCTGCCAGCTATGTCTCTAGCCTTCACAAATGGCAACCCAAATGAGGACCACTTGGGCGTACTCTGAATAACCTGCTCCATATACCTGCCCACTCCATCGCCTATTAACTTTGTCAAGCTCCCCCGTGGTCAGGTGTGCCTCTTGCAGACAAGGGAAGTGAATATACCTGTGTCGGAGGTAGGCATATATTCTATGTCTCCTGGCATGGGTCTCCATACCACGAATGGTCCAGGTTAAAGCGTTAACGGTAGTGGCCATAATTACAGACTGTGCGTCTCAAAACCCACATCATCTCTCCACCCCACCACAGCCTCCATCTTCTTTGCCACCCATCCAACCAACCAGAAAATAGAAAATAATCAAAACAACTCCACTATCCCGGGCATGAGTGCCTTCCGGCTCCATGCCACACCACTCAAACACTTCAACTGGTACGTAACATATGCCTGCAACAAAAAGTGGATAGCAGACATGAAGCCCCAGAGCATCCTGTGTCAGAGTCAAGTTCTAAGAAGTGATCAACCTGTAACAAAGCAGAAGGGTTTGAGCTAAGTTGCGAGACCTCCCTCACTACCTTAGCCTGTTTGTCTGCCACTTGGTCTCATGAAGGTCGGGCCTTGGTAGTACTCCATTTGCATTGGCGGGGACGGAGTGTCCACCATTCTACGGTGTTGGACTCCTCAGGAGAAACATGAGCCTGACCCTTGGTGTGGAGCCAAGTTCAGACATCTTCCGGGGTGGAGAAGCCATGGGACATCACTCCGACCACTACTCCCAGTTTTGAAGGAAACAAAACGGCATACTTGGTTCAGTTCCTGAAGACGGTGCTTGACCTTAAGATAGGAGCCATGAAGCTGTTGCACCTACTCTGTAAACTCAGGATACACTGTTATCAAAGCACCCTCATATTTCCAAGGACCATTCGCACAAAACTGTTGGGAGTACCAGATCACGGTCACGGAAGTTAAGCAGTCAAGCAATGATAGGCCGTGGTGGGGGTCTTGGAATAGGTGACCTGCTGGCTATTCAATGCGTCCTCTCCATTGAGAAAAACTGCCAGCCAGCACTGTGTCCATCAGCTAGGACTTAACTGAGTCCCACGTCTGATCCCTCCGATCGTTCAGGGAAGCCCAGCAAGTGGATGTTAATGTGCCTGGAGTGCCCCTCAGCATCTTTCGCTCTGCAGTTTAAGGAGGCAACCAGCACCTTTATTCGGTCCTGCAGATCCTGTACAGTGGGCCCCAGGGTAGTCAGAGATTACTCTGTCTCATCCACTCGAATCGCTAGTGTGAGGTGGTCAGCCTCGAGTAGGTTCACCTTGAGGGAGACAGCATCGACCCTGGTCTCCAGCGATGCCTTGGTGGCCAGAATTGCTTGCACAACTTTCTCGAATTGGGCGGAGTGTGTATGCAGGGTGAACTCCATATGCCTCAAAGCTTCTGTGGTGCGGTCCGTGGGAGTGAAGGATAGCACCGGTGTAAGCAAATCTTGCAGCAAGGGCTTGGTAGACTTAGGTTTCACCATCATGGCGTTGTGGAGTGTGGTTTCTAATGCGAGTGGCTAAATGGGCAGTGGGTGCCCACAGGGCCGCAGCAAGGGAATAAACAGATAAACCCACTGGTAACTAGCAATGTCCCGACACTGCATCTCGCTACCTTGAGGTTGGCTTACAGTGATATCCCTGCTGTAGGGAAGGACTCGCCACCAGGCCCCTGGCCCACTGATTATCTTCCGTGCTGGCCCTGTTATGCACCCTGCTGTAGGAGATGAGCATCAAGGGAGCATCCACAGTTGCATAGAAGGTGCAGACTGGTGAGTCAGCTGGCCCAATAACACAGTAAAATGGGGCGAGAGCAAGCACCCGATCTAAGAAAGCACTGCCACTGGGGACGGGTTCACAGTCCGTGCAAGGCCATCCATAAGTAGAGCCCCACTGGACTGGCCTGCAACCAGTAGAACATAGGATGAATAGACCTGGGCAGTGCCAAGACCAGATGGGCAAGCTGTCCCCAAGTGGAACGACACATGAAGGCCAGCTATGGAACACACTACCACTATGAGCGCTCCATCTCTTTAGTGCAAAATGTTATGTGGTGATGTGTGCCATCCACAGAGTATGTGCTTGCAGTGTATGCAGGCCTCACAGGAGATGGTAGGTCTTTAGTGGGAAGCATAGGAAGTGTCAGGTCCAATCGCTATTGGTAGCACTTAGCAGATCACAACGCTCTTGTCCTAGCGGTTTCGGCCAGGCACGGTTCCGCCCACAATAATACAGGCCCATGCGATCACCAGCAGAAGAGAGCCAGACAATATGTGAGCGTTCGACGCTGTGCGCTCTTCAAACACACCCTAGTGTGTGAGGCTGAATGTGGTACTTCATTCAAAAGCAGATACACAATTAGGGAGCCCTTAAGGGCCGGGCACACCAGCAGCTCAGTGTCAGGCCGCCCCGTGCTGTGTTACCCCCTCAATACGGGTGATATCAGGCCCTGCTCTGGTGCAGGAAATTCGCAGATGCAGGCATAGAACTGGTCTGGTCTGCGCTCACCTTGATGTAATTAGGCCGGCACGACATCGGGTCGGCAAGAGAGGGACGGCCGTACATCTGGAACAGCCCTCATGATGCAGCACTGCTCCTGGGTGCAGGTAACACGGGAGACCCACAGAGGGAGCACAGATGCCATTTCCCAGGGCACTGCAGTGGATGTTGTAGAGATCGGGCACCTTCAAGCTCCAGGGCCCTATATAGCCGTCGAGGAGAAATTGAGTGCACAAATACTGCATGTGGGTAGGGCTATGGCCAGTGCAGGTCACTAACCAGGCCTGCCTCATCAGCTGGCCCTGCACAGCCGCGGTGGCCCCAAAGCGGGAGCGCTACCCCCTGGATGTGGAAGGAGGCAGAGTCTTCCTACTGTACAAAGAGCCTGGACAGCCTTCCCTGTGTAATTACGGCAGGATGGGCCGTAATAACCAAGGATATTAGATGGGCCGGCAGCAGAGCTCATTACAATGCTTCCAATACAGCCGCCAGCTTGACCACTCCCCCTCGGGTCCGCTTTGGTTTCCACAAATCTCTTGGGTTTGGTTAGGTAATTGGTGAGAGTAGCTATGAATTCCCTGACAGTATATCTTGCTTGCACTATGTTGTGATGTGTTGTTTATATCTCTACTACCACCCCAGTCAGTGTTTAACAAACAGTACCTATGCTGCCTAATCAGTCTTCTTCAGAAACAGACACCTGCTACAAGAACACATAAGGAAGCTTCCTATCATCTCGTTTCACATTCCAGAACATTTTGGGAAGCTCAAACTGCCGCACTCTCTCTCCCTGAAAACCTCAGGCTGCTTTTGCACAAACCATCAACGTCCTAACCCCAGTTCATTCCCTGGCAAAACTCTGCTCATCTGTCCTCTTAAATACAGATGGACTTCCATTAAATACAATATGTACCGTGATCATCAGTGTCAACTCTTCATTGAGCAAAAGGATGCCTCTCACGCCAAAAACGTACTCGTCAGCAGGGTCCACAGTAGGTTTGTGGAATTATATTTTATTCCACAGTACAGATGTAGCCCCTTTTTACTGACCACCTATTAGGAAAGTATGTGGCTATGATATGCACAAAATTTGTAACCAAAGTCATGCCCTGTTCTTTCGCGCCTTATTGAAATGGTGCAACGGTCGCATTTCTTTGACTTAAAGTAATAGAATGGTCTAGACACATCTTCCACCATCACTTTTCAGACGAAGACTATCAGGACAAGAGAGTTACTAGGTCTAAGGACCTGTTGGTCATGGATTTGATGGTTTTGGACAAACTGATGATGGCCTGAAGCCTCTGCATCAACTACCAGCTCCCGCTCACCATCAAACATCCCCATAATCTGTAGATCATGTTCGTTTATTAAATATGTATTCTGCAAACCCTGTATGCGGAGACGGAAATGCTCCACAAAGCGCTCTCTGAAGGAACCAGGCAGCCAAACACGTAGCCTCATATAAAGCACTATGCATAAAGAAACATTCTGAATCTTCTGCATCATATTACTTTTTCTTACACCTTTACTGACTATACAGAGGCAATGGTGTTTAAATGAAATCAGAATAAAATAATTATAAAAGTGAAATCTAATCTGCAAATTGTCATCAACACCCTTCTTCGCTGTGAGGAGACCTAAAATGCACATCACTCATTAAGTTCACTGTGACCATCTTTTGCTTATATGAGTTTATTATTATCGCCTCTTTGTATGCTTGACAGTCTCATTGTGCGGTGAAGTGACCATGATCTGTTATGCTAATGTGATACATAATATACCTTAAGAAACAAGTTGAAAAAGAGAATAAAGATAAATATTCAAATAATGATGTAGCAGGAGCTTTTACAAACTTGGAGCTTTCATGCCAACAGCTGCATGCTACTCCAAAGTCATGCCCGTCCTAACAGCATGCAGCCACCAGTAGCAGCATCACCATCCCCTCTCAATATGCAAGTTTCAGTAGGAGAGCTTTGCTTGTAGCATCTGCACCCACACACACAGCTGGAAGCATGCTCCCACCAACAGCAAGCCAACATCAAGAGAAACCCATCACCCAGAAACACATCATCCCAAAAATCACAGAACAAGATGACAGACCAGCAGTATTCCCTTTGGTGCGCTTTGCAGGATCCCCAGATATAAGTGGGAAGTAGGAGAGCCATAACCACAGTGGCTGGGCAGGAGGCCAGAGTTTGGACCGCCAGCAGAGAATCCCAGAGTACTGCGATTTCAGCACTGGGCCCTCTTCTAGCACTTCAAAGGATGCTACTCTTATTGGCCTGCATATCTTTAAGGGGGCAGTGAGCGCTATTGACATCTCTCCTGAGCCAGAAAGAAGGATCTACAGTGCATATCTACCCCATCGATGTGTGCCTTTTCGAAGCATCCCTCTTACTCTTGCTGTGAATCCTGTTCAACAAGCTCTTCTAAAGCCTCCTTAACTAGATACAGACCAAAGGGAGGATCCCCTTACAAGCGAGACATAATTAAAGGAAATTCCTTCCCAAATTAGCGACGAGGGTCATAAAGTCACGCAGTGAGATTGGATTCTACCAGCTCAAGGACCGCAGAAGAACCAGCGAGGGCTCTCTGGTGAGCCCTCAAAATTTAGGCTACCTCCTCTCGGTGCAGATGCAGGAACAGCACCACACCATGGAACACCAACTTTCCCTCCCTATCACTATGTATTACTGAAATAGGAATTCAGTTATTGACCTGTGACCTAAGGATACTATGGGGTATATCCTGGAAACCAAAACTGAGCACCATTTGCCCCAAGTAAAGGATACCTTTTTTCGTACTAATCAGCCACAATATTTCCCTTTAAGCTTTTTCACTTTATTTTTGTTTGGCAGTTGGAATTTTTTCCCATACTTATGTAACCAACAGCTCAACATCTTCGGAGGCTGACAGAATTCCTACAGCAAAATAAACAGCAGACTGGAGACAAAAAAGTGCAAATCATAATAAACCCCCCCCCCCCTCCAAGCAACAGGGATATTCTACATCAGAAGGTGATTCTGTGAGCTTTTTAAACTGTATTTACTGGGGCCGGTGCACTTCGTTTTTAGGCCAGCAGGGGGGGGGGGGGTAACTTTTATTCAAACAGTATTGTTAGATTTCGAGTTAGTGAAGCCTTTACCTGCAGAAGTCTAAAGTGTGAATTGAGCCTGTCTGTCTCCTAGGAGATTCTTAACAGGAGAAGCAGCTTCCAACTCCCTGGCCAGCATACCTTGTCTGAGGTCGCTGGGACCTTATATGGTCTGCCAGTGGTTGGCACATGTGTACACTGATTTGTGGTTGTGTCTGGTGTTTCTATTGGGTTAGGGTTGATGTCCTCATTGGTTGGGTATTTGAGGGTTCTGATTGGTTTCTGGGTCTGTGATTCAATTACTGTAAAGTTGGGACTAGGGCTAGGGTTAGGATTTGTATTGGAAGTAGGGACTAGGGCTTCCTATGTTATTGGGAGTAGGGTGGGACTAGGGCTAGGGTTAGACCTTTAATTGGATGTAGCTATTTAGGGCTTCTGGTGTGATTGGTTGTTGGACTAGTTGTGGGACTAAGAGTAGGGTTAAGCTTTCTATTGGAAGTAGGGACTAGGGCTACCTGTACTATTGGCTGCTTGCACTTGGGTTGGGACTACTGGTAGGGCTAGGGCCTTTATTGGACGTAGACATCAGGGTTCTTTAACTGATTGGGTGCTTGAACTAGGGCTAAGATTGGCTTTAAGGTCCTGGTCTCCTATTGGTTCTAGATGTTAGGGCTAGTGTGGTGATTGGATAGTGTTAGGGCTAGGGTTCCCATTGGCCGAAGGCGTCACCTGATTACTAGGGCTATAAAAGGCCAGGGCTAGGGCGTCTCAGCCCGGGCGTCGAGGCTAAGGGCGGAGAAGACAAGGGTAGTTGCCTGTTTGAGCCTGTTAAGGGTGGAGAGGACAAGGGTAGTTGCCTGTTTGAGCCTGTTAAGGGTGGAGAGGACAAGGGTAGTTGCCTGTTTGAGCCTGTTCGAGACTGGTCGGGACTAGGGCCAGAAATGCAGCCTTTTTTCTAATTTAGCAATACCCAGCCCACACCATCCACATCCACAAACAGAGCAACACACAACAAATGTACACCACGCACACTATGCACAGATTAATGTACCAACATGCACTACAAACCAGGCGTGGTGCGTCCATTGGGGCGTGGGGGCGAAGCCCCCCCGCCCGCAACTCCCTCGGCGTCTTTGAACTTAAGTAGTTGAAAGACGCCGAGGGAGAACTGACAATCATGTCAGTCAGCATGGGGTGGGCAGTCTGTCCTCATGTTGATTGACATGATTGTGAGACCGTCACCAGGGACAACAGGCAGCAGCACAACAGAAGTGCGCATGAGTGGGGACGGAGGGCGAATTTTCGCATCGTGCTCACTCATGCGCACTTGTGTTTTTCCTTTTTTGCGCATCCCCATTAGGAGCCCCTCGGGCTCCTAATGGGCGTGCTGTGGGCGAAGAATAGCCATGTCCTAAGACAATCCTGGCGCTGCTGGCAGCGCCAGAATTGGCTGAGAGGATTGGCTGTTCGTGTACTAGGCGCCAAGGGGAGCAGCAGAGGTGGCACGGACCGGCTGATGTAAGATAAAGTTTCCCTTTTATATTTATATTATTTTTTTAATTCCCTGCACCCTCCCTCCCCCTCCTTCCCCCTCTCTTCCCCTCGCGAGCTGCGACTGCACACACAAGGGCATGGCCTGCCCGCCCTGACACCGTGACTGCAACAGTCATAAAGTAAACGCTTTCTCTAGGAAAGCTTGCGAGGAGATCGAGTCCTCCTTAAGTTAGTTTGTTCACTACTCCGCGACTAGCAAGCACAAAAAAAATAACCTCAAGCTCTGTCTACTATTGAGTAGTCTGTTAGAGCAGTGAGGCTAAGGGTGAAAGCAACACAGGTCGTAGGTGGCGAGCGGCGCCAGCGCACTGAACATCTGATATATTTCTGTTTTGCAGGCTTTAGTTTGTCAAACATGTGTCGGTTTTCTTTTCACATAAAGAAAATACACCATTGTCGTTTAAAACTGCATTCTCCATTTTCTGTGTATTATTCAATGTACAAACGAGACAAACTTATGGAAAGTACCCTATGGAACCAGTTAATATAACCTTTTTTTCCACATTACCCTGTTTCTTTTCCATGCATTGCTTTTCTGAAATGAAAACTTAGTGCAGGTGAGCTGAGCTGTGCAGTGTGCCTCGGTTCCACTTTATAGAACAGTGGGTTATTTTTCACAGCTCCTCTCCTGTAACCCCATCACAAACAACCTCAATAGGTTTATTTACAGGAGGACATTGGCTTTGTAATAGGAAACCGATAAAAGTAAAAAGGGGAAGGACTCAAACTCACCTCCGGGATAATTCTTTACAGACTTAGTGGAAAGGCAGTGGGAAATATGACATCCTTTTATTAATGTAATAACTGCACTTTCACAATTGCTTCTTGCTTCTCAATTTGCTTGAAAATGTATCATTTACGCACTCTTTTTACAAACTTTTCTTAGGGGAGAAGCTTAGGATGTTACTTTGCACTCCAACAGAAAGTTTACGCCCTACCAGTTTCAAATGTCACCAGCCACCACTGCTACAAACCCAACATCTACACATCCTACTATCCCAGCTACCACACATATCCACCATCACCCACAAACAGTACACAACTCTATCCTACACTACTAATCAATACACTCATCACTAACACAACGCCAATCAACACCATACATAACTACATCCCATTCAGACACACTCTCCCTGCTGTAATTACACCTAACAGACCACCTTTTATCACTAACAAACATATAATGATCCTTCCATCAGTTGTCTAACAAACACCCTCCTCTCCCTTCTACTATAACACTAACACACAACACACACACACTGCACACCACCGCACTTTGTACCTCTTGCAACAAACCAGTCTAAGATAAAAACTCTCACCTCTACTTCATTCCCTCCTACACACAACATACACTCTACTCATAAACACATCACCACCCCTCTACGTCACAGCCTCCTCTCACAAACAATACTACACAACTAAATCCAGTGCATGAAACATATACATCAGCATCCCTATTCACTACACCTCAAAAGCAAAACATATCACACACACCAGCACAACAAGATCTTCAGAGCACAACATCTCATAATACTTGCCATCACAAAATACATAACATTGACAAATCCCACCATACAAGAAAAAAACCATGGGATGCACATCCTTCTCTGTTCAAGCAGCCAAACTATGGAACTCTTTACCCACCAACATAAGATCCACCGACAACCACCTTATCTTCAGAAAAATACTTAATATTTGGCTCTTCACCACATAAGCACCATACGGAAACAGAAATTTACAGCATATCCCTCTGTATATAAGCATTTGTTTTCACTATAGATATGTACCTATCGTTGTGTATTACTTTATAAAACATGTAAAATAATTATGTTGTTAAGAGAAAAGAGAAAAAAATAATAATATTAATCAATAAATAAAAAACATCTTTGGTCTACATGTACATACTTCCATTGTGCATCTACGTACCTTCCATGTACTTGGATCTGTGTGCCTGTTACTTTTCTCCTGAAAAAGCATATCCAATGCACTACCCTTTCTTATCCTGTGCCTCTATCAATATATTTAATCTAAATATACTTACTTTATGTATCTATATACTTTCAATGTACTTATGGATCTATATATTTATCACTTTCTTCTAATTTAGCATTTCCAATGAGCTAGCCTATTTCTCAGCCTATACTTCGCTCAATATATCTTCTAGTCCAACCTTCTGACTCATCTCAAACTTCTTTCTACTACTCCTTCCAATGCACTACCCTATCTCTCATCCTATACATCTATCAATATATCCTCTACATCCACTCTCTCATTTATCCCAAACCCCATACCACTATTATGATCGCCAAAATAACCATTTCTAGACTCTCTCCTGCTCTACCCCTCCTTGCATCATCTGACACCTCTTTTTACTACACCGATCCCCTAAAACAAACCTTTCTAATCTCTCCCCTCTGACTCCTCCCCTCCAAAACTCCTTTTTACTCATCCAAAAACCTCTTCCTACTGCTAAGACCTAAAAAAAAAATCCTTCACTTTTTATCCCTCCACTATCCTTTTCAATCAAACTTAACAGACTAACATGTTCACTTCTCAAATTCCATATTCAACTATACTAATATACTGCCCAAATAACTGAATAACATATCTACTACTCAAATTACTTCATATTTATACTATACTAATTTTCAACACTAATCTTTTATGGGTTCCGGAGTGGCGTGCTACTCGCCAGAAAAGCGTTTCAACACCCATCAGGGGTAGCAAGTGCTATATGAATGCAAATCTTTCTTCCCCTTTTATCCCTCTGCTCTCCTTCTCACTCCAAGTAACAGACTAATATCCACCACTGAAATTACCTCATATTTCACCATATGATTTCACCACCGATCCTTTATAGGCTTCCTGAATAGCGTGTGTCAACAAGCGATAAATAAATACAAACCTTTGTCCTCCTTTATCCTTCTGCTATCATTCCAAATCCAAATAACTGACTAAGCTATCCACCACTTAAAATGTACTTGCATGTTTCACTATACTAATTCAACACTAATCCTCTATGGGTCCCGGAGTAGCGTGCTACCCGCCAAAAAAGCGCTTTGACGCCTGGTCAGGGGTAGTAAGCGCTTTATAAATGCAATTACAATACAAAACAATACGTCAGAAGACAGTAAATCGACCACATTCTCTCCCAGAACCCAACATCCCCTTTCCTATATTCCCGAAGGGCTAGCCTCACACCCCAGAAGACCAAACTCAGACCAAGATCCAGGAGGCCCAACTGCCCCTATGAACAAAAAGGTCCAACTCCCCTTTGCCAAAATGAACAATTAGCTATGCCAGATGGCCCAACTATCACTCTGCCAGATGGTCTAATCCTCTCCCCAGAGGGACAACCTCCTCTCACACTTGAAGGTCACCCTCTCCTCCCGCCGCAGCACAGGGTAAAACCACATGTTGGCCTACAAGTCCAAGCTCTAGCCCCTCCCTCCAACCCACAAGGCCAAATCCCTCCCGCCAAAACACGGCCAAACTTGCTACTCATTGGTCCCAGGTCTAGAAGGCCAAACCTCCACTCCGGCCAGTAGGCCGAACTGCCCCTGCACCAGAAGATCAACCCATCTAACGCCAAAAATCCCAACGCGCCCTCGCCAAGTTGCCCAGCTCCCAAGTGCCATCAGACCCAACTAACGGCACCAGATGGTGAAACCTATTCCTATACCAGATGGCCCACTCTCCCCCTGCGGCAGATGGCCAATTCGCTTCGTCACCAGAAGACCCAGTCTCTGGACACAAAAACAGACCATCAACAAAGCAAGAATTTCGACTGACTCAGAGGCGCGCGTGGTTCATGAGAGCGAGGAGGCGATGAGGCCAGGCTAACTTGTGCTGGGTGCTGAAACTAGCCAGAGATCCGAACACTTGGGCTTCGTGGAGTGTGGCGAGGCCTTCTGTTGCTTACATCTCACTCAAACGCAGGCTGCTGGGCCCCTCTCGTGGGCCACCTAGGGCCCTGCCTGCCGCACACCGAGGTGACGCCGCGGGAAACAGGGGGCCGCGCCCCCGTGTGCGCCATGCAAACATCATGCTAATCTGCTCTTTGTCAGTCATCAGCCGGGCGACACGCTCGGAATAAAACCCGGTAATTAATTGCTCATCTGCATCCCGTACCACCCCTGCCTGCCCCCGGCTCCCCCGCCCGGTGCGCCGGCGCTACGTTCTATACATGACGACGTCCTCGCACTTCCACTCCGGACCAGAGCTAATTACTGCGCCTCGAACACCTCGCCTCCCTCGCCACCGCCGGCTGACGCCCTGTCAAGAGCACCGAGTCTTTGCCACAGGTTTTGACAACATTAATTGCCCCTGTAATCTTCAGCCACAAAAGGGAGGCGATTAATCGCCGGAGCCCGGGCGCCCCGTCCCCTACGCCGGCTTTCACAACCTTCCGCCCAGACAAAAGCCTACGTCTTTTAGGGCTTGACGGCTGTGAACAAAGGCGGCATTAGATTTTCATACAGGCTTTTGTCTGCAGACATCAAGAACTTCCATTTCTATCGCATCCGGAATTGACTTGGGGAGGGTTGGGCCCCCAGAGAGAAAGGTGGAGGGGGCTTTCGGTTGTGAGGGCCCGGGCACGCCACTGTCATGTGGGTTTTGTTTCAGTCCAAGTCCTTGAAAAAGGGGATTATTTCCCTGGAACCCTAAGTGACTCCTACTCCACACCCCTTGCCCTGTCCTTGGCACAATGCCATGGCACACTCACTGCTGGGCAGCGTGGATGAGAAGCTGGCACTGGTGGGTAGCATGTGATATGTTGATACTGGTAGGCAGTGCGAGAGAGTAACTGGCACAGGTGCGCAGTGTGTGATGAGCTGGAGCTGAATGGAGGGCAGTTTGTTTGAAGTAAAGTGAACAATGGTGGAAAGTGTGACAACTCACGGGGAAACAGTGTGAGAGGCGGACAGTATTCTGCAGGTGGAGGAGCCAAGATTGGTGGGAAGTGTGTTGCTGAATGCGTGAGACGATGATACCGATGATACCGGTGGGCGGGTGAGAAACTCGCATTCACACTACATATGCCTTCCTTCTTACATGGTGAATGAGACATAGGTGTAGCTGAGCTACAAATGATACTCAGCTGGTGCTCTGAAGAATGGTTTGGAGTAGAGGGCTGACTACGTAAACTGATAGGCTTTGATTGCAGAATCTCAACATAGACACCCCACGTAAAGGAGACTACAACACAGTATGTAGACTTCTGGAGCAAAATGTAATCCGAGCCAGTAGGGGGCAAAACTAGGGCCAATGTTCAAAGCATAGGTGCAGTGCTGAAAGAGATCTCGGAGCAGTGATGAGGCTGAAGGTATGTTTTAATCAGATGTGTCTCCAGACTAGTATTCAAGCTGCTCCCACCATCAGTTTCATAGCCTCAGCTCAGGATAGGTACCTGAGTATTCCTTCCAGGCATCCTCCAGCCCTTCTGGGGAAGACGAGGTGGCAAACTGGAGCCATAATACCTGCTGGTAAATCATCATAAAAAGTAGCTGCATCATCTACAAAGTCCTCATAACTGGTACACCTGCCTATCAGGTTGACCACCAACAGAGGTTCTAAGCCCACCCAAAGCTACAACACCATCACAATGGAGACAAAGAAGTACAAACAGAAAAAATAAGGCCAAGACCTTCTCCATTTATGCTACCAAATTCTGGAACAAAAAGCCAATGGCCATTGTCCTACTAGAATCACTGATTGATAAATCAACAAACACAGATCTGTGCACATCATCAATCACTGATTGAATGTATCTTTGCATTTGTCCATGTATAGCGTTCTGCTGCCTTCTGGCTACGGCAATGCTATACAAATACCACATATGTACAAATAGAGCCACATGACAAAGTGTGTTGATGTTGCATCTGTGGCTGTAGATCCAGCTATTGACTGTTGCAGCACTAGTTTGCTCTAGCTCCACACAAGGGCCAGCTTTAGTGCTGGTGGCGCACTTGTGCAACAATGTTTGTTGGTGCCCCCTTATGCATAGTGGAGGTGGTGACCACCCCCACCACAGATTCCCTCACCACCACCTTTTAAAAGTGTCCCTCAAGTCTCCATAACCACTCTCTTTCAGATGCATTTAATTAGTTATATAGCACCGCTCATACCAGTAAGGGAGTCAGAGCACGTTGTCTCTGTGTAAAGTGTGTATGATGCAATCAATCATACGTGTGTAAATCAGTGTATAGGAAATGTTACATAAAACAGAGGACTCCAAGATGTATGTCATCCATACTGGTAGGCAGTATAGTTTAAGAGTGCTTGATCTGAGAAGCACTAACTCAGAATTGAAAACGGAACACCATAGTTGGGAGTTCTCTTTAATAATAATTCTCGCTAGACTTCTCCCCTACATGCACCTTCTCAGGGACTCTCGTCTACCGGCCCCCTGGCACTTCAAGCAACTTCATCAACAACCTAGCTCCCACAATAGCCAGCGAAGTCTGTAACCTACCGAATTACACCTTGTTGGGTGATCTCAACGTCCATCTAGATGATCCACAGGATTCTGCAGCTATCGAATTATTAAACAGTCTGGAGGCACTAGAACTACCCCAGCGAGTGCTGGAACCCACCCACTCCAAGGGACACCTCCTAGATCCAATTTTCAGCAACTGTGCCCACATTACAGTTAGCTCACCCATTCCTCTCCCATGGTCCGACCACTCTCTGATCCCATTCACTTGGTCACCGTCAGGTTCACGCCCCACACCACCCCATGCACCCAGGAGAGACCGCGAGTGGTCAAAACTAAGTCCAAACCAGTGGGCATCCACTCTGGAAGCCTCTGTCCCATTAGGCAACCCTGATCCGGTCGTCAGTAACGACGATTTTAATAAATGGATCACCAACTCTTTAGACTGTATTATTCCAATTAAAGACTTAAACCCCAAACAGAGACCAAGAGATGCACCGTGGTACTCCCAGGACCTACGTAACCTAAAGAAGGGGTGCAAAAAACTAGAAAGGAAATGGTGCATCGACTACTTACAAACTAGCAAAGATGCATACCGGACCGCTATAAAACACTATAAAACCTGTATAAAAAACGCCCAATCCATTTACTACGAAAACAAAATAAACGAAGCAGCGTCTAAACCCAAGGAGATGTACCAAATTGCTAAAGCACTGCTCAAACGTCCGGACAACGCACCAGACCCTCTTACTGCCCAGACGCGCTGTAATGAGCAGGCTGAATATTTTCACAACAAAATAGCTATGATCTATTCTTCCTTCCCCGGATCACCTTACATCCAAACAAGCCATAAGGAAATAAGCCAGCCTCCTTCTGGCACTTTAGAAACCTTTCCACCACTGGAGCCTTCCACCCTGCAATCTATAATACTCCAGGTTAAATCCGGATCTCCCAGCGACCCAGCCCCAGCTCAGTCGCTCAGGGCAATAACCCCAGTCATTCTGCCCACCATTTTAGATTTGATCAACAATTCCTTATCCTCAGACAGTGTACCACCTAGATGGAAACAGGCTACAGTTAGAGCCCTTCTGAAAAAAGCCAACCTAGACCAAAATAATCCTGGGAATTACGGTCCGATCTCCTTGCTACCATGGATAAGCAAAATAGCGGAAAAATACGTTAACCAGTCCCTAACAGAATTCCTGGAAGCAAACAACTTACTGGATGTATCTCCGACTGGGTTCCGCCCCATGCACGGAACAGAAACCGCGCCCCTTGCAGTGACGGAAAGAGCCAGAATGATTGTGGATCAGGGCGGTACTGCGGCCATCATCTTATTGGACCTCAGTGCCGCCTTCGACACCGTAAATCACGATATCCTGCTGCACAGAATTTCAGCACTAAGAATCCCCTCCAAAGCAGCGACCTGGCTCCAATCATTCCTATCAGAGCGCTCGTTCCGAGTCTGTGAGGGCAACGTCACCTCGCCCAGTAAACCACTCAGTTGTGGGGTTCCCCAGGGCTCCTCCCTGAGCCCCATACTGGTTCACATATACATGCGCCCACTTGCCCAGGTTGTTCGCCCTTTTGGTGTCCAAATTGTGTCCTACGCTGAAGACACCCAGCTGGTGGTCACTCTGAATCATCCTTCCACTCAACCAAGTGACCTAAGGGGCTGTATGGAGGCAGTATGCGCCTGGATGACCGAGTCTTATCTAAAACTAAACGGAGATAAGACAGAGCTAAAGGTACTGGGTAACCCCCCACAGAAATACATTGACTCTATGTGGCCACCAGTACTCGGCCCGCCCCCCTAGCTAAGGACACCATCAAGAGCCTAGGAATCTGGTTGGACAATACATTGACATTTAGCCACCAGGCAGTTAAGCTATCTGCCACCTGCATGGGCATTCTGAGGTTCATCCGAAAGATCCTTCCGCTCCTCCCATTCACGGCTAGACAAATCATGGTCCAGGGCCTGATCCTTTCCCGGCTGGACTTTGGGAACGTCCTCTACCTGGGAGCCCCCCAACTAACCCTGAGAAGACTCCAGGTAATTCAGAATTGCGCCGCTCGCACTCTCCTTCGTATTCCCCGTCGCCAATCTGTGAAATCCGAACTGAAAGATATCCACTGGCTGCCAGTGAAGGAAAGAATCGACTTGTGTATTGCCCACTGTGCTTTCTGGAGGAAAGGAGCAACTCTGAACCACTCCTTGGTCACCCCTACCATCCTAGCAGACAGCTTAGGTCAGCCCATACCTTCCAAATCATTAACCCTAGGATTAGAAGAGAGAGGAGCGGAGGCAGAATGTTCTCAGTAAATGCGGCAAAACTCTGGAACTCGCTTCCAGCCTCTCTCCGCTCAGAACCTAACATTCTGCCTTTCCGGAAAAAACTAAAAACCCTCCTGTTCAGTAGGTAACTTAGCCCCCACCACATACACCTGTTGCTCATAAGCGCTAGGACGCCTGCGGGTAGCTATCGCGCTATACAAAAACCAAATCCAATCCAATCCAATCCTAATAAGAATCGATTTGCATCCAAAGAAACCCTTTTTGCAACATTAATCTCTGATTTTAATCTATACTTTGCAGTGTGCATGCAAATCTTTGAAGGCAGTTAAAAATTCAACTTTTCTATATTAGGATTTAATTTATAAACTGCAAGTAACAAAAGGAGGTCTCTTAGAATATCAGTAGCTTACTGACCTATTTACATCATATGCACGTTGTGATCTGCATGGTATGGGTTCTTTGCAGTAGTCCTATTCATCCTCTGTGCTATTTTATGATCAGTCAGAACCTCAAGTAGTCAAAACTTCGATCTCTCTCCAGGAAGAACATTAAACACCGGAGTTATCTTGACATTTTTATTGTTGCCTGGACATTTCTATAGGCAAGGAATGAGGCAGCAGGTGCTTTTAAAACCATAATAAACTTGCAAACACGACGCCCCCCCCCCTAAAATCAGCACCCAGTGCGGTAGCACCGGTCGCACCGCCCCAGAGCCGGCCCTGTGCAGCACCCAGACACCATCAACTCATGGCCTGGCAGAGGACAATTCAAGTGGAGCTACAGAAAGACCCTGATTGACTGTACTGAAGACTACCATATCTATTCCTCGGAGTGCTGCGATGGAGCAACCAAGGCTCTCTAGCCCCTGCTATCGACAGTGTACAAGAGCCCGGCATCTCCAGGTTATAAATAGCACCCAGCTCCATGGCCTGCCTGCTATGAAATGTACAAGGTCATTGCATATGCATACTACTGAAAGACAAGGCCCTGGCACCTACTTACTACAGAAAGCACAAGAACCTGGCGCCTAACTTACCAGCGAGAGCACAAGGCCCAGCACCAGCTTTCTATGGAAAGCACAAAGCCCCAGCACCATCTTAGTAAAGAAAGCACAATGCCTCAGCACTAGCCTACTTCAGACAGTACAAGACCTGAAGATTGCTTACTACAGACAACACAAAATCCCGGTGCCAGCTTCCCAAGGAACACAGATTCCCAGCATCATGTTACTACAGAGAGCATAAGGCCTAGCACCAGCTTACTACAGAGTATAAAGCACCAGCTTACTATGAAGAGCATAAGGACCTAGTGCCAGCTTAATATAGACAGCAAACAACTCTGGCACCGGTTTACTACAGACAGCACAAGGCATTGCATAGAATTACATAGGAGGCCATGCTCTGTTCACTAAAGAGGTCAGCAGCATCCAGGTCCTGCTTACTGGAGAGGGGCTAAGGCTACAATGCCTCTTCACTACAAATTGCATAGGTGTCCGGCAGCAGTTTACAACAGACAGCACAAGGCCCCAGCACTTGCTTAATATGAAGAGTACCAAAATAATGCCTATAATAAGGCTCTACTCACTAGAAAGGTCAACAACCTTCAGGGCAAGCTTACTATCGAGGGTACAATGGTTCGACGCAGGCTCACTACCAAGGACACAGGGTGACAGCAGCTGGTGTCCTTGGCCCTCTGTGCAAATCTGAACTTGACCGATTTAGCCCCTATGTAGCCAAAGCCACCACTCAAATGGGGCTACGGCATTGCTTCATAACAGCACAAGGAAAAATACAGTGGTGAGACCTTAGCAGTACTTCGAGTGCTGTCATAAGGGTACCTGAGCTGCAGGATTTACATGGATTAAGGGGCTAGTTGGCGCCCTCCAGAGCTCCTTAGTTGTAAAGACAGCGTTTCTACAGGGCTCCAAAGCCTCTCAAAGGATTCTAAAAGTAAAGGTCTGCAGTACAAGATGATTACATGGTAACAGGGTCCTATATATTCTGGCGAGGCCTTTGGTGACTGAAAGGAGAGAAAAAGCAAGACTATGAAGGGGTTAAGCTGACCATTAGGTCTGGGGTTATAAGTTAGAAGTTTGGAGGGCTGAGAGGTAAGCAGTTTGGAATTATTGGGAACGGGGGTTGGGGGTTAAGTCCTTTTGGTTTGAGACATAAAGAAAAATGGTGCTGTAAGATGTGTTCAACGTTATCTCGTTACACGTTTAAGCAGTGAAGAGCTGATAATAATTAGGATATTCTCTTTGCGGACTCAGAATTAAGCGAGGGGTTTGGGGGGATGGAAGTGTTGGTGACTATAGAACGATGGAGCAGGCTTGGGGTGAGGTTTCCCTTGCAGGGCTCACTGAGGCAGCAGCTACAGTATGGCCCCACAGGAAACTACAAAGGAGCAGGTGCTAAAATAATTTGGATCCCTTACTACTGACTTGAGGTCACAGTTTGAGTTCTAAGGAAAGACATATTTATAGTGGTGGTGTGAGAAAAAAAGGATCATAGGTAACGTTTGGAAAAAAAGGGAGAGAATCAGAAGAGCATCTAAATGAGGAATGGGGAGAAAAAAGGCGAGGCAGTAAAAAAAAAGAACCAGAGCAAAGCCACAGGGAAAGGAGTCTCCTCCACATTTACTTTTTATCCCAACAGAGATCTCCTGCAGCATTCAGGTGCCCTTGTTGGGCTGGGTGACCCAGCCTAAAAAGAGGCCATCATCATTAGAAGCTGGCAGAGAAGTGGTTGGGGTGGCGTGAGTGGTGGTGGTGTGTGGCATTGCTGAGAGGAATTGGGCATGCTGAGGGTAAAAGTGTTCTTTGCGGTCGTTGGGGTGTAGTGGTGTTGAAGACGGTCGTGACTGTATATGTTTGGGGTGGTAAAGGTAATGTGGTGAAATGGTGGGGACTGTGATGACGGTTATGAGAGTTATGAGTGTGGTGCTGACGGCAGTGTGGAGCGAATGGAGGGAATAGGGGTCATTGTGGTGATGTGGGCTGTTGTGGAAGCAGCGGTTGCTGTGGATTCCCTAGAGCACTGCAAGTTCAAGCGTTAAACGCGCGTTATGCAGCAGCGAGGCGAGCACACTAGTATTTCCCAGGATCAGGGCACGCAAAGAGCTGTATTGATCCATCTTCATTACCCGTTTCACTCAACTTCCAAATCAACAAAATACACTTTTCCAGTCGAGCGGTCGCAGCGCCGCACACAAAGAAAAGCAATTTCCAGCAAGTGCGCAGTGGCAGTGGCGCTGACCAGCCCAGCCCATTATGGGCACATTGTACATGAAGAGATGCCCTCAGAGGGCAAATAAGGGAGCTACACGATGAGAGGGAGAAAATGCAAGGGCGACTCAGTGAGCAGATATGGCTCTGATCAAAAGGAGAGCTAAAACAATGCAGGGGTTCAGGAATACCATTAAACTGGTCGCATTATTTAAGTGTACTAAAGGACATGGCAAGGGACCTAGGTGTGAACCAAGGACAGACAGCACGAAGGGCTCTGTGTACCATAAAAGCAGTATGGTGGATTCAGGTGTATCATAAGAGTCCAAAATGTTCAAGTGTCTTCAAAGAAAAAAACGTAGAGCCCAGGTGTGTTCAGAGGACCTCAGGCAGGACATTCTAGTGCCATTAGGACAATGGGATTAACCATGGCATATCCCAAGGATAGAGCAACAGACCCCAATGTGTGCAAGCAACATTGCGAGCATCCAGGTCATCCCATACAACGCTGCTGTATTGTAGCATATGCTGTAGATTCACATTACGTGTAGTAACCAGTCTAAATTAAGCACAGTGCAAAAACAAACTCACTCTGGTAGACACAGAAACATTGGAGGGCCGGTTGAGTCTCACTTCAGAACAGTATTCCTAGTAACCAGAAGAGAGGCCTTTTGCGAAATTCCCTTTGGCACCTTGGTCATTGCCTTGTAACTTCATGAAGGCCCAGAAACTCAAGCCAATAATCAATCGGCCACTGTTGCTTTTTTGCTTTGTAACCACTGTTGCCTAATTTTTTCATAAGACTTTCAAACGTATTAATGGACAGTTCGCTTGAAAGCAGACTTAGTAGAAATTGATTTTTTAGGGATTCAGTGAAATGCTGTGATTTTGGGTGTTTGTCCCGATTTCTGGGATCCTGACTTGGCTCACTGTTATTGATAGAACAGTGCTGTACCCAGAAACTGCCAGTCGCAGCCAAGATTTCCTAATGCCCTTAGATGAATAGGGTTCCCAGGGGCCCTCAGAGCTGTGGCATTGTGTTAAAGAAAAAAAAGCAGTGCTGTAAAATACAGCACTAGAAATATGGACTTTTTAAAATTCCATATAGGTACCCTTGGTCTTATACAACTCATGATTATGGGATCTTAGAAGACAATTTATTGTCAGGAGTGTCTACCATCTTGGGACCTCTCCTGCCTCTGAGGTTCCACGGCCTAGGTCAGGGGTTGAGTTAGGAGTGGACCGGAAACAAGGGTCCCCAGGGAAACCTAACATGGGTCCACGGCATAGGGGCCACAGGATGAGTAATATCATGACAGACATTTTAGGACATTCGACTGAGTCTTTGGCACTTTGATGTTGGTACAGTGAGTTAGCCTGCACCAGGGCTACACTGGTGCGCTTCAAAAGGACTCTCCACAATCTGTGGATGACAGGTTACCTCTGGTGTTGAGGCTGTTGTCTCCTGTTATTGATCTACACTTCACTACAGATAGTAAGGCAAGATAGGTAGACAGGCAGGCAAGTAGCTGTCCAAAAATTTACTTTGTCCCAATTGCTGTTAGCTTACAAAAACATTGACATTGGACAGGTTAAAGAAACACCTAGTAAATCAATGCAGATCTTTAGAACAATTAAAAGTTTGTCTGAAGGACCTCAGTACTAACATGACTATGAGATGCTCGACTTAGTCCCAGCTCCCAATCAACAGTTGACATTCTTTAAGTTTAAATGTCTCTGACCAGTTACAGAAGTCCATGTACACAGGCTCTTTCCCTTGGTGAGAAGATGTCCGATTTCCAGCAAGTTGGCCTTGAGACAAGTGGTTCCTGTTACAGCACCGGAAATGTATAATAAAGTCTCATTATCGGGTGAGAGAGTGAAGAGGGAAATGCACAAAGGGATGTCCCTGTACTGGCGAGAAAGTCACCATCCTAGAGAAGAAAGAGCACCCATTACTGGCATCTAACAACACATTCTCTCAGGTTATGAATGCCATCCTTAAGGAACACAGTAAGAATTTTACAGGAGATACTGGAGGCACCGCGCTCTCAATCTATAGGGGGAAAAAAGTGGATTAAAATATGTGCCGACTGCCAATAGTATAGCTTTAAGGCCGTAAATAGTTATTGGAAGTTATACCCTCAGAGGCTAAGCAGGAGAGCGTCTACGTACAGTTTTCGTGGGGAGCATTAGAATAGGTACCTTGTGGTCTCTGGGTCTCAGAACGTGCATAATAAACGCAAAAAAACAATGTGAGGCAGTAATTATGTGCAGCTCTGGACTTTAGTTCTTGCACAAACACAAAGATAGACACAGATATACATCTACACACCATGGCACAAACATATCAATGCACCCACGCCAACACAGAAAAGAAGCAAAAGACACTCAAGTCGATGAATACAGATACCATGCTCTTTGATCTTTTCCACAAGGTTTTCATACGATGACTGCATTTCCTTCCTGCTGACACTGTTGAGAAAGTTGCCGACGTGACCCGAGGAGCCCCGACTATGGAATGTGATTGTCTGTTGCAGAGTCCATCATCAAGGGGTGACCCGACACACCAGGCAATACCGTTCCCTCCGGGTCCAGCTCCCACCCATTGATCGTACCAGGTCCAATGCCACCCAATAGATTCCACCATGGCCAAGTGCCCACCCGGTGACACCAAACATACTTGATAATTATCCCAACTTGCTTCAGTGCCCATCCAGTGGTCACAAATACAGCACAGACACAGTGGGCACCGAGTGAGTGCCTGTTGGATAGGTACTAGGGTACATTTCAAGGGGAGTCACCGGATGGTCTTTGACCCTTGCTGTAGCTACTTCATGGGTCCAGCTACAACGGAGGCTCTCCTTGAAATTCACCCTAGTACCCAACCAGCTAAAAGTGCATGTCCAGGACAAAAGCTTATCCAATACACCCAGATTAAGTGCAAGTCCTTTATTCTCTTTTCCTCCACCTCCAAATACACATTAAACATATTCAAATGTCAGAACTGCTTTTATATGGTGCCTTTTAGTTCTCGTCTGAGACAGCCCATGCACGGATGTTTTGGAAGATATTTCTTAGCTTACAGTGGGCCTAGAGTCCATCTACTCCTTACCATTGGTTGGCTGCATCGTAACTTTCGTTTCCTTGCTTCTCTTTAGTCAGCACATGCAGGCTTCACTTCCTCTTAATAGGTTTGTCCCTCCCCTAGAGGACGGCCATAGTACTTGTGTCCTTCCCCTGATAGTGCTTCCATAATTATTTTTTTCTTTTAGTTAAAGCACGAGCTTGCAGGCCACCTCCTTAATGTACTTCTACCCTGTCACACTCGAGTGTTGTTTTGTTGCAAGCTCCGTACAACCATTCTCTGTGTTTTTGCTTGCCACTACAGCCCTCTCGTCCCATCCAATGCTGCTGCTTGCCCCTTCCATCCTCCCTTCTATCTCCATATTGTTGCTTGCCCCTTCCACCTAACTGTCCCTCTCCATCTTTTTGCTTGCAGCCGCCCTCTCTATTTTGCTTGCTTCCACAACCCTCCGGTACCTGTCCATCTTATTTCTTGCCTCCCCCCATCCATTTCCATGTTGTTTCTTGCCCTCTCCCACCCTTCAACCCATTTACATTTTTTTGCTTGCCCCTTCTCACCTGACCATCCTGCATTGTTGCTTGTCCCCTATAGCCCACTCAATCTGGCCTAGCTTGCCCCCTTCCACCAAATCCTGCATTGTTGCTTCCCACCTCTCTCCCACACTATTCTGTGTCATTATTTTGCCACTTTCCTGCCCATCCCACGTTGCTGCTTACCCGCTACCGCCTGACCCATCTTGTGTTGTTGTTTGTCCCCTTCCCACCCTGCTGTCTCACTAGAAAATACAAGCATTGAAAAAGCCAATAAGTCTTACCTATGCGATTTATTCGCTTTGTCAATTTTTTTAGGATGGCCTAAAGTTTAAAAATAAAACAAGAGATACGATGTGGCCAGCACTGGCTGCATCATATCGCTGTTTTTCACTGCTGGCATGAGGGCAGGGCAGGGCATCCATACCTCCGTATTGCACGCCCACACTCCCTCTGACATGCCTCCCAACCTGCCCTCCCACTAGCAATGTTAAAAAAAAGTTCTACGGCTCGGCCAGCGCTGGCTGTGTCATAGCGCTATCTTTTTTACTTAAACTTTTTAAACTTAAAGCAGTGCTGCTGTGCAATATGGCTGAAAACATTGACAAAAGCCAATAGCTTACATAGGCGAGACCTATTGACTTTGCCGATACTTGTTGTTTGTAGTTGTGAAGCATTGTAAATTAGCTGGGGCTTTATTACCTTTCTCCTCAGAACAGATTAAAGACAAAATGTGTCCTTCTTTGATTTTAATCTGTGACTTGCTGGTTACACTCACAGCCCAGTAGCACATGCTTTATCTTTTGAACTCTTGCACAAGGACCACATCGCTACACGAAGGAAAATTTCCCTTTGCATCTGATGCAGCTGTATAAACTGCTGCAACGGAATAGATAGTGGTTGGAGAGTGTTGCCAAGAAACATACTTGTCAACCTCTTGCCTCAAAAATTCAGATGGAAGTCAGGCATTTAAGAATGGTATCCCATTAAGGTAAATGAGGAATGAACACTTTTTAGAGGGTGATATAGGTTCGAAAAGCGGGTGATTCCATTAATTCTAAAGAGGCATTTTATCTGTTAGTAAGGAGAATGCAAATAAAAAGTGGGTGACACTTGCCAAATGCGGGTGAGTTAACTGGTATGAGAAAGGGGCATGGCATTCGTAACCTCTTGACGCTGCCTTCAATGTCAGTCAGATCATGTACTGACTCCCTGTGGCGGGTTGGAGAACACGCACCTATTGCCTGGATGAGTGATAATATACTAATTAGTCATATGTGCCAGGAACAATATGTCTGATGAACAAAGATTTGAAAAGGCGGTTAAAAATTTCACACCTACTTTTTGTGAATCAGCCTAAGTACTAATAAGTTGGCTCACAAAATAACGATCCTCAGGGTTCGGGGGTCGCAGAATGGCTTGCCTAATTAATATTCATAAGGCAGGTCGCAATTTGCAACCCACTTCTAGTGGCTATAATCAAAGGGATTGTAACATGTAAGGGACAGCAGACGACCATCCCTTTAATTGCATTCCACAATATAAAAAAAAAAAGTGTGCAACCTTTAAGGAACCGGAGCTGCTTTAACAACAACAAGAAAAAGTAACATTTTGGGTGACTTCAGGGAGAGTTGGAAGTGATCCAGAGAGGTTGCTAACACAATTCCCTCTGTGAATAAATTATCTCCTGTAAGACGTCATTTACTGGTCAATTGTTTGAGACAGGCATTCCAGTCACATACCATTGATATATATAGGTTACCAAATCACCCCTTGTAAATTGCCATTTGGTATGGGTCGCAGAACCCATTTTACGAGTCTGAAAAAGTATTCGGACTCGCAAAATGTATTTTGTACATTTCAGAGATGGTATTTGGGGTCACAACTCCAGTGGTTTTGTGAATCGCAGGGTTTGCGACGGTAACATCCTTTTGTACATTCAGCCCTAACTCACTTTTTGCTTTGGACCAAAGAGATGTGGGGAAAGAAAGATAACGGTAACGCTAATTAGCAATCAGACCTTATGGCCTGTTCTAATCTATGCAGTATGGACAGACAATCTTTAAAGCCACCTACTTCATCGATGAGGGGCTGATAGGAGTTGATCTTTGGAGATGTGGTCCTTTGGCTAAGGGCTGAGCGGCTGACATTGGAACCTGGGCTCTGATTCAGCTTCCAGCGTGTGGTATTCCATGACTTCATGTCATTTGGAATTAGTTTATGTCACTTGGAATTAGTTCATGTCACTTTGAATGTTGTTGTTTTTTGTTGGTTTTTTTTGTTTTTTTTTAAAAGGGGGGAGGTGTGTGGTATTCCATGACTTCATGTCATTTGGAATTAGTTTATGTCACTTGGAATTAGTTCATGTCACTTGGAATGTTTATCCTTGATTACAGAGCCAGTTGCTCAGAGGTCTTACTTGGGAGAATGTCATTTTCCTACTTGTGGTTGTTAAGCTGTTCTTCTGTACAATAAATCTACCTGGAACCTAACTTTTGTGTGGTTAAAAATTACTACACAGCGCATCATTGAAAATCGTCAATGCCTTCGCCAATCACTTAATCTTTCAGTGTTTACAATTCAAAATATGGGGGAAATATAATGTAAATGTGTACATTCCAACTAAACTTGATGTACACGATCTTGCATCATCTCTCAACACCCCCTGATAATGTTAAGCACGGTGTTGCTACCTAGCTAGTATTACGCAAGGTAAATCATTCATGGTACATATATACAAATCCCCGTCGTTTCGCTACACATGACAAGCGCATACGTCAGTGGATGCAGAGCATTTGACCCCTAATCCCTGTACTCACTAAAAGCACAAGCGTTACCTTTTTCTGATGATTATATATTGTAATCTAATCCTACTGCCTAGCTCATTAGTTGATTTTAGTTTTTATTTGCTATAGGTAACATGTTATTTGAGCCTGTTTTAAAGTCCTCTGGCAGTTTAAATGATATTGTCCACCCAGTGATCTTCACTTGCCCTAATCCCAAAGAGAAACTAAACTTAAGTGGCATCTAGTTTTCACCCAGAGCATACCACCCACAAGGCGGTGTTTTCCAGACTCTCAGTGACCAAAGAAACTATGGTTTCGGCCCAATTACAGTGAAGTGTTCTTTGTAGCTAGGGAGCTATCCACATTTCTGTATGAGCCCCTTGGTGGCCTTCAGATGTTGATAGGGGCTTGCCTCATGTCTCCCGAATGTTGGCTCTATATTCTGCTCACTCACAGACCTGCTCCTTCACTCTCATCTGTTGAGTTTAGATTGTTTATTTAATAACTGACTGTGACTGTACGTAAATTAGACCACTGCACGCTCCACTTTATTCTAACTAGCTAATTGTACTAACGTGTGGAGTTTATTTTTACTCGAGAACCATAGTTGTTTCCATTGTCTCTCTGCTGTCTGGGCCTCACCTTTAATGGATGCCCTTCCACATCCAAAGTTATCTTGTCATTGTTGTCTGCTGTCCTACCGCCAAGATTGCTCCCATTGGTTATGTCGCTGCCCAGGCCTCTCCTACCCAGGGTGTCATTCCACCCATCACTATCACTATCTCAATCGCATCAGATGTCCCCTCCCAATATATCCTGTAGTTGACAAAGTCTTCTACCCATTATAATACTGTCTTGCTTCACCTGCACTGGACGCCCTCAAACTCTCATATTGCGCACTTCTGGTGAAAAATACCCTCTGATCCCACAATATGTTTGTCATTGGTTGGCACTCATCTTTAACAAATGCCCTCACACTGCAGTGTGGCCTCACCTGCACTGCATCCCCTCCAACCCACAAGTTACTGTGCTGCTGACCAGGTCTTGCTCTGCCACAACCATAGTCATTTTTTCACTAGGTGAAAATGACTGATGCAGACATCTTCTCAACTTCATATCATACCAGTGGTGAAGGTTGCCTTTTCCCATATTGAGTTTGTGCCTTACTGGGCCTCGCCTTTACTGGCTGCACTCTCACCCTGGAACGGCCATATCACTGGCCAAGAACCCAGTGACGTTTCACCCCGCATGAGCTTGCCATTGGCTGGGCCTTACCTGTACTGAAGACTGCTTGCTGTCATTGATGCTTGGAGAGCTCAGTCCTGAAGCCTGCTGGAGGAGGATCTGTCTCGCCACCTGCAGAGCCTGCAAGAAGAAAGGGTCAAGAGAAGAACGGTGTCACTGCTATGTTCTCACAATAAGTCTTTCGCCAGACGATCATCCAGCCAACACTAGGCAAATCCAGTCACACAGCATTATGGTCAAATGCAATTTCCATTTCAGCCCTTAGCTGGCTGCTTAGCTGATAAACAGTCTCTGCATTTGGAGTTACTGTCCCCGTATCCCTCACTCACGCACTGGCAAACTCCTATCACTACCCATTTCCAAGCTTAGTCTTGGAAGACAGATAGTGTTTCGCGGTCCTCGACTTTCTATACTTAATTTAAAGGGCCAATTATATTAATAGTTAGAGAAATGGTAATTTATTTGAACGGCAAAGAACATAATGTCCCTTTATAGCATGTGAGAAAGCCATATCGCCAGTGTGGAAAATACTGCATTAGCAGCATTGCTGCTGGAATGGCAGATCCTAGTAGAGCTTCACTATCAACTGTAACCATTATATCGCGGAACTCAACCACATCATCTCCCCTTACCTACATAAACCCACATCCTCTGTTTCCCAATTCCCAAATCTAAAGTAACCCCAGCAATTTGGCCTTCCATAGTTTAAACTGGATTCTATAATTCATTACCACTCGCAGTCTTATGGGCGCAGAGCACACTGTAGCAGCTCATCCAACTTTTTGTATTACAACAGTGCCACATCACTTGTTCCAGCATTCTGCAGACAGGGAAGCTAAAGAGCGTCCACCACAGTTTTTTATATTTGGTGGATAGAAAGGCACTCCGTGGAGGAGAGTCTATGGGTCGGTATATAGTGAGCACGGTTTTAAGAAGAAATGCTCTGCCAGTCACACAGAAAGTGCTTTGGGAGATACAAAAGTAATTGCAGGTAATCCACGGGGCGACCGTCAGCCAGTGAAAACATTTAGAGCTGGTGGGATGGAGTCTCTGGGTCTGATTCACAAAGGGCCTCCACTCTCGTGGTGGAGGCCCTGCAGTCGTGGGGGAGTCCCCGCACTCGAGTGCAGAGGCCCTTTGTGAATCAGGTCCTCTGCATCCGAGTTAAAGGGTATGGTATGCTCCTGCATACTAGATATGCTATAGCAGGTGGACCAAACAGCTTTGTCACTACATATAAACGTGACTCGCCTAATTGATTTATTGAGACGAGGAACGCCAATTGTGAGTTGACTTTATGCTGGGAGCTCAAAGAGAGAATCTCAAAGTATTTTCAAATGGAGGAATTGGAACCTAACAGCTACTGGTATTTGCAATATTAGTAACAAATCCTCATCAATCAATACCCCTGGCTTCTTAATGGTGGCTACTCGTGTGCAGGACAGACTCCAAGAGGTGTCGGAGAGATTGTAATTTAGTTGGGGAGAGAGTAATCCCCAACTAGGATCTCAATTTCAAACATTCATTTTAAGCCTGCTTGATGTCATCCAGATATCTATGGGCAGTGGCGTAATATAAGCCCCCGCAGTGTGGGGTTAGGGGTGGCAAGATCCAGGGGACTCCTTAACCACATGGCTGCTAGGCGTTTTCCCGTCCTGCGCTGAAGAACCAAAATCACCATTATTCATGACGAGCTGGCCTTGTCATCCGCGCACGGCAGGTAAGCGCCATGACGAGCCCAGCTCGTCATTAGCTTCGAAGGGGTTAAGCAAAAGCAGTAGATGGTGGGCATGGGCCTTCTTGTACTTTGCAAGTTTTTTTACGCCACTGTCTATGGGCAGAAGACTGACAGTTGATTAGAATGACAGCTTGCTACTCAGACTAATCTTAACGTGGTCAATCCCTTTGGGACGCAGTATTTAGTGCACACAAAAGATGAATTGGGGACAGAACGGGATAGTCCTGGCTGGCCTTTAGCATGGGTGAGCCACCAATATTCTGTGGTATGCTTGAAGCTGTGTGCATTAAGGTAATGCGGACAGCAGCACACTTCTCATCTTGCTCCAGCCTTGCCTGTGACGCTGCCTGTTCAGTTCTGTGTGCTTAGCCAATTTTAATGGATTTCAGTCCTTCATTATACCACAGGCGATATTTTTAACACTCCTTTAGCCCCCTTCCTTGCCCTCCCTTCACCTTCTGAACCCTGCTGTCACACATCAACAAAACCATCCTCAGCGTGACGAAGCTCAACTATTGGTGCCTTAGGTGAGCGAGGGGGACCTTATAAGTATTTTGTTATGAAGGAAAAACTCCAAAACAAATAAAAGCAGGTCATTTCAATGAATAATTGTTTGGCTGGTCTTTACTAACACATTGCTGATATAAATGCTTATGCAATACCAATCTATAATACACCGAAAAAGTATATTTAGACATTATCACATGTCAACACATACCAGCACGCAGGGCACGTCTCCGAAAACAGATGAAAAGTTCTTGGGACTATTACACAGACTCCTGCTTGAGTTTTCTTTAAGAAAAGGGGGTGGTGATGGACAGAGTATCTGAATTAAACAGAACACTCATACCCAGTCAACAGATCAGGGCTTGATCTTTGGACTGGGTAAGAGTGGTCTGCTTAATTCAGACACTCTGTTCATCACCACCCCCTTTTCTGAATCATTGAGTTTTCTTTAAATTCTAATTGTCACCGCCTTTTTTCCAACTACCCGTCCTATCTTAAAAGTGACCCAACAAAAAGCCAAATGGAAATCTAGGTTACACTGATCTACATCATCTGGTGGTCACTGGAGGATTTAGCTGAGTGACTGTAATGTATCCCTTGAACCTGAGATAGGGTTAACATGGAAGGAGCCCACCCACTATCCCGAAAGTGACCGCCCAGCAAATACTCTAATAAAAATTAGAGGGATAACCCCGCACCCTACGAAATTATACTAGACGCCATGCTGTTGTGCAAACCTGCATTAGAATTTTCCCCTTTGATAGTATATGGGTTATTTGAAAGTGCGAAAGTCACCTGTACGCGCTGCTGCAGTTATATAAATATCGATGCCCCTCTGAAACATTCCGCATCTTATTTTAGGTCAGTTGTAAACATTCTGTGGTGTTTAGACTACTCATTAACAGTGTACTTCTGTGTGCCTGTAACAGCTGATGGGCTCAACAAGGAGACAAGTGGCATGACATTAACAATTCGGATTTGATTCTGCCCACTTTAAAAACTCATACAATTGCTCTATGTTAGTGTTGCTGTTAGAGGGTGAGGTGTGTGTGTGCCGTGCACAACAAAAGAAAGGAGCGCAGCCACCATGTTTAAAGATGAAGTGCGGCGTGCCGCACTGATCAAGGGAAATATACAAGTACAAATATACATTATGTGCGCGGCGAGGAGAGAGCGGAAAGAGACACGGCGTGCCATGCTGATGAAGGGATAAAGGGCGGTGTGCCACACAGCTCAAGGGAAACATACAAATGCTGCAAATATGCATTATGCTTGCAGCGAGCGGAAAGAAAAAAAGTAGTGTACGGAAAGGAAACATATGGCCAATAATTAAAGGATCCATACAGTAGGCACAGTCTCAAGGGCCGGAACAAAACACCCAAAAGGTGGGACAAATATAAGAATTCCCCAACAAAACCAAAGTAATTTTGAAGGGCTGACATAGCAACCAATGAAAAGAGATGGGCATGTACAAGGCCCACATATGGAATACAACATGCCTCGCAGAGTAGTGCATGCACAATGGGTTTGTAAGCCAAAGAAGGGATCGGACAAAGGTTGAAAGGAGGGAGTTGTTTGTTTTATATGTAAGAAACTGAAATTAACTTATGCATATGACACTTGGTAAGGTTGTATTTGCTGTAGAAAACCCCTCTTTATAAATACACATAAGTGCCCTGAAGCAATAACATTTACATGGTCTGATGTGCACATTTAGCTTGTGGTGAGGTACACCAATTTGTTCATGACATTTCTTAGTTTTAGCAGCAGGCATGAACTCTGCTATATGTGCGTCTACATGTACACTGATAATGTCTGATATACATCTGTATCTTGTGATATGATATACATTTTTCTCCCTGCATGAACGTATCTGCTTATAACAGGAGGCTTAGTTCAATATACAATGACACATTTATAATAACAACTTCATCACTATAACATAAGAAGCATAATAGGTTGTGTCGGAGTATTCTGCAATGGTGCAATTTTGTGTAGTGAGTGCAGCTGTCATGTGGGGAAGAGCCGGCTCTTGAGTAATCTTCAGAATGTAAGATGGTTATCAGTGGATCGTATGTGTTTGAGTAGTAAATTCCACAGTTTGGCTGCTTGAACAGAGAAACATGTTCCACTCGTGCCATTCTCAAGCATAGGTTGGTGCCACTAGGATATATGTATATGACATGTGCACACAATCTTGATGATCCCCTATTGTAGGTGGTTCCGACAATTTTAGCTGTGACTCCTTGCTAAAAATCACATATAGAGACGCCACTGGACGCAACTTTTGCAGTTGAAAATCTTTTTTGAAATTCTGTTAACAAGTCTCTCTAAAGGATGAAAAAAACAAATGATAGCATTACAAAGCACAGACAATTTTAACAAAGGTTCACCAAGTATTTTACAGTCACAGCACCACACACCACACTCAAATAAGTTATGTGAAGGGGTGGGGCGATTGAGGAAGTGTCATCAACACCTCAATCGCAGCAACCAGTCAAGCAAGGCTTGACATGGAAGGGGAAGAGTGCAAAACTCAAGCGGAATCACCCTAAGCATCAAGGGACTGCATTACGTCACCTTTAATACTTAACCTTCAGTAAGCAGCGGACTAGGTAATTTCCTGCCATAGTGACAGGAGACATCCTCCCATAAGTTGACTTTAAAATTGATCAAACAGATACTGTATGAAAATGGAAAAACGGCACCTACAACACATCTAAAACAACAAACATACAAAAATAATTTTGGAAGAAGGAGAATTTTGTGACAAAAATAGACTTAAAAGGTGACTACTTTCATATTTCCATGAGACAGAAAGGCAAAACGTATCCCACATTTGTAATTGGGAAATGTGGCTGTTATGCATCTCTGCTGATAGGCCATTCCTGTTGACTGAATGATCAAGGGAAACCTGCTTAAAGAATACCACTTCAGTCAAACCAATTTTCATGCTATTTGGGGATCACTAATAGAATCAACCATTCCAGCCGACAGAAACTCTGCTTGCGAACAGTACTGGCTACAATGACAACAATAGTCGTACCAACAATAGAAAAGAGTACTCACATTTCAGACACATGTTCACCGTTGCCAGACATCGCAGTCTCTGACAGTAAGAACTGTGATAAAGATGTCTGAAATTATTGGGTCTTGCATTTATTTAACACCAAAGGCCTTCATGTGAAACCTGACCAGGGATGGTTAACAAATCAATAGCCACAGACACTGAGGGACCGGAAGGATCTAGTGAGTGTCATAAGCAGCCTACAGTCAGAATTAAATTGGTAGGCACAAGGCAATATAACAAAAGGCACAACATTCCGAGAGCTTATCCCCACTGACTGACTAAAACAACTAATGCATAACACACGGGTGCATATCTGAACAACTTACAAGTCAGAGGTCACTGGGCATCAGAGGAATCAATCAAACACTTAAATGTGTTGGAGTGAAGACGGATTCTCACACTAAAATCCATTTGAAACCAAATAAGAAGTGCAGACATCAACACTGTTATGTTTTACACAAACGAGCAAGGGCGATCAGAGCCATACACTGCCACAACCACCTCAGGACATTGGGAAATAAGACGTTCAAGATCATATTTCACTGGTGGCGCATCACTTACCAAGAGATAAAATGTAGAAGCATATAAATTAAGGAGATAGACCTTGATATCTCACGAGAGGGTGTTATTGAAAGCACTTTCAAAGTACTTGGATCCCTATTAATGCGTCTGTTTACAACCAAAGAAAACCAATGTACCAAAACACTGCTTCCAGGTATCAACATCAACAATCTCAGGGTAATAAACTGTCACTCAATTATTGTGGGATATTGGTTTATGCATGCTTGTCCACCAATATCGAAGGCACCTCTTCTAATCAACAGATGCAGGCAGGGTAGAGAGCCATGCTATTTTCACCTCATGACAAAGTGGCACCAACAACAGAGATGAATACTTGCATTTCCATAATTAATAACAATGAGAAATGGCAAAATGTATCACCCATTACCAAAACCCTAGAACTTGGCAGTGTGGCTATAAGGATGCATAATATGACAAGCAAAGAAGTGTCATTTAACAAAATGGTTCTGTTTTATTAACTGCTGGAAAACAAGGATCTGAAGAACAAAAGATACAGGAAACAAGCACCATTCAATAATTAATGTGCTGACAGTAAAGCTATCTGCCTTATCCAAGAGCCTGTATAGATGGAAGAAAGACCGGCCTTCTGACCTATGGCTTGCTTGTGGCCTAGTTTCTAGGTCAGAAGAGCATATTTTATTCTTCTGCTCTTGCTAGAAGTGGATACGGCCAGTGTGTTTGATCCTGGGGGTGATCCGTTATCTAGTTGCCCAGAGAATTTCGAAAAGCACACCTCAACCATAATTGTGTTTGCTGTCAGACGCTTTCTGACAAAAGTATGGACAAAGCGTTTGAAGTTCCTACCTCAGTTAACTCCGCGATCAGTGGGTCGGATGTAAACAAATCTACTTCAGTAGCACTTACGGCCAGATGAACAAGTTACTTACCTTCGGTAACGCTTTTTCTGGGAGATACAGTATCTGACTGTGGATTCCTCACCTGGTGAATATCCCCCTGCGTCAGCAATGTTCAAAAAATTATTTTGTAGCACGCCGGTGTGGACGACGTCATAGGAGCACGGCATCGCGCGCGACTCCGACTGACGTCACCGACCCCTTATTAGGCGTACGTCGGCGTGATGACATCAGTTCTGCACTTTTTTCCATGCCTCGAGGCACCCGGACGGACCAATGACAGTAGATATACACATATACAATGTACATAGTGCATACAATTCAAAAATACACACACACAGTGCGTAGCCAAGGTATGAAAAACTCAATATATATATATATATATATATATATATATATATATATATATATATATATATATATGTATATGTATATATATATATATATATATATATATATATATATACATAAAATACATAAATACAGGTATAGAAGAGTGGACAAACGGGGAGGCCGGTGGGCATGTGAGGAATCCACAGGCAGATACTGTATCTACCAGAAAAAGTGTTACCGAAGGTAAGTAACTTGTTCTTCTGATAGATACATCTGCCAGTGGATTCCTCACCTTGTGAATAGAGTCCCACAGAAGTCCCCACTCCCGGAGGAGGGTGTCCACTCTCCTATACCAGAAAATCTTGCAGGACAGAGCGCGCAAAATGGCCTTCCCTCCTCACCTCGCTATCCAAGCAGTAATGCTTTGCAAAAGTGTGGAGGGAGGCCCATGTCGCTGCTCTACAAATGTCCTCCACATGAACACCCCTAGACAAAGCAGATGTTGATGACTTTGCTTTAGAAGAATGAGCCCTTATACCCTCTGGGGGTTCCTTACCAGCCAGGGCGTAGAAGATCTTGATGCAAAGTATGATCCATCTTGAGAGTGTGTGCTTGTGCACAGCCCGTTCTTTCTTGCAGCCAGCAAATCCCACAAAGAGCTGGTCATCCACTCGATAGTCTTTCGTTCTATCAAGGTAAAAGCTCACCGCCCTCTTAGGGTCCAGACGGTGAAGACGCTCCTCCTTGGAAGGGGGAGGGGGAGGATAGAAGGTAGGAAGGGTAATGGACTGTCCTAAATGGAATGGAGCCACCTTAGGCAGAAAAGCAGCCCTGATCCTAAGAACCATTCGTTCAGCATGAATGGTCAAGAATGGAGGCTTTGAACTAAGAGCTTGAAGCTCACTTACCCTCCTTGACGAGGTAATCGCAATTAGGAAAACTGTCTTAAAAGACAACAACCTCAAGGGACAATTATGCAGAGGTTCGAAAGGAGAACACATTAGATAAGTAAGTACCAGATTCTATTCCCATTGAGGCACAATAAAGGGAGTAGGCGGAAACTTATTTGTAAGCCCCTTCAGAAATCTCAAAACAATAGGAGATTTAAACAAGGACGGCTGATCCGGCAGCCAGAGAAAAGCCGACAACGCCGAAAGATAGCCCTTAACTGTTGCCACAGCAAAACCTTGCTGCGCTAAAGAAAGCGCAAAAAGAAGCATATCTGACAAACGAGCCCTCAAAGGATCGATGGACTTCTCTCCGCACCAGACAACAAATTTGGACCATCTATAAGAATAAATGGATTTAGTGGAGTCACCCCTAGCCGATAAAATGAAATCCACCACATTGTGCGGGAGAGAAAAGGAATTCAGGTTGCCCCGTTCAATCTCTAGGCATGAAGGTGTAAGGTCTGGAGGTGGGGGTGTAGAACCTGCCCCTCCATATGAGAGAGGAGATCTGCCCTGAAAGGGAGACGGAGCGGCTGGCACGAGGAGAGGTGGAGAAGATCTGTGTACCACACCCTTCTTGGCCAATCTGGGGCGATCAATATAACTTGTGCCTGGTCTTGGCGAATCTTCCTCAGAACCCGAGGAATCAAGGGTATGGGAGGAAACGCGTAAAGGAGTTGTGAGCCCCAACTCAACTGAAACGCGTCCCCCAAAGCTCCCTGCATCGGATACTGGAGACTGCAGAATGACGGGCAGTGAGCATTCTCGCAAGTGGCGAACAGGTCCACCTGAAGAGTTCTCCACGTCCGAAAGACATGACGAACTACCTCTGGATGGAGCCTCCACTCGTGGTCGGCTGAGAACTGCCGACTGAGACTGTCTGCATGTACGTTCAGAACTCCGGCCAGATGATTTGCCATCAGACAAATCTGATGGTCCTGAACCCAGGACCAGAGACGCAGAGCCTCTCTGCAGAGACACTGTGACCCTACTCCTCCCTGTTTGTTGATATACCACATCGCGGTGGTGTTGTCCTTCAGTATTTGAACCGACCGACCGCGAAGGGAAGGGAGGAAGGCCTTGAGAGCCAAACGTATCGCCTGCAATTCCAGAAGGTTGATGTGAAACAACCTTTCCTCGGGAGACCAAAGACCCTTGACCTCCAGATCCCCAGATGAGGACCCCACCCTAGAGTGGATGCATCCGTTATCACTGTGGCGACAGCTGGAGGCAGATGAAAGGGCTTCCCTTGAGACAGGTTGCCTTCCACTCCCCACCAAGTCAGATCTGCTGCAGTTTCTCTGGAGATCCTCACAGACTCCCTGAGATCTCTGTTGTGTTGATACCACTGCCTGCGGAGGCACCACTGGAGTGCCCTCATGTGCCAGCGTGCATTGTTGACCAACAGAATGCAGGAAGCCATCAGACCGAGCAGGTGAAGGACCTTCAGGACCATTGTAAAAAATAAAGGAATCAACTCCTGTATGTCGCGAATCCTTTGAGGAGGAGGGAATGCACGACACACAGTTGTATCCAGTACCGCACCTATGAACAGGTTGTGCTGGGATGGCACCAGGTGAGATTTGGGTACATTTATCGAAAAACCCAACCTGTGTAACAACTGAGTTGTCTCTTGCAGATGATGGAGCACTATCTCTGGAGACTCTGCTTTGATCAGCCAGTCGTCCAGATAAGGGAATACCGGAATCTCTGACCTTATGAGATGTGCAGCCACCACAGCCATCACCTTGGTGAAGATTTGAGGCGCAGTAGTAAGACCAAACGGAAGGACCGCAAACTGGTAGTGTTGCGAGCCCACCGTAAAACGGAGGTACTTCCTGTGCGACTTCAGGATTGGGATGTGAAAATACTCATCCTGCAAGTCGATTGACACCATCTAGACCTCTTCCAGCAGCGCCTGAAGAACCTGTGCAAGGGTGAGCATCTTGAACTTCTCCTGCTTCAGGTAAAAGTTCAAGATCCTGAGATCCAGGATTGGACGAAGCCTGCCATCCTTCTTGGGGATCAGGAAATACCAGGAGTAGCACCCCTGACCCCTTTCCTGCTCTGGAACCACCTCTATCGCACCCTTTCTGAACAGTACCTGTACTTCTTCCTGAAGGAACAACCCCCTGGTCTTCCAAGCAAAAACCCTGCTGAAAACTCGGAAGTCTTTAACCAAGCAGCTCTTCTAGTGGCAATCAAATCTCCAGGAACCTGGGGAAAAGCAACAGCCGATTTCTTTGAGCAAGCAGCTTGGACCATCAAACTCTCTGGCAGAGGATAAATAGACAAGAATTCAGGATCTCTAGGTGCCACCCTATAGCGTCTTGCAACTGATTTTGACACCGCAGGAGCAGTAAGAGGCCTCTTCCAGACTTCCAATATAGGTTCAGTTAGAGCCTCAGTAAATGGTAGAGTTAGCTCAAACACAGAGGACGGAGAATGGAGAACCTCCATTAGGATGTTAGACTTGAACTCCACAGATGATAAAGTCAAATTTAAGAGTTCTGCAGCTTTCTTAATTACCACATGGTAAGGAGCCACATCCTTTGAAGGTGTATCAGATACAGCGGGTAACTCCCATTCGGGAGAAAGTTCCAAACCACTTGCATCCTGCAACTCTTCAAAGTAATCCTCCTGATCCTGAAGTTCGCTTTCTTCCACCTCAGGTTCCTCAGAATTTCTCTCCTCCACAAGGCGCTGCGCTCTACACCTCGACCACTCCATCCGAAACGACGTCGTCGGATCCGGTAATGACTCCGACGGAGTCGGGGCCGGCCTCGAACGAGGAGCTGGAGCCACCTTAGCACGAGAAGCTGGAACCGGCGTCGAACCTCGATCTTGATCCCGAGGTCGCTCCGGCGCCGGCGACGCCGTGTACGGAGTCAATGACCTCGGTAGAGCCGAGCTATGCCACGGTGGAATCGGCGCCGGCATAAACGGCAAGAAAGACGCCGGAGCATAAGCTTGAGGCACGCCCAGATTAAAAGACAATGGACCCATGGGACCAGCCGGTGCACCAGAGGGGTACATTGCCCTCGCATATCATACATGACGTTTAGAAAACCCGAAGGGTCCTGGCCTGGACCAGGAAACTGAGGGTACAAACCCACTGGTTGCTCCTGAGGAGGCTGTACCGGATTCGACTCCTCTTGTTCCTCGGGTTGGTGAACCGGAGTTGCCGAAACTTAAGGAGCATCAACTTTCTCTTCATCGTACATCGAAGACTGGTACGGCTCTGGAGACAAATTCGATTCTGGATTCGGTGTCGGTTCCTGAGACTGTAAAGGCGAGGTCTCACCTTCAGGCTTATGAGCTGGAGAGGGAGATATCATGCCCTCATGATGTCTTAGAGATGATGACTTCTTTTTCGAGTCCGACTCCCTGACGGAATGGTGTCTCGAACTGTGCTTCTTCCTCTTATGTTTCTTCTTCGAGGAACCCGAAGCATGCCCCGAAGCCGACTTCGAAGCAGACTCCAACCGAGACCTCGACCGCGACCTCTTCTTCGACTTCGATCGTCTTGATCTTGACCTCAAAATCCTCTTGGCATCCTTACCCTTAATTTTGGCAAGAAGTTTCGCCTCCCGTTCTCGAAGAGCCTTTGGGTTCATCTTCGAACAGGAACGACAACCCTTGACGTCGTGATCCGAGCCCAGACACCACAAACAGTCACCATGTGGATCAGTAATGGACATCATCCTGGCACACGAATCGCATGGCTTAAATCCAGTCTTCTATGATGACATCTTCGACGGAAGACAGCACTCCAACAGATACAGAACAAACGTTCACAATAGTAACAAAGTTACTATGCACACAATAGAAGATCCCAAGAAACCGTTAGTGTTGATGACGCGGAAAAAAGGAAACTAATGTCATCACGCCGACGTAGGCCTAATAAGGGGTCGGTGACGTCAGTCGGAGTCGCGCGCAATGCCGTTCTCCTATAACGTCGTCCACGCCGGCGTGCTACAAAAGAATTTTCCAAACGTTGCTGACGCAGGGGGATATTCACAAGGTGAGGAATCCACTGGCAGATGTATCTATCAGAATGCTGGAGTAAACGAGACATTTTGCACCTTGTATATTTCGTACCCTCTGATACTGCACTGATAAGACTGTTAAACCTAATGCATGCATATGACTTTAGTAAGTTTTGTAATGGCTCCCTTTCTTAAGCCTATTGATCAGTGTTTTAACATGTACCGTTTTATAACTTAATGAGGACTATTGCATTGTTAGATTGTTAAATCTAATGCTTTCATATGACTTTGCAATTTAATAAGCTTTGGAATAACTTCTCTACTGTAGATCAGTTGTTTTATTATGTATTGCCTTATATCATTGTATGGAGCTTTAAAACTTTTTTTAATTCCAATGGTCGACCGTATGCTTGTGAAATATAATGCCTGACCGGAGAAATCCTTCTGCACAATTAGTATTAACAACCGTTTTTAAATTTTTTACTTTATATTTAATACGTGATTGTTTTATAAAGTGATTCATATGTATTTATCTTTGTATGCTTTGAAAGTTATGATAACCGAATAAAGTACTTTTTGATTGATTGATTGACAGGTGCTACCTCAACATCTATGTTAAAAAAAATTGTACTGGGAAGTCTTACGAAACAGCCATTTGAGCATATGCAAAAAACAAGTCTGAAGCATTTTACTTTAAAATAGTATAGTAATTGTTATTACTTCCCTATGTAGAGCTGTTGAAATTTAGGGGCGAGCAGTAGAAGAACCTTACTTATAAATTGACAAGGATATGAACAAACCCAAAATTAATTCCCAAGGTAGAATATAATTTTCATGTCAATCAGTCAACAGAGTTGCCATCTTTATTCCAACAACCAAGAACACCTACCTGAAGGGTTTAACATACTCTGGATGTTAGGAAAGCTACCACATTCTGCAGGCAGGAGACAAAATCACTAAGGAAAACACAACCATGTTTTGTCACACACCCAACCAGGGTGAGAAGAAAGCCACCAACCAGCTACTTAGAGAACTATAGCAAGATGGACTGTGAAAACAATTCAGATGAGCAATTGTATGGGGGAAAGTATTTAGATAAACCCAAGGATGCATGTTCCAAGAAAGAGAGGGGCATGGTTAGCAAACATTGGCAATGTTTCAATCAATAAAATGTGCCCAGCAGCCGAGACAGTCATGTGCGCTGATGTGTAGAAGAACAGTTTCAAAAGGAGGCTCAAGTAGCTCTGACAGTCTTAAGCCATCTGTTTGGCACCACTCACTCTTTACTCCCTCCTCATAAGGGAGAGATATGCTACATAATCCACCCATAGTATCTGAATCTCGAATATGTTCACGCTGTAAAATACATTAGGTACTACTTGTATCAGTAGTTTGAAAGCTTCAAACTTGTGTACATTTACATGTGACCCTCACTCCTAAACAGTCACGAGGAAGGGTATTGTGTAAAAGTAGGGAAAAAGTCAACAAAAATATTACAAGTGAAAAAAGAACCTGAAGAAAGTATTTACAGAGGCATTGTGGGCTTACTTCTAACATCCTCATGAGTCTGGCTCCACCTATGGTCGTCATCCAAATCAAAGAAACGTTATTTATTCCCACAAACGTTTCTTTACCTAATGACCACATGGCAGAATGCACAGTTTGTTAGTCTATAAGAGTTTCAAGCTGTAAATTATTATTACTGTCACATAACTAGTTGTGTACTCTCCCTCCTACAATGCTAGCATCAGCAACTGTATTTTTTCTCTAGAATTGCACAAGAGCAACAAAGTTGTTTCCGATTCCAGAACTCTTAATCTCTCTGTGTAGTAGATTAGTGTTCTTCTAGTGATAAAACGTTGGAATGACATAAAAACAGGAGACAATCTTGGGGAAATAGTGTGTGGGGTTCTCAGAATTACCCTATTTTTGTGAATATGTATATAGGGCTGTTGATTTTTGAGAGACTGTAGTTCAATGAGTCCCCGAGATGTCACTATTAGGAAAGCAACTCTGAAAGGCTAATCTTTAAGTGTGCATTCACTCTGCTGTGGACATTTACATCATATGATGGGGATGGTAACTCTTGACAGGATGGATGTATTAAGTTATGATTTTTATACTTCATGTAAGCAGCTAATGCAGCCAACATATCATAACACAGGCCTTTGCTAATCCCACATCTACTAAGTGCTGTAGATATTGTGTTATTGTTCTCGTTATTATGTAGTGATGAATGTTTTTACCTCAGGCACCGAAAAAGCAAAGCAGTTCCACTTCTCAGTGTAGCGTGATCTAGATGTCATTGGCTTCACTAAGCATCTCCATAAACCACTGAGGATATACAGAAGTATCCAAATTCCAGGATCTCAACACCAGATGGATATGTCCAATGATCTGTGCTCCCGATGTAGGAGGCTAGCACAAAACATTAGTAACCCCCAAGGCAATTGAAAGGGCTGCAGGACAAACGTTGGCACTACGGATATCTTTTAATCACCAGGTAGCTACTGTCGGTAACAATGGGAGGACCTAAAGCTTGCAGCAATAAAAATGATGAGGGGTGGACCTAACCCCATGATGAACCTTGCCATTTGTTTTGAAGGAAAAATATTAAAAATGTTATTCTGCAACTGATCGTGTCTTTCTAGATATCTGACATTTTTGTAAGTACAAAGTTAAGAAAATCAGAGTGAATAAAAGATCAATAAAAGTATAACTAGCAAATTGGTTATTTTGCTCACTGAAAAAGTTCTGCATTGCAGTGCTTTCTTATTTCCGCACCTCATCCATAGGTTGGGTAAACCTCTGCTACTGCTGTGTGCCCCACTCTTAATCCATGTCTACTTCTTTTTTCAAAACTCCAAACCCAAACTAATTTTCCCAGATCGTGCAATATAATCATTCTCTTCTGCCAGGTCGAAACCTCTTTTTTCTCCATAACTGTGTCCCTGTTCTTTCCTGAACAGTGCCTCTATCTTACTCTCACCCCTCCTTAGCCCCACCTACCAAACTCCATGTTTGCACCTGTGAATCTACTGGCAGTAAAGTGGGAAATAACGCAGCTGAAGCCCCAATATTTGTAAATGATGCATTGATTTGAGTTTGCTCGATTTGCAATGCTGAAATAACTATATATTGTCTCGGGGTATTTTATGTGGTTGGAATTATAAAATAATTGAAAAGTATACAACAGGTCTGTTTCACAACCCTGCCCTGGCAGTTATGAATGGGAATCTTGTGTACATGAACGCTACTACTCAGCCCCCACCTGTTGGGAGGAGGGCAGATTATATTTCTGAACACTGTGTCTCAAGAGGGACGAGGAGTGTCACTGTATTTCCAGATGACCCAGCACTGTACCTAACAAATCAGAGTTTCAGAAGCTAACCCTATCTGACCGTAAAGACAGGACAGTTGGCCGTTTTCTTTTTTTTATTCCTCCTGTGGCTCACAAGGTGTTGCCAAAGCGGACACCTATTATGGGTGGTAGGTGAGAACCACAATGGGTAGTGAGTAAAATGTTATTTAGGTGGCAGGTGCCCTGCCACCTGGCTGGTAGGCAGAGGAAAGACCCTCCTATAAGTCACGTGTGAGACCCCATAGTTGGCTACAATTTGTCTGTGGTGGGTAAGCCCTATGTGGTGGTTCACAAGATCCCCTGCGAAAGGAGGGTGAAGTCTCACTTTTGGCAAGAACCTACTGTAAGTGGTGGGTGAGAGCTCCATCAGGAGAATTCCTTCAGAATTAAATGGAAGACCTCAGTAAGCGAGAGGTTAAGAACCAGTTTCCGCTAGGCCAGACCTTATGTTGGGACAGAAGTCCTCTATATCAGTGGTGCTGGAAAACTTTTATGAGTGGGGGTGCAGCCATCAATGTTATACAAGTAAAACCATAGGGGTTGTGCAAAATCCAAGTGATACAAAAAGAACAAGTGCAACAAATGAAGCTCGCCCAATCAGTGGGATAAGAGTAGGGAAGTAGGATGTGTCAAGAGGTGCTTCTCGAACGCATTGTCCCAAATGTAAGACTAAATCAGAGTGTGCTGGTGTCCTGCCACTTACAAAGATCAATTTCCTTGAAATGGCCGTTTGAATTGCCGACTAAATTTGCATCACAAATGTACAGCTTTACTGATAAACCTACATGGCGCTCAAACAATGTGTGAAAAAACTGATTTCTGCATATATTTGACGTTTTCATATCATACAAGTACAATGTTTTGTTTTGATCCTATTAAAATATTTCTTTACATCACACTTCAGAATTATTAAACAAACAATGTATATCACTTATATTTTCCTTTCCCCTGCTAGTTTGGAAAACAAAAGTTAATTTGCTAGTATTTACATTTTGCAGTGTGTTAGACAATGTTTGCTATCTGGCAGCTGTTTCTTTCACACTTCCCGTACCCCAGCAATACTGTCATCATTTGGTTCACCTTACAAAATATCCTTATTGTGTAATCAGTGAAACAAAAAAGTAAACACTAGTCGCAATTTTAAATAAACTGTAGTTTGTGAGAACACATTGGCCGACAGTCGACCGCTGTCTTTAAACAGCAAATATAATCAATTAAAAATAAAATGTAGAGCTTTTTTGAACTCGGGCAACGTTATGTTGGCGGTGCTGGAGCACTTCGCGCTTCTATCAGCGCCCCTGCTCTATGTCGTTTTATAAAGTGGTACCGTCTTACCTTCTCCATTTTTTCTGGTCGCCTTCATGCTTTTTCTCTGGTGGACTCAACCTGTGAGGGTATACACCTGTTACAACGCATTTGTTACAACGCACTACCATTACAACGCGACTTTTACAACGCATACCATTACAACGCATTGCGCTGGGGGGCGCTCAAGGATAGGGAATAAGTATAATTTACTATCCAACACCTTCCCTAGGGTCCACGGGGACTGGAGTTAGAATAGTAAATTATACATACCACTATCCAGCACCTCAAAGCGCTATGCGTTGTAATGGTATGCGTTGTAATGGTCGCGTTGTAATAGTAGGTAGTTGTAACGGTATGCGTTGTAACATGGTACATCCCCTGTGAGCAAGCTAGACATGCTCTTCAGTTTAACAAGAGGCACTGGTAAGTAACACCCAAATCTGCTGAACAGAGACACATCCATTTATGACATCTTCACACACAGAACCTGAACTGGCCATTTTGATTGAACAGTCTGCCTCCTCAAAAACGATCTCACTGCTATTCCAAAGCCATCGATGGATGCCTACCCCTCCTGCCTGCAACACACAAGAACCACTGTTCTTCCACGATTTAAATGAAACATTGTTCAACCTTTTTGATGACAAGAACCCTCACTTTCGCCTTGTTGAACCCTGTCCTCTTATTATCCTCAACAATCTAAGCCTAAACTGTAATATTCACCAGCAAAAACTCCTCCTTGCTCAATTTTGAGACGGAATGGCTAAATTAATATCTGCCACGAGTATTATTTTAAAGTTCCTTGCAGGTTTTCCTCCTTGGACTTGAAAATCCACAAGCATACTGGATGTACTCCCCGTTTCAACAAGAGGCATCTGATAACGAAACCTGGCTATACTAAGAGGATACATCCAACTTAAACCTCCAACCATGGTGAGGCTAGCCACGCGCCCACCACTCCCTTCTTGTGAGGTGTTTGGTGGAAGTTAGAGTGAAATATAATCCAGGTGGTACAGGCCTCTCTACCTGAACCTCTGGAGGGAAAGCTGCAGGCTCATCCTCCCTATAAAGGCCCATAACTGGGATCCTTGTCCTCCTATATGTGTGAGAAGTACACGTGTGGTGGGTGATCTTGGGTTTGACTGGTAAACAGCATGAAACATGATGCGTTACCATATGGGAAAATGTGCACTTGGCTGCACAAGATGGTGGTTTCTATACAGGCTGTCATTCGTCAATTATTATTATTAATAATTAACATTTATTAGGCGCATAGTTACCCTTAGGCATCCCAGCACTAGCAGCAGAACAGGGGGGAATGTTTGAGGGCTCACAAAATGGTGTTCTAGAACAGCCAGGTTTTAAGACGCTTCCGAAACGGGAGATGGTGAGTCTGAGTGCATGTGCAGGGGAAGGGTATTCCAATGTCTGGCTATTTTGTAGGAAAAGGAAGTGCCCCCACTTCTCATCCTTCGGATTTTAGAGATGGCAACTAAATTCAGGTTAGCAAAGCGGTGGAGTTTCCTGGGATGGTAAAAAGTGATAAGGGAGCTATTGATAGAAGGGCCATTCCCCAAAGAGTAAGGTGGGCTACACACAGGGATTTAAATGTTATTCTCTCCGGAATGGGCAGCCAGTGTGAGGTCTTCAGACCTGTCTTAGCCGACTGAGTTCTAGAAATGCCAAGCAGCAACCGAGCGGCACAGTTCGGAACAACTTGAAGTTTCCTTGTTGTGGATTTAGGTGCTCCTAGATACATGGAGTTACCGTACTCCAGGCAGGAGAGAACCAGGGCCTGGACCATAATTTTCCTGGCCCCCCACAGGAAAGAGGGGTAGAACTTTCCGCAGCATTCTAAGAATACCATAGCAGGCACCTGCCACTTCCACTGCTTGTGGGTCAAATTTGAGTGATTTGTCTAGCCAAAAGCCTAGGCTTTTAATCTTGGGTTTAGTGGTCAGGGTAGGTCCAAGGCAGGTTGGCCATGCATGTTTGAGGTCAATGTAAGGCGAGTTGCCCAGGAGCATTATTTCAGTTTTTTCTCCTTTGAGCATGAGACATGAGTGTTGCATCCAAGTTGCCACCTTCTCCAGACAGGATTCCAAATCAGTGGGAGAATTCTGAGGATGGTTAAGGGATACCAACAACTGAGTGAGTATCACCCACATATGTGACAATTTCAATTCCATATCATATGGCAAGATAATATCAGCAAGTGGTCTCATACACACATTAAATAGAATAGACAAGCCTTGAGGTACTCCACAATTGAGAGATAGACACCTTGAAGTTGTTTCTCCAACAAAGACCTGGAATGTTCTGCCATTTAGGTAGGATCGAAGCCAGGTAAGGGCTCCACCTGACACACTGGCACTTCTAAGTCTATTAAGAAGAATGTCAAAGTTAACCCTATCAAATGCAGAGCTAAGGTCAAGGAGGATGATGGCTACTGCTCCTCCTTGGTCAATTATTTTTTCCGATTCTTCAACTACGGAAAGGAGTGCGGTTTCTGTTCCATGTTGAGGACGAAAACCGGTTTGAGAATAATGCAGAATACTATGGGTTTCTAAGAATTCGAGATGTGACAGCCTGCTAGTCCCTTTGTTTAGGGCTTCCCTGTCTTATACTGGACTTACCGTGGACTGAGGGTAGGACGGTCCACTCCAGGTTCTAAAAGCTCAGTTAAACTCCTCACATCCAGCCCCCCAAGACCTCTGTCGCTGATTGTTATCTAAAAATTCCAGGTCTGTGGCTTTACCAGTTAAGACATTAAACAAAATGACCTTTACTGCTTTTCACTGGCTTGATCTGAGACTTGTCGGTAAAAATGGCATTTCGAGCTAAGAATAAAGCGTAAAATCCAGCTGAGCTAAGAATTAAGGGTAAAATGCAGCTCATCAGAATTTGATGAAGCTACACTTTGGTTGACCAAAGGTCACAGCCTATGCCCACTAAGTGGGATGAGTCAGGCCCACTAAAGTCAGTATATTGTACTTCATCTAGGCTTTGAAGCTACCTCACATAACGCATTCACAAAGAATTGTTGAGAAATAGGACTGCCAGGGACAGACCTTTTGCTGGTACTTATCTTCAAGTTTCAGAGGTAGCCCTGGACTTTGGAAGAATGTCTGTTGCTGTAACGGATCAGAACGGTGAGAGATGACCCACCCAGTGTGAAGAGACTACCAGATCCCTAGTAACCTCTCTACACTCAACATTAACACCATTGAGTCACCAAATCCTCCTTTATTGACGACTGTAAAACATTGTTTTATTTTTTGTGGGGTTTGGAGGGGAAGTTCTGCCAAACTGATTTTTTGTATACATTTTTTTATTGCTGTTTATATATTACTAAGAAAAGGAGTTTTAGAGCATAAAAACCAAAATTACTCAACAGGTCTTTGCTAACATGAACAAGAACACCAGCATCACAAAGTCTCAGACTCCACCTCCAGAAACCGCAAGAGTCCCATTGAGTATCCCATCCATTGAGTAAGTAAATATCTCAGTATCCAAACACCAGGGTGGACGGTCACAAGGCTCCAGAAGGATACCCTGTCCTGGCACCAGTCTTTCCAAGTGTTATGATGCTTTCGCAGGCACGCTCTAGCCGCTTAGGGGGGGAATTAAAAAGACTCATACAGTGCTCCAATCCCCTCATCCAGCCCTCCAACAAAGAGTCCTTTTAAAGTTTGGCAGTGTCTCTCTTAGCAACAAGGAGACCCATCCACAACAGAGCCATTATAGTCCTGTTGCTATCAAAATCAACATTAATATGTAGGAGGGTGATTTAAGGGTCCGATGGAAGAGGCCAGCCCAACACCCAAACCAAAGATAAGAGAACCCCCTACCAAAAGGAGGCATTCTTATCACACTTCCAGACTGTATTTATAAGGTCTCCTCTCAGTGTCAGCCACTGCACACAAAGTGACGAGTCAACCCCTCCAATCTTCCACAATCTGTTTGTTCTGTGTGAAATAAGTGTGATGCAAGTATTTTAGTTGTATAAAGCTGAACTATGATACTATTGCCGACTCCTGTGGAGATGCATGTGCTTCCTCCAGTCATCATCAGAGAGAGGTACTAAGTCTTGTTCTCATGTAAGCGAACGTGTTTGGTGTGTTAACCACTAGCGAATGGTAAATCTGTGATATTTTGTGATATGTCCGTTACTCTCTCAAGACCTTGTCCTTCACCAGACTGAAGTCTGGGAGCTCCACCAGGACAGTAATGTATGGTGTGACTGCATGACAGAGTTGTAGTCACAAAAGCAAAGATTACAGTGAAGGACATATGCCTGCCATAGGTCAGCAAATTATTTCATCACTACACCGGGCATGTCACCTAGTTTAGAGATGTCACTAACATCCCACTGTTTGAAACCCTGCAGTTCAGTCACCTGAAGAAGCGACTGCTCGCTTATAACGGGGTTACCTTTGTTAACCTATGTGTCCAACGCAAAGCACTAGCGTTATCCTCCCAGACCCGGAATACCATTTGAGTGGCCGGAGGGAGAGGAAGATGAGTCAACTCACCATATAGTACATGAGTAATCTGTGTTCTCTGCATTGCCCATCTCTCAGACACAACGGCAGGGCCTCCCTGTGTACCGTACCACCTCTCATTGAGGATGACAGACAGTGCCGCCTTATGATACGAACGGGTATCAGTTGCCAACCCTCCCCCATCCAAGATGGAATTAAAACATCTTAACAGGGCAATTCTGCATGAGCTATTATTCCACAGGAAGCCCCTTAAGATTGAGTTAATGCTAGTAAAAAAGTTGGGGGGACTACTGTAAGAAATTGGATGCTATTTCGGATGGGAGATTACCCACCACAAGGAATAATCAAAAACCTTGTCAGGGTGAACCCTTAAAGTTGCTAAATTAACCTAAGCTCCACTCCCTCGTAGCTATGGGACACAGCAGACAGGCCTAACTTATGGCAATGTGTAAGGTATGTGTGCTGTCCCAAAACAGTAATAAATTCGAAATGCAAAACAATAAAAAGTCCACACCGAATTACAGACAGAATACAATTGAATAAACAAAATGACCTGAGATATGAATTTTAAAAGTATATAAATTGGAACAGCACCACAAAGCACAAAGTGACAATGATAGTTAGTATGGAGCACAGGTTGGATACACTAACCGGATTCATCCTGTTCAAAGATTTTCCCTTCTGACTTGGTGCTTTCAGTCCCAATGCACCACAGGAGTATCATTAAAAAAGAAAACAGGCCCTCACGAGAGGCACTTACAGACTCATTTTTTTAAATTCATTTTTCCATTTCTCACATATATGGCATTCTCCTTTTCTTGTGTATAGTACATGCAGATGTGCAACATTACAACTCTGTTAGGATATAACATGTCATATTCATGCTCCGTGCTAGGTCGCCCACCTCTTCATCTCCTTCTCCGCCAGTATTATTGTCCACCAAATGCAGTAGTCATACCCATTCTAACCTTTGTTACCGTCCAGGAGGACCAGTTCATACTACCCCAGGATTATGCTTATCTATCTTCACCGCTCGCCCTTGCCAGACCACTAAGAACAACCCCCCATCAACTCCACCGTTTTCCTGGCCGCTCTCACTCCCCCTTCCACCCCCCTCCCCTCAGACATACCGCTCTCCCTTACATCTCACTTGTTGAACAGTATGCATTCTTACCGCTTTGTTGGAATCCATATGGCAGCAATCAGTGTCCCATCTAGATGGATGCTCCCACATCATCCTCCCCGCCCACCTTCTGTCCCACCCATTCGCCAGAGGTTGTGTTCCCATTTAGTGGTGTGAGTCCAGCACGTCGCAGGGGATCAGTCATCGTCATCAGTCGGATTCTTAAGAAGGTCCACCTTCGCCACCCAGGCTCTTGCCGTTTCCAGTAATCTATCGTTGTCAGTTCTCCGGGCCATCTGTAGCCGGAAAGTTCCCTCGCAGTCCGCCCACTTTATAAATTCCTGCAGCCATCTCGCGGTATTGGGGGCAGTTACCGCTTTCCAATGACTAGTGATCTCCCTTTTAGCTAGAACTCACACTAAATCTAGGAATTTACTGGTGATTTTGTTACGGGCAGTGTGGGGAAACCAGTGTAACAGGCAAACACCTGGAGTGAGTGGCAGCTCCCTGTCTGACACTTCCTTCAGCCTTCTCAGGATCTCACCCCAAAACCTGCGTACCAGTGGGCAATCCCAGAGCATGTGCACAAACGCTACATTTCCCGTTTTACACCGTGGGCAGGCTGTGTGGGATCCGAAAAACTCATTGATTTTGTAAGGAGTGAGGTACGCCCGATGGAACACGTAGAATAGTATTAGCTGGAATGTTGCATTCCGGGAGCATTTCCATACCCACTCCAGGCCTCTTGTATCTTATTGTATTGCTGTAGCTTGAACAGGAGGTCAACCTTATGAGCCTTGCAGTCCACTTCTTTGTCCTGGCTACAAGAGCAAACAGGTCCAATCAGGTCACAGACAGCAGGTCCAGTCCTCCTCTGATATTAAGCAGGTTCGAGAAGTGCTCTAAACTGGGTGCCTAGAGATACCACATTAATGCCTTGCACGAACAAGTGGGTGGGGTAACTCTTGGCCCTCTCCCTAACTAATGGGGTAAAGGTTCTCGGACCAACCCTACCCACCTTTTGGCATTTTCAAGATGGCAAAAGTCTTCAGCCACACTAAACTTGGACTCTGAGGGCTGGAGGGGGGAGTGCACTATGTAATCCTATTGTTCTCCCACATCTAACACTAAAATCCTGTTTGCGGCAGCCACTGTGCCCACAAGAAACCCAGAGACAGAAGTCTGGTAGGTAGCACAAGTGGCATTTAACTTCAAGCCCTGGGAGCATATTGAGCCATATATTAAGGTCTTATAAGTAAGTTAAATATACCAATTAGGAATCTGCCACTTTGACCATGTTTAAAAGGGGAGTACAGACAATTTACTACTGGTTAGCAGGGGTAGAGTGCACAGAGTTCTAAAATCAGCAATAATATAGTGTCCAACAAGAGGTGAAAAATCCCAAGTGACTACTCAGAAAAGGCACATTTCCTACAACTGTATATGGGAAGTTCTGAAAGTAGTACAACAAATGTGGCAGATCAGCAACTTGACAATTGCAGAACGCCCCACTAAAGTGAAGCGCCAACCAAATTTTCATATTCCATAGCAGTCTGCCAAACTGTGGTTGAATGTTTCTATCCCATGTCAACTTGGAGATCACTAGTCCAACCAAGCTCTTGTGGGAGATGGCCAATCAGGAACACAGATGATTTGGCTCTATTTACGGGGAGTCCCGAAAATCTTCCAAAATATTTAGGATCTAAATAAAGAAATGCCAAACTGACTTTTTGAAGGTTCGCAAGCCCACTGAGCAGCCCACTTTGCACCAGAGAGACAGAGGCTTATCATACCAATATTGCTGCATTGTACGTTTCTTTCTGACTTCTCTGTCCTGCTGACTAGCTTTCTTTGCAAAAACTGGAGTAAAAAACGCCTATGTGTCCTGAAGATGCCATTTAAAATTGTGAGTAAAGTGCATAAATACTATGTGCTCGAGTTATTTCTCGGTTGCTGAAGTAGTGCTTGGTTTCTATACCTCTGCAGAGTCAAGTGCCTAAAGGAAGTGGGTATCCAACTGGAGTGCTTTAGTTTTGTGGCTTTGGGACACCAGTCTGGTCTGGGTTTGCTTGTGTTCCTGTTCAGTTTGAGCTGAGCTTTTCTAAATAGTACAGGCCCAGGGCGAATTTACATATGGCTGGCCTCTACCTGATGTAGCACAGTGGGCGAAAAACGATGGGCTGGAATATAGCCCTGAACGATTGCCAGCAGCGGAGACTTCTGAAACCTGTGAATTTTACTTACTGCCTTTAAAAACATCTGACTGACCCTGGACCTCAAAAAAAGACCCCACAAAATCCTTACTTACCTCCCTTGTGACCAGCAAGTCCTTCCCCAAAGGGAGAAGGTGTAATACATTTATGGGTGACAGTCCAGATGCCCCCATGAGTGGTGGGGGAGTTCCCTGCCAGAGTGTTGGGTGACGATAGCCTATTCCCAGAATCCCCTTCAACTGGAAATGATTCGGGACGTGCGGCTCTGGAGTCTAGCTTTCATCCTCAGACATTTTCCGCTTTTATATTTTTTATGCACATTTCTCAACAACTAACCCATTGTGACACGACTTGCAGGACAGGTTTTTATTACAGTGCAGAGAGCGAGGGTTGGTTGGGGAGGAGGGAAACGGGGTCATAGCAAGGGCTAGAGCTGCGAGCAGCATGTGGGCAGCAGTGAGCTGTCAACACCCGGCCTGTAAACGTGAGCAGGGCCCCCACTCCGCCTCTTAGGGCGTGGCGACCACAGAAAGACCTCCTTGTTCACATCCACCATTTGCAGCTGTAAAAGTACATAGGCCTCTTTCCTCGTGTGCCCGTTCAAATGAGCAGGTATGCGCGCCGAGTCGAGCGAAATCCACAGCTGACAAGTGGGAATGTGAGAGTGAACCCTGGGGCTGTGTCTTGAGTGGACACCGCAGTCACCAGTAAAGAGGGACAGATCCTTCCAAGACCCACCGTCAGGCCAGGGGCGCGGAGAATTCCACCTGCGACTGTTTATGCCTTATAAATTACGAGCTTTCTGCCACTTTGCAAAGTTTATTTTGCCCCTATATGGAAGTATTCATTTTCCCCAACTACCTCTCCGATTCTAGGAATGAAAGACTAGTATTTGTGGACGGTCTAGAAGAGTAACTAAATCAGATGTCCGTTTACTCCCCTGCTAGTTCTAGGTAAATAGCTCTTTTAATCGAAACTTGCACTTCAAACGTGCCACTGCCCTAGAACTACTCTTGTCCCTTCAATTCTCTTTTTATCTCCATCTCACTCCGGAGGTACCATAGTGTTTGATTGACCCAGTCCCTGACCAGAACTTTTCTATGAAACACCAGAGACTTAGCAGAGGGAAAATCTTATGACACGGTGCAAATTATCCAAGTGTATAACAAAGACAGCTCTCCTTTCCTCAACATGACTGACTCCTGAGTGCAACAAATGAATACAGGTGGGAAGGATAGAATAAATACATACATGCATATGTACATATATATACATCCACCACAACTACCTTTCAGGAATAAAGTACGCACTCACAGGATCTTCGTATCTTCTCAGTTTCTATTTAATTTTGACCAGCAGTCTCCAGCATTGAAAAATACCGACGCGTTTCGCTACCCACAGGTAACTTGCTCACGGTAGCGAAATGCCGTGAGCAAGTTACCTGTGGGTAGCGAAACGCGTCAGTATTTTTCAATGCTGGAGACTGCTGGCCAAAATTAAATAGAAACTGAGAAGATACGAAGATCCTGTGAGTGCGTACTTTATTCCTGAAAGGGAGTTGTGGTGGATTAATTTTGGCGGGGCTCTACCCGATAAGTACAGCACCGACATAAGAATCGCCAGGGGTCTACGAGTGCGAGCCAAGTTGTGTAAAAAAAAAAATATATATAGTGAACAAGCGGCGTTCGCGCTGGGAAACGCGTCTCAGACTCTTGGGCAAATAAAAAATTAACGAGCACGAAACCTGGGTCCGTGTCCTGTTTGACTGCATTGCGTGAACCAAAACGTGGCGGCTGCACAGGATTTGGAACATATATATATATATATATATATATATATGTTTTCCACAAAGTTGCCCTTGAAGGAGATCACACACCTCGGGGTATCCGCACACTGGACTTCAGGCGGCACCACCAACAGCATGCCACACGCAATCACGAAGCCATACGCGTTTCAAGCCTTTACAGCCCTTGTTCACTGGCAGAAATGAGGTAAGATGCGGGCTTAGCAGAACATGTTTTTTAATCAATTACAAAGTCCCGCCCAGGCTGTAAAGGCTTGAAACGCGTATGGCTTCGTGATTGCGTGTGGCATGCTGTTGGTGGTGCCGCCTGAAGTCCAGTGTGCGGATACCCCGAGGTGTGTGATCTCCTTCAAGGGCAACTTTGTGGAAAACAGTTAATGCGGCTGGTCCGGTCGCGTGGAGGTCCTGACGCTCAAGAGGCGTTCCCTGGCGTTTACATTGAAGCGCCGTTTGGGGACCGAGGGGGCCTTGGATTTCCTGAAGACGGGGCAGCATCGATCAGAGTGCCGGCATGTCTCTCACCCTGATGGAATGACATTTTGAGGCAGACAGCGGGTAGCCACTTGGCGAGAGAACTATGGAAGTCCTTGGCAATATTGGGACTACAGGTACCATCATGCCTACGGTGACGCCCACATGGGCGGGACTTTGTAATTGATTAAAAAACATGTTCTGCTAAGCCCGCATCTTACCTCATTTCTGCCAGTGAACAAGGGCTGTAAAGGCTTGAAACGCGTATGGCTTCGTGATTGCGTGTGGCATGCTGTTGGTGGTGCCGCCTGAAGTCCAGTGTGCGGATACCCCGAGGTGTGTGATCTCCTTCAAGGGCAACTTTGTGGAAAACAGTTAATGCGGCTGGTCCGGTCGCGTGGAGGTCTTGACGCTCAAGAGGCGTTCCCTGGCGTTTACATTGAAGCGCCGTTTGGGGACCGAGGGGGCCTTGGATTTCCTGAAGACGGGGCAGCATCGATCAGAGTGCCGGCATGTCTCTCACCCTGATGGAATGACATTTTGAGGCAGACAGCGGGTAGCCACTTGGCGAGAGAACTATGGAAGTCCTTGGCAATATTGGGACTACAGGTACCATCATGCCTACGGTGACGCCCACATGGGCGGGACTTTGTAATTGATTAAAAACATGTTCTGCTAAGCCCACATCTTACCTCATTTCTGCCAGTGAACAAGGGCTGTAAAGGCTTGAAACGCGTATGGCTTCGTGATTGCGTGTGGCATGCTGTTGGTGGTGCCGCCTGAAGTCCAGTGTGCGGATACCCCGAGGTGTGTGATCTCCTTCAAGGGCAACTTTGTGGAAAATATATATATATATATATATATATATATATATATATATATATATATATATATATATATATATACATACACTCACAAACACATACCACCCCCGAAAAAAAACAAAGGTTACAAAGATGTTATACTTGGGAATAATTACAAAACCTTGGAAATTCATTGAAGAAAACAAACATTACAGAGATGTTATAGTTCGGCTCAGATTTCATTCATAAAAAACATAGAAATTCACCAGTTACAATTACCTGAGCTAACTACAACTTACACCGCAATACACTGCTTATGACCTCACATATTACATCATGCATGACATGGTTAGTGACATCGCTGAAAAAAATCTCAAATGACATCACGGATAACATCATCCAGTGATTGTGAGTGTGTTCTGAACATTTCTGAGGGTTAAACATTTTTGCTAAGGTATCACAAAAGTAAAATTACAAGCCAAAAGAAAGTCATTCAACCAGCGTGGTGGGAATACTCTCCCAGAGATACTATGGTATACTTTTAAATGTGCGCTCCAGACACCACACATATTTATTCTATGAGTTCAAGAAATAATAAGACCTAAGATGATATTAGGTCTTTCTTGCTACATCATGACAAGACCAGCCCTGAAGAAGTCTACTGCAACACTGAAACACATCTTGGTGAGTGTGAGGGTACATGAATGGCTGCACCGTGAATAGGTGTATAAGTGGGTGTTTGGGTGAGTGAGTGAGTGGCTGTGTGGGTGTGTGAGTGGCTGTATGGGTGAGTGAGTGCCTGGATGGGTATGCGAGTGTGAGAGAGGCTCTATTCGAGACTATGCGTTTGTCTCAGTGACTGGTTAGGTGACTGAGTACATGTTTGTATCTATATGAGTAATTGAGTGGGTGTTTGAGTATCTGTATGGGTGAGTGACTGGTTGTGTGAGTGCCTGTACGAGTGAGTGAGTGTGTTTGTGTGTGTGACTATGCATGAGTGAGTGGGGGCATGAGTATTTGTATGGGTTTGTGAATGGGTATGTGAGTGGTTGTGCGGGTGGGTGTATGAGATGTTGCATGGGGGTGGCAATAGGTGTGTGAGTGGTTCTGTGAATGATGTAATCAGTGATGTCATTTGAGATGTCACTGACGATGTCATGAGCAGCGTATTTCGGGGGTGTAAGTTATAGTTAGCGCAGGTAACTTTAACTTCTGGATTTCTATGGTTTTGAATGAGTGAAATCTGAGCCTAACTATAACGTTCATGTAATTTTTGTTTTCTTTAGTGAATTACTAAGGTTTTTTTATGTTATTTCCTAACTGTAACCTGTAACCTTTGAGAGTGAGTGCAGGTATGTGGAATTTAATAAAATATCTACTTGTCCATGGGGCAGGTTACTACATAAATCTACTAGTCCTGTAGCAAAATCAACTTATCTCTTTTGTGCCATGTAATGCAGTGACAAATTATGGCAGCAATCTCATTATATAAGAGGTCTGAAAAAGCCTCGCTGATTATGCCAGGGCTCCTTCCATAGTAGTGTTTGAATACTAGCAATTCCCTTATGTCGCCATGTTTCAGCAGATCTACACACTGGGGCTGATGGTAATGGTAAGCAACAGTTACAGGGTTGGAACGCCCTTTTGAGTCTGTACAAACCTACTAACTTGCATGTTATAAGGGTTATCACCAACTCTTCTCTAATATTTTCCCATATTGAGAAAGGTTGGAAATTTACTCCTGACAATGGCAGACATACAACTTCCTCCAGGGTTAGGAAAAAAGTGGTTGGAGGGAAAGTGAACTTGCAAACACTCAGATTTTCACATGAGCAAATCTACACCTGATTTGCTCATACTAAAATGCAGTTTACAAATATGTTCTAGGAGTACCATTTCTTTGCCTACTTCTGTAATGTCTTGTGAATTCACAAAAGCTGTATATCTGCACTTAATGGAAGGACATAGGTGCACTTTTGAGACTTTATTTAATAACTGGGTCCCTAATTAGGTCTGACGTTAACCATGACCTTTTGTGTTTATTAAAATTGTCTCACTGTCTATCGACTAGCTTCACTGTGAGTGACGGCATTCTGTTCTTTCACAAGGAGCATATCGACATAGTCATTTTGTTCAGTGCCAGGAACTACTGTGGCAATGTGTGCTTTTTGACACCAAAGCAAGTTTTGCCTTTGCCAATGTTTGTTATGATGGTGAGGGCCCGGCAGCTCCAGCACCAATAAGGTTTTACAAAAACCATACCAAAACAAGTCAAGCATTGACAAAACCAAAAAAGGCTGACCAACAATTGCTGACCTTTTGGCTTTGCCAATGCATTTTTATTTGTATGTTTCCCATAATCCTATTAAAACTGGTTACACTGATTTTCCATTATGAATATTATTGGGAAATACTAGCGTACATCAACACATTTTACTAAATGATGCTGCAAAGAAATGGTACCTGAAATTTTACAGTAGTTTAGCAAAAACATTTTGCATTTTTTTCTGAACATTTTATTTTGAAAGCAAAGAATCATCAATCTTGCTTTCAAACTTCTGCTAATATTTGCATCTAAATCATAGAGTATTCTGGGAGTATTGTACATAGCCTCATATTGCTAAACATTTAAAACTTGTGTACACATTTGTATACTGGAACAATTGTCAGTAGTGCAGTCTGAGATTACAACATTTACTTAGAGCGCTCACCCTAATAATAAAGGCTTTACATTAAAGAACCATAAATATAAGTTTGAACAACATGGGAACAAATAATACCTTAACTGCAGGCAATGCCTTTCCCTGCTCCATAATGTGGCACTGTAAACTGGCAGCCAAAAAGTTTGCTCTGTAGGGGGTTATGCCTACTTGTCCCAAGGACAAAATACACATGAAAGCCTGTTACCCTTGACCCCAAATATGTCCCGGGCATCGGGCTACAGGAATTCCACATCCCTGGAGTGTGAGTGAGTGCACGAGTGGGTGCGTGAGTGTTTGGGTGGGTCTGTGAATGGTTGCATGAGTAAACTATCACAAAGGGGAGACAAGAGGGGTGTTATGGGGCTCACGCCTGCTCTTACTAACGCAAACACAAAAATTGGTGTGATACAATCAGAGAAATGCTGTTTGCTTAATCAGCAAGTCAGCAGGTTAGTACCAGAGACCCAATGAGTTATCTGTGTGCTGCTAGTTGATAGTGACCTACATTCAAGGCAATTCAAAGAATTGGACGGGGATGGGTCACTCACGTAATGTGACAGGCTTCATCATTTGCCACCACGTCTCACCCTGGTAAGATGTTACTACCAGGACGGACTCAACCTCAGAATGGGGCTTTTCTGAGGGAGTTCTTAGACATTTCTTCTCTCAGGATAATGATTTAGGTCCAGTGTATGACTTTAAAAAGCCATGGGATAATCCACTAAAGTATCCTTTAATTGACAAAGTCCCCTTGGCTGCTGAGGGCACCTGGGGGCCAAGAATTATTTTTGTTGCCACCAGTGAATACTCCACAGCGGGATTGCTGAGACCTTGTCGAAGGCCCGTCCCCTTTCTCCACCACTCTTCAAACATGCATACTGGTGTACTACTGTTTGGGGGATGGAGTCCCCCACAGCCGGATTGCTGAGACCTTGTTGATGCCACGCCCCCTTTCTCAACCACTCTGCAAATGTGCCTTCTGGCGGTCTACTAGTTGGGGAATAAAGTTCTTGACAGTGGGATTGCTGAGACCTCGTCGGAGGACCCGCCCCGTTTCTCAAACACTGCAAAAGCACCTCTTGTGGCACTACTGGTTGGAGGGTGAAGTCCCCTAGGCTACTAAGGGTAGTTTGGGGCCTCTTTCTGCTAATTTCTGATCTCTATTTTGCCTCTTTGTGTTTGTTTTGAACTTTATTTTGCTTCTTTCTGCTGATTTCTGATCTTTATTTTCCTCTTTCTGCTTTTTCTGGCCTTTATTGTGCCTCTTTCTGCTAATTTCAGAACTCTATTTTGCCTCTTTCTGCTCATTTCTGTCCTTTATTGTGTCCATTTCTATTAGTTTCTGACCTGAATTGCCTCTTTCTACTCGTTTCACACTGTTATTTTGCCTTTCTGCTCGCTTGGGACCTTTATTCAACTTCTTGCTGCTCATTTCTGACCTCTTTCTTCTTGTTTCAGGCCTCTACTTTGCCTTTTTCTGATTGATTCTCACCTTTATTTTGCCTCTTTCTACTCTTCTCTGCTTTATTTTACCTCTTTCTGCTAGTTTCTGACCTCTATTTTGCTTCTTTCTTTTCGTTTCACATATTTATTTTGCCTCTTTCTGCTCGTTGCTGACCTTTATTCTGCTTCTTTCTGTTCGTTTATTACCTTTATTTTGCCTCTTCTGCTCGTTTCTCACCTTTTAGGTTTGGTTGGATAGTTAAAGGCAATCATGTGATCAGATTCGATATTGGTTATTCAGCCCTTTCTCCAACTTCGTGACACAGATAAACCACCACCCGAATGCTTCCTCCTTCCAGATCTGCCGAAAGGCAACAAAGCAATCTTGACATTTCAAACCACCCTTAAAAGTTGTACTGAAGCAAACTTTGAGCCTGGCGCACAAGTATCAGTTCATTGCTGTGATGCTGACGGTAGTATCAAAAATGTTCAACCCTCCATCTGGGCCGTTGTAAATAGATACAGTGAGTAGAAGCGTTGAAGAGGCAAGGAATGCATGACCTCTCTGAAGTGTGCAAACGATCAGAAACAGTGTTTGGTACCAAACCCTAACCAAACCATGAACTGGCAAAAACCACAGAAGAGGTTGATCGATGTCAAGATGTTCAGTGACATGAGCACCCAATGGACCAACATCAGTCAAATGATCCATGAGCTAAAGTGGCCCAAACCAAGAAGCAAAATTTAGGGTAGGCACCAACCATTATTTTGAATGAGGCTATCTCTGAAGGGTTGGCGCCAAGAATTCTGTTCCAAGGTGGCTATGGGTCACAATCACCAGTCACCCACAACCTGGTAAAAGGATGCAGGAGCAACTCTCAATTACTGGTAGAATACTCTTGAGTTCGATCACACGGCAGCAGAGCCTTGTGTCTATATCTGAACACTGAGCATATCCAGTGAACTTTCCATTGTAGCGTAAACTGGGAAGAGGAACTATCAGGGCAGATCAGGCAAAAGGAGAAAGATGGAGCTGGGTGAAAAAACTTTTCTAAACCACGGTGTGATTTCTCTGCCAACATATGAGTCTTCTTACAGTTACCCATGGAACTTGGTCGTTTCTTATCTAGCTTGTTAAAGGAGGGTGTGTCAGAGCTAGCGCATCATTGAAATATGCAAATATAGCCTTCCAATGTTACACTGTCAGCAAAGGAAGGCCAGTGCTGAAGCTCTCTGCAGCAGCTTGATTTTTACCTATTCCCCTTTATGTAGCCTCCCCTGCTGCCGCAAAGAATCCTGTACTAGTGACAGATTGACCACTCACTGTGTGCTACAGGCTCAAACTTTTAGATTCATATTTCTGAAGACACTGAAGAGGCTTCTTAATAGAGCTGGTGGACTCCAAGGTTATCCTATGCAGTCGTCCATTTTTTTGGAAGAAGAAGCTTCATGTGTTATGGTCAGTCTGCTGTTTCTGACCACTTGTATGTACGAATATCGTCCAACATAAAGTCGTAAATACAGTTTACAGAACTATTGTACTAGTAGGTGTAGATTTTCTATTACTGACTCTAATGTTGCGATATTTTGAACATGAAATTCATGTCAGATCATATTTCTGACTACAGTATTGTGGTATATCTTCTGACCGTCCTTGCAGTTTTGACAGCTCAATTTCAAAGAATGCCCGGCAAAGACTAACCCCTGGTTTCTTAACACTTGGTTCTTCCATTTGAGGCCTCTGTATTTTCTCCATGCTCATTTCTATTTTCAGGTTACTTTCCTAACTGCTAAATCTCCATGGGGTACTGGGGTGACATGCACGACTTGGAGAGCTATGGGTGGCATAGGGCTTGGCAGACCTGGTGATGACACACCAGCCTTGGTCTGGTGACTGGGTGGGAGGATGAGCAGACAACACACGGACTCACACATTAAACAGGGCTTCATATTCCGGGCTCCATGCAGGAGGCAACAAGTGGGTGAGGTAGGTACCCCATAGCCTCCCCTGACCTCTCTGAACCTGTGCGTTTAGACCAATGCCGGGGAGCTCAGCTAGCTAGACTCGGAGTACATACAGAGTGGGAGAATGAAAAGAAACCGCTCCAGGCTGTGCATTGAAAAGGGGAGTGGAGTCTGTGCGTGGACCCGGAAGTCACCATGCCACAATATGAACGGAGGGCACTGCGTCAGGCGCGGTGCCCGGCTCTGCAGCTCGGGTCACAGTAGAGTAGACAATGGCAGTGTAAGGGGGCTCGGGAAGTGCAGGCTGTGTGGAGGAAAGGCGCCGTGCCGTCCAGTAGCATCCTTAAGTGCAGCGACTGGCTCGCAGGGAAGCAGGGATGCAGGCCCATCAGCTATGAAGCCGGCACTATGAAGCAACTCATGGGGATTTTAATTTACTCCCTGCTGAGTCTCCCACGTTGTTGCTCTCTGAGGCACGAAATTACAAGATTTACAGCAAAACGCAGTGGCCTGGTCTTACAATCTCTTCAGGAGGTGGAAGGGTGAGCACTCGGCGCCGTACACATTTCTCTTCCCTCTAGTGTCCCCTAAGACTACGAGACCGAGAAGACCGCGAATCCAGAACCGGTCATGTGGACACAAGCGACAGAGCAACCACCAGCCGCCCTCTCTTTCCCGTCTCTGCGATCATCCAGCCTCCGGGTGCCATCCGTGGAACCCATCACAGGGTTCTATTTCGGAGGAAGTGGGATTTTTGGTATAAAACATAGGATCCCAGACTAGTCACATGAGGCAGAGGATGGAACCCCAACTATGAAAGAAGGGAGTAGAAAGAGGCCCATTCTACCACAAGTGACAAGTCAGGCAAACAGAGGGGGACAGGGCGCAGGAGGGAGTGGAGAGAGACCCAGCCTACCACAAGAGGCAGAGGCAGGTCATTGCAGAGAGATAGAGGGCAAGCCTATCACAGAACTGAGTGGAAAGAGGCCCATCCTATCACAAGAGGCAGAGTAGGGAGACACAGGTCGCATCACAGAGGGCTAGAGAACAAGCCTATCACAGAACTGAGTGGAAAGAGGCCCATCCTATCACAAGAGGCAGAGTAGGGAGACAAAGGTCACATCACAGAGGGCTAGAGAACTAGGCTATCACAGGAGGCAGACAGAGCCGCATCACCCCGCATGCCCAGCATTTCACAAAAAGCAGAGGAATAAGGATCGGCCTAACAAAGTAGGCAGTGGATGGAAACCCAGCGCAGGTACTGAATGGAGGCTTAAGCAGTGCTTAATTTGAGCATGTGGGGCCCACCAGCACTGTTGGTCATAAGCATATAATTACCTCCAAGGTCCCCCCACGCTTTCCACCTATGGAAGGAAGGACTTCCTATTTCTACTATTGAGTAGATGCTCTGCATGATACATTTCATGACTAAAACATTGTAGTTCTGAAAAAAAGTGTTGCTTGCAGAGATGAGAAACCGGGATACTGATGTATTTACACCAGCCACCTTGGTAGAAATGTCACTTTTCAACTGGGTCACTACAGGCACACGCACCTCAAGCGAGCCTAGCATGTCACAGATGAACAGTAGAAAACAATATCACGCTAGACAAAAGGCTGGATAAAGAACACAATGGGCAGCGTAAATGGTTGATCTAGAAATAAATCAGGGTGCTGTGGGTTCCACGTCAGTTCTCATTTGTAACCAGGGTGGAGGCGGTGCTAATCAGTGCAATGGTGGCACACTTTATGAGGCACTTGGACAGACCTGCAGGAAAGCTGCTGTTGTGTTACATGTTTAGTGACCCCTTGCTTACTAGATATGTTTCATGTATAAGCTCATTTGTAAAGAAATGGGAAAAGTCTCTATCTCAGTGTAATTGCTCTACAAATTAAGAGGAGTCCTGATAAATGTCTCTGGGCCAGCAGTCGTTCAATACAGAGTTTGAAAATAAAAGAATTAGAAATTATTCTGGTGCCTAAAAAGGATGACCTAGGGTAATTGTTCAAGATCTTGAAAGACGCTGAAATTCTTTCTAGTACTGTAGATCGGGTGCTTCGCAGATCTTCCTGGAACCACAAAATAAAATTAATATCTCCAGTGCCAAGCGGGAATAGAACAGCACACAGGAATTATCGTGAGTTTCTTCACCACTGTCAGAACCTTGTGTGACAGACTTGCACCCAGAGCGCGTACTTTCAGTCAGCCGGTCCGCCCGCCGAGCTCTTCGCTCTTCGGCACAAGCTGAATGACAACATTCAAAAACAAGCTAAGCACACAAAATAAGTACTTGGGAGAGAATTAGCTTCCTACGAGTGATCTGTGAACTGCATCCCCTTTAATTGTGTCATTCAAAAGTCATTAGTATTACACCCATCGTTAGGGATGAGGAATGGCTGGGACCGCAAGTGAAGCCGATCATCAAATCTCTTCATCCACAAAACAATAATTGTTTTCTATTAGGGAAGTAGCAGAGCCCGCACCACAGCTTTCGACTCGGCCCTCGAAATGACAGGAAAGTCCTCTACCCAGAAATCCTGGCAACTGGCGACCTTGAGAGACTTTAGTCCATGGCAGAGTATGGAGGTAACGTTTAGTTAGGTGAAGTGAAGTGTCTTGAGCCCTAGAAGCCCTTGCAGAAATCCCATTTGGCCAATTATAAATGTCTTCTCCCTGATTTATTCACAGGCATATTGATCTTTGGCCATCTACTGAATTCCTATGGATAAAACGCCAGTCTAGTAGTGGCTACTGTTTTCCACTTATAGTTGCATTTAGCCACCGCAAATTCCTTTGTATTCCCAGCCACGGATATACCGCCTGGTTTTGAAGCACCATCCTACGCTGAACAATGACAGGCTATTATGCTGGGGGTTAATGAGGAACCCAAGAGGGGGCAAAACCTACATATAGGAAAGAGCCCTTTTTGTATGGTCACCCCCCAACTTTTGCTCCAAATGCTGATTGTTATGACTTTGAAAATGCACTGGAGTCTGACGCCCAGACTCCAGTGCTTGTGATCTCTCCTAAAACTGTTATGTTCGACTTGGTAATCCCAACTTTACTCCCGTTGTGCCACCCTGGGTGTCCCAAGCAAACTACTGGCAGCAGGCCTGCCATCGCAGACTGCAAGAGCAGTGCAAACTGCTTGAACTCGACTGTGCTCTCATCATGTGCAGCACAGTCAAATATGCTATCTTTAATATATGTCAGGAACCCCTAAGGTAGGGTCACAGCTCAACAGGCAGAGTGCAGTATATTGAAGGTGAGGACATATAGGTAAGTGCAAGCCTATGTCACTATAGGGAGGTTCCCCATTGAAAATTACAATTGTTAGAGGTTCATGGGTTTCACCCGGGCATTCTCGAGGTTGGCAGCTCCGTTATGGTACCGTCTGCCTGCTCTTTGCCACTCTACCAGGACTGAGCGAAGAATTTATCAGTAAGAATCCAAGGCCCATCTTTAGGGTATTGTGATAGTATTACGTGGTGAGGTCAAACCCCACACACTACATAATAATCCATTTTCCTACACTACGTAACTGTGCAATGCCTCAAAGGGGTTATTAAGCGGGACAAACACATGACGTGGGATTAATCACATCATACTGAGGGCAAGGCCCCTCACAGCCCCAGTCTTTTCACTATTTTCCTGTCCCATTGCCCTCTGCTTCCCTCGACTATCCTTCTCTGGAATAACCATGTTCTCAGCATTCAAGACACAGCCCCTCACACTCCACAGGAGTAGCTACTAGCTTTAGCCTGCATTTTTGTTGTTTACGTGTCCTGTGTACTGGAGCTACCAACATACTTTTGAAACACGTTCTACTGTCGTTTCCTGTGCTAGTGTCTGTTCGTGTCCGCTTTTCATCAACTAAACGCAGCTGCATTAGTTCAGAATATGTTTGTTTTCTCTTTGAGATAGTCTGCGTGTCAGGCATACATTAGTTTGCCTTGTACACACTTAAACTATGGAGTTGCAAAGTGGCACAGTAAAGTGAAAAAGAAGGCATTATGTGGACCTGGTCATGCATGTGTGAGCAATACCTTCCACAGAACATCCAGTTTATTACATCAGAGTAATGCCAGATCATGCTAGTTTCCAGGCTCATGACGAGCTGGGCTCGTCATGAAGTAGCCTCCTACCAGGCTGATGACGAGCCCAGCTCGTCATACACAATGGACTTTTGAAAATTACAGCACAGGAGCAAAATATCACTAGCAGCGATGGTGCTAAGCTAACTGTAGTTCCACCTAAGAAGACTCACAATGCACTTACTTCATCTGGCAAAACGAAAGGAAAGCAGGACCCAACTTAATGGGTTCCCTGACGGACCTTTGATGCCCCATTGTGGCATTCGTCATCCATATGCCATTGTTTTCACCGTTATCAACCACTTTTTCAACAAATTAAATCACAACTCTACAAAATATTAGACTGCTGCAGCAAAGGAATAATGCACTTCTAAAGTAAGGCTCTTGTTTTCCAGAGTGGCACGAGTAGACAGGTCTACTACCTAACTTTCGCTCTCCGATTTAATTCTTACCTAAACAGAGGGTCATGTTCCCACTTTTGCAGTATGTGGTCAGTGCCTGCACATAAGTCCATTCTCGCTCATTTCTTTTTCCATTCTGGAGATATCAAGGTACTAATAAACAGGGCACACCGATCGCGCTTGGGTCTACATTCTTTCAACAGAAGATAAATAAAATCTCACAAAGAAGAAACAGGCATTAGCAAACCCAGCAGGTCTGGCATTGGCCTCCAGCCTTTTGGCTTTGACAGTGACTCTTTTGTTTCATCATTGTTTTTGCAAAGCTTTAATGTTTGGAAAACCGTTGGGCCCTCGTCTAAAACAAAATGACTAAAACAAAAAAAATATAGTGGTTTCAAAAAGCGCACATGGCCGTTGTAGTCCATGGCAATGAAGGGTATAACTGAGTGTGGATCTGCTCCTTGTTAAAGAGCAGGACTCTGTCACTCGCAGTGAAGTTAGGCAATGGCCAAAGTGGGTTGAACCATTTCTCATGCAGTAGTAGGTGGAAGAAAAATGAAAATGACACAGTAGCAGACCAATTGTAAAGAGAGCTGGCTGATAGGCTCCATAAGTAAGTATATTATACAGATCATTTTAGTAAGATCAAAAGATCTTGGTTGAGGCCAGAGCTAAATAGTTGGGAACCAAGGAAGGGATGTGAATGTGGTGCCTCTTGGCAGATTTAGCCAGACAGGAAAACAGCAGTAGTAAAAGCACCTTAGCTTCTACAGAAGGCGTTGGCTGTGAATGAAGACGTGGAGAAAGGCGATACTAGTATAAAGCAAAATACAAAAAAAAAACAGAAGAAAAGAACCATTCAACTATTTTACACCTATTCAATTTTCCAAAGTGTTTTGTGGAAAATATTATAAATTATTTTTACACACGTCTCTAAATCAACAGAGCTGAGCTCTGGAATTGGAAGCACAGTGGTAAAATGGCGGCCCACATGTGTTTCTGGATTGAGAGCGACGGTAAACATTCCCAGACGGAGCGGGGCTCCCTGCACCATCTTAAATCAGAACCAAATGGAGCTCCGCCATGGACTGGGGAAGCCTCTGCTAAAGTGAGATCCTTTATTGGTGCAGGCGGGTCCCAGCGGCTGCGCCCCCACCTCGCCTCCTGCTCCGTCACTTGTCTGTCTGCAAAACCTGAACGTTGGGCCAAGAAAATAATCAAGAACAGAAGAAAACAGGTTCATTGGTGGCTCAAGCCAACATTTCTCTGCAGATTCCTGCGCCGAGTCCAGCAAAATAGCAGTCCAGACAGTTTGGACTGAGTATGGACTGTGTGAGGTGTGCTGCAAATTCTGATCTACTTTGTTTTTTTGGCTGCCAATTTTTTGAGGAGGAGGTGCAGTGGGAAAATCTGTCTATCTTTTCAAAGATGAGCAGGCAATGATAAGAAAAAGCGGCCTCTATCACATTACTTTCAAAAGTGAAAATATGCTTCTTTATGAAAAGCGGTGAACTGAGTGGAATTCATGCGATACATTCTGTTTTGTTTCTGGATCAATATTTTTTTGCTCACACCTACAAAACAAGTCTTAGTTTCTGTAGTTGAGCTCATCTGTACATGGTCTAGGTTTCTTATTCAAAATTCCTGTCAAGATTTGCGTTAGCTCAAAATGGTGCCTGCAACAAATTAGCACAATCTTGCAACAGTCATAATTGCCGCATGAGATTTGGGGCAGACAATTCCATGTGTAGGTGTTCGTTTATTCACTATTGAAATGGCACTGAACACAAACGTATTTGCTTTTAAATGGTGGGCCATATCCTTCAAGCCCAGACTGGTCTCCTACCTATCAATGAATATTAAACACACATTATTAGCCAAAATTCGCAAAAAGTTTTATGCACTAGATTTATAGTGGAACATATATCAACCCTCAGCCCATATGTAGATTTAGCCAGATTATTTTGGATCACTTGCACGCTTTTACATTATACTCACTGCAAGAAATATTAAAGTGTTGTTATTTAGAGAGGATTAGTGAGGCTGAGGACGGGGAAAAAAGGGGAGCACGGTGGTGAAGAGGACTCGCAATAAAAAAAAGCCTTGAAGCAAGTGATTTTAACCATTTTGATGTCTCCCTCCTTCATTAGATTGTTGTATATTACCTAATTTCCTATTTATCATTTGACTGAAATGTTTGATTTCTGGTTTACTTCTGATTAATGAGTCACAGAAATTAGATATAAGTATGGTAGTCGCTGTAATAATTCCATTCATATATACATTTCTAGGGTAGCAGAGCCCGGTGGGCACCTAAATGACCATCTTGTTTGGTGGCTACAGCCCAAAGGTCTACCAACGGCATCTCGCCAACGGCAGAGGTAAAATAGGCTCCATAAGGAAGCTTCTGGAAGACAAACCGATAAGGAGGTGGAAGCCATCCAGAAGAACTCGCAGCTTTAGAAAGCACAGATACAGGAGTTCAATTTTCCCTGCCTTTATTTCTCAAAATGGCTCCTACATCTGTCCCTGAGCAGAGAAGACCCAGTCTCTCCTTGGAAGACTGACGAAGAATCGTTGGGTGCACCGAGACGGGGAATGAGGGGATGTTCAAAATATACAGTACACTGCAGTGGAACCAGACCTGTAATTTATATCTTTAACCCTGCACACTGTTCAGCACGTGTACAAGTAGCTGGATTAAGAGATAGCAATGCACCCAAGCTTTCCCAGAGCGTACTGGAGGCTGTAGGAGACCTGCAGAAAAATGGCCAATGCCTGAATAAGGCTTACTACAGCTAAGAGGGCTAAAGTGGTGGCCTGCATGTCATGCAAGAGTAAACAAGAGGACTAAGATCTGAGGGCCACCTTGAGGTATGTAACAACCCTATAATGATTTGGAAGGACACCCACAAAAGCATGGAAGAGTGGGTGCCAGGCAATACTCAGTCTTACAAGGGGTAAGAGATTTTTTTATGAGTCTGTCAATCTTGACCAGTAAAATGGACCAAGCGCTAGTGATCATGTCAAAGCTGGGAAACAGTGCCAAGGCTTCAGAAGAGTTTCACACGCCACACCCACATTAAATCGCACCTCAGGAAACTTAACTGGCTCCCCGTTCACAAGCACAGCCAATTCAAACTTCTCGCCCTATTCCACACAGGACCAGAATACCTGAACAGCTGCATACATGTTCCCTTACCCACTAGACACCTCCGCTCTGCCTCACTCCCACTCACACACTTTCTCTGCATCCGCCAAAAGCATAAGTGGAGGTCGCTCATTCTTCTGCATCGCACCCAAGACATGGAACAACCTTCCTAAACACGTCAGAGCTCCTTCCTCCCTTCTTGAGTTCTGCAAGAAGCTGAAGACCTGGCTCTTCGTATAAGCATCTTGGGAACCACCTGCCTACACACCTGCCCAAGCATCTGGATACCCTCCCGGTGATTAGTGCGCTATACAAATCAACATAATAGTGGAGAGGACCCCTGTCACAAGAAGAAAAGTACAGCAGAACAACTTCTTACCTACTTTACCAGGGAGGATGAGCTAAAATGAGAGTATTGGGACAATAAGCTCTGGAAAAGGCTTTTCTAAATGCTGTGAAGGAAAATTATTAGAAATAACAGAGATTATGTTGATGGAAGCTGAGTCAATAGTTTCTCAGTGGGAAGAATCTGGTGGCGAGAAGAAGTAAGAGAGTGGTGTCACAAGAGGAGACTTACTGTACAGACTGTCAGGATGTAGCGTGGGATGTGTTTACGGTGTGGGGCACTGGTTCTACAAATGCATTACTCTTAGAAAGGCATGTTTCATTTAGCACCTGAGTATAGGAGGACTACAAGTCCCATGAGCATGCAGGAATCTTATAAGACTTTCTGAGAGTGGCAGCAACCTTGAAGCATAAGTTACTTGTGGTCCATAGTCTCCATAAAAGGTAATTGTGATTCATAGTTGCTGCAGCCGAATTTGTTGGAATGCTGTTACTGGCTTTTCTGTGAAGTGGAAAAATACATCCGGGGATCTAAGTATTATTCAAAAAATAGATTTGCACTTGTTTCACAAGGATGCGTTTATTGGGATTGCAAACTCTCTAGCATTTTTTTGTTTCACAAGACATATAGGATTATGATCTCTATCGCACAACACTGTGCAAGGAATCAACCATGTGTATTATTAACTATTTTAAACTCCACTGCCTGATAATGTATTAGCACAGAAGTACTGTTGTACGGTAGGCTGATATCAAAGATAGCTAATACACATAGATGACCAGGGTTAGAAACTGCGCATTCAGTTCTAATTCATTACGGTTATCCTCTTGTCACCCTAAATGTAAAACAAGCACAAAAATGTATTTCCTAATTTTGAAGGTAGCTCTTATTGGCAAACAAGGAGTTCTGAATGACTATTCTGGTATTTTCTCAAACCCTTATTGTATTTCAGCTCAAGAAAAAAGCTGAGTTTCACATTGTAATAGAGACTACAAATACATAGTGTCAGTATCTTAGATATGACTTCAAACAAAAATGTTCAAACTTAAGTTATACTCAGGCTCTCCTTTACTATTTAGATATCATTGCTCCAGTAGTTCAGGTTAAGCCCTGCAGTAGTTGCAGGCATGTGACGATATCCAGTGTTTCTGTTTCTATTTCTTGTCCCATTGCCTGTTCCCCAAGCCTCGTGTATAACTCCACAATAGTATGGTAGAGTTAGTCATTGTTTTATTTATTATTTATTTATTTAGTTGTAGGGCGCATGGTTTCACCACCAGTGTGTCCCCACACTAAGACATAGACCAGAGGTCTTCAAACTTTTGAAGGTTGAGCCCCCCCAGCTGAATTTTTTAGATGTCTAGCCCCCCCCACCCCTGACAGAAATTTCTAGAATCTGGTACACTAAATAATCGATCGCCACCCGCATATCCCGGGCCATATCCGGCAAATAATGTTCAAAACAATGAGTGTTTCCTCCTTCTCCATGAATTCCCTCACTACCACTCACCAGCAATGCACCTCACCTCTCTATAGCACCTTTCTGGCAAGCATATCATTTTTTTATAGCGCTACTCATAGTTTCATCATACTCAGGGGCATATGTACAAGCCCCTATAGAAACCACACTGTCACTTTTTACGACGTTGTGGTGGCGATAGGGGCATTGCCGCATTTACAAGGCATAGGTTAAGCCACTTAACTTGGCTTAACGCTGCCTTGTAAATAAGGTCCCTTTCATGCTATGCTTAGCGTGAAAGGGTGGGCAGTGTGTGTTGCGGTGGGCGTTCCACTGCAACAGGCACTGATTTTGATGCTGCGCCCTATTTACATGAGCAGAGTAAAAGGGAGGCAGTGTTAAAATTAAGAACAGGGAAAACCTGGTCTTAAGCTGGCAAAACTAGGAGAAATGCATTATTTCTCCTCATTTTTGCTTCATCCATGTGTGCTGCCTTGTGCAGCACACAAGGAAAAAGCAAAATGCCTTGTATTTGTAATCTTTAAAAAAAATTAATCCATTTTATGTTTTCTGTGTGTGCTGCTTTAAGCAGCACACATGGAATTGTGACAAATGGCATTTAAAGATTGTTTATGTACAGGAAGGTCCCCCTCTTGTACACAAACAATCTTCCCCTGCACGCAGACACCCTTGCACTATGGTGCAATGGTGTCTGCACTGGCGCTACACTACTAAGTGTAGCGCCAGCGCAAGGGAAACGCAAGGCTGCACCATATTGTTGTAAATATGGTGCAGCTTTCCGTTTCTGAAGTGGCGGAGTGAGGCCTTAACCCATGACTGCTAACGCCTCGCTCCAAAACTTCCTTGAACATATGCCCCTCAGTTCTTTGATCTGCATAGTGCACTTTCTTTGTAGCAGGCACATTAATCCTCTGTGCTGTGAGGGTGGCAGGAGTGCTCGTGTGAGTGCACAGTGTGAGAGTAGAGTAAGTGGAGTGACTGCAGGGTGAGTGAAGTGACCATATAAATTTGGGTGTGCATGTTAGTACAAGTGAGACTAATGAATGCATGGTTAGTGATGGGCTTGTTTAAGTGAGATTGCAGATTGAGCAGTGAGGGGGACAGGTGAGTGAAGTGTCACATGAATGCAGGGTGGGTAGTGTGCTTGTGTGGCTGCAGGTTGAGGTAGAGGGAAAACCGCGCAAGTGCATTGTGAGAGCAGAGTGATCACTGAGTGCAGGGTGAATGGTGCGAGTGCATGGGGTCAGTGTGAGGGCATTGTGATCGCTGTGAGTGCAGGTTGAGCATGAAAGTGAAGGGCGCTCCAACCTTTCGTCTTTACCACTGAACAAGCCTCCACCCACCCGGAAACTGCGCAGCACCAAATGGCCCAGCAATGTTAGAAAAGCTCTCTTACCTAGAGCTAGACGGGACGAATGACGCATGTAACCTAGAGGGCCGGTGCAGGGGTTGCTAGTGCTGAGGCTCCAGGCTGGTGTTTTACCTGTGACTGCCAGAGGCCCCCCTCCCTGGTGACATGAGATCTGATGACCGATTCACTATCTTTTTTGTTTGCCTAAGTTAAATTTAGGTTCACAAAAAAATTAATGTATTTAGTAAATTTCTAACCCTGCATCACAGATTCAGGATTTCTGTAGAAAAGCAATGTTATTAAGACATTAATTTGTAAATGCTCTTCCATCACGTCCCAGTGGACTCTCCAGCCTCAACGTTAAATTTTCTTTAACATCTTGTGCGAGTCACCTGCTTGGTGGTTATTTCTCCGGCAAGAACCATCTCGTCGAAGAGTTAAACTGAATACTCACCAGCGTGACGCAGTATCTATTACATGTAATTTCTTTATGTTTAATTGCAGCCGCACAAAAGCCTCATTGTCTGAATGCCACATCTAAATTGTTTTAGTAAAATCATTTCGGCAGTGACGTTCTCTGTGATCAGTGGCAATGCATCTTGGGGCTTGACGGGTGCATCCCGGCATATCCTGAATATATAAGGAAACAGTCGGACATTCCACTGATTTTTGAAAGTAAATATGAAGCCTCTGTTTAAGACACATTTTGGAGTACCGATTGTCGGGGTGAATTAAAAAGTAAATATTGTGTAACTCTTTGGTTATGCTTGTGTGCGAGGTAACGGGAGGACTCCAAGGGCTTCAGCCCCTCAAACCCCCTCCCACCCCCCCCCCCCCCACCCCTCCCTGTGTGTGTCAGCCCTGGAGAGGCAGCTCTCGGGCACACACAGCCGCCCAAGCACTTCACAGGTCTTTAAAAGACCTTTTTTTTCTTCTTAATGAGGCTTTGGTGTTTTCACCCCTTCTTAGGGCCCCTGCAGCTCGCCTCTGCTGTTTGCTTCAAGAATCAGCCCCTCCTCCCGAAATTTGACTCTAGGTGCGACTCTGTCTGCTGGTAAAGTAGAATTGCACCGATGTGGGACAGTAGAGGACAAAGGTGAGATTTTAGGGAGGAGTGAGCACCCCCCCTGAAACGGTGTTGCGCCCCCCTAGGGGGCGCGCCCCACAGATTGAAGAACTCTGACATAGACTCTGAAAAGGTGCAACTGCAATCTGCATGTCCTACCGAGTTCCACTTATTCAGTTTTAGCGAACAGCCAGGTCTTTAGCTGTTTGCAAAATCTACTTTTGCATGGCTCTGTTCTTAGGGCAATTGGTAAGGTGTTCCATTTGCTGCAAGGTACCTGAATGAGCATGAACCCATTCTTGCTCTAAATATTCTCGGTACCGTCACCAGTGCCTTCCCCATAGATCCTAAACTCCATCCTGGGATGTATTGGGTTAGTAGTGGTTAAAGATACCTTGGCCCGTTCTTTAATAGAATGTGGTGACAATGACACATTGCCTTAAACACAACTCTTTTCCACTGGCAGCCAATGCAGTACTGTCAGGGCTTTCTTCGTGTTAGCTCTTCTCGGGAGGCTAAGTACCAATCAAGTCACCGCATTCTGCACCCTCTGTAGTTTGGATAGTCCTTTTTTTTTAGCACCAAGATATAGTACATTCCCATAATCCAATAGGGAGGTTACTTTCGCATGTACTATGTTTTTCCTGGCATTGTGTGGTAAAAGATCAAGGTCTTTCCTCAGGATTTTCATGGTCCATAGCATTTACTTGCTACCTTCCGAATCTGAATGTCGAATGTCAACTCGGAGTCAAACCAGATGCCGAGGTTTTTCACTTCTGCTTTTGGGGTAGGTAATTGGCCTAATGATTCAGGCCACCACGTGGACGACCATATGGTTGGCGCCTTGCCTAGTGTGGTGAAGTGTGGAAATTACCTGCAGTACTATGCCTCTCCCATAATCCCATGCCAGGAGTTTGGCTATGTGGGTTATTTGGGATTGAATTTGATAGATAACCGAGTGATATGTAAGAAAAATATATGTATGAAGAGAGGAAATGGATTTAAAGGGGGGTTTACAGTTTGTATAAAAAGAGATGTATATTTTGTGGGAATATTTTCAATGTTAAAGGCACTTCTTGATATTCACAATCAGAAATGAACCCATTTATACACAAAAATCAATTATTTGGCATTCTATTATTTTTTTCTTTACAGTGACACAGGATCAGTAACTGTGAATCAGTACGGATAACAGATCAGTGGCATTAGTGTCATCAGCGTGACCGGGCCAACATCCCAGTTTTACAGTGAAACTCAATCCTCTGACTCTTTTGTACTCATAGACACTTCAACTCAATCAGTTACACTGGAGAGATTCGTAGGTTTTTCTCTATCCCGTCGATGAAACCCAAGATCAGATGGGTTCATGCTTAGGAACTGATTCCTAGCTGGCCAGTCGTCGATAGAGATCATCTTTTGGTTTAGCTGCAATCAGGACAAAGCTTTTATCTGGCCACATAGTATCTAAACCAAGCCTGCAAGAACTTAAGCCAATTGCAAATCACATTTTATTTGGAAACCGTCCCTTCATGCCTCACTGAGTTAACAGGATCTAAAGCTTGAGCAATTCTCTTCATACTCAGTGGAATTCTGTGAATCCCGTGATTAGTGAGGAAGAATTGGGGGAAACAACAAGGACTAGGATTCGGGAGGGGGGCTTTTCTTTTAACTCCCAGAGACTTCACCAGATCTCGTGGTTGGAATAGCTATTTATGAGGTATCAATGGGCCCCACGGTTAGTTTGGGGTTTCAGTTCATGCTCTGTAGCTCAGTAGACTGAATGCAGGAGGTGTTGAAACGTCTTCTCCTGGTCCAGATGGACAGTATTGAATAGGCTCTGCATTTCTGACGATACGGTTGCTTGCAAAAGTTTATTATTCTTTGGTAGCTGCAGCCGAGCACACAATGCCCACTTTGAAAGGTAATTAGGTATTGGGCACCGATACAACAGCGCACAACGGCTCAATTAATCAAGATTGAACGAAACCCAGTCCTGATATTTCTTTGAAAAGCATATATTGAATATCCTAATATATAAACAGAGATGTGCATCATCACAAATGAGAAAACAGACGTACTTAGTGTTTATGGCGAGGAGTAGTGACCCCAGAGCTGCTGAAGGGCTTCTGAACAGAGAAAAGATACAACTTACTGCAAGTTTAATGGGATGCCGCTTTTCAAAAGAGGTAGGCCTTCTGGTTTAACAATGTGTTTTTTAGTTCCCTTGCACATTCTGTGACTGTGTAGCCTTTCTCTGAATGAACTAGCTCAGTTGAGCACGATAGTCCTGGTTTCTTTAGGTCAAGGTAGCTCAGTAGACGTAGGCTATGCTGTAGAGAGCCGCGAAAAAAGACTACTTTAGACCTCCTGAAAAAAGCCCTAATAGGGTAAGCGACACAGATTTTTTTTTTTTAAATGTTGACGAATAGGTAATATTTTTCAGGGTACACTGATTCTCCAAATTCTCACTGGCTTAAAGATAATGATTGGGGCTACAGGATGGACTTCAGGGACAGAAATACAAACTAGATGGGCGGTGTGCAGCTTTCTTATGCACCTGGGGAAGTCAATCTTCACAGCTGTATCTATCAAGCATGGCAAAGTAAGCCCCCCTTTCGGTCCTATTGGTTTGCCAATGCCTTTTGGCTATGCAGAGTTGCATCATTTGTAGACACGCGCCTACGCGATGAACTGTGTGTGCATCATTACACATGTGTGCACCAACAAAATGGAGTGAGCTCCAGTTTTAAAAAAAATACTGATCTGAGATCCAGCAATAAAATAAATATATTAAACATAAATGAATAAAAATTTGGGGGCAATGAAGAGTGGACACGAGGGGAAAAGCAGCAAATGAGGACGAGGAACACAGGGCAGAGAAATAGCACACATGCGAGAAAGAAACAGGGAGGAGGGAATTAGGCAAGAGGGAGAAGCACATGACAGGAAGCTTGCAGCATGAAGGAATGAGCAACACGGAGAACAAAGGGGCGGATGTTTTAAATGCAGGTTAAACACATAAGAAAGAGACTTGAAAATCATGTGCACTCTCATGGAGTGTTTTAACAAAAAGAACAAAAGTAGTTCCCTAAAAGTGAGCAATTGAAGGATAAAAGTTGGTCAAGCAAAAGGATGGTAAAGAGACTATGCTCAAAGGGTGGGACAAATACAAGATGGACAAGGAAAACCACTGAACAAGAAGCATTCAAATAAGAGTGACAAGAAAGCCAACCAATGCTAAGGAAGGTCAAGGATGGTCAAAGTCAGACTCAGCCCCCAATGGCCCTGGAGTCCTGATAAGTAAAGGGTTCTGGTAAAACTTTAGAGCCTAGCTGTAAGCCTTCATCACTGTAGGTCACTTCTAGCTAAGGGCTCCTTTGATATCAGCTTTCAAGTCTTCAGGGGAAAAGAAAGAGATATGCAAAGGGGGTCATGAGGACTCAAAGTGCTGAACCAAGTGAGACACCCTCATAGCTCACCAAGGCGAATATCGACTCCTAACCACGGTCCTACAAAAATAGCAGAGAAATAGGACTTTAGACAGAGCAGGTGTTCTTGGCAGGAGGAAAGGAACGAAGGCTCTCCTGCAGTGGGCACAGCTTCGGGAAGGCTGTGCCGTCCTGGGGGTGTGGACAGTGCCACATTAGCGCCGCAAGGATATAGTCCTACCGGGTGCAGTGAGGAGTGTCATTTACGGGTTGGGGCGGTTGTGGCGCATGGGCCCTGCCTTTAAAAGTACCAGCTAGCGGGAGACAGGCCTCTTTGTTGCCTGCTTCCCGCCACAGATACCGTGCCTTGCCGAACCTTGCCTCGTAACAATCGTGTAAATAGAAAAATTAGGTTACTGTGCAAATTTTTTATGTGGTGATACTGACATTTAATGTGCATGTTTTTGTGTGTCAAAAAAATACGGCCTAAGGTCTTTCTATTTTAACTCCAAAAGTGGTCTCAGGCAAGCCATTCTGCATGTGCTGGTGGTAGCGGGATAAGTAGCTTGGTATCTCCTCGCCATATACAATTCACAACACAGGTACGGACTGAGCAAGCAAACCGTTGGCATGGAGGAGAGCTGGTGAGAGTTTGTTCCATGTTCTGACAAGCATCAGCATACAAGGCTTGCAGGGCAAGACTGGGACAAAACTATCACCCCAAATGGGGCGAAGGGAACCAGTGGAAAAACAAGAAACAGTAGAGGTACTAGTTTTGAAAATGAAAGAAAGTTGAACTTGCAGGCATTTCCATGAGCTGAAATGTTGGTAAACTGTTCTTTATGGACACTTCATTCTCCTAGAGGTGGGGTAAAGAGTCATGGCTTACTTCTGGATACAATAAGGATTAGAAACTCACATATTGTAGGACACAGAAAGTACCACCCTACTTTTAATGTCTGGATAGCGCCATAATTTTAAAGACAAAAACTGCCGAAATTTAGAGGTAGGTGAAGGAAACAGTTAAAGCTAGGCTACAGACGATGCTGGGCCGATAAAACACCAAATGTGTTTATAGATCATATCTGCTAGATTTATTGAAACGTTGAACTTCTTGCTAATGTTATCCTCTGGGACAGCGCTCAGGTTGGCTCCTCGATCTTCAGAACTTGTCAGGCACCTGGTTTCTTGCGAGGACTCTCACCACAAGAAATTTGGGTCAGGTTAAGGGATACTGATGTAGAACCAATGAACTAGGTCTTTTACTGGTCGAAATAATGATTTTTGAAATCACAGTTGAGACCCTAACCCTAAGTCTTGTTCCCAGTGGGAATTGTTGCTGCTAGTGATCTGTCGGTGACCCCGATCCCCTATGTGCTACCACCACTTCTAGTTTCTGTTGCTCAAAATATGGGAGTACATGTAGATGCTATACTGGGTGGTGACTCACTATTAAATTTGCTGGCTTTGAGTAGATAGGAACTGTATTTCCTTCAAACTATTTCTTGAATTCCAGTAACATGAAATGCCCTAACCAGGATCTAGTGAAGGGACCCCCTGCCACATTTTACTGCAGCTTTATGTCTCGGGTCTGCACCAGTGACTTCACTGTCTTCTGATCTTGTTTTTTGGGTTACGGTTTTTGGTCATGGGAAACCTTTTATTTTTAGGTGCTGGAAACTAAGCAACTGCGACTTCAGCGTACTAAATTCTGTTCACCCTGGATCCCAGTAATCTGTGTAACTGTACGAGCTAGAAGTATGGATCAAACTGTCTGAAAACAATGCAGCTTCCTCCACGTAACATAACTAGACCCCTTACGGGGGTGGAAAGGTTGGATCCTGCTGTCTACTGGGAGGGCTGATACAGGTGCCCTTGTGGGGACAGGGTGGGTGTGATATGATGCAGGATCACCAGCTCTTTGACAAGATGATAGTGTAATCCGAGATGTCATCTCCTGGCCAACTGGACTCTGGGGCTCTTGTGACTCCAGGGTAACCTCAGTCTTTTTAGCTGTCCTCTACGCATTATCTACGCAACTGAGGCCTGCAAACGTCTTCCTGGGCCCAATTCAGCTCATTCTGGGCTCTATTCAGCTCTTCCTGATATGCACATTTCAGCTTCTCTTGCAGATAGGCAAGTTCTCTGTCCCTCAAAAAGGTACAACTGCACAGCCTCACACATGAATTATGGACAGGAAAGATCTTGATGAGATATTGAAATATCTTGTCAAAATTTTGTGCGTAGGAACCCTGAGTCCCGTAGGTCTATGCAATACTGACTCTACAAACCCATAATTTATCCCCCTCTTATGGCCGAAGAAGGAGGATAGAGCCAGCCAGGAGTCTGCCTTATTTAAACATTTCCAACACTTCTCCAATCCTGAAGAGAAGAATTTTCCTGCTGTCCGTTATTCTCATGTTCTGAACCTAAAAATCACAGGACAGAACAGTTTGGATTCAAGGTTGTGATGTGTTCTTGGTTGCAGGTAAGGCAAAAGTCTACATCTATTCTAGGTGTCCAGGAGCGCAGCAACAACTCTGGGGCGATGGGTGGGTTTCACTATAGCATTGGATACAAACCGAACACAAAGAACTAAGGTGATGGCCTCCCAACACTAACAGATTTCCAGGTAGGGTACTGAAAAGTCCAGGCTGGCTTGTCCAACACGGGCAAAGCCAACTTTCCCCAAGGCGAGCTACTATCTTGTGCACAGTGTCACCCAAGAGATTCCTCATGTGCTGCATTTTTGTGAAACAGAGACCCGCACCCCCATAAATATCCAACAGATAGGGTACAGGGCAGACCTTTAAAGGAAGGGCAATAAGCAGTCTCCACACGAGGTGCATGTAAAGAGGCCTGTACCCTGGACTTCATATCCACTACCACATTGCCTTCACTGAGGGAAGTAGCCACTCTCACTCTGAATGAGGGTGAACAGTTAGGATGCTCGCCAATCAACTGAGCACAGCTAACACTATGAGCGTTAAAAGGAAATGATGAGTACTCTCAGTGGGCTCAAATTATGTGTCAAGTTTACTGAAGAGAAAACAAAGGTTATCCAGAAAATCGACAGGTCAGGCAGCGCAGCCATTCAAAGCCCTGCAGAGGACTTTCGCCTCAGAATAAACCACCAAAAAAGAGGTCACAAACAGGAAAATGTGAAAAGTGATCAAGGCTAAAAGTGTGAAAATGGATATCTGCAACACAGAGCACTGGATATTTGCCATCATATGGGATTTCCCTTCGTCCTTAGAATTCACTAGCTATGCAGGTTGGAGTTGGAAGAATTTCACTCCATGTGTAGTTTTTTTTAAACAAGGGGCGGGGGATGCTTCACTTTCTGCCACTTTGAAGACTGGATTCATTGTCTGAAGGGATGTCAGGTCATACCAAGTGAACTACACTAGATGTGGTCGGTCTTATTTATGTGGGGGGGAGGTAGTTTGTTGTAAAGCACTACAAACCACCGAACAAGGGCATTAAAGTACTTACCTATAGTGAGTACCTTTAAGCAGTGGAGATCGTAGGATAAATGCTGTAAGGAACCTGGTGATGACAACCAGGTAAACATCAAGTAAGGGGAAGAGTTTCTGGGACACCTGCTAGTGAATAAGTGCGAGTGAAGATGGCAAAGCCTTATTTTCATGCCCAGGGAGTCTCACTCAGTTGGGAGGCGGCAGGGAAGAACAATTGTTACTTACCTGTAAACAGGTGGTTCTCCAGTATTGGTGTCTTTCATAGATTCACATGCTTGAATATTCCCCGTCGTCGGAGTGGGAGTCCCACGGTAAATAAAATAGCAATAAATGCTAAATATATAATAATATACAATAAATATATATATACATAATAAGGAAAAACCCAAAAAATGCATACAATAACCATCTGGTACCTAACCAAGAGTTTCCACATAGGAATGCATGGGGAAAAGAAGTTCCAATGCAGCCTATCCTTGTCATTATGTTAGTCCAAACTGCAGCCAATCAGGCGCCAGCAGCCCTCTAGAACCTTCTCCTCAGAGCTCAAGCCCTCAGATTTTCGTAGCACAGGAGTGACCACAGAGTCTATGAGGAGAAGCGAGCCTCTGAGGGGAGGATGGGAGGGTCGCATGTGAATCTATGAAAGACACCAATACTGGAGAACCACCTGTTTACAGGTAAGTAACAATTGTTCTTCTCCAGTATTGGGGTGTCTTTCATAGATTCACATGCTTGAATATAGAATAGTAAGCAGTCCGTATCCGTACACAAAGTTTCCAGGATGCAATGTATACACAAAAGGTTGAAATCAACAGGATTAAATCCATGTCACGGAAGTTATAACACTGTATGTATACATAGAGAAGACATGCACAAGACTGGAAACCATAGGAGGAGGGTAGAACAGAGGCTCACCTTATTGAAAAAGATTCCGGAGCACAGCTTGTCCCACTGCGGTATCCCCTTCGGCCATGGCACCCAGATTGTAGTGCTTCGTGAACGTGTGCCTGCTGGACCACGTGGCAGCTCTGCAAATCTGATGCAATGGAACTCCGGCAAAGAGTGCAGTCGAAGAGGCCACAGACCTGGTAGAGTGGGCTCTCACTGCAGACTGTAAAGGCTTTCCCGCTTTCTGATGGCAGAAAGCAATCGCCGAGGCCACCCAGCGGGCTACTGTAGGTTTGGTGACTGGTCGCCCTTTTTGAAAACGGCCATAGGCCACGAAGAGCTGATCTGATTTTCGGAACTGGGCCGTTCTGCTGATGTAGAACTTTAAACATCTTTTAATGTCCAAAGAGTGCAGGCGTTGTTCCGCAGGTGATTGCGGATTGGCAAAGAAAGACTTCAGTATAACAGGCTCATTAATATGGAAGTCTGACGGCACTTTTGGAAGGAAAGTAGGATTAGTGCGTAAAAGCACAGAATCCGGTTTGAACTGTAGAAATGGCTGTTTAATTGTGAAAGCATGCATATCACTCACTCGACGTGAGGACGTCAGTGCGAGTAAAAGCGCAACCTTCCAGGTGACATACTTGAGATCTGCGCTATGAATTGGCTCAAACGGAGCAGTCATTAATTGTGAGAGGACAATGTTGAGGCGCCACTCTGGAGGAGGACGCCGAACTGGTGGAAAAGTCCGAAGAAGTCCTTTGAAGAACTGACGTATCAATCTGGATGAGCATAAGGAGGCGGAGCCATCATGGCGGAAGCGTGAGATTGCCGCCAGAAAAACTCTTAAAGTTGCATGTGACAAACCCGACTGAGCCAGATGGAGAAAGAAAGGGAGGAGCTCAGCGGGCGTGGCACGCAAAGGATGTACCCCGGCGTCTGCACACCAGTGGCAAAAGCGTTTCCACTTCAACTTATAGGTTTTTATAGTTGATGGAGCCCTGGCCTGAGCGAGGATGTTACGACACTCTTGAGGGATGCTTAGATGTGCAAATTCACAGTGCTCAGGTTCCAGGCTGACAAGCTCAGGGAAGAGGGGTCCGGATGGTAGATTTGACCCCTGTTCATGGAGAGAAGATCCATTCGAGGATGAAGAAGAATGGGTTTGCATTGAGACAGGAGTAGCAGCTCTGAGAACCACGCCTGTCGTGGCCACCTGGGGGCAATCAGAAGGATGTGACAAGGCTCTCTCCGCATCTTCCAAAGTACGCGAGGCACTAGAGGGATCGGAGGAAAAGCGTAGGCGAAGAGATTCGACCAATCCATCAGAAGGGCATTGCCTTGGGACCCTTTGTGGGGATGCCAGCTTGCGTAAGCGGGGCATTTGCGGTTCTCTGGAGTCGCAAAGAGGTCGATTGCAGGGCTTCCCCAACGGTGAAAGACCATATCGAGTGTTGGCTGGTGGAGTTCCCACTCGTGGTTGGATGATCGAGATCTGCTGAGGGAGTCCGCCAGGAGGTTGGACAACCCCGGAAGATGTACTGCCGTGATTTGGATTTGATGATTGATGGACCAGTCCCAAATCGCTTCTGCCAAGCGGGACAACACCGGAGACTTTGTTCCGCCCTGCTTGTTTATATAATGCATGCAGGTCGTGTTGTCCGTTTGTATCAGAACTGACTCTCCCTGCAGCACTGGTTGAAATGATTTCAGGGCTAGAAAGATAGCCATCAGCTCCAACTTGTTGATGTGCCAGGTCTTTTGATGGAAGGTCCATTTCCCTTTCACGGACAGGTCTTGGAGGTGAGCTCCCCAGCCCTCCAGGGAGGCATCCGTCGTCAGTGTTAGATCTGGGGTGTTGGACAGAAAAGACGTGCCTGCTGCTAGTTGGTGTGGTTGTGCCCACCATTTGAGCGCCTTTTTCATGGGAATGGTGATGGAGACCTGATCGTTGAAGGAACCGGTGACCTGACGCCACTGCTTGTCCAGAGCCTGTTGGATAGGTCGCGCTCGTAGTCTGCAATGAGGGACAAGAGCGATGCATGACGAAGCCATCCCCAAAAAAGACTTCAACAAGCGGACTGAAACGCACTTCTTTGCGAGAAGTAGCGATACTAGCCGGAGGATCCTCTGTTGACGTTCCCGGGAGACAAATGCTTTGGCCAGGGTGGTGTCCAACGTTGCCCCTAGAAAATCTTTGCAAGTTGTTGGCTGCAATTGAGATTTCTCCAGATTGATGGACAGACCCAAGGAACGGAATACTGTCTGGCAGATTGCAGTATGATGTAGAAGTTGTGCACGGGATTGTGATTTCAGAAGGCAGTCGTCGAGATATGGGAATATCTGGATGCCTTGAAGACGAAGAAAAGCCATGACCGGAGCCAACATTTTTGTAAAGACTCGGGGGGCTGAACGGAGGCCAAATGGAAGGACCCGGAATTGGAAATGAAGGTGCCCCACCTTGAAACGTAGGAACTTGCGATGCGCCGCTAGAATTGGGACATGGAAGTAGGCGTCCCGGAGATCGATGGTAGTCATGAAATCTCCGACTGAGAGCAAACGCAAGATCTCTGTAAGCGTGAGCATACGGAAGGTCTGGTCCTTGAGATAATGATTGAGTGCTCTCAAGTCCAGTATTGGTCTCCATTCTCCGTTCTTTTTGATGACGAGGAAAAAACGGGAATAAAACCCCTTCCCTCTCTGCGACTTTGGCACAACTTCCACCGCACCCTTTTGAAGGAGAAGGCGAACCTGATGAAATAGTTCTTTGAGGTGCGGAGGTGGTGGTCCGGAAGGTGGCGTTGGAGGAGGTACCTCGACAAATTCCAATGCATGGCCTCTCTTCACAATGTCGAGTGCCCAACGGTCCGTAGTAATGGAGGACCATTGAGAACCAAACAGAGAGATTTGACCTCCAATTCTCCGTTCGACAGAGGAGTCATTGGCGTTTGTTGGATTGACCTCTGAAATTAGACTTCCCTCTGTAAGTCCTGGCAGGCTGCTGACGGGAAGACTGCTGGCGGTTACCGGTGTAACGCTGGTTACCTTGGTTGAAGGACCGGTATTGACTGCTTCCTCCACGAAAAGTGGACGTAGTGCCACGTCCTCGAGCACCCCGAAAGGGCTGTTTCCTAAACTGAAGGGTACCCAAAGCACGTGCAGTGTCCGTGTCCTTTTTAATGGATTGTAGCGCCTCATCAATATGCGCTCCAAATAATGACTCACCGTCATATGGCATATCTAGGATTCGTGCCTGAACTTCCTGCCGAAACGAAGTCGAGCGTAACCAACCCTGGCGACGCAGAACAGCTGCTCCAGCGAGCTGGCGAAAACCGGTGCAGGCTACATCCACTGCACAATCGATAAGTTCTTCTGCCGTCCTCTCTCCTTCTTGCAGAATTTTCTGTGCTTCTGCCTTGGAAACATCTGGAAGTAACGCTATGTAGGCGGCTAGATCAGCCCAAGCCTGACGATCATAACGGCCTAAAATGGCCATGGCGTTGGCCACTCGAACTGTAGTAGAGGACATGGAGGAAAATTTTCGTCCAATAGCATCCAGGCGACGGCCCTCACGGTCCGGAGGAGCAGTGATCGTAGATGCCGGATTCTTTGAACCCCGTTGAGCTGCCTGCGTGACGACAGAGTCGGGCTTAGGTTGGCCTGTAAGGCATGCTGGAGATCCTATAGGAGCTTTGTATTTCTTCTCTAACCTTGGCAGCTGCGCTGGTAGAGAGTTTGGCGTCTTCATTATCTTCTCCCCTTCAGACCAGATGAAATCTATAATCGGGACTGTGTGGATCTGTTTCAAGGGCTGGTTTTTGAAATCGTATAGGAAGCAATCTTCCTCTCGGTGTGCTCGTGGCAGTTTGAAACGCTGTGCTGCCCTATCCATTAACTGGTGGAAGCCTGCGATGTCCACTGGAGGAGAATCCGCTGCAGGCACCTGAGAAGGAGATGGTGTTTGAGCACGATAGTCATCCCACTCCGCCAAATGTTCCTCACCATCCTCATCTACTTCAGAAACTTCACCATCTTCACGCTCTGGAGGATTCTCGTCATCATCATCCTCTGGATAGATGGTAGTGTGAACACGAACCGATGTAGTACGGTGAACAGTTACAGGAGACGCTGGTTGAGGAGGAGCCAGAACCGGGTTAGAAACCGGATTCATTACTGATGGGACCGTTGTAAGCTGTGGCGTTGGTGGGAAACGCCGATTGTAGTCTTCCAACATACTTTGGAGGTTTGATATCATGGAGATAGGCAACATTGCAGTTGGAATCTGAGTGTGAGTTGTTTGATGTTGGTCATAAACATCTTCCTCGTCATTACTGAATTCTTGGCACTTAATATTAAGGTCCGAAAGACTGTGAGCTTGGCCATCAGACTCTTGATCAGAATCAGTCGCAAACAGCGGAGATGGAGGATTAATCATCTCTTGCTCTGTAAGAGTCTCGAACTGTGGTTTGCTGGACTGCAAGGGCAAAAGAGGCATAGTAGCAAAAGAAGAGGCCGGCGTCGAAATAGTGTCCTGCGTACGCGTTGACGGCATGACATCAATTGACTTCTGCGATGGGATCGATTTGGATGCCATCGTCGACGAGGAGACCGTCGACGGAGCAGTCTTCAACGGTATAGATGGAGTCATCGTCGACGGAACCTTTACTTTCAATGTCTTCGTCGACGGAGTCATCGTCGACGGAGTCATCGTCGACGGAATCTTAGTCGACGGAGTCATCGTCGACGGAGTCATCGTCGACGGAGTCATCGTCGACGGAGTCATCGTCGACGGAGTCATCGTCGACGGAGTCATCGTCGACGGAACGGTCGTCGACGGAACGGTCGTCGACGGAGCAGATGGAATAGGTCCCCTCGTCGACGGGATAGCCGTCGACGGTGCGCTCGTCGACGAGAGCGTAGACGGAGTCAAAGCCTTCACACTTCTAGTCGACGACGACCGGGTCGTCGACGAGTGAGCTCTTTTCGTCGATGACGATGAAATAGGAATCACAGAAGGCACAGTCTTAGAGCTGAGAACCACTCTCATCGACGATGAAGACGTCGACGCTAAGGCCGACGACGATCCAGAGGCCATCGTCGTTGTGACTGTCGTCGTCGATTTGGAACCAGAGACAGCCATTCTCGTCGACGGAGTAAAAACTCCCGTCGTCGACGGCAAATCCGTTTTCCTCACAGAAATACTGGACCTTGAAGCAGAAGGAGCCTGAGAGCTTTGTCTCGTGGGCCCAGACGTGGTAGGCAAAGGTGAAGACACCGCAGGGGCCATTGTGAGGGAAACTTTCCTCTTTTTAAGAAATGGTGAAGGCACCTCCTGCACACTACCACGTTTAGAAGCTGCTTGAGAACGGCCTGACCCCAGACTTTCAGCGTCAGAAATTACATTATCTTTGTCTTTAAGCCTCTGAAGCCAGACAAGTAAACGGCCTTCTCTGTCCTTTTGAGTTTTCTCTGAGAATTTTCTACAGAGTTTACAGGTACCCACTTCATGGTCCGGGTAAAGGCAGTAAATACACTTACTGTGTGGGTCATCATGATATAATCTCAGCTTTCCACAAGAGGAACACGCTCTGAAGAGAGATTTCTTACTTGAAGACATTTTGGAAGAAACTGGAACACTTGAAGAAGAAAACTGAGCAGAGCTCAGGGAGACTCCCTTACACACGACGTGCGGTAGAAAATCTGAGGGCTTGAGCTCTGAGGAGAAGGTTCTAGAGGGCTGCTGGCGCCTGATTGGCTGCAGTTTGGACTAACATAATGACAAGGATAGGCTGCATTGGAACTTCTTTTCCCCATGCATTCCTATGTGGAAACTCTTGGTTAGGTACCAGATGGTTATTGTATGCATTTTTTGGGTTTTTCCTTATTATGTATATATATATTTATTGTATATTATTATATATTTAGCATTTATTGCTATTTTATTTACCGTGGGACTCCCACTCCGACGACGGGGAATATTCAAGCATGTGAATCTATGAAAGACACCCCAATACTGGAGAACAAATGCTCCTTTCTCGAGTTCATTCGCTGGAGCCACGGTTGGAGATGCAGGGATGACTACGTGGTAGTTCTGAGGGGCTAGCGGAACCCTTCATGTTGGGAAGGATGTGTTATGTAGTTAACAGGATGCCACCAATTTGGGGGAGGATGGGGGGGGGGTGCACGCCTGACCCTATGGCGGGTGGAGTGCGTCAATTACGCTCTATGGTGCGAGTGGCTTACCTTCCAATCCTACCCTCTAAATGCGAAGATATCTGGGCTTTGTCTTTGGAGGGGGCTGGCTATCCCTTGAATTTCCATCCCTTTCTTCAGAGGAGGACGGGCATGTCATAATTCCCCCCTCCCCCTGGTGCTTCACGCTCTACAAGAAGTAACTTCTAGATAGTCTGAGAGGCTCGAGGGCGAGGCTTGCGCCTTGAACTTGCAGCCCTCACTGTCTTCTGATGCAGCCCTCCAGTTCGCTGTTTCCCCCTTCCTTCTCAACTGATTCTTGCTTTTCCCCAGAAGTAGTCTGCTTAAAAGCTCATTAAAGTGCAGAGTCTGCTTCCGAGGAATGTCCCCCTCTTGTCCCAGGATGCTGCCCCTCCGAGGCCTTTTCATATCCCCCGGCAACCACGGTGGGAGAGCCCAGGTGCTAGGCAACCCCTGACCCCGCTTGACCTCTCACCAGCAGTGACCCCAATAACAATGCGAGGGGGGAGGTTGAGTGGGCAGCCTTTCAGTTCTGTCGTTATTCAAACACAGAGCGCGGGTAAAGGGAGAGCGAGAGAGGGAGAGAAGATGGAAGTGGACCGACCCCTTTCAAGTTGCCGAAGAGTCTTTACAAACAGGTGGCTGTGCTTGGTTGGAAAAATGTTGAATGACAATGTGGACTATGCGAGTAGTGTTTTGGTGTTGGGAGTGTCTGATGGGGGGGGGGGGGGGGGGGGGGGGGTATGAGTGGGAGAAAGAAGATGGGTGTGGAGAAGAGTGTGTTTGAAGCAGGGGTGAGACGTGGGTGTGGAAGAGTGTGTTTGAAGCAGGGGGGAATGGTGGTTGTAGAGAGCGAGAGGTAGTTAAAAAGGAAGAAGAGACGGCTGATTTCTACTTTGCTGTCCAGCATACGCACATTCTTCAGCAAAATGGCGACCTTCTGAGAAACGCAGGAGGCACAGCTCACGGCAGAAACAGCGGGCGCAAACGAACCAAGGCGCAGCAGATTTACTGTGCCACAGCAAGTGCTTAAGGCTACCACACATGCCTTGATTAACCGCCGACATAATGTGATGTTATGTTTTTTGTTTCTTGAAAAATGGAACAATAAACTTATATCTTTAAAAAAAAGAATACCTCGGCTTTACTTCGATCAGAAGCTGAATCCTTTTACTGCACATGGGGCATTATGTTTACGCGTATTCCTCTTTTAGTTCGCATACTGCTACACGTGCTTGGATAACTTCCAGGCGCTCTAGCTAAGATACAGGCACACATTAGGGATGGGTCAGACGGTGATTACAGTGATCAGGGTCCGGCTGGTTTAGTGCTATGGCTGTGCAGGCTGCGGTTACGTAAACTATATCCTAGGCACATCCATGACCATATATGGTGGATGGAACTGACCATGTCCATTCAGTGAGATGACTGGGACAGAGTCCAGTTGGCACCAGCGATGCTAGGGCACAAGCAGAACCGATGAGAAAAGAGATAGGGAGAGGATGATGGTGCAATGGGATGAGGACATGGTGGCCTTTAGTTTGTTGAGAACTAGGCCAGTGATTGGGCGTAGATTGGTATCTACAGGTTGTTCTGGATGACTGGGGTGCAGCTGTTGTGAGTGTTGGTGAAATGGACTCCCAATGTTTTACTGCCCTGGTAGAGCAGGATATTGCAGCTGTACTGTGCCAGGGTGGATTACAATGCTGCGTTATTAATCCAGGGGTAGTAGCACTGCAGCGGGACTGTCCATGGGGGTCACACTGGTCTGTTCAACAGGAGGAGAGTACTGCAGCTTTACTGACCCAGGGGACTGCAGTTTTGGGCCAGTGACAACGACCAGGCACAGTATTGTTATGGCAGAGGGGCTGCACATTGCTGTTTTACTGCATCAGATGATGCTGGAATGAGCTGCTTTACTGTTCCAGGAAAAAAGTAGTATAAACAGCAAAGGGCCTATGTGTGTATAAACAGATTGATAAAGTTTATTGTATTAGTTAATTTTACTTTAGGCTTTGCTGGGTGCACCCCAAATCATTCTCCTCCATCTTGTGAGTTGCAGCCTACCTGTGCCCCCAGATTACAATGAGCAGAGTCCAGGAAGTGGTAAGGAGGCCGACTAGTGTTGTCTCTTTCCTAAAAAAGTTTAAAAAACGATTTTCCCTACCTGTGATTGCATTGTCTTATTTTTTCTTTTTACATTTCTTTAACTGCTTTTGTCTGTGGTTGTTACAGTTTAAAATTGTAGTTTTAACCTGCCAGTGATTGCATAATTTATCCCATGTTTCTGTGTTTAAACTTGTGGTTTTTCCTGCCACCATGCTTCCATTTAACCTGTTGAACTGTGGGATTTGCAGTCCAAACTCTGTTGTTTTTACCTCTCATTCCCCGTGACTATCAGTTATTCCCTCCAAATGTCTTCTTTGCTCTGCGCTAAGACCTGTATGTTAAGCAGTGCACCCCCACCGACCATTTTGCGTTAACAAGTCAGTGAAAACAGACCCCCTTCCCTTTGAGACAGCTGTAATCTGCTGTAAACTGTTTAAACTGTGTTTAATAGGGACTGTGCACTTCGTTTTTTGGCCAGGAAAGGGAGTAAAGTTTTATACAAATAGTGTTGTTAGAGGACACGTTTGTTAGGGCCTTACCAAAGTGTGGATTGAGCCGTCTGTCTCCAAGAAGATTTCTGAATAGAGGAGCAGCTTCCAACTCCCTGGCCTGCAAACCTTGTCTGAGGTAGCTGGGACCTTGCTGGGACCTTATATAGTCTGATATTGTTTGGTACATGTGTACATTGATTGGTGGTTGTATCTGATGTTTCTATTGAATTAGGGTTAGTGCCCTTATTGGCTGAGTATTTGAGGGTTCTGATTGGTTTCTGGGTCTGTGATTCAATCAATATAGGCTAGGGTTAGGATTTCAATTGAAAATAGGGACTAGGGCTTCCAGTGTTATTGGTTGTTGGGACTAGGGCTAGGGTTAGGCCTTTAATTGGAAGAAGTGAGTAGGGCTTCTTTTGTGATTGGATGCTGGACTAGGTGTAGGACTAAGAGTAGGGTTAGGCTTTCTATTGGAAGTAGGGACTAGGGCTTCCTGTGCCGTTGGTTGCTTGGACTAGGGTTGAGACTACTGGTAGGTCTAGGGCCTCTACTGGACGTAGAGATCAAGGTTTTTTTAAACTGATTGGGTGCTTGGACTAGGGCTAAGATTGACTATAAGGTCTGGGTCTCCTATTGGTTCTAGATTTTAGGGCTAGTGTTGTGATTGGATAGAGTAAGGGCTAGGGTTCCCATTGGCTGAAGGGGTCACCTGACTACTAGGGCTATATACAGCCAAGGCTTAGGGTGTCTCAGCCCGGGCGTCTCAGCTAAGGGTGGAGAGTGCCTGTTTGAGCCTGTTCGAGACTGGTTGGGACCAGGGTCGGGAATGCTGCCCATTTCCCAATCATTAATACCCACCCTATGTATTTGTCCATCTGTATATAAGCATTATTGTTCACTGTAGATATGTGCCTATCTTTGTGTATTGCTTTGTATAAACATGCACAATAATTATGTTGTTATAAAAACAACAACAACAAAAAAAAAATCATCTTTGGTCTACATGTACTTGCTTCCATGGTGCATCTATCTACCTCCATGTACTTGGATCTGTGTCTGTTACTTTTCTCCTGTAAAAGCATATCCAATGCACTACCCTATTTTTCATCCTGTACCTCTGTCAATACCAATATCTTTAATCTGCATATACTTACCTCATTTATGCATCAATATACTTTCAATGTACTTATGGATCTATATATTTATCACTTTCTTCTAATTTAGCATTTCCAATGCACCACCCTATTTCTCAGCCTATACTTCTCTCAATATATCTTCTATCCCAACTTTCTGACTCATCTCAAACTTCTTTCTACTACTCTTTCCAATTCACTACCCTATCTCTCATCCAATGCATCTATCATGATATCCTCTACACCCACTCTCTCTCTTATCCCAAATCCCATACCACTGCTATGGTCCTCAAAATAACCCTTTCTTGACTCTCTCCTACTTATCCCGTCTTGCATCGTCTGACACCTCTCTTACTATACCGACCCCCAAAACAAACCTATCTAAACTCCAACCTCTGACTCTTCCCCTCCGAAAACCCTTTTTACTCATTCAAAAGCCTCCTTCTACTGCTATGACCTAACAAAAGAAAGAAATCCTTCACTCTTCTATCCCTCCACTATCCTTTTCAATCAAAATAACAGACTAATATGTTAATTTCTCTAATTACGTATTCCACTATACTAATTCACCACTGATCCTTTATGGGTTTCAGTGTAGCGTGCTTCTCGCCAACAAAGCGTTTCAACACCTCATCAGGGTTACAAGCACTATTTAAACGCAAACCTTTTTTTCCTTTCTTACCCCTCCCCAACCCTTCTCGATCCAAATAACTGAATAACATATCCACCACTCAAATTACTTCCTATTTCACTATACTCATTTTCAACACTAATCCTTTATGGGTTCCGGAGTAGCCTGCTACTCACCACAAAAGCGCTCTAACACCCCATCAGGGATAACGGGCGCTAAATGAATGCAAACCTTTCTCTCCCTTCTATCCCTCCGCTATCCTTCTCATTCCAAATAACTGACTAATATCCACCACTTAAATTACTTTCATCACCATACTAATTCACCACTAATCCTTTATGGGTTTCCGGAGTAGCGTGCTACTCGCCAAAAAAAGCGCTTCAACACCCCATCAGGGGTTAGAAGCGCTATATAAATACAAACCTTCTTTCCTCTTCTATCCTTCTGCTATCCTTCTGAATCCAAATAACTGATTAACATATCCACCACTTAAAATTTACGTGCATGTTTCACTATACTAATTCAACACTAATCCTCCATGGGCCCTGAGTAGCGTGCTACTCCCCGAAAAAGCGAGTTGACGCTTCGTCAGGGGGTAGTAAGCGCTATACAAATGCAATTACAATCACAATACAATACATACGTTTGCGACAGAAGGTATTACCAATGCTACATATGGAAAGGTATAAAGCTGTGATTCAGGTGGTGGTCCTATCAAGATTTGAGTACTGTAACTCTCTATATATGCAGGGCTGGCCGCTGTCCTTCTGAACAGATTGTAACATGTACAGAATGCCCCGGCTGCTACTAAATATTCCGTAACATCAGTCTATAAGGAAACAGTTTAGGGATTTATTACATTGGCTTCAGATACATAAAAGTACAACTTTAAATCGTTCTGCACCTGCCAAAAATCATTAGTCAACATTGGGTCTTATTTTCAGGCTGTACCAACCAACTCGGACTCTACGACTCACCTCGAAGTTTTTTACTCGAAGAACCAAGGTTGTGGAAGTCACAAGTAGCTCATGTTCTGCCTTTCTGTTGCAGCGTGGAATCAACCCCATGAATATCACAACTGTGCTTACCCACCTACGTGCTTGCCTAGACTGCTCTAGTATCGTTTCTTCCGGCCAGGACACTCTTACCGGGCATTAATCTCTCTTTGTAAATCTGATATCTATTTTTTCAAGCGAACGACACATCTCATTGTGCCAGAGGGGAGAAAACACAACCTTTCCGTGCAGCAGTGTGTGGAACGTTGGAACTTTGCGGTACCAGGAGGGTAGAAAGCTGCACCTTTATACTGAGCCTGAGAGCTGCCCGTGTGCCCAAGGGAAGAGGACGCTCTGGGTGTACAGCTTCACGTGGACTGGAATGCTGCTGCACGAGTCCCAGTGTCCAAGGGACTGCCTATTGTAGCCCGAATGCGAGCTAACACGACACCCCTTGAGTATGCCCAGGGCAGCTTTACTACAGCACGTGGTGCTGCGCGGTGCTTTCTGCGTCAGGAAGGCGCTGTCCGGTGCAGCTGTACTGTGGGAGGAGCCCCACCCGCTGCACGTTTACGTGTGCCGGGGAGTTTGGCGGGTGCAGCTTTGCCAGGTGAAGGGGTCGCGGCAGATGGCTTTCTCTTGTGGCGCGCGCCGCAGCCCAAGGCGCGAGGCCATGTCACAGCAATCCGCGCCCCAGCTAGGCGCTGTGCGGTCTGTATGACACGGAGGAGCATTACATGCGTGATTACCCCTCAAACTGGGAGCAGAGGCTTAACCGAGTGACAAACGGCTGGGCTCTGAGAACAGACTTGCAGAGAGCAGACATAGTGTGCAAATTCAAAGGGTGCATGGATGGAGAGAGTAGGGAAAGAGAAATACGAGGACAGCCTAGGAAGAGAGAAGGGGAGATGCGTATGGGAGGTGGTGGTGCGAGAGAGGGACGGGGACGAAACCGAGACAAAACGGAGGCGTCGACAGGGAAAGAGGGGCGAGGCAATAAGTGAGGGAAGAACATAGAGGAATAGAGATGAAGAGAGAGCGAGACAAGAGTGTGCGTGAAGGAACGAGAGAGGAAATGAAATGTAGAGGCATTGGGGGGCATGCGGTGTAGAGGGAGTGGGCGATCTCATTCCAGCTCAAACATCCCCCTCAGCCGAAAGTGCCCGCAGGAAATCCCAAGCAAGGTATAACGCAACAAGCTTGATGGCTGGTATAGAAGTACGGTAGGTTGCTTCTGCTGTCTCCTTCACCTCACAGCCTCCTCACCACTGCACTCCAATGTTGTCATTCCCTTGGTATAAGGTGTGTGGTCCTCTCACATCTTCTACATTTCACACATGAGAGATGGCTTCATATGTGGCAGACTTCAGGCTCTACCTCCAGACCCCTCAGTCGTGGCTGCTGTGTGCTTCACAAACCCACATTACAACACCCTGCTGTGAATTGTATAATGAAGGAGCTTAGTAGTTATACCTCAGCCTTATCACTCCCTTAGTCACAGTCCTATTTCACTGCTCTAGCTCCCCCTTCACTGCTCTTCTTTTACCTACACCCACTTTTCACTGGCTGTGTCTTCACGTCTCCACTAAATCTGTGGTCGTCTGCCACAATCTCCATTCCCAGCCCCCTTAGTGCTTAATTTGCACCTTAGTGCGTAAATTGCAACAACAACAAAAACACTAAGTGCTATGGTCCTAGATATTTCCCAGGCCACTGCAGATTACACCACCCAGTGCCCCTACAAATGTTGCCAAATGCCAGTACCAGTACTTTATCAATTAAGCATTATAATTCCTACAAATATGGAAGTTTGGACTATTTCAGTTTACCGAAATCTCTAACAATGTCATGGAGCGCTGGTATTCGGTTTTTTTCATGTATGTTAAGTACTCTGTTGATGTGCTCATTTAAAAATAATCATACAGCGCCAGCAAGTGCACACTATCCAACTGCTGATGTTAAGAAATAGGTGCTGGAGCCAAGTACCAGAAAACACCAGCACAAATTAAATACTGCTCTCCCTGTATCTCTCTCCACACTGCTCTCTGCCCGTAGCTGCGTCCCACCTTGTTGTAGAGGGCAGAGTACTCTTAACACTTCTTGGCACTGCATTGCTTTAGGAATTCCGGTACATATTAACATGGGCAACCCAGGTTTTGACAATCTAAACAAAAATATAGTTTCAGTTCCGCACTCAATCAATATCTACTGTTTTTTTCCAAGTCTTGTTGCTTAATAGAGCTTCTTATTTTGTCTGTGCCACTACCAAAAGCTCCATCCAGATGCACTAGAATGCAGTTGTACAGGATGAAGATAGATAAACCTAATATGGAGCAGAGTATTATTAGATAACAGAGTGGCAGAAATGCCAAGGAGTGGTCTAGGCGTTTATGCTTGGAACTACGGGTAATAAAGTTAAAACGCACTTTCCTCAGAAGCGTAACTTGATAAAATCCAATATGGCGCACATGTAGAATGCCAGGTGAAGAGAAAAAGTATAATTTCATTATATGTTGTTTCAGAAATATCGAGCTTGCTGGAGAGTTTTCTAAACAAATCTAGTGACTAGATGTGAGTGAGGTATTTCATAGTGTTAGTTTGGTTTACCAAAAATATTTGTTTCCGCTGTTTTAAATCGTATAGTATGTGACATTATATACCCTGTTCTATATGCAATGGATATTTGATCCTAGACACACAAAGGCAAAACAGACTTTCAAAATCTGTGTAACGACCACATAAACTATGGAACAGAAAGTTAATGTCTGTATATCTCCTTCATCTCCCAACAGATGGGAAAATGCATAAAAGCATTTGTGAAGGAACTCTATCTAGATGAAGAAGCATGGAGCTCCAAATAGACTGAGGAAGAACTCCTATTATAACGAAATTCGAAATTGAGGGAGTGGAAATCATAAGTAGGTATGAGACAGCTTTTGTTTGGAAGGATGCTGAATTATTATTATCTTCTTGAGCACTTTTTAATCTATTCGTCATGTAAACTAGGTGGAAAATCACCACTGCATGTCTTGTTTCAACACCTTTGGTAACATGCGGAACAGAACCAGCGTATTTGACATCTCGTTGAAACTTTTGTAGGTCTGATTAATTCCGGATGTTTTTGGGAAGGGCATTCCACAAAGAAGTAGATAACACTGAGAATGGACCGACTTGCAATCAAGCACAATTTTAATTGGGGGATATCAAGTACAAGGAGTTAGCAAACATAAATACCTGCTGATTTAATAAAGCTTCAGTTTATGAGTTAAGAAACATGGTCGAAGATGGTGCAAAGCTTAATGAAGTACACAGAAAGCTTATAACTTAGTCTTTCTCTGGGAAGCAGATGCCGAGACTAGAGCTGGTCTAATATCATCTCAGAGCTTCACGGTTAGGAGAAAGCGAGCAGATGCATTTTGAATCGGTTGCAGTTAGCTGACATAAGACTTGGGAGGACCAAAGTATGCGAGAATGCTGCGCTGCAAAAGTAAGGTCGTCGTGAAATAGACATTCGCTCAGAATCATTATCTTTGTGCGAAAATAGAAAAAAACTTGAAAGAACTGAACCTGAGGAGTGGTATCAGTTTAGAACTGATCTTGAACCACACGTTCTAGGCTAGCTAGCTCGCTCCGTCTACTCAAGCGGAGGACATTGCCCCAGTGATGAGCCACATTATACACACAAGAACTCGATTTTGTGCCCCTTCGATTCCAATCAATTCATGCGCATTCACTCCATTGCTAAGTGACCTGATTCATATTCATCAATGTTCACACTCTGGTGAGTCCCCCACCTTGAGGAGGATCCATGTGTTGGTATTACACACGCAGAAAATGTAGTTTGACGTTTTGCCCAAATATGTTGAAAAACAGGGGAAGAGCGGATTCCCGTGGCACACTGCAGATTCTAGATTATTTCAATGGTGTGTAACAACTAGCTGTGTTCAATCAGAAATAAGCTAATGCTGACAATGTAGCATCTCTTATACCAACATGATAAATGTCACTCTAACAAATAAATAATGGTCAACTACCAAAAGCTGCTGACAAGCCCGTTAGCACCTGTGCAGTGATGCCATCAGCCAGGAGTCTTAAATCATCATGGGCAGTTAATACTGCCGAGCTACTGCCCCTTGTACAGAAAATCTCTGACTATTTCCAGGGTGGGAAGAGGCTGCATCGAAGTTTGGGAATGCCAAGAAACATAGGTTTGTTGATGCTCCCAAACTTTCAAAACAACCACACACTGAAACGTCCATTTCCGACTTCAAGAGTGGGATTTACTGATGCAAATATCTCTGCACTCATGGTAGTCAAATTACTAACAGTAAATGCATTTATGCCTACCACAAATCCCTTTGTGAGCTTTTGGCAGGCATAAGTGAAATAATCATTTTATTAACGTATGACCTATTAAGAAAACGCAAACCTACTCTGACAATGACTGTAACAAACCAATTTGCCTTTAGAAATAGCAAAACAAGACACTCTGATGCTTCTTTCCCATTTCTTGAAATACAGAAGAAACTACAAAACATGCAGGAAATGCCCAAGAAATATCCAAAACCTATGTCAAAAGAAGAAATCTGAAGCACACAGTTATGCTATCCATAGTTAGCAGCCATTCTTGCAGCTAAGAAGCATCCAGGAGGCGTCAAATGGAAACATCACGCCAGCTCAGATAAAAGAGGGGCTTTACCTGGCCACACGAGACCTACGAAAAACACACTTAGGCCGAAGATCAGGGGCTACATTTTGGAGTAGTGGATTGAAGGAATATACGTTTTTTAGTCTGGTAAAGAGCCGTGATGAATCACACACTCTTTTGTAGTAGATGTGCTTATAACTTGCACCCCCAGAAAGCCAGATTCACTCGGTACATTATGAGGCTAGAATAAACTAATTTTCCAAGGCTACTTTTAGTTCCCAGTCCACCCACCTCTGGGGAGGAGGATCCAATCAGCAGTTTCCAACTTGGGCTCTTGCAGACTACAATGGTATAAATAATTCTTACTTCCCAACCGTGAGAAGATATAAGGGAAGGGGAATGTACAAGATGATCAGACCCCTTCCCCAATAAGACCCAAAGAGTAGAACAGTTTTTTAGCTGGGCCCTTCCGCCACACAACCACACATACCAGGCGAGTATGCATATTGACGGTTTTTGTAGGTGGAGCAAAGATGCAGCAAATCCACTTAGTTCTGCTCTTTGAGTCAAACAGAACATGTAAGGAATAGCACCTACACCACCAAGCGTTTTTACACTCCTATCAATACGCTGTACTTAATATCTTTGATACTGCCAACACCATATTCAGACTAGTAACTTATGTCTCATGAATATACACATACAGTCGGGACATTCATACTCTGCATCCACAAATAGTGGAAATATTAGTTAAGTCCCCCCCTTCTCCAAAAAAAGTTTTTAAAAATCTCAAATAGGAGACATAGTGAGTTCAGTTTCAGAGCTCCCCCATGTTTCTGGTGGTGGCCCTTTAACACTTATCCATCCAGCTCTCCTCATGCCATGTGAAAGAACCAGCCATATGCAGCTGTGCAGTGCAATGAAAATACACACACATTAGATTTACAATGAGAGAGCAAAGAAAGTGTGTAATGGTGGAGCAGGACATAGCGGGGTTGGGTTTACACAGAAAGGAAGATATATGCGTGTTCATATACAGAAGTGTGTAGGTATTATAGAAGCTGTAATATCAAAGGGAGAAGGTGAGAAGTATGGGGTGAAAGAGTAGGGAATACGAAAAGAGGGCGATGAACTGCTAAGGTAGGGAGGAGGCTGGGGCGGATACAGAAGGGGTAACGCAAGTAGTGCAGGAGGGATGAGTATTACAATACAATATGATAGAAAAAAGGGGACAAAATGCTGGTGAACGGGCAGTACCTGTTGCTGCTGTAAGTGAAGTATATCCACGGGGCTCATCTCTCCGTTTGATTCACTGCTTGCACTACCTTCTCTTACTCCACCTCCATCAGATTGGCTGTTGAGATTATTGACCCCATTCTGATTTGCTGGAGAAGATCGTATAGTCTCTGAAGCAGATTCAACCATCATGACGTACTAGTAACACCTAAAAGCAGACAAAGAGAGGAACCATGAATGTGAGGCCACTGAGGGCGGGAATAACAGCTTTAAACATGTGTAGGGTTCCGGAAGACTTGTAAGCGAGAGCAACCATCAGAATAGGAACTCCGGGGTAGGAGAGTTCCTACGGGTTGTGGCTTCGTCACAGTTCTACTAAGAACACCAAAACGAAAAAAAACAGCTCCGTGAGTACAGAGCCCTATAAGAATAGTGTGTTACCTGTAGAGGGCCACAAAATGTGGCCATTAACCTAGAGTCCGGGGAAGAGCTTTATCACTGTACACTTAAAAAATACCCGGATCCCCCACTTCCCTGCATCATTTAATTAATCTTATTACCATTCATAAACCCTAAACATGCCAAGTGAGCAGTAAACAGATCCATGAAATAACAATTTGAAAGACCAGTGACAGCTTGCTTCTCCTTTTCGACAACGTGGTCACATCAAAAGGACCAACACCTTCGAACCTGACCACCCCAAATATCAAAATACCCCACAAAAACCCCACTGCTTATAAAACTAATGATCTCTGCATAACAAGACAGTGGGACATATCCCAAACAGTCTTCCCCAACGACCAGAGATGGCAGATTGCAAGTCCATACCATGAGAAAGATACACCAGCCCTTTAATGCAACCCCAAAGACCCGCACTGCCTACTATTCCAAAGACATGAGAGACAAATTTCAATTATCACCCTATAATCAGACATTTAACCTGTACCCCTACACCACACACACGAACACACAACAGCAAAGTTAACCTTGCAGCTCAAAACTAGACATCAGACAACATAGCAGGCATGCTAAGGATACAATAGACAACTTCCATCTCAAAGAGATCAGTAGACGCAACAACTGATTCAATAACCAGACACAGCGAACCCAAACCATAACCCAACCATACCTTTCCCAACCGCATTTTCAAATGGCCACCATGCTAGATACGAGAGGCAGCAGACTCTATACCTATTATAATTCCAACGACATCAGTCTGCTTGCATCTCAAGGACTACCTGCTACCCTTTCCTCCAACATCATCATAAATGCTTAGGCATGTGTCCTCTGCAACACTGACTGTATCTGTGTGTTCATCATATAGTCAGAGCATCTCATGATCAGTTTCCGTGTGAACCATAACTTAATATAATCTGACCAGGAAAGTACACTAGAGCCAGGCCTGACTGCAGCCTCTTTACCTAAAGACTAATGCGTGACAACAGAATTCAACACAGCTGAGAGCGTGGATAATTATAAATCAATTTATGAAGTTTTGCGTCAGTGACAACTTTTCTACTTCATAAAGTCAGTCACATTCATAAATTTGATTTGTGCATGAACTTATCTGCAAAGACATTTATTTGAATGATAATTCAATGGTGTACATTTTCTCACCAGCAAAAGACAACTTTGGTAAATTCTTTGCCAACTTCCCAAAGAGAAAAAAAAGTCATTACGAAAATAAAATAAAAACAACTTCCCAAATGCTGCATACTCTCTAAAGGTAACAATCCCCCCTCTACACATGCCAGGCTAGGCTACTTCCTCTCTGCTGAATATTTTTTGTTAGAGCTGACAGCCTTAGTTGGTCTTCCCCCAACTCTTTTACCTTCCTCCTCCACTTTTTCTGACCTCGCTTTACTGGTATTAGGACTATGCACACTTTACCACTGCTAACCAGTGCTAAAGTGCTTGTGCTCTCATCCCTAACCGTGGTAATATTGGCTCATCCCCAATTGGCATATTTAATTTACTTATAAGTTCCTAGTAAAGTGTGCTATATGTGCGCAGCGCCCCAAAATAAAATTCTACTAGTGGGCCTGCAGCACAGATTGGGACAACCACTTCAGTAGCCCCTCGAACCATGTCTCAAGCCTGCCAAGGCAGAGCCTGTGTGTGCAGTTTACACTGCCATTTCGACCAGACAAAATAAACCTTTTGCCAGCCCAAACCTTCACTTTTTATACATATCCTTCACCCCCACGGTAGGCCCTGGATAGAGGACCAGAGGGCAGGGTCCAATGTATTTAAAAGGCAGCACATGTACTTTTAAGTTTTTCCTGTCCCGGTAGTAAAAAATCTCTAATTTGTTTTTCACTGCTGCAATGCCTATCCTTTCTATAAGATAACATTGGGATTACCTTATTACATTTTTAAGTGTAATTCCCAATTGGGAAGAGATCAACCCTTCGAGTCTGGTGTCTCTGGAATCTCAATTTAAAATCCAAACTTATGGTGAAGCCTGATTTTAAATTGAAATTCTGAAAATTCCACTTTTGTAAGTTGGCATTTTCTTACATCAGCCATTCATTTGGGGCCTGCATTGCCTCTACTACACCTCGTATCCTTCACACCGATCTTAGCACCGCAAGCCCTGTCGACAGGATCCTCGACATCGGCGTATCAGGACCTTGCACTGCAGCCTCATCATATCTCAGAATCGATACATCACGTTGACTATGCAATAAATCTTCAACGTGGATCCACACAACGCTCCACAACCAAGATTAAGGTACTTTGTTCAGCTGGCCTAACTGGGTCCTTGTAGCTGGCCAGCGCTTCATCTCGGACAGCCTGAACTTGTGACTTTGTCTCAGTTCGGCACAACCAGATATCCCCAATAGCGCTTTTTGATTTGGGGCACTATTTAACGTACAAACTTTGACATTCAATATCCCCAGTTCTACAAATTGGATTTTTGTTGTGTTGGTATTGTTTTATTTATTGAATTAAGTTCTATGTGTTTAACCTGGTGTGATGTTTACACTGTTTTACTGTTTGAAGCCTTGCACCATATATTCTACACATTGTTTCTGAAATTAAGCCTGACTGCTCTGTGGCAAGCTACCATAGGATAACCACAGGTTAATTTAGGTTTTGCCTGCTTCTTACCCTGACTAGGTTTGTGGTTGCTGCTTGACTAGGGCTTATACCCCACTCAACCAACAACCCAATTCCTAAAATCGTGTATACCAGTTCTCCCCTGTAAACTACATTACTTGCAAGGGTCCTCTCCTCCAAACACCAACATTGTTAAGTTCACAGTCCAACACTGCTCTATCTTCTTCATGGGGAAGATTTTGAAGCTCTCAAACCAGTAGTTGTGGATTCAAGCCATGGCTTCAACACCTAGGTGCACTGCAACTCTCTTCCATGACCAAGGGTGCCATGTGAGGCTTTAACTGTCCCTGAGAGAAAGGCAGATTCCAGAAGTGACCCTCCACCTAACCCAGCGCATGTTGTAATGGGGCTCTACTCTCCTGTACGAGCTCTCAGGCGTTGGCGGACGCATCCTTTCTGCACAGGGTGCTAGTTGGGCTCTGCTACCTGTGAAGGCTTTAAGATGGGATACACTCAGATGCTCAGGGTATGAGGCTGGAGGTTTCGCCAACTGCCCTTCATGATTACTCCAAGGTCCGCTCTGCTGTCCAGACGAGGGTCTCAGAATGGGGGCTGCTGTCCAGGTGCACAGAGTTGTGTGGGCTCTGCTACATGTTAAGGATGATAAGTAGATTCTTCTCTCCTGCTGCCTAGTCCCACCTTCTCCTCTCTGAAGGGTCTCAGGTGGGCTCAGATCACTTGTGCGGGCCATGTGTGGGCTCTGTTCACTGTTAAGGGTCTAAGGTGGGGGAAGGGGCGTCTGACCTTCCTACTCTACCTTCCCTTATGCACTGGATTACTAGATACCAGCTCATACTAATGCGGATCAGGATACACACCTTTGAACTGCTGCAAAAGCAAGGCTCCATCGTCTACTTTGCTATCTTTGGTATCTAAAAGGAACATCTGGGCATTCTTTTGACTGGTGAGAAGAAAAAGAATCACCAGTATTCATATGATACACAGGCTAAAGATCTGATGCATCACCATCCAAGCCTGGGTGGCACAGTCCTATTTGAGGTGAATTCACTGAAAACATAATTTGTCTAGTCTGTCACAACAACAACAAATAAGCTCAATTACTGTGTCTAGACTCTCTTCGCTAAGAAGACTTAGCCTAGCACCAGTTCTTGTTGTTCTGCAAAGTCAAAACAAACCTCTTACAGCATACCTTCAAAACTGCTGTAGGGCCCTGATCCTTTTGCACTTTTATGATGCCAATGCCTTGCTCAACAGCGTCCAAGACACTCACCACTAAATAAAATCCTCCACCCATCAGTGAAACACAACAAAAGTGACCAAACCTATCACTGAAACACTCTTAAGCTCAAGGAACTAGTTGAGCTCCATTTGCAAACCTAAATCAACTTCGAATTTCTGCTGCATCATATTAAAGACTTGTCACTGCAAGTACACAACTCTACATCCCAGACTAGATCAGGATCTTGGGTTAGGAACATAACACAACCAACATTGGCAGGCTTGAAAAAATGAAATGCAAGAAGTTAAACACCAGAAAACCGACCTTCTGTTCAAATTCACCTAGGATCTAAAACACCATTCAACTACAGCTATAACAAACACCTTAAATTCTCTGTTTCACCAAGATAGCGACAATCCTCTACAAGGAGTACCTTGCTCACACCTAGCAATTTTCACTGCTTAGCTCACAGAAACACCCAATACTATTATTTTTGACTCGAACAAAGAGGGCATTCCCATCTTTTTTGTTAAATCAAACAAGGATAAACAAATAGATGTCATTGTAACTGTGAGATTAAGAGACAGAAATCAAAGAAGTAAATAGAAGTCATCTACACAGCAGAGTGGATTGAGTCTGTGCCAGCAAACTATCATTGAGGTTGCAATCATACCAGTAGGCACTCCTATAGAGAAATCTATGTTTATAGGGGTTCTTCGCTTTGCAGTTTGATAGTCCTGACGGTGTCGCTCATATGTGTTCAGCATTCGTACAAATACTCTACAAAGGGATACCTGTAGTTGCCTTCATCAGCCTCAAATTTTTGTGAGTTCAGTGTTATTGTATTCCAGTCTGTGCGAAGACATTTGTAAACTAAACACACTTGCCCTCACTTTGTATTGCTCCTTTTTATATTTCTCATTTGGTTTGTAGGTAAATATGCACTATATAAATACTCATATATGTATGCAAGATAAAAAATAATTAAGCAAATTGTTAAGGGTATACAAAGTAAAAGTGCTCCTCCCCATTTCCATAGAGGTCCCATTGTGGGATGCAGGTAAAGCAACAACCCAGTTAAGGGTGTTTTCATTCACAAAGAATTGAGTTACTTTAAAGGTAGTGGGTTTAGGTCTATAATTTCCATAAGGTTACTATTTTTTGGGAATTCACACAAATATACCATGGCCTAAGCACAAAATTCTAAGAAAACTAGGATTCTATGTGTATCTTTAACCGAGAAACCGAGTACTACATGCAGGTGAAACAAATCTACTAATTTACACCTAAATTCATTTTTCAGGTGAAGAAATACTTTCCCTTAAGCCCCCCAAAAATAAGGGGATGTTGGGATGGTTACTCCTAATTTGTGTACTAATCAAAAGATTTTTGGCACAGCAGTTAAGTGCACGAAATAGGTGTGAAAAAAAGCATTGCAAGGTACGAGACTACCCACTAACTGGATAGTTTTAATCCCTTCATATTAGCAAACTCCCATTGTTTCACATGTTCCCAATACTAAAGCAAAATGTATGATGGTAGAAAATCTGCTGCATTTGAAATATTTCCACTGAACGTGAATGTGCAGATCCTAGTTCAAGGATTCGGCGATGGGCCATTTGCAGGTGGACAATTTTGGTGCATTTAAGAGACCTTGGTGCACATACAGTGTTATGAATTGATCCCTAATGTGACGTCTTAAAGCAAATTGAGAAATGAAGGTCTTTCTCACCCATTAATCAGTTTGTAAGACTTAATAACAGAGAGAGAATGCCTGAAATTAAAATGTGAAATAAGCCATGTAAAAGGCATTTAATCTAGTTCAAACAACGTTCAGACTATAGGAAATATTAGCAAAAGCTGTGAAAGAGAAAAAACACATACGAATAAAATAGGAATGCATGTTCTATTTCCACCCCTCACCCCTTCACACCAACACACAGAGCTGGGGCTAGTGTGTGCTCTGTTCCACTGTGAAGTGCCCGATAACTCGTAGTGCCCAGCCCGACCCCCTCATCACCTGAGTCAACACTTACACAGGTCCCAGGTCTGCCCTCATAACTGGCCCACCTGCAAAGCGATCTCTGACCACTAAGGGCGAGGAGGCCCCGCCCCTCTGATTACAAACACACCCGGGCCCTGGCTAGGCCTCCTTGAGACCCGGACTTTGCCCTTGTCCAACCAGAGCACAGATAAAGCCACGCAGGCTAAGAAGGAGGCCTGGGTCCAATCCACCCTCACCCATCAGGATCCGATACGAGTGGTGGTTTGGAGGTGGAAAGGGGGTAGGGGGAGCCTGTAGTTGCTCAGGGCTAAAATCAATGCTTTCCCAGCCGACTCCAAGAAAGCGACAGAGTTTGGCTTAGGAATTCATGGTACTCATCTAAATGCATTAAACATACTGAGTTCACTATCTAGGCTGAGCTGTACAGCCATACTCCAGACTAAATTACAGGGGTCAAAGAGGAGTCTCTAACCACATGGAAATTTAAAGTGTGAATACAGCCTAGTGTAGGTCAGCGAAGACGCCTGGCACAATGTGGCCAAGGGCCAGTTTTTGTCTAAAACAGAACTTTAGTATTCTTGTTTGAGTAGGAATTGAAAGAAAGGTGAACAGTAAAAGAACAGACGTCCAGCAGTAGTGGTGGGGGTAAAAGGAGCTACAGATTCAGCCAAACAAAACAAAAACGTTTTTTAGATGTCAATGGCTTCCCCTCCGAAGTAGAAATGGTGGTAGAGTATCAACTTCCTGCAGATATGAGTGGACTTAACGAGTAATATAGGTTAATGAAGGAACTTTGGAGGGTCGCCTAAGAGCTACTGAACCAGGCCCATTCCCCAAAACATAACACTGTGAACAGAGCGTCGGAAACGGTGAAAGACCCCAGAGCGGTCTGTCGCAAAACCAAAGAAAACATGCAGCACATGCAACATAAACCACACTACAGCACCAAAAGGCCTGACTCATAAGGACAGAGGCAGTTCCACAAGAAACCCTTTTCCCTAGGGCCCTATCATATGTGGGCGCAGACTTTCCACACAGACATGGATGCCCCTGCTCATTTCTACTTACGACTAAGCACTGACCAGGGACGGCTCTATGGAGGCCTATCCCGACTAAACTCAAAGATGACGCTTTACAGTAAATTTAGAAAATGATTTTCCATCAAGCTAGCCTGTCTTACTAACTCACGTAACAGGCCTACCTTGCCACTTCCAATGCTACTGGTACGTGGCCTACGTACACTTCCATAAAACAGAGTAAAGAGTGGGGGCTACTGGAGAGCAGCTGCAGAATGGAAGCCTAGAAAAGACTCTAAACCATGGGTACTAACATTTTTCCAGGAGCCACAAACTATGAAGTGTGTTGTGACAAAAGGTCACATTGTTGCCAGCTTATTTGAAAGGGGGAGGGGAGGGGGGTGACGTGTGTAACAGGGAGAAAAGCATGTACATAGGTGGACTGTGAGTCGTGGAATTATTTTGAGGCTCCAATCTATACTGCCCTCTAAAATTAGCCCTTAGTCTCTAGAAGAGACTTCGATTTTTGTATGTATGTTTTATTAAACAACATCAGAACAGGCCAAGTTCCAACTTACAGGAGGGCAGTGATATTACAATACAGGTAATCACAGGCAAAAAGTAAATGTTACCGTGTTTTCTTCAGGTGTGAAGTTACATGAGAAATTGCAGCAGTACAATCAATACACAGTGAGCTCACAAGTCAAGTGGGAGTGGTGCCAAGCGATATTGTATCATTCAACCCGTTTTATTTTTGGCTGGGTGGGTGCATAAGGAACACAGTGGATGCCAAGCTTATAGCGGCACCACTGATTTATCTCCTTCGGGGTGGAGGAGATTTCAGGGGTGATGGCACAGCAGTGCTGAGGTAGGATTTCAATGGCAGCCATATATCTCCAGGCCTGGAGACTGATGGCAAGAGGTCAGCATAGAGTTTAAGTTCAGCATAGTGATTCCATCCAATGTGTGAATTTAGGGGCTGTGCCAAAAGAAGAGACTTAGAGTTGACAATACTGTGATATGGTGTATCTGAGTTTCCATCCCTCTAATGCACCCTGGATTAAGCCTTCCCTGCTTGCTATCACTGCCTTAGGTGAGTCAAGTAACTTGATTATTGAATTGGATTGAAATAGAATCTTAGGCCTTGTAATCTCCCTACACTTTGGGTCTCTTTATCTTTTAACATCAGGAATGGTTGCAAACAGGCTCATTTAAGGTCGCATGTGGTATAAAAACTCCTGGACAAAGATCCTCAACAAGGAGTGAAATTCACTCAGGTGGACAACACCCAACCTCCATCGCTAAACATTATACGGTGGGAAAGGTTTAGCCATGGCACTAGGAGATTGAAATTAAATCCTGCCTTTACCACTTTGCAAAATATGCTGGCACAGAGGCAATTCTTGGTTGAGAACCACTTACACACCCAAGTTGTTGTGTAACAAGCAAGATGGAAACTATGATACCAGAACGCATGTTTTTTTATTAATCCCAGCCTCTTCTTTTGACAAACTGTGTACTCTTGGGCAATCACTTTTTGAATATATTTTTATTGCTATTTCTTTTTACATAGATAGGAAGCACTTAAATCCAACTAAATACTGGTTGTAAATATGTGATAAGAAACAACACAGGACTGTAAACTAGCAACCCTTTAATTTTTCCCAAGGGGACAGGACACCAAGTCTCATAGTACACGCTCTAAAAAGTGGTGCAGTGAGAAGTTATGGACCTTAAAACAAGGAGTCCTTCACTGTGCTGCTGGGTCTCCAGCTCCGCCAGATCGTTTGACGATTGTCAAATCACGTCTTAACTATGTCTTTGTCCCCTTAATTGCAATGACGTGATAGAGGTGGGTGAGCAACTGAAGCCTGGAACCAAATGCCTGGCTCAGCCCCTGCTGCTCTCGGATCTTCAAGTCAAATCGAGCCAAGCCTTCATGGGGCTTCAGTCTGCCATCTGCACTATAACCTCATGCACCAAGTATTAAAGAAACCATATTAACGTTTGATGTAAAACAAGAGAGGGAAAGTGATATATATATAGTGGCGGAATTGTACGATGTAAAACAAGGAAAGCTAGGTTACCTCGCTTGAAGAAATTGTGCGATCCTAGGCTATTGTTTAACTTTGCTTCCTTTTTCTTCATTTCCACATACGAGTACCTTGAAGTACATGAACTCAGGCTGTGCACTGTACAAAACCCTCTCTTGCATTTGATTTAATAGAGCCTAATGCTGGTCCATGTATAACAACCTAGGCAACAAAAAGGGTGCATGACAATTGACTGGCCTCTTGGTTCATGATTGGCATTGTCGTCAGAGTGAGGGGAGGGGGGCCTGAATGTTTTTAAGTTTTAAAATAGGTACTTTTAGTAAATGCCTGTTAATGCAGTGATATAATCTGGTATGCTAAGGTGAAACGATTCCACACGTTAAAGGAATACACTTTTTCAGATCATATTTGTGTGTTTGTTGCACATGATCTTTAAACATGAAGGAGCTCCTAAATATTTGTGGTGCAGGACATCATCTGTGCATCTTTTACTTTACTTCAGGTAATGTGTAAATAAGAGCTTGCCCATTTAACTTCTTTCTGAATGTTAGTGATCAGAGCACTCCTGCTGTTCACCAGGGCCACTTGCACAGGTCAGGCGGGCCGCAAGCCCTCCCTGCTCTAGACCAGTTTGAGGAGGGTGTACTGTGTGGTAGTTTTAAAGAAACTGGGCAGAGAGGATCCATGAAGTTACACCTAAGAGGGTGAAGGCGGAGATCTGTGGTGATATTTATGTCATGCAGTACTACGACCAAAAATCAAAATCAAATTTATTTATTTGGGTTAGTTTTCTACTGAGAACAACAAATAGAAAGATAAAACAATAGGATTACATTTTTTTGTCAACAAAATTGTGAACACTTCCCTTAATACAATTTTAAAAAAGGTTTTAAAAATGTTAATAGATTATAGTATACAAATTCATTGGGAGGTGATTTAAAAATAGAAATCAAACTCTGTACATTTGTGGAGTTTGGACTGGTTTTAAAAATTGCTTTCTGGCGGCCACTACAGTAGGGTTAGGACAAACAAACAAAATATGCATCAGATCTTGAACTCCTCCTTTACAGAGGTCACATAAGCTACTGGCATTATTGTTAATTGTCCATTTACAGGTAAAATATTTGAGAGGAAGGATCCCAAACCGAAGTAAAATCATACAGCGCCGGGCACCGTGTCTCAGAGTATAGGAAAGATATTGTTGCCTTTGTTTGAATTCAATTGACTCAGCAGATAACTTATAACACTGCAGTTTTGTACAGTGCTGGAGATCGAGATCGTAACTGATCCTTGCAGTCAAGTGTTTTAAAAAAAGTTTCAAATGTGCCGGGGTCCAGGTTTTCAGTAGATCAACTGTACATTCTGACAACTTCAGTGCAAATATTACATTTCGATAGAAGACGTATTTAGAAGATCCTTCATCAAAAATTTCCAGTTTTAGTAAAGCTCTTAAGGAGCCTTGTTCAGCATGTAAAATGTTATATGCCCATCGAATGATACTAGTGATTCCTCTAGCGAATGTACTAGTTAGAGAAAACTCAAGGCGCATGGCCTGCCCGGGCTACAGCTTGAGACATTTTGGTTAATTTTCGAAGACTCTTGCTTTCTTTTGAGTTGTATTGGTTGCCATTGAATTATAGGAATATGCCCGAGAGCGTATGAAGGAACTGGAGGGATCGTAATGCTAAAAACCTGTAAAAGGGTTGAAAAGGGCCTATGCCCGGTAGAAGAGTATAATCTTTGAAGCGCCCCAGCATGAACATCAGCTTTGTAAGCCAGGTGCTGGAGATGGGAATGATTTTTTGGGATTTGAGTAAAAATAAGACCTATATAAATGTATTCTTTCACTATTTCTAATGATTGTCCTCCTAAGGTCTAGTTATAGTTTACGTATCTCTTACTTACTCAAAAAGGAACTATTTTTGTTTTTGTTGTGTTAGGAACCAAAAAATGTTCTGCATATGACTCGAGTGCCTACAAGTTCCTTTGGAGGCCAAACAGAGTAAGGTCGAGAATAATCACGTCATCAGCATACATCAGAGTATGAATTTTATGTAGTGATATTTTCGGAGGGAAATTAGTTATCTGCATAAAACAGTCTGGGAGGTCACTAAGATTGAGGGAAAATAATAGAGGAGCTAAAAGACAACATTGTCTTAGGCCATTCAATGTTTTAATTGGGGATGTGAGGCCCTTCTCTTTCCCCAATAATACTTGGCACCAAGTTTCGGAGTGGAGTGACACAATTATATGTAATAAGTTATCTGGGATTCCCAATTTTTTAGCTTTTACCACAGTGTTGGTCTGTCGACTCTGTCGAATGCTGTTGAAAAATCAACAAAGACAGAGTAGACCACCTGTGATTTTGAAACCACATATTTATCAATTATTGATTGTAACATCGCAATGTTATCCGTTACAGAATGATTTTTGCAAAACCCAGCTTGGTTAAATGGAATTGATCCAGTTGAGAAGGCCCACTTCTTTAGATGTTCCAATACACTGGCCGCAAAGATCTTTCCTGTCGCTACGACCACAAGATCATTTACAGATGCTCCTGGATAATGCAAAGCTTCAGGATTACGGTTCACTTTCTTGACTATTCTGCGGTGTAGTTTAATTCTGACCTGTCCAACCAACCACCAGCTACTTCAGCACCAGGATCCACACCCCACTGTGGCAATGACCGAATCCCACTGCGCAGACCATCATCAGAGCATGGCCGCAGAGCATGACTCGTGCTGCAATACTATCCGATAGCCTGTCAAAGCGCAGACCATTACCTGATAGTACCCAGTGCGACTGTTACCCCACGGCTAGATACGCTGCAGATGCATGGTCCTCACAGTGCATTTATTGTCCTGTGACATGAAAATTACTCTGCTGGGCAAGACCTAGCATAGTCCGGTTCTCAAAATGCAGGGTCCAGTACTCACAGTGCAGACAATTATCCCATTGCCAGATAACTAGGCACACACCTTACAATATGGCCTGAATCTTGCAGTGCAGAATGCAGTGTTGAATGTCATCCACGCATGTCACGATACTCCCAGTGCAGATCCCGTACAGACTATTCAACAGCAGCTGGGTTTTTGTCCTGTTGCCTGATACTCACAGTGCAGACCATTATACCATAGGCGGATAACTGGGCGCACACCTTACAGTATGGCCTGAATCTTGCAGTGCAGAATGAAGTGTTGAATGTCATCCACGCATGTCACGATGCTCCCAGTGCAGATCCCGTACAGACTATTCATCAGCAGCTGGGTTTTTGTCCTGTTGCCTGATACTTACAGTGCAGACCATTATACCATAGGCGGATAACTGGGCGCACACCTTACAGTATGGCCTGAATCTTGCAGTGCAGAATGCAGTGTTGAATGTCATCCACGCATGTCACGATGCTCCCAGTGCAGATCCCGTACAGACTATTCATCAGCAGCTGGGTTTTTGTCCTGTTGCCTGATACTCACAGTGCAGACCATTATACCATAGGCGGATAACTGGGCACACACCTTACAATATGGCCTGAATCTTGCAGTGCAGAATGCAGTGTTGAATGTCATCCACGCATGTCACGATGCTCCCGTGCTGATACAGTACAGACTATTCATCGGTGGCTGGGTTTTTATCCTCTTGCCTGATACTGACAGCCTTGCCAGAACCCTCTGTGCAGAGGCTTATCCTATTGCCAAATCTCGGTGTGCACAACATTATCCTGTAAGGCAGTGCACAGAACAGTATCCTCGCGAGGCTGTACAATAAAGAATGCTAACTTACAGCCTGGAAAAAGCAGTGCAGTATATTATCACATGGTCTATAGCACTGCAGGCAATATGCTGAGAATCGCCACGCAGAACACGTTCCCAGTAGGGTCAGATTCTCTCAGTGCAGAACATCCCATACTGCGATATTTGTAGCACAGGGATTCGTCTCAGTACAGAACATTACCCTTTGAACTGACCGCGTGAACAACAGTAACCCTGCACTGTCCACAGTGCAGACCCTTGCACGACACTCACCGTACAGACATTATCGCATGGTCCGATACTTCACAGGCAGATATTTATCTTTCAGGCCTGCTACCCACATTGCAGAGTATTAAATCGTAACCCAGTTCTCACAGTTCATCTGCTGTCCGTTTGACATACAAACCATTTCAGGCCTAGAATACTCCCGCCCTGCTGTGATGGAGGGCCGAGTATTATCTGCTCCCAGGCAGAGGGCTCTACCCTGTAATCCCATGGCCTCCCAGCCACAGCAGAGAGCATCATCTCACAGTACAAAGCACGGCCCCGTGGCCCTACGCTCCGAGTACCCAGCAACTAGCAAGCTGCAGCCTGAGGGTGTTGATATGTTAGGAGCGAGGACCGGCACGGGTCCGCACGGGTCTTCTGAAAGCGAGAGGGGCTGTCTGGGTCAGCGTGCCTGTGATTGGACGGTTGTCCTGATATGTCCTCCAAATGAGTGCTCAAGGGCGGCGTGGTCACTCCAGCGCAAGATACTTGTTCTATTTTTTTTTCTCGTAATAATGAGTGAACTCAAGAAAGTGTTACCCGGCAGATGGGTGGCTTGCAATGACTCTAGGTCAAATGTCACTGCTTCAACGCCATTTTTATCAATTTCTGTGCAGTTTTGCATGTACTAAATACAACCCAAAGAAGTGCATCAAGATACGAGCCACGGACTGGTGTGCCATTTCTTCGAACTGGGAGGGACAGGGTGCGCAAGCCTGGGCAGCAGAGGACAGCACGTGCCACGCTATGATGACATCCACCATTTCAGGCTGTGCTGGGGACTTTTTCAACACTGCCGGTGCCACGCAGAACAGACGCAGGCCCAGACCGTGGCTGTGTCGGCCCCGGAGCGTGCGCATGAAACGTGCAGCAGGCGCAGTGTGATCCCATTACTTGGAGCTGCAATGTGGTGCGCTGACGGCTCGGTGTGTACCCTCTGGCGGGGGCACCCCGCACCCGGTCGATTAACCATTCATTCGCCGGCCTCTTCTGGGCGGAGCGGGCTTCATTTGAAAAAGCTGCTCTTTCTGAACCGTCCGAGACGGCACCTTTTGATATAACTTTCGCCACTGCCCTATTGGGCTCTTTGTTTTCGGTATTACTGCAAAAAGAATTTCCTTTTGCAATTATCTGGTCATGTCATTTGTACAATGGTATGTTGGTATATTATATATGTTCTTTAAAAAAAAGCACTAGGGTAGATAGGAATTTCTTTCTATTGTTTTCTTGAATTTACAGGTTTATGACTAAGTTATTTTGAGTTTGTGCAGTATAAAATTACATATCACAAGAGCAAAAAATACACTACATCAATATTGATTGCTTAAAAATTACTCAAATAGAAAAGTGCAAGTTTATTCCATCCATAATTCCAGCAAACATTGGACCTAGCGAGGCTTGTCTACCATCCCTGCCTGAAGAGTACACAGACGACACTCGTATGTGGATATGCATAGAGCCATATTTATTACAAAGTAAATAATTAATATACAGAAGTTCAACAATCTAACTGAAGGCTGGCATTCGTATTTCTCAGAGCAATGCATAATATTCAAAGATGATAACTGACAACCATTTGGTAACAACTGTATCATAACATCTGTGCTCTACCTACCAATGCCCTACGCACCCGTTAAGTCAGTGGCCATCTTGGGCAACCATCTAAGACAACCATCCCATACCCACATAGAGTTGCCCCCAAAGAGTCATGAGCGAGAGTGTGCTGCCCCAAAATTATGGTCTAATCCCCCCGGCAACCCCCTGCCCTACACCTGTGAAAAGATGATAGTTGAAAATCTTCAACCACCATCTAACTGGACACAGATAGCTGCAGACTGTGCAGAGAAGCTCGTGACTGGGCTCTAAGGCAGCATTAAAGAGCAAGGACCCAGGTGTTGGACTGTGGTCCACCGAGCCCCCCCCCCTCCCCCCCACCTACCCCTCCCAATCATCAGCAGAAGGCTAACATCTAGGTCAAACTCCCCCAGAGGAGAAACCCCAAGAAACCATGCCAGCTAATGAGAGGCATGACAGACTGATGCCTGGGGGGCTTGAGGGATCACTAGAGAGAGAATTGCACACTAAGCGATATCCTTCAAACCAGACATGACAGGGTAACAAGCAGACAATGTCCCTCAAACCAGACACGTTACATAACCACACGCTGAGCAATATCCTTCAAACTAGACTTGGGATGACAACACATTCAATAATAGCTTTTAAACCAGGCATGACAGGGTGACAAGCAAAGCAATATCCTTCAAACCAAGCGTGTGACATGGAGACACACAGCAAAATCCCTCAGACTAGGCAGGCGACAAGTAGACACACAGAGCAATATTCTTCAAACCAAACGGGCGACATGGCCCCATTCTGAGCATACTTCTTCATACCAGATTTGTGACATAATGACAGGCAGAGTTACGTCCTCAGACATGACATAATGACAGAGATATGTCTTTCAAACCAGACATTGCATGATGACACACTGAGCACTATCTTCCAATTGAGGAACGGCAGGCATCATGCTGAGTAATATCCTTCTAACCAGACATGGCATGGCGTTAGGCAGAGCAATATCTTTGAAATTATATCAACAGTTCTGTGCACACATACAGAATAAAACTACACAGTGTATGCGTAGTCCAAACACATTTAGGACAATATTCGACGTAGGTTTTTTGGTTCCTTTAATATGTTACAGCACAAAAACAGCCAGCCGACACGTCTTTCGTCAGAGAAACAGTGGTCTCCGACTCTTCAGGGCTACAGTTAAAGTCGACGGTGTGAAGAATCCCTGAACCAGTGATAATTCCAAATCGTCGGGTTCAGAAAGAAGGTACTGGTCTAGTGTATTATCTTTAAGGAGTAACAGACGCTGTACGTTGATGCTGCAGAATTCGTAGACGGGATGGCAGTGAAACTTCCAAACCGGCATCCACGCTGGAGAGGTCGAGTTGGATAATATGTACTGGAAACTTTAGTAAGTATGACAACGCTCTACCACCAATACAAGATCAAATGGGAACAATCATCCCAACAGCAAGTATACGTATAAGACCGCAATGTAGTCAATGCTGATCCCCAGTGACACATGTGTGTGCCTCTCTATGACTTCTTTTCAGTATGGTCCTCGCGTCTTGGCGGTATTAGATCTATTCGAATGAGAAAGAATTACCTTTCCAGATAAGACACTACGGTGACACACAGAGCAGTGGAATCAAAATGGAAATGTGACATGGGCACACAATGAACAATATCCCTCAAACCAGACTTATAACATTTATAAACATCGCTAATTCCTCAGAATATGTTGACATAAGAACATATTCTGTTAGAAGAAGTCGCCATGAATGCATTTCCCGAGGGGGACAAACGTATTCTAACTCTTGCACTGAACAAAATGACAACGTTTGGACCATTCTCATGTCAACATATTCTGAGGAATTAGCGATGAAATAAGCCAGAGCCCTGAAGAAGTCCTTGTTGGACAAAAAGCCTTGGCTACTGTGGCTATTACTCATTGAAACACTTTTTATAGAAGAAAACAATTAAAGTATCACTGAACAAAGAACTCGTCTCCATATGTATTAATTACATGTTGGGTGCTAATTTGTTATGAACGCTGCTGTTGGGGTCAGAATGAAAATGTAATTCTGAACCTTAAATGCATTTTACTTGACACAACGACTACATTTGAGTTCTGAACCACCACTTATCACTTTGTTTTGAAAGCTGTTTTCCGTTGGAAGTAGAGAGGGGCTGCACTTCGGGTTTGTTGCACCATTAAAAATATTTATACTCTGCCTAATATCTTTGTTGGCAAGGGCGGTATCTCATTGCCTCAACCCCTCTTTTTCCTCGCAGACTTGTAACATATTGGTATATTTAACAAGATGTCTCGTCCAAACATTTGAAATGGCTAAATGTACAGCATTATCCTTCAAACTAGACACGTGACAGATTGACACATAAAATAGTAGCACAAACCAGACCACTTAGTGACATACAGAGCAACAGCCTTCAAGCTAAACATGACATGGTGGCACACAGAGCTTAATCCCTCAAACCAGACATAGCATGTCAATGTGAAGAGGAATAGAATTCAAACCAGGCATGTGCACACAGAGACATCACTGCATGCATCACAGTGCCACGGTTTGTAGTGGAGGATATGAAATTTGGAGTGTGGATAGGGAAGTGCATAGAGGTAATTACAGAAATAGGTACTGATGAGAAAAGAAAATAACCTCTACCTTGCATGACGTCGAAACAGTAGAGCCATCCACTGGGGGATGGTGCTCAGACAGTCAGATGTGCTTAACTGGCCAATGGGTGGGAAAGTAGTAAAAGTGAAAAGGATTTCAATTTTAAGAGATGATGTCACCAAGGAAAGTGGTATTGACAGAAAAGGATAGGACCTACAAGTGAACCCTGAGGGGCGCCAACTAGAAGTGAGGTGAATGCAGATAGTTTGAAGTCCAGGCAAAAAAGCAGCCAGAAAATTGAGAGGAAAGCCATTTGGTGGATAGTCCTAAAATATCCTGAGTGTTAAGTGAGAAAAGTAAGGTGGCTTGGTCTACAGTATCAAATGCAGCAGACAAGCAGAAGAATTTAAGTATTAAAAGGTGGCTGTGATACAGGTTATATTGTTTTACTGAATTAATGTATCTGTTTTACAAACAACACATAAATAAAAGGCATTGTCTTTTACAATGCCAATAGCTCAAACTCTCGTACACGAGAGACCTATTGCATTGCAAATGCTTGTTATATAAAAAGCTATGGCTTCTGCTTTTTCTTCAATTGGCACAGGGTTGATTGAGGTGGTCTTGAAGCAAACATGGATGTCATTCCAGGTCTTTGGTAGATAAAAGGAAAAGGTTTGTCTTGTTTTTTTTTCTTTTCTCTCCAGTCTGATTGGGCCTTGGTGGTGGAGGATGCCTGTTGTGATGGTTTTGCAGATGATGCCGCAGTCAAAAGAAGGCAGATCAGTGAAATCAGACATATCATGGTGACTAACAAAATACGCAAACCAGACATCTGACATGGAATATAGCAACACACACACATAATTATTCACATCAGACACGAAAAATATTAGTAAAAGTGATGCAAAAGCAGAGAATCTGCGGATAGGCCCAGACCCCACACCTAATACAACAGGACCATTCCTAACCACTTGCTAGTCATTCCCCGATGAGCACTCCAGACACATCAGCTGCACTGATGTTCCAGATTATCAACTCTTCTCCGAACACACAAAAACATACTGGTGCCTGTCTTAGTAAACTGCAAATATTGAGAAATTTCAAGCCCTTGTCCCGCCCAATTGAACGAGCAATCCACCAGTAGCTCTCAATCTGCTCCTGTCTAACACAATGGATCATTACATTGCTCTTAGGCTTAGTAACTCACGTATGTATAACGGCCTTCAGTAGGACAGGAGGCCTTTGAGGTGCCAACAATGTGCTTATTAAGGACCTCTAGTGCAGAGGGTGATCTAACAGGCAAGTACTATACCTGGACCTGGGCATATAAACTATATCACTCCCTAATCTACACCTGTTCAGGACTGACATCCCTTCCCATGCTACTCTTCAACTGAGTAACTTGGACCAGAACCCTTCTAAACTCACTCACCCTGAAGAACAGGCACAAGGTTGTGTGACCGCATCACCCCACTGTAAGACCCAGCTTGAGGCTGTGGGACTTATCACACACAGGGTTCAACTGGCTTCAGATGTTTGGATCACGAAAACCCAACTTGGCGCACCAGGATGAGATCACTCACAACAACACCACATACAAGGCAGTGGGATGACAAACCAAAAGTTACATCCAACATCAGGTGAATAGAACTGCATTACCTTCAACATTACAGCCGGTTGGAGTACTGAAATTGTTTCACCTCATTCTATACTAGTTTTTATGTCCTGAGACCACAACCACACTACTCCTGGCCTGAAAAGGTGCAAACTCCTTACAACTCCACTTGTACCTCTCTCTGCTTGAACAGAGGTGTCAGAACCTATTCACCCACAGGCAAGGAGGTTTATGCAAGGAAATAATTTCACAATAAAGCTGCACCCCCTCTGTGATGGGATCACATGCCCAGACCCCCATCTGAAGCATAAGGAGCACATCACAACAACGCTACTCATGGCTTGATATCTTGTTATCCCACTGCCTCAACACTACAACTGACCTGAGTTAGAAGGAACACCCACACCATTAAGGAGCACATCACAACAACGCTACTCATGGCTTGATATCTTGTTATCCCACTGCCTCAACACTACAACTGACCTGAGTTAGAAGGAACACCCACACCATTGCTACACTCCTGAGGCAGTGTCACCTCCAACTTTACACCACACCTAAAGCAACGTGCTAAATCATAGCCATATTACACATGAAGAACTAGTACCACAACGTCTTATGCCACACCTGGCCCTAGGTTTAAGGATCACACTGTCTCCTTTCTCCATAGATCGACTGTATTTACTGCTCTGTAGCTCCAAATCAGATAGTGGGAGCTACCTAGGACTCCAACCAGGCGTGCAACACCCATTGGACTCACTGGGCTTCAGCCCCACACTCCCCCCCCGTGTGTGGCAGCCCAGGATGAGACAGATCCCGGACACACACACAGCCACACCCGAACGTTTCACAGGTCTTTAAAAGACCATTTGAATGTTAATTAGGCCTTGCTGTTGTTTCACCCCTTGTTGGAGGCCCTGCAGCTCCACTCTGCCTACTGATTAAAGGTTCAGCCCCCCCCCCCCCGAAATTTGGCTCTAGTTGCGCCTCTGACTCCAACCAACCACTTCCTTATCCCACCGCCTATTCAAGTTGTGGTACACAAACAAAGGTGCGTAGTCCAGGTGTAGAAGTAGATCCCTCTTTATTAGCAGGTAGTAAGGTGGCAGGTTACAGGATAGGAAGTTACAAAGAGAAACCCCACCAGGAGAGAGCTACCAGCTCCTCAGCCTCAGATGACCAACTGACAATCTCCACACAGGGAGGCACACTAACATTCCATTATGTCACAGGACATTCTCATAAAGTGTTAGAGAGGGAAAATACATAGAAGTTACAAAGAGAAACCCCACCAGGAGAGAGCTACCAGCTCCTCAGCCTCAGATGACCAACTGACAATCTCCACACAGGGAGGCACACTAACATTCCATTATGTCACAGGACATTCTCATAAAGTGTTAGAGAGGGAAAATACATAGAACCATTTACCACACAAGTGTTCACATACCATTTGGGAAAACGATACCAAGTAACCTACCCCAAAATAAGAATGGATTGCTTTTGAGATCTGTGTACATACATAGGTCTGGATGAGTTAAAGCAGCTAGTGTGCAACAGACGCTGTATATATATGTGGCATGTGAAATGATTCAAGACAGTGTAAAGAGCGGCTGAGGGGAGGGCGAGTGGATTGGGAGTGTGAAGCTAGGTGGCTCCTTAACAGTAGTGAACAAGGTGCTCCTTTAAAATATGTTTTTTCAGCTTCCTTTTCAAGTGGATGAATGAAGAGGATACGTAGATAGGTGACACAATGCTATTCTGGGACCAAATTCAGGTGATGTGCAGCTGCTCAGTTTTTATCGCTAATGATTTAAATAAGGACCTTATCGCGGTGAACTGGGAAACGGTGATTCAGTTTGAGGTGTATATTTTATTATGTTGAACAATACAATTATATTTTTTCCATGAGGAATCTGTTTATGTTCATACTTTCCTCTATTCACAGCCGTCCAACCCCCCTTACGATCACCCCCTCACTCCCCGAAAATGGACTCCTATCCACCACCCAGCTTTCCTAATCCATCTCCTACACGTGCCCTCAGACTAAACGGTCATAATGAAGTGGATTTTTGAATCCCATTCTACAAGAGTCTGAACTGCGTTGTATCACCAAGGCAGTATCACCATCTTAAATTACGAAACTGCAATATTTAAATGCATTGTGCCCATGGCAAAGTTTCAGAATACAACACAAAAGTATATATATTAAGTGTATGGATTAAAGAGATCTCAACCAAATGCCCGAAAATACTATGCTCCCTGGTGCTGATGGTAGCTAGGCAAAACGTGGTCAGATAATGGGGTGCATAACTCAAAATTGCCTGGAGCTCGAACTGTGAAAAAAAGGTATGGACTGGTGTATGCAGGCTGCAAAATATGTGTGGTGTGAGGGCATGCCTCCCAAAACGGGAAAAAAATTTGGAAGCACGAAGAGCATATACAGGAAGATGTTATGGTTTAACACATTGATACAAAACAAAGCAACAAGATGGCATCAGTACCCCCACTAAATAATACTATATGGTGGAAACACCCTAGAGACACAATGGCATCAGTTAGAACTAACATATGTTATACTTAAATTGTGGCAAATGTACTTATGACTATTGTTTTTTATGTCAATGTTACAGAAACTCACTAAAACGTTTTTTCAAAAACATTAAGACTTCATATCTGAGAAGTAACATTTTAATCAAAACACCATTAATAAGACAGGACTTCAGAATTAAACTCCATTTTAGGTTGTGCATTATGTTATGCTAAGAGATTTGTTTACAGGACACAATGCAATCCAAAGACCGCTTTAAGTTGCAATACACATCTCCTAGGACACAGCGTAATCGAGAGCCGACTAGCCATAGGCTTCATAAAAAAGGAAAGACCTAGAAGATATCCTAAATAGTTGATGTTGCTCCATCACTTGCATGTGCTGGGGATTTGCATTGCAGAGTTTACCTTCCTGGAAACCCATCATTTTTTGTTCTCCTCACCTCGTCCTCTAAACTATTCATAGGATCGTTCGGATGCTATCCGTAGACCAGACTTATCTCCTTGGGGAACATCTGCTAAAAGCTGGTTTTAAATAAAGCAGGCCTTTGTCTGAGACTGCTCTGTAAGGTAGGAGGAGTCTTAACCTCAATACCCTAGAAGCCAGTGCAGGTGCTTTCAGGCTGGAGTAAGATGGGTATTTTTCTCCACCCCATCAACCATATTTTGCCCTTTTTAACATCTATGGAGTTGAAAAGCCAATGGCTATACACTGAACAAAATAACTGTTCTAATTAATGTGGAGCAGAAGAAAGTTTGACAGTCATGGACAGGAGTTTTGCCCTTACATATGCAAACAGGGTTAGGCCTACTTTGGCTCTAGTTCTTGTGCGTCTCTACTACCCATTTCCTTAGTACAACATTGAGTTTTTTTAATTACGATTTCTTGGGTCTCAGTTGTGACTTCACTATCAACATGGAGTGACTTATTACTAAAGCGCTGTCCAACAATTTCACCTGCTGTTGCAGATTCCAATGTAAGCTGATGTTCTTGACAATTCCGCCATCTACCATAAGCCGAGCCAAGATTTTCCAAATAGGTCCCAACGCTCTTTTCAATAGGTGAAATTAAAGTACCCAGGGCAGCTCAAAGTCTGCTAAGGATGTAACACACAAGCAATATACAAACAAAGGAAGAGTGTCCGTCAGTAAGACGTGGGTGTGATCAAGATAGCACGTATTAGTATGAGGCCAGCTGTAGTTGGTCAATACACTGGGCTAACTTTCTAGAAAAAACAAATTATTTCTTCAAGAAACCCTCACTCACCCTAGTGGTGACATGCTTCATCATCGGGTCCACTCGGGAGATCGAGTACCTCCCGAGTGTGCTACGACGCCAGGAGACTGCGGAGCGGGTTGTTGTGAGAGTGAATGTGAAAAAGAAGGTGTAGTTAAAAATGTCAGAGGTTGTCCCAAAAAATCATTTATTCGCTGGTCAACTTGACATATTAAAATTAATGCTAAGTGCAGGGAAACTATCCACAAGAAATACAGGTGTTTCCCTGTTAGGGGAAGGTCAACATGTTTCTGCCCTTTAAGTGTGTGAGTTTACAGGGCTTTCGTCAGGACCAGTGAAGTGGGTGTTACCTCAACAGGTATAGGCGCGCTAAGGCCTACCCTGCTGTAGGTGTGAAAGTTAAAAACAGTGGCACTATGTGTAAAAAAGTGCGTGAGAATACAAACCAAAGGCTGGGGATTTGCCTCAGTTGCGAGGAGCCCAAAAGTCTGCAGGTAGGTAAAAGACAGACAGACAGACAAGACACGAAACATACAAATGAGCAAATGGTCATTGATGATCACGGTTTTGCCATGCAACTTTACCACACCTAAAGTTGCATGGCAAAACCGTGATCAGTGGGTGTTGAGGTAACACCCACTTCACTGGTCCTGACGAAAGCCCTGTAAACTCACACACTTAAAGGGCAGAAACATGTTGACCTTCCCCTAACAGGGAAACACCTGTATTTCTTGTGGATAGTTTCCCTGCACTTAGCATTAATTTTAATATGTCAAGTTGACCAGCGAATAAATGATTTTTTGGGACAACCTCTGACATTTTTAACTACACCTTCTTTTTCACATTCACTCTCACAACAACCCGCTCCGCAGTCTCCTGGCGTCGTAGCACACTCGGGAGGTACTCGATCTCCCGAGTGGACCCGATGATGAAGCATGTCACCACTAGGGTGAGTGAGGGTTTCTTGAAGAAATAATTTGTTTTTTCTAGAAAGTTAGCCCAGTGTATTGACCAACTACAGCTGGCCTCATACTAATACGTGCTATCTTGATCACACCCACGTCTTACTGACGGACACTCTTCCTTTGTTTGTATATCTATTGATTGGGGACTAAGAGTGCCTCTGAACCCTGTCTCTCCCTTTGTTGATCGATGTAACACACAAGCAGACAGCACTTTAACACACTGTTTTTAAGAAGCAGGACCCTAAAACTCTTGTTCACAAGAAAGAGACTTCCGATGAGCCTTCATTCACGGAGAGCAGATACCTCAATGACCTCTCCGACAGGCTGTCACCCACCACTTCACAAAAGCAGCTGACATCCTCCAATCGCCAATATAAATCTACTAGGCACCATCACAGCTTCCTCTGCACAGACAGGCACGACAAAACAGCTCATTGGATGTTGGCTCATTCATAGGTCAACATCCATCCTCAGCTCATTATATTTTGATACATTTTGGGCGCCATTTACTTCAATAAAACACAGGGCGGCTTCAATCACATTTGTTGAACAATCATCCTCTTTGGTCTGCTAAATCAATATGGGTTGGATGTTGAAATAGCACATTTTAATAGATTAGAAGAGCAGGCCTAATAATTTGTATTCATTTGAGCTGCACTTGATTAACAACCCTGTGCTACAAAAGTAGAGACCGGCATCTGTATATAAGGGCCACAGAACTGAGGTAGGCTCTAGACAGCATTTGGTATAAGCCAAGAGCTTTTCTTTTCGCTCCATATTTTGGGAACAGAAAATTGAGTCATATGAGCCTATAAACAGTCAACTAAAAGCATCCATTCAATATTAAAGTGCTGAAGTAATCAGATCAGGGGTCATTTCATTGAGTAACAAATGATGAAAGGCTGAGTCAGCCTACTATGGCAAGTTCATAACATGAAGGTAATATGTAGGTCTGAGAAAGGTGCACTATTACACCTTTCTACCCTGCCAGCATACCTGCATACGATGCCACTGCAGGCTCTGCATTGATGGCAAATGGGCACACGCTGGCGCAGTGTGCGACCGACATACCCACTGCGGCCCGCCGCCTGCCAACCTCTCGAAAAGAATTAGAAAAAACAAAAAAAGGAAAGCCAGCCCACTCCATCTCATTAGGAAGGTAAACATGAGAGCAGCTAAGTGTCTAATTAAGCTCTAATTAGTCCCTGCTTGTTACTAATGCAAATTAGATTACGCCGCTTAACTACAGCATGTCCACAACACCCTTGTTAATTGCGGCCTTTGAAATTAAATTACTCCCTAATTAGCATATGAAAGCCATTGATTCTGAGCCAGGAAAGATGAGGGCAGTAGAAGCTCAATGCCAAGTTTTGTTAATAAGGGAGCCTAATTAAATAGTGACGCGCAAGGAGGGGTTGCACTTCCATTTCATAGCCATGTTGTGTGTCGCTAAAGCCTGGCACAGGAAAGGATTGGTACATGAGGGCAATGAGAAAGTGTCACAACCCACTACCGCATGGGAATACCATAATGCAGCCAATCCAGCAACAGCCATTTCTGTCCTTTCAACTCCAAGTTCATCCTTTTCCTGTTCCAGCCTATCATTTCAACGCAGCCATTTAAGTGTCAGCCACTGGCTGCTCTATTAGTTCAAACCATGCAAGGCCAAACCTCAATCGGGGACAGGCATTTCCAGACCTAACCGGTATGGCGTCCATTGACCAACCAGCTCTTTAAAGCCCAGCCCTGGCACTTTCAAGGCGAGACAATTCCAGTCCAATTATTTTCTTCTCCTTGCCAACTAAGCCCCTATCAACCAAACAATTAGGCCTTGCCCTTCTTGGACAAATCCCTTCTAGACAGACCCGTTCATTCCAATGTGACATCTTTCCTGACCTGCGAATGGCCCCTCTGCACCTTTGCTGTCTTGTTCCTGTGGCATTCAAACAGGATCTGGAAGACTTGGCCTTTAGATGCCCATTCTACAGTAGGCAGATTGTGAGCCAATTGGGCACTCTGTGAGCCTGTCTCCTTTGGACCCACGCCCAATAGCAAGTGCAAGGTGAGAGCTGGGACTGGACAATACTCTGAGGATTGTGTTCTCAAGAGATTCCTAGAGCCTACTTTCAGGTACAGCATCACATTCGTACGACTTTGGCAAGACCAGTAGAATGCATGTGTAGCAAATGATAGCCCTAAGCATTGCACAGATGTTCAGGCATTTGTTATACATAACTCATATTCATAGGTCGGATAGCACTTCCTGGTGATTATGCTCTGTATTAAACATTTTCATGCCACGCTTTCCTCGTGTTTTTTTCTTTTTAAGCAGGCTTCCAGAGCACTCCGTAATTCACCACCCCATCTTTCTTGCAATGAATTGTCAATGACACTGCATTCACCTAACACTTCAAAAGAAGCAGAATCATAAGAATCAGACACTATCTTAACGTATCTCTGATATGTCATAAAAATTTGGGGTCTACCTCTTTGACTACCCACCCTCAGCCCAGATATGGTGTTCTGACAGATCTGCCCCACCCAATCACTCCACACGGCTACTGATTCTGCACCTAACCCGATGCCAATAGTTCGTCAATATGGCCACTTTTATAATCCTAGGCTTTTCACTCCACCTCAGTACCATCCTAACCACTAGTCATTTTACCCAGAATCTGTTAGGTGGCAGGTCCAATGTTTAGTTCATATTATTGGACTGCACTAACATATATCCAACACAGCCAGATACACCTTTTAGTCTGCTACCATGGTACCCAACTGCAATTGCAATGAAGAAGCACCATACAAAAATCTTTATTCACTAAGCAACAGAAAAGCCTATTGAGCGAATAGATGCCTAAGCAATTGGCAAAGTCCTCTGCCATTTAGCTTTAATGGGGCCATCCGGTGAATTATGTCACAAAAGCTATCAAACCCGAAGCAGATCTCCTCAAAGCATCATTCTAGAACAACTTACTGTTGGTGAATATTAGAGATGCAGGACGGGGTAAATGGAACGTTTTGCCCCTCTTCACTAGATGGCCCTTTGAACAGCAAAATCGTTCACCTGCAGCTTAATGAAGAAGAATCAGCGGAACTAGCAGAGAAAATTGACAAAATCACTATATTAACACCCCACAAGCAAAATTAGTCTGCTCTCTGCAGTGGTATACTTGGAACAATTTGGAAAGTCGGTAGACCACCAGAAGTGTTGCAAGGCCATATAAGTGGCAGATGTCTGCTAAAAAATACCAATAACATAGTATATTGTATATCTAATCATTGATAGGTCTCCTGAGTTGTTCTATACTAAATGGTAAAATGAATATTGTTTTGTAGCTTACACCCAGTAACACATTTCTCTCTTGTGCTTCAATCGATTTTCATGAAACCTGGCATTTGCTGTTGTTGTTCCATTCAAATAAATGCCTGTGCAACTTTTGAGCAGGGGTGAGGAACAGAGTCATTCCCTCTGCATGCCAGATATTCGTGGTCTCTAAGGGTTTTTGTTTTGGAGTGAGCTCTCTACCCAAGCACACATGCTGCGCACGGCACCGGTATCTGCTTTACCTGTCATCAGGCCCAAGTGGAGCCTACAACAAGGGAGGGCTCGAGGAAGCTGTTGTAAATGAGACTCCATACCGTGGTATAAGTATTGGACTGGTACAAATTGCACATCTGTGGCCGCTGGTGGAGTTTCAGTACAGGCAGTGAACAAACAAGAGACGCCTGTTCACGCGCCTAGAGGGCAGCGCTTGAAGGAAGCCATGGCTTCCCCTTCTTGGATCACTGGTTTGTAAGTGTAGTCGCTGGTCTAGCAGTTCACTTTCAAAGAAGCACTCACTGCTGTACTCACGGTTGTTTGGGTTCCTTCTCAATGCAGAAAACTTACATAGACGCTGACAGGGAGCAGCAATTCAGTGACTGGAAACGAGCAGCAGCTGAGGTTGGAGCTTGGTGGCAGCTGAAAGAGCAGCGATCAGGCTACGGTGGCCCTCGGTCTCGCGCCCAGCCTGTATGACAGTGGGCGGTGCTAGTCCTCGGTGGTTGCTTTGCCCGTGCACGGGATGGGTGGCAGCCTGGAGAGCAGTCTGCTTGGGCTAGTTAATAACTAACAGGTTTTACTCTTTGGTCAACTCCGAGCAGAGCAGAGGAGGGGCCTCTCACAGTCCACTGAGTCATACTCATGTTATCTGCTGCGTTAAAATGCACGCAAAGGCAAGAACTTACTAAGTGATATCTTTCATGCATGCACATTTACCAACAGAAAGTATGCAATGCCAGAATAAAACAATATCCGAAAAAAAAGATATGGGTTCACCAATCCCAACAACTTCGAAATACAAACCCTCTAGCAACAGACTTCGTCCAACCCAACAAGAAGCACTTACAACCCAAAACTGGCATGACAAGCATTGACCAACCCAGAAAAATGCATTAGTCAACCCAACGATTGGCGCCTTTCAACCCTAAAATGGCATCTTGCAACCAAATGATAAGCATCCACCAACACTGTAGATTTATTATACTATTGCAGTAAGCACATACTGCATCCATGAGAACTAGTTCCATAAGGCCCAGAAATGGAAATGCCCTCTACAGTTAAAAGCAATGTTGTAGAGAGAGCATGGGGCATTTCAGGCCACTCTAGTCTGCCCTAATGTATTTCCAGGTTATGACTTGGGCAACCCATTTTTTTCAGGTTTGATTTTCAGCTGATAGAAATGGGAATGAGGAATGAAACTAATGCTGGGGGTGAGAGTGGGGGGAGCGGTTTGGAGGAGGGGGAAGGGGTCTTTGGTATTTTTCGTTTCTGCCTGGTAATCTAGAAAGGACCCCAATGAAGAGTGCTGCCACGATCTTTTATAAAAAAAAATTGTACTGTGGAGGGATTGGATTTGTTTTCTCTCTTCCTTTCCTTGCCTTTATGGCGACAATACGGAAAACCTCAGAGTAGGTGGTGAGGTCTTGTTTTGAGACGCCAGCAGCTACTCGTTTTAGAAACATAAGGCAAAGTAAGAAAAATCTTCATGCAAACGATGGGGTCATCAAGCTACTTTGATTCATCTGAACTAGACCTACATTGTTGCAGGCCTGGGTTTCAAAGTCCATTTCCCAACAAGAAAGCAGCTCACATTAGGAAGCCTGTTGCAGGGAACCCACAACCGCTTCCCATGGCCAGATTTGCCTGGCCCCCTTTCGCAAGAAGGCCTATCTATTCTGGGTGGGCTGGTGATGGTGATGTCAATTCTAGAGTGCAGCCCGCCCCCCGAACTACACGAACTAAAGTCTTGAATTTTTGATGGCAGAGGCACTTCAAACGCATGTGCCAATGTCTTCTATGGTGTGGGGGAGTAAGAGTTTCAATAAGGGCATTCGCCCAGTGATGGAGTTGTTATGGTTAGAACGTAATCCTCCACTAAAAGAACTATTTTTCTTCACAGGCAAATCATAATGATCATACCAAGAGTTGTGGCCTATGATTTTCCCTATTTTGTATTTGACGACTGGGGCTTGGATTCTCATCTGCCCCTCTGACAATTACCTTGAGGCTAGTTCTAGACTGCAGGACAGGGCATTCTGGCTCAAAAATTGAATCTTCTATATGATCTCACAAAATAGTTTTGGCACATAAAAAAGTGTCTCATCTCATTTTATAGAGATGTGACACACCTTGATGTATTTGTTGTTAAATATCAAAAAAGTATGACTTTATGTTTCCAAAAACATTGGATGAATCCTTTGGGGGGTGTATGCTGGTGGTGGGGGGGACCCAAAGTCCATGAAGGGTTGCCTGCAACCACCAAACAAGAATACAGATTTTGCTTTCCCCTCTTTGGAATCCGATACATTTTGGCATTGATTATTATGTTTATTGTTGCAATGGTTATGGTTTAATACTGAAGAGATTGCTAACCCTGAGACTAAAAGATGTTTATCACCATCAGGATGAACATGTTGCTGGCGTCCAAAGCTCTAGCCAGAAGCCTGTGGCTGATGCTATTAAATATCAGCGTACCAAATACTAAGGATATGTGGTCTTGAATTTACCTCATTCCTCTTAATCTACTACCAGATACCCCCATCATCTTTATTTCACTTTTGCACTTTCCTGCTTTCTTCTTTTGTGGCGGTTTTCCATCCTTTTCTTCCTCCTTCTTTCTTCTTTTTGTATTTTTAACTATTTTGCTCTCTGGAAATGTCTGAGTAGGAAAAATAAGTGCTGGTACTCAAAAAGGAGTACCGGAAACCACGGTACAAATTATGCATTAGGAATGGTGCAAAAAATGTTTGGTTTGGCAGTCAAAATAGTATTTGCTGCAAAAGGTCTCCCTAAACACTTGGGCCACTAGAATTATGTGGCAGTATGCAACCAAATGATGCAGCAGGGTTGAATTAATTATGTGTCAAGAAAAGGCAAATTAAGTGACATAATGATGGTACATCTTGTGATAGTAGTACTTATTTTGACATTCTTACACGTGCTAACAATGTGTTGGCAAAGATTCTACCTCACTAATACCAGTTTACAAACCAAAAACAGCAATACACATCTGAAAGGTGACCAGTCAAACTCTGTGAAGGGCTTCCACTGCACAGCAACACAGGTCACTGCTTTTGTAGTAACTTTTGATCCGTTTGTCCATGGCGATTGAACTCCTGGCCTGTAAACTTCAGCAGACCCTCCTAGGTTAGAGAATCCCTGTGGGCAATACAGAACATATAATTTCGTTGTATGCAGACGATGCCTTGGTCTAGCTCCGACAACTGGAAGTTTTGGTTCCAATCCTACTTGGGGTAATGAGGGAATTCTGGGAGATCTCAAGACTTCTGGTAAATGCTCACAAATCGATATTATTCCAGCTGGGCCTTCTAGCCAACCATCAGGTAGAATTGCTGCTTTATCTTGGGCTCCAATGGGAGACAGACAGCGTTAAATATTTAGGTATTCATATTGCCCGTCATGAAAAGCAATTCTTCGATCTCAATATGGGGAGGTATATGGCCGGGTTAAAATAGTCTATACAGTTTTGGAACTCCCTTCAACTATCTCTTATGGCGAAAATAGCACTTCTTAAAATGGTGGTACTCCAACGCTGTCTCTGCATAGTGCAGGACACCTTCAATGAGCTCCTGTGAACAGTGTTTGAAGACCTCGACAAACTGACCACGTCACTTCTTTGGCAGGGTAGGAGATGCCCAGCTACCTTGAGGCAAGAGTGGGAAAAAGGGGGTATGGAAATTCCGGACTTTGAGCTGTACTACTGTGCAGCACAACTGCAATATGCGGTTCACTGGCTGGATGGCGAGCCTAACTGGGAAAGAAACCTGCTGGAAGGTACCCACCCAGGATACCAATTGAGGGAGTGCCTGAAGAAGGGGGCTAGGACTCCACAGACTCTCCCCCATTTAATCCAGCACATGGGGAGCATATGGGAAAGAGTGGTCAGGCACATACTTAGAAGAGCCCCATATGCCCTAGACATGGATATTTGGTTGCTAGTACCCTTCACACAAATCACACAGACCACGGCAATTGACTAATGGCAGGAGGGTAGTTGCTTAATGCTGTCTGACTTATGCCCCAAGAATCGATTTATTTCCATGCAAGAGACTATAGAATAATTTAACCTGGGTACAGGCCAATTGCAACATTATGCAAAGATTGCAGCAATGGTGAGACAAATTTGGTTTGCCTTCCCGGAGGCCCCAAAACGCACACACACTCTTGTTACTTTGCCAGAGATGGCAGGGTGTTGTTAATTAACTCCTCTTTATCAAGCATTAGGAGCTGATAAACACCTGAAACCGCTCCCAATAGAGGATGCCTGGCAACTCCATGTTGATGATAAATTTCTCAACAGGATTGGCTCAAAATACATATGGGGGGTAAAAGAGTGTTGGTGAGTGCCTGCTTTAAATTAATCCAATATAATTCCATACTCATAACCAATCTATCCCCTAAACGTCTACTAACATATACCCCGCCAGAGACTCAAAGTGTTGTACGTGTAATCTGGAATCGGCTGACTTTTTGCACATGACCTGGCACTGCCTCGTAGTGCATCAATTTTGGTTAGAAAGTTTGGACCAGCCACGAGAAACCACAGGGTGGAAGATCCCACAGACGGTGAGGGTGTGCCTGCTGGGCCTTATCCCCGAGAATCCTAAGAAAAAGCTCAGTATGCGATACGCTATTTTAGCCTTCTCGTTGCAAAAAGAAGAATCACAATTTACTGGATGATTCTGCAGCTGCTACGTCTTTTGTATAAAATGAATTTGCCATATAATCCATCAAAAGCTGTATAACTTGCAGATTTTACCCCAAAAAGTTGTTTCTAGGTCAAACGAACCAAAAGTTAATTATTATTTATTTTTTTAATCTTTATTTTCACTGTAATAAAATTAGGAAGGCAGTATACAGGTCATTCAGGATCATACATTAGGGGAGTCAGTGTCATGTACAAACGGTCCGTGACCTGCTGGCAAGTCCCCTCCCACCCCACCAACCCCCGATCCATCGAGGTCCGTTGGACCAGACATTATGGTGAACATTTCAACCACCAACAAGAAAATACCCTCCGCCCACCCCCAGAGTTTCTGTGATAGGTAACCTATAGAAGGATTACATATCGGGTCGTATCCCTCATAGAGGCGTTATATTCCTTATAGCTCCCATAGGTTGGTACTAAACCTACTGTAGAAGTGTCCCCCTTTGCTATCCTGTTTCTTATGTATTCGTCCATGATTCCTCAGGTGGGTCTCCCCTCTGGGAATGTGTATAGGTGAGTAGACATCGAGTCATCTCTGCACACCCATGCTGTGAAGGTCTCTTGTGCCTTTGGATCTCTACCCCTGCCCATTCTATGAGATTCTTTTCCCAAGTGTCCCTAGCCGGCGCTCGTAGACTTACATAATTGCAGTGGCCCTGCCATACACTAGGAAAAAAAGCAGTTTCACGCTATTCTTGTTTCATGGCTCAACCCAAAAATTGCTTCCTTACCTCACTCTAGAAGATTACTGCCCTGGATCACAATTTGAATCACTAATTGCAAATTTGAATTTGTAGATATATATATTATTCATGATCACGGCATTGTTGATAATATGAAAAGTATATTGTTTTTCCTTGTGATCTCTCCTCTTTAGATGTGGGCAGGTGGTGAAAGACTGTAAGAACCTGGTAACTTTTGTGGAAGGTGCTACTGTTGGCTTGAATTATTTTTTTAGTAGACATAATTTATGAATATACACCGTGGGCAGAAGGGAGCAGGTTGTTTTTGCCACTGGCTCTCTGTGTATGTGACTTGTATGTCAGTGGTATTCTGTCCTGGGCACAGCAAAGATGGTGGTTGCTAGTTCTCTTTATGTAGAAGCAAAAAACTTCCCTCCTAAATGGTTCTGTGTTTTCTACTTCCATGTGGGGACACCATAATGTGCATGTGTACAGTTCGTGCAAATATTGACCAAGGTGGAAAAGGAAAAACCTTTCTAGCTTCTGTCACTTCCGAGTTCATGTCCACCAACATGAACCAAACCTGTCTCCACTGACGAAGTTATCTGTAAACTCTGAGGTACATTCCAATAAAGAAAAAAAAACTGGATTTGTTTTTGTAGTGACCTGGTCTCACATGGATTACTGTATATCAAATGAAGATGCTGGAGGGATGGACCATTGAGCCGGTATAGTCTTCTTTACAAACATCTGCATCAACTAAATAAATCGACACCAGAATTCAATAACAGTATTTCACAAAGTATCTGGTACAACAATAGGCTTTTTTTCACCAGTGGCCCGCACCGGGAAGCTCAGAGGCAGATCTGCAACACATGCTCAGAGTGATCTGTCTTGCTCGCTGGCTCGGTCTCTGCCGCCTTCAGCCTCACACGCATAACCCTGCCCCAGCACAAATCCCGAAAACTCGTCACCACGGTGGGAGAATGGGAATCGCAAGAGAGCTAGGTCTCCACAACACTACTCCACCCAACAACATAAACACATGCCTCACACTAGTCCATTACAGTGATGAGGTGCTGTTGGTCTTGCAGAGGAAAGGATGGCCTAACCCACTTCAGAAGAGGTTACATGACAGGATGGGGATTACAACAAGGGGACACAGTAAAACAACAAACACACAGGCGTTTCCGAAAAGCATAAGGAATTGTTCGCAGACCGATCTTCAGTGGGCAGGGAAACACTCTTAGGATTTTCACATTGAACACTCACAAATCCAAGTCACTGCCTCCTCCACAAGCTTCATTAGTCATTTCAGTTCCACATTCTTCTCCCTGCAATCTTGAAGTAAGAAGAATTTCAAGTGATGGTGTATCTCACCAAGCAATAATCATGGAGCCATTGATATCGATAATCACACAGGAATGAGGATCAAAGTTCGATTCTTTCTTTCGCTGGCTTTTTGACCTAGCAAATACTTAGGTACCTTACTGCCAGTGGGATATCTTGGGAGCTCGGTGTCTGTCTGCGTAATGCTTCATCTCGTCTTTGTCCAGAGCATCCCTTAGTTGGATTTCACAAGCGATTCCGGACTTAGCGTTACCAGCATGATACAAAATAGTAGTGTGAATTTTCAGATTGAACATCAACTCAGCAAGAGATACTGTTGTGTACTGCGAGGGATGTCCCTGGAATTACATAGTGTTTGGGCCAGTAACTATGATAGTGATTGGAGTGTGAGCTTCACCACTTGCAGAGCTTTCACACTAGCTATAAAAAGCTTAACTTCAACATTGGCTTGCCGCCATAAGTGTGTGATCTTTCGGTCTTGTCTTTGAAACCTAACTTCCTTGTGAAGTCGCTGAATTATTTCCCTGGGAAGGGTCGACAAGTCAGTTTTCACAATAGTGGAGAATGCCAAACAATAAAAAATAGTGTGTTTCAAAGTAGAGATTTTCACCTCTGATGAGGTGTTGGGCCCTGCCATTAATTTAGGAAATCTGGAACACTATTAAGTAAATACTAATACATTTTGACCAGTAGTTATTGGTCAAAAGACGGTTAACAGCATCTTCTCTCCACATTTTTGTCAGGATGTTTGACATTTGAAAAGGTTCAGGATGACCATCCTTGTTCGAAGTTTGGCATAAGTGACAAGTGCTTAATTTTTCTTCAAAGTGTTAATCTAGGTGTGAAAGCCATACCTTTTGCCTTAGGGGTCTCTTCATGGCCACCACCCCTCCGCGTGTTTTCTGCGCAAGGTTTATCATGTGATCTTATAGCGACTGGGAATGACCAATAGAGTGCTGCAAGCCAGTTCCAAGCCGCAGCCGGTAGTCGGAGTACCGGCCGGGCGGTGACGTGGGGAGGTGCAGAGTGGGGGGTAGTAATGTATAGATTACAGACTTTAACAGGTAAGAAAACATATAAATAAATAAAAATAATTTTGTTGCGCGCACTGCATCGCATTTGGTGATGCAGTGCGCGCAACAAAATTCGTTTTATTCATTTACATGTTTACTTACCTGTTAAAGTCCGTAATCCATACATTACTACCCCCCACCCTGCACCACCCACTCCCACGTCCCCGCCCAGCCGGTACTTCCACTACCGGCCGCGGCTGCCAGTTCCTCTCTAACATTTTTTAAAACTCTCCGAGCTTTCATTCGACTCTGTGAATAGACCTTGTGATTCTTTTCAAGTTTATTCCATTTTTGATACTCAATGACTGCCCTCATCACACATAATATAGGGCCCTGTCTAGATGCTTCCATTAACTCTCACTGTTTTCTTGCACATGGACAGGACTGTTGAATGACAAACCTAAAGTATTCTTCCCCTATGGTGGGGCAGCCTTTTTGTTTTCTAAAGGGAAGCGTGAGCTAAAATCTACAGGATTTTTGTATCCTTGCCAGGTCTGTATAATCTTTAGTCTTGTACCATAGTCCCTGCCTTTCAAAGTGTGATGGCATTTTAGCTTTGGTGTTCCCAAATATTGAGAGTAGGGCTATATGATCCATCACAACAGTGAAAGAATTCCCATACAGGAAAAGTGGAAAGTGTTCACAGGCCCATATTACAGCAAGGAATTTTTTTTGGGCCTGCAAATAGGACATTTCTGGCTTGGAGAGGCAGTGACCGGCACATGCAATAACACGGCGTGGCGATTCAGGGTCTGTATCTCTCTGCGCAAGTATGGCCCAAGCCCCACAGGACTCGCATCAGCAGTTAATTCAGTGGGCAAGGGGCATCTTAAGAGACAAGATTGTTGAACACTGCAAAGACCATTTGATAGTGGCTCCCTTTATTGTGAAATTCCTTAGAGGATCACTTATGGAGGCAAAGTTTGGTATATACCTTGAACAGTAACTGGCAAGCCCTAAGAAAGAGCCAACAGCAGAGATGTTTTTGGGTGCTGTGCTGCTGTCAAAGCAGAGACCTTGATGGGAAAAGGCCATGTCCCATCAGCTGAGAAAATGTGTTTGAAGAATTTAAGAGAGCTTATTCGAAGAGTATGCTTGTCCTTGTGTTAAGCATCAGGTTTGCAACTTGAAGGGCCTGACAGAACTTGAAGAGAGCAGCGTCATATTCTTGCTGAGTTCTTCCATGCGACAATGTAATTTAAGCAGTGCTGGATATCTGTTATTACTTTTCGTATTTCTTCGTGAAAGAATTCATCTCTTATAGCAGTACAACTCACAATGGATAACAATAGTAGTTACATAGTGTAACTCTGTGGCTAGTTCAAGCTGAGCACCATTCAATTGGTGCATCATGTCTTGTTTCCGTAGAGCAAAATGTATTTCTCTCTGGATTGCTTAATTGGGATGGAGCATGTCAACACACAGGAGGCTACTTACTCTTGCCTATTTTTGGAACGGGGAACCATGGGCAAGACCCATGGCATAGGACCTTGTACAGGTTTAATGATATCAAGCTTCATAAAGTTCTCATGGTTGTGTTAACTTGCTTTTAAAAGCTGAAAGTAATACCTCTGAAACGCTGTGCCACTGATTTCACCTTAGCGTTAATATGCAGGTGAAGCTGGAGTCGTTTCAGTTTGCCTTTGCCACTGAATGCTTTGAAAAGAGTTCATCAAGGTGCCTGAGTTCATTGCCTAAATGTGCAATGTGGAATGAGACCTTGTGGAGGCCAAGCTTGACCACGGAGTTGAAGCTTAAAGGTACCTATGGCTGCATCAACATTGCATACCTCCATCTGTAATGCATAGTCACCATGGGGCTGAAAACACCTGAGAGGCTTCAGTGATCCGTAAATATCAATGCTGTTTAATGTAGGCTGGTGCACAAGTGCAGCGAAATCAGTATCCGCTATTGGTGATGGCGGCTCCCTTGTCCACCAGGAATGGAATAATGGATGTACCACCTAGGTCTACATCTATGACAAGATATTTCAGATCTTCTTTGGTTTCTGTGGCTGTATCACTTCAGATTGAAAATACTTTTGTCATTTGAAGTCTTTCAGTTTCAGAACACGGTGAGTCTGATAACATTGAGGACTGTGGGTGGACAGCTACCTCCGTCAAGTGGTGAAGAGTTTGATCCATGCTTTTCTGCATCATCTGAGTGCCAGTTTTGTCGTCAGGGCTCTGGAGTGCAAGGGAATCTGGTCTAGTCTCACTTTTACTTTAGCACATCGACTGGAAATTGCCTCTGTTGCCACAGTTGTGGCACATACATACCACTGGAAATTACTTCTCGTTACAGCTGTGACATGTGGTCTGCGCCGCTGGGAACACACCCATGTGAGCGAAAACCTCATGTGAAGATATTTGACAGTGCAGGAAGAACCTGCCATAGATAGAATGTCTTTAAGTTGTTTCGGGTTCTGTAGTAGAGTCTGCCTGAAACAGACCAACTCATAACCAGCAACAATCAGATTTCAGAGCTTCCTTGCTGTTGTTATTTTCAAAGTCACAGTACTGCAGCCAGTCCTTCAGTCTCTTCACAAAAGTGTCAGTTGTTTCACCTTGCTTTTGCTTTGTGGCATGAAAATGTTTTCGTTTATTTTATTTTTAGAGTTTTATAGAGCACGAACCAGACCTGTGAGGGCATCAGAGCGCTTTACAGGATTGACAGGAGGTACAGGCAGTCTTGGGACGGGTGTATACAACTGGGATAGGAATAGATAGCTGCATTATACAAGGATTCAATTCAATTCAATTCAATTAATTTATATAGCGCGCTACATACCCAGAGGGTCTCAAGGCGCTTGAAGAGGGTGGGGAGTTACTGGTCGAATATCCAGGTTTTAAGTTGCTTTCTGAATGCTAGGTGGTTCTGAGTGAGGCGAAGGTGAATGGGAAGTGAGTTCCAGGTTTTAGCCGCCAGGTAGGAGAAGGATCTTCCTCCCATGGTGGTTTTGTTGATGCGAGGTACAGCAGCAAGGGCTTGGTTGGAGGAGCGTAGCTGGCGAAAGAAATAATAGGCAATACCATAACCTGCATACAGGTGGAATAAAAACAGGTAGATACATTATAAGGGAGAGCAGCTGTCTCAATTCCCGGGTGGGATGCCCAGAAGTGCTGGGTAGGTATCCTCCGGAAGAACCATGGGCAATGCCGAATAGACGGAGAAACAAAATTGCTGAGGTGATTGAAATGTAATCGTTAGGCGGGGAATTTGCCCATAAGAAAAGATTTGGCCTCCTTTTTGAAATGTGCCAAAGATGGAAGTCTTCTGATGGTGGGCGGGAGTGAGTTCCATATTCTTGGGACGGCCCCAGAGAAGGCTCGATTGTACAGGTTTTTTTTTTCTCGCAAGTGTGCGGATAAAAAACTTTTTGGAGAAAGTAAGTCATCAAGTGTTGTTTTAGACTACCTTAAGAAAGATTGTCTTAGTCCTCAAATATATATATATATATATATATATATATATATATATATATATATATATATATATCATGTCACATGTGGTAGGGCCAAAGCAATGCATGATAAGGCACAATAGACTTTTTTCATCCCCAGTGCTCCAGCATAAATGTTAAAATCCTTGAGCCATCTGCACCACATGGGGCCTAAAATATTTGTGTTAGCCAGGCTGAAAGGTGGAGGTACCCCCAAAGATATTGAGTCAGAGATAGTTGAGGCATGTGACACAGACAGCTTACTGCTTGACATAGGATGGGCATCAACTAATGCTGCAGGTTTATCACCTTTAGAGGACTAGGAAGCCATCAAGACCTCTAGTCTGATGCAGATGTATGTGAGATGAGCAGACCACAATTTCTGCAGTATAAACTGCATTGCCAGGTTAATACTCATTGCCAGATTAGAGACCTGGTCAAACCTTGGTAACGTGGATATCAAACGCAGAGGTGGGAGACAGAACCTTGGGACTGAGTAGTCTCCTCGATTTAAAAACATCTGCATCAACTTCCTAAATCGACACCATACTTCAACAACAGTTATTCATTCTTTGTTTCATACAACAGCACAGTCTCTTTCGCCAGGGTCCCACAACTAAAATCGCAGATGTTCCTTGAGCATGCGTGGTCAGAGAGATCTGTCTTTGCTGCCCGCCTCTAGACTAGGGACTGCGCTAGGAGAGGGAGACACGCTGGAGCGCTAAAGAGACCGAAACACTAACTTTCAGCAAGAAATTAATATCTAGAACCAGAGTTTGTGAAACTTGGCCAGCATGTGCTAGTGTGAGATAGGTAAAGCACTGTGAATCACAGAGTACCTGAATGCACTACAAAGAGAGCGCAGCAGTAATGGCAGTGCTTTCTAACTTGGGCATTTTGACTTCAATTTTCTCTCACAAGAGGACAAGGGCTTTGGTTCAGAAAAGGCACATTGCATCAATGGCCTTCACTGTGACCCCGGTTACATGTGATGGTGGAAGTGGTATGTATGCGTGTGGGGGGCCGAGCGGGCTTCCTAAAGCTGTTGCAAATACAATACAATACTGATCATCTCCATTTTTTTAGAGAATGGCTATTCTACTTTCTGTCTTTGCAATTAATAACACTGAGCATTGAACTGACTATTTTTTTCTGGAAACTGATTTGTATAGCTGGTGTAATAAACAGCTGCTCTATTTATGGTTGCTCCAAGTCTGGAGTGTGCAAAAAAAATAATGGACTGGAATGTGGCCCAAGAGATTGCCAGTGGCCAAAACGTTTGCAGCCATTCCACTAATCACCTGTTCCTTTTTTTATGTCACAAAGAAATAGGGTAGCCACCTGGCCGGTTTTATACCGGCATTTTTATCGCCTGCCGGTACAAAAAAATCGAAAACTCAACTAAAGCGAGTATTTTTCCCCTTATCAGTAGCATACTATAAACAGTAAATGTTAGAAGAAAACACTTTAAAATGTGTTCTACAGTCTGCCTTAATGAACCTAGACTGATAATTAAACTAACAAAGCACAGACGGCTTCATATGAAGCTCTACTTAAGAATTATGGCAGGGTCTTTGCAGAATATTTAAACGTTAACAGATGGCTGGTATTGGAAAAGGTGGTAACCCCTAGGCCCAAAACCTTTATCTATAAAACAAGTTGCCCAAACCCTTTTTCCATAAAAACAAGCCTGCCGGTTTCTTGACTTGCACTGATGGGTCCCAGACCTGATAATCTGTGGGCCAATCAGTTTTTGATGCAAAACTCAGACTGAGCATTAAGTGCTCACCATAAACACAGAACCAATGTGGGCCACTCTTTGCCCATTCCATCCTCTGTAGTCGTGCAGGTCATTGCACAGGGCTAACTTATCGAAAGGCTTTCCACAACACTGGTTGTCTACTACTGGTCTACCACTCGATTGCTTCACCTTCCCCCACCATCCCATCCCAAAAAGGCGAATCTGTACTGATACAAGTAATAGGAGATATAAATGGTGCCTTACACTGAAAAACGAAAACAAGAAAATATTTAAAGTACTCCATATTTGAATGACGGAGAATGTACCAGAAAGCCACATATCAGACTATGAATTCAAAAGATAATATTCAATCTCCCCTTTATGACGGGAGCTTTGTCCTAACAGCTCCCGTTTCGGTTTTTTTTCAAGACAGGGGAGACTCACGGCCAGGCCCCCAGGATCTGCGCTTTCGCAAGCAAAAAAAATTCAAAGAAAGCAGAACAAGTTCTGTTCGGGGATTTGATTTTTACGAGGCATTGATAATATAAAAGAAGAAAACGCCAGGCTTGATAATGTCGCAGTGTTAAAAAAAAAAAAGCTAAGAAGAGAGGCCATTTTTAATCACCCGCTGTACAAGTCTTTTTCCCCCAACGAGATTCAATTAACTGATAACAAGAGGCATCAAATTAATTTTTCAAGGATGTTAGATTTTGATGAAGGAAATCTTTCTGATTTTAATCGGGGCGGCGTTTAAAAGGCACAAATGAATATCCCTTTTTAATCATCAGGGGCGCGGGGGACAAGGCGCCAAGCACCGAACGTGGAAATTCAAACCGTTTAATTAGGGAGGTGGGGGCGCCATTTTGTAAATTAAGAATATGTCCATAAACTCCCACCCCAACAGACTAGGCTTTTTTTCTTCCTCACACTCACTATACCCCCTCCACGTATCCATCAGTCGCCTAAAAAGAGTGGAAAAAATAGTGGTTATTAACTAGGAAGCTATCGGCTCTCCACAACTGAAAAAAAAACAGTTTTGTTATTTTAAAAAATGGATAATGAATCCAAACTACGCACCTCGAATATCACGTTAAAAACGTCCAGAAAAACTGTCTGCGAAACGGACGAAGGCGTGTCCGAGTGAAATTGAGTGCGCTGGAGGCGCGTCACCAAAACGAGGGGAGGATGCGAGTTCACCGACTCCCCGCCTGAAATCAAGTGTACGCGAGAGCTCCCGCATGCTTCATCAACGTAGGGGGAGATTGCGGTTCTTGGTTGGGACTGTAGACAGACCGCTTACTGAAAGCAGGGAAGCAAAAGCGTTCAGAGTCGCCTCAGGGGATTCGGGGTGCTCGCAACGGCTCACAGATACACCGACTCCAGCACACAGAGTTCGTTTGGGCCTACCGCGGCCTACACCGGCGTGAAGCCTCGGGAGCCGTGGAAACGTCCCCAGCAGCGAGGTGTGGTAGTCGTAGGCCACAAATAGTTCACAGCGCCAGTGTAGCAGCAGCCGGTGTCTCCTGTCCTTGCCAGTTGGCTGACACCCAAAGTCTCGAGCTAGCGGAAGCCAGTGAACCTGTGCAGCACCTCTCTAGTAATGAGCTGGCAAAACCACCCATGGGAAGCGAGGGCTTTCTAGGAGCCAGCGGCGGACGAAAACAGAGGCTTGCCAGGGCCCTGCCAGCAAGCAGCCCGCCCTCGCGAGTACATAGTAGGAAACAGTCAGCCATGGCCAAGAACGCACGAGATAGCAGGCAACTACGGTCAATAGCAACAGCAGAGAGATCGCCGAGCGCACTTGAGAAACCAGAAAACAACCCGCCACGCCTGAGAGAAAGAAGAGCCAACTGCGGGCGAGAGCACAGGTGAACGCGGGGGGAGTGGTGGGTAAAACACACACAAGATGCGTAGAGACAAACTCGCACGAGGGTTGACAGCAGAAAGGCACTCATATGGACACATTCTGTGCCAGAGACAGACGCCAGTTATGGGACAGACAAGCAGAATAAACTATGCCATCCTCAAGCTTGATGAAGTCGTGCAGAAATGTGAAGGCTGAAAAACATGCTGAGGCGGAAGATGTAACCTAGAACTAAACCCAAGGTAAAAGAGCATCAAAAAGAGAAATGTTAGGAATTTACGCCCTTAGCAAAAACAAACATACGGAGCTGCCCCGCCTTTCGTAGCCAAGTTTCAAGTTGAGGTGCACGAAGTTGCAGACACGTGTGTACCTCACCCAGGTCAGGACCGTCGTAGCAGTGTTCCCGGGTCTGTACCATGGTTGAGGCACAGCCGCATAGGCGAATTCATATTTACATTTTTTTCGATTGATTTGTTAAGCCATGATAAAAAGAAGCTTTATTTCGGAGTCCTTTTGAAATTCTTCAAAAATAATCAAACTTTGAGTCACTTGTAGAAAATGTAACACCAATAAACTGAGCTGTGTATATCTTTTAAAAAAATCCTGCGGAATTAACTCTTGTGGCACATATGGGTTTTTCAGTTTGATTTGTCAAAAGACCGTGCCACTGATAAGTGGACTGCTGTTACACTTTGGTCCTATATTTCCTGTAAAGGACAGCTGGATAGCCTCTCTACCACATTCATCCCTTTGTGCCTGGCTTAAATGTTCACCTTTCTTCTGCTGTGAGTCAATATTGCAGGAATCCCAGAATGAAGGGGAAAAGAGGAGGATAGGCGCTTTCTCCTCATTTCCTTTTTAGGTCTGGCTGGACAGTGCAGCTGTCGCAGGATGTAATGTGATCAACCTAAAAGAAGAGCTTTTAGGAGTACTATAGAGAGGGACTGTGGTTATCCAGTAGGAGTACATGTTTTGAATGGGCAGAAGTTGTGTGTGTCCACAAAGAAAAAAAATCACGACACGCAGCTGTGATTGTTTTATTTATCAAGTTGCCTGAACCAGCAGCATTATAGCTGTATGAGCTTTAATGGGCACATGCATGACATTATAATGCTGTTAAAGTGTATCAGATAACTTACAGTGTTTGGCTTTCTCTAGCACAGTGCTTAATTTAAGCAGGTTGTTTCGGTGCTCGGCACCGGTAGTTAATTTAATTGTCAACATCAGCACTTATAACAGCTGCAACATTGTGGTGCAGTTTGAGAAATTAAAAGATAAGCAGAACAACAGCTGTACTGTCATACGTAGAGGTAATGGGTGGTGCAAGCTGTTGTGGCCTCCTGACGAGGGCCCTTGCCCTTATTATTTTCACAAATTAATTACAGCTCTTGGCAGCAGCACAGATGGGAGGAGAGTCATAAGGAATGTATTGCAGACCCGGCACCTTCCCCTTCTATCATTCACTTTAGACTTCTGAGTGCAGTTTTGTGTTTGAGAACAGCAATGCTGGATTCTATGCTGGTGGGGGCCACCAGCACTTATTTTTGGGGACCAGCACTTATTTTTCCTCCTCAGACATTTTCGGAGAGCAAGAGAAGAAAAAGCAAGGGTGAAGGAAAGAGAGAAAGCAGGAACATGCAAGGATAATATCTAGGCAGGGAGTGTCTGGCAGTGGGTTAAAAAGGCATGAGGTGAATTCCAAACTCTGCAGCCTTGGTATTTGGCCTGCAAACGTTTTAATAGCACCAGACGAGGGCTTCTGAACAGAATTTGGGCACCAGTACTCATTCTTTTACAAATCAAGCACTGGGTATTGGGTGCCCAGGGCTACAGTAATCTACATAGATCATTGGGTGTGGCCTGCAGTGCGTGACCTTACGTGATCAACTCAAATGAGCTTTCAGAGTACTACTAAGAAAAGGTCATAGGCACCATCCTCATGTTGGTTGCCCTGAATACAAGAAATATCTGATTGGGCTGAATATCTGTGCAAGTAAAGACTGTTTGTATAGCACTTTTTGGCTAGTGGTAATGCCTATACACGATGTAGTAGGACTTGGTGATTAGCCATTGACTCTAGGCCTGGTCAGTTTATTATGAAATGTTATGATAAAGGCACTAAGCCTGACCTATTTATTGTGAAAATCATATGTTAACGTCAATACGCCTTTAGGAGAGGATTGTTATTACTCTATTTTAAAGATGATAGATGGTTATTTTGCTACATAGAATCTCAGATGACTGTAGGAGGCAATGGCTGGTGACAAACTTTGGCTATCAAATTGCTCTGTGAGAATCCTTGTGATGTCCTCTTAAGCAAGATTGTACTTTGCTTAGCAAACTATAATTTTGTATTCCTTTTTCTAACTTTTACAACTGTGTCTGATGGTTGCCTCGTGGAAAATCTTGCACTCAAAACTTTAGGTCTGAAATGGTCAAGGTGAAAACCTATAGGCCTGATTGATGGATTGGGATAGGTGTGGTCTACTTATTATAAAAACACGACAATGGCAGTTGGTGTAGCTTATTAATTGTGAAAAACCTTTGTATAATCCAGTAAGCCTTTACCAGTTGTTTTTTTGTTGTTGTTTTTTTAATCATCAGGCTATAGACCAGAATTGTGTTACATGTAATCTCACAGGTTCCCACAGTAGGCAATGATTTTGGCGTTGGCCACCCTTTCTGACATTCCTACTGGGTTTTCATTGTGATGATATTTATCAGGCCCAGTTGATATGGGGTGTATATTGTTTGCAAGCTGTATTTTACTACATATTTATAATATTTTTATAACTGGGTGCATAATGGTTGCCAGTTTATGTGCACTGGAATAGACCATTGTTGTGAAAAGTGTAAGTCCATGGTAAGAGAACATGTTTTATCAATCTATTTGGAAAAGTCATGCCAGATTTCATAGGTTTGATCTGTTTATTATGAAATTTTATAACCAAGCAAGTAAGCCAGACCTAATTAATGTAACATGCACGTGTTAAAGACAATAGGCTTTTAAGAATGATTCATTACACTGAGCAAAACCTTTTTGCAGGTATTTTGTTGCATGGAATTTTACAGATTACCGTAATAGGCAAGGGCTTTGGTGATCAATTCAATTCAAACTGTGGAGATAGAAGATATGTGCTATAGTAATCATTGTGCGACTTAGGATACCATTTTGCTTTGCCAACTGCAATTTATAAATATTTGTAGTTTTATGACTGTCAGATGGTTGCCTTGTGAAAAGCTTGTCCACTGTACAGTAGGCTTAAATTGGTTATGGTGAAAAGAAAATGATAAAGGCCTAGTTTTTATTATGAAAAGTAATGATAAAAGCACTAGGCCTGGTATATTTGATATGAAAAACATATATTAAAGTCAATAGGCATTTTTAGTTTGATTGTTATACCTTGAATTAAAACCTATAGATACATTTTTTGTTATATGGAATCTCACAGAGAACCTTAGTAGGCAAGGGTATTGGTGTTGGTTACACCCTCCAACAAGCCAGGATTATAGAAGATATGCACTGTGAGACTCCATGTTAAGCCCTGTCAGGGGAGATAGTATTTTGCTTTGCCAACTGTAATTGGGTATACATTTTCAATTTTATGACTGTATGCTTTATGTTTGAATTGAGGGAAATCCTACGATCAGTACAGGCCTCAGTTGGTTATAGTGACAGACCAATGATGACAGCTATATGCTGGATTGGTGCACAGGGAAATGTTAGGCCTGGTACCACAGGTCTGCCTATTTATTATGAAAAGTTTTTACAAAAGCAGCAGGCTTTGATTATTTGAAAATCCTATTATGACAGTCAAGGTATTTAAGGGTAGATTGTTATTTTGTATTCAAGCCTACAGTGTTTTTGTTTCGTGGAATCCCACAGGTAACCACAGCATGCAAGGGTGTGGTGCTGGTTACTACCTATTACAAACTGAGGGTATAGTAGAGCCTAGTTAGTCCAGTTTAGAAGAGATCGTGTTTTGCCTTGTCAACTAATTCTGTATACTATGTAATTTTATGACTTTGTGCCTGACGGTTGCTTTGTGGGAAAGTTTAAGCTCCGTGCAGGAGGCCTCAGTGTGATATTGTGACAAACCAGAAGCCTGATTGGTTCACATTCAAAAAATATTTCCAATGCCATTGGTGTGATATGTATTCTGAAAAGCTAAGATAAACACAATAGGCTTGACACATTGATTGTGAAAAGCATAGGTTGAAATCTGTAGGCCTGTAAATGTGGATTGGTATTTCTCTGTATTTTGTTCCATAAAATGTTACTGATTCATTTTGAAGGGACGCATTTTGATGTTGGTTACCACCTCTAACAAACCCTGGGGGAGACGATTTTACACTGAAATCACTATTGCTAGAATCACTTCTAGCTGTCTGACAGGGCCTTGTAATATTGAAATGATTAAATAATACATTTATTTATATAAATATGTAACTATATAGATACATGGAGGGTTTACAATGCATCTCTGTTCCGCCATTGGTCTGTCGGAGTGTCATTTATAGACTACTTTAATCCATGACTGCATGAAGCTGTGGTTCAGTCCACATTAGTCATTGGCTTTCTTGCCCTGTGAATGACAGCATTTTTAGATAGCATGAGTACATCCTCCTGAAAATGAGCATGCTTCAATGCTGGTCTGGTTGGCCAGTCCTTTAGTTTTGAATGTTCTCCTTTTCTAGATCCTCCTTTTTTTATGTGTTTGCTTCTCCTCCTTTATTTGAAATTTTTTAAAGAGGAAATTACAACTCTCCAGGCTGTGCTAATGGGTTGCATGCTTGCAGCTCACTCCATCTGCCATATGGCCACTTTCTCTAAACCAGGAGACCAATATGGTATGCTATTGCCCATAATGTAGCATTGTTTTACCTTTCCAAGATGGCTAACAAGTTGGTTCTAAATGTGGCAGCCATGCTGGAACTTTAAACTAAGAACCTCTTCAAGATAGGCATATGCTACTAGGCTTATTTTCATTATTACAATTGCATGCCTGCCGTGTGTAGTCAGCAACATGTTTTCTTGTTTCTACATGTGACCTTTTAACCCTTTTGCAGCTAGCCCTCTTCCCCCCTGCCCCCCTCCCCTTTGTGCAAAGCCTTTGTTTGGCTATTTGGGGTAGTTGGCGCTTAGGCCCCGTAACTTTTGTCCACATAAGGTATCCACGCCCAAAATGAATCCTTTTCTTCCAAATACTGGGGGTTCTAAAGGTACCCAGGGTTTGTGGATTCTCCTGGAGGGGACAGAGAAATTAGCCAAAATACAGCTATATTATTTTTTTTGGGGGGGGGGGGGGGGGGGGGGGGGGGGTTGCTGCAGAAAGGTTTTATTTTCCATGCAAATGGTATCTGCAAAGGGTTTGTGGTACTACAATCGCAATCTTCCCAGCTTTCAGGAACAGGCAAACGTTTGTCAGAAAACCATCATGTTACACGCAGATTTGGCATTTTAGCGGGACAAAGCCTATTTTTACTATTATTTGTGCTTACAACCTTCTTTCATTTTGTGGTATAAATGAGTGTAAAATCAATAATGGATCCCAGAAAGCTATACCTTTCTGAAAAGTAGACAACATTATTCTAAATTCAGCAAGAGGTCATTTATGTTGATCCTTTAAGGTTTTCCTATAGAAAGTAACAGCTGAAATAAAAGAAAACATTGAAATTAAGTAGAAAAAAACAGCCATTTGTGTAACTTATAAGTATGGCAGATTTTTTAAAAGTAATATATGGTTACGTCCGCTGGACCCCACCGGGTTGCATGGATATATAGGACTTGTAAGTTCACTAAGAACCTGAGGTACCCAGAGCCAATAACTGAGCTGCGCCTTGCAATGGTTTTTCATTGTGTACCGGGTATACCACAATTCATTTAGTAAAATATAAAGTGAATATAGGTATCAAGGAAGCCTATCTATTTCTGAAATTGGAACAACATATGGAGTTTAGAAGCAGTGGTTAGTTGCACATCTCCGAAATTGTGGGTACCCATACTAGCATGTGAATTAGAGGCCCTTTTTCAAATTATTTTTTTTACATTCTCTATTACATTTGGAATGCAGAATAGCATAGAAAGTGAACTGGTAACAACACTTGTTCTACAATTCGGTATTCCTCTTACTCTCCAGATAAAAATGGTACCTCACTTGTGAGGGTAGGCCTAGTGCTCGCGACAGGAAATGCCCCAAAAGCCAACATTGACACATCACGTTTTTCAAGTGAAATCTCAGCCTTTTTGTGCTATGTGCATAGCTGTGGATTTTGGACCCTAGCTCAGCTGGTACCTAGGGAAACCCATCAATTCTGTACATTTTAGAAAACTAGACTCCCAGGAGAATCCAGGATGATGTGGCTTGTGTGGCTCTCACCAGATTCTGTTACCAAGAATCCCTTGCAAATTTCAATATTTGTAAAAAAAAAAAACACACATTTTTGTGATGAAAACAAAGTTCTGGAATCTGCGGGGAGCTACAAACTTCAACCAACCCAGCATTTCCCCAAGTGTCCTGATAAAAATGGTATCTCACTTGTGTGGGTAGGCCTAGTGCCCACAACAGGAAATGGCCCAAAACATACTGAGGAGACTTCAAAAATATCAATCACAAAAAGACTTGTTCTGCAAGGGAGTCGCCTGCGTTTTTGGTCCTGGGCTCGTCAGCCATCTAGGGAAACCTACCAAAGCCAGACAGTTCTGAAAACTAGAGTCCGAGGAGAGTCCAGAGAGGTATGGCTTGCGTGGGTCGTCATTTCACTGAAAACCCAGAACAGCCCCGGGAGCTGGTGAAGCTATTCCCCAGCTCCCAAGGTTGTTGGACTAAAGGAAATCCCGCGGGTGTGCTCGCGGCCGGGAGTCATCCACACACGAGCACCATAGCGTCAGGATGACCCATGCAAAGGGTTTATTTATCTTGTATATGTTGTTGTTTGTGTGTGTTTTATAGCAGTTGCTTCAGGCAGGGGGCTAATACAAGAATGTGTTTCAGTGGATGCATGAGTGTATAGATGAGTGACAGTCCATGTATCATGACTAATTGAGTTCCTAAACCCTTCGGTGACACACAAAGCACTTTCATTCATACCTCAGACCTATTGGCATTATCAGTGCTTATTTACATGTAGTCTTTCTTTCTGCAAAGGCCTCAGTTATTAGGTTCTGAATTTGTCTTTTGAAGGGACTGGCAAGCCAGCTACAATTCTCCTTTATCCGAAATAGATCGCCATCCTCCTTTTCTCAAAAAGTACTGGTTTGCAGGTACATAGTTTATGGCGGACTCCAGGTGATATGCACATACGCGATCGAGTGTGAGCTGCTGGAAAGTGATAAGGCATGAGCTGTTTGTTAAATAAATATTACCACATCGACCCACACTGTTGACTCAGATATCACTCCTTCAAGTTTTTTCGTGGAGAAATGATTGCACCCCTCCTGCTCCCTCTGAATATTTGAACTTAGTACTTACTGGTCATTCTAAGACCTATTGATTCTTAGTGCATGCCATAGAAGATGATTTAGTAAGTTTAGAGAAATTCCATGTTCCCATTTTAGGCAAAGCCACGATTTTCCATCAAATGTAAGATAAACTTTCAGCTTTTATACAGCCTTCATACTGGATTTCAACCTTTTCTAGGTGCTACCACTTTTTTAAAGATAAGAATAATGAAGCTAAGGCAGGTTGAGTGACCCCCCCCCCCCCCCCCCCCCCTCCGGAATCACTTAGGACCTAGGTTTTCCAATGCTGTAAGTATATATCAAACCTTCTATCATACGCTTAAAATGAGTACTGAGCAGAGAAATAAAATATTCCATGTGTGATTTAATCAGTTACAGCATAGGTGTTCCAGTCCTACAATACCATATTTATATCAGTAATAATGGCTTGGAAATAGAAATTACGATTATAAGACGAGAGATTTTAATGCTACATTCGTTTATGACATGATATATGTTGATAATTAGTCTGGTTAAATACACACTATTGGACTCATCAACACTACTCATTAGATATGTCTATAACTATTTACTACATGTTTGCTACTCCGATTGAAACAAGCTTGTTGGGAGTATATTTCATATGCAATTGGATACTGGGATATACAGGACACTGGAGTCAGAGAAAATGAGAGGAGAAGGAAAGACCCAAGAAAGGAGGTACAACAGTGGGGTGGGGGAGGTGGCACTATTCCTGAACTTGAGCGTAGAGATCTTATTTGTTGAAAGCATTTTTTATAAAAATTAAAATAAAAAAAACACTTCAATGCTTTGAATTATATTTTTCAATCTCCTTCCAAAGCAACTTGATTTTCCGGCATTCATATATTCAATGACCAAAGAACTGTTATTTTCCTTACAGTGCCAGCAGCAATCAACCCCTTGTTAAACAGCTTACTTGGAGTCTATGGCAATCCATGTGTGGTAAGAAATCTTATGTGAGCCACCAAAGCTGAGATTTTTAACTTGAATGTTGAAAAGAAAGTGTTTCATTATATATTTTATCTTCGGATTTATTAAGTTGAGGTAAGTTCAAGTCTAGAGATCAGTCTTTTCTAATCTTCATTAATGACTGGCGATGAGTGTTTTATATCCAGGACGCATCCCCGCCTTTCTTAAATAAAGGACAAAGAATTTTAAATTATATCAGCTGTCACTGGTTTTTAGGTTGAGTTTTGACAGGATAATCCCAAGTTTAAAGAAGGGGTAGAATTACATTTTAGAAATATCAAAATAGTCTTGTCTTTGGACAGAATTTTAAAAGTAAATGATTCATACAGAAAGGCTTCCCACTCAACCTTTCTGTATATATTGTACACTCTTATGGTTCCAGCGTTTATCCATATTGCAGGGTTCTTCAGATAATCTTCAAAACTGTATAAACAACACCACATGGTTTCTTTAGGCTTAGAAGCCTATAGGCACCAAGCCCATGGTATTTAGTAACAATGCTGTCATGAAGTGCCTCTCCTGGCTGCACTGTGCACATAAGCTATGTTAATTTGAACACAGGTAGTGTATATGACGTACTGTAAATACACCAGACTGGGCAGGAGGAAGTATGTCTGCAACCATCATATGCTGATAAGCAACCAGTACCTCCAGCCTGGAGATTAGGTGCGCCAAGGATTAGAAAATTTGTTCCAGAGAGACTGTATGTCAGACACACAGAGATAGACTGGCCTTTGGAAAATATCTAGATTTCCTGACGGGCTGATTCCTTGGGGCCGGTCGAGTCGATCTCAAATTATAACAAGCATTTGCAATGCAATAGGTCTCGCATAAATGCGAGTTTGAGCTATTCACATTATAAATAACAATGCCTTTTTATTTTCTTTTTCGTTTTTAAAACTTAAATAAAAGGCATTGTCCTTTACAATGCCAAGAGCTTAAATTGGCGTAAATAAGAGACCTATTGCATTGTAAATGCTTGTTTTGTTCTTGCTGTAGCTGTAGCTGTGGCCAAGTGCACATGTTCAGGCGGTGGTCTAATGTACTATCACATGGTGAAAGTGAATGTAAAGCTGATAAGTCTGATTACATGAAGATAATAAGTATGTTACTTGCAAAGCTTGCACAAGCCCTCACGTTTGCTTTTTATTAGGTTGGTGACATCCCACCAGACAAACCAAATCGCAAAAACGCAGGGTAGATGTGTACATCTGTCAGCGGCAAGCTCACATCGCCAGAGAACAGACGGCGTGAGTGTGCACATCGGCTGTCGAGGCAAGTGCACACGTCCTGTCCCCCTTCGCCCACCAAACTGACAACAATAGGTCTTGCCAAGGCGAGCAATGCATGCTCTGTGTCGCTAGGCGAGACCTAAAAAGCAAAACATGGGACTGAATCTCCTCCCACTTCCCCCCCAGTCACACCCACTCTGGTCTACACTTTAGTCCAATCTGGCTCTGAACACAGGTAGCTGCTCCCAGAATACCACTCAGTTCACCAACTGCACAAAATACATTCTCTGCTGTCAGAGGATCCAGATACAGGAACATTTGAGCTGCTGTTTTTATTTTGGGTTGGGGTTTTTAATAAAAACCTGCCTAGCCATCAGGAGGTTGCGGTTAGAGAAAATGTACCTGTCAAGAACAGGTCTTGTACAGAACTTCATTCTCAAACAGGGCGTGCATGCACAGTGACTAGAGAAGTCTGTGGCAGAATCACTGCGATTTCCTCTTGAGCTAGTAAGGAGGCTCGCAGGGCATCTACAGATTTGTGCCCGTGCATGCCCTTGTGCATGCCCTTGTGAACACATAACATGGCTATGTGCAGGTCTATGACTGGAAAGTTCCAGAAATACCCTAATCTCCTCTGGAAAAAAAATCCATATCACATTATATTTTTCAGGATTGATGTAGCGCAGATCATCCAAATGCCAAAAATGTGATTTGAATATTTGGCTCCCACATCCTGTGCTGCAACACATTCTTCACAGAATTTTTTCACAAGTTTGATTAGTATATAGGGGTGTGGAAAATTCGAGCGGTTTGCTTTCACTTAATTACATCTGTCGTTTAGCACTATATTTTAGCATAGTGTGTGTCCTGGCATACATTTTTGGCGCAAGGATGCAAGTGTGCTTGCAAAAGCATGAATCACATAATTTCCGCAAACACATTCTGCTCATGTTCTGGTTGTTTCCGCAGTCCCATGGTATAATTGTTCCACGAAAAGCAGCATCGTTACGTGATGGGCGTAATTTCGGGGATATCGCATAACAATTATGACACAAAATTATGTGAATTATGTCGTGTATTTTATATTTCACCTGGGCACATTAGTATAATGGAACTTGCTTTGGAGGTGGGCAGTTATCATACATTCCAGGCCACATCGCAGTGATATAGTTTAGTTTGACAGCACACAGCTTTATTTTCAGTTTTGTGCTGCCTTTTGTAGTTTACAGGTCTGCCCTTGTGACAAACAGATGGACCCAGTGGGCCTGTGTGTGGCCGCTGAGAGCTTTATAGTGTGCAGGCATGGAGATGAAACTCTGTAGTGTGTAGGCACTGAGTGGAATATGTCAGTATATGGGGGAAAAGAGGTTTGTAGTGTGCAGACACAGGTAAGAAGTGGTTGGCATATAAACTGGGAGGAAGGAAGGTATACAGGGTGTGGGAACTGGAAAGAAGGTGGAAGTGTACAGGAGTTAGTGAGTGGGCACTAGGAGGAAGCTGTAGGGGGATAGTGAGTGTGTTTACAACAGTTCTTTGTATCATTAGGCTGAATCCTTACTCATATAGATTGAGTCAAAAGTCAATTTATGTAGAAAAAGGCTTTTATTGATTTTAGTAAAAACATGAACAGCCGACACGTGTTTCGCCCCCTATGGCGATTCGTGCCAGGGCTTTTTCAAGGTTGTAAGGGAAAATCCCTAAGTTTCGTAGTCGGGAGCCTGCAGGTCATTCCTTCCGCTTTCGCGTATGAGAGCCACATGTGGGATTGACCGGGTGTGTGCAGTAAATTGGCAGTACAAATAATGAAGGCCATGAGATTTGAGATGGCAGTTATTTTGCTCTTACAGGGCAGGGCACTTAATCTCTACATTGCTATCATGCAGTTCATGTGTAGCACGCTACCCTGCTAATTTGCAGCGTATTTCTTAAATCCAAATGTGTGGTTGCTTCATCTTAGTTTCTTCCCTCACTCACTGCAGTGTGGAAGGGCCACCAAATGTTGTGACCAAGGGAAAGGCTGAAAAAGTCCATACTATGATGGATGCTTCTAGGCTGCCCCTCCTTCTCTAGAACGAATACTTGATCCTGCACAAGACAAAGCAATGGAAGGTGGAATTGTGAATGCAGTCGGTAACATAGGGAGATGCATGAGATTCCTAGGCCCCCTGACACTAGAGGGAAGATCAAGAGGCTTACCCAACAAGAATCGAGAAGAGGGTACAGAAGAGGATGGTACAGAAATCACTACGCACCAGTCCAGCAACAAACTTAGAATCACTATTACGAATGGTAGATGCTCCAAATTTCACCTTGGATAGAATACCAATTTTCATTCTTTTCAAATCATACTCGAAGTACTGTTGAAATTGAAGACTTAAGTGCGGGGGTATCTTTTGTTTTTAGATCCATTAGCCGCAAATATTATTTTGCTTTTCATGATTCAGAACCAGTAAGAAGCATGTCACGGGTATTCTCCTTCGACGTTTTACCCCCCCTTCTAACACAATATCCAAAGAAATGCCGACCGTTTAAAATGTGGTGATATAGGGAATTAATGCTGTTTTTAAGAACAAACGGTATGTAAAATGCAGCATGTCCAAACCACAAGTAATGGGAACCCTAGAATTTATAGACAATGTTGTAATAAAGCGAACTGACAAGGGGGGTGAATCGAATGAAAATGATTATTAAGCAGAAGTATTGACTCAACTTGAAATATTCTGAAACATTACCAAAAACTACCAAAAAAAACGACTACATCTATAATTAAATAAATATATGATGAAACACTTATAGGTCTCAATGATTCATGGCAAAGTGCAAAGGACTGTGAATATTTAAACTAAAATTACTACTCCACACCAGCATTTTACATACTGCCTAAAATTCACAACAGTTCAACGCCTCCAGCTTGCCTTATAGTGGCAGGTTGCCAATCTGTCCTCCAACTGTTAGTCTAATTTGCTGTTTTTTATGTATGATGTAATATGGGGAACAAAGTGTTTAATGAATAAAATCGATCTGAAAGTTATTAATCTACCTAAGGTGAACTATTTTGACAATTCACTGAGGGCCTGATTATGACTTTGGCGGTCTGGGAGTGGCCCACCATGCCAGCGCCCTGCTCACAGACTTCCAAAGTAGAGTGCCGCCCGCCTGCCAGATTACGAGTATCCTCGTTGTGTGGCAGGTGGGCGGCGAGGACGTCCCATTGCAGTGCCTACTGAAAAGGCACTACAAGGCTGCTCCAGGATGACATGAACTGTGCAGTCCAAGCTTTGCAGGAAAGAGTATGCATGCAGACCAGGGGGCACAACACGTGCCCCCCTGCATGTATCCCCATACACAAGGGCAGGGCCCCCTTTGTTTCCCCAACACCAGCCTTTTCATGGCCGGCTCACCGCCATAAAAAAGGCTGGTGGTGGGAAAACTTGTAATATGCTTAGCGATGCCGCAGCGGCACCACCAAGCATATTGCTTCTCCAGACCAACATGGATCGCGGATCCCTGGCGGTTGTGGCAGTCCCCTGGAGGTCCGACTGCCGTACTCCTAATATAGTCAGATCGCTAGTGCAGTGGTCCCTGATCGCCACCACACCTCCACCACGTGTGTGGCGGTCCAATGGACTGCCAAACTCTTACTCGGGCACTAAGTCTTTACACGTGTATCCCACAAAACAATGCCCTACAGCTAACTGAAAGTGTACTTGAGATTCAGTCTAGGCCACACAGGATACTCATAGTAGATCGCATATCCATTGCTACAAAATGCAATTACTTTATTTTTAACACTGATTTTTACAAATAGGTAAGGATGGGAGCAATTTTTGCCTCATATATATATAACCTGTACGTTGCGGATTTTGAGTCTACTACTATTACAGTAGATTAAATTGCAAGAATATCCACAAATGGATTTGTTCATTTCGAATGGAACAGACGAGGAGTTGACCTTTTTCCTTTACTGGTTGAATCTACAAAACCATCACTTATGATGGAATATGACCAGAATCAGGTCCTTTTGTTTCTTTTTCTTTTTTTTATCGGCCCAACTGGTAAGAATAACTCGGGTCACTGTATACTTGCCAATATACCAAACCCATGGCATGCAGCCCCTTAATTAAATACAGCAGCTGCCACTCGAAATATCTGAGAGGTAACTTACCATTCGGTCACTCCCTACAGGTGCAATTCTTCAAAGAAAAATAATTATTTCAAAAAAGCTAAATATTAGCGTTAAAATTGTTGTTTAGAGGTTATGCCAACATTTTTGTGAAAACATCTGTAAAAAGAGCATGGTAAAACCGCAGGGATTCACTGTTAAAAATTAAGGATAGAAAATCGGAAACACTGTTAGTATGTGTTACCACGTTTGGTACAGAATCAAATAACATCCAAAAAGTAATTTGAAAAAATTGGCACCTAATTAACTTAGACTCCTTTTATTATGGAAAAAAGAGCTCAAAATCACCGATACATGAAACTTAAAGTGGGGATGAAACTCCGTAATTGGGCGCTATAGAGGTGGAAATTGTACTACATGTAATTACACTTGTAAAGTAAAATCTTGTTTATTCAATTACAAATAATGGAAACTACAACACTTTTCAAATTGTGCTTTAAAAAATGTTAGCTACTGTACAGAGTATTCATATAATTTGAAATATATTGTCAAAATTACACAAGAAGTATGACAGCAGATCCTGCAGCATTCTTCAAGAATGAGGTGCAACATTACCACTGGCCCTTTGGTTGAACACTACAGAACCATGGACCAGCATGCTGAGAAAATAAGGTGGTTTGTGTTAGACAATGCTTAGGCTCAACAAGAAGATATGATGTGGACCAGGCACTTACTATAAAGGAAAACAGATGGTTGAGGCAAAGTGTTGCAAAGCCATCCTGTGCCCTGGGCACTCCCCAACTTTTTGCTGACTGGAACTGGTGGTTGACTCTAACTGACCCTGGGCTCTGTTTAACCAGGCCCAGGGCCAGTGCCAAGCTAAAAGGAACACATTAGAATACAGTTAAGACACCCAACATACACTAGGGTACACTATGGTATGGTGGGGTACCCGTGTAATTGGCATGACCTACCCCATAAGCCCCTAGTATGTAATAGGGCAGGGGATTGAAACTACCTAGAAGTCTCCAGTATCCTGGGGCATGGCAGTTTAGAGGCCAGCAGATTTTCTACACTAGCATGTGTGCAGTGCTGAGGCCTGAGGTCAGTTTAAAAGCATCCCTGGTGGCCAGGGCAGCTTTTAAACCTTAAAGTGTGCCCAAACTCGACTTGGGGGGTAGGGGCCCTTAAAAAAACCTACCAAGTTTTTGCATATTAGGGACCCCCAGGGTCACCCCTAGGTATCCCAGGGGTGGGGGGTCAGTTATCCATAAGGAGCGCCCTTATAAAATGAGTTTTTATATGCCTGGGTAAAGTGAAATTATACATTTTACTCCCCACATTGTATTAAAGAGCTGCTCAAATTCGACTTTGATGCTAGAAGGGTTGGGTAAGGATGATCTGCAATATTTCTGCAGATTCAGAACCCCTGAAGTCTCCCCTAGTTGCACAGGGGGTGGGGTTCCTGTAGAAATTAGGGAAATGCTTATTAAATATGGTTTTATAAGAACTGGTTCTTGAAAAGTGGCCCAGGTCATTTTCCCTATTGCAAACTCCATGGCCCATAGGTTAACATAGTAGGAAGTGATTGATTTATAGTTTAAATCTACAAATCTTTTTGATATAGGTGTGTTGTTCTTCCTTTTGAAAAACCATGAAAGGTTGTTCAATGTGGTCGCTTAGACGTAACAGTAACAATAACACCAACTATGACCAATCCTACTGGTCGATGGACTGAGCTTAAAGTTATTTGCCTTCGTATCCTTTTTAGGTTTCGCCTGTCGAAAGCTGCGAAAGCAGCCTTTCGCGCAGGTGAAGTCTAATGAGAACAGTATGTGGCTTAGTCACCGCCTCTCTGTTCCATTGGCTAGCTCCATAAATGGAGGCTAGCCATTGGAACAGAGATCTGTCCGACATAGCCGGAGCAGATTCGTGGGCGTTCCTGCGATTTTTAGGCTTTTCGCAACGTCATGAAGACGTGTCCACTGTGGGCGTGTACTTATTTTTTTTACATGGCTGTTTTTCATCATTTGTTCGATCGTCCTGGTCCCGCATGGTTGTATCCCGCTGTCCGTCCCCCCTCCTGCTGTCCGTTGTCTTTGTTCGCCCTCCTCCAAGCCCCCACCCGGCCTTGCCAATAATCTTTAGTTTACTTCGCATTGACCACTCTTTCATTCCTGTAACCAACAGCCTCAGACTAACGTTCATTCGAGGACTGGGACTACGGCTCCCAGAATGCACCGGGCCGCTAATTAAACCCCAGGACTGGCACAGGTGAGTCTGTCTTGTCATGAAACGTCACCGCATCAATAGCAAGTGCAGTAAACAAGGCATGCACCTTACGGAATCTCGTCTTTCGCTTGTTTCTGTCCTCTTCGTTGCTGCCTCGGGTTTCTCTCGAGTGTCCCAGATAAAAGCCCGCAGCACCTCTTTTAATAGCTCTAAACTTGGAATAAACCTAAGTTCGTGCCTTCCGCTGATTGGCGGATGAAAGCGGGGCAGTTTTGAGACCCCTTCATCCGATCGGAGTAGGGGCGGCTCAGAAGAGGCTTTCACTTTCTGCCTGCCCCGCCCTGGGATCCCCTTCATTTCATGGAAAGCCGTGATTTACAGGAAAAAGAAACTTGAGGGATAACCAGCATTGGGAAAGGCAATTGGCCACGCTTTTGCGAAAGATATTGACTTTGCCTGTTTGACAATATCTTTAAGCTAAATTGTAGAGCAGTGAGACTGTGCAGCATGCTAAAAGTAAAGGTAGTAAAAAGGCACAATGATGGGACACGTCGTTTATTTTAAAAGGAGGGTGGCTGTGTCAACAGGGACAACGGGAGGGAAGGAACAACAAGGGGGTGGGAGTTAACAGGCAATGAGGCAGTGAGATAAAAGTGCTATTATGCAGTTGGCGCTGGCCACCTCATAGCGCTAGTTAAACATTTAGGGGGGGGCGCGGAAGGAGCAACACAGATTTTGTGTGGGTGCAATGTGAAGAAGGGGTGGCTGCAACCAGGGCACGAGTCAGGGGTCCACGCGGGTGGACGGATTCTCCCCACTTATTTCACAGGGTGGCTGCCGTCCACCCTGCCAAGAAGTTGGTCCCCACAGAAAAAGATACTGAATTCGTCCCGGTGTAATTTCCAAACACCGGGACACTCTCAGCAGCGCCTGCACTTTCTTGTCTGCTTCCGATCACAACAAAGTGCAGGAGGGGACAGGGCTCTCTTATTTCTATACTGGCCATAACAAAGGCCGAGTCTCAGGGGTCATAAGCCTCCTTTTGTTGGAGTCTCCTGGCTGTCAGCAGTCAGGAGCCTCACACCTGATGCAAATGGAGCGGAGGGCTCTTTGCGTGTGTGTGGGGAGCTCTTGTGTGTGAGGGGCTCTTGTGTGTGGGGGGCTCTTGTGTGTGGGGGGCTCTTGTGTGTGTGAGGGGCTCTTGCTTGTGTGTTGGGGGGCTCTTGCGTGTGTGTTGGGGGGCTCTTGCGTGTGTGTTGGGGGGCTCTTGCGTGTGTGTGTGGGGGGCTCTTGTGTGGTGTGTGTGGGGGGCTCTTGTGTGGTGGGCTCTTGTGTGGTCTGTGTGGTGGGCTCTTGTGTGGTGTGTGGGGGGGGCTCTTGTGTGGTGTGTGGGGGGGGCTCTTGTGTGGTGTGTGTGGGGGGCTCTTGTGTGTGTGTGGGGCTCTTGTGTGGATGTGTGTGTGTGCAAATGCAATACGTCTCGCATTTGCAACAGAGTAAGCTATTGGCATTGTAAATGACAATGCCATTTAGTTATCTGTTTACAAAACCAACACATAAATAAAAAGTTTGTCATTTACAATGCCAATAGCTCTAACTTTTCCGAAGGCGAAACCGTTGCATTGTAAATGCTTGTTTGTTTATGCTTTCATGTTGGATATCTGTAACCAAGACTATTCTTTAGCCAGAATTCATTTCTGGTGCTCATACACATAGGCACTGGCGTCTCCATGACCATTCCAATATGACTGACACTCCGCACCTTTGTGATATGGCACTTTACAGTGCATGTGTTCACTTGAGGGGCATCTCTTTGTATTATCTTTTTTTTAGCATTTTTGTTTCCTGATTTTAGTTTTACGTTTCCACACTAGATTTTGACAATGGTGGGTCTAGTTTGACCACTATGTTTGAAGACTGTCTAATGTACTATATGCTGACACCAGAGACTGAAACTTCAACCTTGATCTACTACAACTTTTCTTCAGTAGACCAAATAGAACACACTATCGAGCCAGTTGTAAATCAATTACAAAGGACTGTTGTAAACTATAGAAATTCAGCAGTTATAGTTACCTGAGCTAACTGTAATTTATGCCCCCACAATGCATTTCCTATGACCTCAAATGTTAAGTCACTCATTAAATGATCAGTGACATCACAGATGAGATCCTCCACAGAACCACTCAAACCCCCATCAGTCTCTTCTACTCACACACCCAAAGAACCATTCGCATATCCATACCACGTGTCACACAACTGCTCACTCGCCCATGTAATCACTCATATACCCTCTCACACACCGTCACTCGCTCACCTATACAGCTACTCACACCCCCATTTATTCACCCATACAGCCTCTCACACACCCACACTGATAGAGACTGCCACAAAGCCACTCGGGTGACATGTTAGAAACCATATTATTCAGTAGTACAGAAAGAATAGTAATTTAACTTATGGTGTAGCTTAGTATACATCTTTAACTCTCAAACATTTTCGAAACACACCCACGGGATGATGTCATCAGTGATGTCATTTGAGATGTCACTGCCCACTTCATGAGTGATGTAATATGTGCGTTCATAAGCAGGGCAATGCAGGGGTGTAAGTTATAGCTAGCTCAGCTAGCTCAGGTAACTATAACTGCTGAATTTCCATGGCTTTGTATGAGTGAAATCTGAGCCGAACTATAACGGCCCTGTAACCTTTTGTTTTTTTCATTGAATACACACACTCCTTCACATTCATGAGGAATTGATGTTTCGATCCATAGTTAATTATTTTTGGAGCGAAGTCTTCATAAGAACCAACATAGGGATGCACTCTGTAAAGTAGATAAAAACAAAAGTAGATAAAAACAAAAGTAGATAAAAACAAAAGTAGATAAAAACAAAAGTAGATATAAAAAAAAGTAGATTAAAAAAAAGTAGATAAAAAAATGCCCTATAAGTTGTGGGAGATCCTATTAATCAAGGTTGTCAGGAATGACATATGTTTGACCTATTTCACCTAGGTTGGAGGAAAAATGCCACTAGTAGAAAACACACAGAATGGAGTAATTAATCACCTCTGCGGAAATGAAACATGTATTGGGATACTAGGGCGGGATATGACCTCACGCAGGTAACACAAGTAGTGAAATCCAAATATAATCATGTACCCAAATATTGTTGGGAAAACTGTACCAATGGTCAGCCTACTTCAGTCATTAGCTTACATCGCTGTGAGACAAAGCATTCTGCTCTTTTTGTTACGAGGAGCACATCTGCACGCAAAGTAGTTCCCTTCAATGCCAGAGACATCAATGGCAACGTGTGCTTTATGAAATGGGGGAAAAACGTGATTTAACAATGTTTCTTTTTTATTACATTGACGATGGCTTAACAGCCCTTGCCCTCCTACCCAACAATAAAGTTTTACAAAAACTAGCAAAATAAAACCAGCATTGACAAAAGTACAAAGGCAGTACCTAATGCCCTTCTATTGGCTTTGCCAATGTTTGTTGAATCATTGTGACTTGAGCAAGGATGGTGCATTTGTGTGGAGTTCTTGCTCTAGCAGAGATCCTCCTCTACTTGTGACTCACCGGTTGTAACCAGCCAATAAACATTCCTGGGTCTGTAGTTTAGAGAAGGCTGGTCACGTAGGCCGTCCATCAAAGTAGTGGAGATCGGAGGCATGAATAAATGTCATATTTACAAAATGTGGGATAAAGCGACACCTAGACAGTGTATTGGTTTTTTTCGTATAATTGTACGCATTTTTAGTCACTAGTTTGCCTGCCTTGGGTAGGCAACCGAGGGTGTGTTGTCTGGTTTTGGAAAGTTACATTCCAGGGCCATAGATCAGTCGCAAAATATGCCCACTTTTTGCTTTAAACATGAACATTCATTGGAAGGTTGTCACGCGGTCTCCTTTCTTTCTCGCGATCTCTAGTCAGTGACCTCACTAGCTAAGATTATTTTTCTGTGACCTTTCCGTCTCGTTCTGCTTTCCATCTCTCTGCTTTGATCTCACACAGTCTTGGCACTGTTCCCTCTTTCTCTCCTGTTCCTTTCTTTGACATTACTTGTTTTCCTCGCTCTCTTCTCTGTCTCTTTCCCTGTCCCCCGCCCCACAGCCTTCTTCTCTCGTCTCTCTTTTCTTAGATCCCACCCCTCCTATTTCTTATTCACTCTTCCTCCCTCAGTGTTTCTTTACAATGACCACCTCTCCTCCTTGGTCGAACTTTCGCTCCTTATAAGGCAAGGCCGGCACAAAGTGTTTGTTTGAATAGATCACTTTCAATCCTATCAATCACAGAGGCGATTTATTGTGGCCTGCGCCTATGCCAAAGTACTGTGTATGGGGGCAGTATGCTCACATACCAGAGCATGTACACACTGTTGTATCAGATGACAACATAAATAAAAACATGTAGCTATCGAAAATCCAAGGGAATTGTTTTAGAAAATTGCTTCGGTGGGTTTCCTTGTGAAGGTGCGTTTCCCTTCGTCGCCAAATGTATGTTGTATTATTAGATGACAACTGAAATAGGAACACGTAGATATCGAAAATCCAAGGAAAAGGTTTTATTTACTGAGCAAAGATTAAACGGTAAACCCCACGAAGAGCAGGCGGGTCTCCCGTAGACCCTGCTGTCCAGTAGGGAATCCAGAGAAAATGCCTCAACACCAGGGAAACTAGAACCTTAATAACATTTGTTAATAAACCCACGCACTGGTGGGTGTAGGGACAGGCACACACGTCCTCACTAGAGGAGGTAGGTAAACACAAACACATTGTATCTTCTTAGAGCAGGGATGCACACACACAGGAGGGCGTATGGCTTTGTGTGCACTCAACGAACAGGGACACACAACCAACCGGTTCAACTCAAATCATAGATACGAATGCTTTTCACCCCTTACTCAAGCAAAATAGAGAAATCACGACACACACCTATGCCGACAGAAAGTGACAAGGGCTACAGACCTCTGGCCCGATCAGGCTTCTCTTTTTCAACACAGCAAACACTGCACTGTCTCCTGCTGCTAGTTTTTGTTTTGTGATGCCAATGACAACAAACTCCTAGACCATCTCCACGACTTGCTCCTCCCCACCAAGTGAAGGATGGGTTCCTGCCCATCCGAACTCTCCCACTTGGTATTTCCGGGCGGTGGTGAACTGTGTGCACAGCTCCAAGGTGCAATGCCTCACCCGGACAGCAAAGTAACCCTTAGGCTGACCAAGGCCAAAGAGCTGCCAGTGCAAGGGAGGCACTGCCACTGGCGCGAGTTCAAGCCATGCAGGTGAGAAATGTGCCACTGAAGAGATTCCGCACACAGGGCAACAAAGAGCACCCGGAAAGACAGACCCCTTGTTCAGCCCGAGGGAGCGGCCAGAAAGGGTGCTGTGTGCCACCTATTCGGGGCTGGCATTCTTCCATGCCTGTGAAAGGTCCTCTTGCTCGCAGCCCAGAACCTTCTGGAGATCAGGACTACTCGCTGCAATATGGACTCTCTTTATGGTCCGACAGTAGCGCCGCGGGCACACACACAAACACCACAGGACCTTCTAGGAACCAAGACCCTGAGCTGGCAGACTCTCTGCCCCTATCTAGTTCTCAATGGATCGCTCAGTATCCTTCGAAGACTCTACCATGAATTCGAACTTTCAGCAAGGCATGGGTTCCTCTCATTGCTCCCTACTTCCCATCATCCCGTTCTATGCTTAAGACAGTATGGCCCACTGCACCTTCGGTCGGATGCGGTATTAGCAGTTTGAGGAAGGTTAGTATCCTCAAGGATACTCCCTCATTCCCTCCCCCCAGACCCTCCATCCAGCCGCTCTCTTTTCCCTCGCAATACTTTCAGGCGACCTAACACGGCTGTGACAAGGAAGAGGTAACAGGCCTCACTTGTCATCGGTCTCGCTTAAAGGTTTTTCTTTCTTTTTGATAGGTTAGTGCTATTTCCATAGCATAATATGCCTGTAGTATGGCCTTATAGTGTAGCGGGCCTTCCCTTTGGAAGTGTTTTTTGATTAAACCTGTCGAAATATAGAGGTTTTTGAGTTTTCACAATTTCCGGAAATATACTGAAGATCTGCAGTTTCCTACTTACCTACGTGCTGATCTGGAAAGAATGTCTTAAAAAATGTCTTCTTAATTATGGAAATATACATTTTATCGTTTATCATTCCTGTTTCTCTGCGGTTTTATTTTCCATTGGTAGGTATTATACATATTTTATGTGACTTTGTCACCCTAGTCGTGGGTATAGAACACGATACACAAAAAAGGCTAAATACATATCCAATGATTTAATGTACTTTTCTGCAACTATCAAGTTGTGTGCCTAACTCTGAAGTATAAGGAAAACTGGAATGTGTCCACAAGCAGAGTTTGGGCAGGAGCAGAGAAAATGCTGAGTCTGACTGCCTGAATGCTACATGGCTGGTTAATCACAATCTGCTACAAGCAATTTAAACACGCCCAACTTTCGGGACTGACCTTATACCAGCAATGCAAGCAGAGGCCTGTTGGCACCATGTGTGTGCTCCCTCATGGTAAGTATTCCGTGAGTACCAGGCAAACAACCCAGCGTTGGATGGACTAGCAGAACCTAACAATATCCACATCAATCTTGTATGCCACTCAGCCCCATTGCCCTTGAGATATTTAGACTTTTACTAGTGTATGAGGGAAAATTAAACAAAGGCGCATGCTAGCAGTCTTAAAACCAGCTCAGGAAAACCGGCCCAAGTTACCCTCCATTAGTGCAGTCTTGGATATTTCACTTCTAGACATCATTGTACCTAACCTGGGGTGTACCAACTACACTCATCCTTTCCCTCCTAATCTGTGGTATGTGATGGGAAACCTAATGTAACTTAATACAAACTGTGCATGTGCCTTGTTTCATTTTAAAATATTACTATAAAATCTTTACTGGCAGGGAGGAATCGAACCTGGTGTAACAAATAAAGGGCATTGTCCTATACAAGGCCAATGGCTTAAATTCTCGCAAATGCAACCTCCAGGCGCGCTTTTATATATTTCAACTTCTTGTTTGGCACGACACGCTGATCCTCACCACCGGTCTTCTACATATGATCATTTGTCATCATCAGGAATTTGTGTCTCTACTCCTTGCCCTGAAGACAGTCCCGCCTTGGGACGAAACGCGTCAGCTGTTCGTTTCCTTTTGTTGAAAATAAAGAATCAAACTTACAAGACTTCTGGACTTTATTACCTGTGCTTTATCATTATATTGTTAACTGTTGCACAATTCCAATTTATGGTGCACCTGTGCTTTTTTTCGTTACATTTCAAGTTCTGTTTAGGACTGACATTGTGAGGGCGGGTGTCTAATCGGTGTGCACATCTCCCTTTTCAAGTACCAAGAAAAGGAAAAATTTACTTTTGAGGTTACTTCAGATCAGGTGCATTTTTATGAAGGTACCGCCATCTGCCTTGTTTTTAGGTCCTACTAAGCTTATTGATCCGAAGAACAGCCACAGTTTACAGTGGGGAATGATACAAGCCAATGAAAAATATTGGCAGAGAGCGGGCGGAGCTTCAAGTCCCTACCTTTTTCCTTTTTTCATATGCATCAGCAGCATCACCACCACCAGTGACAGGGAGAGGGGTGGGGTTTATTAATTTTTTTTGATCTTTGGTTCAGACCTGAGGACTTTCCACAAGGGTGATGGTTAAAAACTGGCATCTTCTACTTTGTCTGTGGGGGATTGTATGGCCTCGGGATGTTTGAAACTGAACTCCAACTAGATGACTGTTTTGCGACCCCGGGCCATTCCCGCCCGATTGTATTAATGTTGATACTTTGGCTTTTGATGCTTAATAAAAATTATTATGACCCAAAAAAAGAGTTTGTTTATTTGTAACTATTTTTTAGGTGTTGCTTCTCTGTCAAGGGCCCCTATTTAACAATTTTTGGCAATGCCAATAAGTCTTTCTTAAATGTGCAACACATGCAAACATTTGAGCATGCACATTAAATCCACACCTCTTACCGCGCACTCACACTGGCACACTGCTGGCCCTGCACTGATGCTGGCACACTGCTCGCCCTGCACTCACACAGGCACAACATTTGCCCTACACTCAGGCAGCTACAACGCTAGCCCTGCTATTAGGCATTCACAATGCACGTCCTACAGGCACACTACACACCCTGCATTCAAACGAGTACATTGTTTGCCTTGCTTTCACACAAGACTTATAGCACACCTGAAACTCCAAAAGGGACTCCGCTCGCCCTGCAATCCAGCAGGGACCCTGCTTGCCCTGCACTCAGACAAGGACACGTCACTCCTGTGTGTTAATAACAGAAGAAGACAGCATGCACAGCACAATGTATGCAACAAAGGCCAGAGTAAGTACTTTTATGTTCTTTACAATCTTATGCAGGCGGTTGCTTACCCTCTCTGTATATCCATTGTAGGAAAAGAGTTAAACAGGGTTCAAGAACGTAGAAGGGGGTCAAAGTAACAAAGGGGTTAAAGGAGAGAGAAACGGAGCTAGAAGTGTGAGTGAGTGCAGCGAAAAAGGGGGAGGAGCTAGAAAAAGAAGGATCATGTGTTCAAGCTAAAAGTGCGAAAAAGAAATGCCCAGAGACCATCAAAGAGAACCCCATCCAACCTAGCGCCTCACCTTTGAGCAGCATGCACAACTTGAACACCCTGTGGCAGAGCACCTTGCCGCATGAGTCTAGCAGCGCTATTGGCACAACTTGTCTTTCCACCTGGTATCTCATCTCACTGGGTCCGGCTCTCCGTTTCGCTCTCTGGTTCTCTGGAATTCCCAAGCTTCTGTACCCCGGTCAACTATTCTTCCCCACAAAGCTCTTTCCGTGCCGGTCAACTATTCTTCTCCACAAAGCTCTTTCCGTGCACTCTCCTCTTCTGGAATGTCCAAGCCTCATCTGGAGTAGCACAAACTGGTTTTGATTCAGACACACCTACCAGGCGCAGACACTATGCAGGGGCAGCATGGTGGACTGTCCTTCCGACACCCCGAAAACTGCTAATACTTGGCCTATTTTGTTCCCTTGGCCTTTACCTTATACTTGGCCCCTTGAAGCCCTACTCTCATCGTCGCCTCTCCCTAGACTCTGTCTCACCTTATATCCCCTACGGCTTAAAAAATGCCCCTCAGGTAATACTGCGACATTTGCACCATTAGAGGATGCATCTGAGGCAGAAAGCTTAAGCCCTGCTGTCTTATGCCCCTATCGTGACTGTACTGGTTTCATACACATTCTGTCCAATCATATACTGTAGTGAAGAGAACCAACGTGGGTGGAGCCAAAACCCTTCTCCTAGCAGTGGCTCATAAAGCTCTTTTTCAGGTGATGACATTAGGCCTGGCGACACTCGCGCTGTCACGTCACATCCAAAAATCTTCTGGGCCATTGATGGTTGATACAATTGTTAAAAGTGAGTATTGAGGCATGCGGCATTTACATACAAACTCTCTGAAACAGAATTTGCAATCCCGATATCTGATCTACTCTGTTTAGAGTGCATGTCTGACCTGTCCGAGTGATACTGCTTAATAACCTTGGAGAAAGCCTAACTTGCAGAAACATGGTAGCAGGTAAGAGGCCTTCTGGGCTGGCAGAAACAATATGGTGTCAAGCAGTCGAATTCCAGATTGGTATGTATAATATGGCAGCAAGTAGATCTCGTCACAGATTTCTAAACATTTTTTTTGTTAAATCAAATTGAAGAGGTTAGGGGAACGAGTGAGGGTAAGCCTTGCCAAATAAAATGAGATTATCCTACAAGACCAAATGGCCAGCTGTTAAAGTGCAATAAAATGTAACCAGGTGGATTTATTTTTTAGGTCGAGCCTTCGCAGCCCAGCACTGCTCTGCAAAGCATGCTGTATTCAGGTATGAACTTACTAGCAGTGATCACCTCAGTGCATCAGGCAGGGTTTCCAGCAGTAATGTAAAAAATGTCAATTCCAAATCCCTCTACAATGTCCCTGGCACAAAAGTTATATTATTATTAAGTCTACCCAATCACACATGATTTATCACTCAAATAGGAGCTTTAAATATATTTTGGAAATTGAGCCATTTTTCTCCAAATGTGAGTTTGAGTCCTGAAAATACACACATGGAACACACACTCTCAATGTTATTATGCATATATTAATTCAGTTAAGTAAACGCTTCTAATTTAGTAGGCTGGGCTGAAGAGAGGAGAGCTACTTGCAGGTAGGTGGAGAATTACCAGTAGCTCACAAGCTACTTGTTGAAAAAGCCTGCACTATAGTTGAATATGTTCCTTGAAAAACTTCAGTGCAATGGTAGTTAAGTTTGTAATTCAGGACTGCTGAAATTCTGCATGTATGGTAACCAGAGCACCTACAACTTCACCCCATTGCACTTGTAATCCTTGCAAAACATCAGAGACTCACATACTCGTGGACGTTAATGTATACAGGTAACACAGGACACCACCTCATGTGCAGTACATGCAGGCTGTGCTATGTGCATAGTCAGAGTGTAGAGTCTCAAACTGCTCTGCAGCCATACATGCAGACCCCTTCTATACCATCATCATATGCCTTCTCACCACTGCGGGGATTAGGGTTTCTTTGATGGCCTGATAATATTTTTGATGATAATCATAATAGCCCTTCAAATGAAGTCTTTTAGGCAAATGTTCACCTTTCAGTTACTGTAGGTTAGTATGCAACCTAAGTAGTAAACCATAACTTATAAAAGCGTACTCTGGTACATGACATTTGTTGTGATGAACAATCACTAAGTAAGCCATCTATAGGGTTTGTGTATGATACAGTCAAGGCTCATTTGGACTGTGTGCATTGCATAGGTATATAGTCCACACACAGCATAGGAATATGCGCAGATCCAAAATGGCAGCTGCTGCAAAAATGATCAACAAACTTCAACCAATCAGATTGCGAGTTCAGATCGGTGACGCCAGACAGCTGACCCCATTCTAAACTTTATTTTAGCATTTTTAGAGGATGCCTCAAAATGCATTAACTGTATCTATGCCATTCCGAAGATGGCAGGACAGGTGTGAGAAAATGTGCATTTTCATTGATACCCTCGGATGATGTATATGCAGTTTGTCAGTGACCTCAAAAATAACTTGGTCAATGTCCTCTAAATATAGGCCTCACAATAAATCACTTATAAAGTAGGTGTTGTGAAGGAAAGAGAAAACAATATTTAAACGTTTGAGAAAAATGCACCACCGTGGCTGCACAACTCAATGCAAGGTGTTTAAAGCAAATAGCAAAAAAGTATTTTAGACAAATTGTTGCAAAAAGGTTCTCAGAGTTTTCTGATAAACAGTTGAATACTTTTGAACCAGATTTGTTATCCACTGACACTTTAACGCTCAAGTAGGCCTTACAATAAAAAAATGTTTAAAATAAGAACTATGAAACGGATGCCTGGTCAAGAGCATTAAACTTGCATTTTAAAGGTTTTCCTTTTTTCACGTCAAAAAGGAACACACACTAACAACTGTCATAAACATTTGTTTCCCAAGCACAATATTACTTTTGACCCTGAACAGTATTTGTATGTAAGTTTTAAAGTAGAAAAAAAATCCAACATCTGTAAACAGAACTGTCTATGTAACTGTTTCAAGTAAAATAATTTAGGTACATTAAGGTCTGTTTTAAGCTACCAAGACAATGCCACTGTGTAGAATAGCTAATAACAGCAGTTATTAACGTACACCATTCACATACCGCACACTATGACCTCAGAAGTTTTCATTTAAGACGTGGTCACAAGACTCAGTGGTTAAAATTTACTAACCTCAAAATTATGAAAGAATGAGTTAGCCCTGCACCCAGAGAAAGACTAACACTTAGTGCACCTTCGCCCCAACCCTCAGCTTCGAACTTCGAGGTTGCACACAAGGTAGGTGACTCAAAGCTTTGATTACAGTGCGCCAAGCTTGCTATACACATTAGCTAGTTCACACATATTTCTATGGAATCGTGTTTACTTATGATAAAATGGAACAGTAATTTATACCCTCTTTCCTAACATTGCATATGGTGATGAATCCAGTGTAAAAATGTTGCATGTTTCGCGTTAGAAATTGTTCTCGTTTATTTTTTTCATGCCCATAGCATTTCCTCAGGCGCTCACTGAATAGGTCAGGCAGGTACTCTGTTATTATAACACAAGTTTTACAAACACAAAATCTTTGTGTACTGTTAACCTACTAATTTAAAAAGGTGAGCAGCCTCAAAGCCCATCAGTTGCAGTCAGACTGCTTCAAAGGATAAGACTAAGAAATGGTTACGTTTCACACAGATTTGCCAATGTTTCCAGATATCAGAAATCCCATAAATCTACACTTTATTATAACGGTGTGGTCACCAATAAGAAAATATACATGCAATGAAATGTCAAAGGGTGCATGCAGCTTGATGTGTGAAACCGTCTTCTAAGCGCTTGTTTGCACAGTCACTCAAACCCTGGCGTCAATTCCAGTTAACAGTTACAGAGAGTCTGTATTGGAGCCCTTTTTGGGACGGGGCAGTAGGACACTGGGTGATATAAGTGCAGAAAACAATGCAAGTAAAATGTTACTGTTTAGATTTTTTTTAATATACATGCTGAAACTATTAGACACCAATAACAAACAGATTTCATAATAAAACTAGAATCAACAGAATATTGCACTCTAGTAGACATTCAAAACCAACAAGGGTCCATTAAAACCATTTGTAACTGTCCTACTGAAAATTCTATGGAAACCCTTCTGCCGCATCACCTTCCAAAAGAGGCTGTATGTAGTCCGGTAGCCTTCAAAACAGAACACTTTATGTAGCCATGGGTGAAAAAAGTGGCCCCGTTACAAATTTGTTCCAGAGTTAGGGCACTTTTCCTTAACTTATGAGACGCCGTTTTAATCAGTTCGACTTTTCACACATTGTAAAAAAGTTACAATTTTTATGGATATACAATTTTTCCCGTGGAAAATGGTAAAGGAATGCCTCCAAACTGCATTCATTTTAGAATATCAAAAGAAGGAGGCGGCAATTAATACATAATTAAAATGTCGGCTACATCTAGTAGGATTGCAAACCACAAAGCTAAGAGGAAATGTGATTTAATTGCAATTGTTCTGCTTTTGAGGGTTGGCCATTCCGTAAGAAAGTACCGGTAAACTACCTAACAATTTTAACACACACACATTCATGTTTTCAAGCATTTTGGGTAGATGGCATCATAGGATGAAAGCAAAGACTGACTCCACTACTGCTGCTCAGGAGGATACTGTTGTAAATAATATAGACACATGTATTTGGTCATGCAATTCTATATTGTGCGAACATGGCAGGGGCGCGACAGACCGCTTTTCAAACAGGTAAAGTTACACAATGAATGAAATGTCACTGAAGTGGCCATATATTGAAAACATTTTTTTTTTAAATGACAGTGGGTAAAACTGACCTTTAAGCGCAACATATTAGGAGAAACAGCCTGCGGAAGCTGCCTCGGGGCAGAGCACGTGCACGCCGTGCATTCTAAGGGACGTAGAGCACCCTGCCGCGCGCACAACGTACGGGTCACGGCACACAGTACAGTCTGGTGCCTGGCCGCCGCTGCAGGTGGATGAATGCCTAGCTCCAGAGGTTAGCCCTCAGGAGGGGTCTCAAGAGCAGGTGTCCAGGCTTCGACCTTAGTTATGGTGGAGTCCCAGGTGATCCAGACCTAGTGGACCCCCGGGCCGGGCCTGCTGCCTCCTGGTCTCGAGAAGGTTCAGTCCGGCTGCAGCACTATTAGTTTTAAGCTGAGGGAATCGCACCGTTTTCTTAAAATGAAATACATTTCAAGTACATTCATCACTTAGCAAGTCGGAGTGACTCAGAAGTTTAAACCTCCCCTTAATAAACCAAGGACAGTCTAACAGTAAGCGTATTATTTGGCATGCAGTGGACAGTAAAGTGTGTTAAGGCAATGTGTACCTGTGACTCGCATTGAGCAAACCCACATACAATGCAACGGAGTGATGTCCAAGGAGATTTACAGCCGATAATAGTGAACAATGTAAAATTAATTCCCTTTTTTGTGAGTGACATTTCTACTTCTGGAAATTGAAATAAGCAATCCCCTCCAAAAACAACCAGTACGTAAAACACTGTTTTTTTCTTTTCTTCAAATAGACGTTCTATAGACAGCGTAGAGCAGCGTACTGCACGGGGAACCTACTGCAATTCGTAAAAAAATAAAAACGCAAAGCAGAATTACCTTACAACTTTATAAATTGATAACACTGGCCAAGATTTTTAAAGAAGTTGAAAAAATGTAAATAATTTTCCGGCTCTAATATAGATGCCACACAACATGCAAGTACTGCCAGGCAGAGTTCCCCCTTTCCTTCCTTTTAAAAATAATTTCTTCTTTGTAAATTCGCAACAAGTGAAACTGAATATAAGGAAATGTCATACAACTCTAAGAAGCGAAACAGAAGCAAATGAAATTGTCGTGTCTGTACACATCAATGAACAGATCACTTGTCATCAAAATTGTTCGAGTTAGTTTATTATACCCCCCCCCCCCCTCCTCCCGAAGTGGTTTACGTCACAACTGGATTTTGTATTGCTGCATAATCCCAGCCAGCGAACCTACGAAAACAGTCCTTTAACAGCCAACGCCGACTGACCCAAGTCTGTGCTATGCAACCCTTTCACTGCCATGAAAGCTGCTGCTCTTCAACAAGCCATGTACTTTTCAGGTTGGGCTGTACATAACCATACCAGCCACTCAAAATGGGCATCTGTCCTACCTGCTTAGTATATGAGATCAAGTGATGTATTAGCTGAGCTTAGGTCTGCAAATAACCAAAGCATGTAGCACCCTTGGGGCAGCCTGCCTGGATGCAGGCTGTGTATTGTCTCGGGAAAGGTCTATAAATGACAAAAGTATTCATCTCAAGAGCTGTAGCGTTTGACACTCTAAAGTGCCCAGCACGGTCGTATATTAGCTCAGGGAAGGTCTATAAATAACCCAAAATATAGCCTTATTTTAATTTACGGTTCTGTTATACTGCTTATATGGCCCGGCTGTGGTTCCAGTGCACTTCAAGGATGTTAAGGTTCATGTGTCAAATCGAGGGGCCCTACGGAAACGGTGGTCCTCTAGCAGCCTGCAGTAGGCAGAAAGTCCCAGGCGGCCTTCAGTTCGAAGGGGGCTGCTCCTGGAAGCATTTTATGTAGCCGGTTCCGGGTGAGTAACGGGGTAACCCGGTGCGCTCCCCGGAGCAGAGGCTCTTGTAGCGAGGGGATACCCCAACCGGGATCAAGTGCAGAACAGTCGGGACCGCTGCAAGGTGGTCTGGCCACCCATGACTAAGGATGATCAGGGCATCGCTAGCACCCTTTGCGTTTACCGAATGCAAGCCACGCATAGGTGACGATGCAGATCTATACGTACAATGATACTGCTACGAGGACCAGGGCAATATGGGGATTGGGGGAGGGGCAATGACGTTAAGTAAGAGGATACCCCGCCTATTCCTTCCCGCGCTAGAAACCGCAGGTGGCACAAGGCACGTGGTGACCAGATAGGCCCCACTTACCAACTGAGGCCTTAGCCAAACGCCACCCTGAAGTTATATGCACGTTATGCTGACGAGCTGGAGGGTAAGTGGCGTGGGTGATTGACAGCTGAATAAAAGGATGGGGTTTGGCGTGGGTGGGTTAGTCCTAGGAGCAGGATCATACAGCCCTGACTAGAGACAAGTGGGGTGCAGGTAGGTGGCGGCAGAAAGATGGCATTCTTTAAGCACTTAGGGTGGTGCAAACATCCTGGGATGTGCCGACCGAAGCCCTGTAATGCCGATGGCGCACCTGTAACTTAATCAAGCCTACCACCACCCTAACAACTGCACATGTATACGGCTATTATGCCCAGTTACAGATGTTCACCCTCCCAGGCTTGGGCTGTACTCCAGCATCACAACGAAAGCTGAAAGCTACACCCCTTCTCCCCTAAAAATACCTGGGATTAGACCCTGTGTTGTCCCTGGTTGGGTTTATAAATAACGAAATCATTTACCAGCCCGGTTTTACCTACGTTAGGCCCAGCCACAGTGAGTACAATATGCTGAACTAGGTCGGTAATTAAACAAAGCTTTTGTCATCCTCAAAGCTACACGATTACTGTGCTGTGAGGCCGGGAGTTGGGCACGCCTGATCTCAGCTAGGCGTGTAAGTAAGCAAAACATTCATCCTCGGAAGCTGGACATCTCTCCTCGCAATAAATGGGCAAAGGTGCTATATTATCTCGGGATACGCCTGTAAGTAACCAAAGCACTCGTAAAATAAAGGCTTGCACTCCTCCGCGTATAGCATCTTCGGCAAAGTATTCACTCTAGGGGGCGCCTGAAACCCTGGACAGGCCCGGGTGTGTGTCAGCCTCTCCCACACAAGCCCACGGCGCCCTGTGCAGCTGCCCACTCTCCCGGCAGGTGGCAGCAAGAGCTGAACCTGAGCCGCAGAGGGACTGGCAGCACACAAACACTGAGCATCCATCTAGAAGGGTATCCTCTCCAGGAATTTTTTTCAACTAGCATATAAAAACATCTTTTGGTGAGGTAGAACAACTGCAGAAAAGTGACATGGCCTTTCCTTACCTCCCTGGAACATTCCACTAGTTCTAAACACATACTGGGTTTCAAAGCAGGGTGGCAAAGAGGGACAGGATCACCCTGGAACCCTTTCAGGCAACGAATCTCCCTTCGGGTTGTTTAGAGGTCACCTGGACCCAGTCGATAAGTCCTTTATAAGGGCCGGTGTGGGACATCTCCTGGATGTCTGTTTAACATCACTAAGAGGTCTGGGTGCGACGGACGTCATGGCAGATTTTACTCAAGTTCAAAGCGAGGTCGGTGAAGATGCCCGAAAACCTAGTTGAACCCTGGTCCCGGGCTGACCTCTGCTTCCAGGTCTGCCTCCTCTAACCAGTGAGCCACACTTCTCCACAGTCCAGATGAACTCAAAAGAGGCGTACCCCTCAGTCTGGAACATAGAAGGGACAGGCAGGGTAATTCTAGGAACTTAGAAACGCAAAGACCACAGAGTTTAGGCGTCGAACGGGTGGAGAACCCTGAATGCACCGGCAGGAGACTAACACGCTGGGAGCCTTGCGCGAGCGGAAGGAAACTACAGGAACACACGGAAACCTCAGGTGCGAGCAGAGAATACGGGGATCCTCTGTCAGGAGGGCTGAGAACACGAGCGGCCACAGCAGCAGAACTCGCAAGAGAACCGAGGGCCCAGTAAAGGATTCCATTGGGAGATCCACACGCAGGCGGCGGCACCAGCGGCTCGTCCTCAAGAGCCCAGATCTAGCACTGAGGCAGAAGGGGAGTTAGGGACCCGGAACACAGGCTGCCCCGGAGGAGTCCAACGAGGGAGCCTCGATCCGAAGAGGCCTCTCTTTATCTGACTGTCAGGAGCCTTTCCCTGCCCGGGGCAGCCCCTGCTGCCCCGGCTTCCCTTCATGTGTAATGTGTGTGTCTACCCCCCCCCCCCCCTTTCCCCCCTCACACACAAAACCCGGAGACACTCGCACTTGCCCACACCTGGCATCCTGCCCCCAGGCAGAGCAGGCCAGCCCTGCCAGGTCACATTTCTTCACAACAAACTTATTCAAAACATACAAACGTTGTTTTTTAGGTGGAACAACAAAGGCCTGATTGTTGTGAAGGACGAAGTGAAGAGTGAAGAATTTCTCTCCCTCCCCCCACCCCAAACAAACCCTTCTGGGCCCTGGGGGGACGTCATCGACACAGGGCAGGCACAGGCCTACAGCACAGGCGCATACCGGGCAGGTACTGTCAGGCTCTAGGTACACATACTATATATAGTACAGCGCTAGGGTCGTCTGCAAAGCCGCCAAGGTGTGCGTGGGACAGTACCAGCGCCTTCACCAGGGCGGCGCGCTGTCAGGAGGACGGTACTGACGCCTGCAGCGGAAGCTCGGCGCTGTCAGGACTTTACAGACACCCGATCCTCAGCGGGGGGACAGTACTCCTGTACTGACGCCGACAGCAGAGCCCTGGCGGTGACAGGAGGACAGTCCGTACTGACGCCCACAACAGAGCCTTGGTGCTTGTGAAAGGGCGCTGGCATTCTCTTGGCACAAAAAGTACACATACTCTTTCGAGCTGGCCCGTGTGACACTCCAGGTCCAGCACTGTGACTGCTAAACACAACAGCACTGGCAGCTTTCAGCCAGACCACAAAAGTGGTTACAGGCAATTCCGCCACATGGGGTTAACCACCCCCGTTAGCTTTCATTTTCCCACTCAAGGCTACAAGGGAGGTGATATACATTCCCGTCAAAAAGTAACCTGAAAAGGCGAGCTCTCCATAAAGACACCTCTGCACCCCCTAATTTGAACGAAAGTGAGATGAAATGCCCATGTGCCCTCATAAAGGCTCTTATCTCCCTTCAGCACAAAAAAAGAGGCGCCTCACCCCCCTCCCGTAAAAACAATCCCCACACGGGTCCTTTTGAGTCTGAAATGACAAAAGCCGGCCCTTCACTGGCTATAATGGCAGAGTCAGATGTGAGGGCACGGTGGGGCTCCCGACCATGTGTGTACGCGCGGGCCCGAGCGAGCAAGCTTCAGCCCTCTGGGCACAAACACCCGCGTGGATGGGAGGCGGCGGGCTTCAGATGCCAGGGCACAGGGGAGAGAAACTGCGTGCCACCGCAGGGCTTGCGGAGAGCCACGGTGGGGACTCTCGGGTCTAAGAGGTTTCGGAAGAGGGCACACAGCGAGTGGCTTCAGATGACATTATACAGGGCAAGAAGCCCATTCTCGGATTCCAGGGCACACCTAGCCAGGGAGCTTACCCGCGAAGGACACGGAGAACTAGGGCCAGGTTTCAGGTATCGGAGGGGAGTAGTAGTAGTGATGAAGAAACATCGCAGGGTTCACCTAGTCAAGAGGGGTTCACTGCTCAGTGCCACAGAAAGCCCTGAACACATCTCGCGACGCGTCCATTAGGGTGCTTTACCCAGCGCACCTTGGCATCTGCCCCACACAGTTAGCTAGCACGGCACCCCAAATTGCGGCAGAGCTCGCCCACACACGTTACAGCGGGCATCTGGAACTCCGAAGAAAAAAAAACACGAGTTCATGCTTTGGGCTAAGGCTCCCCGCCACTGCCGGGGTAATCCGGACTGCCTGGAAAACACAAAACAAACTCAACATCGACAATAACTACTTCTAATGCTCTGAGCGCCGCCCTGCTTTCGAATTCTAAAGAAAAAAAAAGAACCGCGGAGCATCGGTAAACCAAGTTTAGGTGGATTCAGAAATAACCGCATTCCTAAATATTGCATTAGCCAGAAACCTCTGTCGTAGTAGGAGATGTGAAAGTGCCCAGTGTGGGGACATCCAAGAGCTTATATCTTGGGGACAAATCTCACCACTTCCAAAGGCAACAATTTGCGGGTTTTCGGTATTTCAAATACCGAATTGTCATTTTTCAATTGCAATAATTCGACCAGGGTATAAAAAAAACAGCAGACTCGATCCGATTAAAATAAAAATAAAACTACAAAACTTTGGGCGCGTGCCTTTTCTGCCTTACACTTGAAAAGTGAAAATGTTGCTGTAGACATCGATATTTCTAATGTCGTGTGTGGTGCGGTGCCCTAATTAGATCACTTTATTCCAGATGCAAGCTACCACGTTAAAATAACTGCCTATAACGAAATGCTAATATAGATAATACACACAGACGCCACCTTTAAGAATTCTGCCACTAAAACGGGTGAAAGGCGTATGCAGCATATTTTGCTGAGAGTTGTTTTCGGGGAGTCACAGTGGCGGGTTGCACCGCACTAGCCTCAGACGTGCGCTCGGCGGTTTCCGGGACACTGGTTCCCATCTGAGCCGAGGTCGGGAGGCTTCCGGTCCTGGGAGTTAGTGACACATAACCCTTCTCCCTGGCCTCAAGAGAAAAGATGGCCCTTTAAACAGTTCGCAAAATGTGGCCGGAGAGATACCGGACCTCAGAATACCACTAGGGATAATTCACACCCCATAACTCCTAGAAGACGCAAACTAGAAAGCGCTATAAACAGTGACCAGATATCCAACGCATCAAACGTGTGCAGGTAATGAGGTCCCGTGATACTGCACAGAGCCAGGCAAGGAAATGCCTGATCACTTCTTTAACCGGAGAGCTGGAGCTCAGTGGGTTAAACCACCTGCTCCATACTTCTATCTTTGTGAACCTTGCAGCTACAAGTTTCAATACGACAGTAGCAGGTGCCTTGCCCCCGCGAGCTGAGATTGCCACTGTAACCTGCAGGTCACACATCTGAACCTAAGGTATGTCACCAGACCAACGCACTTCCGCCAAACTCAGGCAGATCACAGATTCGTATCCCAGTCATAGAGCTCGACACTTTTATGCATCTACTATTGTTTACACTGCGGGTCATGACTGGAGACTCCCATTCATCCATTCATTGTGCCAGCTAACTATAACACCTCAATCAAAGAGCCAAGAAGCAATGCGCATACCCGGTGTGCGATAAATAAACTAACAATTCCACAAAAAACACACACCACCTTACTGCGCCCTATTCGATCAGACACAACAGGGAAAAATAATTGACTGCAGAACTGACCACATTCCCACAAGAAACTGTTCCACGTGGAACAACCCTTTTAACTCGAAAACATCTCCGTTCCTTCAACAGAAACGAGAGCGAGAAAGGATTTGCTAAAGTGTGCTAAGGGCGTCGCGACATTCCCGAAGGCTGTGGGGCGGGTGTATTTATATCAGGGGGCAAGAGAGAAATGAGGCCGAGCGGTACCCTAGAGGTGTGAGTAAAGAAAGAGCGGGGGCCACAGGTATCAGACGGGGTACGTGGAGGAGCAGGCACGAAAGGGTATGTGACAAACGGGCAGGTAACAAAGAGCACGAGACGGAAGGGGCAGATTTTAAAAGGGGTGCCGAGCCGGAGAATGAACGACCTGAGGCACGAGATGGCAGCGAGTGTAAGTGGTTGGAAGTGGCAAATACAAAGGGTGAAAGGCTGGAAGAGACGGTGGGCAAAGAGCAGATGTCAGGACGTCGAAGAGGTTTGGAGTGGGACCCAAAGTCCGAGCAGACACTGCGGGGCACGGGATGGAAGCGGCGAGTGTTCCTTCTTTAAAGTTCTGGAAATGCCCTCAGTGATAAAAGTAGTTGGGTTGGACTAGAAGAAACGTACAAAGCAAAACAAATGCAACAATACTTGTTAGACAAATTATTACACCAAGTAACAGCAAAAAAGATACAGAAATTACAAAAAGATGAAAAAACCTATCCAGCCCAGGCGAGTTTGTCACGGTCGTAGAGAACTCGCTTGTAGTTTTACAGTTTCCGAAGTTTGGGGGTTGAAGTCCGGGCAGCGGTGAGGGTTAGGGCACGCCAAGGGTGGATGAGATATCCAGGGCGGACTGCACCCCCCAGACTCCAGCAGTGACCGCGCCAAGGCCTGGACTGTCAGACTACACGAACCAGCAGGCTGGGCTGAAGATCCGCGGATCTCAGCCTGGCTTGAGCACATAGCGCCATATGCCCCGCGGAGGTGCCTAGATATGCGGAGGTGGCATTTATTTTTATTTTTGCAGTTTTCTGGCAGCCAGAGCGGCTGAGGAGAGCGCGAACCAGCAGTGCCACAAACGGTTTAAGAAAGAGCAGCAGCTTTACAACACATCAGTGCATCCGACATGGCAGAAGCAAGGGATAGTGACATGAAGCTGGGTAGACATAATCAGTATGAGGCAGGGGGGGGGGGGGGGGGGGGTAAAAGAAGTCGGGTCGATACAGAAGAGAAAAAAAAGTTGTCCATATGCAGAGAGTTGTAAGCTTGGGGAGAAATCGGGAAGCTGGAGGAGAGGAGGCGGGAACCCAGGCCTGAGGTAGAAGAGGGTCATACGACGACAGGTGGACACCGGGCCTGTGCCACAGGACGTAGTTATAGGGGGCTTTTGGCAGACATCAAATGGCTTTTGTGCCATGTCCTTTCGATATTGCGTTTAAAGAACCAGTTCAAAAGTTTGACACTCTGCAGCAAGGAGAACGCGTTTTGGACATGGATAGGATCTGTCCAAAGGGACCTGTCTGCCCTAACTGTGTGTTTGACACAGACACATTAACACACAGATCTTTCTTAGGACAGCGCACGCCAAAGGCACTAGTGTGTCCCGAGAGGTTGTGTACAACACCTTCAGGGTACAGTTTAATATAGCGATACAACGTATCTCAGTGGATTCATGTCATAGGCAGGGCACATCTCTAGAAGATATGGGAGCACTACAAAAGACTGCACTGTTACTGTACAGTGCTTTTCAAAAAACGAGAACACAGACCCTCTAACTGAGACCAGGGGTCTCTGGTTCCCTTCAACACCTTGTGTGTGTATGATATATATAGTATTTGACAAACGCAATAACGGAGGACGCTTACATGGACTAGGACACGTATGATGACCCCAAAATCATGTACCAGCATAAATAAAATGTTTTTAACACAGTTATGAGATTTTCCAAGTGTAATATAAACAAGTATCCCTCGAAGGATGTGGTGCGTGCCGAAAGCTCAGACATGACTAAATATAGTTTACCACAAATGTGTGAGTCCACACAACAACGAACGCAGTAACTACGACACAATCAACACATATCTCTGCCATGGAGCAGGCCACAGGGCGGAAGGACCTGCTGGCTCCAGTATTAGATCTCTTTGCACTCACCACCATCAGCAGAGAGGCCTCTTCCGAGGACCAGGACAGGCCTGCAGAGGATCGAAGGGAGGACACAGGATATGACACAGTTGCGGTGCAGAACTCTCCACGCGCCAGTGGACAAAGCACACTTCTAGGCAATTACCGACCCACGAAGCTGCCTCTGACACCCCCAAATCCAACCCTGGACGGGCCGAACCCAATCCGTTGAAAGCACGGGAGAGGAGAGGATCGTGGGCGCTTCCTTCGGCTCCATGACCCCCGAGAGCAGCACGTGCTCTTTTAAAAAGAATTGGATCTATTTTGACACTCACTGCCCACTGCTTTACAAAGTTCATCGTCGCCAGGCGATTGGAAGAGGAGAGGTGAACTTTTCCAAAAGGCACATTTTTCGAACTGTGAAATAGAACGAAGAAGACGCTTTCTTTCCTGTGGTAGGCTGGAAGCAATCTCCACACACTGAAATGTAATGTATTCGTTGTATTCTTCCTGCACACGACACTTTCAGAAAGGAAGACGAGGCCTGCGCAGAATGCGAAGATGTAGAAAAAATATCTCCAGGCACCAGAATGTATTAAGACAGTGGGAAAACTTACCAAGGTAGAGGGGATTTGAGGGACAGACATGGCTCTCCGATCCAGTACAAAGAATTACAAATACAACTAATTCGGTGAACAATGGCAGTGGGAATATAGGCGAGTGTCGCCTGTCCTACCCTGTATTACAACCGTCCCTCCCCCGCCATATCGGGGTGGGAGGGGTGTGGAATGTCACCTGCCAACCACATATTTGTTCAGAAAGGAAAACGTGATTGTGCGCTCCTCGGTTCGAAGTTCTTGGAGTGTGAAGGTTTTGTTGGCCTGTGGTTAATGTGAAGGGTTTGTGAGGGAGTGATTCCTGATAGGTGAGCTCGGTGCTTATGGCGTTCAGTGTGAGGAGGAGAGTGAAAGGTGTGCTGGTCCCTGAGAGTAAAGGGTTTGTTAGTGAGTAGTTCCTGGAAAGTGAAAGGATGTTAGTCCCTGGGAGTAAAGGGTTTGTTGGCGAGCAGCTCCTGGAGAGTGAAATGTTTGTTTGGGGTAGATGGGGTTAGTTCCTGGGCGGGCAGGGGTTTAAGGGTCAGTCCACATACAAGGAGGGTGAGGTTTAGAGCAGTTTCTGAAATGTTACGCCCTTGTTGGGAATTAGTTATTGTATAAAATGCATGTTGCTGAAGTTCCCTTCCAACTTTGCGACCTCTTACAGTCAGTGTTTTGCAGATGCTCGCACTGGTCGCTCTTGCCCCCTCCATCAACATTCTACTACTAGAAAGAGTGGTTGTGGGAACTTTTTGTGTGTGTGTGTGTGTGTGTGTGAAGGGGTCACTTTCTGGTAGACAGAGATACAGTATCTGATCGGATACTGTCTGGCAGGCACGACCGGGCGCAGTCTCCGTTGAGCGCTCAGACAGATCTCTGCTGTTTTCGATGGGCTGGGGGAGTCACACTGCCCCCCTTTAGCGTCTGAGACTCCCCTGCCCTGTGCGCTGACTGTAGGGGCACCCATTGCCAAAGCACTTTCACCAGAAGTCAAGCACTTTCCAAAACTCTATTCACAAGAGTTCACTCTGAGCCTGGCTCTCCCCTCCCCCACACAAACAAGGAGGAGGGGCTCGAGCTGTGTCTGATGCTCCGGATTCCTCGCTGACCCCTCCCGACCCTTGCTCTGGCTGACCTCGGGCCTCTCCTCGAGTGTCTCTGCCCTGCACCCTCATTGTTTCACCCTACCCATTCACTCTCCCCTGCTTCTCGACAGTCAGTCTTTAGCTGCCACCTCTTAGACGGCGGTCACCCCGGCGCGCTCTCTCTGGGGGTCTGCCCCCTCCACGCACTTGTGGCACACACTGCAGTCTCCAGTATTTCTCTCTGGATCATCTTTATATCCGAAACTCCGGAGTCTTACTTTCTTTTCCCCGGCTTAGATTTTGTTCTGTTACTTTATCACCTGTTGTCTAGCACCCCCAGCCCCTCTATACTCTGCACCCCCACCCAGTCCTGCGGTCTCTCCTGTCACTTTCTCCCCGTGCCCTTCTCCTCGGCTGTCCCCCCGCCGCCCCCCTCACTGGCCCGTCTCACCCCTCCCCGCTCTCTAATCCTCTCTGTGAAGTCGAAGCTCTCGCCTCTGCCTCTTTGTCTGAAGTTCTGCAAGTGAAAAATGTGCCAAGAGTTGCAAGGGTGTCGGGAGGGAGGGCAGCTCTCGCGCCCCCGCTCCATTTTGCAAAAGCATCCATGCCTCGCGGGCCCCCAGCATCCAGCGCAACCTGCCGGGGGCAGCCATCCCAAGTCAAACTGTAAACACAGAAAACCCTTGCCCACCCCCACAGCCTTTCCAGATGTGACAAAAAGTGCTCTGATATAAATGAAAGTGAAAGTCGCCCAGGACACCCCCGAGGAATACAAACAATTGACCCACCCCACACAAACACCTGTTCGGCGCATCAGTAGCGAAAGGGGTCTCTCACTTCAGAGAGCCAGTCTACAGTGCGCCGATTGGAACGGGGGAGGGGGTTACACACGATGGGGCAGACGGGGAAGGCACTGAGGTCGGAGGGTAACAACTGAACGGAGCGACGCGAGTGAGGGAAGATAGTGCATTCACCAACCTGTTGGGAAACTGCGGCTCCTCCGGCTCCTCAGCGCTCTTCCCTGGGGGGCATGAGGGGGTCCCGGATCCGGGGGGCTCGGGGGAGGGGGCTCTGCTCAGATGGAAGCCCCAGCACGTTGCTTACTGCATGCTGCTCACACTTGAGTCTGTGCTGGTGTCCCGGGCTCCTGCAACCCCTCCTCCTCCTCCGCGGCCCCCCTCCCCTCCTTTGTGCACCCTCCGCGCTGCTCTCCGCCCCTTCCTGCCCGCCTCCCTCTCTCCCTGCTGCTCCTCCGTCCCATACAGAGCTGGGCAGACTGGCTTCTGATGGCTGGGGCTGTGAGATGTGAGTGACTGAGGAGGGAGAGGGTGGGAGGCGGGGGAGAGGGAGCGAGGGGAGGAGGGAAATGGAGAGAAAGGAAGAAAGAGAGTTACTTCCAGGCTACCATAATTCATCTAAAGCAGGTGCAGCCGGTTTCCTGCTACTGAGGAAAGAGGCAACTTGCAACAAGTGCTGGACTGACCAAAGCCAGAAAATGCGCACGAAGATGAACCTTCTGAGGAGATCTAGACCAGCGAGGGACCCTTCGAAGGGGATCGGGGGATCGAGAGGAACATTAATATCAGAATATGAGAGGAGCACAACACGTGCTAGACTGCCCCAGAGTCAAACAAAGCGAGAGAGGAGTCGGACAGAGACAACCAGGGAAGAGAGAGAATGAGTGGAGATACCATCGTAGAAACAAAAGCGGCGGAGAGAGACAGTAATGGCAGAGGAGTGAGAGCTAACGAGAAAGGATGAGAGGATAGGTCGGCTTGGCAAAGAAAGACAGTGGGGGGGAGGGCCCCGAGAGATACTTCCAAATAAGAGACGTGTCTAATACAAAGAAAACACTTAAGGGGAGATATTTGAGACCCCAGAGACCCTCAAAGTAGAGAGACAATAATATGAGAGACAGTAGCTTTTAACAAGCACTGGTACGCCCGAGAGTAGGGCAAGGGGTCGAACAGAGAAGAAAGGGAACAGAGAGGGACTGTATCATCAGAGTAGATGTATAACTAAGATATTCCTACTGTCAAAGGATAGAGAAACCATAGAAAGGTAACCCGGTGGAGAACATCGGATAAGAGAGTGAATAGGAAGAGGTGAGAGATACCCAAGGAAGGCCTACAACACACAGAGTATAGAGCAAGACCAGAGATGATGAGAGGAAGGAAGGCAAGTTACTGCCATCAGGGGAGAGGCATGAGAAAGATCCATTAAAAAGTTAGGAAGCTGCAAAAGGCACTGATAGGAGAGGCCAGATGAACCATGAAAGAAGGGGACCACGCGAAAGCCATTAACATCAGAGGATAGAGCGAGACCCATCAGAAACCTCAGAGGCATTGCAGACCTATGAGGGATGTTAATATCAGATGAGAGAAGAACTTGAAAGAAACCTTACCAAAGGAGAAGACAAAGAGAAAGTCCAACGAAGGACTGAGGGGGCTCTTATGCGACCATTGTGGAAGAAGGAATCTAAGAGAGGTCATGAATAGGGTGAGGCGCATAATAGAGATCTTAACATCAGAGGAGAGGGAACTAGGTGTCTTTAACAGTAGACACTAACCTGAAAGAGACCATCAGAGGACAAATGTACCTATGAGACACTATCAAAGAAAACAGATCAGAAGGATCTTATCTGAGGAGAGATGGATTTTATAGAGACCGCCCGAGCACTCAAAGACAGAGAAACCTAGGAGAGATCTTAACATATGAAGAGAGAGGCACCCAAAAGAATCTTTAACATGAGAGGAGAGGGAACCGAGAGAGCATGTTAAAGGCCAGAGAGAGTCTAAGTAAGAAAGGGACATAAGACAGACCATGAGAGAAGTCAAAGGCATGTGAGAGACCGCGATATTAGAGGAGAGGGGACCAAGAGACTTTAACAGCATAGTAAGCGAGAAGGAGCAGTGAAAGACTCCATCAGAAGAGTGGAAGAATTGAAAGGGAAGAAAGAGGCTATCAGAGCACAAACAAACCTGGCAGACACCATCCAGGAAGAGAGCGAGATGTCTGTAAGACATCTTGACATTAGAGACAAATGGTCTTGACGGAGATCACATGAGATACCTCTGCATCTTAGGAAAGAGAGTGACCCATCTTAATATCATAGGAGAAAGAGCGAGACCAAAAGAGACCATGACATCAGAGGAGAAATGTGAGTCATTCAAATAAAGATATAAGAGAAAGCAACCTTACCATGGAGGAGCGAGGGACCTTACCTCAGAAGAAAGAGGTACTGCAGGGAAAAAATTGACCCTCTCCACCATATTTTGCAAAAAGACTGTCTAACTAGATAGGGCTTGTCAGATTTGAAAATACTTGTAATATTGAGACTCCGTTAATTCATAATGATCCTGAAGTTCAGCAGACGTCTGCATATCTTGGGTACCCCATATATCTTCTACTTTGGAGATACCCAGAAGGTGTCCCAATAACGGTCTGCAAAGAGTGAGATCTTATGGGGGTCGCCAGTAAATGGGATGCCCTTAATGTTTGGGTTGTTGCGGATCACCAAGGTCTGGGGCTCTATGCTGAGGGCAAAAAGTAAAGGGGAGTGGGGGCACCCCTGCCGGGTCCCCCTCGCATGCGGTAAAGTATCAGAGCGCACCCCATTAACTACCACCCTGGAGTTGGGGGCGCGGTAGTTCGCCCTTATCATGTCGAGGAAGTTGGGGGTGAAACCAAAGGCCGTAAGTGTATGGAAGAGGAAAGCCCAGTCGACCCTATCAAAGGCCTTCTCTACGTCGAGGACTACTAAAATTGCCGGAATGCGGCACCTATTGGCCTTCTCTATGAGGTGCGTGATTCTACGGGCGTTGTCATGAGTTTGACATCCTGTAATGAAGCCCGACTGGTCTGGGTGAATTAGAAGGGGCATAAGGTCGTTTAATCTTTTAGCAATAATGGAGGAGTACAGCTTCACATCTAAGTTGAGCAAGGCTATTGGCCTATAAGAGGCGCAGTTTTGAGGGTCCTTCCCCGGCTTAGGAATAACTGAGATTATAGCTTCTGACATGGTGCCAGAGGCCCTCCCCTCATCAGCCATCTTATTAAACAGGGAGACTAGATGGGGAGTAAGCGCGGGTGCGAATGTTTTGTAGATAAGGGCTGTATAGCCATCAGTGCCCGGAGCTTTATTGGTTTTTAAGGAGGAAATGGCTAGGCTGACGTCTGCAACAGTGATGGGGGCAGTGAGTAAATCGTTCCATGCCTCAGAGACCTGTGGTAAAGGCAGTGATTTGAGGAATACCTGCTGTGCCTCTTTATCTAAGGAGTCCCCCGTGTAAAGGACCCGAAAATGGTAGCCTTCTCTTCATCTTTATGTGTCACCCTTCCCGCTGATCCAGAATACCACCTATATATTCTTTTTCTCGCTTGTCCCGCAACAGGCGAGCTAAGTGCCTACCAATTTTATTGCCTTGCGTGTAGGAGAGATGTTGCAGTTTGATAAGAGTGTATCCCGTTCGGTTAGAGTAGATGGCCCGAAGTTTGCCTCTGAGTGCGGTGAGCTGGAGTTGTGTTTGTCTCGTGTGGTTGGTTTTATGGGAGCGCTCAGTGGTGGCCAGCTCAGCCTCGAGGGCATCATGCTCTCGGGCGCGCTGTTTGTTCAGGGCGGCATTAAGGGCAATGCATTCACCCCAGAGAACAGCATTAAGGGCATCCCAAGTGATGAATTCTGAGGTATCTTCTGGGGAGTTACATTTGTAGAAGTCTGTAATAGCAGTTCATTGTTTGGTGCAGGATTCTTTATTACGTGCAAGAGAAGGTTGAAAATACCATTTTGGCGCGGCCAGGGCAGGTCCTCGCCACTGTAGACAGACTGAATATAGGCTGTGGTCGGACACTGATATGGGGAAGATTTTAGCCTCCTGAAGGATGCCCTGTAATGTCTGGCTAATGAAGATGTAGTCCAGACGAGAGTATGTTCTGTGGACATGGGAGAAGAACGTGTAGTCCCGGGTCTGTGAGTAAAGTGTGCACCATGTGTCTAAGCGGCCTAGGTCTCAAATGCGTTGTTGTGTCTCCTCGGTAAAGGAACCCACATAAGATCTCTGCAAATGTGTGCAGTCGAGGTCCTTCTGCCAAATTAGAATAAAGTCCCCTATAAGGATTAGTGGGCCCTCCACAAAGTCCATGATTTTCCCCAGCAGGGTATGTAGGAAAGTCGCATTGGGAGCCTATAGAGCAACGAAGGTACAGATCCTCCCTCTTAGATGCCCCTTAACCATGACCCAGCATCCATCTCTATCACCCTGGACACCTAACAGTTGGAATTGAATCGCAGCTCGGAAGAGTAAAGGCCACCCCCCGGTGCTTCGTAGTTGCCGTGGACCTATAGATAAGTGGGAACTGCTTATGCTTAAGTCGCGTATCTTCCTCCCTGGCTAAGTGGGTCTCCTGCAGGGCCACTACATCTAGGTGATGATCTATAATATATTTCCACACCTTGATACGCTTCTACGGTGAGTTCAGACCCTTGACATTCCAAGTAGCTATGGTAATGGGTGTCAATTCACATATGGGGGAACACTATTCTCTCGAGGTCAGAAGGGGCCCAACACTCAGACACCCGACCCGACCATCCATAAATATAAAGAGCTTCATTCCGTGACCCACAACTACCCTAGTAGCTCCATAGGTGCAAAAGCAAATTCTAAAAAGCCGCCACCACCCCACCCCCCCAACAAATCCATGAAACCCCCCGCAAACCCCATATAGAACTAGAATAGGAAAAAACAAAGAAAAAAACCGAACAAAAGTCATGGTCGTCCCATTAGGCCAGTAGGGCCTCGGTGAGACCATGGGTCCACGCTCGCTCCCACAGGCCAGTGAGTCAGCCTCTTAACCACATTAGGTTTAACAGCCCATTAGGCGCCAGGGGAGTCCATGGTCCAAGTCAGATACGTCCGCAGCAGGGCGGAAAAAGGCAAGCAATACGCTATTTCAGACAGTGTTCAAGAATCTGATTTGCACAGAGTGTCTAAGCTCTACAAAATCCTTGGGAAGAATGATACGGAGTCAAAAGCTATAGACAACCGCCCTAACTTCACTCCTAAAGATCACTGGCAAAGGTGGTCCCCTCCTCTAGGAAGGGGGACTTGGAGTCAGCAATACAGGGGCTGTAGTGGGGCTAGAGGAATCACATTCCCGGCTCTCCCGGTAGATGCAGGCCCACACCGTAGACCAAAAAAAAGGCAAACAGTTGACATTAGGCAAGTCAGATCGTGGAGAAAATTAGAACAGGACCTCAGCGTTACACCAGGTGCCAGAAGTCAGCGTCTCAAGCCCCAAGACCACGCGGGGGTGGCGTGGAAAGTGCAGCAACATGCCTCTCAGCTGTTCCCGGCACAAAAGCTACAGTGCCCGTGGAAAGGCCCAGCAGGTCCAGCCCCTCCTGAAGGTCCGTGATATGGTGTCTCCTATTCTGAAAGTCAAAGCTTAGTCCAAAGGGATAAGTCCACCTATATCTGATTTTATCGTCGCACAGTTTGGAGGTTATAGGATGCAGTGTTTGTCTCCTGGCCAGAGTGGCAGGTGCGAGGTCTTGGTAAACGTTGCAGGAGTAATTCTGGAACGTGATGGAGTCCTTAGCTCTCGCTGCCTGCAAAACCGCCTCCTTGATTTTGTAAGAGTGGAACTCGGCCAGAATGTCGCATGGTCTCTTCTTCTCTCCTTGCTGCAAGGCCCCCACTCGGTGGACTCTGTCAAGTTTGATCTTGATAGACTGGGGGGACATGATTTCTGAGAAGAGGCCCACTATAAAGGCTTCTATATCAGGCCCTTCTGCACCCTCCTCCAGGTCCCTAATGCGTAGTTTCTTCCTTCGAGATCGATTGTCGAGTTCCTCCGCCTTAAGTTGCGACTGTAGGAGTTGCTCTTTAAGCGAACGGACGTCGTCCCTAAGTTCAATAGCGAGTTGTTGTTGCTCTTGGTGGTGTGCTTCCATGTCCAGGACCCTTGTACCCACCGAGTCCACATCTTGCTGTAGAGATCAGAGGCGGTCCGACAAGTCTGAGCGTAGTTGATCAATAGAGGACTTGATGTCTTGTCCAATATCCTTGCGAAGGTCCGTCTTGAACTCCTTGAACATAGTCAAAGGTTCTGCTTTAGTGAAAGCCATCGTCGCCGCACTCGTGTCACCCCTCAGCGAGGCCCGCTTGTCAGCAGCTGAGAAAAAGTCTGAAACTTTAATGGGGGTCTTAGTCGTCGTTTTCTTTGGAGGTATAAGGGGACGCCCCTGTGTGTAGCGTTGGGGACAGGTGAGCCAAAGGGCCCCAACCCGCAGTGGGAATCAGCGGCTAAGCCTCAAAACCCGAACGGCCTCTCCAAGCAGTGCATAGCACGAGAAAGGTTATCACATAGTGAGGGCAAATGGTAGCTCCATCTGTATCAGGGGTCAGCGATGAGTAGTCACCAACTCTACAGCTAGCTGAATGTGAGCCCTTCGCCACTGGGTGCTGTGTCAGCAAGCAGGGGGTCGTCAAGATGCAGCTCTACCCCCAGACACCAGGACCAAGGGGTGGCAAAGGATCCACAGAGCTCGCATGTGGCAGCACCTGGCACCCACAAGTCAGGAACCCAAGAGGCATGGGGGCTCCGTGAGTGAGGGAGGTGTCTCCTTCAGCAGGCAGCGAGGCCAGGAGCACTGGAAACGTCTGCGAGAGTAGGTGAGAATAGGCAAAGCAGTCTCCTTCATAGGGGTCGCCTCGGTGCTGCAGTCATCGCGGCAAAAGCGGCGGAGCAGCTGAAGCAGGCGAGCGGCCCCAAACGCTCAATTGTACTCATCCGAGCGCGCTGCCATTTCGCATTAAAGGGGCCACCATCTTGAAGTCAGGCAGGGGCGGGGAATGGACGGGGGGAGTAAAGAGGCCAGTATCCCACACTGCCGCAGTGCCCCACAACACCTGTTGCCAGAGGAGCACGCCCGGTCAGAGCGCCGTTGGCCCTCTGTCAAGGAATCTGCCTCAGAAGCTGGCGAGGTCTCAGCACCAACGGGGGTATGCCGCCATCTTAGCCCCGGCTGTCGGAGCGCGTCGGGAATCGTCAGGTCGGATCTGCCGCGTCCCGCAGGACACCAAGAAGATCTTCACTTCCTGAGGTGAGGGCCATGCTCCGCTGGCTCAGACACTCGATTCGCCCGCTCGGGCGGTGTTATTTCAACCTAAGAAGGCCGCGGGAGCAGCACGCAGACCGGGAGCCGTAACAGCCTACGTCTGTTTGGCCATCTTGCCCGGCCATGCCCTTGAAAAGCTGTCTTTAATATTTTAAGGCTCTGGCCAACCATTAACAGCCTTAATTTTAGTTCCAGCCATTGATATGCCTTGAGGAGTTGGGATTAATCCTAAGAATTCCACCTTGGTGGTGTGAAACACACATTTGGCGAGTTTACAAAGAAGGCCATGTTGTCTTAAAGTTGTTAGGAAAGTTTTCACATGGATGATGTGCTCCTATTGGGACTGTGAATAGATAAGAATGTGGTTGAAGTATACAATACCAAATTTATCTAAAAATACACGTAGTACATCAGTGAGAAAATACTAAAATGGCGCAGTCGGATTACATCTTCCAAATAGCCTCACACATTTCTCAAACAGCCCATAACAGGCCCGAAAACCAATCTTCCACTCATCTCCAGGCCTAATGCGAGCGAAATGGTATGCACCCCTTATATAAAGTTTAGTATAGAAGTTAGCGTCTTTAACTTGATCCTACTTTACTGGAATGAGTGGAAGGGGGAACCGGTTCTTTATGGTGATGTTGTTGAGAGCCCTGTAATTAATGCAGGCCCAGAGCTCCCCACTGCTTTGAGAAACAAAGACTAGAGGTGAGCTGGCAGAGATTTTGATGGTCAAATATATCCATTCTGGAGATACCCATCAAAGTAACTCTGAAGATATATGTTCTCTTGCTCTGTGAGGGCATAGATCTGACTACAATTTATTTTAGCGCTGGGAACCAGATCAGTTTGGCAATCATATGCTCAATGAGGAGGTACATTCTCTACCTTACTTCATTGATGACGTCATGAAAGTCTTTATACTTTGTAGGCAAGGTTATATCTTGCTGTGTAGCTGCTGAGATGAAATGTATGATCACTGGAACTGGACAAGATTTAGACACTATTTTAGACAAGATTAGCATAAACAATTTGAGGGAAAAGTCACATTTCTTTTAGCCCACTCTATGCTGGGATTATGAACAGTTAACCATGGCATTCATACAATTATTCCAAATTGTGTGTCAATTAATTCAAAACTTAGTTCTTCCTCATGATTTTGAGATTCATGGCCACAGGTGATGTGAACCAGTTGAGTCTGGCAGCAGATTAGACCAGAAGTCAACCAAGAACCGACTATAGCCTTGACAGTTTTGAGTCTCTTTTTCTTCATGGTACGGACCCTTAATTTAGAGCGATAGGCAGTTTCTATGAATTTACTTGTGGCCGCAAAGTCTAGCATGACTATTACAGCCACTTCCTCTTGTTTGAAATTTAGAGTGGCATTCAAGATGAAATATGGTACTGAGCTCTATAGAGTGTAAGCTGCTGATTGATCCGGAGTTGTTTCAGTCAGTCTCAAAGGGTCCTCCTGCTTATCGGCCTCTTTAGTCACAGTGATGCTAACATTCTGCTTTGAGATAGCTCGAGCCTTTGATTTGGCTGAACACTCCCGTACATAGTGAGCTTTCTTTTCACAGTACAGACACTGGTCGTTTTTACCTTGTAAATCTTTTTCTTCCACAGTAAGAGGACCATGGACACTCCCTATTTCCGTAGGTTCAGTATTTTTGTGATTGGAAGAATCAGCAACCCTGTCCCTGGAGCCAAGAAAGACTTGAGTTTCAGGCTGCCTCTTCTCACATATGGCTTAAGCGTAGGGCAAGGTCAACCAAATAGTTACAATTCTGAAGTTGAGGATCAATTTAAGCTATGATGTCTATTAGTTTGTCTTTAAGTTTGTGATGGAACATTGCAGATCTTTTAGCTTCCGGACGGTTGGTTTCAGCAATCAGGCTGTTAAACTATTCAATAATCTAACAACTCTCTATCTGCAGATCCTGTGGCAATTCGTCGATCAAACATTTTCTCAAATTGCCTTTTATAATCTCTCCAGTTTTAAAGAAGAGGGGAGTCAGAATTTACCAAGGGTACAGCCCAATCAGCAGCATCCTTACTTGGGTACGAGATCATGAAGGCTATACATGACTGTGCATCTGGAAAGGCTGTTGGTCAAGCCATAACATGAAGTTGTACCTGGGTAAGGGAGGTCCGGATTTGAACCAGGTCAGCTGAAAACCTCTCTGGTGGAGCTACAGGTACTGCAGCGGAAACGGTAACTAAGACTGTCACAGGAGTTGATGCTGCAGTTACTAATATGGGAGTACCAGGGAGGCTATAGCCATACTCCAATGACCCTGGATTTGAGCCACCTCAGTTGCAAGAGCTGAAGCTTCTATGTGCGCCGTCGCCAGATCTTCCTCCATGTGTGCAGGCATTCTACACAAGTCCTTCATGGATGACATCTTGAAAAGTCAGCTCAGGAGAAACAAATACAGTTAAGCTTGCTATTCTGGCAGGCCCATGTCCTCTGAAGCAATGCTGTCAAGAATCCCTCCCACTGGCAGCACTGACTCTGAGTTTTATACTGCACCAGAGTATCGATGTGACCAAATGAGGGGAAGGGAATTTAGGGTGGGTATTGCAGCGAAGGAGACCTGGGAAAAAAAGGGTTAGTCAAATTTGTTTTTTTACATTTCACACAAGAAAACACTGGTTGTTTTCACTAAGAGAGCAAAGTTCAGAATTACTGTTCATTATGTTAAATAACACCACATTCTTGATATTCCTGAATCAAAAGCAGTAACAGTTCTTTCAAGGTTCATTGCAAGTTCCCAAAACAAGCCTATATATCCAAATATAAATCTACTTAGGGGGATGTGTCTCTAATGCTATGGTTGGTGGATCTCCCTCCTTTAACCACTGGTGCAGACGTTAACGTGCCCGAGCTCGCCACCTTGCTGATGTTGCATTTTCCCAATTCATCAGAAGAATTTATGTTTAAGTCCCAGAAGCTGGTACTTCATTCGTACGTCTGAAGAAGGTGAGCCAGGACAGAAGACACGCAGTTAGAGAGTGCGGTGTCAGGAAACACGTGCAGCCATGATCTGTAGGAAGACCAGAATAGCTTTCTGAAATTGAGAAAACCTCTTGGGTGTTTGGCTCTTCAATGTGGCAGCTCCTTTCAAAACCAAACATGCAGCTGAAAGGACACAACCTCTTTAAACAGTGGTGCCATCTCAGAAGGTGGTGCTCTCAAGCATGTTCTAGAACTTGCACCTGCTCCCAAAGGGAAACAACAATGAAGTCATCAGAGTCAGCACAAAAACATGAGTCCTCAGGGTCAGCAGGTTAATTTGAGCATGTTCCAGAACTGACACCCGCTGCCAAAGGGGAACAACAAATGAGTCATCAGTCAGCACAAACAAATGAGTCACATAGCGAAGCCCTCTACTGGCATGAGTGTTAAAGTACACAAAACAATAAAAATAAAGATATCAGAGTAATACAACATATCTTGTTATATAAGAATTTGAACTTTATTGGTACAAAAATGCTGATGAGATGGACTTTTAGTACTTGTTTTAATTCTTGTGGGAAGGATACGTATACCCAGTGGCGGTCCATGCAGTTAAGTGCAGTGGGGTAGGGGGTGTCAGTGACAAACGACGGGATAAGGAATAGAAAATAAATAAATAAATAAAACCATTTACTTTGTGCTCGCTGCATCGCCGAGCACAAGGTAAGTGGTTTTACTTATTTCTTTATTTTATATTTCTCATCCCGTCATATGTCACTTTCACCCCCCCACCCCATTGTGCTTATCTGCACAGACCGCAACTTTTTGTACCTGTTTAATGAGCAAATATCTACAGGGTTTTTAGGAACCTAGGAATAGAGTGCAAAGGATCTACCAAATAAAAAAGACTATCATCCTCATATAGAGATTATATATGCTCCCAGTGCAGGACCCAGCAAATACCTGGTAAAACAGCATCCCTCTTTACCCACTTTGTTAGTGGTTTAGTTGCAAGCGTAAGCAGGGGATAATGGGCAGGGTAGGGTGTTTAAATATCGATTACAAAAATATTGTTGACAAAAATATAGTTGTATAAATATCGTTTACAAAAATATCGACTCCCTATACCTAAACAGGTAAGTACATAAATATCTACTCAGAAATATCGATGTAATAAATATAGATGTTAAAAATATCGACTTTTTAAATTAACTAAAATTACATTAAATAATTAAAAAATATAAGTACTATTAACAAAATAAATTACATTACTTTTATATTTTAACTATTTATAACAAATTAACTAAAGTTTTTCATTATAAACTTAATAAATGTGTACAAATACATATATTTAACACATAAAATTATATAACAACAATAATAAATACATTTAATAAAAATATAAAAAATATTATTAGTTAAAACATTTGATAGCGAAGTGCAACAGTAGGGAAAGCGCTGGATAGCGTAGGGGTAAAAATAACTATTCCCACTCCAGAGGGTGCAGACGTTAACGTGCCCGAGCTCGCCACCTTGCTGATGTTGCATTTTCCCAATTCATCAGAAGAATTTATGTTTAAGTCCCAGAAGCTGGTACTTCATTCGTACGTCTGAAGAAGGTGAGCCAGGACAGAAGACACGCAGTTAGAGAGTGCGGTGTCAGGAAACACGTGCAGCCATGATCTGTAGGAAGACCAGAATAGCTTTCTGAAATTGAGAAAACCTCTTGGGTGTTTGGCTCTTCAATGTGGCAGCTCCTTTCAAAACCAAACATGCAGCTGAAAGGACACAACCTCTTTAAACAGTGGTGCCATCTCAGAAGGTGGTGCTCTCAAGCATGTTCTAGAACTTGCACCTGCTCCCAAAGGGAAACAACAATGAAGTCATCAGAGTCAGCACAAAAACATGAGTCCTCAGGGTCAGCAGGTTAATTTGAGCATGTTCCAGAACTGACACCCGCTGCCAAAGGGGAACAACAAATGAGTCATCAGTCAGCACAAACAAATGAGTCACATAGCGAAGCCCTCTACTGGCATGAGTGTTAAAGTACACAAAACAATAAAAATAAAGATATCAGAGTAATACAACATATCTTGTTATTTAAGAATTAGAACTTTATTGGTACAAAAATGCTGATGAGATGGACTTTTAGTACCTGTTTTAATTCTTGTGGGAAGGATACGTATACCCAGTGGCGGTCCATGCAGTTAAGTGCAGTGGGGTAGGGGGTGTCAGTGACAAACGACGGGATAAGGAATAGAAAATAAATAAATAAATAAAACCATTTACTTTGTGCTCGCTGCATCGCCGAGCACAAGGTAAGTGGTTTTACTTATTTCTTTATTTTATATTTCTCATCCCGTCATATGTCACTTTCACCCCCCCACCCCATTGTGCTTATCTGCACAGACCGCAACTTTTTGTACCTGTTTAATGAGCAAATATCTACAGGGTTTTTAGGAACCTAGGAATAGAGTGCAAAGGATCTACCAAATAAAAAAGACTATCATCCTCATATAGAGATTATATATGCTCCCAGTGCAGGACCCAGCAAATACCTGGTAAAACAGCATCCCTCTTTACCCACTTTGTTAGTGGTTTAGTTGCAAGCGTAAGCAGGGGATAATGGGCAGGGTAGGGTGTTTAAATATCGATTACAAAAATATTGTTGACAAAAATATAGTTGTATAAATATCGTTTACAAAAATATCGACTCCCTATACCTAAACAGGTAAGTACATAAATATCTACTCAGAAATATCGATGTAATAAATATAGATGTTAAAAATATCGACTTTTTAAAATAACTAAAATTACATTAAATAATTAAAAAATATAAGTACTATTAACAAAATAAATTACATTACTTTTATATTTTAACTATTTATAACAAATTAACTAAACTTTTTCATTATAAACTTAATAAATGTGTACATATACATATATTTAACACATAAAATTATATAACAACAATAATAAATACATTTAATAAAAATATAAAAAATATTATTAGTTAAAACATTTGATAGCGAAGTGCAACAGTAGGGAAAGCGCTGGATAGCGTAGGGGTAAAAATAACTATTCCCACTCCAGAGGGTGCAACAGTAGGGAAAGCGTTGGATAGAGTAGGGGTAAAAATTACTATTCCCACTCCAAAGGGTGCAACAGTAGGGAAAGCGCTGGATAGCGTGGGGGTAAAAATTACTATTCCCACTCCAAAGGGTGCAACAGTAGGGAAAGCGTTGGATAGCGTAGGGGTAAAAATTACTATTCCCACTCCAAAGGGTGCAACAGTGGGGAAAGCGTTGGATAGCGTAGGGGTAAAAATTACTATTCCCACTCCAGAGGGTACAACAGTAGGGAAAGCGCTGGATAGCGTAGGCATAAAAATTACTATTCCCACTCCATAGGGTACACCAGTAGGGAAAGCGCAGGAACTCAAAAAAAATAATAAACCATCTGTCAAATTTAGTATAAAATTTAATGTAGATTATAAACATATTTATTATATACATTTAAATATATTATTATTAACAAACACCTACACACCTAAAATTAATTACTCAATTACATTTAATATTTACTAATTAATTATTGATTAGTATTGTATTTTCAAAATATTTACATAATTAATTAATTGACAGCTTTCACACCATATACACTTATAAACACCACCACACAAACTAAATTGTATTTACTCGTTTAAAAATAAAAATTATTTAATTATAATTAATTAATCATTAATTAATTAATTATTCAATGAAAATGTAATTACTTCACTACATTTTCACTTAAAAATTCCAGTACACACACATAAAATTAATTAAACAATTAACATAATTAATTAACATAATTAATTATCAATTAACTAATTGAAATTAATTAACTAATAATTATAAAACTATTTATGTTAAATTAACACAGTAATTAATCAATTATTTTAATATATTTAAATTACTTCCCACCCTATTCCCCTATAAACCCACAACCCGCTACGGAACTATTAACACTAAATTCAACATAAAAGACATTATTAACTAATAAAATGCTACAAAATATACTAAATTGACAAAAAATACTCATTAAAAACACAATATTTTGTAAACAATATTTATTACAACTATATTATTGTTATCGATATTACTTACCTGTCTGTCGATATTCTGGTCAAACTATATTTTTGATATCGATATTTCTTCTTGTAGATATTTCTGCGGCGATATTAATGTAACTCGATATTTTCCCGTTGATATTCCCGCTCTACACCAATGGGCAGCACTGCCTTGTACCCAGGCCTAAAGGGAACTCTTTTGTCAGTGCACCATTGATCCTGGCCCTAGCTTTTTGGTTTGTGGGAAGCAGCTCTAACTAAACTCTGAACTATAGACCACCCCCTTTTGTTTTGTCACACCACTCCTAAATAGGGCTTCAGTAACTTCCTTATATACCAAAGATCATTCTATTCCTCCTGGTTCTCATTTTCCTTTTGGTATTTCTATCCTACGGGTGCACATTAACACTTTCGCTCCTTCACATTCCATGCTCCTTATCTGTAGAGCGATCTTCCACTTTCTAATCACTTTGCTGCTACTTTTTCTCTTTCAAGAAATTATTCAAAACCCATGCTCTAGCCACTGCTAATCCAACTTAACTGCTATACCTATTGATCACCTGTGCGCTATTATTGATACTGTTTCTTAAACTTCGTCGCCAAATGTGCTATAATAAATGACAATTAATTAATAGATGCATAACAAACTTGTCAGAGTACGCCTTGCAGCTGTATAAAAAAACATACACAGACACCAACATGCTAGAGCACTCATGGCAGACCTTAATAAATTACCACGCATCTCAGGTCTGCTTAGATTGTAGATCCGATTACCCAAAGGAACTCTCTTGTGCCTGAGTGCTTAGACTGTAAAGTAGAACATACATATTGGAGTGACCAGGTGTTGGCTTTACCAGCAGGGAGACCTTCTAAAGTCTGGCAATGATGTTGAATCTTCCCCAGTGCAACGTGTCTGAATAACTTCTGGGAGAGGGCTAGAAGCCAACTCACAGGCCCTTGCGATAGTGATCTTGATCCATCAACTGTAATGGCTGTGAATGCCTTCTTGCTACAAAGTGTAACTCAGCGAGACTCAGGCTGTCAGACACTTTTTGTACCATGCAGGTAAATTAGGATAACTTCGCTAACATTTAATGAACGAAGAGGAATTGAAAGCCACCTATATTCCAGGATGCAGGTTCTGACAATAAGAAGGATCTATTATTTCTCAAACAGAAATGTAGACCCTACTTTGAACCTGGCCATAGGTGATCCTATTCTGAGAAATTAAAATTGGAAGACTCACCTGCGCAGTGGTGGCAACATGATTCCAGTTCAGTGACAGAGCCCTTTTTACCTGTACTGTTGTGGAAGACTTGCAAACCGGCTCTCCTATTTGGGTAGTGTGTATGATCTGTGCAAGTGTTTGGCAGTAACATTAGTACAATTGTAGAGTCCACTAGGACCACAGCGTTCGGAAAAAAAAATCGTTCTGTTGCAGGATGGGCCTAACTACCACTGCTTCCTATTCAGAGAGACCCTCCCAATAAATGGTTTTACCTGTTGGGTGTTAGAAGCGTCCCATCTTTTTGTTTGGAATAGGTTTGCCCTGCTCTGGTAAAATTCACTCTTTCCCTCTTCCCATGTTAGTCGTTGTTGGCCAGAAATGGAGGGCGTACGCTGGACATCATCTTAGGGTAATCTGCAGCCCCACCATGACCATTTCAAGCTCTTCTGAAACTGAACTCTCTGGTTTGGAAGCCTGTAGAAACAAGAGGACAAAGATGAAGATGCATTTCTCCATGGTTACAGAAGTGCTCGAATTCTCAAAAAAAGACTGCACTTTGTTTGACCGAGGCCTAACACCTATGCCTGCCTGCAAGTGGCATGAATACTAAGAAGCACCCGGATGCTCCGAACACATGAGATACTACTGGAGTGGGAATCAGTTGAAATTAAATGGTTTATCATCTCTATCTTACTGTAACAGGGTGGATTCCCACTCAATGGCATATACAAGCTTCTCTCTGCGACAGACCTTTGCCGTTGTCTATGAGAAGATCAGGAGCTATACTTCACCTAAATTAGAATCACAATTGCTATTCTAAGTTCCATCAATAATGATAGTTATGTATACCTTTTAAGGGTTTTACTTCTATTAAGTGTAGCAAATTCTACTTATTTAGCTAGTTCAATTAGCTCAATCAATTAAGAGAATTGATAATAAAAATTATGGTTAGAACAAATTATAGTCAACAATGCATCAAGCCCATTGCATAAAGGAAAGAATCCCTATTCTAAGAATAAGACGGCGATGGTGGTAGCGGGAACCCATTAAGTGTTAAAAATCGAGAGGAAAGACTGCGATAGAGCATAAAGCTTGGATTCATTCAATCAATATCTGCAGAACTTTCCATAAAGACAGGTTCATAAAACTCAGTAAAGGCTCGAGCAATAAGGCAAAATAATCGTGCAGCAGCAGTAGCGAACTGCAATAAGCAACAAGTTCGGAAAAGGATGGCATTCAGTATAAGGGAAAATGGAAAGTGTATTGAGTAAGGATCTGGAAAAAAAGCCTTGACTTTTTCTAGGAACACACACTAATATAAAGAGTAGAAAGAAATGTTGTAGTCTGCGTTGTATCTTCCTCTCCTCTCGTCCAATCAGCTTTCGGTATTCTTCTGAGAAAAAAACTCTCCTCTTCCTTTCTCACGATCACTAAGAATAAGCTACAGACTATTATAATGTAATGGGAAATAATATTAAATTTGTGTCTACATGTGAGGCCTTTCGATTCTATGTCAGGACCGGAGGCGAGGATTATGCTCAACTTTCTTTTTTCCTTTTTCAGCAGCATCTTCAACTTTAAACAAACAACTAACATTCCCATAATGCACACAAGAAGGGTCATGTCCAATCCACCAATAAGCAGTCCACAAGGGCTACAAGGGTGTATGCTTACTGCTTGACCTCCTCTTTCTTTCCTGCTTTCCAGCAGATAAGTACTTGTTTTTTTTGCTCTTGCTTATTGCCACATAAAGTCTTACAGTTGGTTTTTGTTGTGACTTGATTTACACCGTGGCCCCGCTCCACGCGCCACGGTGGAATGTTGGGTTCCCAAACGTTCTGAGTTGAGCGCCGCTGCACGCTGAGCTGTCAGTTCCTATCAGCTGGCGGAAGACGGCGGGCGCACTGATGTTCCTGTTGTATATATAATAAAGCTTGTCCACCGAACAGAGTCTCCGCCTCATGTTGTAATCACAACATGATTTTGGCGACGAGGTGGTCTTCTGTCAGCGGACAGCAGGACATACAGTGAGGAATCTACGCGTGAGGATGTGCAGCCAGGGGACTTCTCCGGTGCTGGAGAATAAATTTGAGGTCAGCGTGAATAAAGAGTAAGAGGCAGCGCGCGCCGTTTGGCCCAGGTGCCCTTCGTGCGCTAAGTCAAAGAGCCTCTTGCGAATTTCAAATGGGGGACCAAATGGGGGTTCAAATGATGACCTGATCAGTGACAATAGACAATTCGTCAATGACCGCGTTAAAAGGCCTAACGCTGATTGGCAAGGTGCTTTCTCTACGTCTACCCTTAGAGATGAGGTTCATAACATTCTTTAAGACTTCATCACAAGACATTGCTTCTCCCCACTCTTTCTTACTGACTGCTCCACAACTCCACTGAATCACATCCTCAACACAAGAGATAGCTCCTTCACTCTCTTTTTTCGATACTCCAGTCTTGTCCACATCCTCCCATTTTAAGGATAAACGTGACATACAATCAGCCTGCACGTTGCGCCAGCCCGAAATGAATTCAACATCAAAATTGTATTCCTGTATCCACTGAACAGAGTCTCCGCCTCATGTTGTAATCACAACAGTTTTATACTAGACATATCGCTTTGGTGCTGATAATTGTTGTGGTCTTTCACTTGCTTTTAGAGTTTCTGGGCCGCTGAAGCGTTTTGTTTGCTCCGCTCGCAGCCCCTCATTGCCAGGCAGCGGTGCGGGGTGGTACCGGAATTCCAGGGGGCGTGTGTCCGCGTCTCGTGGAACCCAGCTGCACTACCCGGTGGGATCAACGAGTGCTCGACATTTCTCTGCGCTTTTCACTGGCTGCCTGGATCTTTCCTGGAGGCCCTGACGCCCGCGAAACAGCGGGTCTGTATGCAAAATATTGCCTAATTTGTACTCCCACCCGGCGGGTCTGTAATTAGAGGCACGGTACGTGCGCTTGTGCCATCGGAGCTAACTAGACTATAGGGGGCAGGCCCAGACGCGAGAGACACCAGGTATGATTTAATGGTGAGTCGTCCCTAGAGGTTTGTGAAATCCGTTTAGCTCCTTGCAAGCGCCAAAATCTAGGGGCTTCTGTCACGCCGAGACTGGCAATAGGCTGACTGGATACCAGTGCTAGCGCATAGAGCACTTGAGTAAGAAATTACACTGGTGTGGACCCCATTGCATTACACAGAGCGCTTAAGCATCTTGTTGCCTAACCTGTATTACAGAGTGCCTGCGCAGCTATTTTCCTGTCCTTGCTCATTGGTAGTGCTCGCTTTCATCACCATGGAGGAGAACTATACAGAGGAGGAGTCTCTGCATATTCTCCCACTGGATGATGAATTTTGCGATGCGTTGGGCGCTTCCATCCACTAGGCAGTGGCGGCAACCATGGGCTCTTTCGAACACTGTATAATGCAGTTTGCATACGCTTGCCAAACTGATCAGTCCCAGTGCGCCCAGTGGTGCAAAAGCACCCAAGGTATGGATATGGGGGCTTTTGAGCGTCTAAAGAGGGCTTTCTTAACTAGAGCAGACACAGGCCTGCAGACTCCAGTCCTGGAGACCCCAGAGGCACCCAGCCTGCAGGAAGATGGGAAGTATTCTTTGGGGGAGTCCTTGGACGAAGCAGGTCCCTCCAGACCTTGGCGTCTTATTGTGTCGACCTCCTTAGACATGCCCAGATGCTCAGAGGAGCTATCTGACATGTTGGTCCCCGCAGACCTAGTACACCCCTGGTCCTTAGAATGGGTACCTTTCCCCAAGGTCTCAGCGTTTGTGTCCAGGCGTCTCTGCAAGCCCCTGGAGAAGGAGGTGAGAGCTTGTCTCAAAGCGGAATGCCCCCGCCTCGCCCGACCAGGCAAGGTGGCACTGATGCCAGAGGTGGACTCTAAAATGGCCACCTTCCTACAGAAGTATATTCGGGACCCATAAAAGGGGATCAATAGATCGTTGAGGTCTTGTCAAGATAAATTATTGGACATATCGGGATCCATTACTAAGATCCTGGCGTTAGTAGAAGAGGCCAAGCTGGCGGGCACCCCACTTTTCCCAGAGAGGATTTCAAACTGGGCTCTACGCTCATTAGTGTTCTTAGGCAACACCAATCGTGCCCTCTCTACAGAGAGACGCTGTTCATTCTTCCTAAAGTATGATCCCAAACTAGGGGACTTGGCTTCCTCGGAAGCAGGCACGGTGGCACAAGGGGGGCTCTTCGGGGACCCTTTTATCAAAGAGCTGATTAAGTTTGTAGCCACTTTCACATCTTTAGACAAGGCGCAGGCATCCATTAAGAAGGTGTTTCATCCTAGAATTTTAGTCGGGCCGGCCAGGGCAGGGGGCGCTCGGCCAGCCGCTTCTATACCCAAGGCTCTCAAACAGGAGGCAAGAAAGCCCAAGATCCAGGAAGACAGGAATTCTTCCAGTCACAAAGATTTTACAGAGGCTGCGGTGGCAGAGGAGCAGCCAGAGGCCAACCCCTGGCCACACCAGGTGAGCCTTTCTCCCTTTCCTCACTTAATGGTGGGAGGCAGGTTGGCGGTTTTTGCACACAATTGGAGATGTATCACCTCCGATGCATGGGTGTTGCAGACCATTCAAGGTTTTCAAATAGAGTTTTACGGCTCCCCTGTTCAGGAGTTTTGCCCCCATCCGCTGGTTTTTGCACAGGATCAGGTTACCCTCATCAGAAGGAAGGTGCGGATCTGCTGCAATAAGGAACGATATTATCAGCACATCTCCACCAAGGGGTTTCCTTAGCAATATTTTCCTGGTGGACAAAACAGATGGCGGGCAGAGACCAGTGATAAACTTGAGAGAATTCAACCAGTGGTCGGGTATATTGCCACTTCAAGGTGGAGGGCATCCATCTTTTGCGGGACCTCCTTCAACCCAACGACTGGATGGCCAGGTTGGATCTGAAGGACGCATACTTGGCGGTCCCTATTTTTCCCCCGAATCAGCAGTTCCTGCAGTTCCAGTGGAAAGAGCAGGTGTACAAGCTTGCATCTCTCCCCTTCGGCCTTTCTTCGGCCCGTGGTGCTTCACCAAGTTCCTCAAGCCGGTGGTGGAGACACTGAGGGCAAAGGGCAATTGTCTCATTATATACATAGAAGACATTCTGCTCTTAGAACAGTGCCTGCTCTGCCTCCTTCACCTGTTACAAGAGACAGTGGATATTCTCCTGAACCTGGGGGTTGTGATCAATGCCAATAAGTTGCTGTTGAAACCTTCCAGGCAGGTGACCTTCCTAGGGTTTGTCAAAGATTCAGTAGCCTGCAAGGAAGGTGACTAAAATTTGCAGGGAACTCAAGAGAATGCTAGCTCGTCCCTCCACCTCGTTGAGGCAAATAGCAAGGTTGGTAGGGCTTTTGTCTTCGTCTATCCAGGCAATCTTTCCAGGGTTGCTCCACTACAGAGCGTTACAACGCTTGAGTTCTGCAGTATTCGGATAAGGTGCCAGTTACAGACGAGGTGCGCACGGAGATGAGATGGTGGCTGGAGCACATGGAGACCTGGAACGGCAGAGCCATCTCCGGCTGTGACCCGGACTTAGTAATAGAATCAGATGCCAGCAAGTCTGGATGGGGGGTGCGATGCGGCGACTCCTTTACAGGAGGAAAGTGGTCTGCCACAGAAATTAACTGCCTGGAGTTGATGGCGGTTTCCTTCACAATCCAATGTTGGATGAAGGACAAAATAGCTTGCAATCTAGCCATGGACCTTTGGACATTTTGCCTATCCCACAATATTTCAGTGACAGCAGAATATCTCCCAGGAGTTTCCAATGTGGTAACAGACTGGTTCGCCAGGAGCTGATCAGACATAAGTCTGTGGCAACTTCATCCACCAGTATTTCAGAGACTCCACCTTGTGTTGAGCCCGTTCACAATAGATCTGTTTGTGTCACGTCTGGATCACCAACTACCAAGGTTTTTAAGCTGGAAACTAAACCCTCTGGCACAGCGAAGGATGCTTTTCTCCAAGACTGGTCCGGGGAGATGGGCTACGCCTTTTCCAACGTTTGCAATAATGAGACTCACAGCACTCATACGCAGACAGCAGGTGAAGGTGGTGTTGATCACTCCATATCGGAGGTCTCAAGTATGGTTTCCAGTTCTTCTGGAACTTTCCTGGGAGTCTTTCCAATCCTTCTACCCCGAGATCAGTTTATTCTGAATGTTCCACAGGGTAATCCCCATCCTCTAGTCCAGCAGCGGTGAAAGCCATTGGTGACCTGGCAGATTTCAGGCATCGTGGGAGTCTCAGGCCTATCAAGCGGAGCTCAGAAGTTACTTGGGCAGCATGGGCTGACGGCACAAGCAAGTGCTACAAGTCAGCATGGGCCAGATGGGTCGGTTGGTGTGTTCGGAATGCCCACGATCCCATGGGGTGTGAAGTGGTAGCTATCATTAATTTCTTGGCCATCTTGGCGGCCCAAGGGTTAGCGTACTGTACTATTAACTCTTACAGGTCAGCAATCTCAGCGGGTCATATTCCCATTCAGGGAGCCCCAGCCGGGGAACACCAGATGATTTGCAAGTTAATGCGAGGAGTTTGTCTCACGTTGCCTCCGGAACCCAGGGACTCGCCATTATGAGATGTCAATAAGGTTCTATACCTGTTCCAATCTTGGCAGCCTAACAAGTATTTGTCCCGTAAGGAGCTGTCGGCCAAGCTGGCCATGCTACTGTACCTAGTGTCATGCCGCCGAATGTCTGATATTAGAGCCCTGAACATCTCGGGAAGAGTATTCACCCTGCAAGGAGTCACCTTTCATATTGTTCGCAGAACCAAAGCAGACCCCAGAATGGTGTCATATTCAGCTTTCGACAATTCCCCTAAATTGTGTGCAGTCCAATGTATCAAACAAAATGAGAGCCTGACACAGGAAACCCGTCCCCCAGGGGAACGCCAGTTGCTAATCTCCCTAAGGAAGCCTTTCAAAGTGGTTTTGCCACCAACCATAGTCCGTTGGATCAGATGAGTTATGAAAGAGGCGGGTATAAACTTCTCGCAGTTTGGCGCCCATTTAGTTAGGGAGCCTGGGTCTGAGGAACAGACTCGAAGATATCCTAAACGCCGGAGACTGGTCATCGGACTCGATTTTCAAGAGATTTTATTTCAAACCAGTCGTAGACCTGGCATCGTTGGAGGTGGATAAGCTTTGAACGAGCATACTCCTCGCCTCCGGTCCTGACATAAGAATGAAAAATTTCCTAGTAATCATGACGGAAAGTTGCAATTCTATTAAGGACACAGGGGTGAGGATTATTCCCTCCCGAGGCCCGGAGAGACCTGTTCCCAACCTGGAAATATTCCGACTTACGGGCATCAAGACGGAACGACTAGTATGGTATAAGTATGTGTTTTTTGGAAGAATGTCTTTTTTCTAATAATGAAGAATATTACATTGTCAGGTGTATTGTGATTGCTTTGCATTATGGCCTTGTGATACTTAGCTAAAGTTACAAGAAACTGGAGTCATCAGTCTGTTCTGGTTTCCTTCTGGTTCTGAAAGTTCAAAAGCTGATTAACAAGACTTGAGGAGGAAGAGGTCGCAGTCAAGAAAGAGAAGGGCAAGCAGGAAGCATACACCCTTGTAGCCTTCGTGGACTGACTATTGGTGGTTTGGACATGACCCTTGCTGTGTTCATTATGGGAACGTTAGTTTTTTGTTTAAAGTGGAAGATGCTGCTCGAAAAGGAATAAGGAAAGTTGAGCATAATCCTTGCCTCAGCGTCCTTAATAGAATTGAGACTTTCCGTCATGATTACTAGGAAATGTTTAATTCTAGCTCTCCTTTCCCATGAGTATAACTACATTTCTGACCTTCTAATAAAGCAAGTTGTACATTAGCTAACAATGGACTATGTGAAATAGAAACGTCAGCTGCAACTAAATATTATTCAGCACCACATCTTTTCATTATAAAATGAGGAAAATATGTTAAAAGCATCAACATTGCTATTCATGAATTGTATTTTGCGTGATCTATTTTACTCAATGATAAAGTTTTTCTAGCAAATATTTTCAAAACGTTATTATTAATCAGAAACATTCTGCAGTTTTATGTAAAGCTTTTATTAAAGGCAAGTCAGGGTAAGGTCAATTTTTAAACATTTTATGAAAGTCTTAGCACATTCAGTTAACCCAATAGTAAAATAAAGCTGCTTTAGGCATTTTGGGGCCTATACTAATAAGTATGGCTACATATTGCATTTTGTACATTTTAAATGCAGTGTCAGTTCAATATAATTGCACATTAGCATATCACATGTGATTTTAACTATTATTTTTGCATTTCAATCCCCCATATGACCATCACGCTTTCTCATGAAAGTCCATTTAGGGGACATTCTCATCATCAGTTGAGTCTAGTCTTTTTCTTTTCAAACTTTTGAATAGTAATGATTTTCTGTACTCGTCGTTAAGACGATCATTTAATGCTAATTTTTTTTCTATTCTCTCCTTTTTCTTCTGTTAATAAGAATCTACAGCCTTTGAATAATGCAATTAAGAAAAGAAAACAAAGCCCTATAATATGTTTTTTGCATAAAAATAGCATTTAGGATTCCTACTCCTGCAGTTACAAATCAGTCTGCAATTGTGTGTATTCCTTTTCCAAAGTTGTCTAAAATGCTAGGTGCTTCTAACTGCTTTGGTTCAGGTTTTAGATTGGAAATGCTTGTTGAAATTTCTTGAATTTTCTTGCTCTTGTCTGGCATATATGAGGAGCAATGCTGAGTTTTCAGCATCTTGCAGAACCCGCCCTTTTCTGCAAGTAAAATGTCTAATGCAAATCTTTTTTCAAAACCATAGATCTAATTGCTACAAGTTCAGTGTTTACAACTAATAAAGTCTGAGAATTGCTAGTTGCCAGCTTGTCAACAACTGTTGACAGTTTTTGAATCTTTTTGTCATTGAGTATGACTCCTACAGGTGGTATAATTGCACCACGAATGTTCCACTAACTAAGTTCCATCTTCTCTACTATGGGCGTTTCTGTGTGCTGGTGTCATTGTTAATGCATCTATACTGTATACATGATGCATCTTAGGAAATAATATAGCTAAGTAGAAAATACCCTTCTAATCAGGTTACTGAAAGTAAGCGTCTTGACCACTAACACAATAAAAACCTGATCTTGCAGTTGCTTCTTCTTGAAAAAATGTCCATGTGTAGTTATTGTGTGTGATATTCTTTTGTAAACACACAATTTCCTTTTTGCCTTCTATCTAATTTCCCTTGTGGTTAAAATGAAATTTGTCTTGTTCCTTCTTCCAAATATTTTTCAAAATACATTGTCTCTAATCTTGCTAAGTGAAATGTTAGTGTTCATTTCCTCTAGTACAATTTTTTTTGTTTGATGTGTTTATTTTATTTTGTAGTGGAAATACATTTTACCTGTATACCACATACATAAATGCCACATAAATCCCAGTTTCACCCTAGGAAATCTCCTTAGCAGCCCTTCACAGCATTTGCTATTTCTGGTGATACATGCATTGCCATATGCTTCCAGAGATCCAACTGTACATTCCGCCTGCTCCTCTATAATAGCCGAACTTGCAATTGCATCAGTAAGCACTGACCTTAGCACTCCATGCTTTGTTTTCATCCTCTACTGGCATGAACTTATATCAATAGGCACTTCATAGCAGCACACGGCGCACGCTTACTACACACCTTTGAATGACCATGTTGTAGTGCATTTGGTTCAAATAGTGGTAGACTACTTGTACCTATTGCCATTTTATGCGCAGTGTGTTATTTCATATGAAACTAAATCTTTCACTTACTACAGGATATTACCCTCTTGACCATGTATCTCGCTGTGTACTTTACCAATGATAGCCCATTTCTGTTTACGTACTGAGTTATTTTCTATACAGATATTCTTTACATTGAACTACAGATTCAGTCTAAATTAGAGGATTACTCAAGACCTATATATATATTTTTGGACTATTGTTTTTTCTAACTTCAAAGGTTAGTTTGATCAAACACACACATTTTAACCGGCCCTTCATTCAGATGGTGATTTTTGTCCTCTGACACCTTTTTCACTTTGCCTAGGTTAACCTCTTTGACATCTTCTGTCCTGACGTGGTCTTGATTGTAATTTGGACCTGACTTTATTTACCTGGCGTATTGAATACTCCACACCATCGGTAAGCTTACTCATATCGACCACGCTCACTGCCATAGCACTTCCTTGTTCTTCTTTTTATATATATATATATCAGGCGCGCAACACCCATTGAACTCACCGGGTTTCAGCCCCCCCCTCGTGTGTGGCAGCCCGGGATGAGACAGATCCCGGGCACACACAGAGCCGCACCCGAACGTTTGACAGGTCTTCAAAAGACCATTTGAATGTTAATTAGGCCTTGCAGTTGTCTAAGAGCCCCTGCAGCCCCACTCTGCCTACTGATTAAAGGTTCAGCCCCCCCCCCCCGAAATTTTTTCTTAGCCCCCCCGAAATTTGGCTCTAGTTGCGCCTCTGATATATATATATATATATATATATATATATATATATATATATATATATATATATATATATATATCTTTTATAAGATATTGGGAATTTAGCGGTTGCTTCCCCAACACGATTAGCACAATTGACAGATTTGGAGATTATTGACTGTCTTTCACTTATCACCGCATTGGTTTCTTTGCTCCCTCTTGAACGCACCTTTTTCTCCATCACTACTCATTTTTTTCTTCAATGCTTTACACTTTAAATTTTGCTCACCCTCACCACTAGCACTGTTAATATAAGTCACCAATTACCATGTGCTGAACAATACATGGACTTAATTTTGGATTTTAAATCTTGTATAAATTGTATGGTATTACAGCCCTGAAGAAGCCCATTTCTGGGCGAAATGCGTTGGCTGTCTTCATATGAAAACCAAGTGCATCTTTAATAAAAGACACCTTAAGATCTAAGCACTACAACGTGGAATTTCTGCTTTCTCTTTTGTACATACTAACTTTACTTTATATATGTTGCCTCTCATACCCTTTTGAATTTATGTTGAACTTTGTGGTCATGTGGCAGCTGGCCATCTGAGGTGGGCAATATTTGGTTACGTTTGTGACTAGTCTTGGCAGTGCAATCCTCTTACCCGGCTGGCTTTTCTTGTACATTTCCAAATCTATAAATCGACTTGTGGCTCTGTGCTTTTTGTCTCGTGGGAATAGTCCTAATATACATGTTTCCCATTTGTTCGAGAGGCATCTATCAGTGCAAACAGCTAAGTGTTGTATCACTCCCTCCCTATACTGCTGTAGATTGGCACAAGACCACAACATATGTATAATATCTGCATCTTGATAAGAATATCGGGAACATTGCATATCATTTCTATTAAAGTAGCAATTAATTTTCTCCAGGGTTAAGTATGCATGATGTATTATATAATATTGTATTAATTTAAATCTGTCATTGCGAGGGACTCACCAGGATTGTTTTCTATTCTGTGTTTGTGCATGGGCAGCCTAAGTCAAGTTCCCACTTCGTACGGAGCAGGCTGACTGAGATCTATTGCTGTGTGAAGGCAAAGCGCATCCGCGAACTAACGAATGAGATGCCTGCCATTTTCCTTGACATAGATTGGATAGTGGACTAGATTTGTTAGTGGTTCTTGTCTCCTCAGCAGCGTTGTAGTAGGCTCATCCACGAGGCATACATGAGGAAGTGTCCTGGAGGTATTCCGACTTCCTGCGTAATATCAGTGTATGGTATGAGTTTCCATCTAGATAATGGTCACCTGGGGTATACAAACCGCTGTATGCCATACATCGAGATCAACCCGTGTATTTAGGCTGCTGCCATTTAGTCTCTACAGCAGCAGTATCGCCAGGGCATAAGGTTTGATATTTGTAGTGAGGTACAAGGGGTGACAAGAACACCTAGAGGCTAAGCGCAGCAGCCAGGGGCGAGGACGCATCTTCTTGCCACGTGGGTGAAATAATGAGATTATGCTCAGTATGTGCTATATCGTTGCCTGTTGTGTCCGTTAAATATCGACCTGCCACCCAGCGTGCTTCCCATTGAAGTTGAGATGCTAAGTAGTAATGCTCTGGGTTGGGAACTACAAGCCCTCCTTGTTCCAACGGCAAATATAGTATTGTGAGCTCCACTCTACATCTTGAGTTGCTTCATATTAGATCTCGGAATGTGTTCAATTGGCCGGAAAAAGGATGGTGGTAAATACAACGGTAAATTAGTGAAATAGTAAAGTAGCCAAGGAAGCACCACCATTTTTATAAGTGACACCCTTTCCGCCACTGATGGAGCAAGTGTTTTCCAGAACGTCATCTGTGATGACACAGATGTAATTGCCCTTGTGAGGCTGCCATCAAGGAGACCCTGTTCTGTATGGTATATCCTAATACCCAGGTATCCAAACATAGATACTTGCCAAGTAACCGGGGTCTCGTTGATGGTGAACATTGGGTTTGGCGTGGTAGGATCAAATGTGAACAAGCAATTCTTATCCCAGTTAACTCGCAGTCCTGAGAGATGCACAAAATGATTGAGTGTATTAGGTATAATATCCGGTACCATTCCTACATTCTTTATGTATAATAGTAGATCATCAGCGTAAAGGGAGATTACGTGCATTTCATTTCCCAGAGGGATACCTCAAGGTGCTGCGGAGGCTCGTATCGCCAAGGCCAAGGGCTCTATGGCCAGCAAAATTGGAAGGGGAGAGAAGGGGTAGCATTGTCTAGTGCTCCTTTTCACAGATATATGTTGGGACACCATGCGTCCCGTCCTGACCCTCACGACCGAATTATTGTATAGTACCTTTACTAGTGTAATAAAGTTGGATCCCAGTCTATATCTGGTCAGGACACTAAAGATAAAGAGCCATTCCACTGTGTTGAATGCCTTCTCCAGATCTAGCACCATGCAGCCAGAGCTGGGCCAGTCTTTGGGGGCATAACGCATGACTTGTAACAGTCGGCGCAAGTTAAGAGTTGTGGATCAGTCTGGGACGAACCCATTCTGGTGTTCGTGTATTAGATGGAGTATTATATCTACAACGGCCCTCCACATTCGCCGGGGATGCCTGGTTTCACATTGGAGATACCCAGTAGGGACCATCTCAGAGGGATAGCCAGGACGGGTTCCCCAGCAGTCTACAGCACCACGACGCCTCAGGGCAGCAGTGCGCTTTACAAGACCACATACATTACATTACATTACTGGCGCCAGCCGCCCCGCCAGTATGCTAGCCAGAACCTTATAGTCAACTTTCAATAATGTCAGCGAGCAGTAGGAGCCAAGTTGCATGGGGTCTCTGTCTGGCTTCGGCAGTATGACCAGTGTGGCCTCACACGTAGAGGCTGGTAGATGCTGCAAGCACAGTGCCTCATCATATATTTTCTGTAATCTTGGTGCTAAAAGATCTGAGTATGCTTTATACATCTCCGCACAGAAGCCATCCAGACCCCGCACCTTACCCAATGCTAGGGAGCGAATTATTCACTGTATTTCAGTCCCTGTTATCGGCTCATTTAATTCTGTAAGCTGATCAGGGGTAAGTTCAGGAAAGGATAGGCCATCCAGAAACCCTTTTAATTCCCAGTCCGATGCCCCTAGGGATGACTGATATAATGAGGAAAAGTGAATAACCACTTCCCTGTGTATTTCATGCTGGGCGTATTTTATCGATCCGTCAGGGGAGTGCAATGCCGCAGTAAGGTTATGTGGTTGCTCCTTTCTAATCAATCTTGCCAGTAGAGTACTAGACCGTTCTGCCAGCGCATGTGCCCTGGCAGAGTGCGCCTTATAGTTGAGGCATCTCAGCCTTTCAATTAAGGTTGCATGTGTTGTCTTCACGGCCAAGTGCTTTATAGAGCAAGTAGGAGCAGAAATTGCGTGCATCTCTAACGACAGTAAGTTGCGCTCCAGTTCTTGGAGCTCTCACTCCACCTGTTCCCGCATTCCACATCCCTTTCCCAGGCAGCCGCCCCTAAGCACTACCCTCACATTGCTTCCCAGTCCAGCAAACCAGACAACACCGTATCTGTGTTATGCATGAATAGTCTGTTATAGTCGTGCAAAGGGATTCCCGGAAAGGCAGATCTTCCAGTAGGGTGGGCTGCATTCACCATGTTAGAGTCGGAGATGGCTGAATGTCCCATGCTGTTGATACACAATGTGGGTTGTGATCAGAATGTGTGCAGCCAAGATAGTCTGCCTGTATCAAGTATGGTAGCATGTTAGGTGTACATAAACTCTGTCAGTCTGGCCTAAACCGCCAGGGCGACCATTGTGCCCCCCACCACCCCACACACCCGCATCCCCACACACACACCAGCACCCATCCACACACAGAGAAAGCATAGAGAAACCCAATAGATATACTGCATCTCAAATAATTCCATCTGCCGTCTGTGGGGTGACCTCCGGTAGAGACAAAGAGACAGCTCGGACAGACAGGACCCCAGCAAGCCCTCGTCATTCGAGGACCCAGCAGACAGCCTCTCTTTATCTGACTCCTTAGCTAAGTCCAAAATCTTTTCTGATTCTCCGACAGCCTGTTGCCTCTCACTAATTATTTGTTCCAAATTCGATACAGCCATTACTTTATTGGTGCAAGCTCGTTTCCGTTGTCTGTGTCGCTCAGTTCTGCATGCTGCGTCTACTCATGTTTCACCCCCACCAGTCGTTCTGGGGCCAGATAACTTCCCGGTCAACTCCAACCAGTCCCAGGTGTCTTGCGGCATTTCAGAAAGGTGAGTTTTACCATCAGTTATTACAAGTAGTTTCGAAGGGAAGAGTAAGGAGTATTGGAACTCTTACAGTTACCGCATTTCCCTTAAAATAGAGTCTGTATAGTGGAACAACTTAAAGAGGAATGGACAAGGACTTGCACCTGGCGCAGGTCTCCGGAAGTGGACACGATGAGCTCTCTTGTTTGAGGAGTGGGGAGAGAGTGATGCAGCTGGTACTAATTCTCTCAGCCATTTTTCGATGAACTCCACAGCGTCCTGGCCCTCATCTCCCTCCGGAAGGCCTATCAAGTGGACATTATTTTGTTAGTAGCAGCCTTCCTCATCCTCCTCCCCGCCATCCAGGTGACGGAGCCTTAGTTCACAGTCCTTCATCTGTTGAACCATATTGTCTGTGACCTGCTGAGCCTCAGCCAAAGTTTGTTCAACATTAATGATGCGCTAAGATAATTTTCGATGACCTGCATGTAGGAGCGTTAGCTCATTTGCCAAATTATCAATTTTAGCCTCCATGTATAACCTGGAGTGCTCAATAGCTTGAAGAATAGCCTAAAACCTGTCCTCTGGTGCTGAGTTTTGTGGACTCTGAGACTCTTGTCTGTCCGTCTCCACTACTGAAGATGCCCACAAGGAGGTCCCGGGGCATGTTCCTCTCGTGTGTCCCATCTCCACTACTTCCAATAGGCAATTCTCGCCCCCACATCTGTGTGTTAACTTCACCTGTATCTCTGCTTGCTTCTCAGCAGTGCAGGGCTGTTAGCAGGGCAACAGCTTCTATCTCCGTTCACAGGCGCAGGGCCCAAGTACACACAATGTCTGCGCATGTCTGTGGATCTGTCCCTCTAAGAGCACTTTGTGGCTGCTAGGGCAGGGGGAGAAGAGGGGAGGAAGCGAGAAAGGGCGAGGGGGAGCCCATCATCCAGCTCCACAAGTAGTAGAGAGGGTGCATCCACAAGTCTCCAGGTGTGCACGACCTCTCCCACCCCCCCCCGTGGAAGCAATGGCAGTCGACCCAGGCTATCTCTGCCGCACCAGGTATCGGCCTAGAAGTCCCATTTTCAATTATCTACATCAGAAGGTTGTCGCCCAGTGCAGCAAGTTAAATGTCTCCACGCTTTTCCAGGGGCAGCTCAGTCCATCTACATGCAGCCATGTCAGAGCAGCACCCAAGCCAGCAAGGCCGCTGTATCACCAGAGAGCCCCCTCCGCATGGAGCTCCAGCGGCCCGCAGGTCACTTACGCCCTCCCCTGAATGACAAACTGGCAGGGGGCAATCGGTGTCTGCACCTGTCCTATCGCTCAACTGCAACAGAGATTGATTTCAAGCCTGGGCAGATGGTGTGCCTCACCTCCAATGAGTCCTCTCTGCCGACCGACTCTCCATGCCTCTCCCCGCCCCGTCACCACAGTCAGCAGCCCCACAGGGAGCTCCTGCTCTCCTGCTCCACCTCTCCACCTGCAGTGTCACATAAGACCTCAGGGTCCGGGTGCCTCCTACAACTCAACAACGTGGGTGTCAGAGCATTGCAATATGGCCCAGCTCTTCACTCGTCCGCCTCCCCTGCGTGGTCCAGTCCAAACACCAGTCTGGGCCCTTGCAGCTGCTCCCCCTCCGCGGACCATCAGCGAGGGGCGCAGTCCTCCTACCTGGACCTCTGAAGCTCCTTCCAGGTACTTGCAGCCTCCACCCAGCCGTCAACCTGCGCCTCTGCTCGACGTGCGCATCCAGGCCAGGCTCGCAGCCTGCGCAGCTCCCTTTCTGCTGTGTATTCGCCTTCAGCAGGTCCCCAGTGCCACCCAGGGAGCTCCCGTTGCTTAGTGGTATAATGTTCTTACTTCGTCCCCACATACAGCACACAGAGCCAGGATGAGTAGAACTGGTTTAATGCTGAAAGAACAATTGTCGCAAAGACATAGAGCGCCGAGCGTCTGGTTACAAGCGCTCCGGTCGCCAACTGCCGCTTTTCCCTTTCGCGCTCTTCTCTCCGTCTCCTCTGCGTATGCGCGTCTGCTCCGCTCTCGTCCGTGACGCGGCGCGTCATCGCGTACGCGTCCACAGACTAGAGCGCAACACCACATATCTCCCCCTTTTTACCAATAAACAGAAATGGCAATATGCAGTCCAATGTCTATTCTCTATTCATTTCAAAGTCTTTATATCTTGCAGGTAATGTGACTCTCCTACCAGAGCGGGTACTTCTTACCAGTGTGTCTCCTCCAGCTTCTCTCTCACCACTCATCTCTTCATCGTCTTTAGTTTCCTCTCTCTGTCCACTTCTGGCATTGGCACCTTGACCCTTCTCTGCATCTGCAATTAGCGTCTCTCTTACTTCACTTTCTCCTCCGTCTTCATATGCGCAAATCGTGCTCTCCTCAGGTGTGGGTATTTCTCCTCCATCACCAATGGGTATTTCTTCCTCCTCCGGTTTGGGCCACCTCACAATCCTGTTTACTCTCGCCATGCGGTCTTGGGACCACACCTTGCCGTCGCTTAGAAGGGCCGCTCTTCCTCTCACTTCTTTGACAAGTAACGGCCTGCTATACTTGCTTTCTCCTTTCTTTTGTAGTGTTGGGAGCTTGACACGGACCCATTCCCCTTCTTCCAGTTCGGTCTCCTTGGTGTTGCGTCGCCTGTCGTACTGGGCGGCATATATCCTTTGGGCCTTCTCTAAGTTATGCAGGACCACTGCTGGGGACCATTTGCTGGTTATGGTCTTTTCCCTCCACGCCACGTTGTCTCTGGTGAACGGGTACCGGCCTCTCAACACTTGGAATGGGCTGTATCCTACCACCGTGGGGGTGATCCTATACGCCCACAGCATGCTCTGTATTTCAAGTTCCCAGTCCTTGCCTTGCGTGATTGCTGCCTGGATGGACCCCATCAAGACGCGGTTGAACCGCTCGACTTGGCCGTTGCATGCCGGGTGGTAGATAGCCGTGTGCTTCAACTCTATCCCGTTCCTTTTCATGAAACGTGACCATTTTTCTGAAACGAACTGCGGTCCGTTATCACTCAGTATAGTTTTGGGAATTCCTTCTCTTAGAAACAACGAAGTCAAGAACTTCAGTACAGTTTCGGTGTCCATGGACTCTTGTATATCGACTTCCGGCCATTTGGAATACTTGTCGGTGACCACACATAAGAATTTGTTTACCCCTCTGTTATCCAGTACTGGCCCCAGGATGTCTATGGCAAGGTTCTCCCAAGGGTTGAGCGGGTTCTCGAATTTTCCTAGAGCTGGTCTGAGAGGCCGGAGTATTTTGTCCGCCCCTTGGCATTGCTCACACTCTCTTACTTGTCTTTCTATTTGGGCATCCATGCCAGGCCACCAATACATGAGCTTCACTCTCGCTTTGGTCTTCACTATGCCCAGGTGCCCTTTGTGCAGTAGCTTTAGTAACGTGGGTACCAGGGTTTCGGGGGGAACCACTCTCTCTCCCCTGTATAGGAAGACTCCTGAGTCGCTCAAGGACAGCTCTTCTCTCATCTCGTAGAACCTCCGTACGCCCACAGTGAGCCTCCATTTGTCTGGCCAACCTAAGGTTAGGTGTCGCTTAACTTCTGTTTTCTCTGCATCCTGGTCATATGCGGCGGCCCACTCTTGCCTGCTAATGGTCGTTTCAACGTCCTCTAGGCTCGCTACCATTTCCTCCTCTTCCGGAGAGCCTTCCGGAGCTTCCTCCATGGCTGAGGCCCTGCTGAGGTAGTCCGCCACCTTGTTTTGGGTGCCTGGCAAATATTCAACGTCATATGTGTAGTCCAACAATTTGAGCGTCATTTTTGCTATGCGTGGGGTAGCTGTGTCGTGCCCAGACGACGTTAGGACTTTGACCAAGGGTTTGTGATCCGTCTGGAGCTTGAACCTGGTGCCCCAGATGAATTGTCGGAACTTGCCCATAGCCCAGGTGACCGCCAGCATTTCCTTTTCAATGACGCTGTATCTTTGTTCCGTCGGGGTGAGAGCACGTGAGGCAAAGCTGATGGTTTCTTTGGACCCGTCTTCTATCTCCTGTGCTAACACAGCTCCTAATCCCTTGTCGCTAGCATCTGTCGTCAAGACGGATTTGCCCGAGGGGACATACCCTTGCAAGGGAATGGCTTCACTGATACAGTTCTTCACTGTCTCAAATTCACTCTGCGCTTCATGGTCCCATTCGAACTTTGACTTGTCTCTGATGAGTTGACGCATCCTATATGTTTTGGTGGCAAAGTGTCTCACAAACTTGCTATAGTACTCGGCCATTCCGAGGAATGACCGTACTTCTTCCTTGGTCGTCGGGGCCTTGGCTTCTTTGATGGCTCTCACGTTCTGTTCCTTGGGAGATATGCCATGCGTACCTATCTCATGTCCCAGGTACGTGACAGATTTCCTTCCTCTTTTGCATTTGCTCCATTCTGCGGTGAGGCCTTTTTCATGTAATATTTCCAGGACTCTGTTTAGCTTCCTGTCGTGATCCTCTTTGGTGGATCCCATTATCAGTATGTCGTCTTGGAAATACTGTACTCCTTGTACCTCCTTGAACAACCGATGCATCAACTTTTGAAATACCGCTGCCGCTGAGGCTAGCCCGAATGGCATGCGGCGGAATTGATAGCACCCAAATGGTGTGATGAAGGCGGTGTATTTTCTACTCGAAGGATGCAAGTCTATTTGGTGGTATGCAGACGTGAGATCGATGGTTGAGAAATGGCTAATACCTTTGGTCCTCGCTAACATCTCCTCTATCCTGGGCAGGGGAAACTTCTCTATGATGAGGCATTTGTTGAGTTCGTGGAGGTCCACGCAGAGACGGACCTTCCCATTTGGTTTCTTAGCAACCACAAGGGGAGACAACCATTCCGCGCTGTCCACTGGTTCTATGATGCCCTGTTTTTCCAGTTTCTGAAGTTCTTGTTGTACGGCTTCGCTGGTGGATATGGGAATGTTCCTGACCTTGTGGATCACCGGTATCGCCCCCTCTTTGAGTACAATCTTGTGGACAAACTTGTCAAGTTTCCCTACTGTTCCCCCGAATACTTTGGGGTAATTGGACTTCCAGTCTTCACCTTTGGGAATGGGCCATTCTTCCGTCAGAAGAATCTGTTCTTTGCCCCCTGGGTTGAGCACAATCCCCAAATCGCCAGCATCTCTCCAACCTAGGACAGATGGACCCTTTTCAGCTACGTACAATGTGCATGTGGCAGATCTCCCTCTGAACTCGAATTTGAAGTTCCGGCAGCCCACCAGGGGAATGGCATCCTCCGTGTACGAAACAGCTCGGATGTCCGGCGGCCACAGTTCATGCCCCACCACGGGAGCGAAGTCCTCCTCCCATATGGATCTTTGTACAATGGTCCAGGGGGAACCCGAGTCCACTGCGACGTGAACCTTCACACCTCCAATGAGCATATCCGTGCGGGGTTTGTCCCTGCGTTTACCAGCCACGTCCAGGACTTGGTCTTCAATGCACAGTACCATCTCGCTATCCTCTTGATCCTCCTCATCACTGAGTTCAGCCGTCGCCGATTCCACGCACTTGACTGTGGACTTGTTACCCTTCTTGCGGCACACTTTTTCAAAATGGCCGACCAGGCCGCAGAACGCCCATCTGGCGCGAAATGCCGGACAACGTTTATCCTGAGCTGAGTGCGCCGTGCTGCCACACCTATAACACGATGAGGTATCGGCCTAGAAGTCCCATTTTCAATTATCTACATCAGAAGGTTGTCGCCCAGTGCAGCAAGTTAAATGTCTCCACGCTTTTCCAGGGGCAGCTCAGTCCATCTACATGCAGCCATGTCAGAGCAGCACCCAAGCCAGCAAGGCCGCTGTATCACCAGAGAGCCCCCTCCGCATGGAGCTCCAGCGGCCCGCAGGTCACTTACGCCCTCCCCTGAATGACAAACTGGCAGGGGGCAATCGGTGTCTGCACCTGTCCTATCGCTCAACTGCAACAGAGATTGATTTCAAGCCTGGGCAGATGGTGTGCCTCACCTCCAATGAGTCCTCTCTGCCGACCGACTCTCCATGCCTCTCCCCGCCCCGTCACCACAGTCAGCAGCCCCACAGGGAGCTCCTGCTCTCCTGCTCCACCTCTCCACCTGCAGTGTCACATAAGACCTCAGGGTCCGGGTGCCTCCTACAACTCAACAACGTGGGTGTCAGAGCATTGCAATATGGCCCAGCTCTTCACTCGTCCGCCTCCCCTGCGTGGTCCAGTCCAAACACCAGTCTGGGCCCTTGCAGCTGCTCCCCCTCCGCGGACCATCAGCGAGGGGCGCAGTCCTCCTACCTGGACCTCTGAAGCTCCTTCCAGGTACTTGCAGCCTCCACCCAGCCGTCAACCTGCGCCTCTGCTCGACGTGCGCATCCAGGCCAGGCTCGCAGCCTGCGCAGCTCCCTTTCTGCTGTGTATTCGCCTTCAGCAGGTCCCCAGTGCCACCCAGGGAGCTCCCGTTGCTTAGTGGTATAATGTTCTTACTTCGTCCCCACATACAGCACACAGAGCCAGGATGAGTAGAACTGGTTTAATGCTGAAAGAACAATTGTCGCAAAGACATAGAGCGCCGAGCGTCTGGTTACAAGCGCTCCGGTCGCCAACTGCCGCTTTTCCCTTTCGCGCTCTTCTCTCCGTCTCCTCTGTGCATGCGCGCCTGCTCCGCTCTCGTCCGTGACGCGGCGCGTCATCGCGTACGCGTCCACAGACTAGAGCGCAACACCACAAGTGGGTGCACCCTATTGTGCGAATGGCAAATCACAGGTGGAATACATTTCAGATTTATTAGGAGTTTTGCAGAGCAATGTTAAGGCACGTCCGCCATCTCGCTCTCACAAGCCACACCCCCTTCCTTTCCTTTAATGTCATAGTAAAGACTTGCTCTAGTGGTCTCACTAAACAGGTTAGGCTATTTTGGTAAGCCTTGACATTATCTATGAGTGTAGATGATCTAAAATAATATCCAGCAGTGTCCATTTCATTTGCTTGTGGGTGTAAATTCATGCTATGCATTAACGGAAGGTACTCTAGAAAGTATTAAATCATGGTTAGAATACAAATATTCAAAATGCGCTTGCCTATGCACAAATGTGAGCAATATACTACATGAAATTGCGTATGTCAATGTAATGTGATGGTATGTAACTTCTGCTGCTGCTGATGACAGTAAGTGGGTGCAGACGTAACAGGCTTTTGCATCAATAGCTTGTGTATTCCTGCACTAATCTAGAATAAACATTTGTTGTGTAACCATCTCTAGTGTAGCGTGCAAGTGATGCTTTCAATTGCTTCTGATTGTTGATGTGCACAAATGTTGTAGTTGAGTTTGTGGACCTAATCTCTATTGCATGTGAAATAGAACCCTACTAACACTATTATAATCATAAGTACTGTTATTGCGAAAACTGAACACAATTATTTTGCATCTATTTTTAAGGCAACACGTTTGTCTACAATAAGATAGTTTCAAGCAAAATGTACAGCAACCCCTTAAGAGTTCAAATCTGAGTTTTCTGCAACTACTCTCCTCGCAAAATGTTTGTTGAAATAGTCTCTTTTTCACAACGTCCCTTTACATTCAAAATCCTTGTATAGACAACCTTAACCCTACTTGGTGTTCTTCTAAAATGTTATTCCTACTCTTCTACTGCAACCTGGGCTTGGGTAAATCTTCTTAAAACAAAAAAATAATTTTTCGCTTCAGTCTTTTAGCACTTTTTAAAAAAAAGCTGTAGTCTTTTGAGTGTCTCAATATTTGACCGAATTCTTCATCAAATAGCTTTACCCAATTTTTATTGAAGATATGTCACGGAGGTTTAAACAATTCATATTTCACATCACACAGTTCATCCAATGACACATTTAGTACCTTATTCACATAGTAAGTCCATGCAGGTGCAGAATGCCTTCGATAAGGCAATCTCGCTCTTTTTGATATTCTCAGCTTTTGTTGATCTCCCTCTGTGTCACTTTCAGCGCTCTCATCAGTGATAGTTGGTGGTATTCGATCAACAGATACACTTTTTCTTAATTTCCTTTGATTACTGTTTCATGGCCATTCAACTTTACAGGTAACTCTTCTTGTTTCAGTGCTTATTCCTACACCTTGAGCCTCTGTTTGCACTGATGCTGTCTCAGTTTTCTCAGCTTGAGGTTTATTCTCATCAGAAACTTCAATGACACCTTGTGAAATGACAAGCACTCGATTTCGTGCAGCAGTTTGCAGTTTTCACCCCTTTCTTCTCCTTACTGCCATTATGATCTTTGTGTCACTGCTCTCTATTGAGGTTCAGCTTGTGATGGTGCAGTTGCCAGTGCTCTTTGTTCATGTTCAAATTATACTATTTCCTCATAAGGATTCCTCACTCTTCTTGTGTGTGAAGCATGCGCCCAGTTTGAAACTTCAGCGCATTTAACAGCATTGTTTGTGACTAAAATCGCTTGGAAGGAGCCTCTCCATTTCCCAGATTGAGGTTGTGGCACTGTTCGCGATTTGGATCTAGTGTGGCATCTGTAACCTGGTGGGAGACAGAACACACCAAATCAGCTTATACCTTGCAGTAATCGCGTATCATATCATCTGTGATGCTCACAAGTGCATTTGCAGGTACAACAGGCAACCTCATTGCTCATCCCAAAAGGACCTCATGGGGTGATAAACCAGTCCTCCTATCTGGGATACTTCGGATACTCATCAGCATTAGAGGTAAAGCATTAGGACATTTCAGTGATGTTGAAGCACAAACTTTGGCCAAAAGGAGACTTCATAGTTCCAGTGACCTGTTCCACAATCCGAGAAGCTTAAGGTCGATTGCTACTTTTAATCTTTGTTCAGTTGGTATTGTCAAACACAACATTCTCTGGACCTCGTTGTTAAAGTGTGTCCCTCGATATGATTCAAGAGAAACCGTCATGCCATACCTTGGTATCAATTCATGCAATAACAGTTTTACTAGAGAGAGACTGTTGTTTCTTCTGGTTGGGTAGGCTTCATCCCATCGCAAGAAGATGCACACTATGACCAGGACATATCTTAAATTGTTGCAAACAGGCATCTCGATAAAGTCCATTTGCATTCTTTTGAAAGAACCACCTGATAACCCTGTGTCACTGAATGTAATGGAGTTCTTTTCCCTACTTTCATTTGTTGGCATGTCACGCAACAATGACACAATTCTTGTGCAAACAAACCACCACTGGGTCAGGGCTCCCAACAGTATGGGTTCGCCACAAGCAGTAAATAACAAAAGAAGTGCCAATACTGTGAATAATTTCAGAAAATGTTCCAAAACATCCGAACTAAACAAGATGTCACCATCTCACATATATGAACAGAATCAATCTTTTATTTTTAAACAAATTCTTTTTTCAGCTTTGGTTTATGATTTCACCAATTTTACCAATTCTAGGACCTTATATACAATACATATACATAAATACATAAACAAATCACAAGAAATTATTATACTCAACATTCATTCAAAACACAGTCACCCTATATCTAAAACAACCACAGACACACATACATATTTACACTGGAATATCAATATTCACAGAGAGCCATATATACATTTTTCAATTTATACACAATAATTTGATATAACTTCTGGCTATGATAGTCTACGCGTTTCGAACTCTTTGTTGATGATAGAGTTCTCATCAGGACCGGAATCTCTGGATTTCAGAGTAGATGTGGTCTATTTACAAGGGCAATCCCCGACGCTCAATTCTTGTTTGTGTTGTCAAATGAGGTCTAATGGATCACTAGATCAAGGAGACGGTATCGCTATGAATTCCATGTTCCCTTTTGCATAAATGTTCAATTTATTCAGTGATGCCTGTACAGCCGTGCAGGCGAGCCGCGTCTTGTTTTCCGTTCCTCCTGTCGTGTAAGTGAATAACGACGTGTTTCCGGGTCTCCAGAGATCCTTCGCGACCCGGAAGCACGTCGTTATTCCTAGAATTGGTAAAATTGGTGAGATCATAAACCAAAGCTGAAAAAAGAATTTGTTTAAAAAATAAAAGATTGATTCTGTTCATATATGTGAGATGGTAACATCTTGTTTAGTTCGGATGTTTTGGAACATTTTATGAAATTATTCACGGTATTGGCACTTCTTTTGTTATTTACAATTCTCCTACCTAAAGGTCATGTTTCAACGTTTTTAACCATGCTAAGAAGTCTCCTATGAGTAACTCATTGCCCACCCGAGACAAATGCACACCATCCCCCAAATACATACTGTCATCATTAATACAACCATGCGAGATAGAATGCAATGTCCTGGAACGGAACAACCTACTCACTTTGTTATTAAGCTTTCTAACAGAATGGTTCAAAGCAGGAATAGAAATAGCCCCTCGCCACACCTTTCGTGGGATCATATGGGACCACGCTATTGTGCACCCCGGAACTCTCCTCGCCAACCAACTTACAGTGGAAAGCATTGCCTCCAGGAGAAGTCGTCTACCGGTGGTGACCAAATCATTGCCCCCTAAATGTACTATAACTATAGACGGCGGTGACCTCGTCCGCCCTAACAAACCCTCAAAAAATGTTTGAAACTGGTCAATACAGAGACCGCCTCTTCCGTAGAAGGACACCCTGTACCCGTATTCCCCAGCTACGTGAATCATGTCACCTGCTTTGAATACGTCTGCGGCACGCCTCACGTGTGAGTGGCCCACGACCCACACCTCCTTTCTCACAGCCGGTGATGTCTGACCGCTGGCCCGGTGTTGGGTCGACTGCATAGTCCGCCCCGCCTCGTAGGCTTGCGCAACTGAAAACCAAACAAAAACAAGAAGCGTGAGTACATTATTACAGCTTCACAACATGTGCAACCGCACATATCTCTTATAACAATTGGAGGACCAACGCCCCACTCGTTTCACTTGTTCAACATTAAGACCCCTGGCTGTAGCTTCTGTGGCAGCCCCTATACGAAAGGAATGGGTCCCAAACTCGCCCGGGTTCAAGCCCGCTGCGGCAATTGACATCGCAAGCACCCGCTGAAACTGAAATCTCGTCAGTGGGGTGGCGTCCGCGTGTCTCAACAAGGTCCCCCCCCATGATGCCACCCTTCGTGCTAGGTAGTCTTCTAAACACTTTACCGGACACATGGAGGACCCGGGAATCCTGCGTATGATTATGCAGTCACCCATCCCTTCCTGATCGGTCTTGGACCTGACAAAGGAGACAGTCATCGTCTCTCCCCTGATCTGAACGTGTTCCTGGCACAAACCCCCCGCCACATCCAGTTTGTTCCTTGCCACCAGCTCGCTTACCCTCATCGCCCCGTGAAATGCAAGCATAAAAGCAGCCCGGAACAATACCGTCTCAAACTGAGACGAGCATGTGGCAGGGAGTGTGGCCAACAACTGAGACAACCTATCCAAACCTATCGGGCGCCTCTCGTCTACTCTGCGACCCTCAAGGCGTTGCCACCCACGCAGCGCTTTCTGTACTACGAAAGACGCTGTCGGGTCCCGGATATTATGAGCCCTGGCAACAAAGGAAATGGCGGCACGATGCCTCTGGGCCGTAGCCACCGACTTCCCAGCCCTACGCAAGGACATCAGAAAATGCACTACCCATTCCTCGTGGCCCCAAAGCCCCTCTCTGTCAATCCCCAAAAAGGCTAAATAGGCCCGAAACGCCCCTTCATATGCCTTCCTCGTTCTTGGTGCTAGACTCTCTCCCACGAGGTGACGAAGTTCGGGGCACCGAGAGACCAAAGAGCTTCGGGAAAGGGTGCCGGCTCTGGGTCCGCTGAGGGAAGGAAACCCGAGAAAGCCTGCATTTGAAAACGAGACAGTGCGTCAGCCGCCTGATTCATCACCCCTGGGACATGTTTTGCTCTGAATATCACGTTCAGTTGCATACACAGTAAAACAATTTCTTTGAGCAGTCTTAAAATCAGTTTACAACGTGCTGCCTGACTATTGATGCATTCTACCACGGTCATATTGTCAGACCAAAATATGACAGAGTGATCTTTGAACCCTTCGGGCCAGGTTCTGAGGGCCACCAAAATGGGAAAAAGTTCCAGGAAAGCAATATTACTCGTCAGACCATTATCATGCCACCATGTCGGCCACCTTTGTGCCGACCATTTTGTGCCGAAGATGGCGCCAAAACCTAAGCTTCCTGCTGAATCTGTCCATAGCCCCAGCTCTTCAGAGGACACGGCTGGTTTGTTCCAGACGACTCGACCATTAAAGTCCGCCAAAAATGCTAACCAAATACGCATGTCCTGGCGGACCTCAGCCGATAGTCTCGTGCGATGATGACCCTCCTTTAGGCCGACCATCGCTTGGGCAATTGAACGGGAGAAGGGGCGGGCCATTGGTATCACCCTCAGGGCAAAATTCAATTTTCCCACCAACTGCTGTAATTGATGCAGCGTAACTTTAGATGCATTTATACAGACTTGCAGGGCTGCCCTGAATTTCAACACTTTGGCAGCTGGCAAACGAAAACAACCCTCACTGGAATCCAACTCGATCCCCAGAAACTCGAGGCAAGTCGTAGGACCCACTGTTTTACCCGGTGCCAATGGCACACCAAACTGGTTAATTAGTACACAAAATTCGGACAAGGCCTGGACACATTCGAGATCCCCGGCTGCCCCAAGAAACAGAAAATCATCAAGGTAATGCATTACATTTTGGAAACCCGTCTTTTTTGTGAAGACCCATTGTAGAAAACTACTGAATTTCTCGAAATAGGCACATGATATAGAGCACCCCATCGGCATACACTTATCCATGTAATAACAACCCTGAAACATGAATCCCAGGAGACGCTGGTCGTCTGGGTGTACCGGGAGCAATCGGAACGCTGACTCGATATCTGACTTCGCCATCAGCGCCCCGGGCCCCAGGCGATTCAAAATGGCAACGGCTTCATCGAAGGATGCGTACCGCACCGAACACACTTCTGGATCGATTGCATCATTTACAGAAATACCACGTGGAGCTGACAAATTATGAATCAGTCGAAACTCACCTGGGTCCTTCTTGGGGACCACCCCTAACGGAGAACAAACAAAATTCTGCACCGGGGGTACACTAAACGGGCCGGCGACCCGACCTCGAATAACCTCTTTCCGGATCTTATCCTGTACTACGGTCGTATGCTGCAGGACGGAAAGCTGATTTTTGCACTTCTCAACACCCTGAAAGTCCCCTACCGGGATGCGGAAACCATACGAAAATCCGTTCCGCAGCACCCCAGCAGAAGTACGATCCGGGTATTCACTGAGCCAGGGAATCATCGCCAAGGTATCAATCGGGGTTGGTAAAGGCGCCCCTCGGACTACATTAGACCTGTTTGGCGCCTCCTCTACCCCCATTCTCGCCCGTTCTGGCTCTGCACGTGGACTCAGGATGGGACGACCCGCAACCACTACATTCATGTTTGAATTTACACGATCCCTGTGGCCTAGTACATTTACCTCTGTTGAAATTAAAGCAGAAACCCCTTTTCCCTGTATTGCCGGCAGGTCTCGAGTAATCGTCGGTACCCGTACCTGACCGAAAGGGCGTCCCCGCATATTGGCGGGAGGATTCGCCAACATTGCTCCCCACCAACGGCATTTTCAACATTCCTGACTCCTTCATTTTATCCCATGTCAAAGAATCATAACAATCCCAGGTTAAACTTTTGTTATGCTCCTTCGCCTTTCTGAAAAGATTATCATAACAGAACCAATGGTTACCCTGGTGCGATGTCGAGTACCCCATGATTCGAGACTGATAGATTGGAAACTCGGGAAGCAACTCGGGCCTACGTTCCCCCAAGATCGACGTAAAAATTCCCCACGCATTGCCCCAATTTCCAATATTCTCATTCACTTTAAAGGCGGCCATTTTTGCGCGCCACACACTCGGGTGCATGAGATCCTTCTGACCCTTAACATGCTCTACCTCATAATGATCGACAAGCAATGAGAAGATGTTCACATATTCCCCCGCCCAAATCTTTTCCTTAATTGCCAAAGGAACATGTTGCCCCAACTTTTCTCTACGAGAGGGTACTGACTCATCCCTCGCGATCGGCAATGGCCGCTTACCTGCACCGGACGCTGCCTCTGCGGTCGCAATCGTCCCTTGTGGCTTGTCTACTACCGGCGCGGACACTTTGGCTGCATCCCGTTTCTCGCGCAATTGTTTCATCAGCGCCTGTGCCTCGGCAGCCGTGGCGCCCTCGCTACTGTCGCCCAACCACGCTGCAAGCTGTGCTGCCAGCTCGGGCGGCATATCCTCATTGGACGTCGGGGTAACCACCACGGGAATCGGATTCCCCCCCGCCGGTACTGGGGTTGGCGCCTCGAGCGGGGTACAGGGAACCGGGACGTCTCCCCCGGCTGGTCCCCTCCTTGGCCTCTTGGCCTTCCCTCCTGGAGCTGCTCCAGCCGCCGGACGCTCCGGTCCCCCTTCCCCGTCTCGCTCCGCCACCCGCTTCTTCAACTCGGTCATCTCTTTCATGAGGACCCGAACCATCTGTTCAGTCGTCATTCTCTTCCCGCCTTTCTTGGGCATTTCTCCGACAAAGTATCTGGAAGACAAAAGAAAGATTACAACGCTCAAAATTGGCTCTTCGTTCCGTCTCGAGCTCACGTGCAGCGAGGAGGTGCAGCTTCAGAGCATAGGAACAAGAGGGTGTCTTCTGGTCTTGCGTCCCTTTTTATCCGTCTTCAGGGCGGGCGTAAACCCGCCCCTGCCTGCCCCGAGGGCGTGGCCAGCCGCGTCAGTGTCTAGGCCAGCCCACTCTAGGGCGGGAAAGAGCGCGCCCCGGCTACGCCGCTTCGGGCATACCAGCCGAGACGCGCCTCCCGCCCAAAAATGGCTTCCCGGGGGGATCGAGGTACTCTGCCATACGTTCGGGGGGACCGAGTGGTCGCCCCTTTCCATTCTTGTGGAAGCATCCTAAATCTGGGGTTAAAGCAGTTCTGCTTAAATGGCCTTACCATTACATTTCTCACTAAATGTGGGTGTCCATGGAAGTATTGTGTCATGGGAAACAAAAACATATCAGGTAACAATGGTTTACCATCACCTGGCATCCAAGTCTCATTTGTGTTTTTCTCACATCCTGCTTTGATCCAACCTTGCTGTTCTGCGTCTGAAACATTTTCTTGCATTCTTTTTAGTTCCTCCCGTGTGTCAGCAACTGACATCAACATAGATTAAACAATGTCCTCCTCAGATACACATGCAAAGGTTCCATTAGATGTGCACGCCAGCAGGGCACAATATCGTGCAGCCTCATGAGTATACCTGTTTTCCAACTGCTATGTAACCATTGCCACTTCGGTGAGCTGCACATTTAGCCACTGCGATTTCAGTAGGTAACTGGAGTGCCTCTAAAAGGTTTCTTACATGGTTGCTATTACGAATAGGTGTACCAGAAGAGGTAATGAAACCTCTCTGTGACCACAGTTGTCCAAAGTCGTGGACAACACCAAAGCCATAATGACTATCTGTAAACATAGACACTATTAATTGGGTTGTCAAAATGCAAGCTCTTATAAGAGCTATCAATTCTTCAACTTGTGCTGAGGTAATACCTCGAAGCCATGAAGCTCCCACAACATCATTAATTGTGCAAACAGTGTAAGCTGCCCTCAGAATACCTTCATTGTTTCTGAAGCATAAACAGCCAACAAATATTATATAATCAGACTCATTCAGGGGCTCATCTTTAATGTTGGGTCTTGGCTTTGTGCATAAATCAGTGACATCTAGACAATCACATTCAACTTCATCACCAACACTCATTTATAGCCAACAAATGTGATGGATTCAAAATCTGGCAACGCTTCAAAGTCACATTGTCGGCAGCTGGAATCTGCTGCTAGTACTTTGTAAATCGATTGTAAAGTCATCTGTTGGGCTTTTGTTCAGGTCAGCAAAATTTTGCGTGTGGAACCGTTACAGTTCAGCATGTCCCGTTGCAATGCTCTCACTCTTATCTATGCTAACACCAACTGCTGTTTTTGCATTTGTCACCCCGAGTGGGACGGGTAGGCTCAGACGTAAGTCCTGTGCTCTCCACACCACTGGAGTCAAGCTATCCTGGCTGAAGACGGCTGATAGCCAGAAACCGGTCCTAGGATGCTTGATTCCGGTCCAGGCAAGACATGGCTTGGCAGTTCGGGCTGGACTGTTCCCATGAGGCACTGGGTCAAGGCTGATTTGCATATGGCCATGTCTGACCTGGGGTGGTGTGGAGTGCAAACAAACGATGGATTTAGGCCCAGATCTCTGTACTGCGGTGAATGTATGACATTGTTCTGCATTCTGTCCATCAATTGTTGTTTTTGCAGCAGTCGCTTTAAGGCAGCTGGGCAGTCCTGTGGCATCAGGGTAAAGGGTTGTCGAGAAATAAGCCACAGGTTTTCGATCATCTCCATGCATATGAGTAAGCACTGAGAGAAAGCAGCCCTCCAACTGCAAAACAATTTAAACATCTTACTGTAATCTGGCATTCCTAATGCCGGGGCACGACAGAGACTTTCTCTCAGCTCTAGGAAAGCTTTCAATCGTCCTATGGAAGCGGATCGGGCACTTCCTTGTGTGTCAGACTCAGTAAAGGCTTAGAGGCATATGTATGAAAGTTTGGTTTTGCGATTCTCAAATAGCGAATTTTAGAGAATCACTATTTGAGAATCGCAAAACGAGATGTATGTAGGTTTTGCATAAAGATTTGCGAATCCTACATATTCCTTAATTGCGAATCGCAAAGTGCGATTCGCAATTAAGGAAACCCTCCCCATTCATTCCTATGGTCCTAGCGGCCAATAGGAATGAATGGGAAGACATTCTCAATTTGCGATTAGCAATTAGAGAATTGCAAATTGAGAATGCAATTTCATGGTTGCAAGGGTGTCAAAAGGACACCCTGATGCACCCCTGAAATAAGCATGGGTGCACATGTGTCACACATACATGCCCTAAGGGCATGGCATGTATGTGCCCCACATTCCACTTTGAAAAATGCAAAAAAAATGCATTTTTCAAAGAATTCTCAAATTACCACCAACTTGAAGTTGGTGATAATTTGCGATTCCTTAAGGCCAAATTGCACTTTTTCTGTGCTTCTTATATTGCATTTAAGGAATCGCAATGTGCAATTCTTTAAATTCAATTGCAAAATAGGGAATAGCAAATTTTGCGATTCCTTATTTTGCAAGGCAGTGTTTCATTAATTCATACCACTAAGCCCAATTGCGATCGCAAACTGTTTGCGATCGCATTTTGGAATGATACATATGGCCCTTAGTCTTTAGGGAAAGGTTTGCACTGTCCACAGTAGCCAACCGTTCCCAAAAACCTCTGTGTTTGGGGTGGATTAATCTAAAAAATTGCTTCCACCCTCTCTGGTGACAGCTTTCTTGCTCTTTTCTCAATGTTGTGTCCCAAATTCTGAACTTCTTTTTGACAATATTGCACTTTACCTGAGGACACCTTATGTCCATTATCAGCCAGGTGATTCAAAAGTGCAATCGTATCCTGCTTACAGGCTTTTAAAGTTCTCTAATGCCACAAGTAGGTCATCTATACATTGCATGAGTACTGATTTGTAGGGCATTGTAATGATTCTAGATTTTTTCAAGATCTGGTTAAAGATGGAAGGACTCTCTGTATACCCTTGTGGGACTCAGCACCAAGTCAAAACACTCTGTTGGAACACAACATTTTTTTTTTACTGACTATCCTTATGTATAGAAAAAGGCTTGACATGATCAATAATGGTGAACCATTCTGCAGTGCAACGGATCTTGAAAAGTATGGTGGCTGTAATTGGTACCACGGCACAACATGAAACAGCAATGCTATTAATGTTTTGAAAGTCCGGAGCAATCAGATATTGCCATTGGGCTTCTGTAAACCCATGATCAGAGAGTTGCATGGACTCTCAACCATTTCTCTCAAGAGCCCCTTGCTCAGCATGTCTTCAATTACAAGCGTTATTCCTGCGACTATCTCTGGGGTAAAACTGGATGGTGGGGATCTTGAATGCACTGCTTTTTGTTTTAAAGTGACTCGGACTTATTCTGCACCTTTGATTAGTCCGATATCTTTTCTGGTGAAATCTTATACTTCTGGGTTTACTGTATCCTTCAAATCCGGAGGTAATTCATCAAATGTTCTCACTGGGAACAAACCCAGAGCCACATCTTGTTGAGCAATTTTGAACTCAACATCCTCATCATGGGTTTGAAACTCTACAACGTCCAATGTGCAGTAAATTGAACAGTTTAACTTGCACAATAAATCTCTTCCTAACAGGTTTACAAAACTCAATTCACAGATTACGAATTGGTGTTTTTCTTCAATTGAGCCCATTTGTACTGGAACTTTCTCTGGAACTTGGTTTTGATCTGTTTATTTGAAAATCCTACAATTTGGATCTTCTTTCCCGAGAGGGGTAGGTCTGGGGCTTCCGCTGTTCTTACAGTGGATCTGGCAGTTCCTGTATCAATCAAAAATTATATGGGTTGGCTATCCACCTCACCTTTCATGAATGGACCAGTCTAATCTACCTCTAAGACTGCGCCAAGCACGCAAGATTCCTCCCCCTCAGGCACCATCATTAGAAATTATAGGAGCCAAAACAATTGTTATCATCATACAGGAAATTGTTGCAACAGGTTCTGATTTTGCTTCTGAAGTGGGTTTAAATTTGCTTTGGGCAACTGGCTCAAATCAAATTTAGGGTTTCACATATTTTGTGGGACGGTCTGGGCTTGTGGGACTTGCATCAATGGGACCTGTTTTTGCATTGGGACTTGCATCTGCTGAATTGGCACATTTTGCATTTGACTTCTTCCCTGCATTTGTACATTTCCATTTAATCTGTCAGGACTAAGTCTACACTCCCTCTTCCAATGCCCAATCGTGTTACAATAGTGACAAGGATTAATTTTCATCAGAGTTGAAACATCCAGAAACATCCATACCAGAATTCGGGTCAACTGAAAGACCTCTACAAAATACTCCTTGAGCACCTTGTGCTCCTACTTTTTCCCAAACATCTTCCATACCACCATGATTTTCGGCACAAGACTGGTTCTGAACCCCTCTCTGTGCAAACTTTGCCTGGGCTAACATGAATTTCTTCCCAAGTTTTCTCTGCTTCATTTCTTGTTTATCAGTACAGTATTTCTCATATCTCAGAATTTCATACAACAATTTAGTCATCTGCTGGATGTGCGTACGAATCTCTGGTCTCATCCTTAGAACAATCTGAGCTACAAAGAATCCCATATCACTGGCTTCAGGATACTCTCATCCACTGTGCTCTCATAGTAATCATGAACAGATTCTTTTGGTACTTGTGAAGTTCTTTTTATCTTCACCAAATCAATGTCTTTCGGAGGCAAATTGCCTTACAGGAAGTCATCAATGCATCATACATCTCCATACCTACAAGAGATGGTGTGTACCTCTCTTTTTGGCTCTTCACATGGCCAGTGTATCTCAACCTTACATTCAGCCCACAAATCATTTGGCACTTCAATGTTAAACAACATATTTAAATCAGTCCACCACACCTTTGAGATTTTGACAAATCGGTCAACCTGTGTATGCCACTGCACAGGCTTGTCTTTTCAATTTTTGGAAAATTGCTCATATATGCTCCAAGATCACCTCTGCTCCATGGTACATGGACATACACTCCACTCACTATCTCTCTTGGTGGGTAAGCCTAAGCTTTTTCCTCATGTTGTGAACTGTAAATGACTTTATATTTTCCCTATCTACTTCTGATTGTTTCTTATCCTTTTCATGCTTCTTGAACCATTTAATTTCCAATTTCTCAAAATCACTCCATTTACGGATGCAGTTTACCAATTCAGTTATGTGTAAACACATTTCTGAGGAAAGCATTGTCTCAATTGCTGCATCATCTAATTATCTCTGTAACTTTTCTATAAAGGAAAACATTTTGAAAGATCAACATCATATTTTCGGGCCAAATCAGTCAATTTATCATGTAATTGCTGCACGTCTTCTAATTTCCTTACTCAGGTAAATCACTTCTTCCTCCCGATACTGATACAAATGCTCAAGATCTAAACTTTCCTATATGATCTCTTCAAGTTTGACTTTTAGTTTTTAAACATTCAGTAGTCTCTCCCTTTTGAGTTCCGGGGTTACTTGCCTTTCTGCACTTTCCGTCTTTCTAAGGCCTGTTGCTGCCTCAAACCATGGTGGCAACATTCCGTCATCAAATAAATCTGCCTCTCCCTAGACTATCGGTGTTGTATGCACTATATTCCACCATCTCTTAATGACTGAATCGTTTGTGACGGTTTCTATGCAACAATCTTTGAATTTTGAGATGTTGGGATAAACCCTGTCTCAGCCATTCTTTCTAAAAACTCCATGAACTTCTGGAGTCGGGACAATATTGATAGGGGTAGTCAAATTTGGCCTAGGCACTGGCTATACAGTTGCAATTTGTGGTATTTGTACCAGAACAGGCATAATTGAAGCAGTAACACCAGGTGAAAATATACTTGGTGCCTGAACAAACGGTGGTGGGGTAATCTGGAATGTCTGAAATGTCTCTCAATCCAAATTACTCTTGGTTCAACAGGGACAGTAGCCACTGTAGCACATAGTTGTACTATAATCTGCACTAGTGGTGGGTGTTGCGTAAGGTAGTAGGCGTGCGGTGTTTCTTCTAAAATATCATCCCCATAATCATTATCTGTCTCAATTGTCTTCTTATCCTTTTCTTTATCTTTTTTTCCTGTATTTTATTCTTTTTAGATTTCTTGGGTGTCCCTGTGTTACTAGCTGGATATAGTCTAGTGCCCTCTCTTCTATTTCTGCTATGCTTCATCCCATCGAGCATCCGTATAATTACGCACTGCTTTTCGAGACTTACTCTATTATTTCTCTCCTTCTCTGTCTCGTGCTGCCTTTTTCCGCATTTTCACTGTTTTGTATTGCGTGGGTCTAGGTGGTAGCTTCATTTCATACAGCTTCCCAGTCAATTTTTCAATCATAAGTACCCTACTTAGAAAAACTCAAATGACCCTCTTTTTCAGTAATCTTGCGCCATTGATGGAGCCACAAACATGTATGTAATCCCAATTCTGTCATTATATAATCTGTATGTGTACCCTCAGGGATTGCCTCCTCATCTTCCTCTATCAAAATTTTAACATCACTTTTCACCAAACTCTTAAAATGTTTAAAGCATTTCATGATTTTCACAAAGTTCAACAATAATCTGTTCAATAATGCAGTCCAAATTCAATGTTTTGATTCTGTTCCGTAAACGTCAAGTCTCCTTCTCTAATCCTGTCACAGTTTATATCCTTGAAAACCGTTTAACCAATCTCAATGCAGTATTCACACAATAATCTGACCTATCACAGTGCTGCACTCTGTCTCATCATCAACCAATTACAGTGCAACAGTACACCAACCAACCAATCCCAGCGCAACACTCTATGATGTATGATCTTACTCCTCACAGCAGTTCACCCTCCTTTACAATTTCTTTTGTACACACAATTCTAAAATTTTCAACAATTGAAAATAAACAATCTTTGTCTGCTTTACTAAAGAAAACGAAAAGCAATTTAATAACTGGAATTTTAGGATTTTTATACCTTCTGGCTTTTCATTCTAAGGTTTTCACATTTGCAAGAGAAATCTCGACTAGTGGGAAATCACCCTAATCAATGTAGCGTCACCCTTTGCACAACCATGTTCTCCCAACATCAGTCAATATTAGTGCAATCACAACAGATCATTATAATCCCTAACTCAATTGTGTAGTTGACGGTACCTCACGATCTACACCACAAACCTTTAGCAGGCTATTTAGACACCAATATCTATCAGGTGTCGTCTACACTTATCGCAATACCCCGGGATCTTAGGCTAAGGCAAGCCTGAGAACTCTTCAACTTATTCACAATAAACAATAAACATATGATTCCATCCAATCATTCAACTCGCACATTCCAAATCTCTTCTCAATAAAACACAACAAAGAAATCACAATTCACAATACTTCACCCTATTAATACTTAAGTCTCCAAAACTGCAACCACCTTCAAAAATTGCGACTTGTCAGTCTTCAGGTTCTGGGCATTGGCCTTTGGGAGACTGGCATAACTCTAACTCAAGCAAGTATTTTATAGCTCTTCTCCTCAAAACATAAACTGCCACTCTGCTACCAGGTTTTGCTGGAGCGGGAATCATTTCATATGAAATGGTTTATTATATCTATCCTACTCAAACAGGGTTGATCCCTGCTCGGTTGGGTGTATATGCTTCTCTCGGAGGCAGACCTTTGCAGTCGTATATGAAAAGATCAGGAGCTATGCATCACACACATTATAATCACAATAGCTGTTGTAAGTTCCGTCAATAATGAGAGTTAAGTATACGTTTTAAGGGTTTAGTATATTTTCTTTATTCAGTTAGTTCAATGAGATCAATCTTTCAATATAATTCATAATAAAAATGGTGGTTAGAGCTAAGCATGAGCGCAAAATCCGTTCCGCTCGCGCGAATTTACCGCGAATTCGCAAATCCGCGAGCGGCGGATTCCGGGGGCAAAAGTTGGATCCTGGCTGGCCTGTCAACTTGTAACTATTTTAGGATGGCGCCGGCAAGCTGCCAGCGCCATCCTAAAATAGTTACTAAGTTAGCTTCAACAGGAAGCTCTAATAGATAAAATAAAGCAGGTGCTCGCACAGGTGTGCCTTCTTCACAAATCTACAGTGGAAAATCAGCTGTGATGCTGGATAGAGGCTTTTGCATCCTTGACTTTCACGAGCGCAATACCCGTGCTGTTTCTGTGACCAGGAGCTTATTTCTCTTCATCTGCTGAACTGATCTTTCTCTGACCTTTTATACACACAAGAAGCATGTGAACTCGCATGGTAGCCCTGCCCGTTTGGCCCCGCCCACACACTCGCGGTTTGCACCGTCTTCCCGCCATTCACCCACTATGATGGACAGCTCACTCAAGGGACCCCTGCGCCCTTCAGGGCGATTGCATAGTAACACACACATGGTCGCTCGAACTAGTTGATGCTCAAATTCAGTGACTCATTCATTAGCCCAAAAACAATCGTGAGCGTCGTCGAGGCTGGACAGGTGTGCCTTCTTCCCAACTCTACCGTGGAAAATCAGCTGTGATGCTGGATAGAGGCCTCACAAGAGGCATGTGCACTCGCTTGGAAGCCCCGCCCCCGCCCCAAATCCGCGGATCCGCAAATCCGCAAAATCCGCGGATTTTGCGGATCCACGATCCGCAAATCCGCAAAATCTGCGGATCGTGGATCCGCAAAATCCGCCCATGCTTAGTTAGAGCAAATCATAATCAACAATGCATCAGGCGCGTTGCATAAAGGAAAGAATCCCTATTCTAAGAATGCTATGATCATGGTGTTAGGAGGAACCCATAAAGAGTTCAAATATGAGAGGAAAGAATTAGATAAGGCATGAAGCTCACATTCTATCAATCAATATGTGCAGAACGTCCCACAAAGAGAGGTTCATGAAACTCAGTAAAGTCTCAAGCAATAAGACAAAATAATCATGCAGTAGCAAATTGCAATCAGTAACAGGTTCGGAAAAGGGTGGCAATCAGCATTCAGCCTTCAGCATTAAGCTGTTAGCATCAGTGTAATGAAAATGGAAAGCGTATGGAGTAAGGGTCTGGAAAAAGGCATTGACCTACTCTAGGAACAGAAATCCCTAACTAAACTGAGAAAAATCGTAACTTTAAAACTTTCGGTATTCACAGAAGGCATTTAGGAGTCCTAAAGTTAGGAGTCCTAACTTTACTACTCCTAAACTGAGATAAATCCTAACTTTAAGACTTTCGGTATTCACAGAAGGCATTTAAGAGTACTAAAGTTAGGACTCCTAACTTCTGTGAATACCAAAATGAGTAAGTGCCTTCTATGAATACCAAAATGGTAGTAAGTTTAGGATTTTGTCTTAGGTTAGTTCTGTGAATCCGGCCCTCATTACTTGGAGGGCTACTAACCTCCCATTAATACACATTGGTGTCCAGTCTCGTTCAGAGAGATATTGCCAGCTTAAAGAATTTGGGGGCCTTCATTCAGAATAGGTTTGAACTGTTTTACTTATTTCAGCTCATTCAAGCATTCACTATGGCAAGCAATATTACATTACTTATTAAAGTTTCAGAAATGGTGGCATGCACACTAGAGCAGAAAGCTCAGGGTATCCGGCATCCGCCATGCAAATAGTATTAAAGAAAGCGTAATAAGGCCATTTCGTTTTGTGTTTGGATACATATTTTTTAATCTGATAACAATAGTTTACACAAACATCTCTGTCTCACAAGTCTGGTTCTCCTACTGTAGGATGGACATAGGTAAAGGTGACTTGGTCAATATGTAGGGGAATAGTGTATAATGTTAAAAGACGATATAAGCACATAGCACTTGAAATTATAGATCTAATTGCTGGATAGTCTTAATCACAAATATATCACCCTGCACAACTAGCATTCTAACAGCAGCAGTGCTGAAAAGTAGAGGATCATGCCAGATCCTGGTCCTCGCAACTATTTTGGGGCCCAGGGACCGAGGGAAATATGCTGAATTTGTCCTGGTGTAATTTTCTAATACCAGAACGCAATTAAGCAGCAGCCACACGTTGACTGCATTCTGTTTGGTACATTTCTTATTTTTTCGCTTCCAGCTGGGCACAAACAAAGTCCTGATTTAAAGGGCCATCAGTCCTTTTTAGGTCTCGACCTAAAGCACTGCTTTAGCAATGGTTGTTTTGTTGAGATTCTAGTAAGCGGTTTGAAAAGTCTGCCAAAATGGCGGATTAAGCCACAGTTCATGTCATGTATGCGTGTGCACAAACCAGCCACGTGACACACCACCATTTGTCTGTGCCTCGCATCAGACTTCAAAGCTGCCGCTCCCCAGCCCGCCGCATCAGACTTCAAAGGAATGCGCTCCCACTCCGCTCCCCCGCCCCCCCCCGCACAGCAATGCCGAGAGCTTGTTGATTAATGGTTATTACATTATTTATTTGTTTATCCTCACACTAGATCCATTTCTTGCCCGCTTTTCTCACTTAGTTTAAGCAAATGTTTTTATTTTTATTAATCACCCACGATACTAGTTTTTTTATAATAGTGTGCAGTCATTTTGACTTGCACTGGAAAAGAACCTTCGATTTTTCCGGAAGCAGCACACTAGCGCTGCTCTGTTTACTTTCCTGTCCCCACGTTCCTTTTGTTCCTGCCCCCTCCCGATGCCCGTTGTCTCCCAGCCATGGACGTGCTTGTTTGCTTCTACACCTACTTATAGGCAGGCTTCCTTTCTATTTCAGCATCCCGGTTTGAGCATGACATCACTGAGTTCTGTGCAGTTCGCATTTCCTTGTCCTTTTCGTTATCTTTCCATTGGTGGCAACAACCTGTGTAGAATTGTGTGTCTGAGAGGCCGCACGGTGTCCTCATTCAGGATCACATGCGCTTAGGATGTGTGTACAGTTGATGTGTGTACAGTTGATCGTGTCAATTCACGTGGACAGTTGGGTTGTCTCATGATTATGGTAGCTAAGAATCTTTTGTGCTTTGTGCATGACTATAATTCACGGTTTATTGTTTTGTTTTTATTTCTACACACGCCTACAAACCCGGAGTTGGACTCATTCATGTTTTCCACGAAACATGCCTACAGGGGTTCGAGGGTTGCTGTGGGATCCCCAACATGCTCTGCCATGCAGCATCAACTCTCTCTTTCACACGCACACAGGCACGCACACATGCACACTCTCTTGCACTGACACACACGCATTCTCACACATGCAGGCTCTCTGCTCTCTTTCTCTCTCTCCCCCTCACACACATGCACGCTCTCTCTCTCTCTCACACGGACACATGCACATTCTCTCACTTACACATACCCGCAAACACATGCACGCTCTCGCTCTCTCACACGCATGCACGCACACATGCACACTCTCCCTCTCTCACACACACACATACACACGGCCACGCTCTTTCTCTCTCTCCTGCTCGTGTGCACACACAGGCACTCAAGCACACATGCATTCTCTCTCTTTCTTTGGTGTGCAGTGCCAAAGCACCATTGACTCCTGCGGTTTACAGTAAAACCTTCACTGGTGCTTTTAGCTTGTTATCTTTGAAATCTGTGTGATGGAGTCCTGCTGAAAGCTATCGCCTTGAAACTATGCACAATGATCGGATCTTATGGCACAGGCATTTTCTAACCTCTTATCCTTGAAGGTGCCCAATTATGCATTAAGGATTATAGGCCAGGTGGTCTAATTATTTTAACGAAAGTGTGACTTCTCCCCAGACACTCCGTGTTGTGGTAGCTCCTCATCAGTAGAGGGACAGCAGTACACAATTCACAATGTGACCTTTTACAATTTGCCACCTCATTTCTTCTGCCACTTTATTACACAGTATTCTAGCGCCTTCAACTGCTGATTTTTGCACCTTAAACTAAATGCTTTACATGTTCAGAAGAAGCGGATTTCTTTCCACATTACAGATGCGGTACACTAAACAAAGCCACAATGCCATGTCTACAAGGCTCTTCCTGTGCTTCCATCCTACCCCTTGCTCCTTCCTTGCCAAATCTCTTCACCTTCCCCAAATCACTCCTCTTTCCCCTTGTATAAATGTAAATAACTAAATTTTGGAAAAGGTGATGGACAGAGTTTCTGAATGATGCAGAATACTCCTACCCAGTCAAGAGATCAGGGCTTGATCCATCACAGTTTTTTAGCTCACTGCACCATCCCAGCTTCAGAACCCGGCTATATGCAAATCAGTCTGTTCCTGTCCCAGTGCATGATGGGAACAGGGCAAACCAAACTACCAAGCCAATTCTTATACTGGGAAGGAGACAAGCTACCGGGGACCGGTTTCTGGCATTTCAGCCTCGTCGGCCCGGCTTGCTTGAATCCTGATGTGCAATGAGCTAGGGACTCACGTCTGAGTATACCCTCCCACACATAGTGTGGATAAAAATCAATTTTGGAAAAGGTGATGGACCTGAGTGATAGTTTGGTCTGCCCTGTTCCCATCATGCACTGGGACAGGAACAGACTAATTTGCATGTAGCCAGGTTCTGAACTGGGATGGTGCAGTGAGCTAAAAAACGGTGATGGATCAAGCCCTGATCTCTTGACTGGGTAGGAGTATTCTGCATCATTCAGAAACTCTGTCCATCACCTTTTCCAAAATTGATTTTATCCACACTATGTGTGGGAGGGTATACTCAGACGTGAGTCCCTAGCTCATTGCACCATCAGGATTCAAGCAAGCCGGGCCGATGACGGCTGAAATGCCAGAAACCGGTCCCCGGTAGCTTGTCTCCTTTCTGGTGAAGAATTGGCTTGGTAGTTTGGTCTGCCCTGTTCCCATCATGCACTGGGACAGGAACAGACTAATTTGCATGTAGCCAGGTTCTGAACTGGGATGGTGCAGTGAGCTCAAAAACGGTGATGAATCAAGCCCTGATCTCTTGACTGGGTAGGAGTATTCTGCATCATTCAGAAACTCTGTCCATCACCTTTTCCAAAATTAAATGTAAATAACTTCCTGCACAGAGCCTAAGGATTGAATCAAAAAAGACCTGGTGATCTTGCTAAAAAAAATGGCAATAGCGCTTGCTGAACATAACATGCTGTTCCTTGACACATTTTCAGTAAACTGTTCTAAACGCTATCCGTGCATTAAACATATCTTGTTTCCACTCCTACCTCTCGCTCTACGTCTCTTTCTCGCTCTTGCACCCACGCTCTTTCTGTTACTCCTTTCTCTCCCTCCAACTCCACACTCCACCCTCCAACTCCACCCTCCAACTCCACCCTCCAAATCCAACTCCACCCTCCAAATCCAACTACACCCTCCAGCTCCACCCTCCAACTCCAACTTCCAACTCCACCCTCCAACTTGGGGACACCACCACATCACTCAGGGGCACCTCCACATCACTCAGGGGCACCTCCACATTACTCAGGGGCACTTCCACATTACTCAGGGGCACCACCACATCACTCAGGGGCACTACCACATCACTCAGGGACACTACCACATCACTCAGGGACACCACCACATCACTCGGGGACACCACCACATCACTCAGGGACACCACCACATCACTCAGAGGCACCACTCGGGGACACCACCACATCACTCAGGGACACCACCACATCACTCAGAGGCACCACTCAGGGGCACCACCACATCACTCAGGGACACCACCACATCACTCAGGGACACCACCACATCACTCGGGGAAATCACCACGTCACTCGGGGACACCACCACATCACTTGGGGACACCACCACATCACTCGGGGCACCACCACATCACTCAAGGGCACCACCACATCACTCAGGGACACTACTACATCACTCAGGGACACTACCACATCACTCAGGGACACCATCACATCACTCAGGGACACCACTGAGGGGCACCACCACATCACTCAGTGACACAACTTCATCACTCAGGGACACCACCACATCACTCGGGGACACATCCACATCACTCAGGGACACCACCACATCACCCAGGGACACCACCACATCACTCAGGGACACCACCACATCACTCGGGGACACCACCACGTCACTCGGTGACACCACCACGTCACTCGGGGACACCACCACGTCACTCGGGGACACCACCACATCACTCGGGGACACCACCACATCACTCGGGGACACCACCACATCACTCAGGGGCACCACCACATCACTCAGGGGCACCACCCAGGGGCACCACCACATCACTCAGGGGCACCACCCAGGGGCACCACCACATCACTCTAGGACACCACCACATCACTCAGGAACACCACCACATCACTCAGGGACATCACCACATCACTCAGGGACATCACCACATCACTCAGGGACACCACCACATCACTCGGGGATACCACCACATCACTCGGGGACACCACCACATCACTCAGGGGCACCACCACATCACTCAGGGACACTACCACATCACTCAGGGACACTACCACATCACTCAGGGACAACACCACATCACTCGGGGACACCACCACATCACTCGGGGACACCACCACATCACTCGGGGACACCACCACATCACTCGGGGACACCACCACATCACTCTAGGACACCACCACATCACTCCGGGACACCACCACATCACTCAGGGGCACCACCACATCAGTAAGGGACACTACCACATCACTCAGGAACACCACCACATCACTCAGGGACACCACCAAATCACTCAGGGACACCACCAAATCACTTGGGGACACCACCACATCACTCCGGGACACCACCACATCACTCTGGGACACCCACATCGCTCGTTTTCCAAGTGTCATCCTGGCTGGGAGCCATCAGGAACCTAACACCTAGATGCCAATGCAATGAAAGGAAACAAAGGCACATAGCTTATCAACTCACAAGTAGTTTACAGAAACGATGACTTGGAGGCAGGTTTTTGACTTTGTTCATTTCCTCCTATGTAAGAGATGTGCATGTACTTTAAGAATATAAGATTAATCTGTGTGTGTGAGTAATTCACTAATAATGATTTAAATGGCACCTACTACTTTTTTTATTTAGTTTTATAGCTCTACTAATCTCAGTGTAGGGTACAGGAGCGCATCACATTAAACACACACAGGCACAATAAATCATACATGTGTGTAAATCAATGTACATGAAATGTTAATAAAGACAATGAGGCTCATAAGGTGGTAAAATTACATATCGTCCATACATATAAATATTATATGTTAAGAATGAACAGTGGAGAGAAAGATAATGTTAGGATATAAAACATGATGTTGGAGAGGGGTGGTGGGGTGATTGAACTTGTCTATACTAATAAGTCATTATTAATTCCCCGAGGAGCCCTTCTTTGTAATCTTCAAATAACAAAAGATTGAGAAAGAAAACCCAATAAGCCTCTAAACCCATGACTTACAGTTTGCATGCGGCTCCTTGGTGCCTTAAAATAGATCACTGTGCTATATTAGAAAGATTGCAACTTATCAACGGGAAGTAACAATATGATATCCGTGTCCGAAAAGGTGCAGCAGCCCTTTTACCTATCTACATAAACTACAAATCTGTGACTTGCATGTTACAAAATGCGCTTTGCAGCAGACACATAACCCTCTATGCTACTTTGAGTCAAAACCGTGATTGGACAAAACACAAAACTCTCCCAGACCTGCATTAACCACCAGAGATATCTCACCATTATTATAACCCTCTCAAAATGGATGGGCACACAAAGATCTCTGCAGCAGGTGTCTTAATCAGGAATGATCATTTGAAAGTGCAGCCTCTTTGTGAATAAATAAGTATGCTAGTACAGATTTACTCTCACTTTTGTCCTTGTGACCATTTCATTAGCAGCAGATCTTTTTTTTAAATGTATGTTTATCGGCTCTGCTTTTTAAGCTCCGCCCCTTGTTTCCCCATCTCCTGTTATCTGCCTCAAGTTTGCCCCTAATTTATGGGTTCCTGGAGTAAAGTTTTTCCAATGCCAGTACTGCCGGTACAATGATTTTCACAATTGTTAAGGTGAAATCTGATAATGTTGTCCTTACTTTTCCTCCACTGCTTTGCTCCACTCTTCTTCTTATTTGTACACCTCTGGATAGACACCGACCTATGATTGTTAAATAAGAGATAAGTGACACAGGGAGGTAGAAAGGAAAAGGACATAGGTGAAACGAAAGTTACAGTGAGAGAGGTGAAGTAGGAGTAGCGGTCGGGAGAAGGAAGGGAGAGAGAAAGCTGTGAGGAAGGGAGAGACGTAAGTTAACGAGAGAAAGCTGTAAGAGAGAAAAATATACAGAGTTAATAAAAATGAAATTATATATACACAGAGGATAGAGAGATGGATAAGAACTCCGACTGAATTGGAATATTAGAGATCCAGAGACTGAGAGAAGGAAATCTAGGGAAGGGGATAGGGTACACCGAGGGGTTAGGTAGAGGGAGAGGTATGGTAGAAAGAGAGGCGAGTTGGAGGTAGATGCTAAGCAGGGTATGGTAGATACAGAAGTGAGGTAGTGAGAAAAGCATAGAGGTGCATTATTGATAGACCTGTCAGGTTGACCGGGTTAAAATGAGAAGAGTTATAAGAAGAAAGACCATGTAAAGAGATTAGTGAGACATGGAAAATAGGGCGAGATAGTGGTGAAGAGTAGAAACTGAGATGGGTGTAGAGAGAAAAGAAGTAAATTAGAGAAAAAGAGGGAAGGTGGAGAAAGAGAGATGGTTAATACAAAAGTAGAGATGGTGAGGTGGACAGAGAGCTGTGACAGAGAAGTATCGACATAGGTCAGGTAGAGCTGTGCAGAGAGAGTGAGAGAAAGTAATACTAAATTGAAACGAGCATTTACAATGTAATAGGTCTCGCCTTCGAAAAAGTTAGAGCTATTGGCATTGTAAATGACAAACTTTTTATTTATGGGTTGGTTTTGAAAACAGATAAATAAATGGCATTGTCATTTACAATACGAATACCTTAATCTATCGCAAATGCGAGACCTATTGCATTTGCACACACACACACACACACACAGCCACACACACACAGCCACACACACAGCCACACACACAGAGCAACACACACACACAGAGCCACACACACAGAGGCACACACACACAGAGCCACACACACAGAGCCGCACACACACACACACAGAGCCACACACACACACAGAGCCACACACACCCACACAGAGTCACACACGCACACAGAGCCATTGAGACGTCATAGATAAATAATACTGACGAGTATTATTGTGGATGTGAAGTATTAATGCCTTCGCCTCAAAGCATGCGTGGTGCATAACAGTGTACATTCTGCTGTGTGCTCAAGACCAAAGCCCTCATCTCTCAATGCCACTTACGCGGGCCCTCAAGCTTACACCAGTATCCCCATTGCCGTATCCCATTATCAATCATCCTATTTGCCCTATTGCCCCGCAAATCTTTATCTTTATTCTCCAGCTACCTCCTCAATCACCCAGCATAACACCTCCCACACTTCACACCCCCCACACTTCACACCCATCACCTTAACTCCTCCCTGGTGTCCCCACTCCAAGTGTCACCCATAATTTTCGCTCACCTCTTTCCCCTTCCTCCTGCTCCTCCTCCTGCTGTAGCATTCTCAGGGCCCCGGGCTCGGTGTTCTCAAGCACGGCCCAAAGCTCGGTGTAGGTGTCCCGCTCCTTCAGACTGAGAGTTTGCAGCAGCCGTTCCAGCAGTAGGTCCCCACTTGCCGTTTCCAGCTCCCGCCGCTCTTGCCCGCTTAAGGCCCCGCGTTCCTCCAGCGCCGTCAGTAAGCGGTTCCATGGCTGGTTCCATGGCCTGTGAGGGATCCTGTTTCTTATAGAGGGCGCCACCAGCCCAGCGCCCCTCCTGCGCCCTCCTCACAGCAACACTCAGGCCGTTTCATTCCATCGCCGGTATCCAGACTCCCACCCCTTCAGCTCGGTCGTGTTTATAAATAACATATGCCGCCGTATGATTCGACTCAGCACAGTAGACCTCTGACGGTAACAAGATCCTGAGATCCCTTCTCCAGGTGAAAGAGTGGCCTGATGGAGCGCTAAGGGTGGGGACGGGGGGCTCGAGCCCTGTGCTCTGCCCCCCCACCCCTCCCTTGCAGTCCCCCAGCAGCCATTAATTCACCTATCAGCAGCGGCAGCAAACAGACTTCCCTCTAAACCTCGCGCAGACAAAGTGAAAGTGAGCCTGTGTAATGGGGGGGGGCTGTAAAGAGATAAGCCGTGTACACAGTCACCAATTACCCAGGCGGGTGGGACTATATGGGGGCGCGCCCGCTTTAGGCGCTGCCGCTTGAAAACCTCAGATAATGTTCAGCGCCTACATCTACAAAGTTACAGCAGAAAGGAAGAGGCGCAAAGAAAAAAAAACCTTTCCAAAATCAGATGGACATGTGATGAGGTAAAAATGGAACGGGCGACTGGTGTGTTACAACTTAATTTACATTCTTCTAAAAACTAAAATGTTCAGCCCAACAAAAAAATACAGCTACAATTTCACATCAATTGCCAAAAGGGTCGGGGATGAGCAAGGGGAGTGAGTTGAAACGGTCCATGATGTAGACTTTCCTCTTTTAGAGCCGTCCCACTTGGACGGGCTCGGCCTGACTTACGTGTGTGGTAAAAGGTTTATTATCTTTTTTATGGGGCCATCTGTTTCGCCCCATAAAGAAGATAAGAAAGCTTTTACCACACATGTAAGTCAAGGAAGCCAGTCTGAAAAGGACGGGGCTAAAAGAGAAAAGAGTACGTCACTGGGACCTCTTTTCCAATAGCTGGCCACCGTTTAGCATTAACGGTGACGCCAGCCAATGGAAAAGAGGAGCGGGGCTTAACCCTCGCTAGTGAAACTACCTCTAAAACATTAAATCTCGCAAGCTCGACTGCGCATGTGCGCAGCCGACGCCAGCTCGACCTAAAAAGGGGTTAGAGGTTTAAAAAAGAGGTAGCGATTATTGTGCAAGGCAGTAATAGATGTGAAGTACAGGGGACACTGTTAGGGGTGGTGGAATGGCAAGTGATTGAATTGTTATAACTTGAGAGGTTAGGTAGTGAGACAGAGAGATGAGATAGTGAGATAGATGTGAGCTAGCCAGAGATATGGGATTGAGACAGAGGTGAGGTAGACAGTGAGGAGGTAGAGAGAGGCTGAAGAGAGAGCTGACAGAGGTATATGTAGGGGACGCATATAGAGCCAGACAGAGTTAGAGAGCTTAGGTAAACAGAAAGATGAGGACTGAGAGAGAGTAAAAGCAGGAGAAGTACAGAGAGGTTCAGAGAGGCGAGTGGTAGGCAGACTTGTTGTAGGGAGAGAGGGAGGGCAAATATTTAGAGATGTGGGGGTAGGCACAGAGGGAGAGGGGGTGAGGTTGTGAAAGGTAGAGAGAGATGGGTTTGAGAGGTATATTGAGAGGGAGGCATGGGAGATATAGGCGAGGTAGAGAGAATTGAGATAGAAGGGACATGTACATAGAGATGTAGATTGAGAAAGACAAAGAGAAAGGGATGAGATAAAAGATGTGATATGCAGTAAGGAGTAAGGAGAGAGGAAGACAGAAAGGGTATTTTTAATTTAATTGCTAACAACTGTCTGAGAGGCAGGAGTTAAGGTTGGGAGGGCCGGCATGCTCAGCTGTCATATTAAAATTCTGTATTAATGCGCTCCTTATCATTTTATGGAGAGGGGAGCTTGGAAGATGGGGGCCCTAGGCAATTGCCCACGTTGCCCATGACTTGAAATAGCTCTGGTGGTGTGGTAATTGGAAAATAGAGCGCAAATGCTGTTTGTGTCTATTTCACGACCCTAGGCTTCGCACAAATGACATTCAGTCCTGGCGTTTTTGCACAATTTCCTCCAGGTACAAGCTGAAGGAAATAGTGCTGGAGAAATGATGCGGTATGACGATACAATTCAGGGCAAAAAACAAAAACTATTGCCGAAAGTACTTCAAAACGTTAGAGGAAAAATAATCCCTTCCGAAGATGTTACGGGGCGTCAATCCCCACAAAAAGATAGTAATAAATGGAATTGGATGGCCGCAGTCCTAAAGGCCCGGAAAATAGAATGACTTCCCACGAATGGTTAAAGCCCCAATAATAGCATTGTAAAATGTCTATCCTGGAATATTGCGGGTGCAAAAAAAGAACTAGAGGAAGACAATGCTCCAGTATATTGGGAGAATTATTATATCATCGCCCTCCAAGAAACCTGGCTGATGGAGTGCAAGGAAGTGTCCAACTACACTCTCCACCATGTAACGGCAACCAGAACACATAAACATGGAAGACCAAAGGGTGGCCTAGCAACATATATATATAAAAGGCTTTAAATATAAAAACTGAACAATTATCGAGTTCGACTTCAGACTTACAAGTAATTAAAATGGTCCTGGGGCCTAATAATCGGTGGACTTATCAGGGTGCCCACTCACAGTCAATCTTAGATTATACAATTCTAACGCTTCCTTTACTCGCTCGCATGACAAAATTTACGATCAAGCACTCAACTCGAAGTGATCATTCATATCAGGTGTTTGAACTGGAAACAGGCTATCTAAAGCATCGCCCGGCTCCCATGGAGATGGGTTATCTGACTACAACAAATCTGAAATGAATAAGATGGTCAATGGAAACATTTCCTGAACTAGCATCATTAGCAAAAGAAATAATTGAAGCAAAGATTGGATCCAGCGATAATTCAGTTGAGAACTGGTCCATCTTCTCGAACAGATTATTAACACAGGCACCAAAAATTAATTATGCACAGACTAGAATGTTCAAGCCCAATGCAAATATGTCCAGCAAAGCCTACTCGCTAAGAAAAGAGCTGAGAAAGGCGATGAGGAAAAATAATACACAGAAAGTCCCAAATCACCTGGCGGGAAATAAAGAATATCAAGAGGCTGTAATAAATTCAAATCTGGAAAGACCAAAAAGTACAACAGGAGACTTTCTGGACAAAGTTACTTTTTAGTGCCAAACAAGGAAACAACAGGCTCTTTTGGGAATTAGTAAACGGCACAATAAGATAAAAAAAAGTGATAAATAATGCCTCAGTAACAGAGAACAGCTGGGTAGTTCATCTAAGCAAAACATTTGAAGATCACACAGCATTCATGAAAATAGTAACTAATAGTAACAACAAAACTCTTGTCCTAAAACTGTCAGGGAAGAACCACCCCGGATCACAAGATCTCAGTCCCATTCCAGCCACGGAAAGTCAATACTACATAGCTGAAAACAATGCCAGGATAATAAAAAAGGGCCACCACGTTGGGGCTCCAAGCCCAAATGGCATCTCCAAGGCTATCTTTGGGGCTGATCCTAATTACTGGGCAAAATCGTTATCAGGACTCTACAACAAAATCTGTTTAAATAATACCCTTCCCGCTAGTTGGAAAGGGTCAATTATTAATCCAATTTTCAAGGGCAGAACCGGCAAACTATCGCTTAATCGCACTTATGGACGTGGAAGTGAAATATTTTGCCTCACTAATCCTGGAGGACTTGGTAGAATGGTCCAACATGAAAGGGCTGATCCCATTTAATCAAACTGGGTTCCGTAAAGGATGTGGTACAACAACAAATATTTTAGCCCTCGTTACAATTTCAGATAAGTGCAAACGCAAGCGAAGACCACTACAATTGTGTTTTATAGATTTTAAAGCCGCATTTGATCGTGTTAACCGTGGGCTGCAATGGACCAAACTACAGAACCTGGGTCTCCCGGAAATAATGTTACGACCCTTTATATAACTGTATACGTGCACATGGGTCCGTGTGAAAATGGCTAATGGTTCAAAATTATCAAAAAAGATACATACTATGACTGGACTAAAACAAGGCTGTGTTTTAGCCCCCCATCTATTTTACCTTTTATATGAAAGACCTTTCACCCCGACTGGATCAAGCAAACACACATCCTCTGCGCTTGGGAACACTGCCCATAACGCATCTCTCGTACGCAGACGATATAGTGTTTGTTTAGTTTGAACCAAGTAGGCCTACAAAGAGCACTTAATGAGCTCTTAATGTTTGCTAAAACTAATGCACTGGAAATCAACAACACTAAAACAAAAACTATGTCAGTCACGAATCGCTTACGGTATCAGTATCAATTCAAATTGGGAGAGATGCGCCTTGAAATAGTAAGTACTTATAAGTACCTAGGAGTATACATAGATAAGAGATTACATTTTCAATTTCAGAAACAATATCTGGAAAAAAAGGAAACGGCATTATTTATGCTTTTTGTGCCATTGCAAAGAAATTATATGGTCCCTCTTTCACGCCACTAACATCAGTGATGGCCGCGAAACTACTACCCTCCTTAACCTATGCAAGCATGGTGTTAAATGGCAAAGATGGTAAACTCCTAAACTCTGCAAACAAAGGCCTATAAAAAAGTCTTCAATCTACCTAAGACAGTAACCTCGGGCACAGGTCCGACTGGAATTTTGCCTTATTAAGCAGGAGATAGGAAAAAAATATGCTGTGATTAAAACTTGGTATAAACTTTGGCAGAATCGATCCAATATATTAAATGGCGCCCTGCGGCAAGCCCAGGAAGACAATCCAAATTCAAGCTACGGCAAATTCTTGAAAATGGCATTGAAGGATACAGAGATAAAGGAACTATGTGCGCAGAACCCTTCCTTCCAAATCTTCCGCAGCATATTAAATAAAGCGGCGAAGCTACATTCATTACTGGAAAACAAAGCTACCTTAGCAAAAAAGATCTCACGGCTAGATGGTTCTCCAATCCTATATATCGCTCCGACTGGCGGAATACCTCGGCACAACATACTCGCCTCACATGAAACGCAAGCTAATGGCCACCAGATTTGGGGTATTACCAAGCCTGGCAGATCAACCAGCATGGAAGAATATAGACATCAAATCTTGTAGCTTGAGTGGTGCAGCATGGCAAGAATTTATCCACCTCATATGTGTCTGCCCCAGCTTAAAATCAAAATGCGTTTCGTTATTAAAAAAAAGCTTTTAATGATAGAGGAATTCGAACTTGTAGATCTGCTATCATAAGAGGACTTGGTACAACAGATCCTCAGTTGTCCTACAAAATGATGAAATTTCTATTATTTTATGAGAAAAACCACGTGGCACGGCCAATACATTAATGTCTAGATTTCTTATTGCAATTTTAAAAATGCGTCTAAAAGATTTTCAATGTTATTCTTTGCTAAAATCTTAACTTGACTACAATCTGACGTTACAGAATTATGAATATATTTTAATTGTTTTCATGATAAGGACACTATTCCCGGTTTCCATGACAAAACAATCAACAAGTTTTTTGCTTTTATACACTTTTAATCATTTTATATTGATACCTTATTTGTAGTAAGACATTGTTATGGTTTTAATTAACTTAAACAATAAAGATCTGAATTGAACCTCTTCGATAAATGCACCATCACAGCCACCTGGAAGAACCGACTCAACTTCTCTGATAAATGCACCACCACAGGCACCTGGATAGATATACACCACTGTGGCATATCTGTATCACCATGACCACAGGTGAGTGTTCCATGTTCTATGATGTATCACCTGGTATGATGTATTCCAGAATAGTGGGGGAGAGATCAGTTGTCTGTTAGACCGGTTGGGTTGAATACCTTCTCTGTACCTGCTTGAATGAATATACAAGTTAACCTACACCATGGAGCAGTCCTTTATACAATGGAGACGAGGATGGGATTTACATCGTTTTTTTTGAACACCCAGACTGCTCAAGTTTCAACATCAAGCTAATTAAGCAAGTATTTTTTACCTGACTCTTATTTGGAGGACTTAATGGGCAGTAATTACCAAGCAGAGCGCACTGCTCATTCCATATGGTATACGGATAAGTTGTCTGATTTTGGAGGATTTTAAGCCTTTTGTCGAAGGAAAAGCATAAAGGATACCCTTCTCTACAACTTTCAAACGACCATTTGTGGAAATACTTTGGAGAATTCAAGTAAGTGATACACTTAATTGGAGATTTAGACTGTGAACCTACAGCCTATTACTTTGGAAATTGTGGGCCTTGAGCGTATTTCTTTGAAATATTTCAGCGGTCGTACTACTGCATTTTTTAACTTGTGCGAGTGTTCCTGGATCGCGCCTTCCATCGCTTACCTATTATCGTTGAGAACTCTGCCTTATTCGTCATTCTAGGCACGGCGCTGGACGTGCGCTTCCTCAGTACTCAGTTGCGATTTTCTCTGAACACTTCACGCACTACGCAAGGATGTTTCACGTCAAGCCAAAGTCAGTGTGATGATGGAATCCCGCTAAAGTTATACATGGCGGCCATCTTAGGTAGCGTATCCTAGCTACCATCTATGCTACAGTGTCGCTAGAAACGCCGAGTGACTCTCCGATCTGAAGAACTGCGTGTACAATTCACAAATCATGTTCTTCAAATATAAAGGATTTTTCCAGACTCAAGTGTGACCTACATTGCATAAGGAACTGGTATTTATTTCTACTTTAAGAATAATACAAAGTTTAGTATATTGAAGTTATGGCTACACAATCTATGGGGTTAGTTGCACCTGTACCTTTTCTTCCTCGTCCAGGTGAACCAGCTATAAAGTGGATTGACTGGAAGGAATATTTTTTTAATTATGTAGCGGCATTAGAGGAAGAAAATGATGACGTTTTTACTCCTAGAAAACAAAGGATGCTGTTGCATAATTTAGGTCCTGAGGGGATTAGGATTTATTTGAAAATGGAAAAAAAGACAAGCTCTGACAGCGATTCTAACACATTCCTTGATACCTTAGCTGACTTGGATAGATACTATCAGCCTACTGTTTGTGTATGAATAAGTCGTTATGAGTTCTTTCAAAGAAAACAAAAGAAGTCCGAATCTGTGGAAGACTATGTATCATCTTTAAAAAAATTATCTATCAATTGCCAATTTGAAAATCTACATGACGGTTTCATCAGAGACCAATTAGTGATGCATTGCAATAACTCATCTATTCAAGAGAAGCTATGGGTGTGTGGGGATTCGCCCTTGAATGAGATAATCGCTATCATCAAAAAGCAGAAATGTCTAAGAGATGTACACAGGTTGCTTTAAAAAAGGATGACGAGAATAATATTGTGGCTGTCGTGCAATCAAAGAAGAAGAATGATAGTAAAAGATACAATTTTCGTGGAAATAAAAAAGAAAATTTTAAAGTAAAGGGTAGTAATGATAATAAGAACGTTTGTTACAGATGTAGTTATGCAGGCCACAATGCCTTTGATAAGATATGTCCTGCGATAAATTCTAAATGCACGTGTTGTGGAATACCTGGGCATTTTGCAAAAGTATGTAGAAGACGTATTAACAAAAGTCTAAAGAAACATGTTGGTTATGTCAATGATAAAGAAGATAATGATAGTAATAATGAATTAAGTTCTGGTGATGAAGAAATTCTGTGTATTCTTGATTTTGAGGATATTGAAGAGGTTGTTTAAAGTATCAATTCCACTGGGAAAAAGAAACCTGTATGTGACATCGACATTGGTGGGGTTGTCATTAAAATAGTTACGGATTCAGGATCCCCTTATACTATTGTACAGAGAGCTGTATGGGAAAAAGAGTTTGCCCATGTCATCAAAAAAGACTTAAAACGTCAGACATTCACCCTGTAACATACAATGGAGATAGAATCCCCATAATAGGGTATGTTGAGGAATTGTTTAAATTCAAAGGCAGGTCTACCATGGGGAAGTTATATGTAGCTGAAAAAAGTCCATCTGTCTTGGGCTGGATTGATCAGGGGGAACTAGGGATTATGTTGAATCCTAAAGCTAAAGACCAAGTCATGCTTATTGATGACTTGAATGAAGAATTTATTGCAGATATAACTAAAGAGTTCCGTAAAGTATTTACTGGTGAGGTTGGGAAACTCAAAGGATTTTCCCACAAGATCATTTTAAAGAAAGATAACAAGCCAATATGTCATAAAGCAAGAAACATCCTTATGAGCATTAAAAGTGATGTGTTGAAAGAATTGGATATGCTTGAGAAGAGAGGAATCCTTGAACCTGTGGAAAGCGCCGAATGGTTGGCTCCATTAGTTTTTGCGCGCAAACCAGACAACCGTCTCCGTTTGTGCATTGATTTGAGGGGCCTTAATAAAAATATAGCTATAGACAAATTCCCTCTTCCAAAAATAGACGAGCTATTATCCCAGACCAAGGGTGTGAAGTGGTTTTCAACCCTAGATCTTACGTCCGCTTACCATCAGGTGGAGTTACATGAGAGCAGCAGAAGCTTGACGGCATTTATCACACCTTTTGGGTGTTATAGGTTTATAAGAATGCCGTTTGGTCTGGCTTCTGCTGCTGCCGTGTTCCAACGGTTAATGCACACGTTGTTTAAGGGGATTGATGGCATTACCTATTTTCAGGATGACATATTAATTATGGGACAAGATCTAAGTGAACATGATGGAACATTGAGGTTAGTTCTAGAGAAATTTACAGGGAAAGGCTTGACTGCGGAATTAAAGAAATGCAAGTTCAGAATGAATTCTGTAACTTATTTGGGACATCAAGTTAGCAATAAGGGTATTTCTCCTAAGAAGGTGTTAATGGAAGCTATTGAGAAGGCACTATTTCCTACTTCAAAGGACGAAGTGAGATCATTTTTGGGGCTGACAGAATTTTATTCAAAGTTCATTAAGAATTTTGCATCTAAATCTTTTAGTTTCAGACAATTATTAAAGGTCAAGTCTGAATTTATATGGAATAAAGAATTGGAATTGGATTTCCAAAACATAAATGCTGATTTGGCAAACGCCTTTCCTCTTCAGGCTTTTGACAATTTGGCTCCTAGTATCATCACAATGGATGCTAGTGACAAAGGATTAGGGGCTGTGTTCTCACAAATAGATGAATTTGGCAAAGAAGTCACTATAACCTTTTGCTTCACGGTCGTTATCTCCTTCTGAAGTCAGATACTCTGTCATAGAAAAAGAAATGTTAGCTACTGTGTGGGCTATAACCAAATTCGGGCAATTTATTTGGGGGAATAAATTTCTCCTTCGAACTGATCACAAGCCTTTGTTAAAAGTGTTAACTTCTGATGGTTTAATTAAGGCCACACCACGAATAGCAAAAATGAGCTTAAAGTTATTTGACTTTAATTATGAGGTTGAGTATCTCCCTGGGAAAAGCAATCAGGTGGCAGATTATTTAAGTAGGTCATCCATTCAACAAGACTTTAAGAGTGGTAAGGAAGGAGAGGATTTCAGTGTAGCTGTGATTTTTGATGATACTGAGGCCATATCCAAACAGGATTGGGAAAATGGTTTAATACGGGATGAAGAATTAACTAAAGCCGAAGCGTTTATTTTGTGTGGTTGGCCCAGCAAGAATGATCTTAGTGGTGATTTAAAGGTCATGTGGGAATTACAGGATGAGCTATCAATTGATGATAATGGGTATATCTGCAGATGTGAGAGAGTAGTAGTTCCTTTTGACCTGAGAAGTAAAGTTTTAGAAATCAATCATGAGGGCCATTTAGGTATTTCGAAATTAAGGGCAAGAATAAAATTGCTTTACTGGTGGCCTGGCATAGCTAGGGATGCAGAAAATTTTGTTAGAGATTGTTCTGTTTGTTGTAATGCTGAAAAATCATTGAGGAATTTGAGACCCTCTTTAGGATTTAAAACTATTCCTGATAATCCGTGGGAACATTTGTGCATTGATGGCTTGGTCCCATTGAGGATAAGGAAGGGAAGGACAAACACATTCTGGTTGTTATGGATGTTTAATCTAAATGGCCTGAAGTAGACATCACCGAGAATTTTGATTCTCAGCATGTGGTCAATTTTTTACAGAGCTTATTTATTAGAGAAGGGATACCAAAGGAGATTTTAAGCGACAATGGTCCTCAATTCTCACCGGTCAAGTATGGGAAGTTTCTAGAAAGAAATGGTATTTGCAAGAAATGCACTCCTATATATAATCCAGCAGGTAACGGATGTATTGAGAGATTCAACAGAGTTATCATGGGTAGTGTACAAGCTGCAATAAGTGTTGGTAAAGATTGGGAAAAGGAACTCTTAGCCACATTATGGGCTTACAGAATTACACCTACTGGTACTGGGTACAGCCCCTTTAGAATTTTAAGTGTAGAGAACCTTTTTGCAAAGATAATGTAGCTTGGAGTGTTAGGAAAATACACAGCAAATGGTCGCCGGCATTGGTAAGATCCAATATGAGGAAGATGCATGAGGTCGGGAAATCTCATTATGACAAAATGCATAATACCAATGATCTTAACATTAAAGAGGGTGATTGGGTTAAGGTGAAGTTACCTACCAAAGTTAAAAAAGGTTGTAGTAAATATTCTTCTCCTTTACAGGTTATATCACCATACTCTAGGTCTGCTAAACTCAGCGATGGGAATGTTTGGCATTACAATCGGATGAGTTTGTATAGGAATTAAAAAAAAACAAAAGATGTATGTCCTTCATCTTCATTCTCATGGATGTGGGATGATGTAATGAACTCTGCTTCAAATAGTAGTGATGTTATAGGTTTTTCTTCTACTGCATCTTGTGCATCACCTTCTGTCGAAGTAAATTGTTCACAGGGTAATGCACAGGATGTATCCAACACAACCCGCTCTGGCAGGGTAACTAAAGTGCTTATTAAGTATAGGAGTTATGTAATGTAATGTTTTCTTTATGGTGAGAGGGGAATAGAGTGGTTATTGTCTGAACCTTATTATTCTCTAAACTTTGTTATTTTCTAAACCTTATTATTCACTGAACTTTGTTGTTCTAAAATTATCAAGCTTGTTCTCATTTATATACTTGTTCCTTACTTAGAATATTGTATTGTAAGTTTATCATTTTATTAGACTGTAATAGTTTTATGAAGAAGGGAGATGTGGCATATCTGTATCACCATGACCACAGGTGAGTGTTCCATGTTCTATGATGTATCACCTGGTATGATGTATTCCAGAATAGTGGGGGTGAGATCAGTTGTCTGTTAGACCTGTTGGGTTGAATACCTTCTCTGTACCTGCTTGAATAAATATACAAGTTAACCTACAACACGAGCAGTCCTTTATTACAACCACCTCCCTGATAAATCCACCACCACAGGCACCTGGAAGGACACACACCACCACCCTTATAAGCACACCATTTCAGTTACCTGAAGGCAACAATAGTGCTCGTCTGGTAAACAAACCATATCAGGCACATGCTTTCAGGTCGTGGACTTTTTACACTGAGTGCACGACTTAAAACGCTCTTTTTTCCTTTGTTCTTTAACTTTTCTCCCATAGGAACAGTGCCCCCTTTTTTATTTTGACTTTGGATCTATTAATTGCAAAAATAATAGTTGATTGACAGAATTCAGAACAATGTCATACATTCACCCCAGTACAGAGATCTGGGCCTAAATCCATCGTTTTTTTGCACTCCACAACACCCCAGTTCAGACATGGCCATATGCAAATCAGCCTTGACCCTGTGCCTCATGGGAACAGCCCAGCCCGAACTGCCAAGCCATGTCTTTCCAGGACCGGAATCAAGCATCCTAGGACCGGTTTTTGGCTATCAGCCGTCTTCAGCCAGGATAGCTTGACTCCAGTGGTGTGGAGAGCATGGGACTCACGCCTGAGCATACCCATCCCACTCGGGGTGACAATTGGACAGAATGCAGAACAATGTCATACATTCACCCCAGTACAGAGATCTGGGACTAAATCCATTGTTTTTTTGCACTCCACACCACCCTAGTTCAGACATGGCCATATGCAAATCAGCCTTGACCCTGTGCCTCATGTGAACAGTCCGGCCTGAACTGCTAAGCCATGTTTTTCCTGGACCGGAATCAAGCACCCAAGGACTGGTTTCTGGCTATCAGCCGTCTTCAGCCAGGATAGCTTGACTCCAGTGGTGTGGTGAGCATGGGACTCACGCCTGAGCATACCCATCCCACTTGGGGAGACAATTGCAAAAATAACAGTTGATGGACAGAATGCAGAACAATGTCATACATTCACCCCAGTACAGAGATCTGGGCCCTAAATCCATCGTTTTTTTGCACTCTACACCACCCCTGTTCAGACATGGCCTTATGCAAATTAGCCTTGACCCTGTGCCTCATGGGAACAGTCCAGCCCGAACTGCCAAGCCATGTCTTTCCTGGCCCGGATCAAGCATCCTAGGACTGGGTTCTGGCTATTAGCCGTCTTCAGCCAGGATAGCTTGACTCCAGTGGTGTGGAGAGCATGGGACTCACGTCTGAGTATACCCATCCCACTCGGGGACCAAACTGGATGAAGTAGTACCTAGTCCCTGTATTGGCTTGCCAACCTGCTTTCTGAAGATGCTCTCTGTAGAATAGAATTATCCCCCAATACGAGAAGCAGTTCTGCATCTGCAAAGACCTTGATACAGTTAGACATGGTCATTATTAAAGGTGTGGGAAGCATCTCAATAGGATCGGAAGAATAATGTTAGCAACATGCATATGAACAGCTTGAAGCAGTTACTCTTCTGGCATGTTTACCGCTCGGTCCTGGATTTTCATAATATGGTATGCAGCGTCTGCCCTGCTGGCATTAAACTGGTCGGCATGAACTCCCTCTGGCAAAAATGCTCAAACCAGCCGCTCCCTACATCCGCTAGGGGCATCTCTCTCCTTTAATCCATTCTCTCTCTCCTCTCTGATCGCTGTCTCTCTACCTTCTCCCTTCCTCCCTCTCTCTCTCTCTTGAAACTTCCCCTTGTCTACTACAGTTAACCTCGAGGAACAAGGGAAAGTGACAGAAGAACCAGGAGCGTCCCCTGCAATAACAAGCATTGCCAAAGCAAATAGGTCTTCGCGAGCAATATACCTGGCTCCCTACACCTTGGAATACAAGGAGGTTAACTGTGGTGTGCCGCCAGGCTCACCTCTGAGGCCTACTCCATTTAACATATATATATGGCCCCCTCACTTCCATTGTACAGTCATGGGGCTTTAATGTTGTATCATATGCTGATGACACTCAGCTGATGTTTGCCTTCAATCACCTGGATGATTTGTTCACAATATTCCACAACGTAACTCAATTCGGAAGGAGCTGAGAAACCTCTATTGGCTACCCATCAGCCAAAGAATAAAATTCGAAGGGTGATGCAACAGATGGGCCCAGTGTACATTCAAGACAAGATCAAAAAGTACCAACCTTGTAGAAACTTACGTTCGACTCATCAAAATTTGCCGTGCATCGCTAGGAAACACAAATCAGGTGCTGGAAAACGTTGTTTCACTTTTTTGGCTCCTTAGCTATGGAATTATCTTCCTGAACACCTCCGGCGTATCACCTCACAGCCCACCTTTTAGGCTCTCTTAACGCCTTAACCGCTGCGTTTTTTCCGCCGCTGTGCAGGCGTTCTATTGAGTGGGCACCTCTTCAAAAAGATCTGACCCGCTTCCTGCTTCTGTTTGTTGTCTGTTCCTCTTGAGACGCTACTGTTCTCGAGAGGGTCTTCATTCTCCTGTTTCTGTTTACTGCAATCAGCTCTGGAATGCTCCGGTGGGAGCAGCTGTCGCGCTTTATAAAACCTCTTCATTCATATGAGAGCTATTGGCTTTGGCAATGCTTTGTATCAATGCTGTATAGAAGAGCGGATGCTTTGCAGTGTGACTAAATCTGATTCAAGAAAGCGCAGCTGAATGCTACTGCGCTTTTCTCCCCAAAGTTTTTTTTAAGTGCATTAGCACTAGATGCATCATAGTCTTTTTGTTTATTATTTGTAGCAATGCTGCACAGCAGTCATGCTGTTATACAGAATGACTACAAATCCTTGCCAAAGTTGGCAATGCCCTTGCTGTACAGCATGAACAAAAGGCAATAACCGAGCCAATAGTCTCAAAGGCGTTGCCAATAATTAAGTCTTGCACAAAAACCTAGTGATTCTGAGCATATCAGTTAATCTCCCCATGCATGAAAAAGAAACGAATATGACATTTGGCAAAAAGTCTGACCACATACAGAAAACAATTGCGTCCGTCTCTTAGTGAAAATACATTTGGAAGCAGAGCATATTGGTTGTCACAATAAACATCAATTTCAAAGGAGAAAATAGCTGCTTTTGAAATGTGTGTGGTACAGTAAAACATAGCCACAAATGGCAATAGGCTAAAAAAAAAAACAACAGGGAAGAAGAAATAATTAAAGTAGTACCTCAATCACAATGTGGTTAGTGGAAGGACAGCAACAAGCAGAAGTAACAAGTACTTGGTCCAAGCTCCACCCGAAAGAAGAGGAAGGGAGCCACCACGCGCTAGTTACTTAGAAAATTAGTATGCTGCAAGTAAGAGTGAAAATAAAGCCAATGAACTGGCTTGCCCAATGTGAATGACACAGCAAGAGACCAATGGACGTAGAAGGTTGTCCAAAAACCCCAATAGGTATATTTTATGTATACAAATTTATGAAAATCAAAAGATATTACCTGATGCCAAACCTACAAAGGTGCAGCTCCAGACATCATCTGCAACAAGAGGGTGCTCATTGTAACAGTTTCCCAAGTTTTGATCCACATGCCCTATAGACATTTGCAGACCCTCATCAGCCTTTTTCCTCATAGCCCCCACTGCTCCCCAGAATTGCTTATCCTTTGTGTTGCAGCATTTATAAAGTGCTTGCTACCTCATGTGGGACACTGAAGGGCTTGCCCACATGGGCAGCAAGCTACACCATGTAGGATGTGTGGTTAGAAGATTGTCATCTTTGTTTTTTGATCCTGCATGGGAAGTGTTTCTATGCCATGCATGATGATCACTAAGGTGCGTTTACTGTGTTATGGGAAGCAATGCTTAGCAGAGTGATAGATGGATGAGGGAGGAACTCTCAGTTTGTTTTTTAGTAGGCTGGCAGTTTTGACCAGCACTGCAGGTCTCTTTATGTTATTTCTTATGCCCATAGTCTACTTACAGGGTTACTGTCTAACCTGATATTTTGTTGAGAGTTTTTGGTCCTGAGCAGGCAAAGTTGCAAAGAGAAATGGTAAGATCTGCTGGGATGGGCTTTGTTACTATCATCCCATCTATGAATGTAATTGTGAGATGTAAAGAAGCTGTCATAGTGTGAAGCTAGCTAGTTGGAACCTGTAGTAGCAGACTAAATTGTCCTCTGGGTGGTCAGCAATGGGTGACAGTTCTCTTCAGTTACTCCATGCCTGTTCAGTTGGAGATGGTTATTTTATTGACTTGCGCAGTACTGCATGTTGGACAAGATTCATAGCATATATTTCTTATGTGAGTGTAAGAAGATTAAGCTTAGTGTTATGTTATTAGTATTAGAGTAGACCAGAAGGGTTATATGTGAATTAGCTTTACTGTATAACATCCAAACTAATCCCAGGTCAGCTCTTTTTTTGCTAATCTAGATACAGAAACTAGTGTGCTGGTTGGGTTGTTCCATATCTGTGGGTTGTAAACTGTAGACTGAACTTCAAAGTGTGATTATATTTCTGGGTTCAGCTCAAGGGTTGTTGGATTGTATGAATGGCATACCCCTATATGTTTGCCCTATCTGTTTTTGCTGGCTGTAGAACTCTTTCCACTTTACTCCTGCTAACTAATAGTAAAGTATATGTGCTCCTTTTGTAACATTGTCAAATTGGCATGTTTCTAATTGGCATATTTAACTTGCATCTAGGTCACTTGGATATGGTACAAAACATACCCAGGGCCTGTAATTTAAATGCCACTAGTAGACGGCATCACTAGTGGACTGCCTCACCTAGTGTGACATCCACTACAGTGGCAGTGCAAACACGACTTAATAGCCTCCTTATCACTTCTCAAGTTCTGCAAGAAGCTGAAGACCAGGCTTTTCGAATAACCTCTCCAAGGAGACACTTGCCTACCCCATCTGCAAAGCACCTGGATACCCCCACCGGTGATTAACGAGCTGCTCACACATGCCTACAAAGCCCTCCCCAACACCAGACCCCAATACCTCAACAACAGAATCTCCTTCCACACCCCCAAGAGAAACCTCTGCTCAGCCAACCTCGCCCTAGCCACAGTCCCTTGTTTCTACAGGACCAGAGCTGGTAGAAGATCCTTCTCCTACCTCGCAGCTAAGACCTGGAACGAACTTCCCGTTCCCCTCTGACTGAGCCCGACACTGCACCAATTCAGAAGGGACCTCAAGATCTGGCTCTTCAAATGACCCTAACGAAGCTGCTCACTTCCCCCCTCCCACCCATGTCCCCCCCCCCAGTGGCTTCAGACACTTGCGGGTGAGTAGTGCGCTCTACAACACCCCTGATTGATGGCACAAACACACATGACAGCATAACAGGCCTACCATTGTTGCCTGACTGTAGGAGTGTAAAAACTGCAATTTGACCTGTCCAAATAACACATGTAAAAACGTTCCTTTTACATATTAATAAGTCACCCTTTTGTAGGCCTTGTTAGATGTGTAGAAATTCAATGTTAACATGTCCTTACACTGACTAGCACCCAAAATCATTTTTCACTGTGGCAGGCCTAACTGTCCTATGTAGACAACCACAGTACAGATTAAAATGCTAATACTCTATCTCTGAAATGGGACCAGCTAGAACAACTATTAACTATTTTAAATCGTTTTTAAAAACTCCAATTCAATGGTGAAACCAGATTTGTAATAATAAGTAAGGGAAAGTAACATTTATAGTTACCTTTTTCCTTCCTAAAGTTCCTGGAGGCTAAATTGTATTGGTTCTCTTGCTTTCCCCAGCCAGTCATTAGCCTTGACCAGGTGTGAATGTGTTAAATGACTCTCAGGAGGAAACAAGAGGCTGACATGAATGGGCGGGGATTACTCCTCTGAATTCCAGCGAATATGGAGGGTGGCGGATGGTAGTTTCCTTGTTGACACTACAGTTTCCAATCCTACCTGATGGGTCTGCTGGGTTCACATATAACACTTAGGGCACGCTTGAAAAGGGAGAAGAGGAATTCAAGTCAATTTTTGTGGCTCCACTGCAGGGGCGGCTCCTTCGCTATGGCGGAGGAGCGTTGCCCTACTGGTGAAATGCCAAAGACAGAAGAAAAATAAAATGAAAATAAAACTATTTTGTCATTTTATTTTTCACTTGCAGTCCACAAGTCTGGGGCAGGGCGGGGCCATGTCTCAGCTACAGCAGTAGGGGGAGGAGGTGCTGTAGGCACAGAAAGTGTACATGTTGGTTTGGCCAAGCCGTATTAGGATGGCCATGCTGTTCCTTACAGATATTAGCAGTGCTCAGGGACACAGGCTCCTAGTCCCTGCTGGAGTGTGAATCTGGCCCATTCTGCCCAATCCCAGCACTTCTCTTATGCTGGGATTCATTGCATGAGAGAAGCACAAGGATTGCGTGGGGAGTCTGGGAGCTTGTGCTCCTGCGGTTTGTAGTGCCAAGCAGAGGTGCAGCGAGGCACGGCACGTGGCAAGGGAGCAGAAGATCTCAGCGGCCGGCAGTGTATTTTTTTAATGATTTTTTCCATGTGCTGCCCCCACACCCCAAGTCGAATTGGCAGCAAACGTGTCTGCCCAGAGCTGTGGGCAATCTCACAACTACAAAATCATAATTGTCGTGATCCATTACCTAGCCCCCCCTCCCCCGCCGGCAGACTGAGCTCTTTGGTACCCAGTTATAACAAATCACCCGAGGTCTAGCAATCCTGCATTACAACACCTGAGCCATGAGCCTCGGGTACACCAGAAACATCAGTGACTGAACAAACTGTCCAGTTTCCCATGGTCAAACCAGCCTTCGCTTTCCACTTTGGGTTTGGAATTCCAAAATCTCCTTTGGGTGTTGGGTTTGTTAGGTTTTGGTACGATCACTGAAGTACTGTCTCAGGTCACTGAGCTATCCTCCGGACATCTAGGGCAGCAAAGAAATTAGAACAAATGAAAGCGATAGCACTGGGAAATACACTGGCTGTCACATTGTATTTGTCTAGTCTATTCCTCTGTATGGAGCATGGAAGACAAACGTTCCATCAAAAATCGTTCAAGGACTTGGATATTTAATTGGATTATTGAACCTTGTGCAAGTGCTTTTGTGTGGCTTAGCCATAATTTTGCCCCTGAAGGTGCTAGGACCTTCTGCTTTTCTATGCTGTGCTTTATTTTAACAACTATAATTTTGCTATCTGTAAGCAAAGATTTTTCTCTGTGCGACTACTGTGTCTTACTGTATTTGAGATCCAAATTTATAACCTCCTTTAGGAGCAAGCCTTCACTGCTTACCCATGCAACCATTGAAGAGTTGGGGCTGTAATGGGAGCACTTAGTTATTCAGTTCACACGCAATAGCATCTAAGGCCAAGGGTCACCAGAGGTAAATAAAAGTACCTATCACAAATACTCCTCAGTAACATCTGAATGTCCATTCATATAGAGAAAAGGCTTGCAATACCGGAGTTCAAAACTACAGGCGATGCAGCCTGTGCATCTTGCAGAACATTGGGCGAGACTCCTGACACAGTATATAATATGTTACTCATGATGTGATAAATGTACAAAACTCATAATCTACCAATGTTTATTGTTGTGGACACTAGTTTAGAAACCTAGGTATTCACTCCTAGGATGTCAGAGCAATAAAAAATGAGTTTTGTTCTTCAGAGCTTGGTGAGGAAGCAATGGAAAACTAAGCTCAGAAGCCTGTGCTCTGTCAGACACTGATCCACCACCCCCACTAAGGTTTCAGAGACTCAATGGAGGCGTGTGATGGCGGTGCATAGTCCTCCATCTTTTCCACCTCCCTACTTCCTCAGTATACCCAAGACAGGCAATCTCAACAGCTGCCTACCCTGTAAGGGCAGAGTCAAGCTGACTCCCAAAGTGCTGCTCTTGTGGGAGGAGAATGCACAGCTTCAGGTGGGAGTGTAGACGTGCGCATCACAGTGTGGTGGGGGAGGGACAGGGGAGGCAGGATTATTCTATTTTGTAACTCTTCCAAGAGTCAATTGCGCATGTCTGGCCCATGACTCCTCTACTCTTGGGTAGCAGATCCATATGATCAGCTGAACATAGGACACACATTTGGACTTTCACACACAACATGAACCTGCACGGGGTAGTTGTCATCGACGTGGATCTCTCACCACTTGCTTAAAAGTGAAGTCACAGAAGCTGAACCTTACCTGTGGTGGTGTATCTGATGTCACTTGGATCCCCTCTGTGGAGAACATCCACGTTATTGGTAGCTAATCACTTGCCATTCCATATCATTGTTTTATGTATTATTTTTATGCAACACAACTCAGCATTAGTATAACATTACAGAGCCTTTCATTGATCCCTGGTACTAAGCTACAACCATTTCCATTGCAAATGCCATGCCCATCATAATCACCCTATGCTACTTAGTGTGATGTTCAGCATGCAGGAGGTCAGTGCTATTCTGTATGGAACATACTGTGTCTGTGTGGTGTATAGTACAATGCTTATCAAGCGTTACATAGAGCAATTCTCACTACTTAATGCACAATGTGCTGATCATCAAGTGCACATAACCCTAACCTCAATATGTGGTGGATAATGTGATACTCGTCATGCTGCATTTAGATCAATGCTTTTATGTAAGGCGATGTCAAGTCTGGAGTGATAAGCGTCCAAGCACGTGAACAGAGCGTCTCAGCCATTTTGCCTTTGCATCTGCCTTGGACCTGCTCGTAACGTTCTGCCTTATGTCTCCTGGCCTGCCCTTGTTTGGTTGTTTAATCTAGTTAAAGATCACCTCTAATGCAACGTACTTGCGCATACTTCCCTCTATGCACCGTTCTCAAGGAAAATTCTGACAATGTCTCTGGATCACTAACAATGTCCTTTGCTTTCATTCATTTCTCTGTATTTTTCTTTTTAGTAGTACATTTCTTTCTCTTCCAGGGAATTCTCATCAAAGTCATAAGCACTGAATAGTCCCGCCTATGTGCAGATATCGCTGCACACTTTAATTATTCTTACATATATGTATAAGAAACTTCATACATAGTACCTTAAATATATGTCTGTAGCCTAAAGAAAGGCTAAAAATTCAATTTGATTTTTATTCTAATAAGAAATCAATTGCATAGATGTGTCATTAATAAAAAATGACCATAGAAAATATTTCACAAACCTTTTTAAAAGGAAAAGGAAAGAGAGTATGAGACATTGTTAGCCAATAAGCTGCCATTCAAAGCACAGTAGAGTAAAACTGGCATCCTGCGTTTAAGAACCTCACAATACCCCTTGTATCCCATCATGCCTCACAAGTGTACGTTTATTTCAACTCCTGGGGCACTGACCTTTGCCTCTTTGGCCAAAAACATTAGAACATCTTTCCAAAAACTTTCTTTGGGACAGTCATTTGACATTTTTTAGCACCTAGCTAGGCCTTTTTCTAACAGAAAATAATGTATTTTCTTGTGAAAAAATGCCTTCCCTTTCTGTGAAGGGTTCTTCCTGTGTGAAGAAGAACGCTCAGACAGATCCTCACTCTGTCTGTAATGTTTGCCTTCCGGAAACCCATCATCCTGAGACTTGTAGTCACTGTCAAAAGTTTCCAAGCGAACTCTAAAAGGCAGAGAGAAAATCAGGCTGCATGGCCTCTAAGAAAGAAGGCAAGATACAGCAGCTGACTCATCAAGAGGTCTTGGGGAAGTTCATCCTTCTTCCAAAGCACCGTACTCTCGCTCCAAAGATTCTTGCAGAGGTAGATCCAGGGAGAGTCATCATCATAAGATCAACGTTGAGAAGTATGACATTGAGGACAGAAAACCTTCCAGTGTTTTCACCATTGACAGGTAGACTGTCAAATGCCTTCAAAGATGCAGTTGAGACACCACACGAGGTCAATGCATCCTCAGCGTTCGCCGTCAAAGCATACGCCGGTGTCAAAGTTACTGTTGACACTCCAATGCCCATTGACGTCAAATCAGGTATCGGCGTCAAAACCAGTGACGAAGCCACTGTCAAAGTCGAAAGAAAAACATTTGAAATCGAAGCAAAAGACACTTAGCCAACAAATTCGCCACCCTCTACTGAATTTAGGCCTTGCGCTACATCAAGGGTCAGATCCCAATTAACTTTGAATATTTCTCTACACTGGCTTCAAAGTTTACTGCATAGACATGTGCCACATACATTAGACTCCGAATATTCTCATACTTACTCACCATCGAGGGTCACACCGGAGATCCAGATCTCAAGAATGCCAATTCCCAGGAGGTTTGCATCGCCTGCTGTTTCTCCAGGTACACAATCTGTGCTCCCTACTACATCTAGAAGTCCGCATATTACAACTTCTCCACAAAGATCTAGGAGTCCAAGACATCACTATTCCAGATCAAGAGTTACATCTAAGAGTACTTCACAAAAAGATGTACATTCAGACACTCTTGAAGATCAAACAGAAGGTCCAGATGTGGACACGGAAGAAGATAATCTCCATCTGGGACTTCCACTAGTTCCTTATCAGACAAAAATTGTTCACCTACTCTGACAGAATACATCCCCAGCAAGAGTGCCTCCAATAGATGATCTTCTTACCGTTAATGAGGTTTTAATAAGAGGGACAACAAAATTGAACATTGATATCTCTGCCCCTACTACGTCATCTTCTGTGATTTTTGAGACGTTACATCAGAGAGCAGCAGCACAGCCATTGCTTCCTCTGGTTCCTGGCCTGTTAGGACCGGCAATGCAATTATTCCTTACGCCTCCATCAGTGAGGTCTGCTCCATCTCAACTTCTTAAAAAATATAAACCACCTGGCCAGGATCCATTCTTCCTTAGATCAAGGTTCGGCCATTGAAGCGACAGCAAAAAAGTTCAACACTGTTTCTCCTTCTAATTCCAAACCACCAGACAAAGAAAGTAAACTATAGATGCTCATGGAAAAAAGAAGTGTGGAACATGAACATCTACTATAAAAATTGCCAGTGCTTCGGCATTGTTGGGAAGGTATGGCAGATCTCTGTGAGATTCCTTCCACAGATTTATGGAGATACTCCCAAAAGAAGACAGGCAAGACCTTCAAAGGATCTTAAATGAAGGTGACCGGGTGGAAAACCAGTTACGTGCAGCAGCTGACACGTTGGATCTGGCTGCTCATGAATATGGTCAAGGGATCTGTGCATATAGATAATCTTGCTTCAGTGTAACTGGACTCAACCCAGAGGCGGATCATTGAATTCAGAATTTACCATTTTCAGGAAACACACTATTTGGGTTTCATGCAAACTATGATGTACCGAATAAAAAAGGAGATGGACACCTTGAAGGCTGTTGTTGTGGATAAGCGGAAAGAATACTGTAGAAGGTACAGACCTTATGATAGTAGACGTTTTCCTCTGAGGGTTCAAACATCTCACTGGTCTCACCAACAGAAGCAGACAAGACAGCCTTATCACCCCCAAAACCATCAAGAGGTAGGGAAGCCCAGCAGCAGTCTACATCTACAGGAAAACCTCTGTTTAAATATTGAGCCATTACTTCCTCCTTTTCTAATTGTCATTCGATTGGGGGAAATATTTTTAAACATCTAAAAGAGTGGTGCTCAATAACAGCTCAGAGTGGAAACTTCTCTTCAATTCAGGTTTCCTGCTCCTTCAGTACCACCATCCAACACATTGGCATATCAGAAATACCTACTGCAAGTGGAAGTCAACACTTTAATGCAGAAGCAAGCTGTAGAGGAGGTTTCTCATCACCCAAGAGGATTGGGAATGTATTCCTGATTATTTTTCAGTGCAGAAAAAAATTAGCAAAAAAGAAGTTCTGACCCATTCTCAATCTTTGAGCACTAAAAAAGTACATAATGAAAGAAAAGTTCAGAATGCTGGCATTACACCAGATCTATCCTCAACTACACCAAGGAGCCTGGATGTGTTCAATAAACCTCCAAGATGCCTACTTTCACATTCCAATATAAGCAAAACATTGAATGCTGCTTCGATTCATAGTTGGTTCTCAACATTACCAATACAAAGGCCTACCTTTCGGACTAAAATCAGCTCCTCAAACATTTGTATAATCTGTTGCCGTTGTTAAAGCTCATCTAAGGAAACAAAAGATCTTAGTCTGCCCTTACCTGAACAACTGCTTAACGAAAGGCATATCAGCAACGGAGGCAAAGAAACATTTCTAGTCTTGCTTCAAGACACTAACCAATCTGGATCTCCAAGTGAACATCAGAAAGTCTACAACATTCTCAGTTCAAAAGATAAAACACCCAATCTGCAAAAGGGTATCCTTCAGAGGAAAGATTATTTTCAATTAATCTGAAGTGTAACAATCTCTTACATACTTGTCATCTAACAGCGAGACATATCGCATCCCTATTTGGTTCAATGACCTCTTGCATCTTTCTAGTTCCACATGCAAAACTTCACATAAGGATCTTGCAACAATGCATGAAGCTCAGTGGAATCAGTTCTCAAGCCACTGGAAAAAGAAACTGACCCTCGCTCAGCATGCAATCCAATCTCTGCCATTGTGGAAACTACTGAAAAACCTTCATCAGGATCTGCCAGCTCAAACATTGATCACAGATGCCTCTTTCCAAGGATGGGGAGCTCATACGGGGAGCTTGCAAACCCAAGGGATATGGTCGAACAAAGCAAAGACCTATCATATTAACCTTCTGGAATTGAGAGCTGTTCAACTGGCCCTGAAGTCTTTCCTTCAATCAATAACAACCAACTCCCTTCTTGTTCAGACAGACAGTACAATAACAATGCATTACTTGAACAAGCAAGGAGGAACTCACTCTCAACTCCTATCTCTTGAAGCTCAAGACATATGGAAAGAGTAAATAGCCAGTAACTTAACTTTAGCGGTTAGTCATCTTCTAGGGGTTCAGAACTTACGGCAGATTCACTCACCCGAGTATTTCAGGAAAATCATGGCTAGGTTCTAAACGACAAAGTCTTACAAGGCGTTTTTTTAAGATATGACTATCCGCAAATAGATTTGTTTGTGGAAGTAAACAAAAAATGCCAATACAACTCATCCAGATTCTTCCAACAAGGGTTGAAAGGGAATGCCCTTTTAATAGACTGCTTAGAGAAATTTCTCTACATATTTCCGCCAACCCCTCTTATACCGACAGTTCTCATCATATTCTACAAGTCCAAAACCAGGACAATAAAGATAGCATGGTCTCGTCAGTGGTGGTGCTATGCAGAAAGGAACCCCTGTACAAGTTCAGAGGACAGATACTACACCCAGCTTTCCATCACTGAACTTGACAGCTTGCCTCTGGAGCTCTTCCAATATGGTCATTTAGGACTTCTACAAGACTACATATTACGAAAGGCTAAAATAACTTTCACAAGAAAATCATAAGCCTTTAATCCATCCTTGAATCAGGAAGAAGTGGTTATACCTTACCTACTTCATTTGGCAAAGTCTGGTTTACAATTTCCTTCTATTAAAGTACAACCTGCCGCTATAACTCCCTATAGAAAATCTCCATCACAAACCTCTTTCTTTAGAATCCCTTTAATTAAAGACATCTTAGAAGGGCTTAAAAAAGTATTTCCTCCAGTTATGACAGTCTTCTCCTTGGGAACTTAACATTGGTTCTCTCCAAATTAATGGGACTCCCATTTGAACCCATTTATAAAGCCTCTTTACAACATCGTACATGAAAACCTGTTGTCCTAGTTGCTATTACATCAGCACACAGAGTGAGTGAAATTCAGGCAATATGTGCTGTCAAACCATACACAGTATTTCATGGTAATAGACTTGTAATGAGAACTCATCTCAGTTTTCTTCCCGATGGGGTTTCAGAATTTCATATCAGTCAAACAATTTCTTTATCTACCTTTTTGCCTAATCCATCGACTCCAGACGAAAGGTCTCTACATTTTCTCCATGTTAAAAGTATTCTAAATGTTATCTAGACAAAACCAAAGATATAAAAAAAATTAGATTGTCTCAATAGTAATTATGGTCCAGTAAACACAGGCTTTCAATCATAAAAAAAAGCATTTTCTTGATGGATAGTCTCCTGTATACATCTTTCATATCACCTAGCTAAGAAGCCTCTACCTTGCAGACCTAAAGCACATTCCACAAGAGGAAAGTCTGCAACTATAGCTCTTCTTAGAAATGTTCCCATTTCAGAAATATGTAAAGCTGCAACTTGGGGATCTGTTAATACCTGTAATAGACACTCCTATATAGATTTAGACTCCAAAACAGATACTCAAGTAGGGCAGGCTTCTTTGAGGAACCTTTTCTGGTGATTGTTGGAGCTGTTATATTTCATTTTTTTCATTTGGAAATCTTTATTCTGCTATATTCCAAGCCATAAAAGAATACATTATAAAAACAAAAGATTTCTAATTTGGAAAGATAGACAGTATAAACAATATTTCTTAAAGAGAAAAAAAGAGACAAATCATATCACCGCCCTAGACACAACAATAATTATACTGAGACCGAAAAGAATCTACATTCCTGGTGCCATAAGGCAACATTTTTAACACCTCATCGCGCCGCGAATTTTAGCGCTGTGCTGAAGGTTCTAAATAACGGGCGTGGCCGTGACGGAACGTTTCCGTCATAAGCACAGCCCAACCGGCGCTCGTGACGGAACCGTTCCGTCACAAGCATCGAAGGGGTTTAGACATCAGTATATAATTAGTACAATGATAAAGTGCAATATGAGGTCATTTCCCAACAATATTTCCAAGTCGGACTGAGGAGGAGATATATCTATAAACCATCAGACCAATAAATTCATCCTTTAAAAGCTGGAGATAGTGCAAAGCTGCCTGGCGTCTTCTTATTTTCAATTGCAAAAGAACATAAAGTGCAAAGTGCTCTGCTTCGATTTTGAATCACATGGGCAGACATCCAGCCCAGCATCTGTATACGCATTTTGTGGGTATGAATCCAACAGATGTGAGCTTCCAAACCTAAACCTTATAAGGTAATATAATTTGATATGACTAAAGTAAAAAGAAAGGTAATTCTCAGTTCCCGTTGAGCAAACCAAAAGTGAGTGGTCTGAAACCCTTCTTTTACCCGTCTCCTGCATATCTCTTTCCAAGTACAGATACGCCGTGTATTCTTTCTTTAGCTTGGCTCTTGGAATTTTAACACTATTTGCTGGGTTGTCGAAACAATCTGACAAACCCAGGTTCCTCAGTTGGGCTTTGACATAGGAGAGCCAAGGGATTTTACTTGCCCACTCTAGTTTTAAGCAATCTGCAATAATGGCACAATTCAGGACTGTTTTTTCTTTTGCCCAGATATTGTGCCACAGTAAGAGAGGTGCAAGTTGTGTTCGAAAGGATAGGGGGATCACACCGAGTTCGCTTTGGCACATGGTAGCAGGGGTGCTCCGTGGAAAGGCCAGTAGATGTTTTAAAAACGAGTTTTCCGCTCGCTGAAGGCCTAAAGTATTGCAGGAGCCCCAAACTCCAGCGCCATATAAAGCGGCAGCGCATGTGCTAGCTTTATAAATCTAGATTATTGCATTTACAGGACGTGAGCCTACCTTTTTAAAAATAGCTTCCAGGCTTTGATTAAAACCCCTAATCCTTGTCTCCATTAACTGCAGCCATGTGCTTTTTGAGTCAAAAATGACTCCTAAGTAGGAAAAAGTGGCACCTGAATCAATTTCTCGCTTCCTATAAATAAATGTCTTTACAATGGTAGGATGTTTACCCAGCACCATAATCTGAGATTTTGCAACATTAGTCTTGAGGCCAAGGTCTCTCATAAAATTGTTAAAACTAATTAAAAGCCGTTGTAGCCCCACCCCGGTTCCAGACATTAAAACACAGTCATCCGCGTATAATAAAGCTGGTAATAACCTACGGCCTATCTAGGTGCGTCCACATGCCCATTTATAATAGAGGTTTCCAGATCATTTATATACAAACAAAATAAAAATGGAGCAAGCACACAACCCTGGCGGACTCGCTCCCCGCCTGATCCGTATCGGACACTCCCAGTGACCTCCCAATGCATAGCAGCTATAAAATGCACAATTGGTGATTCTATGCCTATCCCCAACATCTTCTCCCAGAGTATTCCTCTCTGCACCCAGTCAAAGGCAGATGTAGGGTCCATGAGCCCAGCTGTTTTATTTCATATATACTTGTTGTGGGTTGGGCTTGATATTCTGTTCAGTGTTTAATGGCGATTGATGAGGATCCCCTGGGAGAGAAGAAAAGGTTACTCACCTGTAGGTCTAGTTCTATTCCAGGGGAATCCTCATTAAAATCATAAGCAGCCTTCCCACCTACATGGACAGGAAATGCTACAGCTTTCAACAATTGTCTCACACAGGAATCCTGATTTCCAAACAAAATGACCTGGCCAAACAGTCACCTGTGAGACATGATGGTATACAGGGACTACAGTTGATGGACTTAAAAGTATAGTGCCAGATTTTCTCTACTATGCGTTGAATTGCAGTCTATTGGCTACCAATGTCCATATTCACTTTCGTTTTAAAAAATGAAAGGTTTGTAAAAGCATTTCTATGGTCATTTTTATCAATGACACATCTATGTAATTGGTCTCTTTTTAAAATGTAAGTTCAATGCAATCTGCCAATTTTTTGAATTTCTTCAGGCTGCAGACATATGTAAAAAATGTTTAAAGTGCTCCGGGATCCCTGCTTATGGGCTGGACTATTCAGTGCTCATGACTTTGATGAGGATTCCCCTGGAAACAAGTTAGGATTACAGGTGAGTAAATTTTCCTCTGTCACTTTACCCTGTACTTCCTCAAATCACTCCAGTCTTTAGTTTTCTCAGATAGATCATGAATTGGTGCTTGCAAAGTCACCACACCTAACTCTTTTATTTCCTCTTTAGTCAAATCCATTTTATAATTTCTCTGTACATTCCTGATTCTCCTGAAGCTCACCTCACATTCTTCAGCTGATTATCTTCAAGTTTATCGTGTGCTTTTTTTGCGTACCTTACTGCTTCTTAGATCTAGTCCTCATTTCATCCACATTATACATCAGTCTATTTAAATGAACTGTCCCCTACAAAATTTCGCCAAATGTAATTTATTTTCAAAACAGCAGGAACAGTAGCAGACATGTTATGTGAAACTGCAGAGACAGAAGCAATTTGTCTGTTAGTATGTGGCAAACTTATCCATATATTCTCAGGTGGGGCGCTCACTGGCTGCAAGCACTGTCAATCCCGGTGCCTGTACACTCAAACCCATCTCCTGCTTCACCAATGCTGTGGAGAGCTGCACCTGTTTCTGCAACCTGGTACTGTGTAGACCAGCATCTGTTTCTGCCCCAATCCATATATAGAGGAGGTCTGGGGTATTCAAAAAGTTATTTAAAAAGTTATTCTCCTCATCCAAATATTTCTCTTGGCTCCAATTCTCACTTCCTCCTTCATCAACGTTCTTTAACTCTTGCAGGAAAAACTTGCACTCCTTCCACAATATCCTCTCTCTAGCATCTCTCCTGTTTGTCCCACTTTTGTTTTAACCATTTTCTAAATGACTCTTAACCTGCTCTTTCATTTTCTTTCTCTCCTCTGTGGCCATCTGGTCCCATTTGTTTCAGTGCCTCAAAATGTGTGGGTCATTGAAATAGCTTCTTCTTCTTCTTCTTTATTGTCGGTCTCAAGAAATCTAACTTTATAATGCTAAAGGTACCTGCCAAAGGAAATTGCAAGCTCTTGTCACCAGAGGTGTATTTATGCCAATCGCAAATCCAAAAACATGTATAGATCCCAATCCTCGTCAACATCTGATACGCAGGCAAACCTTTTGCTAATAATTGCTGTCCCTCTATAGCAGCTGATCTAGGAGCTTTAGGCTTTTAAAAAATATATATATATTTCTTTTTATTAACAGGTTAAAGTCAATCACTGCGGTACATCACATCATAAGGTATTCATAATTACACATGTGGCTTGATACATTCAAGATTGGTACTTTGTTAACATATAGCATTTATGGTGAGTCTTGGACATCTATATCTGGCAATTGGGGGGGTGTACAGGAGCTTTAGGCTTTTTAAACACAGAACCCATTATTCTCCCTCGAAATAATTTAAAAACTGCAAAACAAGCAAGCTAGCAACAACCAATCCCAGCACAGCAATGCCAAAGGTAAGCTAATCACAGTGCTTAACCAATCACAGGGTGTCTCTATGGTGACGTCTCACCAATCCCACTGAGACTCCTCGGCTGACTAACCAATCGCAGATGAGCTTCTCCATGAATGGGAAAACATTTTTAAAACCTTTTTTCAATAAATGCACATAAATAAATAAAATAAATCTTGTCTGCTCAACCTAAGTAGGAGAAAATGCGTAAGTTGAATGAAAAGAATCTTGCAAACAATAGAAAGAAACTAGCACCTTCGCAGCACATGTCAAAATCAATTCAAACTAAAAATGACTACAGAACAGTTTGTCCTACAAATCTTCAGGGCTTCGTGGCTGAATAAGAATTTGGTGAGCCCGAGTCCGGTGATAATTCCAACCCGGAAGGCTAACTACACTCTGTGACAATCAGATGAGAAAAGGCATCTACAACGCCCGATAGGCAGATAAATCACAAGTTGAGACGCCAGTAACAGAATAAAAGTCCCCAGTATAATAATGAAGGTTTCAATTGTTGTGCCTTCCATGTAAGGCAAAACGGTACAAAAGGGGGTGGGATGGACGAAGCATCTGAACCAATCAAACACTCACACCCAGTCAACAGATCTGGCATTAATCCATCACCGTTCTTTAGCCCACTCTGCCACCCCAGTTCAGACAAGGCCATATGCAAATCAGTCTGACCCTGTGACTCATGGGAACAGTCCAGCCCGAACTGCCAAGCCATGCCTTCCCTGGACCAGAAACAAGCTTCCTAGGACCTGTTTCTGGCATTACAGCCGTCTTCAGCCCGGCTTGCTTGAATCCAGTGGCAAAGTAAGCAAGGGACTCACGTTCTGGCATTACAGCCGTCTTCAGCTAGGCTTGCTTGAATCCAGTGGCAAAGTTAGCAAGGGACTCATGTCTGAGCATACCCTGCCAACTTATGGCTAACAAAGCGGTACAAAAGGGGGTGGTGATGGACGGAGCATCTGAACCAATCAAACACTCACACCCAGTTAACAGATCTGGGTTTAATCCATCACCGTTCTTTAGCCCACTCTGCCACCCCAGTACAGACATGGCCATATGCAAATCAGTCTGACCCTGTGCCTCATGGGAACAGTCCAGCCCGAACTGCCAAGCCATGCCTTCCCTGGACTGGAAACAAGCTTCCTAGGACCGGTTTCTGGCATTACAGCCGTCTTCAGCCAGGCTTGCTTGAATCCAGTGGCAATGTGAGTAAGGGACTCACGTCTGAGCATACCCTGCCAAGTTATGGCAAACAAAGCGGTACAAAAGGGGGTGGTGATGGACGGAGCATCTCAACCAATTAAACACTCGCACCCAGTCAACAGATCTGGGTTTAATCCATCACCGTTCTTTAGCCCACTCTGCCACCCCAGTTCAAAAATTTGATTGGTTCAGATGCTCCGTCCATTACCACCCCCTTTTGTTCCGTGTAAGGCAGGGCGAGAATTCGGAAACCGGCTCAATCCCGGTAGAGCATGGGTACGTGTTCAAAAAGGTTCATAAAGACGGCTAGGAACCCTAGTCTGGTGTCTCGACGAAACCTTGTTTTTCGTCGAGACGCCAGACTAGGGCTCCTAGCCATCTTTATGAACCTTTTTGAGCATGTACCCATGCTCTACCGGGATTGAGACGGTTTCCGAATTCTCGCCTTGCCTTACACGGAAGGTACAACAATTGAAACCTTCTTTATTATACTTTGGACTTTGATTCTGTTACTGGCGTCTCGACTTGTGACTTTTCTGCCTATCGGACGTTGTAGATGCCTTTTCTCATCTGATTGTCACAGAGAGTAGTTACCCTTCCGGGTTGGAATTATCCCCGGACTTAGGCTCACCAAATTCTTATTCAGCCATGAAGCCCTGAAGATTTGTAGGACAAACTGTTCAGCAATGAAACACGTGTCGGCTGGCTGTATGTAAACATTTGCCGGATGACCAATTAAAGAGAAAATAATCAAGATTTGACTCCTACGTTGGACTTTTTCTTGCACTTCAGAACACTAGACTACATGATGTTTTATTTGTTATGAGTGCGCAGGACCTTGTTTTAACACATGATTGTGTGCTTCTTGACTACACTGATTGAGGTTTTTTTTAGGGTCTCCCCTCCCTGACAGCACCTTCTTTACTCTGTAAAGTTACTGACACACCGTTAATAGTGCATGAGCGCCAAGACTTCCTGTTTAATAAAACCCCGTGTCTAGCCAATAAAACTGACTACAGTCCCACGGGAATCCACCTTTGACCATTGTTCTGTGACAAATGTGCAAAATTCCTCCATGAAAAAGTGGTCAAAGTATATGAAGAATTCTCTACTGATACCAATGTTACTAGACAAGTCGAGTGTGAGATGACAAATGAAACATACAAGTTTTCTTTAAAAAGTTCAGTCCTCTCACACAGGATAGGGTAGAGAAAATTATCATGGCAATTAAATCAGGCTCTCCTCTAGATCCCTGTCCGGCCATGGTCATTCATATGGTCCCTGATATTATTGTTAATACCTTGACATCTCTCCTGAACAACGTCCTAAATCAAGGACAGTTTCCGGCTTACTGGAAAAATTTGCTGATAAAACCCATTTTAAAAAAAACCTACCCTTGATCCCTCGGAAGTTGCTAACTACAGTCCCTTTATCTCTCTACAATTCCCGTCAAAAGTTCTTGAAAAAGATTAAATGAGGAATTGCTGACTTTCATAGAATCTAACGACAAACTTGATCAAGCTCAATATGGTGTCAGGCCACGGGATAGTACCAAATCTGCATTGATTGCAGCCACTGAAAGCCTACGTGCACAATTAGATATGGGCGGGCTGGCAATATTAACAGTGGATCACTGTATACTTCTTCAGCGGATGGCAGAAACAGGGATCATTGATAAGGCCGCAGATATTCTTCGTTATTATTTAAATAATAGACAACAAGTTGTGACGTTAGAAGAGTACAAATCTCCCTCTTTTTTCATACCATGTGGGGTGCCTCAGGGTTCAGCACTCTCACCTACCCTGTTCAACATATATGTTACCCCACTGTCTAAGCTCATCCGTTCGTTTGGCTTCACAGCCATTTGCTATGCTGACGACACACAAATTGTTGTCTCATTAGCTGCCAAACCAGAGATCGTGGCAGCACGTTTTAACCTTTGCATGAGCCATATTATTTGCTGGATGCAGAACAATTGTTTAAAATTGAACACCAGGAAGGCGGAAGAAGTCATGTTTGGAAGGGACATTTCACTCTGGAACTCTGATTGGTGGCCTTGTACAGCAGGGCCCTGCCCCAACCTTTAAGGAAGCTAAAAAACCTTAGAGTTCTAATCGATACTCATCTTTCCCTATCAGACCAGGTCAACAGCATCACTTCTTCCTGTTTCTATACCTTGAAAATACTCCGGAAAATCATTTCTTTTATTCCTATGGCCCTCAGGAAAATGATTGTTACAGCCCTGATTCTGTCGCAAATTGATATTTGTAACTCACTGTACTTTGGAGCCAAAAAAAGTGTGATACATAAACTGCAGACTCACCAAAATGCTGCCGCACGGCTACTACTAAAACTACCTAAATTCTGTTCCATCAGTCAAGTCATTCGAGAACGGCTGCACTGGCTCCCTATTGTCGCTAGGATCCAGTTTAAATCTATGTGTATTCTTCCAAGGCATTGCACGGAGAGGGACCCGGACAAATTAGCCAATATATTGAGCGCTATACCCCACTGAGATGTCTCCGCTTCGGCGTCCCTGCTTGTAGTTCCAAGGGTAAAGACGCACAAATGGGGCGGTAGAAGCTTCCGACACTTAGACCCTAGGCTATGGAACTCTATGCCCTTGAATCTTAGAAAACAAAGCAACCTACTTCAGTTTAGGAAGGATCTCAAAACCTGGCTATTTACTTGTACCTAACCGGCTGACTGATTCTTCGAATGTACCCTAAGGCAGCAAGCGCTAAGACGCCACGGGAAACACGCGCTCAACAAAAACCCACATTTCATTTAATTTCATACTTACTCCTGTGCACCGAGGAGCAAATAACACCAACCTAATAGACATGCAGACTTTAGGAAGGAAACTTGTTAATTCGGAAAAATCCTTATCTGTGGGAGAGCAGTGCCTAACAAACCACACTAACTTTTCTGCAGGCAAGTTCAACAACAATGTCTCGAGATCTTGGATGATGACAAATCCGATTACCAAATTAATCAATAGTAAAACCAGAACTCCTACAACACAAATCACAAATAGGACAAGATCATCAAATTCACAGTGATCAAACCACCAGTTGAACCCAGATTCAACATCGCGCAACAAAAAACTTCACATGCAGCATAGTTCATCACACAAGAAAAACCACAATACTTAAATAACACAGCAGAACACTCTCAGTAACAAGAATCATTCCGCTCTATTTATACTTACAATCCTCTTTGCTCAGTAATAGCACTGCAAGTCAGGAGCTCAACAACAGTCCACCAGGAAAATCCACATTGTAAGATCCACTAAAAGTAAGGATAGGGCAAAAAGAGATCCCTAAAGCAGAAAGGAAGTGCTCTTACCTCGCAATCATCATTTGCTACCAAAATTGTTTATGGGTGTGAGGAACCCATGACATTGTACACCCGAAATATTACCTCAACAGTATGCCAATGGGAGGATGAATCACAGATTGCGTTCAATCTGCATTTCATAAGGCAATGTGTCCTCGAGATAAGACACTTTACAGTATTTCAAAATACAGTAAATTAAGTAAGGACTGACTCAATAATCGAGTTCTAAGGCAAGAATAGAAATGTTAAAGATTTATTACAAAAATTCAAAAGGTGCAGTACAGAAATCATAAATGCATAAAAGTAATTACCATGGGGGCATGGCCTATACCATGGCAAAGTAAGACGTGTCCAGGCCGGAGCTGTAATCCGTATCGAATCCAGCCAGCCCCGAAGTACATCGGCCTATCCCCATAAACGAGTGGCTGTGGGGTGTCCCATATTTGTTGCTGAGACCTCCGCTGAAGCAAGGAATTGCGTGGAAGGGCAGACATCTGCTCTGATCACCGATACTCAAGATGGTGGACATGCAGCCCTGACAGTCTCCAGTGGAGTAAGTACTGGTGCCGACCCGGGGCAAGAGACAAGGTGTTGCTGGCAGCCAGATGGGCGCCCAGGCCCCCCCCCCCTGGTCAGCAGGCTCTGTGGAGGCTGGTGGCGGGTTTTGGCTGCCTTCTCTTCACCCCCATTCCTGCACTGCGCAGGTGTGAGGGGCTGTGTGGCTGCAGCCCTTTGCGATGGCTTAGAGGTGATACAGTGTATTGGACAGCCAGATGAGAAGCCGCCCCAGGGAAGATTCTGTGTGGTTTCACCCGGAGAGGAGGAGGGGGCGGCCTGTGCTGAGGCCCTGGGCGGGCTGCTGCTGGGACTGCAAGGAGCCGCTGCCTGCATTGCGAGGTCGAGACACAGAGGAGGCATATTGCCGGCCGGCTTGCACACCCCTGCTGAGGTTGCCGCCCCCAGAGTTTTATGCCCTGGTCCCTGCAGTGAGTACCCCGCCTGCCTCTAACTGCCGCACAAGGGAAAGGGATCGTGCAATGGGGCTGAGGTGGGGTGGAGAACTCTCCTGGTGTGCGGAGTGGCGGGAGAGGAGAGGGGGCCCAAACCGTGCCTCTGGGCCCTAAGGGGAGACTCCCTAGGGCTGCCAAGTCTTGTGACTGCCCGGCTGGTTTGAGGGGGTGAGAGTGACAGCGGCAGGGGCTGAGGCCAGGGGATCTGCTGCTTGGATTCCTCTCCCGGATGTATTTTGCCACGGACCTGGAGCTGAAGGACTGCAGAGGAGCCCGGGAGCTGGGGCTAACAATTTCCTAACATCAATGCTGGAGCAGGTGGCAGCTACCTCAGCCCTAACCAGGAGGGTGGTGCTTTTTGCACCCCGACCCTTGGGGGTTGCCATCTGGGGGTGCTCCCTTCCCCCACGCCAGAGATGACAGTGCTGGGAACTTTGTGGGTCCTGCAACCCAGTCAGTCATCATAAATACTCGCCCAGTAGGACTGGAGCAAGAGCTGTGTCTAGTATAGGAGCTGAGCTCCGGGAAGGTAGAGGAACCGGACATAAGAGCAATTGTGTTCATCGTTGCCGTGTTGGATTAAGTGGCAGCTCTGCAAAGTGCTATCGGAGGGGTGAGGCATTTGGGCACTGTCCATCTGCCTATGGGATGTTCCTGACTGGTGACACTCCTCTATATCCCCAGATTGCAGCCTCGTCACCCTAATGCACACAAGCTCTCTGCACGCGGTGGCTCCTGCTCTTCTACAATGATGACCAAAGACAAGGACCCTAAACCTCCAAGACAAGGGAAAATGGACAGATATACAAAAGTGGTGATCTCACGGGAAGTTACACAGCCACCACCGACACAGCTAATCTGCTCCATACTATACAGTCTTACAGAGAAGCGTTGGAAAATAGGATTGGAGAAGTATGCTCTGAGGTCACACTACTTATACAGGATCTCAGCAATGTTTCAGAGAAAGTAACTGAGATAGAGAATTGAGTCTCCGAAGTCGAAGATGTAGCCAAGGACCTTCAAAAAGAGGTAACGGAGCTCCGCAGTACCAACAGTGAGCTGCAATGGCGTATTGATGACGCTGAAAACAGGGTACGCAGGAATAAACTCTGTTTCGTGGGGTTCCCCAAGTGGGTGGAGGGACCCAGTGATAGGTGTTCCTAGCCGCCTGGCTGAAAAACATCCTCCTACCTGAACACTTCTTCGTCTGCTTCATGATGGAATGAGCACACAGGGCGCTGAGTGCAAAGTTGCCGCCCAGAGCTTCACTCAGACCTATCATAGCGAAGTTCCTCAAGTTTCTTGACCAGGACATGATCCTGCGTGAAGCGCGATGCCTAGAAGTCCGATATGGACATTCTAAAATTATTATCTTACCGGACTACATTTGCGAGGTCCAGAGCCAGAGGAGGACTTTTGATTCCGTAAAAATGAAGCTCATAGCACTACAGACACATTATATGCTCCTTTTCCCTGCAAAACTAATAGTCATATACAAGGGAAAAGCCGGCTTCTTCTAGACATTGAGGAAGAGTGGGCTTGGGTGAAGGAGAAACCGGCCCTGCGACCCTACGGGGAACGGAATCAAGATGGACGACTGCTTCATATCCAGAGTCTAGACCCAAGGACACGGCAAGGAGGAAAAGAAGGACTAAGTTGGGATTGAGGAGTACAGATCGAGGGACTCCCTATGCATTGAGGGACCAGCAGCACCTGGCAAAGGGGGCCAGAAGCAGGAGACGGCCGGGCCCCAGATATATCTAACCAGCGGGATTCCCACGCTGGTTCAGAGGGGCTGAGAGACTCCTCGGGGAAAGAAAGCACACACCCATTGGTCGCCGAAATTGCAGCACTGGAAGGTGGAACAGAGACTGACCAACTATTACTGAAGGGAGCTGTGATAGTGCTGGAACGCCTGAACATCTGAGCTGGCAACAACATATCAACCAGCGACCTTTACCTTTAAACCAACGTCCCAAGCATTTGTAGCTCGTCCACAGGGATTAGTGTTGGAAGTGGTATACTGGTTCTATGAGGACCTGTTTTTGTACTTTCCACTTGTTCGTATGTAGTGGGTGATTGTGGGGTTTGTATCCACAAACGGGGGGGGTGGGCGACAGACTTCTTCTTCTCTTCTTACACACGGTTTCTTTGTAGCCATGGGTTTATATGCTGTGGGAAGGTCTTGAAGGGTAGGGAGGGGGGTAATGGGACTGTTGTTATCTACGTTTATGTTAGTCGCACTGGGTCTGAGGTAGTTGCATGGCAGAGTCAGGGATAAGCCCCCAGGAATAAGTGCACACGAGGATGTCATCCTCTAGGTTCCTGACCTATCTATGTCGGATCCCGTAGAGCAATGGGCCCTTTCAGTCCTAACTTGGAACATCAATGGCCTTAGGGACAGGATTAAACAGGGGTTGGTTGCACAATACCTAAAGCGCTTGCGGCCAGATGTGGTGAAGCTCCAGTAGACACACCTTCAGGGCACCCATTGTAGCTTCCTGGGGAGAGAAATGTACATAGTCCTGTCGCACGCGGGCTTTGCCTCCGAGTCCAGGGGGATGCAATCTTGACTTTAAAAAATTCCCCCTACTTAGAACTAACCCGTAAGCTGGTAGATCCCGATGACAGATTTGTTGGGGTGACAGGCACCTGGGTCCGACGTAGGCTTACATTCATTTGTGTCTATGCACTGCCTAGATTCCAATCCCCTGTACTGCTCAAAATAGCGGACATCCTTCTAGAGACCTCTGCATCGTTCCATGTGATAGGCGGTGATTTCAATGATGTTATGTGTGCATCATCAGACAATTCAGAAAACCATTAGAGGGCAATGGGCACCACTACACTAGCACGCTTCGCTGACACTTTTGGGCTCACAGGACACATGGAAATATCAACATCCACATGCTAGACAATTCTCGTATTTTTCAGGGGCACATAGTGTCTACTCAAGGCTGGACTATGTTTTCGTCCCCTCATGTGAACTGGGAATGATTAGTCGTATTGACTACCTCGTACATGGGTTATCAGATCACTTACCTTTGTGGACCCAATTGGGGACTAGGTCTCGGGACCCACAGCCATTGTGGAAACTGAACGCCTGGGACCTACAAAATAGTGTAATCATACGTGGTCTTCGGGCGTACACTGAGATTTTTTTCACAAGAAATAAGGGTATGGTAGCATCCTGAGCTACACTGTGGGAGGCATGCAAAACCGTATTACGAGACAGGGCCCAGAACCGAATAGCGTGGGAAAAGAAAAAGAGAAAGGAAAAACTAGAGCACCTGGAACACCAGGTACTTGGACTAGAAGGACAAGCCATGTCACGCCTGATCCACTGACCTCCCGGCAATTGGAAGCCCTTAGGCTGGAATACCGCAAGTTAGCTCAGGACGAAGCAAGGCAGCAGAAATTAACCACACTGCACCACCTCTATGAAGTCAGCAACAAAATCGGAAAACTGATCGTCTGGCTGAGTAGGAATTAAGCGGAGGCTAAATGTGTGGGTTCAATCGTGGATAACCAGGGAGTGACTCTTCTCTGATGAGCAAATAGTGTTGGCATTTGTCAAACACTATGAAGAATTTTATGGAAGGAGACAACTCAGCCGTACAGCCACCATTGACGACTACTTAAAAGACATATACAGACCCCTAGAATAGATGAGGATGACCTGAAAGCACTCAATGGGCAATTGACGCTTACGGAAGTTGAAAAGGCTGTGGCCCGGCTACGACCGGGATGAACCTCTAGCCCGAATGGAATACCCGCTGAGCTTTATAAAAGTTGTAAAGACTTACTAAGCCTCCACCTCCTAGGTCTCTTCCAAGACGCCTATAATTAAGGTATCCTCCCATTACACACTATCGCCCCATCTCTTTGTTGAACACAGAGGTCAAAATATTGGCGACAATTCTGGCAACTCGACTCCTACGTGTTATGACTCTCGTCCACTGCGACCAATCCGCGTTCATGTCCGGCCGGGCCACTCGATGGAAACTCCGCGGGTCGCACAACTTGATGATGGCGGTCAAGAACCGCAACACCCTGCATGTTTTTCTGTCGTAAGATGCTGAAAAAGCATTCGACGCAGTGCACATGCCCTGTCTATATTCCATTGGGTTCGGCGCGAAGTTTTGAAATGGGCGGCACTGCTATACACCTCCTGTAGAGAGATGCGCGAGACAACAGCAGGCATTCCCACGACTTCCCTACTGCCTGTGGGACCAGGCAGGGGTGCCCGTTATCTCCACTTTTATTTGCACTAGTGGTGGAAACCCTAGCATGCGTGATTAGACAACACACAGGAGTGCAGGACTTCAGGGCTACTCTCGATGACCATGTAGTGGAGAAGATTTCCAAATATGCAGATGACATTTTTCTGTTTGTGACGGAACCCGACACAACAATCTCCACAGTGTTCCAAATAATGGATGACCATGGCCAGTTCTCAGGCTACAGGATTAACTGGTACAAGTCAGTATTTTATTGCCCGGGCCGAATAGTGGAATGGCCTCCACTGCCAAGGGACCTCCATGTTGTCAGGGAAGGCTTTAAATACCATGGTGTCTTTCTTACACTCCATGCAGAAGTCTGCGCAGACGTAACATCCTGCGGGTGTTATCAAACTTTAGGCAAGACGTGGACATTTGGTAAGAGCGAACACCCACAATAATGGGTCTAGCGGGCATGTTTAAAATTATCTCCCTGCCCCAATTCCTCTATGCCCTCCAGAATACATACCAATCTCTCCCCAGAACAATATTCAAGGAAATAGATTCCGAACTCTGTTCAAAGATGTGGCTGAAGGGCCACCCAAGGAATGCCCTAAAGACATTACAATGCAAGCCATATAATGGAGGGCTAGCACTTCCAGATATTAAAGCCTATTACTGGGCAGCTCACCTAACCCCCATAAACGACTGGATACACGTAGCATGGGACCATCCCACATGCAGACTAAAAAGGGAGATACTGACACCCAACAGTTTCTACAGTATCTCTATGGGGAAAGGGGACACATAGGTTTCTCCCTGCAAGACGAGTTACTGTGGCGGTGTGGGAAAGGGACACAAGATCTATGGGGGTGGGGCAAAAGATAACAATGGCGAAACTGCTGTGGGAGGAAAACTGGCTTAGAGAGGTGGGTAGGCTCCGGGGGTTTGAAGTCTGGGACACGCTGGGGGATCTCTACTGTTGGGAATATCATAGCCAGGGGTGAATTCAAATCTCTCTCCAAAGTCCGTTCTGATTTTAGATTGCATAGCTCTCAATTCTTTAAGTACGCCGTATTGCGACACGCGTGGAGAGCGGAGGGAGTGGGTGAAGACGGATCGGCAGGAATACGCAACACTTGAAGGGCAATTACTGCAGGAAGTGCTCACGACCAAGGCAGTGTCACTTACCTACAAGATGATAAATAATAATAAATAAATAATAATATACCCAACACCTTTGGTAAACTAAGGGAGGCACGGGTGGAAGACCTAGGGGAAATGGTAGACGTGGACTGGGAGGTGGCCCTGATGCCTTCCAGAGAGATGCCGATTAAAGCCACTCTGCGGCGCATCCAGTTTAAAATCCTCCATAGAATATATTAGGATAGAGCTAAGCTACACAAAATGGGCCGTGCTGAGACCCTGCACTGTCTGAGCTACCAAGCCTCAGTGGGGAACTTCTTACACAAACTGTGGGATTGCCCCTCTATACAATTATATTGGGGTGCGATAAAGAGTTAAATGCAATATTAAAAACATCCCTCCCAGCAGACCCAAACTTCTTCCTTCTTGGCATCTCATGTGATGTCGATGTGGCCAGACCTCAGTTGCTTTTTAGCACCCCGGGCCTAGTAGTGGCAAAATGCAATATAGCAGAACATTGGGGTACACAAGACACCACAACAGTGCACGAATGGAAGAGGGGTATAGACCTGTACATGGCAGCTGAAAGGGTGACATACAGGAGTAGAGGGTGTCCCAAGAAATTCACTAGGTATGGTGCAATTGGCTGAACCATAATGGTTTAGCCTGCCGTGATGAAGGCCCTCAAACGGAGCGCAGGGCTAGGGCTGGGTGCTATCAGATGGCCAATGGATACTTGCAGAGGGAGTGAGGTGAGGGGACTGGGACACTTTCAATAAAATAGAGGGATTGAACAGGCTATTGTACAACCAATATACATTGACAACGTTTGTGACTACCCGAGCTCAGAAAAGTAGAATTACCATGATTGGCCTGAGTACGACTTGTTGTTATCGTTGTGCTGGTTGTATGTTCCTCGTGCAATTGAAATAAAATCAAAATATATTTAAAACAAAAAAAGTAATTGCCACGAAGGCTTTCAGCAATACAGCATTATAACAAGTGCAACATCAGATTAATTCTAAGTCCCAAGCAAGCAGCAAATCAATAAGAAAATGGCATCTCTAGTAGCAGCAGAAAGTCATAAGCTCACCCTTAAAATCTGGGTTTTTTACATACAGTTTTCTTGCAGAGGAAATCATTAATGTCTGCACAATGATCAGGGTGTGAGCAAAAGAATTATACTTCCAGCAAATCAGAGCACAGTTCTTATAAAAACATCCTATTGCCTTAGCATCTAAGCACCATCCCACTACATGAATTTTGAGATTGAGCTCACTCTATGTAATGTCATTTGGAGATGTAAGGACGAACTAGTTACAAGAGCAACAGTTTGCTGTTGTGAATGAATGCAATACAGTGAGCTAGCAGAAGGGCCTTATAAAATGCAACATTACTGTGTCCATGTAGGAAAGTTTTTAGTGAACATAAAGAACAACATCATTAGAAATAAGCAACCATGACTCTCCTTGATTGACTGTGTGCTACAAAAATGCTGAACAGTGAACATGCAGGAGACATCCATTTTGAACAACATGGCGACCGGGCCTATATTGAAACCTTGCTAATATATAAGCCTGAAAAAGGCACTTTACCAAGATATTTTGTTTCAAATGTAAATGCACCATATCAGTTTGTGTACGTGTAAATTTGAGAGTAAATCCACGTTCTGCATGTTGGTGATAATGCGCAAAAATATAAAATACACAAAACTAACACACTTAGTTCAGCTCAGGTCTGAAAGCAAGACAATTTAACAAATGTGTACATCTGACCCAGCCACGTCCCTCCCACCTTTACAATCAGAACTTTAACGCTTTGAAGCGGTAGCAGGTTTTAAAATAAATTTAGGCAAATCATACATCCTCAACCTCACACTACTGAAAACGGAAATCCGCAGACTCCAGTATCTTACTACTCTCCCGTGGACTACTTCCTCTATACAATATTTGGGAGTTCAGTTAACGCAGAGGGTAGAGTGGCTTTACGCTGCTAATTTCCCCCCCATTCTCACTCGTATCCAAACGGAACTCACAAAGTGGAAACCCCTCTTTTTTTTTTTTTTTTAAACCTTTATTCAAAAAATATAAGGAGATACATGAGCAGGCCCACAACCAACATGGCCGGCCGCAAAAACAATCAATAGGAGCAGGAGAAACTTAGGCCAATCGACAATCAGGATATTTCGAGGTACACCAAACGTGACTGTGAGGCTCGCAACACAGCATATGAGGTTTTCATTTTTAAATTTTAGAAGAAGAGTAGGGGCTGCAACAACAAGGACATCACACCTTACATGAGAATACACAAAAGAGACAAGGGGGACGTACCCCATTTACAGTCGGAGATAGGCTATGACTACAGCAGCTATGTAATCTAGGCAGCCGCAGCGGTAAGACTGGACAATAAGCAATATCATAGAAAGCGACATTTCTAAGTATCACCCCAGAGATCCCACCCCCCAAGAACAGAGAAACAGAGGCATGTGGAGATGCCAGAAAAACAAAAAAGGTGCAAGACCAAGAGACAGCCAACCCTACTAAAGAGGAAAGAACCCTCCCAAAGCCGGAAAAGAGCGATAGGGACCATAGAACAAAACAAACTAAAATAACAAACCCCCCCCCGCACCCGCCACCCTGCACCCCTGTAATGGCTACGGCCTAACCCACTAACAGCGTGCCTGTCGCCCCGGAACTGCCCCACAGAAGGGAAAAAGTACAAGAAGTGGAGGAGGAGAGAAACAAACACACTCCCGGGCACCCGGTACCCCCCGCCGGCAGTGACCTCCCCAAGGCACAATCCTCGTCAATCAAAGCAAACATTCGGCATTATCAAGGGGAGGACAGTCACCAATAAGAAACCCCCCCACCCCACCCCAGGCCCGGCGAGATACTCGGTGCAATCCCGGCAAAAGTAAACTGAGCAATCCCAGGAAAGTAGAAGTCAACCCTGCAAGTATCACGGAGAGATCTATCGCCAAAGTCACGACAAATGCAATCAGAGGGAGTGTCTCAGGTGGTCCAAAGCAGTGGTGAGGAGCAAGAACAACTCGAAGTCGGAATCAGCCCTGACCAGTGCGAATCCGTTCCGGAGCACTCACCAACCAAGCCACAGCCGACCAGAGGTAGACAAAGCGTCCATGGCAGTCCGAGGCACTGAAGATGGAACAAAGTCCGGACACAAAATGGCGGCCTACGTTATACAGACGGGCCGGGACAAAGAAAAATGGCAGTCCCCTTCGACAGGACCCTGAGACTCGGCATTGGCGATCAGAACCTCCAGTGACGATACTCCATCGGATAGGAAACGTGTAGGGAAGACCAAGCACTGTAGCGGGTAAAGGAGAAGTGAGGCCGACCCCCAAAGGAGCGAAGTCGGGCTGCCGCTCGGGTACCTTAAGATGGCGGGTCAAATCGCTGGACTGGACCGCAAATTGCTGTTCAGGTGTTACAGCGTCAGTGGCCGGTCACGAGCAGACATCATCCAGCTTTGCCGCCAGAGAGACACATGTGACGGTGAATTGTGAGCGGAGCGCCCCAATCGCTGCCATTACGGAACTTAATGAATGTGCGCTATCAATCCCCTCCATCACGGGGCCCAAAGGACGGAGGGGGACACAATCGCCAGCCCACATCGCCGGGCTCCGGGCACACATTTAAGCGATCTCAACAACAGGGGCGCCCCGAACTGGCACGCTCAACAGAGTCACCGGCCGTGGGTGCAGCCCGTCAGCCCCCGGACCGGGAAACGAGGGTCAGGCACACAGCCCCCAGCCACGGTGCAGGAGGATCGTAGCACGTCATGATGTCTCTTCTCCGGCACCATCCATCAACGAGGTCACAAGTCGAAAGTGGAAAGAATTATGCAAATCCGGAAGACCGGCCACAATCTCGGTCCCACAGCCGATGTTGATCAGTTCCCCCTCGGACAGTTCAGAAATCGAGGTCCCGGCGGCAGCCCAGGAGTAGGCCGAAAATGGGACACGACATAACTCCGTCGCTGAATAAGGTAGGAAGTCCGGGACGGCACCGGTTACATCAGGAAACCTTCATACATCCAGGCATAGGGCGTGGGTAGAGGATGAACAACAGGATAGACGAGCCGCCGGCGGAGGTCGGCAGAGCCGGGAGCTTATGCGGCCATCTTGGTTCGCGGTGTAGCTCCTCCCCGGAAACCCCTCTTTTATCGTGGCTAGGCCAGATACACGAAGTGAAAATGACACTTCTTCCTAAGCTTCTTTACTTATTCCAGGCCTTGCCCATAGAACTGGAGAGAGACTTTTTTCGGCGAGTTAAAGCTATGATTCTACACTTTCTTTGGCAAGGGGGACGAGCTCGCTTTTCCTTCTCCTAACTGCGTTGCTCTCGAACGGAGGGTGGAGTTGGGCTTCCGGATATCCAATTATATTATAAAGCGGCGCAGTTAAGAGTCCTGATTGAGTGGTCAAAACAGGAATCCGATAAGCACTGGTTGCATATGGACCGTAGAGTGACGGGGAGGACTATATGGGACCTGGTTTGGCGCCATAAAAAAGACAGACCGAAAAATACCTACATTGCCACTCTTACATGCACCACTCTGAAAGTCTGGGACACGGTCACAGGTGGTGATAGGTGGACCTCTTCACCCTCACCATTTACACCACTCCATTTTAACCCTGCATTCCCCCCGGGCCTACGAGAGGCACCTTTTGATGCTTGGAGGGAGGGAGGGTGCCTTGCTTTGACTTCTCTTTTTCACAATTTTGACCCCCTCACCTTTGACAACTGCCAGCGTTATTATGGCCTAGGGAGTACAGAGAGATACCACTATACCCAGCTAATGCACTGGGCCCTTACACCTCGAGTGCGAGAGGCGGCCACCTTCCCTCTCACAAAGTTTGAATCCTTCCTCACCAAGACCCCTTCCATGAAAGGGGTGATTTCATTCATATACAAATTTCTTTTCACTACCACACTCTCCCCGCGACCACGATACATGTCCATGTGGGAAGGAATATTACAGCACATATTAAAGACATGCTAGGATATCCCATCCCAACCACCATGGCAGGGGTCCTTCAGGGGCTTCACAACTCTTCCCTAGAGCACCAGACCCGAGCAGATTAGACTGTGGCTCTGTATAGGAGCAGCACAGGTTACCCTGGCAGCTGCTTGGGAGAGGAAGGAACCACCAGCAATCTCACTTTGGCATTCTCGGCTATGGAAGCTGCTTAGTCTAGAACGAATGTCAGACTTCTTTAGGGGCGACTTTAAGAACTTTGAATTTAAATGGGGCCCCCTAGTTACCTTCCTTTCACGTGGACTACCATTGGCTGTCTGTCCTTCCACCATCAGAGCCCTTCATCTCTTTCAATTTTGAGCAGCTTCTCGTACCACAAGTCAAATAAACTGTTTGGATGCTGCCGCCACTATTGTAGGGGAGGGGAGAGGGAGGGGTTTTCTTTTTATGTGTTTCTGTTGCCTCCCAGTGGGGGTTATTTCTACGTGATTGTAGCTTATTCAGGTGGCACCTTCCGATTGGAAGACCTAGGGAAATTACCATCGCAAAAGAAAGATGGGATACATGCTGAATTGTTTGCTATCACTTGATGATTATAAAGATCCACCCCAAGCTCCGCTATTATAAGAAACTGTAACCTTCATTTAAGCAGATCACTGAAAACAGAGTTGGGCTTATATTGGGCACTGTGCAACTCTAGCCAATTACAGTCTTGTCGAATTCTGCAACACCCCCTGCGAGGGGTGACGGGAGGGTATTGATATATGATGTACTTTGGAAAAAGCTTAATAAAAATATGTTTGGCAAAAAAATAAATGGGTACAGTGACATTAAAGTGTGTGTGGTTACTAGGCATGTCACCAGCATGTGTGGGGAGACGAGGCCAGCAGAAGGTTAGCAGCAGTACTATGTCTGTGGCGGTGCTGGAAGGCGCTACTAACGAACCCCAACCGTTCATATGCCTCTTTCACAGTGTCATCCTTGAGTAAACTCCTTGAGCACAGCCGTTTTCCTTTGCGCGTAGTAGTTGCTGTACTCTTGGATAGCAACGAAGAATCAATCATGGCTGCAACCGCAGACACAGAAGCAAACCCATTATCCATACTCAGAGACGGACTGTGTTATTCTCTGTACATTCTTGCGCAGTGTAGGAAACTTACTACGGCCCTCCGCATAGTGCGTGGGCCCAAGGTGTGAAAGTGTGCCCCCACCCGTAGGCGCGCGCTGACTCGCCTTCTTCTTGAGGGAGATCGGTGCTCTGGTGGGGTAGCCCGCCGTGCTTCCTGAAGGTCGCCATGAAGGTCCGACGTCTTTGAATTCGACGTGCGCGTCGGCGTGAAGAGCTTGCTTAGCAGGACGCCGCGGAGGCTTTTGGGACAAGTGGCGGCGCGGCTCCTCAGCACAGAAGAGCTGCAGATGAATGAATATTCCAACAAAGAAATATTTCATTAAAGCGGCTGATTGCTTAATGAAGTATCCCTAGGAGTCATCGGGACGTGCCACGCGCCCGCCTTAATGAAGGCGAGATTCATATCACGGACTCAGGTTTATCAAATTACCGTAATGGATCGTGTAGGGTATGCGGCGCCCCTTACCTGCGCATTTGCGGTGTCGGGCTGGGGGTTCCAATTCCATCTCTCACCCCCTGACTTTTTGAGGTGACCATGATAGACAAGGACGGGACCAGAGCCGACACTACAGGTCCAACAGCATACACCCTGCGCCAGGCCGGGCACATTATGCGTAATTAAGGAGATTTTATGAAAGCGCCTTCAATGCCCTGATTGGTGGAAAATTAGTCATTAACGAGAAGGAAATGACCAATAACCTGCCAAGAAATGTGCAATTTTCCATCAATTAGAGTCTGCTTTCTTTTCGTCTTCTTTTGTTAAATGGAGGATTGTTGATTGGTGATTACTCTGTGTAATGGGCAGTCATTAAAAGCTACATGGTGCGTATGTGGCTGGGGAGGGGTAAAGCTGAGTGACTGTAGGGGGATGGTTTCACCAAAGAAGAATAGCATAAAGAGGTTACTGTACACGTGAACGCAGTGTGTATATATGTTCCTGTCTTACCAATCACAGGCTACTGAAGAAACCAGCCCTGCTGCCTCTGCTCCCCAAGACGCAAAAGGCTGACTTACACAAATACACATATTCACACTGAGTAAACACAGACCACTTTCTGCCCAAACTGGTGCACGCATACATCTTTCCTCATGTACTCACATGCCCTACCTAAACGCGCATAGTTCTTACCTACTCACACAGTCAGCCCCCCCCCCCCCCCAAAAGAGACCGGTTCCTACTACATACACAGGCTTCTACCTGCACATACACACAAACATATGCTCTCACAGCCCTTTACTAAAAAAAGAAGACAGGCTCCTACCTACAAACGCAGCTTTAAATATCCATCTGCTTCCAACTAGGAACACAAAAATACCTAAGTACACACTACTACTTACACCTAGACACGCAGAGCTTCCAGCGATAGACTCAACCTTCTAAATAAACACAGTTACATTGTCTTACCTTCTTATTTACCCACATGCACACACTCAATCATACATACATGCTTGCTACCTACTCACACAGAAGCTTTTGTGTGAACACATACACAGGTTCCGACTCCTTCACTCATGCACCCATGCGTTCTTACCTAGAGGGGCGTCGTGAACCCACTGCTGTAGCAGCTACAGCAGGGGTGGGGTTCTTGATGGGCCTCGTCTGCCTGCAAATCGGCAGACAAAGGCTCATAACGCAAAAGGGCAGGAAGGTGAGGGAGTGAAAGAATGGATGGATGGCTGAGGAAATGGTAGATCGGTGGGTGAATTAAGGGGTGGATGGATAGATGTATGGGGAATGGGTGAAAGGATGGATATGTGGAAGGATGAATGGATGATGAAAGAAAGGATGGTTGGATGAGTGAGTGAAATGATGGATGATGATTGAAATAGTGGATGAGTGAATGGATGGACTGTGGACGGGTTGAAAAGGTGGATGGATGAGTGAAAGGATGGATGGGTGGATGTATGAATGACTGAAAGGAAAGCTGTAAGGGCAGATGAGTGAAATAATGGATGAATGAGTGGAAGGGAGGATTGGTGGATGTCTGGATGAAAGGGTGGACAGATTGATGATTGAGGGGTGACTGGATGGATTAGTGAGGGAAAGGATGGATGAGTAAAAGGGTAAATGGATGGAATGCTGGAAGGATGGATGTGTGCCAAGGTGGATGGATAGATACATGGAGGAATGAGTGTAAGAGTGGATGAGGGAAAGGGAGGAAAGATGGATGGGTGGGCTAAATGAAAGGGTGGATGAATGAATGAATGAAATGATGGATTTAAGGATGGTTGAGTGAAAGAATGGATGGATGAGTGAAAAGGAGGGTGGCTGGATGGAAGGGTGGAGAGATGGATGAGTGAAAGGGTGAATGGGTGGATGGATGAGTGAGTGAAAGGATGTATGTATGAGTAGGTGGATGGGTTACAGGGTGAATGGATGACTTAAAGGATGGATGGTTGAGTGAAAGGGTAGATGTATGTTGGAGGGAAAAAGGGAGAATGGATGGATGCATGGAGTGAATGGAAGGATGAATGAAAAGGTGGATGGATAAGCAAAAGTATGGATGAATTGATGAAAGGAAAGGGGAAATGGATAAGTGAAAGTATGGATGACTGATTGAAAGGATAGATATGTTTGGATAGGCTTGAAGATAGATGGATAGGTTTAGATATTGATGGGCGGACAAATGGACAGAATGGTGATAGACTGAACATTGGATGAAAGAATGATCGGATGACAGAATGTAAAAGTGAAATAGTGATTATCAGCTGGTGGGTGGAAGGATGAATGGATGGATGCTTAGATGGAAGAGACAAGCATACTCCTTTGGTGAGAATCGCAAGGACTTGCTATGCTTTGCTTGGTGCCATAAGAGCTTTGGTTCAAAGTGGTGGGTATTTACATTTTTTGGTTACTCTCTCGCTTACTTACACATACTTACACAGGTTATTGCACAAAGGGACACTGTGGCCTACCCACCTTGAGGAAGACCAGGCACTGGACAATTCTGTATTCTGCACCGAATAACATAGATTTGTGCCAGCCTAAGTATGTTTGCATCAATATATAATTACATTTTTGCCCCAGTTGGAAGGGTTCTCGGAGTTCTAGGTGCAAATATTTATTTGAAGTCACACCTATATACACCTTTTAGCTGCCTGTTGTTGAAGAGCTGTTGCTGGCAGTTTTATCACTTACTGTCAGTGCCAATTCCATCTCTTATAGTGGGCTCTGGGAAAGCTCATTGCTTACCATTGGTTGGCTTTATTCTCATTCTCAATTGCTTACTCTTATTAGATGGGTTTCCTTCATCCTTTTGTGTTTACTCCTCTCTTAGAGCATAGGTTCTTTACCATTCTGCAGAAAATCTGCCTTTTCTCCGTGGTCACTGCTGATTATTTGCCTTTTGCTGGCTTTTTTTATCTCTCCGGAACTTTAAGTAGCGCAAACGTGACCCGAAGGTATGAGAGCGCTTTACATGAGCGCCAGTTGCGTTACAAAAGGACACATTTATTTTTGTTGGGCACAGGGAGATTACGTGATTTGCCCAGAATCACAGGATGTTGAGCATCCCTGCCGAGACTCAAACCCGGTTCCCCAGCTTCGAGGTCGACCTCTCTAGCATTAAGGCCACATCTTCTCCCCTTGAGACCGTGGTGTATTTTAACCCTATTAACCAGTGATAAAGTACCTGTGCTCTCATTTTAAACATGATTGAATTGGCATACTCCAAATTGGTATATTTAATTTGCCTATAAGTCCCTCATATATGGTACAAAATGTACCAGAGGACCTGAAAGGTGGGCGTGGCTTAGCCGGCGTTCATGGCGGTCGTGTAGAGCGTGAGCTCCGACCAGCCAGCACTTATCCTGGTCTGTAATTCTGGCCCTGGTCATCTTGAAAGGTACCCAGTGACCCTGTATTGGTGCCCGGTCCCGGGGGCATCTTCCGATGGCAAAAGGCGGCGCTGAAATCGGCTCCGAAGGTCGCGGAGCGTCCCGGCAGAGTGCCGCGATTGGAGCAGTCGGGCGGGGCCTATAAAGCCGGGGCCTCAATTTTGGTGCGGCCCGGCTGGCGGAGGCTGCTGGGGTTAGGAACCGGAACAGAGTGTGCCCACTGCCCACCCGGGAGCCAGGAGATCTTGGGGACCACGTCTCCTGCGGGACGGTGACAGGAGGACTCGGCGACGCAGCGGGCCGATGCAGAGGCGAACGACATCTTGTGAGGTCTCCGCTGCTGCGCTGATCGGCGGGAAGGCGGGACTGGACGGACGAGCGGCGCTGCCGAGTACCCAGGTCAGTGAGGAGTGCTGAGAACCTCTGGGGCTGACTTGTTGCTGTGGACGGCCCAGTGACTGGCAGTGAGGCAGGGGCGGCTGGACTCCGGGGTCTCGGGGGTCAGATCGGGCCCCGGTGCACACATATCATAGCGCTGGCCGTCTTGAGGGGACCCTCCTGAAACAGCGCCTTGGGTCTGTGCGGCCGTGGGGCTTGTCCCCAGTTCAATTGAGCGCCTGCCAGGGGGACACGCTGCAGATAAGAAAGAGTCGGCGCTGTGGCGACAGGTGGAACCCCCCCTCAGGCGGGTGACCAGCGGTTGGCAGCCACACACTTGGGTGTCGGGCCTGCGGCAGGCACAGGCCATACAGTGACCAGTGCGACACCCCTCGCACTGTGGGCAGCATGACGCGAGGCAGAGCTGGTGGAGGCCAGAGCAAACAAGGGCCGATAGATAAATTAACGGAGGCAGCTGGCCCAAAGGGACCACAGGCACAGGTGCCGGATAATGCGGCGCTCTTGGCGGCAATTACGCAGTCAAGAGACGCCCTGGATGCAAAATTGGTGCAGTCGGTTCTGATGTTATGCTCCTTCGACAAGACCTGCGGAACGCTGTGGAACGCATTATAGGCACAGAGACGCGTATATCGGAAGTGGAGGACGATGTTTCTACCCTAAAGAAGAGAGTCTTAGCATTGGAGAAAATTCAGAAAGGCCTGGCTCTGAGATTTGAGGATGCGGAGGGGCGCGCCTGGCGCAGTAACATTCGCTTTGCTGGTTTTCTGGAGAATTGTGAAGGGGGTGATGCGGAGCGCTTCCTGACACAATGGCTGGAGAGCTGAATTCCAGCAGATGTCCTCTCTCGCTGCTTCGTGGTCGAGAGGGCCCACCGTGCGCTGACGCAGAAGCCCCTGGCTGGTGCGCGCCCGCGTCCAATGATCGCCAAATTTCTGAACTATGCTGATCAAGACACTATCCTGAAGCAGGCAAGACTGAAGGGCATGCTTACCTATGAGAATGCAAATATCGTTATCTTCCCGGACTACACAAAACTGGTTCAGCAACAACGCCAACCCTTCATCGCAGCCAAGGCTCGTCTCCGGGGCCTAAAGCTTCAATACGCATTGCTCTACAGAGCGAGGCTGCGGGTCGTCTTCCAGTCTCGCACATTATTCTTTGACACTCCAGAAGAGGTCTTTCAGTGCACGGATGAAACTGTGAAGATTCGGACCAACACAGTGAAAGGGGGCGAATCAGACTCCTCCTCGAGTAGTATTGCCAGGGGAGGCCTCAGGAATCAACGTCGGCGCCGTGGGAGATCGCGCTCGAGCCGTGGCTCGTGTTCTGGGTCGACCTCCCACCGGGATGAGGCTATGCCGGAAGAACAGGAATATGTGCCTTGACTATGGGGGGAACTGACTCATGGTCCATTGTATATTTCTGATGTAGATGACCAGGTGCACTATTGCTTAGGCTGGAAGTCACACTCGGCCTAGTTGGGGGAGGAAGCGACAGCCTAGTTCTTTATGGGCTGCCGCGAGGGGATCCATTGGAGGGGGTGGTTCTCGGCTCCCCGTTGGGGCCTGGGCCACGATCCGACCACGACAGGTGCTTCCGTGTTTGGGAGGTGCGGGGTGGGGGGAGTTGGGGGTTGGTTCCAGGGGGGGAGGGTGGGTCCGTCTCAAGATATGCCGATGTTGCTTGTGTAAGGCCAGGCCGCGACATGTAGTTCTACATAAATGTCTCTTGATGGTGAGGGAGTGCGGTTAGGCCCAGGTGGGATACGGATCATGAGCTGGAATGTGCGGGGGATGTTGGATAAGGTGAAAAGGGGGGCAGTTTTCATGTGGGCTAGGAGGAGGGGGACGGACGTACTCTTATTGCAGGAAACACACTTGCTTGGTACTAAAGCGTTGTGCCTTCAGCAATGTGGATTCACACACACATACCACTCAGGGTTTACAAGGGGGTCCAGGGGGGTGGCAGTCCTCATTCATCGTAGGGTTCCCTTTGCTCATAAACGCACCTGGACAGACGCGCAGGGTAGATTTATATTTGTGCAGGGAGAAATTAGAGGGGACACGGTACTCTTTGGCAGCGTATACGCCCCATCACCTTTACAGTGGCCACTAGTAGAGAGGCTACTGTCCCTATGGGTTGACATGCCCACTGCTCTGTCCATTGTAGGAGGGGATTGGAACGACGTCATGGACATCTCGTGCGATAGATGGCGAAGTGCTGCTGGCATCCAGGACCCTGGGGGGATGGAGGGCCCGGTTACCAGATTGCGGGCCTTGGTCACAGGTCTCGATTGGGTGGATACAAGGAGGTATAAGCATGGGTCACATAGGGACTTCACATATTTTTCCACGTCGCGGGAATCCTTCTCTGGGTTAGACTATGTGTTTGTTCCGAGAGTGTTGGCTAATAGAGTGTTGTCCGCGGAGATTCTGCCGCGGGCACTTTCTGACCACTCGCCGGTGTATGTTGTACTTGATACTGGTCGCGCTCGGCAGCCGTTTCGGTGGCGTATGTCGGCTTGGCAATTGATGCAAGACACCTACCGCGCTCATATGACTAGCGAAATTGATCACTTTCTATATGTCAACGTAGGTACGGTAGACTCCCCGGCGACGCTTTGGGAAGCGATGAAGCCCACATTGCGAGGCATTGATATTTCATGGTGTGCGGCGGCGTGTAGGGAGAAGCATAGAGACCTGGTGTGGCGCGAGGCGGACCTGGAGGCATTGGAGCGCAGGGGTCGGGAGGAGGATGGCAGACCAGCTAGGCGGCCGCTGGCACTGGCGCAGCAACAATATGCTACGGCACTGCTAGACGAGGCACGGCAGGCTTGGTTGGCTACACGCAGTCGTATTTACCAATGGGGCGACAAGTCTTGCAAGATGCTGCATCGCCTGTGTCAAGGATTCATGCATGCCCACCCACTGCCCCGGATAGTGAGCTCAGATGGAGCGCCTATCTTAGAACCTGTTGCACTCGCTGGAAGCTTTGCTAATTATTATGAGGAGCTGTATGCGCCCCGGGAGTGTCTAGAGGCTGGGGTCATACAACGATTCATTGATGATCTCCCACCGAGGGCTGTCTCAGACGAGGCTCGTGATTTATTAGACCTTCCCCTGACAGACGATGAGTTACCCACGGCACTGGGTGAATTGAACCCGGGCAAAGCACCAGGACCTAATGGGTTCCCTAGTGAATTCTTTTGGCGCTTTGCGACGCAGCTGAGTCCCCATTTTCGCCCAGTGATAGAAGAGGCGCGCAAGAGTGGTACGCTCCCCCCAGACTGGCGGCACGCGGAAGTGGTGGTGTTCCTAAAGCCAGGGAGACCTGTGTCCTACCGCCCAATCTCCTTGCTAAATACAGAGGCCAAGATACTGGCTAAGGCCTTGGCCTATAGACTTAAACCACACATTACAGACCTAGTTCACCCGGACCAGGCGGGCTTTATGCCACAGCGTGCCACTCGCCATAATATTAGACGGGCCCAGGTCGCGATATCAGCGTGGCGACGATTGGGGGAGCAGGCGGCGCTGTTTCTGGCGGACATGGACAGAGCGTTTGACTCCCTGAGCTGGACATACTTGTTTGCCCTATTGGGACGCCTAAACCTTGGCCCTCGTTTCCTGTCGTGTGTGCGGCTCCTATACACGGATCTCACAGCCTCAGTGCGGTGGGGGGGGTCCCGTTCCTTCCGGATCCGGCGTGGGACGCGCAGGGCTGCCCCCTCTCTCCATATCTATTCGCGCTCGCTATGGAACCCCTCGCGGCATGGGTGCGTATAGACGCTCAGCTTGAGGGATTTCGGTGGTCGGCGGGTCTAACGGATAGAATCGCCCTATACGCCGATGATGTGTTGTTTTTCCTTACTGACTTGAATCGATCTGGGCCCTGACTCCTGCGTATCTTGCAAATCTCTGGCAAAACCTCTGGCCTATATATGAATCCCGGGAAATCCACGCTTTGGATATTGGGAGGTCCGCAGACGGCTGGGGACTGGGCGCGAGGGCTCCAGTTGGCCACTGACGGAGTGAAGTACCTGGGAGTATTTTTGTCCGAAGATGCGGCCATAGCCTGAGAGCGTAACATTACCCCGGTTTGGGAGCGTACTCGCGAAGACCTGAAAGTGTGGTCTAAGATGCCGCTTTCTATACTTGGTAGGTCTGCCATCTTTAAGATGGTGGCGCTCCCGCGCCTGATATACCAACTGCAAAATCATCCACTGATAATCTCGCCTGGTTGGTTCCGGCGCCTTAACTCGGCACTGAGTGGGTTCTTGTGGGAGGGGGGCGCCGCGCGAGTGGCTCTGCGGACGTGCTTTCTATCGACGTATACTGGGGGTTTGGCCACATCAGATGTCCTATCATATTATCAGGCGTCGCACCTCTTAGTATTAAATGACTGGTGGTATGCGGACAGGAGCGACCCTGCATATGCAGTTGAGAGGGCATTGATGGGCACTGCGTCTGTTCATACACTCCTATATTCAGCACCACTCAAGAAGTCCCTTCCGTCCATCACGCAGGTGGTCTTTCAGGTGTGGAGGCAGTCTCTGCATAGGATGGGCTGGTGGAATGTTCTTACTCAAGAAACCCCGTTGTGGCGCAATGACCGGTTATCCCAGATGGACAACCTGATGGGCTTCCGGGGATGGGATGCGATCGGCATCTCTACCCTAGGGGACGTTATGTCAGAGTGTGTGCTCAAATCAATTGATAATTTACGGGACAAATTTGGGATGCCACGTACTAAATTTTTTAAATATCTCCAATTCCGTCATGCCCTAACACCATACATTGCAGGGTTGGAGCGACTCCCTGAGTTAAGTCCGCTGGAAGCTAAAATCTTTATGGGGGAGCTGCCTGATAAGAAACTGTCACCTATCTACCAATCTCTGGTGCGACACTGCTCCTCAGACCTGCAACGACTTAAAACTGCATGGGAACAGGACGTTGGGGAATTAGATGAGGAAGATTGGGTGGAGGCACTGGAGGGTCCTAGAGGGGCGGCAATATCCACCCGCCTGCGACTCGTCCAATTCAGATACCTACACCGCACATATTACACTAGACAGCGCTTGTGGAGGGCGGGTTTGGTAGCGTCTCCTGACTGTCTTCGGTGTGGGGCAGAGGTAGGAACGTTGCTGCACACAGTCTGGGACTGTAGGGCATTACGGAGATTCTGGGATGGAGTGTTCCAATGTCTAGATGAGGTTCTGGCCTGGGTGCTTCAGAGGGATCCTAAGCTGGCCCTGTTACATGTCATGGCTGGGGTAGGGGGCAATAGGTATAAGCGCCATTTACTTTTACTGGGGCTAACGCTGGCGAAGAGAGATACTGCACGATCATGGAAGGCGCCCCGAGCTCCATCGCTCATGGCCTGGAAAAATGGGATGGACTTCTGTATGGGGCTGGAACAACCCATATTTATTGCTAGGGGATGCCCTCGGAAGCACTACAAAATTTGGAAGAAGTGGGCGGACTATCGTGGACTGGAGCTGGATCCGCCACCTGAGGACAATGCCCTCCAGCCCCTTTGACAGATCGACAGCCATGATAACACTGTTGGCGCATTGGTGCGCATGGCATACATTACACTTGATGTACATGATACAGGTAGAGCAGGCAGCGGCGTGCGGGGGGGGGGTTGGGCTTGGCATGTGGGTGGAGGGGGGGCGGAGGGTTTCATAGTTATGCTTTTTCTGTTTGTAACTATGTTTCATTATAGAAAATGACTGAAATGGATATTGGTAAATTGATAATGGCGATTGTCTCTGGATGGCAGAGCATTGTATAACATGTGCTTCTTTTGCAGTCAATAAAATCTGTTTAAAAAAAAAAGGGCCTGAAAGGTAATGGTACTAGTGAACTACAACACATATTGGACCAGATGCATCAAGGCTTTTGCGACTCGCAAACGGCCGATTTGCGATTTTTGTTATGTATCAAAAAATCGCAATTTAAGGAATCGCAATTATTTGCGATTCCTTATTTTGTCATAGCATTTAAGGAATCGCAATTATTTGCGATTCCTTATTTTGTCATAGCATTTAAGGAATCGCAAATTTTGCGATTCCTTAAATGATATGTATGACACATTTTTGTTTTGCGAATTTGTGTTAAGAAATCGCAATTTCCCACCAACTTGTAGTTGGTGGTAAATTGCGATTTCTTTTAAAAATGCCCTAATTGGCATTTGTAAGGGTGGCATGTGACACTCATACATGCCCATAGGGCATGTATGTGTGCCACATGCACACACATGTAGATTTGAGGGGTGCAGCAGGGTGTCTTTGAGACACCCCTGCACCCTTGAAATAATTCTCAAATTGCTATTAGCAATTTGCGAATTCGCAATTTGAGAATTATTGCACTATCATTCCTATGGGCCTCCTGGCCCATAGGAATGCATTGAAAATTATTCTTTATTTGCGAATTCGCAAAATGCGAATTCGCAAATAAAGAATAATAAGGAATCGCAAACAAAATTCGATTTTGTACATACATACCGTTTTGCGAATTCTAAATAGTGATTCGCAAAAAAACGCTATTTAGGACTCGCAAAACGGTATCTTGATACATCTGGCCCATTGTGCCATCTGTAATGACAGGGTAAACATGACTTTAGGCCTATCACAGTAGCCTTCTTGTAACTGTACAAAACATGCACTGTAACCTGTCAAACCAAACCTTTTTGGCAGGTAAAACCCTTCTTTTAAAATATTAAGTCACTCCCATGTAGGCCTTGTTGCCTTGAAGGCCTGCCATTTAAAAGCAGAACATGTATACATTTACTGTTAACATGTCTTTACAGTGAATAGCACTTTAAAGCTATTTTCACTGTGGCAGGCCTAACTGTCCTATGTAGAAAACCAGAGTACAGAATAAATATACTGTATCTCTGGAATAGGACCAGATAGAAAATAATGAAACAACTATTTTTATTAGTTAATAAAAATCCAATTCAGTTGTGAAGTCAGATTTTTAAATACATAATACAAATTATCTTTACCCTGCCTGGAGGCCCTAGAGGCTAATTTGAATAGGCTCTCCTGCTTCTCCCAGCCAGTGATTAGCCTTATACTGGTGTGAAAATGTTTGAAATTCCTCAGAGGAACAAACAGTAGACTGATCTGATGGGACAGAAATTGCTTCTCTGGGCTCCACAGAATAGGCAGGGTAGGGACTATGGGAATCCTTTTTGACACTACAGTATTAAATCCTGCCTGAATATCAAGCCCTGCTTGACATGTCTGCTGGCTTTACATATATTATGTTATGTTATGGTATTTAGGCTTTTAAAGTGCACTTATACCCAAGAGTGTCCTGGCGCTGAGCACTGTCTAAGTGGTATCCTTCTGCATCTGGATTAATCTGTGAACAACCACTTTTTCAACCCCTTACTGAAAGAGAGGCGATCCGTGGAGTTCCTAAGATGCATTGGAAGCTTGTTCCAGGCATTAGTTGCACCTAGAAAGAAACCTCTTCCACCCCAATTGGCCTATTTTGCCCTTGGTACAATCACTCGCTTTGCTTCCGTGGATGCATCACTCTCCCAGGAACGTACCATTTAAGGTGTTTTCTTAGGTATTCCGGGCCACTGCCCATCTGGGACTTAAAAACAGTGCATAGTGCTTTAAATTGGGCCTGTTGCTTTATAGGAAGCCTATGAAGGTTTCGCAGGCCGTTTATGACTGATGCGAACCTTGGAATGCCCGTTAGCAGCCTAGCTGGGGCATTCTGTACCATTTGGATTATGCTGAGATGTTTATTTTGAATATTCAGGTATAAGCTGTTGCAATAGTCCAGACGGGACAGAATGAGGGCTGAGACAGCTGTCTTGAAACTTTCCTCTGGAATGAAGAATGTTATTTTCTTCAGGGTTCTAAGGAGGAAAATACTAGTCGAGACCACCCCACTGACCTGGTCCCCAAACGTCAGTGTGTTGTCCATAATCACCCCCAGGTTCTTGGCTTTCAGCTTGGGGGGTGGGAGGTTGCCCATTTCATTGGGCCACCAGTCTGGTGACCAGAGGTTGGGGTTGTTCCCAAAAATAATCACCTCTGTTTTGCCTGCATTGAACTTCAGGCAATTTGCAGACATCAAGACCCGTACTGCTTTCATACAGTTGTGACATCTAGCGGCTTTTTGGCTTCTTTACCCCGCTGAATAGACAGCACAATTTGTGTGTCATCCACATATGATGTTAACTGTAGCCCAAAGGATCTTATAAGGGCAGCCAGCGGGCTCACATATATATATTAAAAAGTGTGGGACTGAGGGAGTACCCCTGTGGCACCCCACAGGGGAAGGGCGAAAGGCTCTGAACTATCCCTCCCCAGATCCACCATTTGTAACCTGTCAGCCAGGAAAGATTTCAATAGGTTCCAGGCCTTGCCCTGGACCCCAGCCTTTGATAGACGGCCCATCAACACACCGTGATGGACCGTATCGAAGGCTGCTGACAGATCCAGCAAGATCAGGATTGCTGAGCCTCCCTGGTCCACCGCCTCTCGAACCTCCTCCGTGGCTTTTAATCAGTGCCAACTCAGTACTATATCCCGCTCAGAACCCGTACTGAGTGGGATCAAGCACATTGCTGTTTTTAAAAAACAGGTTAAGTTGCACATTTATAGCCTTTTCTATTATTTTTGCCGGTAAAGGAAGTCGGGAGATGGGTCTGTAACTGTACTGATCGCTAGGATCCAGATTAGGTTTTTTAATCAATGGCAGAATTGAGGCTATTTTCCAAGGTGTAGGATACTGACCTAACTCCAATATAAGATTCAGCAACGGCGTCAGGGTTGCTGCAGTGATGGGTGTTTTTAATAACTGCTGCCGGACAGGGGTTTAGGGGGGAGCCAGAGCGACAACCCTTCAGCAGGTTGGTAACCTCCTTGAACTCCAATGGAGTAAAACTCTCTAAAATGGGTGCATTGTTAACTGCCTCCGGCTTTAACCCAACTGCCAACTCCCTGACCTCGCCCTGCAGATTACAAAAGGAAGAGAAAATGACTTCCACCTTGTTAAGAAAGAAAGAGGCTAGTGCCTCGCAGAGTGCTGGGCTACTGTGCGAGGTGGGTTTGGGGTGGTTCATGAGACTAGACACGGTTCTAAAAAGCTCCCTCGAGGAGGATTTGCCTTCGGTAATCTGTTCAGCAAAATATGCTTTTTTTGCTTCCAGGTGTCATTTTTTGTATATTGTAAGGCTTGCTTTGTAAGTTTCCTTATTATCAGTGCTATACCTGTTCCTCCAGACCCGTTCCAACCTCTTGTAAGTCTGTTTTATGTTTCTGCAGGTAGTCAGAAAACCAGGGTGCAGAAGGGAGATCTCGTCTTATATAGTATGACTGGGACCAATTTGCTACAGGCGGCCTTAATCCAGTTTTCATAGACCACCGTGGCCTCCTCAACATTATTGGGAAGACTCTGGCCATATCGTTCAGGACCTTCTCTAAATCCTAGCTGTAAATATTTTTCCAAGCTCGAATGGCTATCTTCGTCCTAGGCTTTGGTTTGGAAGGGTTAGGTGGGGGTCTGAAAAATAGAAAAATAATGGCAGCATGATCGGTCCAGGGGAGAGGCAGGACCTCGAACAGGGATAGACTGGTGGGATTCGTTAAAATTCCATCGGGAGTGCGCCCGGCCACATGTGTGGGGCCTTCTACCCGCTGTTCGAGATTCCCTCCCATCATAATTTGTGTCAATCTTGAGGTAGCCACATCCGTGGCATCCTCAAGATGAAAATTAAAATCCCCCAGTATTGTAAAAGATTTGGCAAATAGCCCTTCCTCAAACAGAGATCCAATAGAATCAAGAATTCCACCTCTAGGGCCAGGGACCCGGTAAATAAGCATAGCTTTGAAAGTGTCTTGAGGGGAGTGCCGCACACTGACTGACAGCGCTTCGCAGGCTGGGTTAGAGGCTGTCGCAAAAGAGGGCTCTAGGCTTATATGATAAATAACAGCCAGCCCTCCTTCCCTCCAAAGAGGTCTATCTAACCTGTGGCAGAGAAAGTCTGGGGGTGAGGCTTTCACAATATCTGGTCCTGAGGCATTATATGTCCAGGACTTTGTTATGAATGCCATCATGATGTAATGTTCCTCCATGAAAAGAGCGCATTCCAAACTGTGTCTAACCAGTGATCTGGCATTTACAAGTAGGCATTTGAACTCCGCAACGGTTCCCTGCTTACTTGGGTCTTCTTTCTGAATGGAATGATCGATCGCTGGGAAGCCATAAAATTTGAGGAAGAGAGCAGAGGCAATTTGTGCACAATTTCGTCAATGCTTCTGGCTTAATGCAGGGCAAGAATCTAGGACAGTGCGCCTTACCCCTTTCTCGGTCCAGTCTCTTGAGGGTATCACTGGCATACACCTGGCGGCCCAACACCAAAGGTCCAGAAGGACTGGCCATGAGCCCGGGCCGAGTGCAGACATGCGCAGACGGGCTTGCCTTAGGCGGGCCAGCGGCGCACCCGCTGCGCGCACCCGCTGCGCGCACCCGCTGCGCGGTTGCATAAGCGTGAGTTTTTATGCTGCAACTAGCCCGCTAACCTCTCCAATGGCTGCCCATCCCACCAGCCCCCTGTCCCACCAGCAATGCCGGACAGCGTCAGGCAGCGTCAGCGGGCGATCCAAAGTGAGTGGGACCAGAGTGTCCGCCTAAGAGGTATCTGCTAAAGCAATTATAAGTGATTTAAAAGTGAAGTTGCATAAAATACGGCGAACGTTAAAACAGCATACAGTCCTGGTGGGTATTGAACACAACCCAATACCAGGGGGGCGCTAGGTGGCGCCAGACCGGAATGGACGCCATAGTGTAGAGCTCCCGCCGAGCCGGGCTTTTCATGAATCACTACCCCCATCCTGCCTGGACATAATAGCCATTTTCCAGCACGAATATTGCGGTGGAGGTGCAGTGCACTAGCGGTGCAAGTTTGGCCCCGCTGCAGGATCCGAGGCATGAACTGCAGGACTGAGGAGGCGGAGTGGCTTAGCGGAGCTATCAGCGCTGGGGGCCTGCGGCGGCTCTCACCCCCACGCGAGACCGGGGATTACTGGCCTAACATCCCCTGGGGCGGCTGCTGTCAGCGACTGTCGCAGGCGCGACCGGATCCTCTCTATCGGGCTTGCCTGCCCGCACCGGCTGCCTGCGTGCCTCCCGCGGGGTGCTCCCTGACCTGATCCCGCTGTGTGGAATCGGTAAGACGCGGGCCGGAGTGTGAGTCACGCTGAGTGCGGCCATTACGTGACAAGGGGATTGCGCAGTTGTGGAGGAGCGGCGGTTGTGGGGCGGCGGCGGCCAGGGACGAGAAGACACGCTGTGGACAGGCACTCTGGCCAATTCTGAGTAGGTGCCGGACCTGGAGGGCATCTTGGAGATGCACTGTGATATTGGAGGTGCACTGTGATATTGGATGAGGCGTTCCGCCATTTTAGATGCTGGTTGACACAGAGACACTTGTGTGGACTTGGCTCATCTGGTGACAACTGTGGTGGGGTTATATTGTGCGACTACACTGCAACAACACACTCACTGGGGTCACTCTCAACTCCTGGCCCGCAGCACCCCCCTGCCCTGTTTAAACCTGAGGGGTACGACATCGCGCCGGAACCCCAACTGAGGCGACGAGGCTCACCCGCCATTTTGGAGATCAAGCCTAGGCCTGGTGAGAAGACACACGTTGACAACGCTGGGGGTCAAGGTAGACCCCCTGCAGTTGCCTCACGCTGCCCCCCCTGCTTGAGAGCACGGCTTGCCAGCCTATAGAGAGACCTTCTGTGTTATAGGCATGCTCACGCTAGCTCAGCTGATTACTCTGAGGAGCTGACTGCACCCCAGACTCGTCCCTGAAGGCTGGACATTATTGCTTTGGGTAGTTTTTAGCTTAGCCCCCCCCCCCCCCCCCCCCACCCCCATCCTCTCCTCACCCTCAGGGGGGTTGTGCAGGGGCAGCGTCCACACGAACGCCATGGGTAAAGCAGAACCAAAGCAGTCAAAGCTTCCCTTCCACACTCGCAAGACGCCTAGCTCTGCACCCAGGAACCGGGACGATGACGATCCCCACCGAAGCAAGGGACCCTGGCTGGAAGGATCTGCTGATGAGCATGCAACAGAGCCTAACATCTATCGACTCTAAAATAGATACCATGTCCCTCCGTCTGGACAATGTCGTGGCTAAACTTGACGGCCATGAGGAGCGACTAAAGGAGGTAGAGCAGAGAGTGTTGGATCTTGAGGATGGGGCGGGCACCAGCAGGCAACACTTGTCCCAAATGGACAAACTCCTAAAAGTCAACTCGGAGAAGAATGAGGAATTGGAAGCCGGCTCGAGACGGAACAATGTCCGCATGCTAGGCCTGGCAGAGTCGACCAACACAGGGAGACTGGAAGACTTCATGGAGAAATTGCTGGCTGACCTCTTTGGTAGGGACTCCTTCTCTGCACAATTGGTTATCGAGAGAGCACACCGCTCCCTGGCCGTCAGGCCGCCACATGGAACACCGCCACGACCGATCATTATGAAATTCCTTAACTATCGCGACCGGGACACACTGTTGAGACTGGCGTGGGAAAAGGGCGAAGTGAAATATGAAAATACCACACTTTCCTTCTACCCGGATTTTACACAAGCGGTGCAGGAGGCCAGACGGAAGTTTCTATCAGTAAAAAAGCAACTCCAAATGTGTGGCATTCAGCATGCAATGCTGTACCCTGCTCGGCTGCGGATACACCATAGAGGCCGTCAACATATCTTCGCAACACCTCAGCAAGCGGAAGACTTCCTCAGAAAAGACTGATGCTCTGCCTCCCGGGAGGCAGCGGCAAGATGCAGATCACGCTCCCATTCACCGCTAGCAGACCCTTCTTGAACTCAGTAGACCAAGAATGGTTGCACACGGACATTTCAGAGACCATCTGCTAACTGGTGATGTATATTTTCTTCTTTGACTTACAGCACAGGCACGATCTGTTGCCTGGCCACTGGCCCTCGTCCAGTCGGATCGACCTCTGTAACACAGGGTTGTGGATGGGTGAAACAAGAGTGGCAAAGTGGTAACGGCGGGAGTCCCTAGCGGCCCCCTACAGAGGGAGTTCCCCCTATATTGTTCTTTCTGTCGTTCTTTGCAAATGTTGACCCTAGGTCATATGGGAGTTTCCTGGGGGGGGGGGGGGTGTATTTTCCTGGCAAGTTGGGGTGGCTGGTGTGGGCGGGTGTGGGAAGGATTGGGGACATGTTAATGATACGATGCAATGCTGTGAGTTACTGGGACTCCTTAGGAAGATGCGGGCGGGTTCAATGGCAACTTCATGGCAATGGGTGAATGCGGCATGGTAGGCGCAAGCCTTAACGTAATAACATGGAATGTGCAAGGGCTTCCCTACCCTCGGACTCGAAGGCAGGTTCTGGGCCATTTAGATAGGCAGCGAGTAGGGGTTGCCGGTGTGGGTGGGAGAGAGGGGACTGGGGTAAAAGGTACAATGTTTTTGGTGCATGGTGGGTCAATGTTTATGGAGTGGATGGGGTTGATGATGACTAGATATCGTCTCTATAGCCGCTGGTGAACAGGGCAGGGACAACGCTAGCCTTAACATCATGACTTGGAACGTCCAGGGCCTAAACGACCCTCGGAAACGGCGACATGTCCTGGGCTACCTGGATAGGCACCACGTTAGCATCGCCTTCCTACAGGAAACTCATCTGGTGACAGGTAGCACTCCCCGTTTTGCGACCCGCTGGGCTTCTCATGGATGCTTTGCCATTTACTCCTCTTATGCCAGGGGGGTGGTTATATTGATTAAGCGTGGAGTCCATTTTGTGGAGGGTGGGCGGGAGGTGGATTCAGAGGCCTGGTAGTGCTTGTTGTGGGGATCACTGCAATCGCATGATATTGTATTTGTAAACTATTATGGGCCAAATGTCGATGATCCCCACTATCTATAACTGATAAGAAAGAAAAAAAAAGAAATGAACACAACCCAATACCAGGAAGACAGCGCAAATAGCACTTGGGGCACATTTGAAAACGCCAAGACAGTTCTTGTGTATTCACTGTCTGGTTGCTAGAGGATACTGCTTTTGTCCTATCAGACTTCTGATTCTGGGTTTGTTGTGCGTTTAGTACATGCTCCAAAGTGGATTTTAATGTTAGATGTGGGAGGACACAAGGATTGTAATAGTACACTATACACACACAAACGCATGCACACACACACACACACACGCCCTAAGAACCTAAGCCCAGTGTGGCGGAAGACTTTCACCATCTTGGATTTGCCCTAACACATTGGCTTTTAGGCCTGTTTGCAGTAAGGCAAACAGGAACTGCTGCAAAAGTAGGTAGGTCAGGGCCTGGGAACATTTGCCTCATTAATAAAGGAGGGGCTAGTAGTCAGCCCCACGTGCTAGCTCGTACAAGGCATACAGGTGCTCCTCCAGGTACCAACTTCACAAAACTTAAAGGACTGGATCTGTACCTCCTTGGGATAAGGACAAAGAAGTGAACTCCAGTGGTCAGTTGGCTTACCTCATTTGTGGCTACAGGAGTCAAGCGGCAAGAGACCCTTCTTGGGGGCTGGTCCTTTCATCCATCTTTTCAGAAGTCGGCACTTCACAAGCAATGGCAGTATGGCCACAAGTTTGCGCTCTAACCTAGGTAGGTCTTTTACATAGTAGAGCAACAGCACTTTAGGGGTGCAACTGACCTTGAGGCCTACAATATCAGCAATTATTTGCACCACCTCAGCTGAGTATTCTACCAGCGGCTGGCTTCCCATGCTAAATGGTAGAAAACTGCTGGGTCAGCTTGGCATTAAGTATAAGAGGAAGCTCTATCTGGATCTATTCTTTGAAAAAAAGTCAGGAGAGCAATACAATCTGTTTAAGAACTCAAAATGGATGAGTTTATGACAGTAGTAAATGGGGACCTCTTTAGTTTGCATGCAGCAGTATTTCCAGTCCTCTGATCCAGTGCTTTCCCCCATATCTGTTTCTCACTTGTCCAGTACACGATTAGGGACTATAAGTTGCCCATTGCATACAGCCTGTACAACCTGGAAACCCCTCTTCCACCCTCAGGATCTCTTATCATCTGTGTGAGTGGTACATACTCCGCTGGTTTGTCAGAGAATGACGACCATCTGTCCCTACCAAAAACGGACTGGCTCAGAGGGTTTGGGATATTTCTAAATACGTATAAGCACTTAGTTAGACCTATCATTTTAATATTAGCCACCCTACCGGCCATGGACAGTGGGAGCACGCCATTGTTTTTAGTTAGGTTAATGAGCCCTAGGAATAACATTTAGGTAATAGGGTCTCCCTAAACCTATTTTAATACCACATTGCACTCACTACACTACTTATTCCACATACCCACAGGCACCAAACGGCTTCACCAAAAAGATCTCCACCAAAGAGCTCCTTTGCGGGTGCCCGTCGGGCACTGCAGCCCCGGCCCGACGAGGAGGGCCCATATGATGTAGCATGACATCCTTCGGGGTGTGTGAGGGCACTTTTTCACAGACCTGAACATTCCCTCTTACACTTAGGAACTGCACACCAATCTATTATACTTAATCCTCGGTTGGGAGTACGCGTGCAGGACCTGCTTAAAAAGCTCCTGTTTCCTCTCATTTGGAGAAAAGATGTCCATGGTGCAATACCACCAGGCTTTGTGTTATGACTACAAATAGGGCACAAGGGCGTAGGGGAATCTAGATGAACCTGGAAGCCACCCAAAGGTGAGCACTCCGACGGGGTGACTAGTGTAGGTCTCATGATAAATTATTCCCAGGAAGAGAGGGTTTAGCATGCTCTAGTATCCCTTAGCTGGGAGGTGGACTAATAAGGTAAGCTGATGATATCTGAGGGTGGTAGACATCACCTCCTAGAGGTTATAGTAAATGGGTCCCTTTCACTGCTTTGCTGGATAAGTGTGCCAGCCAATTATCTTAGTAGCAAGGCTGGGTTCCCCATAAAAGTATCTGCCAGGGCAGTTCTGTAGAGTAACGCACACCCCTAGGCAGGAGTATGTCGTTATACCTACAATGGGAGGGGCTACGTGCCCAGAGAAGGCTCATTGTCAGTTCACAGATGCCCATTGATTGCATTCTTGGCAATGAGCTCCCACTGGCAAGAAAATAGCTGGGAGGTGCAACCTCTCAGGGTACCATGAAAGTACAGATTCCTGGGGATACTGTTCCTAACTGGAGGGACTGAGGCCCAGATAAAAAGCAAGTAGTAGGAGGTGGATGGCATCCACAGTGGGAGGAGCAGAGGATATGGGGTTACCTGCTCTAAAAGGAGCCCACCCAAGAGTGACCTAGTGAGCTACTTCTGACCTATAGATGCTGCCTGCACTGTCTAAATGACAGGGGACTGGAGACCTGCACCAGGCAGACCCCAACATGACATCTGTGTCCACCCAGTTAGTCCTAGACTGTCAGTCACATGTTTTATCTCAGGGTACAGACCTTTAGCTGAGAAGCCAGTCTCAGGTCGTCACTCCAGAGATGTCAGAAGTAAGTGTACAAGGAGGCAACCTGAAGTTGTAGTCCTCAACTCAGAGGAACCGAAGAGACAAAAGGAACCTCAGGAGCAAGTGGGTGACCGGTTTCAAGCCCATGCTGGAAGTGAGGCCTACTGAAGGCCTGAATTTGGAGCCTCCACTTGGCAATGACTGGCCAGGGCCTAGCTACTGGTACTGATAACTGTCAGTGGTCTCTGTTGTTTGCTTGCCAGGCCACAAGTAGCTTGTTGTTCATGACCGCCCCGACTACGCCAGACCCCACCCCCCTTTGAACACCACCAGCGCCAACCGCCTGACCTCCTGGACCAACGTCAACGACGACGAGACACGCAAGGTCATGAACTCCATCCACTCAGGATCTCCGTCAGACCCGTGCCCACACCACGTATTCAACAAAGCTGACGCTGCCATCGCACCCCAAATACGGAAGGTCATCAACATCTTCTTCGAAACAGCGATATTCCGGGAAAGCTGGAAACACGCCGAAATCATCGCCCTCCTCAAGAAGCCCAAGACGGACCCCAAGGACCTCAAGAACTTCCGGCCCATCTCCCTTCTCCCGTTCCCGGCGAAGGTCATCGAGAAAATCATCGACATGCAACTGGCCCGCCACCTGGAAGACAACAACATCTTGGACCCGTCCCAGTTCGGGTTCAGACGAAAACCACAGCACCGAGACAGCCCTCATTGCCGCCACAGACGACATCAGGCGCCAACTAGACAACGGAGAAACATCAGCCCTCATCCTCCTGGACCTGTCAGCCGCCTTCGTCACGGTCTGCCATCGTACTCTGAAGACACGCCTCCCAGAAGCCGGAATCCAAGAGAAGGCCCTTGACTGGACCACGTCCTTCCTCTCGGGCAGAACCCAGAGCGTCCGCCTCCCGCCCTTCCGATCCGAGACCACCGACATCATCTACGGCGTCCCCCAGGGCTCATCCCTCAGCCCGACGCTGTTCAACATCTACATGGCCCCCTAGCACAAGTGACCTGCCAACGCGACCTCAACATTATCTCCTACGCCGACGACACCCAGCTCATCCTCTCCCTCGCCAAGGACCCGCACACTGCCAAAACCAACCTCCACGAGGGAATGAAGGCCGTCGCCGACTGGATGCAGAACAGCCGTCTGAAGCTGAACTTGGACAAGAAGGAAGTACTCATCCTTGGACCCACCCCCTCAGCCTGGGACGACTCCTGGTGGCCGACCACACTGGGGACAGCACCGACACCCACCGACCATGCACGCAACCTAGAATTCATCCTCGACTCCTCCCTCTCCATGTCTAAACAGGTCAACGCCGTCTCCTCCTCCTGCTACAACACCCTCCGCATGCTCCGCAGGATCTAAAAGTGGATCCCGACCGAAACAAGAAGAACGGTGACACAGGTCCTCATCAGCAGTAGACTGGACTACGGCACCACACTCTACGCAGGAATCCCAGCCAAACACCTATGACGACTACAATGCATCCAAAACGCCTCCGCCCGACTGATCGTCAACGTCCCCCGCCACAGCCACATCACCCCCCACCTGAGAAACCTACACTGGCTCCCCGTCGACAAGAGGATCACCTTCCAGCTCCTCACTCACACACAGAAACCACTCCACAACGCCGGACCAGCCTACCTGAACAGCAGACTCAACTTCTACACCCCAACCCGCCAGCTCCGCTCCGCCAGCCTCGCCCTCGCCAATGTCCCCCGCATCCAACGAACAACCTCCGGCAGCAGATCCTTCTCCTACCTCGTCGCCAAGACCTGGAACACCCTCCCTACCCACCTACGGCAGACCCAAGAACTACTCGCCTTCAGAAGACTCCTCAAGACCTGGCTCTTCGAGCATAGCGGCACCCCTTCCCCTCAGTGCCTTGAGACCCTCACGGGTAAATAGCGCACTTTACAAGTACTCTGATTGATTGATTGATTTGATTAAAGGTACTTATCACCTGCTGGGGTACATCTGTGAGTAAGCTATGGTTAGCCCCGGTGATGTCGCCAGAGGAGAAGCATTCCCCTTGGACAGTGTTAGTGGCAAGAAAGATGTTGATAGAGGGGAGCAGGTAGGTTGAGAGGGGCATAGAACAGGCAAGTGCCATTGCAGAGGCGGGGAATTGCCACTTTATCGCCTAAACAGGGAATTCCATCAAGGAATTGATTTGTCTACCCTAACTCCCATGCTGGAGGTGGCCTGTGTAGGAAATACGATGGTTCTGCATGGCCACATCCTGTTGTTTGGGCGGCTTGTATCCTTCTACTGCTTATGTTTGGCAACTATTTTTAGGTCTCGCGCCTGCGATGCATATGGCGAAGCCATATGCCATCGCGCAGGCGCGATACTAATGTTGCGGGGTCTGCTTCCCAGGATACAGGAGATGTCACGCGCACGCTCTGGAAAGCGATCGGCGCCGGCCGCGCGTTTCCCAATCTCCTGTCTCTCTGGTTTTATACGCCACGGTACCCGCTTCATGGTTAGCGTTGTCGTAGGTGACGAGCGCAGACAGGATTCTTAAAGCCTGGGCTCATAATATTTAAAAAAACATGCATTCCTCTTTATAACAATTCTGCATGGTATTGTTTTAGCTTAAAACATATATTACATCTTTGAGACATTTTGATGTTTTTTGAAGTTCTGAAGTTAAAACGTTTTACCAGCACGCCATTTTTTGAATGAAAAGTGCCTTGCTTGTGTTGCTAAGGCGCTGCTACTTTGCATTGTGCTTGGTGTCGAACAAAAAGGTCCATGCCAATGCTTCTTTGCCCACCGAGCAGATTACACGGAAGGATAAAACACACAGGCAGCCCGGCAGTGTGCACTTGCAGGGGTTTGAAACACTGATTTGTCTGTACAGTGAGTAGCCTCCCCACCAGCTTTCAAGGTTTTTGGCGCATTGGCCCACAAATGACGTCATTCACTCCTTTTTAAGAGTGATTTTTACTTCAGTGTATTATCTACTGATTGAAAAAAATACTCCCTCCTTTTTCCTCCCAGTTCGTCCTTTTCCGTCCATAATTACTTCTGCCCTCCCTTGCCCTCCCCACCCTTGCTTCGTGCTTCCTACCATCCCCCTTTCTTCCTGCTCCCCACACTCTTGCTCGAACGGCCTCTATGCCCAGATCACTCATGCTCCGTCCTTCATTTCCTCCGGGCCTCTCTTGCTGTCTCCGACCCTCTCTCTCTGTTTCTCCAACCTGAGGCGCTAGGGTTTCCAGCACTACATTTCAAAGAGTGAAAATGACAATGTTGTGCTGCTCTGTGTGGTAGGTGGGAGGGAGGGGGGAGGGGGGGGATAGTCTCTCTGCGGTAAAGGAAGTGCGCATGCAAAAAATGTCCTTGCCAGTGTTAGCGAGATGGGTGTTCTGTTAGTACACGTTGCATGCTCCATTCCTCGTACTTTATTCATTCCAAATAGCTGTATGGAGCAAACTTGTATTGATCTACTTTAGTGCATACATCCGCTGGTCTTGCACACATCTGTTTCCAAGGTGGCAGGATGGAAGTGCAGCGATCTGTAGGCCATCAGTTTGAGGTCTGGCAAGACTGATTCCGAGGTCGGTAGCATTAAAGTTAGTATTAGTAGCACCTGTCATTTAAAGTGCCGAAAACGGTGGAAGTGCGAAATTAGGCGCTGTTTAAAACAAGTATGAATCTCCAATAATTGCCTAAATGATGGCCGCGTTTTCCTTCTAGTAAGGAGTTAAATCCTACGTTTCAAATAATATAAATAATTAAACCTGTAGTGAAGGTGGTAGTTTAAGCAAAGGTCTGTTTGACCACTCCCCCTCTCCGTCATACCAACAGAGCTACAAACGCTGCAACAAGCAATTTCCTGATTTTCACGAGACGTCTGATCTGAATTGCATAGGAGGAGCGCGTCCTTGCATCTGCTGTAGTGGAAAGTTAGGTATTCAAGGGGTCTCTTCAATGTGATGGCATAATATGAATGCATGGCTGAAAGCAAATCTGCAGTAATACCTTAAGAGCATAGCCTATCCGAACTGGCAGTGCACTTTGGCAACCGTTCTCTTCTGCTCGAGAGCCCACACTAGTTCTGCATTATATAAACAAGCATTTGCAATGCAATAGGTCTCGCATTTATGCGAGTTTAAGCTATTGGCATTGTAAATGATAATCATAACACTGAAAAAGGCACGGGTTCAAAATATTACAGAGAGGTAAAGAATAAGAGCTGTGTCCCCTGCCCTATTCCTTGGGACAAGTGGACGCAGCTCTTATTCTCGACCTCTCTGTAATATTTTGGACCGGTGACTTTTTTCAGTGTTCTGATGTAAGAGTGGGGAATTGCCTCACGCTGGTCCTTAAATCTCCCTAAGCCCCCATTGTGTGAATTCATTGTAAATTACAATGCCTTTTATTTCTGTTTTAAAAACTGAAACAAAAATGCTTTGTTATTTGCAATGTCAATAGCTCAAACTCGCGTAAATGCGAGACCTATTGCATTGCAAATGCTTGTTTCTTTCTCTTTCGGCAGTCTGAGCTTGTGCATGTGCCTCCTTGCTGCTTCCCCATTGAAATCGCCCACCTTTTCAGTGTTGCTCATTCTAACCCCTTCCATCTCATCTGTTGTTTCTTCCACTACTGCCCGTATGCGCCCCCTGCCCTATGTGTTGTTCTCCCGTTCCTGTCCTTCTCAAATTTGACTTTTTTTTGTTATGAACGTTTAAAAAATGTTAAACACCCACATCAACCAAGACCTTTGTTGCTTCAGTTGTGACCGCTGTTTAATTTTAAACCTTGCAACTTTGCTCCTCCATGGAGCACCTGGGTTTTGTTTAAAACTAGGATTTAGCAGCTGCAATTTGCCTCTAGGCTGCCTCTAGGCTGCCGCTTTCTACAAGCAATTTGCTTCAGTACACGTTTTAAAGTTGTTTTATTTTTAATTTACTGTTTCAGGATGGGTGTCCGCTATCTTGGAACGCTGAATAAAACATAAAAAACAAAATGTCCACCATGTCAGGGCAAATGCATGCGCATACTTGATTACACTGGGCGACCCATCGCCATGACTCATATATGTAGGACAGGAACAAGGGAACCCTACTCACGCGGAACCAGGGTAATAAACTTATTATCAAAAGACAGAGGCTCCTGTGGACACTAAATGAAGTAATCTCAATGTATATGAGCACAATGGCAATATATTGGGTTATTGTGGTATTGGAGAGAGAAGGAAGCAAATACACCTCGGATTTGTTTTTGAATCAAAAATATTTATATAATGTACCATTGTGACCTGATACGTTTTCAGTAGAAATGCATTTACAAAATGTGAGCGCTTTGGGCTCTACCAATGCTTGTTTGTGTTGTTGGTTGATGCAGATGGTGAAGCAGCATAACTCTGCATTTGTACAAATGTATAAAATATTAAGACATGCATGTAGGTCCACTCATCGCAATATTTTCGCATAAAAACATTAGATGAAATACATTTATATTTGCATTAAACATCCAGAACACTTTTGCAATCCAGTCTGTTTTTGTTTAAGTAGTCAGAAATGTGAGGACTGAGCAGAAGATTTAAGTGACAGCTATACGCACATACACTTTTGCAAAGGAATAGTCACGTGTATACACACAAGATAAAAATATTAAGACACCCACACCCAACATACCAAAATTCATTTGAGCATGCGTGGGCTCCTACAATGGGCACTGTGCTGGTGTTTGCAGGCATCAACTTTTTTTGCTTCCAGCCTGCTTTGGAATTCTGTTGATTATTTGGTAGAGGATTCAAGTACACATTCTAAGATTTGGTCTGTTTGTGTGCGGGTTACAGCCATGCGTGCTGGCTGGTTGATGCTCCTTGGCTTCTGCTCCTTGGCCGTGCAGTGCTTGCTGAAAATCTAGCAGGTCTAGTGCGGTTCTTGCTAGTTCTGGGGTGGACACAGGTTACGGACCAGAGCTAAGGCCTAGGCAGGAGCATGCTGGTGCAGGTGCTATGGATGGTACACGAGCTGACATGGCGTCCCTTCCATCTTCAGCATGACTCTTGTCAGTGCCACTGGTTGGCCGGCATGGGGAGGCGTTGTCTGGGGGAATGGAGCAGTATATCATTCTACTTTACTGTCTGGGTTGCAAATGTTTGTATATCATACCACAAACTACTACATGGTGGAGATCCTTACGGCAGATCTTGCACTACAAAGGTGCCAGTAAACGGCAGCAGTTTGACCAGTACTCGCCCATGCCCAACAATGCTGAAGAATGCCCTGTAGTCATTGATAGGAGTGGCCAGTGATGTGCTAGTGATTATCCATCTGCTAGCCTGTGCCAGTGGTAGAGTCGTCTGGTCTGGATGTGTGTGTTCATTGGATTGGTGTTCAGGAACCCTCATTAGGGTCACTATGAGTGTGCACTGTGCCTTGTATCTTTCTTACAATGGGGTATCGCTTTTAGTGATTAGCAATATTCGTTTTGATAACTTTATTGCGGTCATAGACCATGAAAGCACAGATAGAATATGTACATACACAAGATAAAATACATAAATAATTAAGAATACATGGTTAAAAAGTTATTAAACAGTAAGGTATCAAAAGAAAGGTAAAAAAACATCGCAATTAATCACAATTTATCGCAATTCATTAGAGTGAGCCTTCTGCGCCACATACCATATAAAAACCGGGAGACCGCAAACACAATAAAAGGGGAGGTGTCATATCTTAAAATTCTAGCAGCTTGTGCACATTGCCTTAGACCAAAACTTCTGCATAACGGTGCCAACCAGCATCTCCGTATTGTACTATAAGCTGGGCAGAAGAATAAAACGTGAACGATATCCTCTTTAATATTGTTGCAGACTGGGCAAATTCCCTCCTCTCGTCCATCCCATTTACAAGTAAATGCCCCAATAGGTAGACAACCATGTTTTAATTGTGTATAGAGTTTTCTTGCAAGGGGGGGCTGTATTAAGTCCAAAAACTCCTCCCTCTTAGACACGAGTTTTACCTGCAAAAATTCTGTGGACAATCTGCCCAAAGTTGTCGAGCTATGCAGCAGACTTAGGTTGTAATATCTCAAGGAGGCCAAGAGCTCTATTCTCTTCACTTCCGGGCAGCTCACCTCCGGGGTCTCCCATAATTGGGGCATACCAATTTGATGTACAAGGGCTTTAATATGGGCTAACCAGGGAATATTCTTGTTTTTCAACTGCCCCCACACTGCAGTGAATTCAGCTCTATAATCCTCGAGCTCAGGTACTGTCCAAAGCCTTCTCCAATACAGGAGAGGTCGAGCAGCTAGCAGTTCTGAGATGGACTCTAAACCTAGATCTAGTCTCAGGGGTGTGAGCGGGGTGCTCTGGGGGAGGCCTACCAAATTCCTCATAAAGGCCTGCTCCACCTTAAGAAGGCTTGGTGTACTCTTATGGCCCCAGAGTTCTGCACCATACATCACAGCTGGTTTAGCTTGTGCCCCATAAATCTCAAGGGCTGGGGCAACTGGCTTAAACAGGGTTGTTCTCTGGAACTTACAATGCCCCCTACGATCTGCGACAACCTCAGAGCAGATTTGGATACCTGTGGGCCCCAACTGAAATCTTCAGTCAGGGTGACGCCCAGGTATACAAAGGTTCTCACCCTTTCCAGCGGGACACCATTTAATACAGGGTTAGGGCGAGTGCGCTTTGGGGGATGAAAGATCATAAACTTCGTCTTTGCTAAATTTATCTCCAGTCCCCTCAAAGCGCAGAATGATACAAAACCGTCCAGAACCCTCTGGATACCTGATGATGTTCGAGACAACAACAAGGTGTCGTCTGCGAACATCAGAGCAGGCACCCGACCAGTGGCCAACCATGGAGCATCACTGTCCCTGACTTTGTCCAGTTCACCCACCAGGCCATTTATATAAAGACTAAAGAGCGTGGGAGCCAGGGCTGCGCCTCTGGTCAAGGTGAAGCGAGCTGATAATTCCCCGTTCTTCCTGCATCTCACCTGGGCATAGTTCCCTGCATGGAAACGCTTCAGGACGTCTAGTAGATAGGGCGGGAGGTCTAGTTCTTTCAGGACCCTCCATAAACTCTCCCTGGGGACAAGGTCGAAAGCGGCCCGCAGGTCTACGAAGACAAGGTAGAGGCTGCCACCCTCTACTATTTCTGTCTTCCAAAAAAGGACCTGCAGCCTAAAAATTTGGTCCAGGGTCGAGATTCCAGCTCTAAAGCCGGCCTGAAGGGTAGTCAATACTTTATGCTCCTCCATCCACCCCAGCAGTCTATCCAGAAGGACTCAGCCCATTAGCTTCTGTGAAGTATCCAAGAGACTAATCGGCCGATAATTTGATTGCACTAAAGGGCAGCCCTTCTTAAAGATTGGGACAATCTCGGCCCCTGCCCAGGTGTCCGGTAACTTAGCTCCCCGAAGGACCGCATTAAATAAAACAGCCAAGTACGGCGCCCAGATTTTTGGCTGGGAGCGGAAAAGATCTCCAGGTAATCTGTCAAGGCTTGGGGCTTTGTTAGGTAGCTGCCTGATGATCGCCGATTCCACCTCTTTAACTGAGATACTCTCAATGTCTCCAGGGCCCACCCTCGCCCTGGCATCCCACTGACCTATCGGATAGCCCAAGTCCGAGGCCCCCCGCAGTCGATACTCGTGCGGGAGGTCTGGGGCTCGGGGCATCCGGAGGGCATCACCTGGCACCAATATCTCTGCCCCATTTAAATGTTCACTAGTGACGGTCTCAGGGCTAGTGTAAAGCGCAGCAAAGTGCGCCTCCCAAACTGACGGAGCAATGTTTGGTAGGAGAGCCTCCCCTCCCTCTTTCACACCAGAATTAACTATTGCCCAGAATAATTTGGCATCTTTTGCCAGGAGGGCAACTCTCAGTTCTTCCCACCTGGCTTCTTCCCACTCCTTCTTACCCCTAGTGAGCTCCTTTTTATACAGCAGTCTGGTTGCCCTAATATTCACTCTGTCATTAGATTGGATTGCCGCAATTAGCTCAATTTTTAGTTTTTTGCATGCATCATCAAACCAGGGGTGAGATTCTGGGACACGCCTTTTAGTTCCACTTACAGGGTAGAACACGTCCCCCAATGCCGTAACTAGCTGCCTATGTGTATCCACTGCCTGGTACCTGCAGGATGGGTCACCCATCTGGGTTATAAGTGGGATTGCAAGTTTGTACATTTTTTCTAGCCGGGATGGTGAATCTGCTAGGTGAGGCCATTTAACCCTCCTATTATTAGCCAACATGAGGGGAGGCATCATCGCCGCAGGTTTGGTTTCAGGATTAGTTAAACCAAAGGCCCCCAGCTTAAGAGTTAAAACCAGGGCATTATGGTCGCTATCATGTCTTTGTACGACCCTAAATTCCTTTAGCTTGTCCCAATTTTTAGCATCCACCATAAGGTAGTCAATGATGGATGTTTGACCTACTCGGTTGAACGTGGCTATGGCTGGGCAATCAGTATCCAATCTCCCATTGCACGCCCGCAAGGATGTTTCAAGGGAGAAGGATTTTATTTGAAGAGCTAAAGGAGTCCATGCCCTGACCGGAGTAATACTGGGCTCTGGAATATGCCAAAGTACGTCAACTTCGTCTTGCTCACCCAGCTCCAGGCTACCCCAAGAATTATTGACATAGAGGGGTCTAACCCCTGGATAAAGGAATTCAGGGCTTTAATTGTTTCCGATTCTTGCCCATTCCTGGATGGCCTCGAATAAATATTTATTATTGCTACTTTGGGTTTGCTTGCGGGTTTTAATAAGACGCACTGTATATCCAAGGAGTTTATTTGTATTTGGGTCGCTGGATACCCAGGTGGGTACCTATCCAAATTGATAACCCACCCGATGGACGGCCTCTACCTGTAGACACTGCCAAGATGTCAAATGTTGCGAAAGTCGAGCTGATGCTCTCTTCCAGTGCCCAGGTCTCTTACATAAGGCATATATCATGTGTTGCCATAAAGGTGGCCCACTCTGGAGTTAGTAGCTTATTTTTTAACCCGGCTATATTCCATGAGATCAACTTTAGACATCCTTCTTGTAGATTTTCGGAGCCCTCTCCTTCCCCATTCCCGCTACCACTAGTCCCCAACCTCTCTGGAAAAGCAATATACTTATGATGGTTGTACGTTTCAAAATGTGGCCTATACACTGCTCTGTACACACAGCGACGTCATCACTTCAGATTTCCAGATATGGCACACCTTACCACATAACTTCTCCACTTTCTGCTGTGTGTGGCTGTTTAAAGTTGGTTGTGGCTTTATACAAGTTCCCCATAAACAAACACCTGAATGTAGGCACCCAGACACCAAAGGCTGTTCTATGTCTATTTCCCCCTCTTCTTCCCTTTCCCCTTGAGTGACAGCCAAATAGTCACATCCCGAAGATAACAGCAGGTAGGACCCCAGGAAAGTCACAAAAATAAGCACAGACACCCCAAAGAGAGTAGACAGAGTAGGTGGCAGGGTTGCTGAATATCAGAATAGTTAGCAATGGATGTATAGATACGTAAATACTGCAGTCACACAAGATAAAAATCTGCAGGGGTTCACTAGAACAGTCTGAAAGTAGAAGTACAGACATCCGACACGTAGAATTGATTGGGGAAGTTAACAGCATACAGGGCTCGATGAAGGGTCTTCAGGCAGAAAGGCAGCTGCCGGAATACTATCATCAAGGTACATTTGCAGCATGTGCAGCTCAAAGAGTCTACAGGGAGAAGCTCAAACACCCAAGGACTGAAGTCAAGGAAGATGGCAGCATGTAAAATCCTCACAAACTCTGCGTGCAGCAGCACAGGCATGTGATACTGATCTTAACCCTTTCGATGCTGATGACGAGCTCAGCTCGTCATGATGCACAGTTGAGCTGTGCTGATGACGAGCTGAGCTCGTCATGAATACAGCAGAAGAGTAATTTCCAGCACAGGGGGGGAAAACACCTAGCAGCCAAGGTGTTAAGGAAGATGGCAGCAGGTGGAAACCTTAGAAAAGTCAAAACTCAAACTTCTTGTTACAACTAAGGATCACTGGGTTGGAATCCCAAAGAAACTACACGCAGAAACATGGGTGCGAGAATTGAAGTAAAGGTCATGACTACATATGTGACCCCAGAAGAAGCTGATGGCAGTGTGACATTGCATCTTATTCCTTCATGTGATTACTCTCTTATGTTCTAAGTAGAACATTACTATATAGATGTAGAAGAGTTCCTATTCTTAAATGGAATATGTTGATGTTCAAGAATTCTGTATGTGTAAGTTACTCTGGAGCATTTGATGACTGGGGTGAATAAAATGAACATGAGACTTACCTGATCCTTGTGAGTCTCCCTTCTTCAGAGAGCACCACATTAATTTGGTGACGAGGTCGTCTCACCCCAACATCAGAAAGGCTCTCTATTTCTGAACCGCATCTCCTTTCTTTCCCTGAATTTATAAAAGAAACAGAGAAGCGTTGTTTCGACCTTCTCCGGCGGCTGGACGTATGATGGTTATCTGGCGGGAAGCGATCCTGTGCGTCTCCCTCGGCTGATCGGGGAGATCGGAAGGTGTTCCTGATATATTTCAAACGCCGGTGAGGAGATTTGTAGGAGGGGCGTTGTGGAATGCATTCGCGTTTTAGTGACCTATGGAGGCCTTGATCGGTTTCGAGCGCATCTGCGTTCCAGGAGAGGAGACGTTCAAGAAAAAGAGACGTGCGCGTCTCTCTGTGCTGTTGGAGCGCATTTGCATTCCAGGTGATGTGACGTCAGTGTTGTTGTGCTTTGTCACGCATAAACGCCATTTTGGATACAAAGGACGAGTGGTTGTTACCTAGCAACACCACGGAGTTTAATTTATGCTTAAAGTCAGTTTCTTCAGTGAATTATTGCTGAACTTTCTTCCCGCTAAAGAGTATTGCTGAACTGTCTTTACGCTATGGAGTCATGCAGTAAGATTATGATTGCTGAATCTTCAATAAGTTATGGAGTCATACAGTAATACTAATATTTTCTGACTTAGTTTTGAACGTGCTACAGAGGTTCTGACAAGTTATTGCACTACGGTTTTGTTTGAGGAGCTACTTATTTAAGACATCGCTTTTGGAAAGTCAAGTGCTGGTTAACTTCTTCCTTTCAGCATTGAAGAAAGTCATGTGGGTATACTTCGGTGATTGGCACACCTCAGTCGTGATTGGCACACCTCAGTCTACGAGTAAATTGGTGTGCCAACTGTGTGGGGTTGATTGTATTTTAATACAAATTTACATTTTAGTAAGTCATACATGTGAATTCCAGGGAAGTTAATTTTACAGTGAAATATACATTATATATTTTTTTGTTCATTTCATTTTTTTTTCTTTTAGGTTATTGTTTTTAGGAAGCATAGCTATGCAGAATGTCACAGAGCCACCATTTTTTCTAACGAGTCCAGGAGAACCCACAATAAAATGGCAAAAGTGGAAGAAGATTTTCACAAACTATGCTAGAGTGTGTGGCACGATTCTTAGTGCTGAACGCAAACACTCTTTACTACTCCGTTGTCTTGGAGGGGAAGGGCAAGAAGCGCTTGAACATTTGCCTGAACTTAGTGCTGCTGATTAGAGAGCTTTGAACAAATATGAAATTTGCATACTACAATTGGACAGGCACTATCTTCTCCGTGTAGGCACTATTATGGAGAGATATAATTTTGGACTATGTGCACAAAAAAAAGAGGAGTCTGTTGAGGAATTTGTGACTAGGTTAAGAAAACTTGTGTCTACATACAAATTTGAGGGTGCTCTAAAGGAAAGGATAAGGGATCAGTTTGTTTTAAAATGTTCACATGACAAAATTAGGGAGGAATTATGGTTGAAGGATTAACCCCCCCTTAGATGAGGTGTTAGTAATTGCCAAACGTGTTGAACACATGATGAAATGTGTTGATGAATTAAACACTGAATAAAACAAGACTAATGTAACCAGTGCCAATGTAGATGAGGTTGTGTACTTAGTAAAAAAACAAGTCATCCAATGAGTCTGAGAGTGGAAAGTTTACACGTTCAGAAGAATGATTTTTTTCACATGATGAAAGGTCTATTTGTTTTAGGTGTGGCAGATCTGGACATAAAGCTAATGCCTCTTACTCTCCTGCTATACAAGTATATTGCAATACCTGTGGGAGGAAGGGTCATTTTGCTAAATGTTGCAAGAGCAAGATAAAAAGAAGGGAACAACCTGTAGTCAAAGAACATCCGCAAGTTAAGGAGATTCTGTATCAAATAGATGACTCAAAGCAAAACATCCATCACATGTTGTTTCCATTGAAGGTGTTGAGCTTGAGATAAAGTTTGATTTTTAGCAATGACATCTCGTGAAAATGTTTGGAAGGAAGGTTATTCTTATGAAAAATGATGTGTCTCTAATGGGTTATGGTGGTATGCCCATAAACATCATTGGATATTTTATAGCGTGCATTGGATTGTGTGGAAGGATGGCTCCTGGGAAAGTATATGTGGCTAAAAAAGGTGATGCACCTTTAGGTTGGCCTCATTAAACGTTTGCTGGGTGTTCTCCTTAATCCTAATGCAGTGCCACAAGGTCAAGTGCAGGTTGTGGACAATACAGCAGCCATTCTTGCTGAACATTTTTCTGATGTGTTGGAGGATAAGTTGGGTTGTCTCAGAGGGTACAAACATTGTATAAAATTGAAAGATGGTGCTGTACCCATTGTTGCAAAAGTTAGGAGGGTACCGTTGAATGAGCAGCCTAGCTTGCAGAAAGAGATCCAACGTTTGACTGATATGGGTGTTATTAAGCCGGTTGAAGCAACTGAGTGGTTGTCTCCCATTGTTGTTGCCAAGAAGGCCAGTGGCGATATTAGACTTTGCATAGACTTGTGTCCTCTCAATAAGGAGGTGGTTGTAGACAGGTTTCCTTTGCCCAATATTGATGAGATTGTCAGCACCTTGGAGGATGCTAAGTACTTTACGACTCGAAAGTCTTCCCAGGATTTAACTGTGCTTGTAATCCAATGGGTACTTTCAAATTTCTTAGGATGCCTTTTGGGCTCATTTCGGCAGCATCTGTTTTTCAACAGATTATGTACAATTTGCTCAAAGGTCTCGGAGGGGTTAAGTGCTATCAAGACGATCTGGTAATTTATGGAAGTAAGAAAACTGAAAATTGTTTGAGAGTGTGTGCAGTGTTGGAAAGTCTAAGAAAAGCAGGATTGACACTTAAAAAAGAGAAGTGTAAGTTTGAGGTGGAAGAGGTCAATTACTTAAATCATTGTATCACTGGTTAAGGTGTTTTTCCAAGGAAAGAACTTGTTGATACTATTGTGAAAATTAATGAACCTTGTAACAAGGAGGAGTTGTTATCTTTTCTGGGTATGGTTGAATTTTACGCTAAGTTTATCCAAGATTATTCTGACAAGACACAGAATCTTAGGAAATTGACAGGTAAAAATATGATGTTTGAGTGGAGTCATGAATGTGCAAGAGAATTTCTTTCTGTAACGGAGGATTTAAAAAATGCTCCTTCATTAAAAGCGTTTGTACCTGGTCATAAAACCTACATCTTTACTGATGCTAGTGCTAAAGGTATAGGAGCTGTTCATCTTCAAAACAATTGTGGTGTAGAATGGTTGATTGCTTGTGCCTCTAGGTGCTTGAGGGGTTCGGAACTGAATTATTCGGTCATTGAAAAGGAGCCGCTAGCGATCTTTTGGGGTGTAAGAAAATATAAGAATTTAATATGGGGTGCGAAAGTTACGGTTCTCTCAGATCACAAACCATTAAAGGAAGTATTTTCAAAAAAAGGACTTGATGCTATTTCATCTAGGATTAGAAAGTGGATTATCTCTCTTCAAGAGTATGATTTTGAGATAGATTACATTCCAGAATCGATTAATAATTCTGCAGACTGTTTGTCGCGTTTGGTTAATGTTGAAGAAGTTGACAGGGAGGAGGAGTTTCTTTTGGATGATGTTGTTAATGTCTGTGAAATTACTTTGGGCACAATTGATGAGACTGAATGGAAATCTGAAGTTACTCGGGATATAGAAATTAAAACAGTTATTGATCTATTGGAATCAGGGAAGAACAAAAATCTTACTAAGCCGTGGTTGTTGGTCTGTGATGAGTTAGCTGTTATGAATGGTCTGCTTGTCCGAGGCACACGTCTTATTCCACCTGCTGGTGTTCGCAGCAAACGTCTTAATCTTGCACATGTTGGTCACTTAGGGATTGTAAAAACAAAGGAGTATTTGAGGATGCAGTTCTGGTGGCCAGGGATGGACAAAGAAGTTGAGAGAATGGTTTGTGATTGCACGGAGTGTTGTTCCAGTGACAAGATTCTTAAAACTGAACAGTTACCCATGGTTTATAGAGATTTATCAAACCATCCTTGGGATGAAGTTGCAATCAATATTGCAGGTCCTTTGCATGTGGTCCGTGACACTTCATATTTGATTGTTCTTTTAGATCTGTATTCAAGGTGGGTTGAAGTGAGCACAGTTAGGGATATTTCTTCGGCTAATGTTATATCATTTTTGGAGGAAGTTTTTAAAAGGGAAAGTTATCCCAATTGTATTCTTTCAGATAATGGTCCTCCGTTTTGTTCTGCTGAAATGAAAACATACTTGAAAGAATGTGAGATAATTCACAGAAGGAGCTCAGTGTATCACCCAGAGACCAATGGTGCTATTTTGAGGGTTAATTAAACACTCAAAGAAAGCATTCAGTTAGGCAGAGCAAAATATCTCAATTGGAAGAATATGTTACAAGATAGAATTACTGCTTATCGTATGTCTCCTCATACAACCACAGGAAGGTCTCCTTTTGACTTATTCAAGGGTAAAGCTTCGAACTCTAAACTATGTACAGGTTGGATGAGTTTAAACAAAGGTTTGAGAGACAATCAAGCAGGCGATTGGCGACATAATGAGTTAGGAAAGCAGTTGACAAGAAAAACTATTTTTTACAAAAAAAGTGTGTTCAATTTAATGATGTAAAATTGGGTGACTAGGTAAATATTAATATTTACAACAAGGGGTGGTGAGGGACAGAGTCTCTGAATTAAGCAGAAAGCTCTCACCCAGTCAAGAGATCAGGGCTAGATCCAACACCGTTTTTTAGCTCACTGCACCATCCCAGTTTCAGAACCTGGCTGTATGCAAATTAGTCTGTTCCTGTCCCAGTGCATGATGGGAACAGGGCAAACCAAACTACAAAAGCCAATTCTTACACTGGGAAGGAAACAAGCTCCCGGGGACCGGTTTCTGGCATTGCAGCCGTCTTCGGCCCGGTTTGCTTGAATCCTGATGGTGCAATGAGCAAGGGTCTCACATCTGAGAATACCCTTCCACGCTTAGGGTGGACAAAAATATTTACAACAAGGGGTGGTGAGGGACAGAGTCTCTGAATTAAGCAGAAAGCTCTCACCCAGTCAAGAGATCAGGGCTAGATCCAACACCGTTTTTTAGCTCACTGCACCATCCCAGTTTCAGAATCTGGATGTATGCAAATTAGTCTGTTCCTGTCCCAGTGCATGATGGGAACAGGGCAAACCAAACTACAAAAGCCAATTCTTACACTGGGAAGGAAACAAGCTCCCGGGGACCGGTTTCTGGCATTGCAGCCGTCTTCGGCCCGGTTTGCTTGAATCCTGATGGTGCAATGAGCAAGGGTCTCACATCTGAGAATACCCTTCCACGCTTAGGGTGGACAAAAATATTTACAACAAGGGGTGGTGAGGGACAGAGTCTCTGAATTAAGCAGAAAGCTCTCACCCAGTCAAGAGATCAGGGCTAGATCCAACACCGTTTTTTAGCTCACTGCACCATCCCAGTTTCAGAACCTGGCTGTATGCAAATTAGTCTGTTCCTGTCCCAGTGCATGATGGGAACAGGGCAAACCAAACTACAAAAGCCAATTCTTACACTGGGAAGGAAACAAGCTCCCGGGGACCGGTTTCTGGCATTGCAGCCGTCTTCGGCCCGGTTTGCTTGAATCCTGATGGTGCAATGAGCAAGGGTCTCACATCTGAGAATACCCTTCCACGCTTAGGGTGGACAAAAATATTTACAACAAGGGGTGGTGAGGGACAGAGTCTCTGAATTAAGCAGAAAGCTCTCACCCAGTCAAGAGATCAGGGCTAGATCCAACACCGTTTTTTAGCTCACTGCACCATCCCAGTTTCAGAATGGGGCAGTGAGATAAATGGGGCAGTGAGATAAATAACGGTGATGGATCAAGCCCTGATCTTTGGACTGGGTAAGAGTGGTCTGTTTAACTCAGACACTCTGTTCATCACCACCCCCTTTTCTAAATCGTTTTTGGCCACTATAGGTGTGGCAGGGTATACTCAGACATGAGTCCCTTTCTCACTGCTCCATCAGGATTCAAGCAAGCCGGGCCAAAGAAGGCTGAAATGCCAGAAACCGGTCCCCGGTAGCTTGTCTCCTTTCTGGTGAAGAATTGGCTTGGTAGTTTAGTCTGCCCTGTTCCCATGATGCACTGGGCCAGGGACAGACTGATTTGCATATAGCCAGGTTCTGAGCTGGGATGGGGCAGTGAGATAAATAACGGTGATGGATCAAGCCCTGATCTTTGGACTGGGTAAGAGTGGTCTGTTTAACTCAGACACTCTGTTCATCACCACCCCCTTTTCTAAATCGTTTTTGGCCACTATAGGTGTGGCAGGGTATACTCAGACATGAGTCCCTTTCTCACTGCTCCATCAGGATTCAAGCAAGCCGGGCCGAAGAAGGCTGAAATGCCAGAAACCGGTCCCCGGTAGCTTGTCTCCTTTCTGGTGAAGAATTGGCTTGGTAGTTTAGTCTGCCCTGTTCCCATGATGCACTGGGCCAGGGACAGACTGATTTGCATATAGCCAGGTTCTGAGCTGGGATGGGGCAGTGAGATAAATAACGGTGATGGATCAAGCCCTGATCTTTGGACTGGGTAAGAGTGGTCTGTTTAACTCAGACACTCTGTTCATCACCACCCCCTTTTCTAAATCGTTTTTGGCCACTATAGGTGTGGCAGGGTATACTCAGACATGAGTCCCTTTCTCACTGCTCCATCAGGATTCAAGCAAGCCGGGCCGAAGAAGGCTGAAATGCCAGAAACCGGTCCCCGGTAGCTTGTCTCCTTTCTGGTGAAGAATTGGCTTGGTAGTTTAGTCTGCCCTGTTCCCATGATGCACTGGGCCAGGGACAGACTGATTTGCATATAGCCAGGTTCTGAGCTGGGATGGGGCAGTGAGATAAATAACAGTGATGGATCAAGCCCTGATCTTTGGACTGGGTAAGAGTGGTCTGTTTAACTCAGACACTCTGTTCATCACCACCCCCTTTTCTAAATCGTTTTTGGCCACTATAGGTGTGGCAGGGTATACTCAGACATGAGTCCCTTTCTCACTGCTCCATCAGGATTCAAGCAAGCCGGGCCGAAGAAGGCTGAAATGCCAGAAACCGGTCCCCGGTAGCTTGTCTCCTTTCTGGTGAAGAATTGGCTTGGTAGTTTAGTCTGCCCTGTTCCCATGATGCACTGGGCCAGGGACAGACTGATTTGCATATAGCCAGGTTCTGAGCTGGGATGGGGCAGTGAGATAAATAACGGTGATGGATCAAGCCCTGATCTTTGGACTGGGTAAGAGTGGTCTGTTTAACTCAGACACTCTGTTCATCACCACCCCCTTTTCTAAATCGTTTTTGGCCACTATAGGTGTGGCAGGGTATACTCAGACATGAGTCCCTTTCTCACTGCTCCATCAGGATTCAAGCAAGCCGGGCCGAAGAAGGCTGAAATGCCAGAAACCGGTCCCCGGTAGCTTGTCTCCTTTCTGGTGAAGAATTGGCTTGGTAGTTTAGTCTGCCCTGTTCCCATGATGCACTGGGCCAGGGACAGACTGATTTGCATATAGCCAGGTTCTGAGCTGGGATGGGGCAGTGAGATAAATAACGGTGATGGATCAAGCCCTGATCTTTGGACTGGGTAAGAGTGGTCTGTTTAACTCAGACACTCTGTTCATCACCACCCCCTTTTCTAAATCGTTTTTGGCCACTATAGGTGTGGCAGGGTATACTCAGACATGAGTCCCTTTCTCACTGCTCCATCAGGATTCAAGCAAGCCGGGCCGAAGAAGGCTGAAATGCCAGAAACCGGTCCCCGGTAGCTTGTCTCCTTTCTGGTGAAGAATTGGCTTGGTAGTTTAGTCTGCCCTGTTCCCATGATGCACTGGGCCAGGGACAGACTGATTTGCATATAGCCAGGTTCTGAGCTGGGATGGGGCAGTGAGATAAATAACGGTGATGGATCAAGCCCTGATCTTTGGACTGGGTAAGAGTGGTCTGTTTAACTCAGACACTCTGTTCATCACCACCCCCTTTTCTAAATCGTTTTTGGCCACTATAGGTGTGGCAGGGTATACTCAGACTGAGTCCCTTTCTCACTGCTCCATCAGGATTCAAGCAAGCCGGGCCGAAGAAGGCTGAAATGCCAGAAACCGGTCCCCGGTAGCTTGTCTCCTTTCTGGTGAAGAATTGGCTTGGTAGTTTAGTCTGCCCTGTTCCCATGATGCACTGGGCCAGGGACAGACTGATTTGTATATAGCCAGGTTCTGAGCTGGGATGGGGCAGTGAGATAAATAACGGTGATGGATCAAGCCCTGATCTTTGGACTGGGTAAGAGTGGTCTGTTTAACTCAGACACTCTGTTCATCACCACCCCCTTTTCTAAATCGTTTTTGGCCACTATAGGTGTGGCAGGGTATACTCAGACATGAGTCCCTTTCTCACTGCTCCATCAGGATTCAAGCAAGCCGGGCCGAAGAAGGCTGAAATGCCAGAAACCGGTCCCCGGTAGCTTGTCTCCTTTCCGGTGAAGAATTGGCTTGGTAGTTTAGTCTGCCCTGTTCCCATGATGCACTGGGCCAGGGACAGACTGATTTGCATATAGCCAGGTTCTGAGCTGGGATGGGGCAGTGAGATAAATAACGGTGATGGATCAAGCCCTGATCTTTGGACTGGGTAAGAGTGGTCTGTTTAACTCAGACACTCTGTTCATCACCACCCCCTTTTCTAAATCGTTTTTGGCCACTATAGGTGTGGCAGGGTATACTCAGACATGAGTCCTTTTCTCACTGCTCCATCAGGATTCAAGCAAGCCGGGCCGAAGAAGGCTGAAATGCCAGAAACCGGTCCCCGGTAGCTTGTCTCCTTTCTGGTGAAGAATTGGCTTGGTAGTTTAGTCTGCCCTGTTCCCATGATGCACTGGACCAGGGACAGACTGATTTGCATATAGCCAGGTTCTGAGCTGGGATGGGGCAGTGAGATAAATAACGGTGATGGATCAAGCCCTGATCTTTGGACTGGGTAAGAGTGGTCTGTTTAACTCAGACACTCTGTTCATCACCACCCCCTTTTCTAAATCGTTTTTGGCCACTATAGGTGTGGCAGGGTATACTCAGACATGAGTCCCTTTCTCACTGCTCCATCAGGATTCAAGCAAGCCGGGCCGAAGAAGGCTGAAATGCCAGAAACCGGTCCCCGGTAGCTTGTCTCCTTTCTGGTGAAGAATTGGCTTGGTAGTTTAGTCTGCCCTGTTCCCATGATGCACTGGGCCAGGGACAGACTGATTTGCATATAGGCAGGTTCTGAGCTGGGATGGGGCAGTGAGATAAATAACGGTGATGGATCAAGCCCTGATCTTTGGACTGGGTAAGAGTGGTCTGTTTAACTCAGACACTCTGTTCATCACCACCCCCTTTTCTAAATCGTTTTTGGCCACTATAGGTGTGGCAGGGTATACTCAGACATGAGTCCCTTTCTCACTGCTCCATCAGGATTCAAGCAAGCCGGGCCGAAGAAGGCTGAAATGCCAGAAACCGGTCCCCGGAAGCTTGTCTCCTTTCTGGTGAAGAATTGGCTTGGTAGTTTAGTCTGCCCTGTTCCCATGATGCACTGGGCCAGGGACAGACTGATTTGCATATAGCCAGGTTCTGAGCTGGGATGGGGCAGTGAGATAAATAACGGTGATGGATCAAGCCCTGATCTTTGGACTGGGTAAGAGTGGTCTGTTTAACTCAGACACTCTGTTCATCACCACCCCCTTTTCTAAATCGTTTTTGGCCACTATAGGTGTGGCAGGGTATACTCAGACATGAGTCCCTTTCTCACTGCTCCATCAGGATTCAAGCAAACCGGGCCGAAGAAGGCTGAAATGCCAGAAACCGGTCCCCAGTAGCTTGTCTCCTTTCTGGTGAAGAATTGGCTTGGTAGTTTAGTCTGCCCTGTTCCCATGATGCACTGGGCCAGGGACAGACTGATTTGCATATAGCCAGGTTCTGAGCTGGGATGGGGCAGTGAGATAAATAACGGTGATGGATCAAGCCCTGATCTTTGGACTGGGTAAGAGTGGTCTGTTTAACTCAGACACTCTGTTCATCACCACCCCCTTTTCTAAATCGTTTTTGGCCACTATAGGTGTGGCAGGGTATACTCAGACATGAGTCCCTTTCTCACTGCTCCATCAGGATTCAAGCAAGCCGGGCCGAAGAAGGCTGAAATGCCAGAAACCGGTCCCCGGTAGCTTGTCTCCTTTCTGGTGAAGAACTGGCTTGGTAGTTTAGTCTGCCCTGTTCCCATGATGCACTGGGCCAGGGACAGACTGATTTGCATATAGCCAGGTTCTGAGCTGGGATGGGGCAGTGAGATAAATAACGGTGATGGATCAAGCCCTGATCTTTGGACTGGGTAAGAGTGGTCTGTTTAACTCAGACACTCTGTTCATCACCACCCCCTTTTCTAAATCGTTTTTGGCCACTATAGGTGTGGCAGGGTATACTCAGACATGAGTCCCTTTCTCACTGCTCCATCAGGATTCAAGCAAGCCGGGCCGAAGAAGGCTGAAATGCCAGAAACCGGTCCCCGGTAGCTTGTCTCCTTTCTGGTGAAGAATTGGCTTGGTAGTTTAGTCTGCCCTGTTCCCATGATGCACTGGGCCAGGGACAGACTGATTTGCATATAGCCAGGTTCTGAGCTGGGATGGGGCAGTGAGATAAATAACGGTGATGGATCAAGCCCTGATCTTTGGACTGGGTAAGAGTGGTCTGTTTAACTCAGACACTCTGTTCATCACCACCCCCTTTTCTAAATCGTTTTTGGCCACTATAGGTGTGGCAGGGTATACTCAGACATGAGTCCCTTTCTCACTGCTCCATCAGGATTCAAGCAAGCCGGGCCGAAGAAGGCTGAAATGCCAGAAACCGGTCCCCGGTAGCTTGTCTCCTTTCTGGTGAAGAATTGGCTTGGTAGTTTAGTCTGCCCTGTTCCCATGATGCACTGGGCCAGGGACAGACTGATTTGCATATAGCCAGGTTCTGAGCTGGGATGGGGCAGTGAGATAAATAACGGTGATGGATCAAGCCCTGACCTTTGGACTGGGTAAGAGTGGTCTGTTTAACTCAGACACTCTGTTCATCACCACCCCCTTTTCTAAATCGTTTTTGGCCACTATAGGTGTGGCAGGGTATACTCAGACATGAGTCCCTTTCTCACTGCTCCATCAGGATTCAAGCAAGCCGGGCCGAAGAAGGCTGAAATGCCAGAAACCGGTCCCCGGTAGCTTGTCTCCTTTCTGGTGAAGAATTGGCTTGGTAGTTTAGTCTGCCCTGTTCCCATGATGCACTGGGCCAGGGACAGACTGATTTGCATATAGCCAGGTTCTGAGCTGGGATGGGGCAGTGAGATAAATAACGGTGATGGATCAAGCCCTGATCTTTGGACTGGGTAAGAGTGGTCTGTTTAACTCAGACACTCTGTTCATCACCACCCCCTTTTCTAAATCGTTTTTGGCCACTATAGGTGTGGCAGGGTATACTCAGACATGAGTCCCTTTCTCACTGCTCCATCAGGATTCAAGCAAGCCGGGCCGAAGAAGGCTGAAATGCCAGAAACCGGTCCCCGGTAGCTTGTCTCCTTTCTGGTGAAGAATTGGCTTGGTAGTTTAGTCTGCCCTGTTCCCATGATGCACTGGGCCAGGGACAGACTGATTTGCATATAGCCAGGTTCTGAGCTGGGATGGGGCAGTGAGATAAATAACGGTGATGGATCAAGCCCTGATCTTTGGACTGGGTAAGAGTGGTCTGTTTAACTCAGACACTCTGTTCATCACCACCCCCTTTTCTAAATCGTTTTTGGCCACTATTGGTGTGGCAGGGTATACTCAGACATGAGTCCCTTTCTCACTGCTCCATCAGGATTCAAGCAAGCCGGGCCGAAGAAGGCTGAAATGCCAGAAACCGGTCCCCGGTAGCTTGTCTCCTTTCTGGTGAAGAATTGGCTTGGTAGTTTAGTCTGCCCTGTTCCCATGATGCACTGGGCCAGGGACAGACTGATTTGCATATAGCCAGGTTCTGAGCTGGGATGGGGCAGTGAGATAAATAACGGTGATGGATCAAGCCCTGATCTTTGGACTGGGTAAGAGTGGTCTGTTTAACTCAGACACTCTGTTCATCACCACCCCCTTTTCTAAATCGTTTTTGGCCACTATAGGTGTGGCAGGGTATACTCAGACATGAGTCCCTTTCTCACTGCTCCATCAGGATTCAAGCAAGCCGGGCCGAAGAAGGCTGAAATGCCAGAAACCGGTCCCCGGTAGCTTGTCTCCTTTCTGGTGAAGAATTGGCTTGGTAGTTTAGTCTGCCCTGTTCCCATGATGCACTGGGCCAGGGACAGACTGATTTGCATATAGCCAGGTTCTGAGCTGGGATGGGGCAGTGAGATAAATAACGGTGATGGATCAAGCCCTGATCTTTGGACTGGGTAAGAGTGGTCTGTTTAACTCAGACACTCTGTTCATCACCACCCCCTTTTCTAAATCGTTTGTGGCCACTATAGGTGTGGCAGGGTATACTCAGACATGAGTCCCTTTCTCACTGCTCCATCAGGATTCAAGCAAGCTGGGCCGAAGAAGGCTGAAATGCCAGAAACCGGTCCCCGGTAGCTTGTCTCCTTTCTGGTGAAGAATTGGCTTGGTAGTTTAGTCTGCCCTGTTCCCATGATGCACTGGGCCAGGGACAGACTGATTTGCATATAGCCAGGTTCTGAGCTGGGATGGGGCAGTGAGATAAATAACGGTGATGGATCGAGCCCTGATCTTTGGACTGGGTAAGAGTGGTCTGTTTAACTCAGACTCTCTGTTCATCACCACTCCCTTTTCTAAATAGGTAAAGATTAAGGCACCTGTTGGTTGTAAGCCGTGGTCAAAATACACGGGTGTAAGACGAGTCATAATATTTTTTAAGAATGCTGTGAAAACTGTTGATGGTAGAATCTGGAATAAGAGCAGAGTAGTTGTGGTCAGATCTATCCAGCGACCAGTAATGGATGAAATGGTTGGCTCTCGTGCTTACTCGTCGACGAGTCAACATGATTCTACTTCTTCAAGTTCCAGTTAATTGTAGAGTAAGGAGTCAGAGAATTCGAAGACAACCTCTGTATATGAAGGATTACATTTGTTAAATTTTCTCGATTTATTTTTGTGTTTTTTGTTGTAAAGAAGAAAGATGTGTGACATTGCATATTATTGTTTCATGTTGCTTCATGTGATTACCCTCTTATGTTGTAGAACATTACTATGTAGAAAAGTTCCTATTCTTAAATGGAATATGTTGATGTTCAATAATTCTGTATGTGTCAGTTACTCTGGAGCAGCTGATGGCTGGGGGGAATAAAAATGAACCTGAGACTTACCTGATCCTTGTGAGTATCCCTTCTTCAGAGAAGACCACAGGCAGAAGCATAAATGAGATTGGTTAAAATAGCAGCAAGTCAGATCCCCTGAATCGGAGATAGAGACACCAGGATCCTCAGGTCAGGTGGCAGCAGGTAGAAAAGTTATTGTGCCGCACATCATTTGCAAATGCATTTAACTCATCGTTTATATTAAGGGTTGCATGTACATCCTTAGTTGTCCAGATTTGAGACTAGCGCTGATTTTTGCAATATAAATCGTATGTTTTTGGTTTTTCAGTGTCACAGAGGATCAAGTTAAATACACAACCAGTGAGGTCATTCAAATGTGACCAGTGCCCTTTATTTCTGTTTATTAAAGATTTGTTCATAAATGTTGAATTTGTAATGCTATTTAAAATATGAATGCCTAAAACAAAACATTTTATGGTTAATCTAATTATGTGAAATGCACAGTAAATTGCATTGTATTAGGTTTACATTTTATCTAGTGTGTTGCTACCACTGGTGTGTCATTGTGCAGTCCTTGCCCAGTGGCCAGAAGCCAGGCTTGTATGCATGGTTGGTAGGGTGTGCGTTTATGGGGGTGCTTGCATGGGAAGCATTAGATGTTGTGACACAAAATATTGCCTGTGACAGAGTGGAGAGTCAGGTTGAAGGATTAGCGCTTTATTCATACTTACCTCTTTTGGGTCGTCCTTGGGCTTATGAATTTCTTGTATGAGGTTATTTTAAAAGGTGGGTGTCCAGGTGGTAATTGCTCTTCACAATTTCAGGTGATTTTAAAGCTGTGGTGTGTAGGTTGGGAGGGAGTTCCACAGTTTGGCTATCTTTAGCAAAGAGGAGGCCCCACCAACGGGGGACCTTGGTTTCTAATAGGGTGATATTTTCAAAGTATACATTGCGGAAGATCCAGGCCTGCACCATCAATAACTCATGCCATGCAATAGGCGTTGAAGGAGAGCCAGTGAAGTGCTTGAACTGCTGGAGGTGTTTAAACTCTGGAACAAAGATGAAGTAGACGCCTGACCCATTGTTATTGATCTACTGCATCCTGAGTAAGGGGGAAGCTGGAGCTTCGAGGATATTTCAGTTTCCTCCCCCTTTCCCCACCTCCCAAACCCCCCTTTCTTTCCCTCTTCCCCATTCCCCTCCCCCCTTCCCCCTTAACCATTCTCCCGCCCCACCCTCCGCCTTCTAAAGCCTCCTCCGTTTTCCCTCCTCCCCGCCTCCTCCCTCTTTTTCTGATACTGAGAGAATCTAAGGTACTATAACACAGGACTTAACAGAAATAGAGCTGTGACATATAAAGACTGAAAGATGGCAACCCAACTTCTTTGCTTACCTTCACTTTATTTTTTCTTTGCTAATCTCCACTTCTCTTGCCAACAAGTAATGTCTATATATTTTTTCTATGAAACTTGCCTCTCCTTGCATTTTGAATTTTTCGTTTAGATTCAGATTGTACAGGTCACATATTTACTTACGAATGTTTTGTTAAAAAATAATTGTCATGCGCATGTATAGGATTAGTTAAATATACTAAGAGCAGATAATATAATGATGTAAGATAAATGCAATTACACAAAAATGAGTTCTAAATACTTTTTAAAATTAATTGTAGATTGTTTGGTGGTAAATTCCTGACGAAGCGTGTCGAAGAAACCATCTCTGCCACTAATTATCGTTTGGTTTTTTATCGAGTATTTCATGATATGCATCAATGAATGTCATTGGTTGATGATTTTAAATTATAATATAAATGTATTTGTTTATATAATTAAAAGTCATTGTTTTCTACTTTTTTAACTTTCTGAACTCATTTCTTGCATTACATATGTTAATTATTGCCTGGGAGCTCTATTTTCCATTGCACTGACATGTGCTATAACTGTATTTTCAGTAGTATTTCGAATTTTTATGTTTGTATATTTGTTGTTTATGTTTAAAGCTCACTTGTGTTTTTTGTCAGCCAGCTGTGACTGATTTTAAGAACATCCTGCAAGTGTCTAAATAAAACGTAGTAATTAGTAATCTTAGTTTAGTTGCTAGATTCTCATAATTACTGTGCTAGCATAGTAGGTCTGTTCTTATGTGAAAACGTGTAGAGGTTACTACATGGGAATTAAGTTAGAGTTTGGAAGTTTCATCTATATATATAAAAACGAAAGTATGTCTGTTTGTCCTTTATGCATTACTACACCATTCATCCGATCACCATGAAACTTTGGGAAGTTGTTGAGTACACTCCCACAAAGGTTTCTAGCAACAAATAAAAGTGTTAAATATCGGCCCCCGGTACCCCAGGGCCCTCATAATCTTTCCAATACTGAACGTTTACAGTTTACGGTGCGACTCGCTTTTGCAATGACCATCAACAAAGCACAAGGACAATCGCTGTAAGTGTGTGAACTAGATTTGGAGAATCCGTGCTTCTCACATGGACAGCTGTATGTGGCCAGCTCACGCGTCGGAAAACCTTCTGATTTATTTGTGTAGGCACCAGACGGAAAAACAAAAAATACAGTGTATCTACAAGCACTCGAATAAATAAACAGAATTAAAACAACATTTTAAAATGTTTTCCATATTAAAATGAATACGTTTCAATAAAAATGACACAATGTAAACTGAATGTTATCATAACAAGTTTCCTTACATTTTCTTTCTTCTGAGATCGCAGCAACACGCGACGGGTAAGCTAGTTTCCTATATACAGTTGATGGTTTGTGTTGTTACTTGTTGAAGTGTCTATCTGCACTCCCTGTGAGTATTCACTAAAGCAATGGTGCGTTTGTGTCTTGTTAGTTTGATAGTCCCATGTGAAGTAGAGTTAGGGAAGTTTTTTTAAATTAATTAATAATGATTATTATTAAATTATTATATAATTTGTAATTTTTACTTCATTTAATTTATTTTCCCAATGAGCTTTTCAACACAGACCTCAACCCTGCTGGTGGAGATGGATAGCTAGTTGTACATTTTGTTATAGAACTATTTATTCTCTTATTTCAGGCGATGGAGTCTGTAGAGACTTGTAAGTCTTTGAACTCTATTATTGAGGCAGGAATTAGTCAAACCTTTCTTACCCTTCATTCACCTACTCCTGGACTATGAGACAATATCTTTTGATCACCTGAACTGGCCCTTGAGTAATGGTGGTAATTCCTGGCAACTTGTGGGCAGCCTAAGGATAATGTAATTTTGCTCTGCATACTGGCCGTCGCATAATGTTCCTTTGCAACATCTATTCAATGACGCTCATTGCTCACCCATGGTGAACCAGTTTCTGTAGTGTAGAATCCTCATTAATAGTCATACATGTAGAATATTCCCACCCACACGCAGGGACTTGGACCACTCCTTTTTTCATAGTATATTAGGAAAAACGTCACTGGAGGTAGACGTTGCAAAGCAAGTCATTTAAAGTGAATGGCTGCTAAGCTAACGTGCTCTAGATCAAAGAAGAGGGCACTGTTCTTTTAAGAACTCAGTACTTCCCCTCTCGCAGCATGCACTGTAGCTTGTGTTGACTGGATTGTTAAATACTTTAGGGAGCTTTTCCTCTACTTTGTTGAGGTATTTCCCTCAAAACTGCTGACTTTTGATCTTCATTCGAAGTTTTTAAAGTCACTACTGCAGCCCCAACTGTTTTTTCTCAAGTTGTGAGGTGATTTTTCGTTCACAAGGCGTTTACTTTTTGCAAAGTGCCCTTCCTGTGGGAGGAAGAAGGCTGCCACAGATCCTCACTCTGTGTAGTATGTGTAACTGCTACACATTCAGTCAAATCTTGTTTGTTCTACTGGATGTCAAATAGAACACTAAAAGATAAGGAAGGAATTTGCCAGTCAGGGTAGCTGGTAGGTCTGAAGAGTGAACAAGAAAGAAAGAGACATGAGGCAGTTCAGGGACTGTATATCTTGTAGTGAACTTTTGCAACCTCCAGGGAGAGTCTCCTGAGAGGGGAGATCTGAGGAAAAAAGGTGACAAAAGCAACATTGCAACACCTCCAGACACTCCTGGAGGTTACAGGAGCACAAATAGACGTAAAAGCAGGCTTTGGCACCAACATGATCACCATCAGGCTGGATGTCGATGGTGAAGAAGCTCAGCAGGCCCAGACTGGCCATAGCGGGCACCGGGCAATCCCCCGGTGCGCCGCACGGGTGGGGGACGGTTTTGGGTCCCTGGGGGCCCTTTTTGTTACAGGGCCGCTTTTGCAGTGCTACAGCGGGACTCCAGAAATAAATTCTAAAACACCAATGGCCATTTCTCCAGAACCTCAAAAATACACATAACATTCAACAGTGGGGCCCATTGCACTGCATACTTACTCTGTTCATTTCATTTCGCTCAGAGATTTGGCCATCAACTCAGGAGTCTCACTATAACGTTTCGCGGAGTGTCTAAACCTATTTAACTATTTTTTATTTTACACCTGTAATATATCACAGTTTACCATGGTTTCAATTTAAACACCACCAAAATGGCAATGGATCTGCTAGAACGAAAATTAGGCGTAGGAAGAATCAAAGACCCGCTTTTATATTCTTCATTTATCTAATCTTTATTCAAAGCACACTTTTAGTATGTCCGACATTTAGGCATTTATTTATTTCTTTATTCAATAAAAATCTTTAACTTTATTTTCAAAATGATCATTTATTTTATAAGCTCAGAAATAGACATTTATTTAGAAGTTTAGCAAAAGTTTAGCAAAGAACAGATAGTTCCAAGTTCATTCTCTTCTAACATCTCTAGCTAACACCCTCATCTTATCCTAACAGACCTGCAAAGAAAAATAATCAGTCAGAAATTAAAGTCCTTACATTCCAAGTAATCGATCTTCAGTCCGGCAGCATCTCCAGAGGAAATCAAAAAAGCGACCCCTTCTAAGCAAAATCAGGGGTTTTTATACACTAAATCCCTAACTTAATCTATCTAAAAAGTAACTAACATCACCAATTCAAGACCTGATGGGACAAATTTGGGGTGGATGAGCGCTTCGTCATCATTACAGCATTGTTTTTCCCAATGAATCAGCAGAAAAATAAAGATTCTTTGTTTAAGACAGTTCGTGGCCTAGGCGCATCCTACATTCGTAACATACATCCGCTTTCCCAGGCTTTGGGCATTACATCGTCTATGCTTGGCACCCATCCTAGGTTCCGGGGCAAGGTGGCCTTGAACTCCCCATCAAGCACAGTCAGCTCACTCGCGCTGGCAGAAATCTTTGAAGTGCATGCGTAGACGAGTACTCGCTCGCAGTGGCTCAGAGCGGCCATTTTCATACTAGGCCTCACGGGCCACATTTGGAACTATCATAGAAACAAACACAAAATCATGTTAATTATAGTAATGAAACCCTTCTGTTTACCTCCCACCATTCTAATATTTCCCTATTAGTTGTTACCTAGCAAATAAGCCAAATAAATGCGGTTTATACTTACATATCCATCAACCTTTTAGCGCAAAACGTTTACAATAAGCACATTTAAATTGCATTTTTTTTATAATTAAGGTGCGCATTAATTTACATCGCAATGACAACATATATTAATTAATCATTTCACTCCATGCAAGAAAGATTATTACTTCCCATGTGTTTATGAATGCATATTACTCTAAGGTTGGTTATTTAAACACCTCACACCATTAGTAAATGTTAACATTATGGAACATTAATTTCACGAGGGGTACACAAAATTTTGCGTTTACCACCTCGCTCCATCAATTCCCTCATCTGGTGATCCTATCACCAAATATTCTCTCAAAATGTTGAAAAATTTAACAGAACATGTTTAAAGTTTTTCATGTTAGTATGATCTATACTCTAGTATCCTTCTCCTTTATTTCTTTAAAAAATTTCTCTATTTCATTCTTTTCTCTTTCTCTTGCTTTTCTTTCTTGAATTGTCTTCTTTATTGACTTTCTAAAATCTCTTCTACTCTTGCATATACAACATAATCTTATCAAAAAAATCACTATTACTATTATTGTAATCGGTATTAGTATTTTACCTACTATAGAACTATCTATTTCTTGAAACTAATGCTTAATTGCTGTAAGACTTCTACCTTGTTAGGCTCCCACCCGACTCACACACTGCAGGAACGAGGTATGTCCCAATCCACTTCCCCGACTCACCGGCCACTCACTAGATGTAACCTATGAGTAAGCCAATGACCCAGAAAAGGGGGTGGAATATATAAAGGCACCAAGTCTTCCACCCCTGTAGAGCGTAGTCCAAACAACTCCCTCCTCCTCGCTTCCGCACCTGCACAAACAGGGAAACAAAACACCTCACAATAATATCTCAGTCCCCAATCCTTCTTTCTCCACGATGACCATATCCAGCCAATAAACCCACATGCACTTGCCAAAGACAAATGCAGGTTTTGCTTCGAGGGGGCGTCAGTCCAAGACACAAACAACTCCAAGATAACTTCTCTTGGGCAGGTAAAAAACGGGACTGATCTTCGGGTGTATGACTTCGGCTCTAAAGTATTTACAGGGTAAAAAACATGCCTAGGTGACCAGCATGAACAAAAAAACCCTGCGAGTACAAACACGCTTCGAGGGAGTAGGGAATCAGTAACGGTTGACAACACCGTTCCAAGGAGAACAGAGTGTAATACCCGGGCTGGGTTTACACTCGCGGAATGACCGCAAACGTCATTTCCGCCAACAACGAGAGAGAGCGGTTACTGAAGGGCGTGTGTGCAGCGCGGAAACAGCGCATAAATCAATACCACCTCACCGCACCTCGGGGACAAAAAGAAAACTTCCCCAGCGAGTTGGAAGGTAAACAGGAGCCCCTGAATGCCCGCAACACAAGAGACATCAAAGGGGAACTAAAACGGGCTCAATATACGTACGAAAAAAGGACTGACACTGACACTTACAATCTCACTACCTAAAAGGGACGAAAACGAAGGAAAGGGGAAGGTGAACAACCAAAAAGGAAAGTCGGGAGTCCGGAACAAGGGGGGAAGGACAAAAAGGGAAACACCAATAGTTCTCACGAGCCCGTGAGAACCAACAATAGCAAACAGGATACACAGGAACCAGGATACCAGGAACCCACAGGTTAGCAATAACAAGCACCAACACTATGGTAGGACTAACCTTTATGTGTAACTGGCGAGTCATGTGACAGCAAAACATGGTCATCAAAAGAGGACTGGGGACCGAATCCTAACAGTACCCCCCCCCCACCCCCACCCCCCCAATGACCCTCCCCACCGGCCGGGGCTTCCGGGGATGCTGTCTATGGAATAACCTAACTAAACGAGGCGCATGCACCCCCCCAGCGGGTTCCCATGTCCTGTCTTCCGGGGCATAACCTTTCCAATCAACCAGGTAAAACAACCGTCCTCTCCTGCGCCTGGAATCAAGAATTGCCTGAACTTCGAACTCCTCCTGACCATCCACCAACACAGGGGCGGGAGGGGGCAAAACCTGATCTGAGGGAACAAAGGGCTTCAACAACGATATGTGGAAAACAGGGTGGATCTTATAATCCGATGGCAATAAGAGCTTCAGAGCCACAGGATTGATCACCTGTACTACAGGGAAAGGACCTACGTACCGGGGCTGTAGCTTTCGTGACCCCTGCAATCGCAGATTACGTGAAACCAACCATACTTGATCGCCCACCTTGTAACCAGAGGCCAGGGCCCTATGACGGTCTGCCTGTAACTTCATAGCAGCCTTGGCTTCCTGCAGCCTAACCCTTGCTACTTCCCAGATGTCACTCAATCACTTACACACTTCATCAATGGCTGGCATGTGCCCAGTGGGTTGGATGACTAATGCTCTAGGATGGTATCCCATAGAACAATAAAACGGTGTCTTTCCCAGGGCAGTGTGTACACTGTTGTTGTAGGCGAATTCTGCTATGGGTAAAACCGTCACCCAATCACACGACAGGGACGTAATCAAGCACCTCAAGAACTGTTCCATTGTCTGGTTGGTGAGCTCCGTCTGCCCGTCTGACAGAGGATGATACGCAGATGACAATCGTATATCCATTTTGAGCACCAGACAGAGTTCCATCCAGAAATGGGACACAAATTGCTCCCCCCTATCAGATATTACAACGGATAGTAAACCATGTAACCTTACAACCGAGGTCATAAACTCCAAAGCCATCTCCTTTGCTGTCGGGATCTTAATGAGTGGTATGAAATGCGCCATCTTAGTGAACGAATCCACCACCACAAAAATGGCGGTGAATCCGGACACCGATGGAAGGTCAGTGACGAAGTCCATACTGACAGTGTGCCAAGGGGAAGGAGGGACCTCCAACGGCTGCAAAAGACCAGAGGGCTTTCTGTGTGAAGGCTTGTTGATGGCACAAACAGGACAAGCTGTCACATACCTCTGAATATCCTGTGCCATGGTCTCCCACCAAAACCATCTCAAGCATAACTCCTTCGTCTTACCCATCCCAGGATGCGCGACCAAAGAGGAGGAGTGACACCATTCCACAACCTTCCCTCTAATATCAGGGGGAATAAATAGCCTGTCCTCATGATATAACAACCCATCCTGGGAAATCACCTGAGGCAGCTGTAACCATAGAGCCAGATCCATCTGGCGTAAACGTTCTTTCACACTAGAGGTGAACTCATCCACTGAAACCGCTCCAACAATCTTCTCACTGTCAATCATAGGTCTATTCTCTTTCGCTGGTCTTACATCATCCGGATCAATATGGATCCGAGACAGTGCGTCGGATTTTATCTGCTGAGCAGCGGGTCTGTATATTATGATAAAATCATATTCGTTAAAAAACAGAACCCACCGCATCTGTCTTGGTGTCAACGCCAGAGCAGATCTAAAGAACTCCAGATTCTTATGGTCCGTATAGATCGTGATTGTATGTCTGGCCCCCCATAAATAGTGACGCCATTCTTCAAAGGACAGTTTCACGGCCAACAATTCCCGTTCCACCACTGTGTAATTGCGTTCGGCTGGCAACAACGTTTTGGAAAAATAAGCAATGGGATGCATGTGGCCCGTACCCTCCTCTCGCTGCGATAGAACACCACCCACCACACCTGCCGACGCATTAGTCTCAACAAAGAACGGCAAGGCAGGATCAGGATGGGCCAGCACAGGAGCAGACGTAAAGGTCCTAAGCAACAACCGGAAGGCATTCTGAGTCTCAAGGGACCACACAAAAGGAACCCCCTTTCTCAACAATCGAGTCATGGGTGCCACAATGTCAGAAAAACGAGCTATAAAACGCCAATAGAAATTGGCGAACCCTAAAAGCACCTATATGTGCTTAACAGTGGATGGCACAGGCCAGGTCACAATCGCCTGTATCTTTTTAGGATCCATACGTATCCCTTCTGCTGAAATCAAGAACCCCAAAAACTCCACCTCTACAGCATCAAACTGGCACTTTTCGAGCTTGGCATATAGCCGGTGTTCCCTCAATTTCTGCAGCACTTGAATCACATGCTTGTGATGGTCTACTACTGTCTCAGAATAGATAAGGATGTCATCCAAGTACACAATGACCGTCCTATCCAGGTACTCGCTCAGAACCTCGTTGATAAAATACTGGAACGCCGCCGGCGCATTGCAGAGGCCAAACGGCATCACACAGTACTCTAACAGGCCATGTTTAGTCTTAAAAGCCGTCTTCCGCTCATTCCCCGGCCGGACACGGATCAAATGATAAGCTCCACGCAAGTCCAATTTAGTAAACACCGTGGCCTTGCGAAGCTGGTCCAGCAACACGGGGATGAGCGGAAGAGGGTACCTGTTCTTCACGGTAGCCTTATTTAAGGTCCTATAATCCACACAAGCCCTCAACGTCCCTTCCTTCTTCGGTATGAAGAAGATCGCTGAAGACACAGGCGATGAAGAAGGACGGATAAACCCCAATCCTAGCATCTCATCCAGATATTCCTTGAGGTGTTTTTCCTCCGGTTCAGATAATGCGTAAACACGGCTACATGGCAAAGGAACACCTGCCACTAGATCGATCCTACAGTCAAAAGACCGATGCGGTGGTAAGCTCTGGGCGCAACACTTGTCAAAGACATCTTTATAAGCAGAATACTGCACTGGAACCCCACCTCCTTCCATTGCTGCGCAGGACAACGAAGGGACCTTATCACTGGCCTCGCTATAGCAATGGCCCAAACAATAAAGAGAATCCAATGTCACCAAACGCTGCACCCAATCGATCCTGGGATTGTGTTCCTGGAGCCAAGGAACCCCTAACACCAGACCGAAAGAAGGCGCATTGATTAAATCAAACACCACCTGCTCCGAGTGTCCATTCTCACATAACAACCGCAAAGGCATGGTCTGTCGGGTGATACATCCTGATGACAATTCAGTCCCGTCAATTGCCCTTACTGGCTCTGGTTGCTTCTTGTATTGACAGGGAACACCCAACTTCTCTGCTAATGATATATCAATGAAGTTACCAGTGGCACCTGAATCTAACAGCACTGACACTGGTACTCGTCTATGTGCTGCCAACAACAGAGAGGCAGAAATGACAAAATGTCTGGGCGCCAAATCCACTGCCCCCAACACCTCATACTGACCCCTTGAGTGCTCAGAGAGTCGGGGTCTTCCTACCTGTACATATGCCACCTTTTTACCATACCCTGCGCCTGATGGTTTAACAGGACACTTCCTTGCGAAATGACCTCCCTGTCCACAATATAGACATAGATTCTTGTCTCTTCGTCTTTTCTTTTCCTCTGGGGTTAAAGGCCCCCTTACGCCCCCTATCTCCATTGGTTCCGGTGATGACTTCTGCTCCCCAATGGGCTGTCGCACCTCTGTCTTCATAAGGCTTCCCCGGGAGACCTGAAAACGCGCACGATCCCCACGTCGCTCTGAGAGCCTATGATTCAGTTTCACAACCAGGTCTATGAACGTGGCACACTCCTCTGGTGGATCCACCACTTGCGATACCACATCCTTCAGTTCCTCACTAAGACCCTGGTAGAACAATGAGGTCCGTTTTTCCGCCGGCCAGTGAGTCTCAGATACCAACCGGTTAAAAGTCGCTATATACGTTAGAAGATCCTGCCTGCCTTGCCGTAGCTTCAACAATTCCGAATCACTGGCTTGCATGAACGCATGTTTAGGAAACAACCCCCGCATCAACTCCTTGAAGGCCTCATAATCAGGCAATACCTGATCCCTGCCTTCCACCAAGGGTATAGCCCACTGGGCAGCAGTACCAGCCAAATAAGAGAGAGTGAAAGCTACTTTCGCTGCATCATCGGGAAAGGCACCAGGCCTACACATGAAATGTAACTGACACTGATTCATGAACATCCCGAACTTCGCGCTGTCCCCATAAAACCTTTCAGGCGGATCCAAGGGAACAGGAACGGGGGATGTCACAGTGATAGCGACAGGTGCCCCGCTTCCAGGATTGCTCTGTCCCACCCCTCCATACTGAAATGTTGCAGGCTGTATTATGGGAGCCTGGCCCCTTGGTTGTATCTGTTCTCGCGCCCTCACAGCGCCCAATTCCTGTCTCAGTCCTATGTTCTCCTGTCGTAAATCCTGTACCTGGGCCTGCAAGGCTGCCAGGGCACCCATTACATCAAGCATGGTAGGGGCCTCAGCCCCTGCCTTGGATCCTGTATCTATATCCATCCTCGTCCAAGCAGTGTAAGTAAACGTGGGCTTGTTATTCTGTTAGGCTCCCACCCGACCCACACACTGCAGGAACGAGGTATGTCCCAATCCACTTCCCCGACTCACCGGCCACTCACTAGATGTAACCTATGAGTAAGCCAATGACCCAGAAAAGGGGGTGGAATATATAAAGGCACCAAGTCTTCCACCCCTGTAGAGCGTAGTCCAAACAACTCCCTCCTCCTCGCTTCCGCACCTGCACAAACAGGGAAACAAAACACCTCACAATAATATCTCAGTCCCCAATCCTTCTTTCTCCACGATGACCATATCCAGCCAATAAACACACATGCACTTACCAAAGACAAATGCAGGTTTTGCTTCGAGGGGGCGTCAGTCCAAGACACAAACAACTCCAAGATAACTTCTCTTAGGCAGGTAAAAAACAGGAATGATCTTCGGGTGAATGACTTCGGCTCTAAAGTATTTACAGGGTAAAAAACATGCCTAGGTGACCGGCATGAACAAAAAACCCCTGCGAGTACAACCACGCTTCGAGGGAGTAGGGAATCAGTAACGGTTGACAACACCGTTCCAAGGAGAACAGAGTGTAATACCCGGGCTGGGTTTACACTCGCGGAATGACCGCAAACGTCATTTCCGCCAACAACGAGAGAGAGCGGTTACTGAAGGGCGTGTGTGCAGCGCGGAAACAGCGCATAAATCAATACCACCTCACCGCACCTCGGGGACAAAAAGAAAACTTCCCCAGCGAGTTGGAAGGTAAACAGGAGCCCCTGAATGCCCGCAACACAAGAGACATCAAAGGGGAACTAAAACGGGCTCAATATACGTACGAAAAAAGGACTGACACTAACTATCTCACTACCTAAAAGGGACGAAAACGAAGGAAAGGGGAAGGTGAACAACCAAAAAGGAAAGTCAGGAGTCCGGAACAAGGGGGGAAGGACAAAAAGGGAAACACCAATAGTTCTCATGAGCCCGTGAGAACCAACAATAGCAAACAGGATACACAGGAACCAGGATACCAGGAACCCACAGGTTAGCAATAACAAGCACCAACACTATGGTAGCACTAACCTTTATGTGTAACTGGAGAGTCATGTGACAGCAAAACATGGTCATCAAAAGAGGACTGGGGACCGAATCCTAACATACCTAATTTTTCAAGAACACCTTCAACCTCCAGTGGTTCAATCTCTTTATGTAAATTTGTAATATTTGTAAAATACCTTTCTAAATTTTGACTTTTATCTGGAATATAAGTACAACAATGTTGCACTTTCAATATCCCACAGACTCCTCCCTCTTTTGCTAAGAGTATATCAAGGGCAAGTCGATTTTACATTACCATTGCTCTCATGGCAACCATTTCAGTATCAACCATCAGGAAACCTCCTGCAGTATCTATTGACAATCAATCAACTATTGTAGACAATTTTCGGATTCTGTTTGCATTGAATGAAATTCCCACTGCTGGTATCAGTGCTCCAAAAACATCACCTATTATTTCTAATACATTCTCTCTTTTCTTTCGACTAAGAACTCTGCCTATCTCATGTTTACCATTAGTACCTCTATCTACATGGAAATTTTTAGGAAAGACCAAACACACATAACAAGTTCCATACCAATGGTCTGGTAGCTTGTAATAAGCTCTATTCCTACAAATAAAATAAACACCCAGGAAAACAGGATCTTTTCCTCCTTAAAATCCCCAATCCCCTATAATTCTATAGGTGTCCTTACATTGACTTGCACCCACAAAATAATTGTCATACACAGTATTGTCTCTTCTTATACAAACTTTCCCTAACTGTTAGAAATGGGATTTCTGGTTGGCTGAGGCTTGTGCCAAAGTCAGGCAGAAACCACCACTCTAGTCAGGGCAAGGAAGTTACACTCCAAGATAACCCCTGCTCACCCCTTTGGTAGCGTGACACGAGCAGTAAGGCTTACCCTGGAGGCAATGTAACTTAAGTATTTGCGCACGCACCCAGGGAGCGCACGCACTTTACACTGCGATACTGTGTCAAAGTGCGCAAAGACCAGAAATCACTATAATTATTTAATAATATCAGGCAAAGAAAGTTCAGGGGTGAACCTGCCAGAAGGGCCAAGTCCAGCACAACCCCCTTCCAGCCAAAACGCAGGGCAGACCAATCACCACTGTGATGGACGTCCCGGCTTTGGGCGATAGAACACGGACGTGGGCCCGCACTGCAGGGACACCCTCCGGTTCTACGCCCTGTGGTTCCACAAGACAAGCACATATCTAAAAAAATAAAAATAAAAAAAAACAAGCCCAACGAGGCTACCCCACTGGTACTCCTTAGTTGACCACGGCCAGGACCAAGCCCTAGGCCACCCAGATCCACAATCCAATCCACAGAGTGGGGGGTGGTAACCCCTGGCATATATTAGCCATTCTCCACTCCCTTTCTCAGGGTAGTTCCAAACTACCACGGATCCTCCAACCTAAGGTCCGCACCCTCAGGCTGACCAGAGGTCACGGGCAAGAATGCCCCACCCTACCTCTACTTCTAGGTTTGCGCACTCTCCCAGGAGAAGCACCCTCCAGAACACAACTCTTCCACCAGTTCGGGACCTTACTCCCTCAGCAGCAGTGACCGCGGTCAGACCAGCACAAGAACGGTGTAGCGAGGCGTTGCACTTTGCGGGTTGCCAGATGCGGCTCAGGCGGTGGCTCGCGGACCGCGTCGAGACGGGTACGGCAAGGGGCATAGGCTGCACGGCCGAAGGCAGACGCTGCTCAGTGCGGTGCCTACAGAACACCAGAGTGGTCATGACGGGGTCACAGCTCCCTTAACTGGTCTACCACCTGGCATTCAAATTCACCTGATGCACAGGGGTCAGCCTCACTCTGACCCCCTTCCAGAGTTCTGCACCCTCCCACTGTAGAACAGGGTCCCTCCGCTTAAGGTAGGCCCCACCTGCTCTCAGGGTAGCACCACAACACTCAGCCAAGAACCCTAAAGATCCCTGCTAGGCCTGTATCACCCCTTCTGGGAAACACAGGGTCTCTTCACCTAAGATGAGCCCCACCTGTGTTCACAGGGGTACCCCTAGAAGACAAACCGGCCAGGACACTGGCTACAGTTGCCCTGCCACCCAGGACAGGCAACCACTTGAACCTGGCTCCCCAACCTAGGGACGCTACCCTTTCGTTAGATGCCTGGCGCACCAGGACTTCTACAAGCTGAAAACAAAAATCTAAGATTTTCTCCTCTCCTTCAGCAGCAAGGCAAGCACTGCAGGCCAATCCCCCAAGTCAGAGACAGTAATCCTCCATACAGCCTACTCGGTTCCTTCTTTTCTGGCAGAAGTTCCTTCTTGTAACTTCAGGACACTTCTTACAGTTGCCCTTACGTCCAGATCCAGAAACACCGGTTACTGGCTCCCCAACCGAGGGACGTACCCTTTGGTCAGATGCCTGGCGCACCAAGACTTCCTTGAGGGTGACACATAGCTAATGTGTTGTGTACAAGTCTGCCTGTCACTGAGGACAGAAGTGGCATCACCATGGTCACTCCCTGGCGACACAACCCTTCTGGCTGGCCCCTGACCCACTGGTTCTTCCACTGGGGAGTCTATCCCCCTCACACCCCTCCACCTGGACTTCTGCACCCTCCCAACTGGAGCGGTACTGCCAGACAACAGAACTACTAGAGCCCTGCTTACAGGCGCTCCAAGTTCTCTCCACACTGGGAGATCCCCCTCAAAGGACGCTCCATACGGACATGCTAGGCTCCCTCACCTGGTGTTCCCAAAAAAAAACCCAGACTACGGAGACCGGGCTTTTGCTCCTCTGAGCCACTTCCACCACCGGGCTAGAAGACCAGAACTTCCCTTAGGGTCACTCCCCAACAAATAACACCATGGCACAGGGGCAGGGGAAACTCCCTTGAGCTTCAGGCCCACCCCAGAAATCCAACACACATCCATTTATTCAGCAAGCTCCCCATCCCAGGGAACTCACACCCATGTCCAGTGCAACACACCATTCATCCACACACACCCCCAGACTGGTAAGGCAGTTTCTACCACCCCTGATTTCTCACCCTGACCACACGTGACACAGGTACCATTACTCCAGAAAAGGGACGGGGGACACATGACACATTTTCGCTGCTTCCACTGGATCCTACCCACTGGTGAATCCAGAAACTTCACACTGCACTTAGGGGGATGATCTACCCTCCCAAGCTAGGGACACCTAACTCACAGTGCACAAGAAACACATTTCCAAAGAAATGATATTTAAAACAAACTTAGAACAATAATACCTATTCATGTGACTATCTAAAATGCAGAGTTTTGTAGTGGAGTCAGTTGTGGCTGTGGTACTGCGCAAACACAAATCCTTATCCTTCCACTTGCCTTCCAGTGTTAGAAATGGGATTTCTGGTTGGCTGAGGCTTGCGCCAAAGTCAGGCAGAAACCACCACTCTAGTCAGGGCAAGGAAGGTACACGCCAAGATAACCCCTGCTCACCCCCTTGGTAGCGTGACACGAGCAGTAAGGCTTACCCCGGAGGCAATGTAAGTTAAGTATTTGCGCACGCACCCAGGGAGCGCACGCACTTTACACTGCGACACGGTGTCAAAGTGCGCAAAGACCAGAAATCACTATAATTATTTAATAATATCAGGCATAAAGTTCAGGGGTGAACCTGCCAGAGGGGCCAAGTCCAACACTAACATTGGTGTATCTATGTTTATAGCTACATTCACATTTTTATCATCCAGATTTTCATCATTAAATGTCCAATATTTTGATTTTTCATGTTTAACTTTCTCACTTCTTTTATAAGCAATTCTTCTCTCTTCAACCATATCTAGAAAAGTCCTTTCCTCCAATCTTAATTTACATGTCAAATTATGTTTAAAAGCAAACTCATGAGATAACTCTTCCATTTGCAAAAAATATTCTCCCATAACTTTTCCAGATGTCTTTTTGTTCAATGAATTATCAATCCTTAATTTAGCAAAAATCTCATCTGTGTCGGAATAATGGTATTCCAATCTTCCAAGCTGATAAAACAAACTTGCAATCACACTACAAGTTACTCCATATGTAAGAGGAAGGTGATGATACGTCACACCTTCTGACACTGGTGCAGGCAATTTTACACAAACATAACAGTCATCAACATTCATGGTGTTGATATATTCAAGCAATAGCTCTGAAAATGTATTTTGCGAATAGTCACTAATGGATTTATCTTGATGCAACTCTGGTTTATACACATGAGTCTCATGAACCTCCACTTTCTCACTTGGCTTATTCAAACTCACATTTGATTTTAACTTTGTTAAATTATCCTGGAAAGGAATAACAATAGCTAAAATTATCCATAATATTATCAATAATCCCATACAAATGGAACAACATCTACACCATTTTCTAAAAATAGAACACTTCGTTTTATGATTATTTATCAGCATTTTTCCCTAACAGTGTTTCTTCGACCTTGCTTTTGTCACTTATCGTTTCTACAATATCATTTCACTAACAGAATTTTCTTCAACCTTGTGTCAATTCTATTCTAATCTATATTATAAATTATTTGTCTAACAAGTTTTCTTCGACCTTGTGTCAACTCCGACCTCTTCTATATTTACAATATTCGTCTCACAGGACTACATACTTTTATCTAATATTATATACTTTTATTACCGATCAATTTTCTCTTAAGTTGACCTCCTTTTGGGCAGTACAAATTTTCCTGACTGCTATTAACTTCAGCAATAGGTGGTAGGACTATATAAGTCCACTCAGGCGATTTGTATTTCTGATTTGGTCGTCTTACTCTTTTTGGCCTTTGCACAACCTCTCTTTTCTTTCCCAATTTTTCTTTCTGGCTGGTGATCTCATTCACCTGCTCTTCTCTCTCTTTTGCTTTATTTACAGGCTTAAATTTCAGTGCACCAGTTTCTTTAGGCCAATTATCTCCCTTACGGATTCTCTTGGTCTTTAGCTCTATTGTGTTATGCTCCACTCTCCAAGCTCTTTTCCATGGACTTTTTCTTAACACAATTTCATCTGAACTGTCATCAGTTTCACTTTCTGTATCTTCAACTGTATCATTGATTATGATTATCACAATGTCTTTATCTTCATCAGATACAACTTTCTTTTCTGTTACTCTGTTAGGAACACCTTCATAACTGGTACTCGGAATCTCATCCTTTTCGTGAGTCACTTCCTCTTCCCCAGTTTCAGGATTTCCGTTCCTGCCTTCAGAGTTTTCAGATTTCTCTTCAGCTTTTTCCTCTCCAATGACTTTGTCTTTACTTGCTTTCGCGTCTTTACTGGTATCTGTCTTTACCGATTCTCGACCTTCAAGTTGATCTTCGGAATCTGGTATCTCCACAATCTCCCTTTCACCTTCACCTTCAGATGCAGAACCAGCTTCTGATACTTCCAGATGTCGACGTTCCTGTCGATCTTCAGTATCTGGATTCTCTTCTGATTCAGCTTCAGAATCAGAGTCAGTTGTACTTTCACCGTCGTATGGGTATTCAGGTGCAGGCACACGGATGGTGTGGCTGGTTTGTACCCACCTCTTCAATCCAGCACATTTGACTGCAGTAGTACTGACCAGGATTACCTGTTGTGGCTTCTGCCATCGAGGTACCAAACAGTTTCTTCTGCGATGTACTTTCACTCAAACCCAGTCTCCAGGGACTAGATCATGAGCTGGATTTTTCTCTTTAGAATTTGACTCAGTTCCCACCTGGTGGAGCACAGAAGTTACCACATCAGACAGATTTTTGCAGTAGTCCAATATGATACCATAATTTATGGTTAGCAATTTATTAACAGGTACATAAGCTTGTCCCATAACCCTGCCCATCAAGATTTCATATGGACTTAATCCAGTTTTCATGTCAGGAATACTTCTCAATGTCATCAAAGCAAGTGGCAAAGCATCTGGCCACTTAAGACTTGTTGCCAAACACATCTTTGCAATTCTATTTTTAATGGTTCCATTTACCTGCTCTACTACCCCTGAAGCCTCAGGTCTGTAAGCACAATGCAGCTTCTGGCGAATGTCCAGAGCTTCACAGATCATTTGCATCAACTCATTTTGGAAATGTGGTCCGCGCTCTGAATCAATGGACACTGGGAAACCAAATCGCGGTATTATTTCTCGTAAAAACAATTTAGCAACAGTTATTCCATCATTCCTCCTTGTGGGGAATGCTTCAACCCTTCAGGAGAACAAACAGATTATCACAAGAACATATCTAAGTCTGTTGCATGGAGGCAATTCCACAAAATCCATCTGAACTCTTGTGAATGGACCACTCTCCCTTCCTATGGTTCCCAAACTCACAACGGTTCTTCTGTTTGGATTGAATTGTTGGCACACTAGACATCTTTGGCACAAACTCTCAGAAATCATCCTAAATTTAGGATTATACCAAGTTTGTCTAAAAAGAAGAATCATGGCATCTCTTCCAATATGGGCTTGACCATGGTACATTCGAGCCATGTCTGAAATAATGCTATCGGGCATTACTAGTCTTTCATCTTTGTAAACCCAAATTTCATCTTCTTCCCGCTGTCTACATCCTGCCTTTAGCCAAATATCTTTTCTTCTGATTCTGCCTCTTCCTGTATCTGCTTCACTTCCTGCCATATCTCAACTACAGTAGTTAGCATCAAAGAACTCGGAACATGTTCTTTTGATTTGTCTCGATTGATTGAAATTTGATTTTTCGCACAATGCTTAGCAATGGCATCCGCATAATTATTTCCTTTAGAAATATAATCCTCATTCTTTTTATGTGCTGTACACTTTACCACCGCTATTCTTGCAGGAAGCTGAATTACATCAATCAGTGTCTTCACAAACTCAGCATTCCGAATGGGTGTTCCCGCAGAAGTTAAATAACCTCTTTGAGACAAAAGCTGTCCATAATCATGAACAACTCCATGGGTGGCAGAGTGGGCTAAAAAACGGTGATAGATTAAACCCAGATCTGTTGACTGGGTGTGATTGTTTGATTGGTTCAGATGCTCCGTCCATCACAACCCCCTTTTGTACCGCTTTGTTCGCCATAACTAGGCAGGGTATGCTCAGACATGAGTCCTTGCTCACTTTGCCTCTGGATTCAAGCAAGCCTGGCTGAAGACAGCTGTAATGCCAGAAACCAGTCCTAGGAAGCGTGTTTCCGGTCCAGGGAAGGAATGGCTTGGCAATTTGGGCTGGACTGTTCCCTTGAGGCACTAGGTCAGACTGATTTGCATATAGCCATGTCTGAACTGGGATGGCAGAGTGGGCAAAAGAACGGTGATGGATTAAACCCAGATCTTTTGACTGGGTGTGAGTGTTTGATTGATTCAGATGCTCTGTCCATCACCACCACCTTTTGTACCATATTGACTATCAGTCACTATGGTTACTTTCACCTCTTTTCCCAGTTCACATGCTCGTATCAAAGCAATCAACTCCGCTACTTGAGCAGAATGAATTCCTTTCAAACAAGATGCTTCCAACACTTCAGCTACTGTGCAAATGTCATAGGCAGCACTCAGAATGCCACTTTCTGTTCTCAGACACGATCCATCTACAAACATCACATAATCTGATTCAGGTAATGGTTCATCCTTAATATCCAACCTTGGTTTTGTGCAATACTCAAGAACATCCCGATATTTATGATCAAGTTCACCTTTCTCTTCTGCTTCAATAGTGTCAGGTAACAATGTAGAAGGATTAACATTCACACATCTGACAATGATCACATTCTCAACTCCCATAATTACCTTTTCATACTGAGTCATTCTGCTGTTTGTCATGTATTGTGCATGCAGTATAAAAAGCCAACTTTCGTACAATGTCATACATAAACCATATGAACGAATCTAATTTATTTATGATGGCTTGTCATGTAACTTTTACCTCCTTTAAACATTTGTGTATATGCTTTAATTTACTAATGCAACATTCAGTAGCAGTCACACTATGTTTCAATTACCTCTTCACTTTATCACTGACTCAATGAATGTAGTCACTCAATCATTCAAATTCTCACACACCAAGCCACATACTAATTCTCCTTCTTATTATACACAGTATTTAATCTATCTTGCAATTCATGGAAGGAATGGGGGTCACAGTTATTTTCGTACCTTAGCTGATGTATTTCAAGTGTTTTTTGGGGGTTTTGTGTTGTAGACACTGTTACTCCATCTACGTCATCCTGCTGCTCCTCCACAATCCTAATTGAACATTAATTGGGAGAATGGTATTGAAGTGCCTTGACCAATCACTCTCTTTCCTAATGCTTCAGCGTTACGCCAACAGTACCAGTGCGGACAAAGTCCTAGCTATAAAGGCTATTGTTGGCAAACTGGGGGTTACTGGTAGGCACAGCAGACCAATTCTGAAGGTGTGCCATCATTCTAATTGAGCTACCGCTCCTAGCCAATCAGAGCAAAAGGCTTCTTTACTGACTCTCAATAAAGGAAGAAAGCTCATCAAGAGGTCAGTTCAGTGTAGGATGGGAGGCTGATGGCCAAGTGCAGTGTAGGTTGTTGACAAGAAAGACAAGGTGTTGATAAATGTGTTAATCTCAAGACATTCCAAACCGAAATAATGATTTTACTGGGCAGATCCCCAGACTAAATGGATGTTGCACTCTATACATCAGTTATTGATAGAACCACATAAGTGCAAGCGCTAAGGACAAGAAAGCAAGAATGGCCTTTTCCTAACAGGCAGTGGCATGGTGAACCCCCCATCTTAGCAGCTACAGGGTGGGGTTTATTTATGAGCCTTTTTCATCTGCAACTTGGCAGATAGAAACTCACAATTAACGCTAAAAAGAAGAAAGATGAGACAAATGGATACATGAGTAGATGAAAGAAAGAATGGATGAGTGAGTGGAAGGATGGGTGGGTGAAAGGATGTGTAAGTAAAAGGATGGATGGGCGAGTGGGCGAAAGGATGGGTGGGTGAAAGGATGGATGGATGAGTGGGTAAAAGGATGAGTGAGTGGGTGAATGAGTGGGTGAGAGGAAGGTACATGGGTGGATGGAAGGATGACAGAGTAAATGGACATCTGAAAGGATGGATGGGTGGCAGAGTAAATGGAAATCTAAGAAGATGAATGGGTCGGTGGATCAAAGAATGGCAGAGTAATTGGAAATCTGAGTGAAAAGATGGCAGAGGAGATGAATAGCTTAGAAAATGGCTAGAGGGATGGATCAGTGAGTGAAAGGATAGCAGAGTAAATGGAAATTGGAGAGCACTGGTGAATGAAAGGATGGCAGAGTAAATGGAAATGTAAAAGGATGGATGAATGAGTGGGTGAAAGGATGGAAGAGTAAATAGAAAAGTGAGAGGGTGGCTGAGTAGATGAAAGGATGGCAGAGTAAATGGAAATAAGAGATGATGGATGGCACAGTAAATGGAAATCTGAGCTAGTTTATGGCTGGATGAAGGGGTTGAGGAAAAGATCAATTGATGGATGAAAGGCTTAATTTAGGAATAGTTAAGTCAAATAATGGGTGTACGGTAGATGGGTTATGGATGGATGCATGCATGCATAAGTGATGGATTTGTGGATGGACTGATGGATGCATGGATGAAGCAGGTAATGGATGGATGGAAAGATTGAATGAGGGATGAATGAAAGCATGAATAACAGAATGTAAATGTGAAATGGTGGATATCAATGGGTGGATGGATGGGTGAAAGGATGAATGGGTAGATTCTTCAATGGAAGAGAAAAGGAGCTATTCTAGGGAGGTTCGGGCTCACTTGCTTGCTGCCATCAGAGCTTTGGTTCAAAGGGGGGAGAATTTGAATGTTCTGGCTACTTCCTTGAGCACAGAAGGCATCCTTAATGTGCTACACATCTGCACATCACATGGATTCCATACTTACCTCATGTAAGTACACCCACACAGCATACACATATGTGGAAGCAAAGAGCACAAGGCGTGGGATACAGATGGGATTTTAAATTAAAGGGTCATAGACAAATCTCCAAGTATACAGATTTTCTGGCTGTGCCCTTGCATATCAAGCAGCTGCCACCACTGTCAATTATTATGCACCCAGGTGTAAGGGCCGTAGCCACCCTCCACTGTTAGGGGTAAATTTTGGGTGCCCCCTCTGTCCAGGTGAGCCTAGTGTTCTGCTGGTGCAGCAACAAGACAACAACGAGGTCATCCCTTTGCCCCATTGATGTTGTGTATACTTGATTGAAAAATACATGTTCATCCAGAAAGTTAGAACAAGTATTTGCAAAAGCAATAGATCTCGCCTGTTGTGCCAGGAAGCAGACCTATTGGCACTGGCAATGCTTATTTTGTAATTTTCTATCATCAGTGGGAAAACCCCATTGTAATATGGATGGGCATGCATGGGCATGGATGGGCAGCCATCTTGGAATGTTTGTTCATAAAGCATAGCAAAAAAAATTCCAAGATTGCTGCCATACATTAGCACACATTGATACATGTGCTTTAACTGGCGGGATCTCCTGAGCCTAAACGGGACTCTCTGAAGGAACTGAAATCGGACCGCAGAAGGCGCTTTGCTCTTTGCCACCGGCGCTTTGCTCTTTGTAAACGGACCTGCTCTCCACCTCGCCGGACCCGCTACGCGGGTCCCGCAGCGTGGCATCTACTGAGGGGCTGCTGTTCTGGGCTGTTCTCCGGACCGGCAGGGCTGCGAGCAAAGCAGGGACTCCGTGGACCAGGAGCCCCTGCGAGCCCCATCAACATCAGCTGGGCTGCTCTCCCTGCCGGCCGCGACCCCGCCCACGGAGCTTTAACTGGCGGGATCTCCTGAGCCTAAACGGGACTCTCTGAAGGAACTGAAATCGGACCGCAGAAGGCGCTTTGCTCTTTGCCACCGGCGCTTTGCTCTTTGTAAACGGACCTGCTCTCCACCTCGCCGGACCCGCTACGCGGGTCCCGCAGCGTGGCATCTACTGAGGGGCTGCTGTTCTGGGCTGTTCTCCGGACCGGCAGGGCTGCGAGCAAAGCAGGGACTCCGTGGACCAGGAGCCCCTGCGAGCCCCATCAACATCAGCTGGGCTGCTCTCCCTGCCGGCCGCGACCCCGCCAACGGAGCTTTAACTGGCGGGATCTCCTGAGCCTAAACGGGACTCTCTGAAGGAACTGAAATCGGACCGCAGAAGGCGCTTTGCTCTTTGCCACCGGCGCTTTGCTCTTTGTAAACGGACCTGCTCTCCACCTCGCCGGACCCGCTACGCGGGTCCCGCAGCGTGGCATCTACTGAGGGGCTGCTGTTCTGGGCTGTTCTCCGGACCGGCAGGGCTGCGAGCAAAGCAGGGACTCCGTGGACCAGGAGCCCCTGCGAGCCCCATCAACATCAGCTGGGCTGCTCTCCCTGCCGGCCGCGACCCCGCCCACGGAGCTTTAACTGGCGGGATCTCCTGAGCCTAAACGGGACTCTCTGAAGGAACTGAAATCGGACCGCAGAAGGCGCTTTGCTCTTTGCCACCGGCGCTTTGCTCTTTGTAAACGGACCTGCTCTCCACCTCGCCGGACCCGCTACGCGGGTCCCGCAGCGTGGCATCTACTGAGGGGCTGCTGTTCTGGGCTGTTCTCCGGACCGGCAGGGCTGCGAGCAAAGCAGGGACTCCGTGGACCAGGAGCCCCTGCGAGCCCCATCAACATCAGCTGGGCTGCTCTCCCTGCCGGCCGCGACCCCGCCCATAACGTGCATCAGTACTTTAAGGCCCTAGCACGCCCGCTGCGCGGGAGCGCGCGGGAGAGCGCCCGGGACAAGGGCGGGACCGTCTTAGGCCGTCAGTGGCCGAAGGAGGCCGGGCAGGGCCCCCTCTCTTGATTCCTTTTCGTGCCATAACCAAGGTAATGCCCTCGCCCACACACCGGGATACCCCCTCAAGGGAGGGAGCCTCTAGCTCCGGGACTTTGGATAACTATTTTAAGTCCAACAAAGGTGAGGCGGACACGGACGGCTCACTTGAGAAACGCAGGGCGGAGCGGAGGCGCTCCATTGAATCTATGAAAAACAGGCCCTTAATTGACATCAGCCCATGCCCTCCCACCCAAGAGGGAGGCGCGCTACCCAGCAGTCCAAACATTTTGTCTCTAGAGGATTTTCCTCTTCTGTTAAGGGAAATCCCCCCCAGTTTAGGGATAGCACCTGTACGAAATGTAGAGCCAGCCCCCCTAGAGATTTTTCATTCACCTGCCACCCTGGTAACTCAAACTCCACCTATCCAAGTGGCCAATAAGCCCAAGCCCAAAATAAACGTAGCGGTGGAGCTACATAGGCCCCCACCCAGCAAACGTGCTCGTAAAACAACGGGAGGGCGGGGGAAACCCAAAATATCCCATCTGGATTTTGGCAAGAAACGGCCAAATATTGCTCAACCGGGGAAGCACCCGGAGATGGTGCCTCTTTCTAAGCTCTCAAATACCGGTACCAATGCCACCATCAAAGATCAGGAGGGCACCACGCCAAACCCGAATAATCCACTTTCTGCTAAGGGGAACATTGAATTCCTACTCCGCTCCCTTTTACAGCCAATCACCGACAGCTTAAAAAAAGTCGAGATTAGGCTCACCTTACTAGAAACCTCTCTCACCACCCTGAGCACTCTAGTAAGCAAGCAGACCAAGCCAGTGGAAATCCCTCCCCCGGCTGCGGAACCTTCCAAAGAAGACGTGGCAAATATTGCCAGTAGAGCCCCCCCTAGAAGCATGCCATCTGCCCCCCCGCTACAACCCCTTATGGCCATTCAAACCCAGGCAAGGCACAATAATCAAAGCACCAGACCCACCCATCTAGTGGACTCAACCCCACACAGCTCACAAATAGAGTCCTCTGGAACGCATCAAGGCCAGGTCAATGTTCCCCCACTCACGCCCGTTTGTCCAACTCCCAGACCACGGAGGCCAGACCTTCCACCGGAGGCCAATAGATTAATGGTGGTTCTAGCGGGTGCCCCTCACCTAAGATCAGGGGAAAATGAGGATTACCAGTCTCTCAAGAAAAAGGTAATCAAATGGCTTAATTGGAACCGACCCCTGCCTCCCCAATATAATAACGAAATCATCATGGTAAGAAGGGTTCCATGGCTAGGGAAGACTAGGAAAACTATAGTGGGGGACTGCATTATGGTAACCTTCAAGGATCCAGGCACGGTCCGACACATTTGCAGAGGAAGGAACCGATCCCTAGATTCCACCATACAGACCCTCCCAGTATCTTTCTTCTTCCCCCCGATTCCTAAGAGCCAGGCCCCAATATACGATGACTGGACAAGGGTGGAACATAGACGTAATCACAATGGCCCTGCACAACGCCCTTATTTTCAGCCACCAGATACACCTTTCTGTGACTTCAATCGCTTTAACTGCCTGGACGGCTTGGATGGGGTCGACTGACTTTCTGCCTGTAAGACAGTGTCAGGGGTTTCGAGCCCCTATGGGTCGCACAAGCATTTTATCTCTTCCACCGGCCCAAGCTCTGGCCCATTGAACGATCCATCTGCCATAGATCACGGCAGAATTGAATTTTCTAACCTAGTCACTGATGGAGAAGTTCTTGCTGAGGGGATAACTTTGGCTCCCCTCCATGCGGGAGAGGGGGACAGGGGTTCTATGATGCCGCATGCAACCTATGTGGCCCTCGCTCCAGGCCTTGCAACACAGGAGGAGCCAGGCCCGAGCTCTTCCAATCTTTGCACTTTGACATCACCCACTCCTGAACATCTGAGGATAATCTCCTGGAACATCGCGGGACTAGCAAACAAACTGGAAGAGCCGACCTGGGAAAACTATATAGAAACTGGCGACATATGCATGTTCCAGGAAACCTGGGCTAGAGAGGACTTTGGACACCAAGGCTACACATCATTTTTCATCCCAGCCAGGTGGGAAGGTAAAGGCCGCCCCTCAGGGGGCCTTGTGATATGGGTTGCTGCTCACCTGGGCTGCATGGCATCACGGCTCCCATGCAACTCCAATGACATCCTGGTGGTCTCATTAACATGGCCAAATAAAGCAAACCTCTTGCTGGTTAACATCTATTCACGGCCGATGGGAAAGGCAAAAGAATCACCGACTTTTAATGAACTCTCGAACTTTTTATCTGAACTGTCGACTGATTCATACTATGTGGTGGGTGGGGATTTTAATTCTCACTTTGAGCCACTCCCCGGCCTTCAAGAAGGGTTCTTATCAGATGAAGAAGCCAGGTGGGCAGTACCAGGGGTTGATGTTCCATCGCCGAAGGCCTGGACCCCATTGGCGCTGCAAATCACTGCCCTCACCCTAAGGTATGGGCTTAGAGCGTGTAATGGGAGAGTCAACTCGGACACACCAGGCAAAAATACCTACAACCGCCGGGGAAGAGAGTCACACTTGGACTATGTTCTGGTCCAACTAGCGAGGTGGTCTACTATACAAGATTTTAGGGTAATAGACAGGCTGGACAGTGACCACAATGCCCTTGAGTTAGACCTTGTTCATCCAGCACCCCAGGGCTTAGCGACCCAGGAAGAAGGTAACCACCCCACGCTTCTCATAGATAACAGCAGGAGAAGACTCAGGTGGGAGCAAATGGTCACAAAAAAGGACAAACTCCCGATGCTCTATGCAGAGATTACCCCTATCTTGGAAATTGTGGGGGACCTTGATAGTGTGGCAAGTAAAATAGACATAAGGAGTAAATTGTCTGATGCCCACAATGACCTTATAAAAATTGCGGCACCCCACTTCACATGTAAAGTCCGGAAGACAAGAGATAGGTGCCATGGCAGAACTCAATGGTACAATGTGGCCTGTAGACGGGCCAAAACAGAACTCCTCGGAGTAATAAAGGAGGGCAAAGGAGGGGAACGCCTTAAGCAATGCAGGCATGCCTACAAGAAACTTCTCGCCCAGGCTAAAATAGAATGGGAGGAAAGCCAGTGGGAAGAACTCACCAAGGCCCTAGCAGTGCAAGACCAACGCCTGTTTTGGAGAATGGTGAACGGGGGATCAGGGAGCTTACATTCGGCCGTGGAGCCTAACATAGCTCCTGGAGTGTGGCAGGCCCACTTCCAGTCCCTATATAGCGCTGAGCCCGGAGAACTCCCTGTGGTGATCGAACCAGAGAGGCAGGGCTCTCAGGCGGACCAAATAACACTGAGGGAGGTCTCTGCTGCCATTTCAGGCCTGGCCTCAGGGAAGGCCCCTGGGCTGGACGGGCTACCGGGAGACCTGTACAAGCAGGAGCCCACCGTCTGGGCGCCCTACCTCGCTGCTCTCTTTAATGGCATTCTCGGTGGGATGGAAATCCCTAGTACTTGGCTGGGGGCTGAGGTGGTCCCGATTTATAAAAAGGGATCCCCCCTCCTCCCAGCCAACTACAGACCAATTAGCCTGATCGACGTAGCGCAGAAGTTGTTCGGTAGGGTCCTCCTGAACAGGCTTCAGGAATGGATTGAGGAGGCAGGTGCCCTCAGTCCATACCAGGCAGGCTTTAGGAAAGGGGTATCGACTGTGGACCAGGTCTTTAGATTGAACCTGGTCTACTGGAAGACAGTGAGGTTCGAGGGTGGCAGTTTGTACACGATTTTCGTGGACCTACGAGCCGCCTTCGACCTCGTGCCCAGGGGAAAACTCTGGGTCATTCTGGCAGGGATGGGCGTACCACCAGACATCTTATTGACCTTACAGAGGCTGCATCACAACAATTATGCCCAGGTAAGGTGTGGGAGGTCGGGGGAGTTGACTGAGAGATTCCCCGTGGGCAGGGGGGTAAGACAGGGTTGTGTGCTGGCGCCGACCCTGTTTTGCCTCTTTGTCAACGGGGTAATCGCTCATCTGAACGCCACTGACTATACAGATGCCCCCAAACTAAATGGCAACAGTGTGCCCGCAATAATGTTTGCGGACGACACGCTGTTGGTATCCAAAACTCCCATGGGCATCCAAAGGATACTTGATGCCTTTGTGGACTTCTGTCAGGACAGAGGACTGGAAATCAATGCCATGAAAACCAAATACATGGTATTGAATCCAAGCCCCAAACAGCGCCCGAATCCACTGCTGGGAGCAGTACGGCTGGAAAGAGTAGCCACGTTTGAATATCTCGGCGTGACACTCAACGAAAATATGACCTGGGGGACCCATCAAACCAGAGCCAACCTTAAATTAGTACAAACTACCGGGGGTATCTCCCGGATGATGACCGGCTCAACCTATCGCCCATTGGGGGCCCTAATTCAGATATATAAGGCACAAGCCAGGGGGGAAATTTTGTACGGGGCTGAATTGTGGGGCCATACTCCATGTCGGAATCTGTCAGCCACGGAAAACAGATTCGTAAGGCAAATTACCGCACTTCCTCCCAGCACCCCACTTCTCCCTTTGAGGCTTGATCTAGGGCTACGGCCTCTCGCCGACGAGATAAGTCTAAGACCCATAGCCTTCTGGCGCAGGCTTTGGAGCAGTGACGATCTCGCCGACTATAGGGCGGAACTGGTCGAAATATTAAAACACCCCAAGGCGCTCAGTATCCCCTGGGTCCAAAATATCCAGTCAGTCTGCACAGATCTGGGGCTCCCCGAATTGTGGACTAAACCAGCAGATACAGCACCCAGAATCTCTAAGAGATTTCTGGCGAATCTGTATCATGAACACAAAAGGGAAAGGGCATTAGCTACCCAGACAGAGGGGTCCCTGTCCTCTAAATTCCTGCAAAATAAGGACCTTTACGCATTTGAAAAGGCTTTTGATCCCATATATCCCGTTCTCACTAGAAAGTTATTTCTTCAGTGGAGATACGGTACACTGCCTTTGCGCTCCTTTTCTAGTACCTGGTCGCAAGTCCCTTCCACCAAGTACTGCCCCCTTTGCGTTGACAAAGAGGAAAATGACTTGCATGTGATTTTTTTCTGCACAGCATATATGGCAGCCAGAAAGTACTGGCTGCTGCCATTGATCAAGAACCTGGGTGGCAGGGAATATATGCCTATGTATAGGATTCTAAAATGTGATGTTTCCGGCCCAATTGTTTTTGCGCTTGCCAGATTTTTTACAAATGTGTGGTATACACGTAATCGTCTTTTAAAAAATGCTGGGTAGACTGTTGAATTGCTTTATTTTTAACATTGTTAATAATGTTTAATGTGGATCTTAAATCATGCACTGATGTTTTATCAAATCTGACACAATTATGTGATTTTTAAATTATGTGTATCTTTTATGACCAAATGGTCGAAATAAAGATTGAAAAATGAAATGATACATGTGCGCACTTCTCTCAGAGTAGGTTTTCCCTGCTCAGGTTAAATTGCCTCTGCCTTTTTTTTTTTAAAACCATTATTGTTCATTTCAATAACCTTACAAGCTTGGGCCTGCAACCACAGGGGCCAGCCACTAATCAAAAATAGGAGCAAGTATGCTACGATATGCCACAGCTATTCAGCCGACATCCCTGAGGTCCGCCAGCGATTCAGGATAAAATTAGTATTAAATGCAGAATGAAATAACAGAGTAAGATAAAGGTTTTATTTTTTAATTTAACTAAATAAACGTATTGGGTGTCACACAGTCAAAATACTAATACGGTGGCTAGGCAGAGCAACAGGATATACAGATCAGGAACAGCTATAATTGAGACACAGGCGTTAAAGCATACTAACCAGGATATAAGACCATATAATACACAGTCTACATCAAGCGCCAGTCCTCAGAGCCCGCCCACCCAAAGATCAGGATAATGAAAAAAGTAAGAACACCCGATACGGATACACAATACAATCAGAACGTTTCGCCAACTATACTAAGAAAAGGAAGAAAAAGAAATGAAGAAAAAGACCATAGAAACAAAATAAAGGCAAAACAAACCCTCCCCCTCCAGCCCCCCACCCTGCACCCCTGCAGTTGGCCAGAGCCTAAGCCCCCTAGCAGTGTGCCTGTCGCCCCGAATAACTAAAACCCTAAAAGTAGGAAAAAGTGGAGGAGGAGAAAGCGTAGAAGCACCCGGTCTCCTTCTCCCCAGCCGGACACCAACCACCTCTACGAATAGCACAGATAATAACAGGAGATATGACAGTGGAAATACTGGGGAATCACTAAACCCCGCCCAACCTCACTCTAATACTAGATCCAAGTCCCATGTCCGCCAAGGCCCCAAAGTCAAACCCATCGAAGCAGTCTCATCCTTGGCCCTTCCGATCTTGCATGCAAACACTATCCGGCAGCAGCACCGCAGTCATTGTAGATCCAGGATACGAGAAGAGTACCAAAGAGGATAGTCCACAGAGAGCCCGAAAAACAAAGTCGTTACCAGCATCGATCATCAACAGGCCCTCTATCATCGGCACCCTGTCCAAGCGATGTTCCCTCTGCAGAAGCAGCAAAGCAAACGGGTAAGGCAGAGATGTTGTAGCAACCCAGTTGGCTCCGACGGGAAACTCCAGGATAAGGAGGCCAAGCGGAACCACCCCAGGAGACAACAATGGCGGGTGCGACCAACTCTCCAGGGAACCAAGTTCGCTACTTTTCGTCGGTACACAACACAAGGGCTGCACCAGATCATTTTGCCCTGGGCGGTCACCATTGGCCCTCCCAGACCTCACGGGAAGCGTCGATATTGGTAGACATAGTGGAAGATCAGAGCCCGGTCCCAAACAGTCCACGTCCGGCCCATCGGCAAGCATATTATTGAGTCGAGATTCAATATGCGCTTGTAGCTCCATGACGGCGGCCAGCACAGTCCGCAATGTCGGCTCTTTATTCGTCAGGTCCGCCTCCGCTCGTCCGATCGCAAGCATAGTGGTAGGCCCCGAGGAGCCCGGTCCTCCCGGGGAGCCATGACAGAACGGAGCGGGTCACTACTGAGGGCGTCCTGTGGACAAAGTGGCCCTGGACAGCAGGCGAGGGCCCCACCCCGGCGGACCCCGGCAAAATCAAACCGGGTCCCCGGGTCAGGAGTCCCAGAACCTCCACAGACGATCAGGTCAATTGTCCGACGACATCAAGGAAACTACTTCGATCGCCATCAAAATCGGATCTGGAGACTTCCACTGCTGAGACCGGACCCTGTCGTGGTCACACGGCCGATGTTGTTCAACTGCGTCCCAGCTGGGCTCAAACTCAAGGCCCCGGCTTACAAGCTGCGTTAGGCCAGGATCCAGAAGACGACATAACTCCGTCAATTCTGGCGACAAAAGTCTGGGGATTGAACTAGACAATTCAGCAAGGCTTCATCTCCCTGGAGGTCGGGCGTGATTTCAGGATAAATTGCAGGATTATCCGGCTGGAAACGGAGGTTGGCGGAGCCGGGCGCCTATGCGGCCATCTTGGTTGGTGATGTAGCTCCTCCGCCTCTGCCTTTCTTATCCTGTTTTGATGACTGCTGCAAAAAAAATGGTGAGTTCCATTGCACACTATCTGAGGAAGAACAATAGTTACTTACCTGTAATCTGTGGCTCTCCAGTATTGGTGTCTTTCATAGATTCACATGCCTGAATCATTAGCCGTCGTCGGAGTGGGAGTCCCACGGTATATAAAAAAGCAATAAATATGCCTGTGAAAACCAAAAACCTTGGTAACATGAAACCAGGAAGTAAAAGTTGCACATCTATGACTATCATAGTCATTATACATAGCCCAAACTGCAGCCAATCAGACGACAGCACCCACCAGAATGTTCTCCTCAGAGGCTCAGGCTCTCAGATTTTCTCGCACAAGAGTGTAACCAGGAGATAAGAGCATAAACAAGCCTCTGAGGGGAGGTGGGCGGGTTGCATAGGAATCTATGAAAGACACCAATACTGGAGAACCACAGATTACAGGTAAGTAACTATTGTTCTTCATCAATTTTGGGGTGTCTTTCATAGATTCACATGCCTCAATCAGAGTAGATAGCAGTACCCAAATAATGCTTGGAAGACGCTATTTGTAACATAATCTACTTATAGACAGCATTTGTAATCCCATAATAGAAATGCTAACATGCATAAATACATGACAATTTGTAATCACATGAGCATGTACTCAATATACGCAAGATAATAAGCGCCTGAGAAGCAGTACAGAGGAGGAGGGGAACAGAGGCTCACCTTATTGGAAAAGATTGCGAAGAACCGCCTGTCCCACTGACAGTAATGTTTGGTGAAAGTATATCTGCTGGACCAAGTTGCTGCTCTGCAGATTTGCTGAAGAGGAACACCAGCGAAAAGAGTAGTCGAAGAAGAGACCGCCCTCTTAGAGTGCACTCTTGGAGTTGTCTGCAGAGGTCTTCCAGCTTGTTGATGGCAAAAGTCAATAGCGGCGGAAATCCATCTAGCTATGGTCTGTTTAGACACCCGTGGTCCTTGCCGTATCTTTCCGTAGGCAACAAACAATTGATCGGATTTGCGAATGGTAGAGGTCCTTTGTAAATAGAACTTTAGGAATCTTCTGATGTCAAGAGTATGCAATGCCCTCTCCGCAGGAGATTGCGGGTTAGGAAAAAATGTTTTCAAGATGACTGGTTCGTTCAGGTGAAAATCCGAAGGCACCTTAGGCATAAATTTAGGATTTGTGATCAGCACCACAGAATTGGATGTGAATTGCATGAAAGGTGAATTGACGGTGAAAGCTTGTATGTCACTGACTCTTCTTGTTGAAGTCAATGCTAGCAACAGAGAAATCTTCCAGGATAGAAATTTAAAATCCACTCTATTAATTGGTTCAAATGGGTGGCGCTTGAGCTGCGCTAATACCACATTAAGATGCCAGGATGGAGGAGGACGACGTACAGGAGGAAACATCCGGAAGAGTCCTTTAAAAAACTGTTGCATTATTCTTGATGAATAGAGAGAATTGGACCCATCCTGACGGAACCTTGAAATGGCTGCCAGAAAAACGTTTAAAGTTGAATGAGAGAGGCCCGATCTTGCCGAGTGCATGAAAAAAGGTAATATCTGCTCAGGCGTTGCGTGAATCGGGTGAACCTCAGCAGACTGACACCACATGCAGAATCTTTTCCATTTAAGTCTGTATGTCTTTATTGTGGCAGGCGCTCGTGCGTTAGCCAGAACTTCCTTGCAATCCGCAGGGATATTCAAATAAGCGAATTCAAGGTGTTCAGGCGCCAGGTAGCTAATTTCAGACATGCAGGATCCTGATGGCAAATCTGACCGTCCTGAATGGACAGTAGATTCGGTACTGGTCGAAACTGAATTTGTTCGCACTCCGATAGGAGGAGAAGTTCTGTGAACCAGAATTGGCGAGGCCACCTGGGAGCGATGAGAATTAGACAACAAAGTTCTCTCTTCATCTTCGGGAGCACTCTGGGAACCAACGGTATCGGAGGAAAGGCGTAAGCATATATTTGAGACCAGTAAATCGAAAACACATTCCCCTGAGAATCTTTGTGGGGAAGCCAACTTGCAAAGAATAGGAATTTGCTGTTCTTCTTGGTCGCAAAGAGGTCCAGATCGGGATGACCCCACTGTTGGAAGCCTCGATTCACCGTTGGCTGATGCAGTTCCCATTCGTGGGTGGACACTGTGGACCTGCTGAGGGAATCAGCCAGAACATTTGAAACTTCCGGCACATGAACTGCTAAGAGATTGATCTTGTGCCGTATCGCCCAATCCCAGATTTCTTGGGCTTCTTGAGAAAGAAGAGCCGATTTTGTTCCTCCCTGTTTGTTCAAGTAATGCATACTTGTAGTATTGCCCGTGCGAATCAATACTGTGGCTCCTAGAATGATTGTACGAAATGACTTCAGGGCTAAGAAGATGGCTCTTAAGTCTAGTAGACTGATATGCCACTTTCGTTGTTGAGGGTTCCATTTTCCGCTGACCTTTAGATCTTGAAGATGTGCTCCCCAGCCCTCGAGGGACACGTCTGTGCTGATAGTAAAATTCTGCACTTCTTGAAGGAATGCACATCCATTCTCTACATTTCTTTCTTGAGCCCACCAGAGAAAGGCCTCCAGCATTCGAGGAGTGATTTGGATGAGATCTTCGAATGAACCTGAGACTTTTAACTATTGCAAGTTGAGCTCTTCTTGAAGGGGCCTCTTTCTGAGGCGGCAATTGGGTATCAACAGGATGCAAGAAGAGACCATTCCCAGAAAGGACTTGAACTGTCGGACTGAATCTGACCTTTTTGATCTTAACTTTTGAGCCAGTTTGCGGATCTTCTGTTGCCTTTCGTTTGATACAAAGGCTTGAACTAGTTGCGTGTCCAAAGTCACTCGTAAGAACGTATGCCTTTGCGAAGGAACAAGATGTGATTTGTCGAGGTTGATAGAGAGGCCCAGCGATTGAAACAGAGACAGACATCTTTGGACATGAGCGTTTGTGTCTGAGAAAGAACTCGCCTTGATAAGGCAGTCGTCCAAGTAAGGAAATATTTGAATCCCTTTCAGACGGAGGTGCACTGCTACTGGAGTTAGGACCTTCGTAAATACTCTGGGTGCCGATTGTAGTCCAAAGGGAAGGACTTTGAACTGGAAGTCCCTGCCACCCACTCTGAAACGCAGGAACTTTCTGTGCCTGTGTAGAATGGGAACGTGGAAGTACGTATCTTGAAGGTCTAGGGTGGCCATGTGATCCCCTACCGACAAAAGATGAAGTATTTCTTAAAGTGCTAACATCCGAAATGACAATTTCTTTAGGTACTTGTTGAGGGATCAGAGATCTAGAATGGGACGCCATTCTCCATATTCTTTCTTTATTAGGAAAAGCAGTGAATAGAATCCTGTTCCTCTCTGCAATTTAGGGACTTTTTCGATCGCTCCTTTTTGTAACATCAAATTTATCTAGGAAAACAACTCTTTGAGATGAGCTGGAGGTGGGCCCTTTGGAGGGAAATTTGGAGGAAACTTTTCGAATTTCAGAGCATGGCCCTTGGCTACAATGTTATTGAGGACCAGTTTGAATAACATTTTGAGATTCTTCCTCCAACTTTTACATGGGGCTGGGGCAGCGGTGGCAGGTGGCGATACTCATTGTTTCTTGTTGGAATCCTTTCCGCGGTAGGAAGGCTTCCTTTTATTCTGAGAACAGGAAGTGTTGCGCTGGCCATATGATTGGTATCTATGTGATTGGTAGCGCTGATTTCCTTGATATGAGTTGTAGGAAGATGGCTGATTATAGTTTCCTCGACTAGAGAATGATCCACGTCCTTTCGCACCCCGAAAGGGCAGCTTATGAATCTGCAAGGTGCCAAGAGATCTGGCTGTTTCTGTGTCCTTTTTGATGGTTTGCAAGGCTTCCTCTACATGTGGGCCGAACAAGGCCTCTCCGTCGAATGGCATGTCTAGTATCTTTGCCTATACCTCCTGTCGAAACGAAGTAGCTTTCAACCAGCCTTGTCGACGAAGAACAGAAGCTCCCGCTAGCTGCCTGAAACCTGTGGAAGCGACATCCACTGCCGAATCAATAATCTCCACCGAGATACGTTCCCCCCTCTTGTAGTATCTTCAGAGCTTCAGACTTTGACAGCTCTGGTCTTTGAGCAGCCTGCACGATCACAGAGTCATCCTTTGGGTGTCCTATGAGGTAAGCTGGAGACTTGTTGGGCGCTTTATATTTCTTGTCCAGTTGTGGCAAACTGGAGGAATAGACGCAGGATTTGACATCACTTTCAATCCCTCCTTCCATATAAAATCTATAATGGGAATCACCCGCACTTGTTTCCTTGGCTGATCCTTAAAATCATAGAGGAAGCGTTCTTCCTTCTTCATTTCCATAGGGATGAGGAATCGTTGGGTTGCTCTTTCCATGAGGAGGTGGAAGCCTCCAATATCCACTGGAGGTGAATCAGCAGGAGCCGGAGGTGAGAAGAAAGTGTTTGGATCTGGTATTCATCCCACTCCGATAATAGAGATCTCTTGTCTACTTCACCTTCCTCCCTATCTTCATCATCCGATGAGTGCGCTTCCGGAGAATGATGCAAAGCCACTGGCGAAGGAGGTCCAGGAGACCCGAATTCTAATGTGGAAGCTTGAGCCACTGCTGTAGGTGGCACGGAATCTGCTGATTCAGATGGCGGGAAATGGCAGTAATAATCATCTAGCATATGTTGAAGATTATTCAATAAAGCTGTAGGGATATTATCAGTAGGTGAAGCCACAGGTTCAGGAGAAGGTTGATCATCCTAATCATCTTCCTGGAACTTTATAAACAACTCCGAAGGGCTTGTAGCTGTCCGAAACCTGTCATCCACATCAGAATCTTCCTCCCTTTCTACTGAATCTCAGTAATTTCTCAGGAACCTGTAGAGGTACCTTATGTGGAGAAAGACGTAATGGAGATAAGGGTTCAAGCGCGGAACCACATCTCTGTAACGAAGGAGGTTTTGTCATAGACGGCGCAGATGTTAAAGCCGTAGACGGTTACCAGCTTGTAGTTCTGTACAAGATGACAGTTTTTGCGTAGACTGGAGAGTCGTCGACTGGCCCGTCGACGATGGAATCATCACTGAAGGTGATAACGCCGGGGAGGAAGTGTCCGTCGACGAAGTTGCCTGCGATGACGAGGAGGGCTTCGTCGACGATGTTGTGTTCTTCGCCGACAATGTAGTTCTCGACGACGAGGAAGTCGTTGACGATGATGAAGTGGCTGTCGACGAGGCCGTCGTGGATGAGATCTTCTTAGTCTTGGACGTCGACAGTGCGCCGACGATAGGTACAGTTTCTTTCATCTACGAGATGGGCTTCACAGAGACGTAAACCAGCATCGACGGGGATGACGCAGACGACATAATCATCTGAGGCTTAGGTGAGGAAAAAGTCACTGTCGTTGTAGATGTTGCTTCGACGGGAATCTTCGTCGACAAAGGGGTCATCGATGACTGGGTCTTCTTCTGAGGGAGAATCTTCTCAGAAGCTGGCTTGGGAGGTACATTTTTTACTGATCTTCTCGGGCATGGAAGGCAAAGGTTTGCCCTTGACAGGTGGAGTAGCCTTTTTAGAAGTGGTAGGCCTTTCTGAACACTTAGAGGGTTGTTGTTGCCTCACAACCTTGGCCCCAGGAGAAGATAAAACATCCTCAGCAGTCCTCTTCCTAGAGGACACAGATGACCCAGAGACAATACTTCCTACCTCAGAAACTGGATTGTCCTGATCCTTAAGCTTATGTAGCCACAGAAGTAGGCAGCCCTCTCTATCCCTGAGGGTTTTTTGAGGGAAGGTCCTGCATATCTTGCAGTCCTTCACTTGATGATCCGGATATAGGCAATAGATGCATTTCTTGTGGGGATCTTCTGAGATAAGCCGGAGTTTACCACAAGATTCACAAGGCCTGAATAATGATTTCTTAGAAGAAGACATCCTGAATGTAGCAATTCCTTGAGAAGAATTTGAGAAGAACTGAGCAGAGCTCAGGGAGACTCTCTTCACACGACATGCGGTAGAAAATCTGAGAGCCTGAGCCTCTCGGAGAACATTCTGGTGGGTGCTGTCGCCTGATTGGCTGCAGTTTGGACTATGTATAATGACTATGATAGTCATAGATGTGCAACTTTTTTCTTGGTAGCTTTTGGGCTACTTTACTTTCTGGCTCATGTTCCTAAGGTTTTTGGTTTTCATAGGCATATTTATTGCTTTTTTATATACCTTGGGACTCCCACTTCGACGATGGGCAATGATTCAGGCATGTGAATCTATGAAAGACACCCCAATACTGGAGAACATCCATATCCACATCTTGACCAGGTACAAGTGGTCCTGCAAGGAACTCTTTCTACGAACCAAAGAAGAAGATACACTTCACCAGGGTTGGTTGAAGTGGTCGAAATTTTGAAAAAGGCTGACCTTTGGTTGATGCAGGTACACAGTCAAAATATCGAGTATTAAATATCGACCTACCAAAATATCGTGTTTGAAATTTCGAAGGTGCAGAATATCGATGTCAAGAATATCGTTGGACAGAATATTGACCCTAAGGTAGGTAATATCGAAATTCTTTATATCGATATAAGTAATATCGAAGTTAGTAATATCGATAGCATATATATCGATGTCACTAATTTCGATGACACTAATATCGATATTTGTATTATTTTTTGTTCCCTACTGTTGCACTCTCTGGAGTGGGAATAGTAATTTTTACCCCTACGCTATCCAACACTTTCCCTACCGTTGCACTCTCTGGAGTGGGAATAGTAATTGTTACCCCTACGCTATCCAACGCTTTCCCTACTGTTGCACTCTCTGGAGTGGGAATAGTAATTTTGAACCCTACGCTATCCAACGCTTTCCCTACTGTTGCACTCTCTGGAGTGGGAATAGTAATTTTTACCGCTAAGCTATCCACGATTTCCCTACTGTTGCACTCTCTGGAGTGGGAATAGTAATTTTTACCCCTACGCTATCCAACGCTTTCCCTACTGTTGCACTCTCTGGAGTGGGAATAGTAATTTTTACTCCTACGCTATCCAACGCTTTCCCTACTGTTGCACTCTCTGGAGTGGGAATAGTAATTTTTCCCTCTACGGTATCCAACGCTTTCCCTACTGTTGCACTCTCTGGAGTGGGAATAGTTATTTTTACTCCTATGCTACCCAACGCTTTCCCTACTGTTGCACTCTGTGGAGTGGGAATAGTAATTTTTACTCCCACGCTATCCAACGCTTTCCCTACTGTTGCACTCTCTGTAGTGGGAATAGTAATTTATACTCCTACGCTATCCAACGTTTTCTCTACTGTTGCACTCTCTGGAGTGGGAATAGTAATTGTTACTCCAACGCTATCCAACGCTTTCCCTACTGTTGCACTCTCTGGAGTGGGAATAGTAATTTTTACCCCTATGCTATCCAACGCTTTCCCTACTGTTGCACTCTCTGGAGTGGGAATAGTAATTTTTACCCCTACGCTATCCAACGCTTTCCCTACTGTTGCACTCTCTGGAGTGGGAATAGTAATTTTTACCCCTACGCTGTCCAACACTTTCCCTACTGTTGCACTCTCTGGAGTGGGAATAGTAATTTTTACCCCTACGCTATCCAACGCTTTCCCTACTGTTGCACTCTCTGGAGTGGGAATAGTAATTTTTACTCCTACGCTATCCAACGCTTTCCCTACTGTTGTACTCTGTGGAGTGGGAATAGTAATTTTTACTCTTACGCTATCCAACGCTTTCCCTACTGTTGCACTCTCTGGAGTGGGAATAGTAATTTATACTCCTACGCTATCCAAAGCTTTCCCTACTTTTGCACTCTCTTGAGTGGGAATAGTAATTTTTACCCTTACGCTATCCGTTTTATATAACTAATTTTAAAAATTTTAAAAGTATATTTTATTTTTTATATTTTTTACATTTCATTTATGTTATTGTTTTATGTTTGTAAATGTATTTGTAATTTAGAATATATTTTATTAATTTATAAATTAGTAAAATAATTATTACAACTTATTGTTCAGTACATATATATTATATATTTACTGTATATATTTAATTAATGTATTATTATTATATATGTATTATTTATTAATTTTAAACATTATTAGATACTTTTAACTAAGTAGATTTTATTTATTAGTGTTATTTACTTTATTTTACATTTATATTTTAAAACATCGATATTTTTAACATCTATATTATTTTTTCGATATTTTTGTACTTACCATGTTGTAGATAGGATGTCGATATTCTTGCCCTCAATATTTTTGACTAGATATTCCTGTAGGTCGATATTTTGTCAGTGATCCGGTTGATGCAGACTATCCCCTTGTGTCCTCAAAGTGGCCTAAATAATATGTGTCTGGACCAGTAATTTGTACTTGGTTTAAACATGCAGGAGACTTTGGAAACCAGATCAGAACCTTGGATTGCCAGGTTTAGAGAATTTGCATGGAAGAGAACATTGCCTGGATGTGAATTTCTGGTGAGTTTAAGTTGTCCTCAGTTTGGAGATACTCCAGAAATCTTCGAAGAAACCTTGCCGAGGGAAGAGGTGCCTACTGCCGCCAGGAGCCATGAGATCCCTGTAGTCAAGTTGGCTTAGAGAAGAGATGAGAAAGACTAAGCACATCCTGGTTGGTGCAACATACTCAACTCACATACCTTTAGCATGTCCTGTATCCCAGACCAGTATCAAATAGACCAGGAGCTTTTCCATTCACAGCTTTCTGTGGGGGGCACACTTCCATTGGCATAGGGAGGTCATCCTAATTTCAGAGGTGTGAACTGTTTATGTAGCAACTACAATCCTGCAGATAACATTTACAGTTGTGATTGGCGTTTAACCCAAAAAAAACTGTTGCTATTGGAAAGTGATGATGCCTTGGATTTGAGTGGGTGTCCCTGGATTTGTGGCTGCTCAACCTCTGGAACATTATCGCTTTGCCTGGTAGTTCTTCCGGCAAGTACCCCTACAAATAAATACCATGGGGGGACTTCATATTAGTTGTTGAAGCCATTGTTATTTAGGTAATGGGTTTGGAGCTCAAGGACTTTTACTTTCGGTATTGGAACCTTGGTCCATTCTTCAGCGAGAGCCATTGAAACACAGTGCCAAACAAATGATAGCAAGGTTGGTATAGTGTATCATTTTGTCTGGCACATGTGCCCTATTGATTGGTGCATCAACACACTATCTGTAACCATTGCAGTTATAGACTCCACAAGTTCTTAAGTTCCAGATAGGATACCATTAGAGACCGGGCTGAGGCAAAAGGAAATACATCACCTAGCCCAAGAGCCCTATACAATTTTTGCTGGCCCAAAAGGCAATAGCACCTTCTTGTTTTCTCCTTGTGTCATATTTTTAACTGATCGGTTTACTCACCCATTAGTATTTGACAGTACATACCAAGATCACCATTGAGTATTATTCACAATGCCATGCTGTTCCTGAGATTCTAACCCCTAACACCTACAGGCGTAAGCACTGCCGCTGACGCCTGTACACCAGAAGACTGGAGTGCCTCAGAGGAGTAACTTGATATCCAATTGGAGCGAGTAGTATACTAGTATTGGTGGCCTTGGGATACCAGTGGTAAAGAGCAGTGGCCTGTGACCTCTGAGTGCACCAGGACCCTAACAATGTTGTCACGTTGAGTATTTTGTACGGGAATAGTGTGTGCGAAGGGGGAACCATCAGATAGAGGGAGGGCTCAGACTGTGCCAGGGGAAGAGAAAATGCAAGACAGGTGGCCACATGTGGCTGCAGGATTCACAAATAAATGATCGTAACTAATTAGAACATAACTAATATACACACATGTTCGTTCGCTGGTGAGCTGAGGCCAAGCAGGTTTATTGAATAACCCTAGTTCGAATTGTGTGCGCTGTGCCAATATGTACTGGTAGCAATAAGTCCTGCGCCATAATACACGCCTTTCCTTAGAAGTGAAGAGCGGTAAAGAACCCTTTCCACAAAAGCTGTGTTACATGCATGTTTGGAACAGTGCCACCTTAACTCCCAAAAACTCAGTTAATTACATGGTATCATGGAAGATATCACTGGGGACGATTCGAGAATTTACTGATGAGCAATGACGCATCATAGGGAGTTGGAAACCGAACCACCACTGGGTTTAACTGTTAGCGCAACACCTTGTCAGGCCTTCCTATTGGGGTTTAATCCCCAACCCCTAAACATGAGTACAGACACATATACGCTTCTTGTAAGTTGCTACGCTATTAGATCAGTAAGATAACATGCGAACAAATTCTCTCTCTCTCCTTCCTCGCTGTATCTCCCTCTCGCTCCGTCTCCCTCTTCCCCTCGCTCTCTCTTTCCCTCGCTCTCTCTCTCCCGCTCTTTCTCTCTCCTATTGCTCTCTCTCCGCCTCTCTCTCTCTCCCTAGCTCTCGCTCTCCCTCCTCCCCCTCTCTCTCTTCCTTCCTCGCTCTGTCTCTCCCTACCTCCCTCTCGCTCCGTCTCTCTCTTTCCCTCACTGTCTCTCTCCCGCTCTCTCTCTCTCTCTCCTTCGCTCTCTCTCTCCCTCGCTCTCTTTCTCTCTCTCCCTCACTCTCTCTCTCCTTCGCGCTCTCTCACTCCCTCGCTCTTTCTCCCTCTCCGTATTTTCTCTCTCCCTCTCTTTCTCTCTCTCTCTCTCTCTCTCTCTCTCTCTCTCTCTCCCCTGATACGTTGCTGGAGCAGTACGGTAACGCGCGCACACACACACTGCTTGGCCCCAGCAGCCTGTTCTCATTAGAGGGCAATGGGCTGTTTACTCACCCAGCTGGTGCTGGTTAGAGAGCGATAAATAATGAAAGAGAAAACACGGTTCCCCCCTCTGTGGTTTCTATTTGTGTAACCAGATGTCACAGCTCAGTATGTATAATTTTGACTCTAATTCGTTCCTCCGGGTTCTCCGTTGCACAGTGGCTCTTTTCTCCCCCTTCCACTCTTGCTACCCAGAATGGCACCCACGGCCTCCCTGGGCTAGGGCACATCTGGCAGCGCTGGCTGTGAAAGGGCTCCTGTATGGGCTGCTGGGCCTGAAGTTGAAATGCGCCCGCCCTCCCTCGAACTTCAGGCATCCCTTAGAAAAGTTGAACAGTACAATGACACGTTGTAACACCTCCTGACCACATCACCTGCACCGGCACCTGGGGCACCTCTGGGGTACCTCTGGGGTCCGTGGTCTTCCGGCTGCGGCACACCCTGAGGCTGGGAGAGCAGAACATGTCAAACTGAAGTCACTGCCTCAGTGTAAGACAGTACACACCTCTCTCGAAGGGGCTGCGCGTCCTCAGAGCAGGACATCATACGCCTGCCCTCAAGGAGGCCACACACATCAAAGGGATCAAACACACTCAGTGTGAGACATCACACACCTCTCTCATCCTCAGAGTAGGGCATCATACACCTACCCTCAAGGGGGTCACACATCCTCAGTGTAAGACATCACACACCTCTCGCATCCTCAGAGTAGGGTATTATACTACACTTGCCCTCAAGGGGGCCACATGTCCTCAGTGAAAGACATTACACACCTCTCTCATCCTCAGAGTAGGACATCATCCACCTATCCTCAGTGTGAGTCCTCACACACCTCTCTCATCCTATAGTAGGGCATCAGACACCTGCCCTCAAGGCACCACGCATCCTCACTGTAAGACATCACACACCTATCTCATCCCCAGAGTAGGCATCATACACCTACCCTCAAGGGGGCCACACATCCTCAGTGTGAGTCATCACACACCTCTCTCATCCTCAGAGTAGGACATCATCCACCTATCCTCAGTGTGAGTCATCACACACCTCTCTCATCCTTAGAGTGGGGCATCAGACATCTGCCCTCAAGGGGCCACACATCCTCACTGTAAGACATCACACACCTATCTCATCCTCAGAGTAGGACATCATCCACCTATCCTCAGTGTGAGTCCTCACACACCTCTCTCATCCTTAGAGTGGGGCATCAGACATCTGCCCTCAAGGGGCCACACATCCTCAATGTAAGACATCACACACCTATCTCATCCTCAGAGTAGGGCATCATACACCTACCCTCAAGGGGGCCACACATCCTCAGTGAAAGACATTACACACATCTCTCATGCTCAGAGTAGGACATCATCCACCTATCCTCAGTGTGAGTCATCACACACCTCTCTCATCCTTAGAGTAGGGCATCAGACACATGCCCTCAAGGGGCCACACAACCTCACTGTAAGACATCACACACCTATCTCATCCTCGGAGTAGGGCATCATACACCTGCCCTCAAGGGGGGCCACACATCCTCAGTGTAAGACATCACACACCTATCTCATTCTCAGAGTAGGGCATTATACTACACTTGCGCTCAAGGGGGCCACATGTCCTCAGTGTGAGACATCACACACCTCTCTCATCCTCAGAGTAGGGCATCATACACCTACCCTCAAGGGGGGCACACACATCCTCACTGTAAGACATCACACACCTCTCTCATTCTCAGAGTAGGGCATTATACTACACTTGCCCTCAAGGGGGCCACATGTCCTCAGTGTGAGACATCACACACCTCTCTCATCCTAGAGTAGGGCATCAGACACACGCCCTCAAGGGGCCACGCATCCTCACTGTTAGACATCACACACCTATCTCATCCTCAGAGTAGGGCATCATACACCTACCCTCAAGGGGGGCCACACATCCTCAGTGTGAGACATCACACCCTTCTCTCATCCTCAGAGTAGGACATCACCCACCTATCCTCAGTGTGATTCATCACGCACCTCTCTCATCCTTAGAGTAGGGCATCAGACACCTGCCCTCCAGGGAGCTACACAGCTTCAGTGTGAGACATTGCGCACCTCTCTCATTCTCAGAGAAGGGCATCAGAAACATACCCTCAAGGGGGGCACACATCCTCAGTGTGAGACATCACACACCTCTCATCAGAGTAGGACATCACACTTTTCCCTTGAAGCGGCTTCATACCTTGAAAGCAAAATATCACTCACCTATTTTTGAAGGAGGCTTATAATCAACTTTACAAATCATAACATAACATCCCTCGAAGGGGCTTCACCCCCTTAGAGTAAAACACAATTTTTTGAAAATCAAACATTTGGAGGCACCAGAGATCCTCATTTCAAATCATCACATACCTACCCTTAAAGGGAATACACTCATTAGTGTACATCTTCATCCAACTCCCCTTACTGTAGTACATCATACTTTTCCCTCAATGAAGGTTTATGTCCCTAAAGCTAAACATCACACGCCTTTTTAAAGGGACTTTACAACCTCATTGCAAATCACCACACACCTCCCCTCAACTGGAGCAAACATCCTCTGTGTAGAACATCACACACTTCCCTCCAAGACGCTGCACATCATCAAAGCAAAGCATACCACACTTCTTCGGAAGGAGCTTCACATCCTCATTGCAAATCATCATACACATACCAACACAGTGCCCCCATGTCTTCAGAAGAGGACACAGAACAACTCCTCTCAGTGGTGCCACTCATTCTAGGTACAGGACATCACACACCTCCCCTCAAAGGGGCCATACATCATACCTAAAGGATATTATACACTTTCCTCGAAGGGGTTCACATCATCGAAGCAAAACATCACAAACCTCTTATGAAGAGGCATCTGATCCTCATTGCAAATCAACAAATACCTTCCTCAAACATCCCACACATCCTTGACATCACACACTTCGCCTCAAAGGGCCACATATTTTTAGTGTAAATTATCACACAAATCTTTCTAAAGTGCTTCGCGTCCTCAATACAAAAAAATCCCACACTTGTAACGAGGACATTCCCAAACTGGAAACAAAAAATAGCAAAAAGTCTGCTTCATCCAAGCTTTCAGGATCTGGAACATTTACATCAATATGGCCCCACATCGTCTGCAATTCTGCAATTGATAAAGGAGCTGAAGACCCACTGTTCAGAGAATACTATATCTCTGCCCTATAGGATTCACCACCCATGAAGATCATGCTTCATTGTAAATGAATGAGAGTCTGGATGTTAACTGTGGGCTCCCATCCTTGCCCTATCGTCCCCTGGGTAGGTTTGTGCTCTACATATAACTATATTCACAAAAAAATACAAAGGTTACATGTCAGTTATAGATAATAAAACGTTTTTCAGGTTTGGTATACAAACCCAAATTAAGCTCCACAAACATTTGAAATTCTACAGTTATAGTTGTTTCTTAATTTCATGATTAATTCATCCTTTGCACACTTATTTCTTATCAGTGCCAAACGCAACTTAAACTACACAAACATAAATTCATAACATATACTTCTCTTTTGAAATTATCCTTTATGCACCACCCTCATATTACTGTAAGTCATACTTATAACTCATATTTATACTTACGCACCGCCTTTCAATTAATATAACTCATGCACTCCCATACACAGTCTTGTAACCTCACACGCCACACTAAATTAACTTATAGCTCGCCACTGTACCATGCACTTGTGTACAGGCTAATAATATAATTTCTGATGTCATAAGTGTTTTTTTACTGCAATAATTTCTCGTGTTATAACTTATAGGTGTTATAGGTCATGCATAGAGAAGGAGCAAGTTATAGTTAACGTAGTGTGGCAAAGTATATATATTTGTATTAATGAGGAGATTGCAGTATCACTGCGGTACCACAAAATTATTTTGTAAGGTTACCACTGTTAATTCTACATTTCTCTACATTCTTGTAGCTCTCAACAGGGAAATGTGTTTTATTTTAAGTAGCGTAGTAATTTTTAGTAATTCACATGCTACTCTGTACCCTTTTTTCAGCATATTTAACCCTTTCGCTGCGGCGGCTATTCCACCGCAGCTCTAACGGGGTGGGGCGGCCGCGCGGCGGCCGCATGCTGGTGACAGAACCGCTCCGTCACCAGCCGCGGTTGAGCTGTGCTGGTGACGCAGCAGTTCCGTCATGGCCTGCCCCGCTCAATAGAACGCTCAGCGCAGGCGCGGAATTCGCGCCGCGCATGAGCGGCGGGCGGGCCATGACGGAACCGCTCCGTCATCAGCACAGCCCAACCGTAGCTGATGACGGAGCGGTTCCGTCATCAGCAGGGGAGGGGTTAATTATGTTAAAATTGGAAAAACAGTTGGCACTCTATATTTACAAAATATAGCGTCTTAGTGGTTTTCTAAATAAAAAAATCAAAAACCGTTGTGGGTACCCCGGTAGTACGTTGGTAATCCGAACTAAAAAAAATAAAAATATATATAAACTTACAAATATTTTACTTTACCTAATAGGTATTGGAAAAATACCAAACCTAATACTACCTACATTACAAGGCGTAACACAGAACACCGGGAAACTCAAAGTGAAAACAAGATGGGTGCCTTTAACTTTTGTAAAGGTAGTCATTAGCCAATCAGCTAATGACTCGTCATAGATATGTACCTCAGGAGTACCATGGTACTACGGCTGCCACAGATATAGCTAAAATAAAAACATTTAAAACTGATGGAATAGTTACCCTACTTTCCTGCAGTACTCCACAGAATGATCTGCGCACCATAATATATAATTCTTCCAAATGTTGTCAAAATCCGATTGTCGATTTTCATGCTATGTGAAATACAAACGTCTATGTAAAATGCATTGGACTTTACCCAGGTTTTCGGACGCCCTCCCCCCCCTTTTCCTTTACTTCCTTAACCAAATGCAGCAAAACTTTAACTACTGTGAGAAAGAAATGGGAGCAGTAGATCTGCAAAGTTTTGCTGGCATTCGTCAAACGGGTGCAAAGTTATTAAGGGCCAAAAATTCTAAAAAACCCAAACTCTGGTGACCCAAACTATAACTACAGAGTGGTTTCCACAACTCTGTAATATACATAAGTACATCTATACAGCTCACTGGGAGGGGTGCCACGTCCTCAATGCAAGATATTCACATCTCCTTCAACGGGGCTTCATTTCATCAATGCAAGACATTACACATCTCCCTTGAATGGATTTCATATATTCAAGGAAGACTTCAGATACTTTGAAAGCGCCTCACAACTTCAATGCAAAATAACACCTACCGACAAGGAAGGTGCCCTAGATGTTTAATGCAATTTTTTCTCAAAATGGTCTTATCATTTTAATTCAAAGCATCATGCACCTCCTTCGAAGGGGCCTCACATCCACAGTGAAAGATATTACACATCTCCCTCAGAGGGGCTCAACATCATAAGTGAAAATCATCACACCCCTCCCCGCTAAGGGCTTCAAATCCACAATCTAAGACATCCCACTCCTCCCAAGATGTGTGCACTGCCAGTGCAAGGCATCAGTCACAACCCTCTGTGGGGGTTTCCCATCCTTCAAGTAAGACACCACACAGCTTCCTCAAAAGTCCTCTATTTCTTGTATGTGAGATCATCATAAACCTCCCATAAGAGAAGAGTTCCCACACTACCGAGATACTATTGGATTGATGTTCATTTGTTTCTGTTGCACTTATTCAGTTGTATGATACAATATCAATAGTGTTTGAGTTCATTCTTTTATTGATGATGGTTCTTCCTTTTCACAGTTTTCTTCATGATGAATTGATTGAAAAAAGTCCCCAGTTTTTGTACTTAGATTTGCTATCTGGGTATTAACATTCAGACTTTTATTATAAAAAGTGAATTTAGGATACTGCTTTCTATGTGATTTGTTTAATGTTTAAATGGATTCACGCATTTGTATTTAACATATTGCATAGTTGTAGATAAGTAGATACATTTGGGTGTTTTTCAGTATAATAGGATCCAACTTCCCTTAGCTTTACAGGTGACCATCACATTTGGTATTTACTGAACTTTGGAAATTAGTATTTGCCTGCATTGCCCAGTCACCCATCAACCCATTAAGGGCTATTTTTCATTCAACAGACAGATTTATCTCAACTAAAAGAGAATGCTTTTAGTTCCCCTGTCTCCTCAAAGTCCATCCTCTCTCATCTTAGATTCCTCTTTTGATCCTCCCTTGGCTCCGATTAATTCCCATTTAGTTATCACCACACATAATAACAATTCTCCTTCAATTCCAGGTGGGGCTGAGCCTCTTAAGTACTGCCACCATACTAGTCTGCTTGCTCACCCCTCCTCTAGACTAGCTAGCTCTGACTTCCCAAGCTCCACAGATCACAACATTGCCCCGGTCATTCCCTTGACCCCTTCCCCCAACCCATTCCTCAATCCTGGCCTGCTTCCACAGATTCTTCTGGGTCAATATTCAACAAACCCTTCTTCCCCTAACCCACCCAACCCTCCCAGCACCAAGTCCCGGAATCCCTCCCCACCTGGCACACACAGTCGCCGCCGGACTTATCGATCCCCTCATCCCCTGGTTCTACCCCATAGCAGGGTCCCTTGCTCTTAGCCTCACATTCCCATCCCCACTCTTCATTGGAAGCCAGACTAAATGAGATCTCACTTTGCCGCCAACAACTTGAGGCAGAGGTTCAAAGCCTATTACATATCACCTCGGAACTGTCAGTTAATTCTAGATAAAGCTGCTCCACAATGTCTAATCACCTTATCCACATGCTCCCATCTAATGGGAGCATCACAGCTCGTAGGTCATCTACCCATAATTGGGAAACCGCACCCCATCCTAACGACCCTTCACGGCCCTCTAGATCTTTAGCATCACTGTCTGACAGGGATATTCATTCTCTCTTATTCTCATATGATCCAACACATTCTCCCACCAAAACAAACTTGCACCAAATTGAAGCAATCCCTACAGACACGTTCAGGGTACCTAGGTTTAACACCAAAGTTTTAAATGACAAAAACCTCACGAGAGTCACCACCACACTAGCTACCACACCGGACATCCACCCAAAACTTAAATGCATGCTTTTCAACAGCAGATCGGCAGTAAGACATGCTGCTGACTTCATCCTTGCTCAGTGCCTTGACATTGTAATGTTGACTGAAACCTGGCTAAACAACTCATCTGCTCCCATCCTGAACAGTCTAGTGCCTCCAACTACAATATCATTAGGGTGGATAGATCTGGCGGTCAAGGTGGAGGCATCGCTTGTATACATCGTAGCAATCAAACAGTCAAACAACTACAATCCGATCTCATGCCGTCTTGTTAATACCTGTGCATTGAGGTGGCTGGTAGCAACAAACACCTATGCAAATTGCACACAATCTACCTCTCGACAAGCAACAACCTACCCTTCATAGAACAGATCATGGACATTATCGCAGCTAACGCTGATCTCCATGGCACTCAGATCTTCCAGAGAGATTTCAACCTTCACTGGAATTATATGAATGATGGGGCAGTCAAAAGCCTTAAATCCTTCCTGCTAGACCTAAACCTAATCCAAATTTGTGACAGCCCCATGCATATTAAGGAAACTACCTTAGATCTTGTTATTGGTAAACTCAATACAATCCAACTGGAAACTATCGTCCCGTGTGATTGGACAGACCACCATTGCATCACCTTCCTCATCCTGGATTCGGTAGGAGCTAATAGAGTCCAGCCTAAGAACCCCAGACACTGAAAAAAGTTCTACAAAACATCAACTCGCACAATCTGACTGCTCTCTACGATAACATCCTGCCCCCTCGTGTCAACATGTCTGAAGTTCATGACCTTACGGCGCACTATAACCGCTCCATTACAAGTGTTCTAGACTTGATGGCGCTGCTACAGCTAAAAAGATTGTCCTCCAAAGTCTCCAAACCATGGTACAATGATAGTATAAATACTGAAAGATGGGATTTAAGACTTGCAGAAAGATGTGGAGATCCTCTCCCTCCCTTGAACATCTCAACCATCTGAGATCCCTAGGAAGCATCTATAACAAATGCATCAGATGCTCGAAAGCCACCTTTTTCAGAAATCAATTAGAGCAAGCAAAAAACTGTCCCAAAAAATAGTTCGAACTCATCACGTCTCAAGCGAACAGTCAACCTAATCTCTCTGCATAGGGTCGAGGGCCACAGCCGAACTGCAAGGAACTGATTTCTTCTCAGATAAAGCTACTAAGATCGAACCTGAACTACGGTCAGCCTTGGAGCACCTCCGAATCAGTCCGCCTAACACCTTCCTACCTCCCTGGTCAGATGTCAGCTGGCCTGCTCAGCTCTGCCCCCCCCCCCAAAAATCAACGCACCCTGGAGCTTATTCAAAACCTTTGATGAAAGCACTATATGCAAAACGCTGCCTACTATGAAACCATCTAATCATTTCAATGACCCCCTGCCTTTGAACCTCTTCTCTGAAATCAGAACCTCCATACTGACACTTTGGACTAAGATTGTCAATGATTCACTTCTGCAAGGCACTATTCCGTACTGCCTAAAATCTGGGCAAGTTACCCCTATTCTAAAGAAACCATCTGCAGATCCCACTGACCTGCATAACTTCCGCCCAATTTCTAATGTACCCACGTTGGCAAAGCTGCTGGAGAAATGTGTGCACGTCCAACTGTGTAACCACATTGATCAATTCCAACTCCTGGACTAATTTCAATTTGGTTTCCGCCAGGGTCATAGCACAGAATTTGCTCTCACCCACATTGTAGATCAGGGGTCTCCAAGCCGGTCCTGGAGGGCCGGATCCATGCCAGATTTTTAAAATAACTACATGTATCTCAATGGGGATATCCAAAAAATCTGGCATGGATCCGGCCCTCCAGGACCGGTTTGGAGACCCCTGTTGTAGATGATGCACTAAGATTGCTTGATCAAAACAAATCTTGCCTACTGATCCTCCTCGACCTTTCGTCAGCATATGATACTGTTAAACACAATAACCCAATTGACCTCTTGGAGCATGGGATGGGGTTGTCTGGGCCTTACCAAACTGGTTCTCCTCATTCCTCAAAAATAGAACCCAGTCTCTATCTCATCCTTCTCCGGTCACGCTGGGGCTTCTACAGGGATCTGTGCTCTCACCCAAGCTCTTAAACCTGTTCATGGAGCCTTTAACAGTTATCCTGAAATCATCCAGCATTGACTATCACATGTACGCAGATGATATCCAACTTTACCTGAAGATCTCCTCCCCTGAGGACATCAGGTCCCTCAACTCAGTCCTACTGAAAACACAATCCTGGTTGACACATGACCACTTTAAGCTCAATGCTCTCAAAACGGAATTCCTACTAATCGCACCACACAAGCAATCTCCAGTCATAAAACAATGGATGAATCAGATAACATAGGTCAGTTGAAAAAACAGTTAATTAGGAACAGAGTTAAAAGGTGGACATGAGCTGACATCAAACAGTAATGACTGTATCTAAGCAAAATGCATGGTACAAAAATATATATTTTATTTTTTGTTATTCATTTAACAATTAAAAGGGGTTGGGGAAAGAAACACCAACGAACAACGAAGCGACGCAAGGAGGAGGCTTAAATCAACGTCCGACAGTACATGGACAATCGAACTACCCCCCTCCCTCCCCGGCGTTCCTTTCTTTGCCTCTTATGTTCCCTCTTCATTCTCTGTCTTTCCGCTCACGTATATCCCATGCTCCATGTAAATATATATATTTCTATATACTCAATAAAAAATTACAGAAATAGAAACGTGCATGCTTATCATACGCTGACGTGCAATCTGAGAAAATCGGAGAATATGCCTTGGAGTTTTGTGGATTCGTTAAACAGTTGTAAATCTTTGTCACAGGCTGCAATACTCCTACACATGCCGATGGATTACGTTTTGTGGAGGGAGCTCTGTGGAAGCATAGTGTATGCATGATCACTTGTGCGCACAGTAGTATTTTTTATTCATTTATTTCACACTTTGTAAAGCAGGTATATATTTGGTATGATGTAAAATTTTGCTCTTTGTTTATCTAAATAAACTGCTTGAATATCAAAAAAAAAAAAGGCAATCATTGATGTCTCCTGTATATATGTGATGAACAATCTACATATATAGAATGCTGTACACCTTTGTTCATTTCAATTAGTTGTGCATTGCATTACAATTCATTGTGTGGAGCTTTTATTTTGGATATTGATCCAACTAAACATCTTAATCTAAAAACATGGCTAAAGGTTACAAAGGTTACTACGCGCGTTTCGGCTGTGGAGAAGTGTGGTTTAGGGGTTAGAGGCGGCAGACCCGGAAGCTGAGATCGGCCGTGGACCAGGGTTCGATTCCCCGCCTCGGCGGGTCTCGGGCTCAAAAATTCCACGGAGTCGACAATTCTCGCTCTGGTGCCTACTCGACTCACGGGATCACACTCTGTGACTCTGGGCAATAGCTTGCTTAATCTCCACTACGGCCCCTCGCAGCGGGATGCCTGGCCTTCACCTTGTGGACACCTGGCTGGGGTATCTCACAGGGGAATACCAGGACGGGTTCCCTAAGCAAGCGCCTAGAGACCCCTGGGTTATAGTGCACTATATAAACCGAAACACATTTACATTTACATCAGGAAGCCATGAATATTCCAAATGAACCTGAGGGTCAAGTGATGAAATTGGGTATGCTGTTACTCTGTAATTGGGCTTATTCTGAAGAATACGGTATCGCTGGAGCCTTTAGTATTGATGATAAGGACGTGATTAACTTGCGGTTGATTCTGTGTACTCGATTTGTCACGTGTTTCAATGTTGGGATCTGTTAGCTGGATGTACCATAGAGACGCCAGATGACTCCACCATCGGATCGTACGCGGGACCCTTAAATCAGATAATCCTGTTACGGAACCTGCACTCCACCCATTGTGCTGACCGCAGTCCCCGACCAACAGACCCCACAATAGCACCACCCAGCGGATCGTCCACCCAGATAATCCTGCTATAGGAGCTGCACCTCTATTTTAAAAAAACGTAGAGTGAAATATCAGCCTAACAGATCCCAACATTGAAACACGTGACAAATCCACCTTTTAACTCTGTTCCTAATTAACTGTATTTTCAACTGATTTATATATCCCGAATTAGGAACTATAGTCGGGGGTACCCCCTTTTTCTTACATACTGAATCAGATAACATCTCTTAACTGTACGCCACACATCGTTGATTCCGCAACCTCTTTGGGAATAATGCTAGACAAGAGTCTGAACATGCAGAAGCACATTAGTAACCTCACCAATGGAGCGAACTTCCAACTCAGCATCTTAAGGAAAATAAAACCTTTTCTACCTTCACATGACCTAAAGGTTGCGGTGCAAGCCTTAGTGATCTCAAAGCTGGATTATAGCAGCACAACCCTTTGCGGCCTTCCAAGATCAAAGACGGCTCCTCTTAGAGCTGCCCTCAATTCTGCTGCTAGGCTCTTGACAGGTGCAAAGAGATACAATCATATCTAGCCGGATCGAATATCCCTGAACTGGCTCCCATATGATGCTCGGATACAATTAAAAATCGCATGCATGGCACATAAAGCCATTCACTTCAATACCCCAATGTACCTCGCTCAAAAACCGGAGCTCTCAGTTGGATTGAGAGCCTCTAGAAGGGCCAGCACTCTACTGCTCAAACCACAACAATTCAAGAAAAGAAAAATCTACAATCGAGCCTTCTGCAGTATTCCCCCGAGGATTTTGAAACCCCTGCACCCTGAAGTCACCCTGAATCTTTCTACTGTCCTTTTCAAAAAGGAAGTCCTTGTTATTGATGAAGACATTTCTGCCTTAGTAAAGGAGCTTCCAAGGAGACTGAAGACACCCTAGCAGGTTTGATTCTTAGCTGCCAAGGCTCCCGAGGTTGCCCAGCTCAACAAGACAGTTTGTGGAAATCGAAAATAATTTCTGTTAGCATAAGTTGAAGCCATCTTGTCTATGGAATTCTTCCGTCTTCACTTCTGCTTGCCCTTCTATTCTGCTTGAGTCATCAACTTTAGTTAACTCCTTCTGTACTGAGCCAAAGCAAAGCATGTGCTGAGATGCATCTAGATAAAACATGTAACTGTCAGATATTTTGTGCGGCTGTGAACAGTTCTGTTCCCATCCCACTTTGCTGACTAAGTGATTTCTCATCTGCCCATGTCTGGCTGTAACTATTTGTGTGTAGGCCTGTACCTCCATATACTTACCATATACTTCCTATTTTGAAAAGAGACACTGATACAAAAATTAACAGATTCATTATTGATTTACGAGAGGTTAACAAAATTGTGGTGCTCCAATACCCGGTAGTCGCTGACATCACAACACTTCTAACTATGGTTCCTCCTACTGCCACTACATTTAGTGTCATTGATTTGAAAAATGCATTTTTTTCAATACCTATTCATCCTGATAGCCGTTATTTATTCGGTTTCACTTTGTATAATAGATCATACAGATTCTGTAGAGCTCCACAAGGGTAAACAGAGAGTCCTAGCATTTATAGCCAGACATTGAAAAGGCAGCTTGATTCTTTTCCTGTACCGAAAGGGGTGGCTCTTATTCAATATGTCGGTAACATCTTGTTGGCTGAAGATCCCCCTGAACAGTGTAAGGAAGGAACACTGTCCTTGTTATCATTTCTTGCCTCTCATCATCACAAAGTCTCTCGGAAGAAATTGCAATTTTGTAGATAGCAGGTTACCTATTTAGGTCACCTCCTGTCTAAGGAGGGACGTGCACTCACACCAGTTCATATTCAGGCCATTGCTGACTAAGTGATTACTCATCTGCCCGTGTCTAGCAATAACTATTTCTGTGTAGGCCTGTACCTTCTATTTGTATCTACATGCTTACTCTGCAACAAAGTCTGTATATAAGCACCATGGCCTGCGTATTCAATGCACTACCATCTGAAACACTTGAGGGTGTTGTATGGACGTAGTCCCACTCATGAGTGATTAATAAACATGTTCTTTGAATTCCAGCTTCAGTGCCAATCTCTAATTTGTTGGTCTATGGACCTGTGGACAAGATAAGGATGAACCCTGCACCGGTGTGCCCATTAAAAGGCACATTTCCACAAGTTAACCTTGTTCTTTGTATTGTTCTGTTTTTTTACCTGTTGTATTGAATCTTAACTCTGTGGGCAGCTGATTCCAGAGGTTGGAGGTGACAACTGCAAGGGCCCTTCCTCCCGTGCGAGCAAGACGGAAGCGGGGGCATATCATGAGGTGGAGATGGTTGGATCTGAGGTTACGGGGTGCCTGTGAAAACCTCATTCTGCGCCGCAGATATGTGGGGCCACGGTCATTGAGGGCTCTGAACGCCAGGGTTAAGGCTTTGAATTGGATGCGCAGTCTAATAGGGAGCCAGTGGAGTTTAATTAGGTGGGGTGAGATGGAGTGACGATAAGGTATGTTGCAAATCAGCCTGGCTGCTGCATTCTGGACTCTTTGCAGTTGGTAAATGAGGTAGGCTGGAGCACCTACATACAGGCTGTTAGCGTAGTCCAGGTGGGAAGTAATCAGGGCATGTACTACTGTTTTTCGAGAGTCTAGCGGTAAGTAGGGGATGATTTTTTTTAACATACGTAGTTTCCCGAAGCAGGCTGAAGTAACTTTGCTGATTTGGGTTTTGCAGGAGAGTGATGTGTCAAATTGAAAGCCTAGGTTTCGGGCGGCTTGGACTGGTACTGGGGGTGGGTTGAGTTCGGACGGCCACCAGATATTAGGCGGTAAGGGTGATTTTTGATTGAAAAATAAGACTTCAGTCTTATCAGTATTGAGCTTTAGGTTGTTGTCAGACATCCATGAGGCGATATTCAGCATGCAAGTGCGAAAGTTGTCGAAAGACTTTTCAGTGTGATTTTTGAAGGAGAATACCAGTTGTGTGTCGTCGGCGTAGAAGGTAACTTTGACGCCACAGGATTCGACGACTTTTGCCAGTGGTTTGAGGTACACATTGAAGAGGAGCGGGCTAAGGGAGGAGCCCTGCGGAACTCCCCAGATCAATGGTTTTTCGGCAGAGAGAAAGGATCCCATCATCACTTGTTGGGTTCTGTTAGTGAGGAATGATTTTACCCATAAGAGGGGAGGCCCGCCAATACCTATCTCTTGCAGGCGAGTCAGAAGTTTGTCATGCGAGATGGTGTCGAATGCAGCGGATAGGTCGAGGAGGACCAGCATGGCCTCCTGTCCCCTATCCGTGCACTCGCGGATTGACTCGGATACCTCAAGTAGCGTCGACTCGGTACTATAGTCCGGTCTGAAGCCTGATTGGGTATCGTGAAACAAAGAGTTTGATTCAAGGTAGCTCGAGAGTTGTAATTGAACAGCTTTCTCCAGTGCTTTGGCGGGTTTGGGCAGAAGTGAGATCGGCCGGTAGTTGTTTAGGCAGTGAGGGTCTATACCTGCTTTTTTTTGAATAGGGATTAGCAATGCGTGTTTCCAGGCAGAGGGGACAACGCTAGTAGTTAAGGAAGAGTTCCAGATTTCGAGTAGGGGATTGATGATTAAGGGGGCGATTTCGTTCAAGATACAGGCTGGGGCTGGATCCAAAGGAGAGCCTGATTTGCATTCCAAAAATAGTTTCATGGCGAGTTCCTTAGTAAGGGGTTGGAATGCTGTGAAAGCATATTTGTAGTTCGTGCCAAGGTTATCAGTACTAATGGGGCCATTCTGTAGGATAGTTGCTGCGATGTTGGCTATTTTTTCTTCAAAGAAGTTTGATAAATTTTCACTCAGAGCTTGGGATATGGGTATTGGAGCTGATAGTGCGCTGGGCTGGGCGAAGTCTTTCACTACATTGAAAAGGGTCTTGGTCGAGTTTTTTGCTTTTGCAATAGTATCAGAAAAATAGGTGCTCATGGAGTAGTGTTTGAGTTTGCGAAACTCTTTAAGGCCTTGTCGGTAAAGTGCCTTAGCTACCGGGTCATAATTCTGTCTCCAGAGTCGTTCAAGCTTTTTGCACTTGCTTCTGTGTGCCCTGAGTTCTTGTGTGAACCATGGTGCAGATACCCTTGGTGGTCATGTTTGCGCTATAGAAAACTTTCTAAATAAATAAATGCAACCACATTTCTCAGATTCTTAGAGAATTTTATTGTTTTTTCCCCTTAGTTTTATATAGAGCAAAGTAGACCTGACGGTATCAGAGCGCTTTACATGAGCACCAGTTGCATTACTGACGGACACAATAATTTTCATTAAGCACAGGAAGGTTAAGTGATTTGCCCAGAATCACAGGATGTTGAGAGTATCTGCCAAGTCTCGAACTTGGTTCCTCAGCTTTGAGGTCAACCAGCCCTAGCCAGTAGGCCATATCCTCTCCCCTGGTTACCATTAGATGAAAGAATCAAATGTAACTTAATCTGCTGTATATTGCGGTCACATGTTAAAATAGATTGTAATGGTGTTACGAATATGATGGGCTAGCTCTTTATATTGAAATGCATTACTGATTATAAATATGTTTTTATCAATCTTGACTTCGCATTCATACAGTTTATGGTTATGGTGGGTGCCTTATTGATTAAGTACATTTCAACTTTGAAACAGAGAGTCACTGATACGATTTTAGAATTGGCTTTTATTTTGGTTAAATATTGAGTATGTTTATTTATACGGTCTTATAGGACGGAACCTGAATTTATGAAAGCTGTAAGTGGCAGAGGAGAATTTACTACTAGTTCCCTGATATCGCTTTAAGCGGTGAGTGTAAATGACATTGTGGGCCTACTTGTTGCATATTTTCAATATGAGGAACTGTTTGTAAGTAAGTGCTAACGTGGACAGAAGACAAATATGCTTTACCTATACACCGTTATAGGATACAACGTTGAGTCTTGAACTCTATGAAGGTGAAGGCTGATAACGGCAGAGGCCAACATTTCGATTACCCGCATATATATCGTTGTTAGCGGTGAGTGTGTGATACTTGGGCATCTTAGATATGTGCATGTGGTGTTTAGGGTCTATCTTTCTGTTATTACTTATAATAGAAGTTTTGATGGTGTTGCACTAGGAGTCCATTAGAGCTTTTACTCTAGTTTGTGATTCTTTTTCCCTATTATCTTTATTCACCCTATTCCATCAGGAATCTCTTCAACTTTCTTCAGGTAAAGACATTCTCTCAAATTTGGACCAGATCTGTGCACTGGGTGTACTGCATCTTAACCTTTATTCTGGTGGAGGTCCTTCTTTGATTCAGTTGTTTTTTAATGGTATGGATTATAATAGAGTTATGTATCTGTTTGTTTTAGTCTTAGGTTAATTCCAAAATACAAAACACTTGTTGGCTCAGTCTGTGGCAATTGTTTTTCTGATGAAGAATTGAAGTGCAAGCTGATTTACACAAGACTTGGAATAAAATACAGAGAATAATCCTGAGAAGACTACTGCGTGGCTTAATTGTTACTGAAACTATATGATTGTGGCTCAGGACATTGGCTTTGTTCTCGCATTCAATTCCTTATCAGTCAGGGCTAATTACCAACTCCTCCCCCCACACTGACGTGCCATGGGCTCAGCCCTGACCCCATTCACCTTGGGTGTGCTATAAAGATGGTTCACCATATATCTGGCCACCTGGGCTGTCCATATCAAGTGTAGGGCTTCCGTCTGTTGGGGCATATTCAGGACGTCTGTCCAGATTTCCCATAAAGTGCTCCCTATTTTAGCATATCGGAAGAACTGTGCTTCTCTCACTTCAGATGCCTCCCCCACCTCCACGGAAGTAAAGAATTTCTCTCCCAGGTAGAGATCACTCAGTGTCTCACACCTCCTTCCCTCCATTGCACCTCCGACACATCCTCACTAATACAGCTAAGGGCAGTAACGTCCAAATAACAAGCTCCCTAGCAAAGGACGACCGCTTCAAAACACTGGTTACCATTCGCTCTCATACCCCCTCCACCTTTCTAATCAGATAGGGCACATTGTGTGGCTTGTGTGAGCTGCACATAAGCAGCGCCAGTAACAAATCTGTGCCATGGGTACCCTGCAAAAGTCTCCTCTCTCAGCTGTCCCCCTCAGCTGCCAAGTGTGGTGCATGTTGCAATTTAAAGGCATAGTAATAGAATTCCAGATCTGGGAGGCCCATGCCTCCCTCCAGGGTATTCCGCTTAAGTAGCGGCAACACCACTCAGCTCTTCTTCCCAGCCAACACCAATGAGATCATGAGGCTTCCAAAGGTCTTAAAAAGGTTGTGGGCCAGGGTAAAGACTGTGTTTTGAAGTATATGGAGAAACCTGGGGAGGAACACGATCTTCACCTTGAAGATTCTCCCCGCCATAGTGAGCGGCAATTCCAGAATTTAACTGATTTCTCAATATGCTCATCAGCGGCATAAATACTGTAATGGCACTGACTATCTAACAAGTGTTCTACCATATTACCAAGGTATCGGAAGGTTTTAGTCTCCCACCACAGACCCCTCTGGACAAGATACCCCTCTCTCAATGCTCCCAACGAGAAAAGCAGCAACTTACGCCCGCCTGTCAATCTGTATTCCCGCCACCACTGCAAAATCCTCCAAGTGTGCCTGCAGCATCAGCACCACCTCAATGGGACATTCCAACTATAACAAAATATCGTCGGTATACAGAGATATAAGGTGTGTGGAATCCTCTACCGCTATACCGAAGCCCCCCATATCACTTCTAAGCTTCGACGCCAGGGACTCCAGTGCCAGTGCGAAAAAGAGTGGGTTAAGGGAGGCACCATGTTACGTACCCCTCCTCACATCCCACTCTTCAAAAACCATTCCACGACTCTGCACCCTGGCACAAGGAGCCGCATACAGTAGCCTCACCCACTTGCCAAAGTGGGGACCAAAGCCCATTCTCCGAAGTACCTGCAGCAGATAAGTCCACTCCAGGGTATCAAACAGATTAGTGAATGTCACAGATGCCAAAGCCAGTTCCCTTCCCACTCTGGTGCACTAAATGCATCACATGCGCAAGCAGTTGCAGGTTAAGGGCTGTGCTGCCCCCAGGCATAAGGCCACACTGATCTCTATGAGCCAGGGATCCCACCACACAGCTCAACTGTTCCATCAGGACCTTACAAAGCACCTTTGTATCCGCATTGAGTATGGTAAGAAGTCCATATGAGGATGAACTCATCGCATCACTCCCTGGCTTTGGGTCTGTACAAATCACACTCTCTCTGGGGAGGGGCACAAAATCCCCCCATTCCACGCCACCCGAAACACCTTGAGCTGCTGTACACCTGATAAAATTCCACTGGTAAGTCTTTACCACCCTTATTCATTTTGCCTAACTCCTCCTTCAACTCTTCTGGGGTAATGTAAACTTCCAATTTCTCCCTCAGAAAAGGACGCAACACAGCCAACTCCACACTTTCTAGGTCTCTGTCCAACACTGAAGAGATGGCCTCCACTCCTCCCTGATACATTCCCCTAAATGTTCCCCCAGAGTCTCATTTTAGACCCATTGGGATGTGGCCAATGACCAATCAGATCTCCTTAGAGCCACAATAGGGGTTCTATCCACCTCACGTTTGAACAACTAGGCCAGTAACTTATTAGGTTTATCCGGCTCCTGATGCAATCGCTGTAAATATTCCTGACCCGTGAACCTGTCAAGCCTATCCCACATGTCCCCTAAATGTCTCTAAAGAACCACAATTGTCTCCCCTGGTCCAAGACTTCGATCCCCCCCTCTCTGGGCCTCCGTTAATTTGCCCTCTAAGTCCCACAGTTCACTCTGCAGTTTCTGGCAGAAACACACACCTTACCACACCTTACCAAGACACTCACCCCTAAGAATCACCTTCAGCACCTTCCACTCGTTATCTCTACTACCCATTTAACCCCAGTTACCTTGTAGGTATTCTGTGATTGTCTCCCTTAACGTCTGCCTGAATGATGCATCTAGTAGGGCATCCATCAGCAATGGCCAGGATCCCTGCCCCTCCCGGAACTCCTTTACTTCGCACTCCAACAGGAGAGGGGAGTGATCAGATAAGTGCCTGCCCAAATAGGTGGACATCAGTGTTCAGCTTGGATATTAGCATTTCCCAAGGACCAATCCAGCTGGCTATAAGTGCCATGGGTGGCTGAGTAGTAACAAGAGTACTCCCTCTTGGCAGGGTACAGCTCCCTCCAAATGTCCCTACTAGCAATCCATTGTGCTTTGCATGCGTGGGTTCGGATCCCATCCTCGTCGCCAAATGTTGTAAACAAACGGAAGTCCGGATTTCTAGCGTAGATTAGTTAGGTTCTTGTATTTAGGTTGTTACAAGACGTTAAGAGGAAAACCCCACCAGGAGCAGCTGCCCTGCTGCTCAGCTCATACCCAATAACCAAAGTCATCAACTCGATAAGAGCCAGCTGTCTCAAGCTCACCAACAAGACGGAAATAGTGATCTTGGCAAGAACAGCTCACCATGGAATTCCAACTGGTGGCTGGCTGACCTTGAACCTGCAGCTATGCTCAGCACCCTTGCCATAAACCTTGGAATCATCATTGACAGCAAACTAAACCTGACCAAGCAAGTCAACGCTGTAACTGAATCCTGCTTCCACACCCTGAGGGTACTAAGGATGATCTTCAAATGGATCCCAAGCAACACCAGAAAAGCTGTCACACGCACTGTTGTGACCAGCAGATTGAACATCAGCATCGCCCTTTACAACTGTATCACCAAGCAACTCACCAGAAGACTGCAGACCATCTAGAACTTGTCAATCTCCCTAGCAGAACTCCCACCAACACCTCGAGGAGCTCCACTAGCTTGAGGAGCACACTGGCAACCATAATCAGTTAAAACTTCTCTCACACATGTTCACTGCACCACACAACTTAGTCCCCATCTACATGAACAGTCGTATCTTGTTCCACCAAACGCCTAAACACGTCCGCTCCGCAGGGCTCCAACTTCCACGCACTCTCAGCATACACAGAACCAGATCCAGAGGATGGGACTTTTCTTACAGCCTCTCCCATTTCACATCAGAGCATCAAGTTCCCTTGTTGAATTCCAAAAGAAGCTGAAGTCCTGAGTTTTCAATTAACTCACTGCCCTAGGGCTAGACACACACACACCCGCTCAGCGCCTGGATCCCCTCACGGGTGATAGAGCGCTTTACAAACACATATAACATTACTTGCTCACATACTAGACTGCAAACACGCTCACTCTATGTGTGAAACTCTTTGCATGCGTGAAACTCCTTGCATGCCTGGGTCAACCTTCACATTGTTTACTTTTTCTGGCCTCTGTGTTTCAGGGGAATTCAGCATTTTGAGTCCACTGGAAATTATTAATTATTTTTGCTGACATCAGAGACAGAGTAGCCAGGAATGCATCCAAAGCATACCACTGTCACAGTTTAAGGTGGGTGTTTTCCTCTCATTCAGGCTTGGGAGAGGCTGATGGCTTGTTGTATCTGAGTATAGTTTAGGGTCAGTGGGCTTTTTCCATGTATAACTAACTGGAGAGAGAGACAGCCTCTCAGACCTCCCCTGGAAATTCCATTCAGTCCCCCGCAGCAGGGGTCCTTAGTAGCTACAAAAGCGAGTGAAACGAGTGCTGAGTGTAGCATGTTGCATAGGTGTTGTGCGACTGGGAAGCATCTAAATTGTGTCCTATGGAAGACGCACTGAATATCTCCACAAGATGTTGTTCCCTCTGGCTGTCCTTGTCCTTACATGTGAAAGTTGCAATGTGCATGCTGCCGTGGTTCTGCCCTGACAACCTGGTATATATCTAATGGGCTGCACCAGCCAGCATTTGAGCTCTGATTTCCCCATTGTGTTGCATTGGACACTGACTTGTAATTGAGAAACCTTGTCCAGAAAGTCTGTTTTTTGTGAAAGCTGATCCACATGGTATGGTACCAGAGTATCATAACCAAAGTATTGTGTGACAGAAATGCCACCTCCTAATTATTGTTTACAAAATATCTCCCAATTTGAGTTAATAATAGAACATCTACACACAAAATGGTGCGATATTTTTGTAAACGATGTTTACAAGATATTCCTGTCAAGTATATTTATGTGAATAATATTCTGGCATTCAAACAATCCCAATAGATTGAACAGTAGCATCCAGACACCTCCTCTGACTTTCCGGAAAGCCTTGGGTAGAAGGTAGCAAGCCCAGGAAGATGTGCTCTGCTCTGGTTATAGGAGAGGTTGAATTTGATTGAAATCCATGCTTTGTTTGCCACTAGCTTCTTGCCAGCTCCCCCAAAGCAGCAGCAACACCGTCCCCATAGATCTAATGCGTGTATGTATCTGGACTTTGTATTCAAAACCTGTGTAACATCCATGATAGATATTTTCCGTAGATAGGACTATGTTCATTGTTGATTCACATTTCAAGTTCTGAGTCAGAAACCTCAGAACTAGAGGATACATGCAGCTGCAACATGCCAAAGAATAAAGAGAAGGGTGGGTGTTTGTATATGTGAGTTTTATATTTGTTTTGTAGGCCTCTAATAAGGAGGACACAGAGTAAAGCTTACTTGATCAAAACGTTGAGGATCTGGTCAAAAGCAGTCCAGGGCTGCAAATGTGGAGGGTCCACAACATCTGCAACCCACTGAATACCACCTTTGACTTTATGTGAACTTGTGTCTCGGAACCAGATGTTTTACCTTTTTCTTCTAGGCCCTGAGCTTTTTCAAGACCTTCTTCCACATATTCAAGTGTTGTATACTTTATAGTTTCATCTGTCTGTAGCCAAGTACCATATTTAGTGCTCCACTTCTGTGGCCAGCTGTTGTTTTATGAATCAGCCCTGTCTTTGGTGGTTAGTTGTCCATGTTGCCTTAATTAATTTCTTTGCATTGTCGGATAAGTCATCCACCTCTGGGTTAGAGGTTCTTTTAGTTGTTGCCCGTGCTTAAAAAACATTAACTTCTGCCATTGATTATTTGGGAACATTTTGCTGCATACTTAGACAATTTGCCTGTCTGAAGGGAAGTGTATATCTACCCTTGGTTGTGGGTCAAGGATACAGATCTGTTCCCGCTCTTGGGGCCACTCCACCGAAATGTCATTTTTACAATCTTAGCCTTCGGGTATGTCCAAAAATAAGCATAACAAATCTAAGCAGACCTCATCCCAGGCTTCTAAGAAGGCGCAAGGGTGTCAAGGTGCTCCTCAGTCCCCCTTCCAGTCCCCTACTGATTAGTCGATGAAATGAAATGAAATGAAATGAAAAAGAAACTTGATAAAGCGCTCTGCGGCCAAGCGGCTTCCTGGCGCTGGGAAACACATCAGTAACTACAGAGGGACCCAAGAAATTTAGCCAGGGAATGCCTGAAGAAAAAGAAAAATTTTAAGGGCTTTGCGAAAGTGGGAAAAAATAGGAATAGAGCGGATAGAGAGAGGGAGGCTGTTCCAGAACTGGGGGGCCAGCACAGAGAATCGGGTACCCCCAGTACGTGATTTACGGAAGCGAGGGACGTGAAGGAGAGAAAGTGATGAAGAGCGGAGGGTGCGGCTTGGGACGTGAGAGGTGATAAGGGAGTTGATGAAGTGCGGGGCAGAGCGAGCGTGCGCCCGAAAGGCCAAGCAGGCTAGTTTAAAGTAAGATCTAAGATGGACTGGGAGCCAGTGGAGGGACTTGAGGGCAGGAGTGATGTGAGAAGATTTGGGGAGGCGAAGGATAAGGCAGGCCGCCTGGTTTTGGATAGCCTGGAGGCGACGAGTTTCGTAGGCAGGAATGCCTACGTACAAGCCATTCCCGTAATCCAAGCGGGAGGTGATGAGGGCCGTAATGATGGTCTTGAGAGCGTCAACAGAAAAAAAAAACGGGAAATCTTGCGGATTAAACGAAGGGAGGAAAAACAAGAAGACACAACGGAGCTGATTTGGGCATGCATGGTCAGATCATTGCTGATCTTGATGCCCAAAGTCCGAACAGAGGAAACTGGGGAGGGGGGAGGACCGAAAGAGAGGGGCCAGTGAGCTGGGGACCAAGGGTTAGAAGAACCTCCAGTAAGGTCGAGCTCTGTCTTGTCCGGATTGAGCTTCAAATGATTGAAGCTCATCCACTGGGAAATAATAACAAGGGTGGAACAAAACTTGGGGAGAGAGTCAGCTGGGGATGAAAGATCGAAGACGAGCTGGAGGTCATCTGCGTAGTTGTACACAGAGACCCCCAGCTCGAGAAGAGAAGAGATAAGGGGGCGGAAATAAAGGTTAAAGAGAAGTGGAGAAAGGGAAGAGCCTTGAGGGACCCACAGGTGACAGGGCGAGGGGGAGCAGAAAAACCAGAGAGGTGAACTGCCTGCGATCTACCTTGAAGGAAGGACGCGATCCAGGAAAAGGCAGTGCCTTGGATGCCCGCTGCGCTGACACGGTCGAGAAGAATGGCATGATCGACCGTGTCAAACGCAGCGGACAGATCCAAAAGGACCAAGGCTTGGGGGAGATTGCTGTCGGCTTTCCCCTTGAGTTCAACCAGGACCGCGAGGACCACACCCTCAGTGGAGTGGCCGGGACGAAAGCCCGCCTGGTGGGAGGCCAAGAGATGATTCTCCTCGATGTAGGTGGAGAGGCAGGATGTTACGTGGCTTTCGAGAATCTTCCCTAGATAGGGAAGTAGGGAGATCGGCCTGAAGTTGGATGGGAGAGAAGGGTCAAGACCAGCTGTTTTCAAAATAGGGAAAACTATAGCAGATTTAAAAGGGGAAGGGACACAACCCAAAGCCAGAGAAGTGTTAAGGAAAGTGAGGGGGGGGACAGGGCAACTAGTGTAGAGAGTTCTGAGAATCCGTGCGGGAGCGCAGTTCGCAGGAGAGCCAGACTTGACCTTGACAAGCAGGTCAAGGAAGAGCTCAGATGAGATGGGTTGAAAAAGGTCCAGAACGGAAGGGGACAGAGGAAGGTAGCCCGAAAGTTCAGGTTGAGACACGGTGGGGATGTTGGCCTTGATGTTAATGATCTTATTGATGAAATAATCATTCAGTGAGAGACAGAGAGACTGGGATGGAGCAGGGGAGAGGCAGGCACGATCAGAGGTGGCAAGACTGTGAACTAGTGAAAAAATCTCACGGGATTTGTTGGCCGAGAGGGACACTCTCTCAGTAAAGTATTTGGTTTTGGCCGCTAAAATGGCTTTTTTGTAATTATTGAGGAGGGCTTTGTATTTGAGGCGGAGGGTAGGGCAGTAGTTACGTCGCCAATGGAGCTCCGAGCGCCTAAGCTCTAATTTAAGGGATTTAAGGTCGCTAGTAAACCACTTGTGAGCGTCATAAGGGCGAACAGATTTAACCTTTTTAAGTGGGGCGACCTTGTCGCAAGCAGAAGAAAGCCAAGTGCTGATGACATCCGCCTGACTTTCCAGGGACAGGTCAGTCAGGTCAGGAGCAGATGAGGACAAGGAAGAAGAAAGAGCGTTAAGGTCAGTCTGGTTCCAGCTTCGAGCCAAGATGTTTTTAGGCAGGAGGGCTTTCTCAGCTTGACCCAGATGGATGGAGAAGGAGATCATGGAATGGTCCGACCAGACACAGGGGAGAATAGAAGTAGGTAAGAGGTTGCAACTTAGGGACCAAATTTGGTCCAAGATATGGCCCTGAATGTGGGTAGGGGCCGAAACATGAGATGAAAAATTAAGACACTGAAGTGTAGCAGAGAAGTCTTTAGATGAGGAGCCCTCCCTCGGGTCGCCCGGCCAAAAGTTGAAATCGCCAAGCAGGAGCAGCGAAGAGTTATTAACCGCCAGGGTGGCCAGGAGATCCTGCAGGGTGGACACAAACAATGGCATACTTTGAGGGGGGCGGTACATGAGGACCACAGTAAGAGGTACTGGGAGATTAATAGAGCGGGCCACCAGGAAGTCAACACTGGGTATGCGGGGGTGCGTGAATTATCATCGCCACACCCCCTCCAGTTTTGCCGTCAGGGCGGTCAGCTCGAAGAGCATAGTGGATATTAGGAAGGATAGCCAAGAGGTCCGGGAGAGAATCCGAGGAAAACCAAGTTTCAGTGAGAAAAAGAAAATGTTATGTTATGTTATAAAGTATTTTATTACGCGCTCTGCTACTACAAAGTATCCTGGCGCGATATGTAGGCACTAAACTGACCCAGTCCAAAAAGAAAGAAGCTAGAGAACTAGATACTAAGATTAAAAAGATGGGTTTTTAGCCCTTTCTTAAATCCTGCCAATGTGGTTGCTGATCGCAGAGAGAGCGGCAAGGCATTCCAGGCCCGAGCTGTTTGGACTGAAATTGACTGACCGCCCAGTCTCGCATATCTGATTTTAGGCATGGACATCAGACGAAGATTGGCCGATCGAAGAGCACGATGAGGCGTGTAAAAGGAAAACCTCTTGTGCAAATATTGAGGGCCTTGCTGATGCAGGGCCCGAAAGGCCAGAACCAATGATTTGAACATAATGCGATGCGCCACAGGGAGCCAGTGGAGCTCACGAAGATGGGCACGCGCACTGGTTCTTCGAGGAAGATGGAACAGAAGTCGTACGGCCGCATTCTGTATAATCTGCATTCGCTTGACAAGGTATTTGGGGAGACCACTATAGAGAGCATTGGCATAGTCAAGCCTAGACAGAATCAGAGCACGCAAAACAGTCTCCTTCGCCTCCCTATGGAGAAGTGGAAGGAATCGCTTAAGTGACTTTAAGGTGGCAAAACAGGTTGCAGTAAGTTTTTTTAGATGGGCTTCAAACTTAAGATCCTGCCCAAACCAGACCCCCAGGTTTTTAGCCGGGACTCCATGGTAGCTAGGGCATGCAGAATCTGTCGGCCAAATAAGCTCTCTGAAATTGGCCGGAAAATTGCCATAGAATAGTAGCTCAGACTTGTCCTCGTTGCATTTAAGCTGGGCTGAGACAAGCCAGCGGAAGACATTGGTCAGACAGGAACGGACTGTCTGAGCGTCTAAGCAGTCCTTAGGCCAGGTGAACAACAGCTGCGTGTCGTCAGCGTATGACATTATTTTGGCTCCCCACTGCTCAGCCAGGTAAATCAGTGGAGTCATGTAAACGTTGAACAGCAGTGGGCTCAACGTCGAGCCCTGTGGTACCCCGGTGGTAAGCCTCTTGGGTGATGAAGAGAAAGGAGGCAACCATACCTGCTGCGACCGCTCAGACAGAAATGAGGACAGCCAGGCCAGAACCGCACCCGACAGCCCCACCTCTGCCAGCCTAGTCAACAGCTGGGCATGGGGCACCGTGTCGAAGGCGGCAGATAAGTCCAGCAAAACCAGGACCGCTCTGCCGCCTCCGTCAAGACACTCCCTAATGGCCTCTGAGACTTCCACCAGAGCCGTTTCAGTGCTGAAAGCAGCCCTGAACCCTGATTGAGCCGGGTGCAGGGCATGAGAGGACTCGATGAAAGCATTCAATTGCCTAAAAACTACTTTTTCGGTCACTTTCGCTAGTGCCGGGAGCAGAGATATCGGACGATAGCTAGCGGTAGACAGGGGGTCCAGGCTAGGTTTCTTCAGCAGGGGAAGAAGCTTCGCCTGTTTCCAACAAAGAGGCACTGAGGCAGAGGCCAGAGACATGTTAACAACCTGGGTAACCTCCTGATACACCAGACTGGCCGCTCCCCCCAGAACCCTAGCAGGGCACGGGTCAGAGGGTGAGCCAGACTTTAGCGACTCCAAGATGGACAGCACATCAGCTTGCTGAGCAGGCTCAAAGGTGGAAAATTGACTAACATGTTGCTCCGCCTCCATAGCAATATTAGGTGGTGAGGGCAGAGGAGGACTGTCAGAGTTTAAAAGCTCCTCTTGAATTTTTTTGATCTTATTATCAAAGAAACATGAAAGTTCCTCACACCACAAGTCGGAGGCCGGGAGAGCTGGGGAGACAGCGCATGGTGAGAGGAAGCTCTGAACAATGGCAAAGACTTCTCTGGCATTGTTATCCGCCTTCTCAATCCTTCCTGAAAAGTAGCTACTTTTAGCGGCCTTGATTTCGGCATAATAAACTTTCTGCGCCTTCCGCAGCTTGCTCTTAAGTTCGGGGCAGAACTCAAGGCGCCAGGCTCGCTCCAGCTTCTTGCACCCTAATTTAAAATCAGGGGAATCAGTGTTGAGAAGATTGAAAAGAGCAGTTTGATTTTTGACAGCAGAGCGAGTGTTGAGGAGAATAGCAGAGGCTGCTGAGGAGCCGGAAGAGGGGCCAGTGACAGGGGGCGTACGGGACGTGGAGGGAGGGGAGATAGATGGGGCAGGGAGAAAACAGGGGGAGTGGGGGGCGTAAATACCATGCGAAATTAAGTGTTGAGCTACAGAGGGGGAAAGGGGGGCAGAAGCAGAAAAGGAAGATAATTGGGCAGAAGTGTACACCAAAGGAAGGGCAGGGTCTGTGGCCCCTGGTCCCGGCCCGTCGCGGACGGGCGCAGACGGGCTTAACTTAGGCGCAACTTCGACGCGCCTTCGGCGCGCCCGCTGCGCCAGTCCGCTGCGCAGCCGGGACTGGCCAACCAATATGTAGGGACACATGAGGGGGAGTGGCAGCGGGGGAGGGGCCCAAACACTGCAGCGCTGACCCAAAGCCGCCCAAGATGGAGGACTCGCCCGTCTCAGGAGGAGACATCAACGGGAGGCGCTCTGGGTGGTGTGCAGGAGGGAGAAGCTGCTAATAATAGTGCCGTGCGCGGAAGTCCAGAGCGCAACTGAGGGGCACAGCGAGCGTCGACCAGAAGGTCAGTGCGAGGCTAAAAGTAAACGTTGCTCCCGGCGAAGCCTCGGGAGATCTGTAGGCTGAGTGATGTGATGCTGATGCAACCTGAAATTCTGGGGTCATTGGTGAATTAACAGCAGATTGAGTGATTTAAAGAGGCCACACTTTGAATCATTGGGCCCTTGACAGCTCCTTCTTTTGTGCCTTTGGGGCCCACAGATCCACATGGGCCTTCGGCCAGGTTACTGTCGACGGGTTCGCCCTTGGGGCTGTCTGTGCCTCCTGAACCATCTTCAGATTCAGTTATGCTCTCCCTCCAGAGCCAACTCCGCCCCTCTGCACCACAGTCTTTGCCAGGTCTTGCCTTATTGACGCCAGTCCCGATGGCACCAATGCTGGGGGGGATGTCAATTCAATTTTGCTGTCCAATTCCAAACAGAATCTATGGTTAAAGTCCTGTCCCAGCACAGTTCAGATGCGCCATGCCCCAGAACACTCCCACTATGATAAGACACTGCCTTTGCCCAGGAGTCACCATCCAGTGCTAACTTTTCAATTCGGACACCTACCATAGTCTACCAGCTTTTGGTGATGATTGGGATGAACTTCACAGTCCACTTTCCCTCACCAAATATGATTATGACAACTTTTATTTGGATCTACAGGAGGCGAGTGGGTTGAACACTTACCCTGACATGAGATTGGTTTCTCCCCCTGGTTCTTCCATGGTATATATATATATATAGTCAGTCTCATCCGTCCTCGAAGTCATTTAGAAGAGCGACTGAAGTTCTAGACTTGCAGTCACCCTCTATGAAGGAAAAATTAACATTCAAACTTAAATTTTACTGCCCATAATCCAAATCATTGCGGGTGTTCAACGAAGCCCTGGCTGAAACACTCATGTGTACTTGGGCTAAGCCTTATGCTTGCCCACCTATAAATAGACATACAGGTGGAATGACGCCACAGACCTCTCCGGGTGACCCTGCCTTCCTGATGTAGCACTCTACTCCTGCGAACCTGGTAGCTCAGGCATCCACTAGCATTAAAATCTCGCCCTACTACCAAAGTTAACACCTGACTCTGCAGAGGATCCTTTTCATCAGAGCCATCCTGGGCACAGTCCATTTTCAGGCCTTCCCTCTGGAACGAGTCCAGGACATTCAGTCTATGATCTTGAAGTTTCTGCCTTGGTCCTGAGTCTCAGTGAGTGTGATTCTGAGGCTTCTTGGTCTATTGGCCTTCTGCAACCTGCTTTTCGATCATGGCAGATGGCATATGCGGGCCCTGCAGTGAGATCTGAAGTGCCAGTGGGCCCAGCACCAACCATACCTGTCAGATTCCATCTAGGTTGCGGAGGAGCCTGCAAATGATCTGCACTGGTGGCTGCTCAACCCCCAATTGAATCAGCAGCAGAATCTCCTCTCGACCCCACCCAGAGCTGATGGTGGTTACAGATAGATGCATTGATGCTGGGTTGGAAAGGATACCTGGGAGAGGTGGATACAAGAGGACTCTAGCCTCCAGCAGACACTAACCTCCACATCTGTCTGTTTGAGTTATGTGACTTTCACTTGGTGTTAAAGTCTTCCTGCCTTCTATCAAGGAGCTGCGGGTTCCGGTCCTCAGGGACAACACCAACAACGTGTGCTACAGCAACAAGCAGGATGGAGTGTGCCATGATAGTTTGCGCTTATGGAACTGGCTGAGTCATCATGACATTACCCTGATTGTGCACAAACTGGCAGGACTTTTAAATGTCAGGGCAGACAAACTCAGCCAGTGACGCCTAACAGATCACAAATGACAATTACCTCCAGAAGTGGCACAGAGAGTCTTCCGACAAGAGGGAGAATGCTGACCCAGTCTCCTTGTTACCAGTGAAAACTCACAAGTTCAGCACTTGTGCACGGTTGAGTTTACCATAATGCTGTCTCTTGGAGATGTATTCTGACTACTGTGGGTCATGGGATTTCTGTATGACTTCCTGCCACTACCTCTCCTGCCTCAAGTTCCGAAGATCAGGAACGACCAGCCTTAAGATTGAGCTATGAGAGTGTGGTACCCAGAACGTCTGGGCATGAGCATCTTCCTTCCGATCTGACTGCACTTTGAGAGGAACCTCTGATGCAATAGCATAACAAGGTCTTGCACCTGGGCCTGTGTAATCTACACCTCCATGGGTGGAGATTGATGGTGGCACTTGACTACATTTGATCTCTTTCCCGCAGTGGTGGATGTCATCCTTGCAGCAAGGCATCCTTCGACAAAGTCTGTGTACGCTGGACACTAGAACAAGTTTGTATCCTTGTGTGACAGCCACAATGCAGACCCATTGTAGGCTATGCTTTCGGATGGGTTGTATTTCATTTTGTCTTTAACCGAGCCAAGACCTGCAGTGGCATGGTTAAAGGTTATCTGTCAGCTCTTTCGCCTTTTCTGTGTTTACAGTACCAACCGTCCTTCAAATTACCTGTAGTGATGCAGTATTTCAAAGGTCCAATCCACACGTTTCCTCCCAAACCCTTTGTATTGTCACAGTGGAACATCAGGTTGATCCTTAATTTTTCTATGTGTCACCCTATACCAACTTCTCTCTGAACAAACTGGTGCTGAAGACTAGTGCAGCATTTTTGCTGGAAGGCTGTGACTCACATTCACTTCGGCCTGTCCATCGCTTATCTAATGTTCTTTGCCCCACCTCACCAGAAGAATGAGGAGGAGAGACGCCATCATTTAGACCCTAAAAAAGCGCTGAGCTTGTACGTTAATCACACCAAAGACCCTGAGGTGGACGATCAGCTCTTTGTGGGGTTTGCCTGTCCTGGATATTTGTCAGGCTGCAAACGTGGACTTCAGTGCACATGTTCACAAAGTACTACTGCCTTGACAGCCGGGTACGATGGAAAGGGGATTTCGACTGTTCTGTACTACATTTTGGTCTGAGTCATTCCATAGACCCACCACTAGGGGAGGTACTGTTTGGGTATTTATTCTAAAGGTGATGAATCTGCAGTTAAAAGTATACATCAGAGGAGCATCAGTGGAGCAAGTTACCTTTGGTAATACTCTTTCTGGTGGGTACTCTTATCTAATCATAGATTCCTCACTCACCACCATTCCACCTCCCCATTCTGTGGAATTGACTCTTTTCCATCTGAAAGGCCCCAAATTAGAGATCTGTACACTGGCACAAACAATTCTTTTTTGGGCTCAGTGTCTGAGGCACTGACATTGTCCAGAAAGAAACTGTCCGCAGCATGGGTGGCAATTTTATGTAGCTCCAGGCTTCACTTAAGCGGCAGGACAAGGTCAGGTCGTCACAAAGCCACCTACTGGCAAGTGTGGGTAATGCTGATAGATATACCAGATCCAGTCTGGCACCTGGGGATATTCTAACGGTGGCGAATCTGCAGTTAGATGGAACATCCACCAGAAAGAGTGTTGCTGAAGGCAAGAAACGTGTTCTTTGGGCCCATCTCGGGCATCTTCAAATGCCATTTTCTAACTCTGGCCACCATTTCAGGTTATGTGACTGACCTATCATTCAGGGAAAAAAGTAGTGAACAGAGCAGACAAAGTGTGTGTGTGGTTCGGAAAATCTGTCTGCCCATCATGGACAATAGATTTCTAGGAAAGGTGGGACTGCACTCACCCAGCCAAAATTGTGCTTCTGTCAATATCTCTTGACTCCAAGGACCCTTTGATGCTGGGGCAAGAGATCTCTCTAGAGGAAGAGGTAAAATTGTATCTATTCCTGGTGCTGAAATGTGACGTAGGGAGTGTGCAGAAGTCTTTGTTCTGTCCTTTGCTTTCCCTACATTTGTGGAAAAGCTCTGTTGTTTACTGTACTCTGCTGTGTACTGCTTCTGAAGGTAAGCCTGATTATAAGTCAGAAGGGGAAATGTAGTGCCAAGCATTCTGTCTGGGCCCTGGGGCAGTCAGTGGTTACTTGGATCTATCTGTTGTGGGTTCTTTTTGAGCCTTCTTTACCCCCAAGGCCTCGGGAACTCTGTTGTTTTACTACACTTGAATAATATTTTATTCCCTCTACACTTGTTTTTCTAAACGTATCTAGGTCTAGACGCAGAGGAATATTGCATAAAATAGGATGCAGTATGACATAGTAATCCCTCACAATATAATCAGTAGTGAATCAGAACTATCACTTTGAATAAACATGTGTATTAAAAATACATGTAGGTCAAATAGAGCAGTTGCAAATAAGATCAACACATAAAACAGAAGGTACTTGTAGCTTATGGAGCAGAGATATTACAGCTTCATACTGCTTTTACAAGCCCTCTTAATGAAATAACTTGAAGGTGTGTGTACAGCAAAGGTTTTTAAACTGTATTTGTTCTGAGCCTCCCCAAAGCAAAATGTTTTGGGCCACCTGTGTAAATCCGCCCCCCAGATTGAAGATCTTAGATTAACAATGTTAAACTATGAGCTAGATGTTGTGACCCCTCAAATTGTGCAAAACCCGGGATTACTACTTCTTTGTCATGCAGAGACCTTCCTCAATGACTAAGGATGACAGGCAGAACGCTACAGTTATCAAGCATGACATGCTACGCTATTTCTGTCCTTTGTTCTCAGTGACATTGGAGTTCAGGGGAGAACAATGCAATACGTTTGACTCCAAGCGATGGGAAGAGGCTAAAGACCCAAATATCCAATCTCAATAACGAACAGGGGTTTCATTATCAATAAAATGGAAACTGTTGGTACAGCAAACGCAACTGATCCCAGAAACTTCCAAGCTGATTGTGAGGCCAATTGGAATCTAGTGGCTGGTGACACAATTTTTGAAGGCAAAGATTTCAGTCCTGGAATTCGTATTCTCTAAGGCCTTAGGAAAATTAAATCAAGCAAATTGGGTTAGGATATCACTAATTGCCAGAGCTGCGACTCTGGAACTGGGGAACCAGGTTCAATTCTTGGCGCCGGCTCAACATCTTGTGATTCTGGGCAAATCACTGTATCTCCCAGTGTCTATAAAATGATTGCGTCCCTGTGTAACGTAACTGGTGCTCATGTAAAGTGCTTCAACACCTTTGGGCTGAATTCACAATATATAAAACTGCAAAAAAGATGGTCCTAAGTAGGAGACTTTTTGACTGGCGATTGTATACTCCCTGGGTGGGACTTCCTGCTCTATCAGAGAAAACCTAGGCTGTTTATGGATGGAAACCCATTTCCCCCATACCGTTGGGAGCTATGTTTGTGTGGGAGCTACCCCTTGCTTAGCTCTTGAATGCTCCCTATAGGATGTTAAAATATCATGCTGAGAAAATCTCCTGGAGTTTCAGGAATCTTATTTCTGGGGGTGTTTTTTTTATTTTTATTAAAGTTGCCTTGTATCTTGTGCTGCCAAAACGTTGCTCAAAAGTTTGCAGAAGTAGGGCAGTACGGTTAGGTTATGTCTGAACCATATTCTTAGCATTTGTGGTGACTGCTCTAAACTCTAAAATATGCCCATTTCTTGTGAAGGCCTTGCTCTTGTTTGGAGGGTTATGAGCTCCTTTCCTGTACATGGCAACACAACTCGTTCTGTACATCTGTACAGGCAGCGGTGATTAGCAGTAGAACACCCTAGAAGTGCTGGTCATGGCTCTGGAAAAGCTCATTGAAAGTTATAGTTGCAGGTTAGTTGTCTCTCCTGCCAGATTTCGGACAGCTTCTCCGGAAGTCTAAATGAATACAATAACCTGATGTCCGGTTCATATCCAGTTTAGATGGGCACTGGCAGGAGGCCTGGGCCAAAGAAAGGTTTAATAATTTTCTAAAACCACAGCTCTGATCAGATCAGGGGCATGCATTGCTGGCAGTTCTACAGTGGACGGAAGTGGGAGGCTCCAACTAGTCTACGGATTGTATATTCCTGTGGAGATTAGCCAGGCTTCCTAAGTAAGGGTACACTGATTAGGGACAGCTCACAAGTGAGGACAAAGCGGAAAGCCACAGATAACCCAGCAATGTTTATCCCAAGAGGAACAGAGCAGATATCCCAAATGTGGGTCTCTCGTTGCCCAGAGGAACACGAAGCAGGGCTGTCCAGGTAACCAAACCTATTCTGGTCACTTCTGTGTTCTAGAGGAGAGCTCTGGCTTGGCTGAATGGAAACAATAATTTCCTTTCCTTTCTCACATGCACCACAGTACTTGACTAGGGGCAGCAGGCTGAAGGGACTTGCGTCCAGAAAAGCAACATGGATGGGGGCCCTATTCTGTGCCATGTCATCCCAGATGACCCACTCCACACAGCACATATGCATGTAACATAAAATTACCACCACACTACACATGAATGATTCTACATGCCATGGAACCCCGCATACAAGTACAGGAAATTGAAGAAGCAAACTTATAGGAAAACTACAGTACAGGTAAAAAGGCTTTTTCCTGTGCGCTGCGTTATCAGCTGGCCCCAACCAAGAGTCTTCCCGTAGACTGATTAGGGGGCAGTAGCCCACTTCCGCTAGGGTGTAGATATAATTTGTTTGCACCCTTCTATTTCTGCTTCTGTCCAGTCTTTTGTTCTGCCTGGGAGCAACAAAAATAAAATGGATCTACCTTTGTGAGCTCAAAGATATCAGGTCCATTAGCGGAAAAAGATATAGGAAATGCACAAAGCTGCATGATGGCACAGCTGCCAGCACAGTGTAGGGCTTTTCCCTACACTGTTGTCATTATTTTCTGGGGTAATGCATCAATCTTGGTAGCCTGTATGTGTATCCTGCTCAATGGATTTGAGGGTGCGCTTATACCTATAGCTACATTTCATAATAAACATGATATTATACAACGTGTCTGTTTGTTCATTCTTTGTTGCGTCGCTTACATCCTTGAAACTCACACAGTTAAAGAAGCTGGAATGAATTGTCTTAGAACCTCAGGTATTTTATATTTCTTTCCGCACAATGCTCAGTACAAAAACACTGCTTCAATTGCTGGCAGGAGCCACAGCAAGTGGGTCTTCCAAACAGCAAACATAAGTAAGCATGGGCGAATTTTGCGAATCTCGCGTTCGCGAATTTTGCGGATTTGCGAACTCGCAATCCGCAAAATCCGCGAATTCTCGTGAATTTGCGGATTTTTTTTTTGTGTTTGCGCGGGTTTCTGCGAGTTCGCGAGGGTTTTGTACAATGTCGCAAATTGCGAACTTACCTGTCGGGTCGCAAGTTTCGCGAACTTGTTGTTTCTACGTGTCCAGCCTGTTTGGGACACTCTTCTTCATCACTGCCACTCTCTGTCACCACTGCCACTCTCTGACTACTCATGCCACCCTCTGGCCCACCCATGCCACCCTCTGTTTCATCACAGCACCCTCTGGTTGTCCAGTCAGTGTACATTATTGTGGCAACGCAAGCACACCTTCCCTGCCTCAAGTGACCTGAATTAATTTGGGGCTGATTAATGTGTCACAGAATATTTTTTTAGCTGGCACCTGCTTCCTTAGTGCTTCCTGATTAGTGATCTTTTGAACTTGCTAAGTGCTTTCATTGTTGCAAAATTAGTTACAACACCTGCCCTGCCCCAACTGACAATAATGAATTAGGGGCTGATTAATGGATTTGAACCTCCAGCCTGGCTCCTGCTTGTCTCCCTTAGCTGTAATTCAGGACCTTTGTGGCATATGTGTAACTATTCTGAGGTTCAGAGCAGGGTCACATAATAGTTGCAACTGGCAACTGAACTCTGGAGGGGCCCCTCAGGAAGCACTACAGGAAATGGCTACTAATGATGAGCCTGAACTTTTGAACCTGGTAAGTAGTTTCAGTTTTGCTAAAATCGTATTTCTGCAATTTTGCACTTATTCGCGGGGCGCGAAGTTGTACTGGGAAGCCGCGAACTCACGCGAACAGTGCGAGCAGTGCGAGCAAAATCCGCTGCTCGCGGATTTGCGGATTTTGCGGGAGATTCGCGAATCTCGCGGATTGCGAATTTACCGAAAATCCGCAAAATCCGCGAGCGAAACGGATTTTCCGCCCATGCTTAAACATAAGCACTTCCATAAATCCTCCTGAATTCCTTAAAATCCCTACTACAAATAATAAAAACAATATAAAGCATCATAAACCAGACCCAAAATATGGCTAAAGATAAGCAAAACCTAGAAGCATTGACAATAGTATACAACAACAGGAACATCAAAGTGTATTCTAGGACTCGTCAACAAATCTTGGCTCAAAGAAGAAAAATGCTGTGCATCATATTTCTTCCCCTTCTCTGCAAAGACCTAGGGTTTTAAAACGTGCACGCTTTAATCCTAAATATGAAACAGCGTGCAATGGGAACGAGGTGCTTATCTCTTCACCCCTTTACTACTGAGGTCCTTCTCTTCATGGTTTTATCTCCTAAAACTCCTCCACCTTCCTTCGTCTGTTTATCCTTTCTCTTCTTCATTAATAATCGACGTTATCTGTCACTCATTAGCGAATTAATCGCAGACGCACAACGTCCATCGCTATCAATTAAACATTCATAAAATACAATCTTTCCTACCTTTGTTTTCTTTGAAATGTCTTCAACGCCCCTGGATGTTGGTCATGCTAATTAAAGCTTCTTCACAAATCTACTTTTACAGTGCATGCTGATCTCGCGCGTGCCTATTATTTCCCTGAACCTTCCTGTGCTCTCATGCAATAAAGACAGCCCCACTTATGTACATTATAACAGAAAAGGCCACTTTATTTAGGACAGCTGCGGTTTACCCAATCGCATAACTATATACAGAATGACATCATGAAATAAATTGCATGTTCCCCAAAAATCCCCCAAACTTTATTCCAACAATTCAATCAAAACTTCATATAATACATCCCATGTCATTGTAAACCCAACTTCTCTCTTCCCCACCCCCACGTTCAGACATTTCCCCCTCCACCCCTAGGAGTGGGTAAGACCGCTCCTGACTTACCCCACCACCCCAAAAAAACGCCATAAATGACAACAGGAAAAAATTGGGAAACTTCAATGCCATCTTAGAGTGACAAGCAACTCTATTTGTTTTTTTTTATTTCATATTTTTTTTAAGTTCTAAGGCATGTAGGGTGGGACAACGGGAAAAACAGCGACAACACACCCCGGGCACCTCCGCTGCAATTGTCCGCCCGCTAGCCTGCTTCCGAATGCTGCCTGAATCCCTCCCCCTGCCGAATCACCCACACCTGCCCCTCGTGCAACCGCTTCATTTGCGCGAAATAGCCCAGGTGGAGATCGGCTCATGTCCTGCTCCACCTAGGTTCCCATCGCTCAATAAACACATGTACATCATAGCAGAAAAGGCCACTTTATTTAGGACCTTTGAAATTTACCAATCGCATAACATCATCAAATACATTGCATTTTCCCCCAAAATCCCCCAAACTTTATTCCAACAATTCAATCAAAACTTCATATAATACACCCCATTTTATTGTAAACCCCAACTTCTCTCTTCCCCACCCCCGCGTTCAGACATTCCCCCCCACCCCTAGGAGTGGGTAAGTTCGCTACTGACTTACCACCCCCCAAAAAAGCGCCACCCAGGAAAACTCCAGTTTTTTCCTGGCCCCACCCAAATGTGTTGAAAAGGAGAACATCAACAACATTGACTAGACCAGAGATTCTCATTCCATAATTGAGCCAGTAAATCCCTCATTTCTAGCAAATAATAGGCTTGACCCAGTTCTGAGAGATGCACCCCATCATTTCTGAATAAGTGGCCTTCGTCCTTTATAATGTTGTCGTTAGACAGTACTTTAATTCCCATTGCTTGACAAAAAACTTTCATAGCACTATTGAGTTTGCGATGGGCTTTTTCGATTGCCACGTGACTCCTGGCTCCCCTCCCCTGAATAAATTCAGTCCAAACCAGACAAGTGCCCGCCCAATTGTTTTTTATAACGGCAAGATCAAGTTTCATTTGTTTGATTAATGACAAACCGGATAGTGACACCAAATGCAAAATCAGCATATCCGGAGGACCAAAAGGAAGCAAACAATCCAGACAAAGTAATAAACAAACTCTCCCACCTCATGCCACTTGTACCCTTCCATAAAACTTCATGCCCTGCACTGGGAAGTCCAAGTGATCTGCATAGATCTGCTCCTTCGCGAAAAGCACTGCCCACTTTATGAATGAATGGCCCACTAGCCATGTGTTCATTTTCTCTGCCAACGGGCCTCTTATGCATCCTAAATGGAAAAAACTAAATTAGCAAAGAAGAAAACAAAACAATCACTTCCTAACGTAACGAGCACAACACGAAGACTTCCACCTCCCAATGCACCTAATGTCATCCCATGTCCAACCCAACCTTGCTGCTTCTGTAGCAGCCCCGATACGAAAGGAATGTGTGCCAAACAAAGCCGGATTGAGACCTAACCTAAAGAGAGCCTTCTGTAAAACTTCCAACATGTGAGCACTAGTAAACTTGGAGCCATCCTGATGACAAAATATGGCACCCGAAGCGGGACCACCTGTGCTACTAAAATGTTCCCACTCCACAAATGGGCAACATCCCACTACCCCGCTCCTGTTCAGGTATACCCAAGTGCTCCTACCTAACTGGTCCTTTTTGGGTGCCCACTGCCACATCCTAATTGTAGACTGCTGCAAAAACACCTCATTGCTGCAAATTCCCAGTTGGCCACCAAACCCAAAAGCTCAGAAACTCTAATAGCTCCCAAAAATAGCCAAATCATACCCAAACGAAAACGAAAAATTTCCCAATGATTGTAACAACAAACAGGCAGCTGGAGCAAACGTTGTTGTAAGAGATCAAAAGTCACTGGCTGACGCAGATTTGCTGTAGTGTTCCTCTCCCTACTGAGGTCTTATATAACTTTTTCGATTAAACAGCCTACAACTGGATGTCGCCCCCACCACAGCTGACCATAAAATTAAATTCCTACCAACTTTCCTGCTATGGTGGAGTGAGATAGACCCTTGTTAATTAAATGCAAAACAAAACCCAGAATATACTGTTCAGAAGTAGCCACCCTCCCAGACTGAACTTCAAAATTGGCATAACTTATGAACTCCAACCAGGCCTGACGATAGCTTCTCCTGGAAGAGGGTGCCACGGATTTTTCCACTAACTCTACGATCTTCAATCCCCCAACTCCCAAACGCTCTGTGGGATCGAAGTCTTGTTGAGGGCAGCCCCTGGCACCAAACTGTGGAACTTCTGGCAATGAAAACGAGACAAGGCATCTGCTATTGAGTTATCTGTACAGGGTATATGACGAGCCTTGAAAACTATGTTGAACTTTAAGCACTTTAACATAAAAGCCCGCAAAAGACGCAGAACTCTCAGATCTTTAGCCCTCTGTCTGTTGATGAGCTCAACCACTTCCATGTTATCAATATGAAAAAGGACCAACCTGTCTCTGAACTCTTCCCCCCCAAACCAACAGAACCACAATCAAAGGAAAAAGTTCCAGAAAAGCAATGCTGCGACCTTGCTGCAAGCAATGGGAAGGCCAGCGCTCTGCACACCACCGCCCTTCCCAGAAAAGGCCAAACCCGTGGCCCCTGACACATCCACGTAAAGCTGAACCTGCCACAACATATTGTCTTAGACAAAATAAAGGGAGACTCTGTTGAAATCGTCCAAGAATTGAAACCAGATACGGAGATCGTCCTTGACAGCCTTGGAAAGCTTGACCTTATGATGCGGGAGGAAAGCCCCAGACATGGACATACCCAACCTTCTGCAAAAGGTCCTACCTGCCCTGACGACTCTGCATGCAAAGTTTAAATAACCTAACTAACGCGGAACCTGCCTAACATCAAGTTTTGTCTGATCAAGAACTGATAACAAAAAAGACTTCATTTCTTGCACCTTCCCTGCAGGCAACCTCGCTTGCATGTCCAACGTGTCAATTTCAATCCCTAAAAATGTTAACCTGGTGCAGGGACCTTACATTTTCTCAGGAGCTAAAGGAACACCCAATTCTTGAACCATATCCTGAAAATTTGCCTTCGCCAAGCTACACTGATTACACTGCCTGGCACCAATGAACATGAAGTCATCCAAGTAGTGGCATACGAGAGCATGTCCACTGCGCTGCTGAAAGCATCACTGTAAAAACGTTCTAAACCGTTCAAAGAGAGCACAGGAAACAGAACAACCCATGGGAAGGACTTTGTCAAAGTAGAAAGCTCCATCAAAAAACATGCCCAGTAATTCAAAATCTGAAGGGTGAATCGGCAACAGGCGAAAAGCCGATTTAATATCGCTCTTGGCCAACTCCGCCCCACCCACCGCTGATCTTACCAACTTCAGTGCGTCATCCACCGAAGCGTATGACACACTGGTGTCTGCTGGGGAAATGAAATCATTGATAGATTGACCCTCCGGCCAGGATAAATGGTTTATCGAACAATAATCCCCTCCAGTTTTCTTGGGGACTACTACCAGGGGTGAGACAATCAGGTTCGCAAAAGGACTATGCAGGAAGGGGCCAGCAATTCTACATGCCTGTCATTCTGACTGCAGTTTGTGTTGCACCACCTGAGGAACTTCCTTAGCCGATTTAAGATTGTGCGTTCATCTCCGCTGACGTGGCCCTTGGTATCCAATTTTAAACCCCTCCTTGAAGCCCCAATACAAGCTAGATGCCACTTCTACATCTGGATAGGAGCCCAACCAATGTTCTAGAACTTACAGTCTAATTGGGGTAGGAGCCCTTTGGTTGTTAGTGGAAAAAAATCCCTCTACCCCTCTGGAACCTGCCTTGCTCTCCGGCTTTAGGACCTGCGAAGCATTGAGTGACTAGGTGCTTTCCCCCACATTGTGAGCATTCATGCTTGTAGCGACAAAATTGTCGGCTACAAAATCCTCTATTAAAATTCCAGCAGGCCATGTGACTGGTGGTGTTCCCTCCCATGCCAACCCGCACCATCCTGGGCAGGACGAGGGTGAAAGGGCCGGTTTGTGATAGGTAACATGCTAGCCGTGTGAGTCGTTGCCGGAGAGTGAGTAGAAGGCATCCATTGGAGCCACAGTTCGGAATCCACCTCCCCCATGGCTTGTCATTAAATATACCAAGCCTGGCCCTGAACTCCTCATCAGCTGAGCCAGGCATAGCCACCAAAGTGCATCTGGGCCTTGCGAATAATATCAATATATTTGAACAAAGCCACTGCCCTATCCTGGTGAAGCTCACAATATACACTTGCATTTATTAGGAAATCAGATCTCCAGTTATCAATTTTTTTAGGAACCCTAGGCCGTTTGGCCAGCTCCCATTCTTTTTCCTTGGATCCCTCCTTAGCCTGAACGTCCCTATGTAATAACTTAAAAACGTCCACAAACTCATTCCTCCAAATCCTAGCCTTAGTTTTCTCGGAAAGGAGGGACCCCAAAGGCATTGAAATACCCATATAAGGCAGCTTTCTATGAATATTCCGATCCTCCTCCTGTACCTCTTCCCCGGAATGAAGTAACTCAGCCCCCTGTGTGAGTTGACTAGTGGGAGCCCCAGCTAACTTGGCAATACCCGTAACCTTAACTGACACAACAGAATTCTGTACCCCCATTTCCGTTTGACGTGTCAAGTCAGGAACGAACAACCCATCCCCAACACCAACAGAACGCTTACTGGACTCTCTAATATCAGAATGCGTCCACGTATCCCACCAGTTCGACTTACCTGATGTTAATTGAGCGACGCAGTTCTGGAATTCCTTAGGGTCATCCCGCTGACGAGGGCCGCTTTGCCGGTCGTGATCTGTTTTTCTGTCCGCTCCAGACTTCTGAAACATACTAAGCACAGTTGTTGCCCCCAAGGAACCCCCTTTTACCCCACTCTTTAAGTATAGAACCGTCAATGATTCAACACCGCCCCCTTTTCGCAGCTCTTCTTCCAAATCACTGTCATCCCCATAAATCAAATATCATCATATGTATCCAAACCAGTAGAACTCATCCCCGGCTTTTCCCCTTCTCCCACACCCCATCATACGATCTCCAATGCTGCGCCGCCATCTGCTTCTGATGTCCAGCATGAGAAAGATAGTCCGAACGTGAACTACCGTGTGTGTCAGACCAGAGCAGCAAAGCTGCATCCTGCTCAACCAGTTGACCCGTAGAGTTACCACGCTCCGTTGTCCTGGATGACACTTGCACCTTCAAACGGCTCATGTTTGAAGAAGGCGCTGTACCCTTTGCCCCCCTCCCCCCTCCCCCAAACCAACGCAAATCTGAGCTCCCTGCTGCTGCAGCAGAGCCCCCCTCTGAATATTCCACCCAGACCCATTGTCCAGACTGGGGACCCAGGACAGAACCAAAATAATGAGGAGGCCTTGACTGGACAGAACAAGCTGAAGGTACCTCAAAAACATCTCCCGCAACCAAACCAACATGCTGTGTGATTGCAACACTCTGCCAACTCAGGCATAGGGGAAAAACAACCTGCTCGCTGTCCGCGTCCCCCTCCTGTTCAACTTCCATACTGGCACTAAACCCCTCCACAGAATAAGAGCCTGCATAACCTGCACCAGAGAAAGCATCTTCCCTATTAGACTCTGTCCTGGAAAAATCACCACTTATGGGAATGGTATTCACTGCTGCAGAGTGAGAGCTGGTGTCAGCAGCCTTCACAAAACTCTCCTCCTCGCTGTCACTAGAATACGCAACAAGAGCAGAGGAGCAGCCAGGAGAATGGGGAGTGGGCACAATATTCACTCTATGCTTGCCAAAACGCACTGCTGCCTGTGGAAAACTAATTGCCACAACACCTTGAGCATTACCTCCCTCTAACTGGGGCGTCCCCTGCCAGAAACCAAAAGAGAAGGCTGACAGTGCAAACCCCCGACCCCAAGGCAGTCCCTGAGAAAGAGAGCCAGCCCGCTTTGCTCTAAAAACCCTTCCTCCCCGAGTCCGAGAACGGAGCAGTTTCCTACCCATAAGCGAGCCGGGAAGATATGAAACATCCCCTGCTGCATAGAGAGCCAACTGGGCTTCCCCTGAGCCTATCGTGGCAAACTGCAGCCCCAGAGAGACACTACGGGCCTTCCTGACATCCCCGCCATAAGCCATGGCCAGCGTGGGACGCTGCAGTGCCGGCAAGCACGCAGCAACAGCTTTCTGAACTCCTCTCACCGTCTTGACGATTAGGGTGCGCGCCCACCTCCCCAGCCTCAACAGTGACCCCGGCCGCATCCAGTCTTCCTTCCCTGAGGCACACAGAACTCTCACCACAGCCCCCACCTCCTCACTGCCTGACATGTTAAGGGGAGGGAGGGGTGCGGGCCTGCACACCAGTCACCAAAAAAGCCCCAGTAAATACCTGGTGTACAGCGCGAACAACCACAAAACCGCCACCACAGGAAAAGACAGCGAAGCACCACCACAACGGGAAAAACAACAACGACACACCCCGGGCACCTCCGCCGCAATCGTCCTCCCTCTAGCCTGCTTCCAAATGTCGCCTGATTCCCTTCCCCTGCCTAATCACCCACACCTGCCCCTCGCGCGGCTGCTTCATTCGCGTGAAATAGCCCAGGTAGAGACGGGCACGCGCCCTGCTCCACCTGGGTTACCATCTCGCACTGCGTCTGACGTGTCTGAGCAGCAGGTCTCGGCAGGGAGAGCTCAGTGCTTTGGGTTTGGTGAGATTCCACGGTGCACTGCCTGGATGACAACATTGGGTATCGCCTGGTTTTTTCACTTTTCTTTTTTAGCGGGTTCCAGTGGAAAGAAACAAACATTTTAGAGCACAGTCAATGAGAGAGAGGGTAAGACAGTGAGGGTCAAACTGTTAAGAAATAATTAACACAATTTGCAGAGATGAGAAACGCTAGACAGGTCGAGTGCGAGGCTACATTCAGGCCTGGCGCGAGGGGCTCTGTCCAAGAGCCAAATTCCACTCCAGAACTGAAAGTAAAACAGGAAAACGAAACAATACAAAGTGAACTGTGAAAACTAACGTTCGGTGACGCAGCAGTCATCAGTGAACATGTGCAACAGAGCAGAAGTAACATAGGGGCAGGCCTTAAGTCACGGGTCTCAGCTACCTGCTGGCTTTCAGTGCGACACTGCTGGCCCCTGGGGGAAGTAGGGTCGTAGACCAGTCTTCTTCCTGGTTGTTTGCGCAAGAGGCGGAAGGACAAGCTGTAGGGGGTCAAGGGGTTGGTCAATGGGAGGGATTAGGGTGGAGTTATAAAGGTGAAGGGGAGGAGGGCTCTTCCTCTTCCTGCACCCGGCACCATCAGAGAGGGTTGTCCAAGTTAGAGAGGAGAGCTAATTTAGTGAGGCTGAGTAGTTGTCGTTGCGCCAATCCGGCGACTGGTGGGGGGAATAAGTATACTAGGTACACAGGAGGAGGTAGTGCGGTTTCCCTTACCGGGTCTGAGCTGCAGAGATGGCAGAACCTGATGCGGAGGCCGGCCGGGCCTCGCTCCGTTTGCTGGGCTAGGTGGGCAGTGAGGACCTCCTGCAGCCCGGCGTGCTCGACCAGGTGTGGGTAGGCATGGTCCGAACCCTGCGGCCCAGCATCTGCTGGAGTTGCGGCTGCAGTGGTGGCATGTCTCGAGGAGCCACCACTGGGAAAGAAAGGTAAGTACGGCAGGGGGTTGTGTCAGCCAAGGAAAGAAATGTTGAAGCGCGTAGGCCGTCGTCAGAGCATGCCCGCACGTTTGTCGACTGACGCGGCTAAGTCTAAGGTACTAAAATAACAAGCACCATCTAGAGTCGACACCATTTCTTCAATATTAGGTAGTGGAAACTTGTCCACAACTACCTCCTTATTCAGTGCACGAAGGTCCACACACAGACGAATCTCATTATTGGCCTTTCGTGCTACCACTATGGGAGCCAACTACTCGGTAGCTTCCACAGATTCTATCACACCATCAACTGATAATTTATCAACCTCTTTCTGAACAGCCTCCTACACACTGATAGAAATTCTTCTCTTTTTTGCTGTAACGGGTCTTGCACCAAGCTTGAGTTTGATCTTATGGTTATAGCCTTTTAAACATCCTAAAGAGTCTTTAAACAAACCATCAAACTTTTTTTACAAACTTATTGTCAACATTTTCAATAGACTGTACCTGTACAGGAGGTTTCCCATTAGGATTTAGGATAACACCTAAACGTGCCTGATGAGTCCAACTCAACAAATTGTCTCCTTTCTCCGCCACATAAATCTTGGCATCATTGAATCTCCCATTGTATTCTATACAACTTATAAAATGACCTATCATTTTTATGGGAGTACCACCATAACCTGTAGGTCTTACATCAGGCTTCAATAATTTGACCTTACTTGAAAAATTATTTTCAAACTCCTTGTAAATAAAAGTGAGATGAGAACATGAGTCAAATTTCATTTTAACATCTACATCCTCCACCTTCACCCACTCAGAGGGATGTTCCACCCCATTCTCATACACTTGAAATGAAACCTCTCTCTCTTCATTCGTACTGTCAGACTTGTTACGAAAACGACAGTTCTTTGTGAAGTGACCCCTTCTCCCACAAGAACTACAAACCATTTTGAGAGCAGGACATTCTCTTGCATTCGCTTTGTGTCCAAATTTACCACAGCGAAAACAAGTTCCATGAAATACCATTACATTTCTTTTCTCATAGTTAGTATTCACAGTCTTATTCTCTGCTTCTTTACCTTTGTTGTTGTAGGAAACAGGTTTTTGTACAGCCTGACACACAATCTTTTCTACTTTCTCTGGTTGACTAGGTGATTTGCCCACCTTACTCAATTCACTAACACATTTCAACATATGTTCCACACGTTTGGCAATGATCATCACCTCATCTAAAGGTGGCTTATCCTTTAGCCAAAGCTCTTCTCTTATCTTATCACTCCTACACCTCAAAACAAATTGATCTTGTATCCTTTCTTCCACAAGTTCCCCAAATTTGCAACTGCAAGCCAACTTGCGTAGAGCAGTCACAAATTCTTCCACAGTTTCTTCTTTACCTTAAACCTAAGTAATATCGCTCCATGATGGTGCTTACTTTGGTCAAATAATGTAAATCTAACTGTTTGATACTAATCTCATATTCATTCAACCCCTGTTGAACTGCTGCACTCAATTGTGGCAAGTTCTCTAGCACCTCTTGCCCTTCACCGCCTAAACAGTGAAGCAATAATGCCTGTTTCTTTTCAGCACTCAAATTTGTCCCACAAACTCTTGCGTAGTTTTCAAATATTTTCCTCCATTTTTTTCACTTAACTGGAGGTTACCCTGGATTAGAGAGAAAAAACGGTGGTGCAGTAACATTTTGTATTTTGTACTACTAAACCTCTCCAAATTCTAAACTAAACAAAAGAAATTTAAAAAAATAATCTAAATGTCTGTGAATTACTTCAAAATATAAATTATACTTCTCCACTTTACCTACAGCAAAATTGTTAGAATTCTACTAATTAACTTTTTACACAACCTTTCACAAAGTCTTAAATTCAGATCTTCTTACTATACTATGAAGTCTTCTTATTAAATTTTCCTGTAAAGGTGTGCCTGTCACCGTAATGACAAACCAAAATAAAGGTGTGCTTGACACCATGACATTGAACTCCAATAGCAAATAATAATGTAAACTCAGTCCTTTTATCTTCAAAACAGCTTTAAAACAAATAAAATGTCAATTAAGATCCCCAAAATGGCCACCGATCTCAGACCTGTTTCAACATCAGATAGAGCTTGTTTTGTATCAACAACCGAAGTCAGCATTCGGGCTTGTTTTCACTATTGATAGGGATTGTTTTCCTGAGCACAACCGCATATGACGTCACCTTCGTGAAGCGCAGACCAGCACTTGCGTTTCACACGGCAACAAAATTCCGCGTTGGATCCCAAAGTACCTGCCGGCTCTCAAACCCATGACTGCCGTTCACCGCTGCATTCCTCGTCCTCCTTACACCAGTTTCACTCCTCGGTAGGTGGCCGTTTCAGTTTTGCTCTCCCGCTTCCTAATTCTTTTCCTCTTGAGCCTTCTTTCTGCTCTCTTGAGCGTTCTCTCGATGTTGGGGTTGATTCACATCCCTTTTATAGCGATCTTCGCCAGTGTAATAACACTACAGGGACTAGGAAGAAAGTCTAAGAGAGACTTTATTAATACAACCCCAACTATCAGACGGCTGGGCAAACTGCCTCCACTAGAATCCCCCGATACAATGGTTCCACGCTAGAACATGGAGCGTGGAACCAGACCATGTCACAGGGGTGCTAGCAAGAAGCGCCACTCCCGCTTTTATTACAGGGGCCGATATTGCAGCACTAGGTGCTCCCCCAGGATCTGGAACACTACTCCACTTCAGTCAGAACCAGTCTCTCTCTTAGAGTATTCAAAGCGGAGATGGAAAAACTACTCATTCCACACTTTCTCCTAATTGGCCCCACTACCTTCTCCTAGTAGCTTATCAGAGCCGGACTGGCCGTAGCGGGAACCAGGCATTTCACCGATGGGGGAGCACCCAGAGAACGCTTGTTTGTGGATTCTTTTTCTTTTGCAGAGAGATATTTCCAATAGGAGGTTGTTGTCACTTTGCAGGAAGGGTTATCCTCCTGAAATGGAACAAATAAGTGTGGAGGGCTTTTCTCAGGCCGTGCCTTGCTAGTACACACCTGCGGGTAGAGTCTTGGGGCCCTGGATGCAGCCAAAGCACCAGATGAAACATAGTGGCTCTGTGGTAATCTTTTAAGGTAAGACCAACCAATTAACTTGTCTGTATTCCTGGACTCTAGAGATTTTTGTAGCAAGAAAGTGGCAATGCAGCAGGGTTCCATGCCAGGTAGAGTGATAATGTGCGTATCAAGAGAGAGAGAGAGGACTAGAAAGCTAGTCCGAGTCCCCGTAGTTTATATGTGTTATCAAAAGAGACTAGCTTAAATATGACCAATATTGTTAGGACTCTGATTAGATTTGTCATGGGCAACTCGTTGGTGAGTTCATGAAGCCCTCACCCACCAACCTATTTGGTGGCATGCTTCATCATCGGGCCCACCCAGTGACACCTAATGTGTCCTGGGTGTGCTGCGACGCCTGATTACAGCGAAGCTGGTATTTTACTGAGAGTGCAGTGTGAGGTGTAAAGTGAAGTGTGAGTTAAAACGGCTTGGCGAGGGTCCCAGTACCCGAGGGTAAATTAAATTTTAATAACTGGGCCCCCGTCAGCGCTTAAAATAAGGCTTGGGGATGTTTAAGAGAGGCGAGTTACTACCTCCTACATCCATCAGTTGGTCGACATGTTTCAGCCAGTGCCTTAAACTAAATCTGGCTTTCCTCAGGACCTTTTTAAAATAGAGTGTAGTGCAGGTTAAAAAGGAGTGTAATCCAGGCTATGTGTTACACTCACTAAGGTGTTTCTATAAGTGTGAGAGGGGATTCCCTTCTCATATATGCGCTTAGATTTTGCAGCCACTGCTTCCAGGAGTGAAGCGGTAAGGGGTTGACCAGCTTTTCTGGTCAAAGCCTGCCTTGTACTTGTTGCACCGTCCTCGTACTCCGGAGTATATGAGAAGGGAAGCCAAAGGCTCAGGGACGACTGCCTGATTTAGGGTATGGATTTTAGTTTATAACATCACAAACATGATGGATTTCCTGTCTATCTTATTACAAGTGAATTATATCCTATTGTACTTATAATAGGGTGGACAGAATATCAATCATGTTGTGATGGAGTAACCTGTCCGCAAAGCTCTAAATCATGCCCTTGGTAGACTTGTGGAAGGCAGGATTCCTGGATCTTGCAAGACATCATCAGCACAGGCAAGCAGATTCAACAAGAGAATTCTTCTCCAGCTGGCAAAAAGTAGTGGGGATCCCTATAGACGTTATATATAGAACACAATATAATGATATTCTGGTCCCATATCCCTGTGCTACTGTATCTTCTACACTAATGATAGCTCCGCTACAAGGTACTCCATGCCCACTGTATGGTTGTTCTGTTAACTGGCACATGTGGACCAAATTTACTCTGCTTTTCTCCTTCTGGTGCTGGAAAGTAGGGGATCGCCCTAGATCCTGTTTCCGGCAGCTATTTAGAGAAATATGCTGAATTTGTCCTGGTGTTATTTTCTGCCACTGTGACACAGTTCGGCAGTACCCACTACATTTCGGTTGATACAGCAACCTGCAGGCAGGGAAGGGGCTTGATTTAAAGGGCCATCATCAGCCCATCTTTAGTTCACGTATCATCTTACCTGAAAGCCTTCTTTAGCCTAATACTGAGACACCCATGCAGTGGAAGGAAACAAAGGCATTGTGACTAGACTCCCTTTCCTCTGCCACTCTTTGACCCACATGTTATTGATTCCTGGAGTCATTTTTTTCCAATTCCAGCACTGCCTCCTTCATACAAATAGCGGAAGTTCTCCCCCCTACTGCATTACTCCACGCTTTTCACCCAGGAGATCGTCTCGAGCCGTGGGTATTTCAGTACATATTAAAGGATTATAATTAATATGCTGCTAACCAGGGAGGTATAGTGAAACGAACCTTCGTGAAAGAGCAAAGGTTCTTAGTGTCAGAAGTTCTCTTCCTCTGGCTCTCTTGCCCACTCAGGGGCTCTAGATGTCACTGCTGCCCTCACTGTCTCACCCTGCAGCGCTCGCCAACCATTCCTTCAGCTGTTCCTCTGGGTGCAGCGCTCACTGTCCCTCCTGCACCTGGGCCCCGCCCTGCAGCGCTCGCCAACCATTCCTTCAGCTGTTCCTCTGGCTGCAGCGCTCACTGTACCTCCTGCACCTGGGCCCCGCCCTGCAGCGCTCGCCAACCTTTACTTCGGCTGTTCCTCTGGCTGCAGCGCTCACTGTCCCTTCTGCACCTGCCCCCGACCCTGCAGTGCTCGCCAACCGTTCCTTCAGCTGTTCCTCTAGCTGCCGGGCTCACTGTCCCTCCTGCACCTGGGCCCGCCCTGCAGCGCTTGCCAACCATTCCTTCAGCTGTTCCTCTGGCTGCAGTGCTCACTGTCCCTCCTGCACCTGGCCCCCGCCCTGCAGCACTGCCAACCATTCCTTCAGCTGTTACTCTGGCTGCAGTGTTCACTGTCCCTCCTGCACCTGGCTCCGCCCTGCAGCGCTCACCAACCTTTCCTTCAGCTGTTCCTCTGGCTGCAGCGCTCATGGTCCCTCCTGCACGTGGCCCCCGCCCTGCAGCACTCGCCAACCTTTCCTTCAGCTGTTCCTCTGGCTGCAGTGCTCACTGTCCCTCCTGCACGTGGCCCCCGCCCTGCGGCACTCGCCAACCTTTCCTTCAGCTGTTCCTCTGGCTGCAGTGCTCACTGTCCCTCCTCACCTGCCCCTCGCCCTGCAGTGCTCGCCAATCTTTCCTTCAGCTTTTCCCCTGGCTGCAGGGCTCACTGTCCCTCCTGCACGTGGCCCTCGCCCTGCAGAACTCGCCAACCTTTCCTAAGCTGTTCCCCTGGCTGCAGGGCTCACTGTCCCTCCTGCACCTGGCCCCCGCTCTATAGTACTCCCCATCCTTTCCTTCAGCTGTTCCTCTAGCTGCAGTGCTCACTGTCCCTCCTGCACCTGGACACTCCTCTGCAGCACTCGCCAACCATTCCTTCAGCTGTTCCTCTGGCTGCAGTGCTCACTGTCGCTCCTGCACCTGGACCCCACCCTGCAGCGCTCGCCAACCTTTCTTTCAGCTGTTCCTCTGGCTGCAGTGCTCACTGGCCCTCCTGCACCTGGCCCTCGCCCTGCAGCGCTCGCCAACCTTTCCTTCAGCTGTTCCTCTGGCTGCAGTGCTCACTGTCCCTCCTGCACCTGGCCCTCGACCTGCAGCGCTCGCCAACCTTTCCTTCAGCTGTTCCTCTGGCTGCAGGGCTCACTTTCCCTCCTGCACCTGGCCCTCGACCTGCAGCACTCGCCAACCTTTCCTTCAGCTGTTCCTCTGGCTGCAGCGCTCACTGTCCCTCCTGCACCTGGCCCACGCCCTGTAGTACTCGCCAACCATTCCTTCAGCTGTTCCTCTGGCTGCAGGGCTCACTGTCCCTCCTTCACCTGGCCCACGCCCTGCAGCGCTCGCCAACCATTCCTTCATCTGTTCCTCTGGCTGCAGTGCTCACTCTCCCTCCTGCATCTGGCCCCCGCTCTGCAGCGCTCGCCAACCATTCCTTCAGCTGTTCCTCTGGCTGCAGTGCTCACTGTCCCTCCTGCACGTGGCCCTCGCCCCGCAGCGCTCGCCAACCTTTCCTTCAGCTGTTCCTCTGGCTGCAGTGCTCACTGTCCCTCCTGCACCTGGCCCTCGACCTGCAGCGCTCGCCAACCTTTCCTTCAGCTGTTCCTCTGGCTGCAGCGCTCACTGTCCCTCCTGCACCTGGCCCACGCCCTGCAGTACTCGCCAACCATTCCTTCAGCTGTTTCTCTGGCTGCAGAGCTCACTGTCCCTCCTGCACCTGGCCCACGCCCTGCAGTACTCGCCAACCATTCCTTCAGCTGTTCCTATGGCTGCAGCGCTCACTGTCCCTCCTGCACCTGGCCCATGCCCTGCAGCACTCGCCAACCGTTCCTTAAGCTGTTCCTCTGGCTGCAGTGCTCACTGTCCCTCCTGCACCTGGCCCTCGCCCTGCAGCGCTCGCCAACCGTTCCTTCAGCTGTTCCTCTGGCTGCAGGGCTCACTGTCCCTCCTGCACCTGGCCCTCGACCTGCAGCACTCGCCAACCTTTCCTTCAGCTGTTCCTCTGGCTGCAGCGCTCACTGTCCCTCCTGCACCTGGCCCACGCCCTGTAGTACTCGCCAACCATTCCTTCAGCTGTTCCTCTGGCTGCAGGGCTCACTGTCCCTCCTTCACCTGGCCCACGCCCTGCAGCGCTCGCCAACCATTCCTTCAGCTGTTCCTCTGGCTGCAGTGCTCACTCTCCCTCCTGCATCTGGCCCCCGCTCTGCGGCGCTCGCCAACCATTCCTTCAGCTGTTCCTCTGGCTGCAGTGCTCACTGTCCCTCCTGCACGTGGCCCTCACCCCGCAGCGCTCGCCAACCTTTCCTTCAGCTGTTCCTCTGGCTGCAGTGCTCACTGTCCCTCCTGCACCTGGCCCACGCCCTGCAGCACTCGCCAACCATTCCTTCAGCTGTTCCTCTGGCTGCAGTGCTCACTGTCCCTCCTGCACCTGGCCCTCGCCCTGCAGCACTCGCCAACCTTTCCTTCAGCTGTTCCCGTGACTGCAGCGCTCACTGTCCCTCCTGCACCTTGCCGCCGCCCTGCAGTACTCGCCAACCATTCCTTCAGCTGTTCCTCTGGCTGCAGCGCTCACTGTCCCTCCTGCACCTGGCCCACGCCCTGCAGCACTCGCCAACCATTCCTTAAGCTGTTCCTCTGGTTGCAGTGCTCACTGTCCCTCCTGCACCTGGCCCTCGCCCTGCAGTGCTCACCAACCTTTCCTTCAGCTGTTCCTATGGCTGCAGTGCTCACTGTCCCTCTTGCACGTGGCCCTCCCCCTGCAGTGCTCGCCACCCTTTCCTTCAGCTGTTTCTCTGGCTGCAGGGATCACTGTCCCTCCTGCACCTGGCCCACGCCGAGCAGCACTCACCAACCATTCCTCAGCTGTTCCTCTGGCTGCAGGGCTCACTGTCCCTCCTGCACCTGGCCCCCGCTCTATAGCACTCCCCAACCTTCCCTTCAGCTGTTCCTCTAGCTGCAGTGCTCACTGTCCCTCCTGCACCTTGCCCCTGCTCTACAGCACTCGCCAACCATTCCTTCAGCTGTTCCTCTGGCTGCAATGCTCACTGTCCCTCCTGCACCTGGACCCCGCCCTGCAGCGCTCGCCAACCTTTCCTTCAGCTGTTCCTCTGGCTGCAGTGCTCACTGGCCCTCCTGCACCTGGCTCTCGCCCTGCAGCGCTCGCCAACCTTTCCTTCAGCTGTTCCTCTGGCTGCAGTGCTCACTGTCCCTCCTGCACCTGGCCCTCGACCTGCAGCGCTCGCCAACCCCTCCTTCAGCTGTTCCTCTGTCTGCAGGGCTCACTGTCCCTCCAGCACCTGGCCCTCGACCTGCAGCACTCGCCAACCTTTCCATCAGCTGTTCCTCTGGCTGCAGCGCTCACTGTCCCTCCTGCACCTGGCCCACGCCCTGTAGTACTCGCCAATCATTCCTTCAGCTGTTCCTCTGGCTGCAGGGCTCACTGTCCCTCCTGCACCTGGCCCACGCCCTGCAGCACTCGCCAACCATTCCTTCAGCTGTTCCTCTGGCTGCAATGCTCACAGTCCCTCCTGCACCTGGCCCTCGCCCTGCAGCACTCGCCAACCATTCCTTCAGCTGTTCCTCTGGCTGCAATGCTCACTGTCCCTCCTGCACCTGGCCCGCCAACCATTCCTTCAGCTGTTCCTCTGGCTGCAGCGCTCACTGTCCCTCCTGCACCTGGCCTACGCCCTGTACTACTTGCCAACCATTCCTTCAGCTGTTCCTCTGGCTGCAGGGCTCACTGTCCCTCCTGCACCTGGCCCACGCCCTGCAGCACTCGCCAACCATTCCTTCAGCTGTTCCTCTGGCTGCAATGCTCACAGTCCCTCCTGCACCTGGCCCTCGCCCTGCAGCGCTCGCCAACCTTTCCTTCAGCTGTTCCTCTGGCTGCAGTGCTCACTGTCCCTCCTGCACCTGGCTCTCGACCTGCAGCGCTCGCCAACCTTTCCTTTAGCTGGTCCTCTGGCTGCAGGGCTCACTGTCCCTCCTGCACCTGGCCCTCGACCTGCAGCGCTCGCCAACCTTTCCTTTAGCTGTTCCTCTGGCTGCAGTGCTCACTGTCCCTCCTGCACCTGGCTCTCGACCTGCAGCGCTCGCCAACCTTTCCTTTAGCTGTTCCTCTAGCTGCAGTGCTCACTGTCCCTCCTGCACCTTGCCCCTGCTCTACAGCACTCCCAAACCATTCCTTCAGCTGTTCCTCTGGCTGCAGTGCTCACTGTCCCTCCTACACCTCGACCCCGCCCTGCAGCGCTCGCCAACCTTTCCTTCAGCTGTTCCTCTGGCTGCAGTGCTCACTGTCCCTCCTGCACCTGGCTCTCGACCTGCAGCGCTCGCCAACCTTTCCTTTAGCTGTTCCTCTGGCTGCAGGGCTCACTGTCCCTCCTGCACCTGGCCCTCGACCTGCAGCGCTCGCCAACCTTTCCTTTAGCTGTTCCTCTGGCTGCAGTGCTCACTGTCCCTCCTGCACCTGGCTCTCGACCTGCAGCGCTCGCCAACCCTTCCTTTAGCTGTTCCTCTAGCTGCAGTGCTCACTGTCCCTCCTGCACCTTGCCCCTGCTCTACAGCACTCGCAAACCATTCCTTCAGCTGTTCCCGTGACTGCAGCGCTCACTGTCCCTCCTGCACCTTGCCGCCGCCCTGCAGTACTCGCCAACCATTCCTTCAGCTGTTCCTCTGGCTGCAGCGCTCACTGTCCCTCCTGCACCTGGCCCACGCCCTGCAGCACTCGCCAACCATTCCTTAAGCTGTTCCTCTGGTTGCAGTGCTCACTGTCCCTCCTGCACCTGGCCCTCGCCCTGCAGTGCTCACCAACCTTTCCTTCAGCTGTTCCTATGGCTGCAGTGCTCACTGTCCCTCTTGCACGTGGCCCTCCCCCTGCAGTGCTCGCCAACCTTTCCTTCAGCTGTTTCTCTGGCTGCAGGGATCACTGTCCCTCCTGCACCTGGCCCACGCCGAGCAGCACTCACCAACCATTCCTCAGCTGTTCCTCTGGCTGCAGGGCTCACTGTCCCTCCTGCACCTGGCCCCCGCTCTATAGCACTCCCCAACCTTCCCTTCAGCTGTTCCTCTAGCTGCAGTGCTCACTGTCCCTCCTGCACCTTGCCCCTGCTCTACAGCACTCGCCAACCATTCCTTCAGCTGTTCCTCTGGCTGCAATGCTCACTGTCCCTCCTGCACCTGGACCCCGCCCTGCAGCGCTCGCCAACCTTTCCTTCAGCTGTTCCTCTGGCTGCAGTGCTCACTGGCCCTCCTGCACCTGGCTCTCGCCCTGCAGCGCTCGCCAACCTTTCCTTCAGCTGTTCCTCTGGCTGCAGTGCTCACTGTCCCTCCTGCACCTGGCCCTCGACCTGCAGCGCTCGCCAACCCCTCCTTCAGCTGTTCCTCTGTCTGCAGGGCTCACTGTCCCTCCAGCACCTGGCCCTCGACCTGCAGCACTCGCCAACCTTTCCATCAGCTGTTCCTCTGGCTGCAGCGCTCACTGTCCCTCCTGCACCTGGCCCACGCCCTGTAGTACTCGCCAATCATTCCTTCAGCTGTTCCTCTGGCTGCAGGGCTCACTGTCCCTCCTGCACCTGGCCCACGCCCTGCAGCACTCGCCAACCATTCCTTCAGCTGTTCCTCTGGCTGCAATGCTCACAGTCCCTCCTGCACCTGGCCCTCGCCCTGCAGGACTCGCCAACCATTCCTTCAGCTGTTCCTCTGGCTGCAATGCTCACTGTCCCTCCTGCACCTGGCCCGCCAACCATTCCTTCAGCTGTTCCTCTGGCTGCAGCGCTCACTGTCCCTCCTGCACCTGGCCTACGCCCTGTACTACTTGCCAACCATTCCTTCAGCTGTTGCTCTGGCTGCAGGGCTCACTGTCCCTCCTGCACCTGGCCCACGCCCTGCAGCACTCGCCAACCATTCCTTCAGCTGTTCCTCTGGCTGCAATGCTCACAGTCCCTCCTGCACCTGGCCCTCGCCCTGCAGCGCTCGCCAACCTTTCCTTCAGCTGTTCCTCTGGCTGCAGTGCTCACTGTCCCTCCTGCACCTGGCTCTCGACCTGCAGCGCTCGCCAACCTTTCCTTTAGCTGTTCCTCTGGCTGCAGGGCTCACTGTCCCTCCTGCACCTGGCCCTCGACCTGCAGCGCTCGCCAACCTTTCCTTTAGCTGTTCCTCTGGCTGCAGTGCTCACTGTCCCTCCTGCACCTGGCTCTCGACCTGCAGCGCTCGCCAACCTTTCCTTTAGCTGTTCCTCTAGCTGCAGTGCTCACTGTCCCTCCTGCACCTTGCCCCTGCTCTACAGCACTCGCAAACCATTCCTTCAGCTGTTCCTCTGGCTGCAGTGCTCACTGTCCCTCCTACACCTGGACCCCGCCCTGCAGCGCTCGCCAACCTTTCCTTCAGCTGTTCCTCTGGCTGCAGTGCTCACTGGCCCTCCTGCACCTGGCCCTCGCCCTGCAGCGCTCGCCAACCTTTCCTTCAGCTGTTCCTCTGGCTGCAGTGCTCACTGTCCCTCCTGCACCTGGCCCTCGCCCTGCAGCGCTCGCCAACCTTTCCTTCAGCTGTTCCTCTGGCTGTAGTGCTCACTGTCCCTCCTGCACCTGGACCCCGCCCTGCAGCGCTCGCCAACCTTTCCTTCAGCTGTTCCTCTGGCTGCAGTGCTCACTGGCCCTCCTGCACCTGGCCCTCGCCCTGCAGCGCTCGCCAACCTTTCCTTCAGCTGTTCCTCTGGCTGCAGTGCTCACTGTCCCTCCTGCACCTGGCCCACGCCCTGCAGCACTCGCCAACCATTCCTTAAGCTGTTCCTCTGGCTGCAGTGCTCACTGTCCCTCCTGCACCTGGCCCTCGCCCTGCAGCACTCGCCAACCGTTCCTTCAGCTATTCCTCTGGCTGTAGTGCTCACTGTCCCTCCTGCACCTGGCCCTCGCCCTGCAGTGCTCACCAACCTTTCCTTCAGCTGTTCCTATGGCTGCAGTGCTCACTGTCCCTCCTGCACGTGGCCCTCCCCCTGCAGTGCTCGCCAACCTTTGCTTCAGCTGTTTCTCTGGCTGCAATGCTCACAGTCCCTCCTGCACCTGGCCCACGCCCTGCAGCACTCGCCAACCATTCCTTCAGCTGTTCCTCTGGCTGCAATGCTCACAGTCCCTCCTGCACCTGGCCCTCGCCCTGCAGCACTCGCCAACCATTCCTTCAGCTGTTCCTCTGGCTGCAATGCTCACTCTCCCTCCTGCACCTGGCCCGCCAACCATTCCTTCAGCTGTTCCTCTGGCTGCAGCGCTCACTGTCCCTCCTGCACCTGGCCTACGCCCTGTACTACTTGCCAACCATTCCTTCAGCTGTTCCTCTGGCTGCAGGGCTCACTGTCCCTCCTGCACCTGGCCCACGCCCTGCAGCACTCGCCAACCATTCCTTCAGCTGTTCCTCTGGCTGCAATGCTCACAGTCCCTCCTGCACCTGGCCCTCGCCCTGCAGCGCTCGCCAACCTTTCCTTCAGCTGTTCCTCTGGCTGCAGTGCTCACTGTCCCTCCTGCACCTGGCTCTCGACCTGCAGCGCTCGCCAACCTTTCCTTTAGCTGTTCCTCTGGCTGCAGGGCTCACTGTCCCTCCTGCACCTGGCCCTCGACCTGCAGCGCTCGCCAATCTTTCCTTTAGCTGTTCCTCTGGCTGCAGTGCTCACTGTCCCTCCTGCACCTGGCTCTCGACCTGCAGCGCTCGCCAACCTTTCCTTTAGCTGTTCCTCTAGCTGCAGTGCTCACTGTCCCTCCTGCACCTTGCCCCTGCTCTACAGCACTCGCAAACCATTCCTTCAGCTGTTCCTCTGGCTGCAGTGCTCACTGTCCCTCCTGCACCTGGACCCCGCCCTGCAGCGCTCGCCAACCTTTCCTTCAGCTGTTCCTCTGGCAGCAGTGCTCACTGTCCCTCCTGCACCTGGACCCCGCCCTGCAGCGCTCGCCAACCTTTCCTTCAGCTGTTCCTCTGGCTGCAGTGCTCACTGGCCCTCCTGCACCTGGCCCTCGCCCTGCAGCGCTCGCCAACCTTTCCTTCAGCTGTTCCTCTGGCTGCAGTGCTCACTGTCCCTCCTGCACCTGGCCCACGCCCTGCAGCACTCGCCAACCATTCCTTAAGCTGTTCCTCTGGCTGCAGTGCTCACTGTCCCTCCTGCACCTGGCCCTCGCCCTGCAGCACTCGCCAACCGTTCCTTCAGCTATTCCTCTGGCTGTAGTGCTCACTGTCCCTCCTGCACCTGGCCCTCGCCCTGCAGTGCTCACCAACCTTTCCTTCAGCTGTTCCTATGGCTGCAGTGCTCACTGTCCCTCCTGCACGTGGCCCTCCCCCTGCAGTGCTCGCCAACCTTTGCTTCAGCTGTTTCTCTGGCTGCAGGGATCACTGTCCCTCCTGCACCTGGCCCACGCCGAGCAGCACTCACCAACCATTCCTCAGCTGTTCCTCTGGCTGCAGGGCTCACTGTCCCTCCTGCACCTGGCCCCCGCTCTATACCACTCCCCAACCTTCCCTTCAGCTGTTCCTCTAGCTGCAGTGCTCACTGTCCCTCCTGCACCTTGCCCCTGCTCTACAGCACTCGCCAACCATTCCTTCAGCTGTTCCTCTGGCTGCAGTGCTCACTGTCCCTCCTGCACCTGGACCCCGCCCTGCAGCGCTCGCCAACCTTTCCTTCAGCTGTTCCTCTGGCTGCAGTGCTCACTGGCCCTCCTGCACCTGGCCCTCGCCCTGCAGCGCTCGCCAACCTTTCATTCAGCTGTTCCTCTGGCTGCAGTGCTCACTGTCCCTCCTGCACCTGGCCCTCGACCTGCAGCGCTCGCCAACCTTTCCTTCAGCTGTTCCTCTGTCTGCAGGGCTCACTGTCCCTCCAGCCAGCACCTGGCCCTCGACCTGCAGCACTCGCCAACCTTTCCATCAGCTGTTCCTCTGGCTGCAGCGCTCACTGTCCCTCCTGCACCTGGCCCACGCCCTGTAGTATTCGCCAATCATTCCTTCAGCTGTTCCTCTGGCTGCAGGGCTCACTGTCCCTCCTGCACCTGGCCCACGCCCTGCAGCACTCGCCAACCATTCCTTCAGCTGTTCCTCTGGCTGCAGTGCTCACTGTCCCTCCTGCACCTGGCCCGCAAACCATTCCTTCAGCTGTTCCTCTGGCTGCAGCGCTCACTGTCCCTCCTGCACCTGGCCTACGCCCTGTACTACTTGCCAACCATTCCTTCAGCTGTTCCTCTGGCTGCAGGGCTCACTGTCCCTCCTGCACCTGGCCCACGCCCTGCAGCACTCGCCAACCATTCCTTCAGCTGTTCCTCTGGCTGCAGTGCTCACAGTCCCTCCTGCACCTGGCCCTCGCCCTGCAGCGCTCGCCAACCTTTCCTTCAGCTGTTCCTCTGGCTGCAGTGCTCACTGTCCCTCCTGCACCTGGCTCTTAACCTGCAGCGCTCGCTAACCTTTCCTTTAGCTGTTCCTCTGGCTGCAGGGCTCACTGTCCCTCCTGCACCTGGCCCTCGACCTGCAGCGCTCGCCAACCTTTCCTTTAGCTGTTCCTCTGGCTGCAGGGCTCACTGTCCCTCCTGCACCTGGCCCTCGACCTGCAGCGCTCGCCAACCTTTCCTTCAGCTGTTCCTCTGGCTGAAGGGCTCACTGTCCCTCCTGCACCTGGCCCTCGACCTGCAGCACTCGCCAACCTTTCCTTCAGCTGTTCCTCTGGCTGCAGCGCTCACTGTCCCTCCTGCACCTGGCCCACGCCATGTAGTACTCGCCAACCATTCCTTCAGCTGTTCCTCTGGCTGCAGGGCTACTGTCCCTCCTTCACCTGGCCCACGCCCTGCAGCGCTCGCCAACCATTCCTTCAGCTGTTCCTCTAGCTGCAGTGCTCACTCTCCCTCCTGCATCTGGCCCCCGCTCTGCAGCGCTCGCCAACCATTCCTTCAGCTGTTCCTCTGGCTGCAGGGCTCACTGTCCCTCCTGCACGTGGCCCTCGCCCTGCAGCGCTCGCCAACCTTTCCTTCAGCTGTTCCTCTGGCTGCAGTGCTCACTGTCCCTCCTGCACCTGGCCCTCGACCTGCAGCGCTCGCCAACCTTTCCTTCAGCTGTTCCTCTGGCTGCAGCGCTCACTGTCCCTCCTGCACGTGGCCCTCGCCCTGCAGCGCTCGCCAACCTTTCCTTCAGCTGTTTCTCTGGCTGCAGGGATCACTGTCCCTCCTGCACCTGGCCCACGCCGAGCAGCACTCACCAACCATTCCTCAGCTGTTCCTCTGGCTGCAGGGCTCACTGTCCCTCCTGCACCTGGCCCCCGCTATATAGCACTCCCCAACCTTCCCTTCAGCTGTTCCTCTAGCTGCACTGCTCACTGTCCCTCCTGCACCTTGCCCCTGCTCTACAGCACTCGCCAACCATTCCTTCAGCTGTTCCCCTGGCTGCAGTGCTCACTGTCCCTCCTGCACCTGGACCCCGCCCTGCTGCGCTCGCCAACCTTTCCTTCAGCTGTTCCTCTGGCTGCAGTGCTCACTGGCCCTCCTGCACCTGGACTCCGCCCTGCAGCGCTCGCCAACCTTTCCTTCAGCTGTTCCTCTGGCTGCAGTGCTCACTGGCCCTCCTGCACCTGGCCCTCGCCCTGCAGCGCTCGCCAACCTTTCCTTCAGCTGTTCCTCTGGCTGCAGTGCTCACTGTCCCTCCTGCACCTGGCCCTCGACCTGCAGCGCTCGCCAACCTTTCCTTCAGCTGTTCCTCTGTCTGCAGGGCTCACTGTCCCTCCAGCACCTGGCCCTCGACCTGCAGCACTCGCCAACCTTTCCATCAGCTGTTCCTCTGGCTGCAGCGCTCACTGTCCCTCCTGCACCTGGCCCACGCCCTGTAGTATTCGCCAATCATTCCTTCAGCTGTTCCTCTGGCTGCAGGGCTCACTGTCCCTCCTGCACCTGGCCCACGCCCTGCAGCACTCGCCAACCATTCCTTCAGCTGTTCCTCTGGCTGCAGTGCTCACTGTCCCTCCTGCACCTGGCCCGCCAACCATTCCTTCAGCTGGTACTCTGGCTGCAGCGCTCACTGTCCCTCCTGCACCTGGCCTACGCCCTGTACTACTTGCCAACCATTCCTTCAGCTGTTCCTCTGGCTGCAGGGCTCACTGTCCCTCCTGCACCTGGCCCACGCCCTGCAGCACTTGCCAACCATTCCTTCAGCTGTTCCTCTGGCTGCAGTGCTCACAGTCCCTCCTGCACCTGGCCCTCGCCCTGCAGCGCTCGCCAACCTTTCCTTCAGCTGTTCCTCTGGCTGCAGTGCTCACTGTCCCTCCTGCACCTGGCTCTCGACCTGCAGCGCTCGCCAACCTTTCCTTTAGCTGTTCCTCTGGCTGCAGGGCTCACTGTCCCTCCTGCACCTGGCCCTCGACCTGCAGCGCTCGCCAACCTTTCCTTTAGCTGTTCCTCTGGCTGCAGGGCTCACTGTCCCTCCTGCACCTGGCCCTCGACCTGCAGCGCTCGCCAACCTTTCCTTCAGCTGTTCCTCTGGCTGAAGGGCTCACTGTCCCTCCTGCACCTGGCCCTCGACCTGCAGCACTCGCCAACCTTTCCTTCAGCTGTTCCTCTGGCTGCAGCGCTCACTGTCCCTCCTGCACCTGGCCCACACCCTGTAGTACTCGCCAACCATTCCTTCAGCTGTTCCTCTGGCTGCAGGGCTCACTGTCCCTCCTTCACCTGGCCCACGCCCTGCAGCGCTCGCCAACCATTCCTTCAGCTGTTCCTCTAGCTGCAGTGCTCACTCTCCCTCCTGCATCTGGCCCCCGCTCTGCAGCGCTCGCCAACCATTCCTTCAGCTGTTCCTCTGGCTGCAGTGCTCACTGTCCCTCCTGCACGTGGCCCTCGCCCTGCAGCGCTCGCCAACCTTTCCTTCAGCTGTTCCTCTGGCTGCAGTGCTCACTGTCCCTCCTGCACCTGGCCCTCGACCTGCAGCGCTCGCCAACCTTTCCTTCAGCTGTTCCTCTGGCTGCAGAGCTCACTGTCCCTCCTGCACCTGGCCCACGCCCTGCAGTACTCGCCAACCATTCCTTCAGCTGTTCCTCTGGCTGCAGTGCTCACTGTCCCTCCTGCACCTGGCCCTCGCCCTGCAGCACTCGCCAACCGTTCCTTCAGCTGTTCCTCTGGCTGTAGTGCTCACTGTCCCTCCTGCACCTGGCCCACGCCCTGTAGTATTCGCCAATCATTCCTTTAGCTGTTCCTCTGGCTGCAGGGCTCACTGTCCCTCCTGCACCTGGCCCACGCCCTGCAGTACTCGCCAACCATTCCTTCAGCTGTTCCTCTGGCTGCAGCGCTCACTGTCCTTCCTGCACCTGGCCCACGCCCTGCAGCGCTCGCCAACCATTCCTTAAGCTGTTCCTCTGGCTGCAGTGCTCACTGTCCCTCCTGCACCTGGCCCTCGCCCTGCAGCACTCGCCAACCGTTCCTTCAGCTGTTCCTCTGGCTGTAGTGCTCACTGTCCCTCCTGCACCTGGCCCTCGCCCTGCAGTGCTCACCAACCTTTCCTTCAGCTGTTCCTATGGCTGCAGTGCTCACTGTCCCTCCTGCACGTGGCCCTCCCCCTGCAGTGCTCGCCAACCTTTCCTTCAGCTGTTTCTCTGGCTGCAGGGATCACTGTCCCTCCTGCACCTGGCCCACGCCGAGCAGCACTCACCAACCATTCCTCAGCTGTTCCTCTGGCTGCAGGGCTCACTGTCCCTCCTGCACCTGGCCCCCGGTCTATAGCACTCCCCAACCTTCCCTTCAGCTGTTCCTCTAGCTGCAGTGCTCACTGTCCCTCCTGCACCTTGCCCCTGCTCTACAGCACTCGCCAACTATTCCTTCAGCTGTTCCCCTGGCTGCAGTGCTCACTGTCCCTCCTGCACCTGGACCCCGCCCTGCAGCGCTCGCCAACCTTTCCTTCAGCTGTTCCTCTGGCTGCAGTGCTCACTGGCCCTCCTGCACCTGGCCCTCGCCCTGCAGCGCTCGCCAACCTTTCCTTCAGCTGTTCCTCTGGCTGCAGTGCTCACTGTCCCTCCTGCACCTGGCCCTCGACCTGCAGCGCTCGCCAACCTTTCCTTCAGCTGTTCCTCTGTCTGCAGGGCTCACTGTCCCTCCAGCACCTGGCCCTCGACCTGCAGCACTCGCCAACCTTTCCATCAGCTGTTCCTCTGGCTGCAGCGCTCACTGTCCCTCCTGCATCTGGCCCACGCCATGTCGTACTCGCCAATCATTCCTTCAGCTGTTCCTCTGGCTGCAGGGCTCACTGTCCCTCCTGCACCTGGCCCACGCCTTGCAGCACTCGCCAACCATTCCTTCAGCTGTTCCTCTGGCTGCAGTGCTCACTGTCCCTCCTGCACCTGGCCCCCGCTCTGTAGTACTCGCCAACCATTCCTTCAGCTGTTCCTCTGGCTGCAGTGCTCACAGTCCCTCCTGCACCTGGCCCTCGCCCTGCAGCGCTCGCCAACCTTTCCTTCAGCTGTTCCTTTGGTTGCAGTGCTCACTGTCCCTCCTGCACGTGGCCCTCGCCCTGCAGCGCTCGCCAACCGTTCCTTCAGCTGTTCCTCTGGCTGCAGCGCTCACTGTCCCTCCTGCACCTGGCCTACGCCCTGTACTACTTGCCAACCATTCCTTCAGCTGTTCCTCTGGCTGCAGGGCTCACTGTCCCTCCTGCACCTGGCCCACGCCCTGCAGCACTCGCCAACCATTCCTTCAGCTGTTCCTCTGGCTGCAGTGCTCACAGTCCCTCCTGCACCTGGCCCTCGCCCTGCAGTGCTCGCCAACCTTTCTTTCAGCTGTTCCTCTGGCTGCAGTGCTCACTGTCCCTCCTGCACGTGGCCCTCACCCTGCAGCGCTCGCCAACCTTCCCTTCAGCTGTTCCTCTGGCTGCAGTGCTCACTGTCCCTCCTGCACCTGACCCTCGACCTGCAGCGCTCGCCAACCTTTCCTTCAGCTGTTCCTCTGGCTGCAGGGCTCACTGTCCCTCCTGCACCTGGCCCTCGCCCTGCAGCACTCGCCAACCTTACCTTCAGCTGTTCCCGTGACTGCAGCCCTCACTGTCCCTCCTGCACCTGGCCCACGCCCTGCAGTACTCGCCAACCATTCCTTCAGCTGTTCCTCTGGCTGCAGCGCTCACTGTCCCTCCTGCACCTGGCCCACGCCCTGCAGCACTCGCCAACCATTCCTTAAGCTGTTCCTCTGGCTGCAGTGCTCACTGTCCCTCCTGCACCTGGCCCTTGCCCTGCAGCACTCGCCAACCGTTCCTTCAGCTGTTCCTCTGGCTGTAGTGCTCACTGTCCCTCCTGCACCTGGCCCTCGCCCTGCAGTGCTCACCAACCTTTCCTTCAGCTGTTCCTATGGCTGCAGTGCTCACTGTCCCTCCTGCACGTGGCCCTCCCCCTGCAGTGCTCGCCAACCTTTCCTTCAGCTGTTTCTCTGGCTGCAGGGATCACTGTCCCTCCTGCACCTGGCCCACGCCGAGCAGCACTCGCCAACCATTCCTCAGCTGTTCCTCTGGCTGCAGGGCTCACTGTCCCTCCTGCACCTGGCCCCCGCTCTATAGCACTCCCCAACCTTCCCTTCAGCTGTTCCTCTAGCTGCAGTGCTCACTGTCCCTCCTGCACCTTGCCCCTGCTCTACAGCACTCGCCAACCATTCCTTCAGCTGTTCCTCTGGCTGCAGTGCTCACTGTCCCTCCTGCACCTGGACCCCGCCCTGCAGCGCTCGCCAACCTTTCCTTCAGCTGTTCATCTGGCTGCAGTGCTCACTGGCCCTCCTGCACCTCGCCCTCGCCCTGCAGCGCTCGCCAACCTTTCCTTTAGCTGTTCCTCTGGCTGCAGTGCTCACTGTCCCTCCTGCACCTGGCCCTCGACCTGCAGCGCTCGCCAACCTTTCCTTCAGCTGTTCCTCTGTCTGCAGGGCTCACTGTCCCTCCAGCACCTGGCCCTCGACCTGCAGCACTCGCCAACCTTTCCATCAGCTGTTCCTCTGGCTGCAGGGCTCACTGTCCCTCCTGCACCTGGGCCACGCCCTGCAGCAGCACTCGCCAACCATCCCTTCAGCTGTTCCTCTGGCTGCAGTGCTCACTGTCCCTACTGCACCTGGCCCCCGCTCTGTAGTATTCGCCAACCATTCCTTCAGCTGTTCCTCTGGCTGCAGTGCTCACAGTCCCTCCTGCACCTGGCCCTCGCCCTGCAGCGCTCGCCAACCTTTCCTTCAGCTGTTCCTCTGGCTGCAGTGCTCACTGTCCCTCCTGCACGTGGCCCTCGCCCTGCAGCGCTCGCCAACCTTTCCTTCAGCTGTTCCTCTGGCTGCAGGACTCACTGTCCCTCCTGCACCTGGCCCTCGCCCTGCAGCACTCGCCAACCTTTCCTTCACCTGTTCCTCTGGCTGCAGAGCTCACTGTCCCTCCTGCACCTGGCCCACGCCCTGCAGTACTCGCCAACCATTCCTTCAGCTGTTCCTCTGGCTGCAGCGCTCACTGTCCTCCTGCACCTGGCCCTCGCCCTGCAGCGCTCGCCAACCTTTCCTTCAGCTGTTCCTCTGGCTGCAGGGCTCACTGTCCCTCCTGCACCTGGCCCTCGCCCTGCAGCACTCGCCAACCTTTCCTTCAGCTGTTCCCGTGACTGCAGCGCTCACTGTCCCTCCTGCACCTGGCCCACGCCCTGCAGTACTCGCCAACCATTCCTTCAGCTGTTCCTCTGGCTGCAGCGCTCACTGTCCCTCCTGCACCTGGCCCACGCCCTGCAGCACTCGCCAACCATTCCTTAAGCTGTTCCTCTGGCTGCAGTGCTCACTGTCCCTCCTGCACCTGGCCCTCGCCCTGCAGCACTCGCCAACCGTTCCTTCAGCTGTTCCTCTGGCTGCAGGGCTCACTGTCCCTCCTGCACCTGGCCCACGCCCTGCAGCACTCGCCAACCATTCCTTCAGCTGTTCCTCTGGCTGCAGTGCTCACAGTCCCTCCTGCACCTGGCCCTCGCCCTGCAGTGCTCGCCAACCTTTCTTTCAGCTGTTCCTCTGGCTGCAGTGCTCACTGTCCCTCCTGCACGTGGCCCTCGCCCTGCAGCGCTCGCCAACCTTCCCTTCAGCTGTTCCTCTGGCTGCAGTGCTCACTGTCCCTCCTGCACCTGACCCTCGACCTGCAGCGCTCGCCAACCTTTCCTTCAGCTGTTCCTCTGGCTGCAGGGCTCACTGTCCCTCCTGCACCTGGCCCTCGCCCTGCAGCACTCGCCAACCTTACCTTCAGCTGTTCCCGTGACTGCAGCCCTCACTGTCCCTCCTGCACCTGGCCCACGCCCTGCAGTACTCGCCAACCATTCCTTCAGCTGTTCCTCTGGCTGCAGCGCTCACTGTCCCTCCTGCACCTGGCCCACGCCCTGCAGCACTCGCCAACCATTCCTTAAGCTGTTCCTCTGGCTGCAGTGCTCACTGTCCCTCCTGCACCTGGCCCTTGCCCTGCAGCACTCGCCAACCGTTCCTTCAGCTGTTCCTCTGGCTGTAGTGCTCACTGTCCCTCCTGCACCTGGCCCTCGCCCTGCAGTGCTCACCAACCTTTCCTTCAGCTGTTCCTATGGCTGCAGTACTCAATGTCCCTCCTGCACGTGGCCCTCCCCCTGCAGTGCTCGCCAACCTTTCCTTCAGCTGTTTCTCTGGCTGCAGGGATCACTGTCCCTCCTGCACCTGGCCCACGCCGAGCAGCACTCGCCAACCATTCCTCAGCTGTTCCTCTGGCTGCAGGGCTCACTGTCCCTCCTGCACCTGGCCCCCGCTCTATAGCACTCCCCAACCTTCCCTTCAGCTGTTCCTCTAGCTGCAGTGCTCACTGTCCCTCCTGCACCTTGCCCCTGCTCTACAGCACTCGCCAACCATTCCTTCAGCTGTTCCTCTGGCTGCAGTGCTCACTGTCCCTCCTGCACCTGGACCCCGCCCTGCAGCGCTCGCCAACCTTTCCTTCAGCTGTTCCTCTGGCTGCAGTGCTCACTGGCCCTCCTGCACCTCGCCCTCGCCCTGCAGCGCTCGCCAACCTTTCCTTTAGCTGTTCCTCTGGCTGCAGTGCTCACTGTCCCTCCTGCACCTGGCCCTCGACCTGCAGCGCTCGCCAACCTTTCCTTCAGCTGTTCCTCTGTCTGCAGGGCTCACTGTCCCTCCAGCACCTGGCCCTCGACCTGCAGCACTCGCCAACCTTTCCATCAGCTGTTCCTCTGGCTGCAGGGCTCACTGTCCCTCCTGCACCTGGGCCACGCCCTGCAGCACTCGCCAACCATCCCTTCAGCTGTTCCTCTGGCTGCAGTGCTCACTGTCCCTCCTGCACCTGGCCCACGCCCTGCAGTACTCGCCAACCATTCCTTCAGCTGTTCCTCTGGCTGCAGCGCTCACTGTCCCTCCTGCACCTGGCCCACGCCCTGCAGCACTCGCCAACCATTCCTTAAGCTGTTCCTCTGGCTGCAGTGCTCACTGTCCCTCCTGCACCTGGCCCTTGCCCTGCAGCACTCGCCAACCGTTCCTTCAGCTGTTCCTCTGGCTGTAGTGCTCACTGTCCCTCCTGCACCTGGCCCTCGCCCTGCAGTGCTCACCAACCTTTTCTTCAGCTGTTCCTATGGCTGCAGTACTCAATGTCCCTCCTGCACGTGGCCCTCCCCCTGCAGTGCTCGCCAACCTTTCCTTCAGCTGTTTCTCTGGCTGCAGGGATCACTGTCCCTCCTGCACCTGGCCCGCAAACCATTCCTTCAGCTGTTCCTCTGGCTGCAGCGCTCACTGTCCCTCCTGCACCTGGCCTACGCCCTGTACTACTTGCCAACCATTCCTTCAGCTGTTCCTCTGGCTGCAGGGCTCACTGTCCCTCCTGCACCTGGCCCACGCCCTGCAGCACTCGCCAACCATTCCTTCAGCTGTTCCTCTGGCTGCAGTGCTCACAGTCCCTCCTGCACCTGGCCCTCGCCCTGCAGCGCTCGCCAACCTTTCCTTCAGCTGTTCCTCTGGCTGCAGTGCTCACTGTCCCTCCTGCACCTGGCTCTTAACCTGCAGCGCTCGCTAACCTTTCCTTTAGCTGTTCCTCTGGCTGCAGGGCTCACTGTCCCTCCTGCACCTGGCCCTCGACCTGCAGCGCTCGCCAACCTTTCCTTTAGCTGTTCCTCTGGCTGCAGGGCTCACTGTCCCTCCTGCACCTGGCCCTCGACCTGCAGCGCTCGCCAACCTTTCCTTCAGCTGTTCCTCTGGCTGAAGGGCTCACTGTCCCTCCTGCACCTGGCCCTCGACCTGCAGCACTCGCCAACCTTTCCTTCAGCTGTTCCTCTGGCTGCAGCGCTCACTGTCCCTCCTGCACCTGGCCCACGCCATGTAGTACTCGCCAACCATTCCTTCAGCTGTTCCTCTGGCTGCAGGGCTACTGTCCCTCCTTCACCTGGCCCACGCCCTGCAGCGCTCGCCAACCATTCCTTCAGCTGTTCCTCTAGCTGCAGTGCTCACTCTCCCTCCTGCATCTGGCCCCCGCTCTGCAGCGCTCGCCAACCATTCCTTCAGCTGTTCCTCTGGCTGCAGGGCTCACTGTCCCTCCTGCACGTGGCCCTCGCCCTGCAGCGCTCGCCAACCTTTCCTTCAGCTGTTCCTCTGGCTGCAGTGCTCACTGTCCCTCCTGCACCTGGCCCTCGACCTGCAGCGCTCGCCAACCTTTCCTTCAGCTGTTCCTCTGGCTGCAGCGCTCACTGTCCCTCCTGCACGTGGCCCTCGCCCTGCAGCGCTCGCCAACCTTTCCTTCAGCTGTTTCTCTGGCTGCAGGGATCACTGTCCCTCCTGCACCTGGCCCACGCCGAGCAGCACTCACCAACCATTCCTCAGCTGTTCCTCTGGCTGCAGGGCTCACTGTCCCTCCTGCACCTGGCCCCCGCTATATAGCACTCCCCAACCTTCCCTTCAGCTGTTCCTCTAGCTGCACTGCTCACTGTCCCTCCTGCACCTTGCCCCTGCTCTACAGCACTCGCCAACCATTCCTTCAGCTGTTCCCCTGGCTGCAGTGCTCACTGTCCCTCCTGCACCTGGACCCCGCCCTGCTGCGCTCGCCAACCTTTCCTTCAGCTGTTCCTCTGGCTGCAGTGCTCACTGGCCCTCCTGCACCTGGACTCCGCCCTGCAGCGCTCGCCAACCTTTCCTTCAGCTGTTCCTCTGGCTGCAGTGCTCACTGGCCCTCCTGCACCTGGCCCTCGCCCTGCAGCGCTCGCCAACCTTTCCTTCAGCTGTTCCTCTGGCTGCAGTGCTCACTGTCCCTCCTGCACCTGGCCCTCGACCTGCAGCGCTCGCCAACCTTTCCTTCAGCTGTTCCTCTGTCTGCAGGGCTCACTGTCCCTCCAGCACCTGGCCCTCGACCTGCAGCACTCGCCAACCTTTCCATCAGCTGTTCCTCTGGCTGCAGCGCTCACTGTCCCTCCTGCACCTGGCCCACGCCCTGTAGTATTCGCCAATCATTCCTTCAGCTGTTCCTCTGGCTGCAGGGCTCACTGTCCCTCCTGCACCTGGCCCACGCCCTGCAGCACTCGCCAACCATTCCTTCAGCTGTTCCTCTGGCTGCAGTGCTCACTGTCCCTCCTGCACCTGGCCCGCCAACCATTCCTTCAGCTGGTACTCTGGCTGCAGCGCTCACTGTCCCTCCTGCACCTGGCCTACGCCCTGTACTACTTGCCAACCATTCCTTCAGCTGTTCCTCTGGCTGCAGGGCTCACTGTCCCTCCTGCACCTGGCCCACGCCCTGCAGCACTTGCCAACCATTCCTTCAGCTGTTCCTCTGGCTGCAGTGCTCACAGTCCCTCCTGCACCTGGCCCTCGCCCTGCAGCGCTCGCCAACCTTTCCTTCAGCTGTTCCTCTGGCTGCAGTGCTCACTGTCCCTCCTGCACCTGGCTCTCGACCTGCAGCGCTCGCCAACCTTTCCTTTAGCTGTTCCTCTGGCTGCAGGGCTCACTGTCCCTCCTGCACCTGGCCCTCGACCTGCAGCGCTCGCCAACCTTTCCTTTAGCTGTTCCTCTGGCTGCAGGGCTCACTGTCCCTCCTGCACCTGGCCCTCGACCTGCAGCGCTCGCCAACCTTTCCTTCAGCTGTTCCTCTGGCTGAAGGGCTCACTGTCCCTCCTGCACCTGGCCCTCGACCTGCAGCACTCGCCAACCTTTCCTTCAGCTGTTCCTCTGGCTGCAGCGCTCACTGTCCCTCCTGCACCTGGCCCACACCCTGTAGTACTCGCCAACCATTCCTTCAGCTGTTCCTCTGGCTGCAGGGCTCACTGTCCCTCCTTCACCTGGCCCACGCCCTGCAGCGCTCGCCAACCATTCCTTCAGCTGTTCCTCTAGCTGCAGTGCTCACTCTCCCTCCTGCATCTGGCCCCCGCTCTGCAGCGCTCGCCAACCATTCCTTCAGCTGTTCCTCTGGCTGCAGTGCTCACTGTCCCTCCTGCACGTGGCCCTCGCCCTGCAGCGCTCGCCAACCTTTCCTTCAGCTGTTCCTCTGGCTGCAGTGCTCACTGTCCCTCCTGCACCTGGCCCTCGACCTGCAGCGCTCGCCAACCTTTCCTTCAGCTGTTCCTCTGGCTGCAGAGCTCACTGTCCCTCCTGCACCTGGCCCACGCCCTGCAGTACTCGCCAACCATTCCTTCAGCTGTTCCTCTGGCTGCAGTGCTCACTGTCCCTCCTGCACCTGGCCCTCGCCCTGCAGCACTCGCCAACCGTTCCTTCAGCTGTTCCTCTGGCTGTAGTGCTCACTGTCCCTCCTGCACCTGGCCCACGCCCTGTAGTATTCGCCAATCATTCCTTTAGCTGTTCCTCTGGCTGCAGGGCTCACTGTCCCTCCTGCACCTGGCCCACGCCCTGCAGTACTCGCCAACCATTCCTTCAGCTGTTCCTCTGGCTGCAGCGCTCACTGTCCTTCCTGCACCTGGCCCACGCCCTGCAGCGCTCGCCAACCATTCCTTAAGCTGTTCCTCTGGCTGCAGTGCTCACTGTCCCTCCTGCACCTGGCCCTCGCCCTGCAGCACTCGCCAACCGTTCCTTCAGCTGTTCCTCTGGCTGTAGTGCTCACTGTCCCTCCTGCACCTGGCCCTCGCCCTGCAGTGCTCACCAACCTTTCCTTCAGCTGTTCCTATGGCTGCAGTGCTCACTGTCCCTCCTGCACGTGGCCCTCCCCCTGCAGTGCTCGCCAACCTTTCCTTCAGCTGTTTCTCTGGCTGCAGGGATCACTGTCCCTCCTGCACCTGGCCCACGCCGAGCAGCACTCACCAACCATTCCTCAGCTGTTCCTCTGGCTGCAGGGCTCACTGTCCCTCCTGCACCTGGCCCCCGGTCTATAGCACTCCCCAACCTTCCCTTCAGCTGTTCCTCTAGCTGCAGTGCTCACTGTCCCTCCTGCACCTTGCCCCTGCTCTACAGCACTCGCCAACTATTCCTTCAGCTGTTCCCCTGGCTGCAGTGCTCACTGTCCCTCCTGCACCTGGACCCCGCCCTGCAGCGCTCGCCAACCTTTCCTTCAGCTGTTCCTCTGGCTGCAGTGCTCACTGGCCCTCCTGCACCTGGCCCTCGCCCTGCAGCGCTCGCCAACCTTTCCTTCAGCTGTTCCTCTGGCTGCAGTGCTCACTGTCCCTCCTGCACCTGGCCCTCGACCTGCAGCGCTCGCCAACCTTTCCTTCAGCTGTTCCTCTGTCTGCAGGGCTCACTGTCCCTCCAGCACCTGGCCCTCGACCTGCAGCACTCGCCAACCTTTCCATCAGCTGTTCCTCTGGCTGCAGCGCTCACTGTCCCTCCTGCATCTGGCCCACGCCATGTCGTACTCGCCAATCATTCCTTCAGCTGTTCCTCTGGCTGCAGGGCTCACTGTCCCTCCTGCACCTGGCCCACGCCTTGCAGCACTCGCCAACCATTCCTTCAGCTGTTCCTCTGGCTGCAGTGCTCACTGTCCCTCCTGCACCTGGCCCCCGCTCTGTAGTACTCGCCAACCATTCCTTCAGCTGTTCCTCTGGCTGCAGTGCTCACAGTCCCTCCTGCACCTGGCCCTCGCCCTGCAGCGCTCGCCAACCTTTCCTTCAGCTGTTCCTTTGGTTGCAGTGCTCACTGTCCCTCCTGCACGTGGCCCTCGCCCTGCAGCGCTCGCCAACCGTTCCTTCAGCTGTTCCTCTGGCTGCAGCGCTCACTGTCCCTCCTGCACCTGGCCTACGCCCTGTACTACTTGCCAACCATTCCTTCAGCTGTTCCTCTGGCTGCAGGGCTCACTGTCCCTCCTGCACCTGGCCCACGCCCTGCAGCACTCGCCAACCATTCCTTCAGCTGTTCCTCTGGCTGCAGTGCTCACAGTCCCTCCTGCACCTGGCCCTCGCCCTGCAGTGCTCGCCAACCTTTCTTTCAGCTGTTCCTCTGGCTGCAGTGCTCACTGTCCCTCCTGCACGTGGCCCTCACCCTGCAGCGCTCGCCAACCTTCCCTTCAGCTGTTCCTCTGGCTGCAGTGCTCACTGTCCCTCCTGCACCTGACCCTCGACCTGCAGCGCTCGCCAACCTTTCCTTCAGCTGTTCCTCTGGCTGCAGGGCTCACTGTCCCTCCTGCACCTGGCCCTCGCCCTGCAGCACTCGCCAACCTTACCTTCAGCTGTTCCCGTGACTGCAGCCCTCACTGTCCCTCCTGCACCTGGCCCACGCCCTGCAGTACTCGCCAACCATTCCTTCAGCTGTTCCTCTGGCTGCAGCGCTCACTGTCCCTCCTGCACCTGGCCCACGCCCTGCAGCACTCGCCAACCATTCCTTAAGCTGTTCCTCTGGCTGCAGTGCTCACTGTCCCTCCTGCACCTGGCCCTTGCCCTGCAGCACTCGCCAACCGTTCCTTCAGCTGTTCCTCTGGCTGTAGTGCTCACTGTCCCTCCTGCACCTGGCCCTCGCCCTGCAGTGCTCACCAACCTTTCCTTCAGCTGTTCCTATGGCTGCAGTGCTCACTGTCCCTCCTGCACGTGGCCCTCCCCCTGCAGTGCTCGCCAACCTTTCCTTCAGCTGTTTCTCTGGCTGCAGGGATCACTGTCCCTCCTGCACCTGGCCCACGCCGAGCAGCACTCGCCAACCATTCCTCAGCTGTTCCTCTGGCTGCAGGGCTCACTGTCCCTCCTGCACCTGGCCCCCGCTCTATAGCACTCCCCAACCTTCCCTTCAGCTGTTCCTCTAGCTGCAGTGCTCACTGTCCCTCCTGCACCTTGCCCCTGCTCTACAGCACTCGCCAACCATTCCTTCAGCTGTTCCTCTGGCTGCAGTGCTCACTGTCCCTCCTGCACCTGGACCCCGCCCTGCAGCGCTCGCCAACCTTTCCTTCAGCTGTTCATCTGGCTGCAGTGCTCACTGGCCCTCCTGCACCTCGCCCTCGCCCTGCAGCGCTCGCCAACCTTTCCTTTAGCTGTTCCTCTGGCTGCAGTGCTCACTGTCCCTCCTGCACCTGGCCCTCGACCTGCAGCGCTCGCCAACCTTTCCTTCAGCTGTTCCTCTGTCTGCAGGGCTCACTGTCCCTCCAGCACCTGGCCCTCGACCTGCAGCACTCGCCAACCTTTCCATCAGCTGTTCCTCTGGCTGCAGGGCTCACTGTCCCTCCTGCACCTGGGCCACGCCCTGCAGCAGCACTCGCCAACCATCCCTTCAGCTGTTCCTCTGGCTGCAGTGCTCACTGTCCCTACTGCACCTGGCCCCCGCTCTGTAGTACTCGCCAACCATTCCTTCAGCTGTTCCTCTGGCTGCAGTGCTCACAGTCCCTCCTGCACCTGGCCCTCGCCCTGCAGCGCTCGCCAACCTTTCCTTCAGCTGTTCCTCTGGCTGCAGTGCTCACTGTCCCTCCTGCACGTGGCCCTCGCCCTGCAGCGCTCGCCAACCTTTCCTTCAGCTGTTCCTCTGGCTGCAGGACTCACTGTCCCTCCTGCACCTGGCCCTCGCCCTGCAGCACTCGCCAACCTTTCCTTCACCTGTTCCTCTGGCTGCAGAGCTCACTGTCCCTCCTGCACCTGGCCCACGCCCTGCAGTACTCGCCAACCATTCCTTCAGCTGTTCCTCTGGCTGCAGCGCTCACTGTCCTCCTGCACCTGGCCCTCGCCCTGCAGCGCTCGCCAACCTTTCCTTCAGCTGTTCCTCTGGCTGCAGGGCTCACTGTCCCTCCTGCACCTGGCCCTCGCCCTGCAGCACTCGCCAACCTTTCCTTCAGCTGTTCCCGTGACTGCAGCGCTCACTGTCCCTCCTGCACCTGGCCCACGCCCTGCAGTACTCGCCAACCATTCCTTCAGCTGTTCCTCTGGCTGCAGCGCTCACTGTCCCTCCTGCACCTGGCCCACGCCCTGCAGCACTCGCCAACCATTCCTTAAGCTGTTCCTCTGGCTGCAGTGCTCACTGTCCCTCCTGCACCTGGCCCTCGCCCTGCAGCACTCGCCAACCGTTCCTTCAGCTGTTCCTCTGGCTGCAGGGCTCACTGTCCCTCCTGCACCTGGCCCACGCCCTGCAGCACTCGCCAACCATTCCTTCAGCTGTTCCTCTGGCTGCAGTGCTCACAGTCCCTCCTGCACCTGGCCCTCGCCCTGCAGTGCTCGCCAACCTTTCTTTCAGCTGTTCCTCTGGCTGCAGTGCTCACTGTCCCTCCTGCACGTGGCCCTCGCCCTGCAGCGCTCGCCAACCTTCCCTTCAGCTGTTCCTCTGGCTGCAGTGCTCACTGTCCCTCCTGCACCTGACCCTCGACCTGCAGCGCTCGCCAACCTTTCCTTCAGCTGTTCCTCTGGCTGCAGGGCTCACTGTCCCTCCTGCACCTGGCCCTCGCCCTGCAGCACTCGCCAACCTTACCTTCAGCTGTTCCCGTGACTGCAGCCCTCACTGTCCCTCCTGCACCTGGCCCACGCCCTGCAGTACTCGCCAACCATTCCTTCAGCTGTTCCTCTGGCTGCAGCGCTCACTGTCCCTCCTGCACCTGGCCCACGCCCTGCAGCACTCGCCAACCATTCCTTAAGCTGTTCCTCTGGCTGCAGTGCTCACTGTCCCTCCTGCACCTGGCCCTTGCCCTGCAGCACTCGCCAACCGTTCCTTCAGCTGTTCCTCTGGCTGTAGTGCTCACTGTCCCTCCTGCACCTGGCCCTCGCCCTGCAGTGCTCACCAACCTTTCCTTCAGCTGTTCCTATGGCTGCAGTACTCAATGTCCCTCCTGCACGTGGCCCTCCCCCTGCAGTGCTCGCCAACCTTTCCTTCAGCTGTTTCTCTGGCTGCAGGGATCACTGTCCCTCCTGCACCTGGCCCACGCCGAGCAGCACTCGCCAACCATTCCTCAGCTGTTCCTCTGGCTGCAGGGCTCACTGTCCCTCCTGCACCTGGCCCCCGCTCTATAGCACTCCCCAACCTTCCCTTCAGCTGTTCCTCTAGCTGCAGTGCTCACTGTCCCTCCTGCACCTTGCCCCTGCTCTACAGCACTCGCCAACCATTCCTTCAGCTGTTCCTCTGGCTGCAGTGCTCACTGTCCCTCCTGCACCTGGACCCCGCCCTGCAGCGCTCGCCAACCTTTCCTTCAGCTGTTCCTCTGGCTGCAGTGCTCACTGGCCCTCCTGCACCTCGCCCTCGCCCTGCAGCGCTCGCCAACCTTTCCTTTAGCTGTTCCTCTGGCTGCAGTGCTCACTGTCCCTCCTGCACCTGGCCCTCGACCTGCAGCGCTCGCCAACCTTTCCTTCAGCTGTTCCTCTGTCTGCAGGGCTCACTGTCCCTCCAGCACCTGGCCCTCGACCTGCAGCACTCGCCAACCTTTCCATCAGCTGTTCCTCTGGCTGCAGGGCTCACTGTCCCTCCTGCACCTGGGCCACGCCCTGCAGCACTCGCCAACCATCCCTTCAGCTGTTCCTCTGGCTGCAGTGCTCACTGTCCCTCCTGCACCTGGCCCACGCCCTGCAGTACTCGCCAACCATTCCTTCAGCTGTTCCTCTGGCTGCAGCGCTCACTGTCCCTCCTGCACCTGGCCCACGCCCTGCAGCACTCGCCAACCATTCCTTAAGCTGTTCCTCTGGCTGCAGTGCTCACTGTCCCTCCTGCACCTGGCCCTTGCCCTGCAGCACTCGCCAACCGTTCCTTCAGCTGTTCCTCTGGCTGTAGTGCTCACTGTCCCTCCTGCACCTGGCCCTCGCCCTGCAGTGCTCACCAACCTTTTCTTCAGCTGTTCCTATGGCTGCAGTACTCAATGTCCCTCCTGCACGTGGCCCTCCCCCTGCAGTGCTCGCCAACCTTTCCTTCAGCTGTTTCTCTGGCTGCAGGGATCACTGTCCCTCCTGCACCTGGCCCACGCCGAGCAGCACTCGCCAACCATTCCTCAGCTGTTCCTCTGGCTGCAGGGCTCACTGTCCCTCCTGCACCTGGCCCCCGCTCTATAGCACTCCCCAACCTTCCCTTCAGCTGTTCCTCTAGCTGCAGTGCTCACTGTCCCTCCTGCACCTTGCCCCTGCTCTACAGCACTCGCCAACCATTCCTTCAGCTGTTCCTCTGGCTGCAGTGCTCACTGTCCCTCCTGCACCTGGACCCCGCCCTGCAGCGCTCGCCAACCTTTCCTTCAGCTGTTCCTCTGGCTGCAGTGCTCACTGGCCCTCCTGCACCTCGCCCTCGCCCTGCAGCGCTCGCCAACCTTTCCTTTAGCTGTTCCTCTGGCTGCAGTGCTCACTGTCCCTCCTGCACCTGGCCCTCGACCTGCAGCGCTCGCCAACCTTTCCTTCAGCTGTTCCTCTGTCTGCAGGGCTCACTGTCCCTCCAGCACCTGGCCCTCGACCTGCAGCACTCGCCAACCTTTCCATCAGCTGTTCCTCTGGCTGCAGGGCTCACTGTCCCTCCTGCACCTGGGCCACGCCCTGCAGCACTCGCCAACCATCCCTTCAGCTGTTCCTCTGGCTGCAGTGCTCACTGTCCCTACTGCACCTGGCCCCCGCTCTGTAGTACTCGCCAACCATTCCTTCAGCTGTTCCTCTGGCTGCAGTGCTCACAGTCCCTCCTGCACCTGGCCCTCGCCCTGCAGCGCTCGCCAACCTTTCCTTCAGCTGTTCCTCTGGCTGCAGTGCTCACTGTCCCTCCTGCACGTGGCCCTCGCCCTGCAGCGCTCGCCAACCTTTCCTTCAGCTGTTCCTCTGGCTGCAGGACTCACTGTCCCTCCTGCACCTGGCCCTCGCCCTGCAGCACTCGCCAACCTTTCCTTCACCTGTTCCTCTGGCTGCAGCGCTCACTGTCCCTCCTGCACCTGGCCCACGCCCTGCAGTACTCGCCAACCATTCCTTCAGCTGTTCCTCTGGCTGCAGCGCTCACTGTCCTCCTGCACCTGGCCCTCGCCCTGCAGCGCTCGCCAACCTTTCCTTCAGCTGTTCCTCTGGCTGCAGGGCTCACTGTCCCTCCTGCACCTGGCCCTCGCCCTGCAGCACTCGCCAACCTTTCCTTCAGCTGTTCCCGTGACTGCAGCGCTCACTGTCCCTCCTGCACCTGGCCCACGCCCTGCAGTACTCGCCAACCATTCCTTCAGCTGTTCCTCTGGCTGCAGCGCTCACTGTCCCTCCTGCACCTGGCCCACGCCCTGCAGCACTCGCCAACCATTCCTTAAGCTGTTCCTCTGGCTGCAGTGCTCACTGTCCCTCCTGCACCTGGCCCTCGCCCTGCAGCACTCGCCAACCGTTCCTTCAGCTGTTCCTCTGGCTGTAGTGCTCACTGTCCCTCCTGCACCTGTCCCACGCCCTGTAGTATTCGCCAATCATTCCTTCAGCTGTTCCTCTGGCTGCATTGCTCACTGTCCCTCCTGCACCTGGCCCACGCCCTGCAGCACTCGCCAACCATTCCTTAAGCTGTTCCTCTGGCTGCAGTGCTCACTGTCCCTCCTGCACCTGGCCCTCGCCCTGCAGCACTCGCCAACCGTTCCTTCAGCTGTTCCTCTGGCTGTAGTGCTCACTGTCCCTCCTGCACCTGGCCCTCGCCCTGCAGTGCTCACCAACCTTTCCTTCAGCTGTTCCTATGGCTGCAGTGCTCACTGTCCCTCCTGCACGTGGCCCTCCCCCTGCAGTGCTCGCCAACCTTTCCTTCAGCTGTTTCTCTGGCTGCAGGGATCACTGTCCCTCCTGCACCTGGCCCACGCCGAGCAGCACTCACCAACCATTCCTCAGCTGTTCCTCTGGCTGCAGGGCTCACTGTCCCTCCTGCACCTGGCCCCCGCTCTATAGCACTCCCCAACCTTCCCTTCAGCTGTTCCTCTAGCTGCAGTGCTCACTGTCCCTCCTGCACCTTGCCCCTGCTCTACAGCACTCGCCAACCATTCCTTCAGCTGTTCCCCTGGCTGCAGTGCTCACTGTCCCTCCTGCACCTGGACCCCGCCCTGCAGCGCTCGCCAACCTTTCCTTCAGCTGTTCCTCTGGCTGCAGTGCTCACTGGCCCTCCTGCACCTGGCCCTCGCCCTGCAGCGCTCGCCAACCTTTCCTTCAGCTGTTCCTCTGGCTGCAGTGCTCACTGTCCCTCCTGCACCTGGCCCTCGACCTGCAGCGCTCGCCAACCTTTCCTTCAGCTGGTCCTCTGTCTGCAGGGCTCACTGTCCCTCCAGCACCTGGCCCTCGACCTGCAGCACTCGCCAACCTTTCCATCAGCTGTTCCTCTGGCTGCAGCGCTCACTGTCCCTCCTGCACCTGGCCCACGCCCTGCAGCACTCGCCAACCGTTCCTTCAGCTGTTCCTCTGGCTGCAGGGCTCACTGTCCCTCCTGCACCTGGCCCACGCCTTGCAGCACTCGCCAACCATTCCTTCAGCTGTTCCTCTGGCTGCAGTGCTCACTGTCCCTCCTGCACCTGGCCCCCGCTCTGTAGTACTCGCCAACCATTCCTTCAGCTGTTCCTCTGGCTGCAGTGCTCACAGTCCCTCCTGCACCTGGCCCTCGCCCTGCAGCGCTCGCCAACCTTTCCTTCAGCTGTTCCTCTGGCTGCAGTGCTCACTGTCCCTCCTGCACGTGGCCCTCGCCCTGCAGCGCTCGCCAACCGTTCCTTCAGCTGTTCCTCTGGCTGCAGCGCTCACTGTCCCTCCTGCACCTGGCCTACGCCCTGTACTACTTGCCAACCATTCCTTCAGCTGTTCCTCTGGCTGCAGGGCTCACTGTCCCTCCTGCACCTGGCCCACGCCCTGCAGCACTCGCCAACCATTCCTTCAGCTGTTCCTCTGGCTGCAGTGCTCACAGTCCCTCCTGCACCCGGCCCTCGCCCTGCAGTGCTCGCCAACCTTTCTTTCAGCTGTTCCTCTGGCTGCAGTGCTCACTGTCCCTCCTGCACGTGGCCCTCGCCCTGCAGCGCTCGCCAACCTTCCCTTCAGCTGTTCCTCTGGCTGCAGTGCTCACTGTCCCTCCTGCACCTGACCCTCGACCTGCAGCGCTCGCCAACCTTTCCTTCAGCTGTTCCTCTGGCTGCAGGGCTCACTGTCCCTCCTGCACCTGGCCCTCGCCCTGCAGCACTCGCCAACCTTTCCTTCAGCTGTTCCCGTGACTGCAGCCCTCACTGTCCCTCCTGCACCTGGCCCACGCCCTGCAGTACTCGCCAACCATTCCTTCAGCTGTTCCTCTGGCTGCAGCGCTCACTGTCCCTCCTGCACCTGGCCCACGCCCTGCAGCACTCGCCAACCATTCCTTAAGCTGTTCCTCTGGCTGCAGTGCTCACTGTCCCTCCTGCACCTGGCCCTTGCCCTGCAGCACTCGCCAACCGTTCCTTCAGCTGTTCCTCTGGCTGTAGTGCTCACTGTCCCTCCTGCACCTGGCCCTCGCCCTGCAGTGCTCACCAACCTTTCCTTCAGCTGTTCCTATGGCTGCAGTGCTCACTGTCCCTCCTGCACGTGGCCCTCCCCCTGCAGTGCTCGCCAACCTTTCCTTCAGCTGTTTCTCTGGCTGCAGGGATCACTGTCCCTCCTGCACCTGGCCCACGCCGAGCAGCACTCGCCAACCATTCCTCAGCTGTTCCTCTGGCTGCAGGGCTCACTGTCCCTCCTGCACCTGGCCCCCGCTCTATAGCACTCCCCAACCTTCCCTTCAGCTGTTCCTCTAGCTGCAGTGCTCACTGTCCCTCCTGCACCTTGCCCCTGCTCTACAGCACTCGCCAACCATTCCTTCAGCTGTTCCTCTGGCTGCAGTGCTCACTGTCCCTCCTGCACCTGGACCCCGCCCTGCAGCGCTCGCCAACCTTTCCTTCAGCTGTTCCTCTGGCTGCAGTGCTCACTGGCCCTCCTGCACCTGGCCCTCGCCCTGCAGCGCTCGCCAACCTTTCCTTCAGCTGTTCCTCTGGCTGCAGTGCTCACTGTCCCTCCTGCACCTGGCCCTCGACCTGCAGCGCTCGCCAACCTTTCCTTCAGCTGTTCCTCTGTCTGCAGGGCTCACTGTCCCTCCAGCACCTGGCCCTCGACCTGCAGCACTCGCCAACCTTTCCATCAGCTGTTCCTCTGGCTGCAGGGCTCACTGTCCCTCCTGCACCTGGGCCACGCCCTGCAGCACTCGCCAACCATCCCTTCAGCTGTTCCTCTGGCTGCAGTGCTCACTGTCCCTCCTGCACCTGGCCCCCGCTCTGTAGTACTCGCCAACCATTCCTTCAGCTGTTCCTCTGGCTGCAGTGCTCACAGTCCCTCCTGCACCTGGCCCTCGCCCTGCAGCGCTCGCCAACCTTTCCTTCAGCTGTTCCTCTGGCTGCAGTGCTCACTGTCCCTCCTGCACGTGGCCCTCGCCCTGCAGCGCTCGCCAACCTTTCCTTCAGCTGTTCCTCTGGCTGCAGGACTCACTGTCCCTCCTGCACCTGGCCTTCGCCCTGCAGCACTCGCCAACCTTTCCTTCACCTGTTCCTCTGGCTGCAGCGCTCACTGTCCCTCCTGCACCTGGCCCACGCCCTGCAGTACTCGCCAACCATTCCTTCAGCTGTTCCTCTGGCTGCAGCGCTCACTGTCCCTCCTGCACCTGGCCCACGCCCTGCAGCACTCGCCAACCATTCCTTAAGCTGCTCCTCTGGGTGCAGCGCTCACTGTCCCTCCTGCACCTGGCCCACGCCCTGCAGCACTCGCCAACCATTCCTTCAGCTGTTCCTCTGGCTGCAGGGCTCACCGTCCCTCCTGCACCTGGCCCACACCCTGCAGCACTCGCCAACCATTCCTTCAGCTTTTCCTCTGGCTGCAGTGCTCACTGTCCCCTTCTGCACCTGGCCCCCGCTCTGCAGCGCTCGCCAACCATTCCTTCAGCTGTTCCTCTGGCTGCAGTGCTCACAGTCCCTCCTGCACCTGGCCCTCGCCCTGCAGTGCTCGCCAACCTTTCCTTCAGCTGTTCCTCTGGCTGCACTGCTCACTGTCCCTCCTGCACGTGGCCCTCGCCCTGCAGCGCTCGCCAACCTTTCCTTCAGCTGTTCCTCTGGCTGCAGTGCTCACTGTCCCTCCTGCACCTGGCTCTCGACCTGCAGCGCTCGCCAACCTTTCCTTTAGCTGTTCCTCTGGCTGCAGGGCTCACCGTCCCTCCTGCACCTGGCCCACACCCTGCAGCACTCGCCAACCATTCCTTCAGCTGTTCCTCTGGCTGCAGTGCTCACTGTCCCCTTCTGCACCTGGCCCCCGCTCTGCAGCGCTCGCCAACCATTCCTTCAGCTGTTCCTCTGGCTGCAGTGCTCACAGTCCCTCCTGCACCTGGCCCTCGCCCTGCAGTGCTCGCCAACCTTTCCTTCAGCTGTTCCTCTAGCTGCAGTGCTCACTGTCCCTCCTGCACCTTGCCCCTGCTCTACAGCACTCGCCAACCATTCCTTCAGCTGTTCCTCTGGCTGCAGTGCTCACTGTCCCTCCTGCACCTGGACCCCGCCCTGCAGCGCTCGCCAACCTTTCCTTCAGCTGTTCCTCTGGCTGCAGTGCTCACTGGCCCTCCTGCACCTGGCCCTCGCCCTGCAGCGCTCGCCAACCTTTCCTTCAGCTGTTCCTCTGGCTGCAGTGCTCACTGTCCCTCCTGCACCTGGCCCTCGACCTGCAGCGCTCGCCAACCTTTCCTTCAGCTGTTCCTCTGTCTGCAGGGCTCACTGTCCCTCCAGCACCTGGCCCTCGACCTGCAGCACTCGCCAACCTTTCCATCAGCTGTTCCTCTGGCTGCAGGGCTCACTGTCCCTCCTGCACCTGGGCCACGCCCTGCAGCACTCGCCAACCATCCCTTCAGCTGTTCCTCTGGCTGCAGTGCTCACTGTCTCTCCTGCACCTGGCCCCCGCTCTGTAGTACTCGCCAACCATTCCTTCAGCTGTTCCTCTGGCTGCAGTGCTCACAGTCCCTCCTGCACCTGGCCCTCGCCCTGCAGCGCTCGCCAACCTTTCCTTCAGCTGTTCCTCTGGCTGCAGTGCTCACTGTCCCTCCTGCACGTGGCCCTCGCCCTGCAGCGCTCGCCAACCTTTCCTTCAGCTGTTCCTCTGGCTGCAGGACTCACTGTCCCTCCTGCACCTGGCCCTCGCCCTGCAGCACTCGCCAACCTTTCCTTCACCTGTTCCTCTGGCTGCAGCGCTCACTGTCCCTCCTGCACCTGGCCCACGCCCTGCAGTACTCGCCAACCATTCCTTCAGCTGTTCCTCTGGCTGCAGCGCTCACTGTCCCTCCTGCACCTGGCCCACGCCCTGCAGCACTCGCCAACCATTCCTTAAGCTGCTCCTCTGGCTGCTGTGCTCACTGTCCCTCCTGCACCTGGCTCTCGCCCTGCAGCGCTCGCCAACCGTTCCTTCAGCTGTTCCTCTGGGTGCAGCGCTCACTGTCCCTCCTGCACCTGGCCCACGCCCTGCAGCACTCGCCAACCATTCCTTCAGCTGTTCCTCTGGCTGCAGGGCTCACCGTCCCTCCTGCACCTGGCCCACACCCTGCAGCACTCGCCAACCATTCCTTCAGCTGTTCCTCTGGCTGCAGTGCTCACTGTCCCCTTCTGCACCTGGCCCCCGCTCTGCAGCGCTCGCCAACCATTCCTTCAGCTGTTCCTCTGGCTGCAGTGCTCACAGTCCCTCCTGCACCTGGCCCTCGCCCTGCAGTGCTCGCCAACCTTTCCTTCAGCTGTTCCTCTGGCTGCACTGCTCACTGTCCCTCCTGCACGTGGCCCTCGCCCTGCAGCGCTCGCCAACCTTTCCTTCAGCTGTTCCTCTGGCTGCAGTGCTCACTGTCCCTCCTGCACCTGGCTCTCGACCTGCAGCGCTCGCCAACCTTTCCTTTAGCTGTTCCTCTGGCTGCAGGGCTCACTGTCCCTCCTGCACCTGGCCCTCGCCCGGCAGCACTCGCCAACCTTTCATTCAGCTGTTGCTCTGGCTGCAGCGCTCACTGTCCCTCCTGCACCTGGCCCACGCCCTGCAGCACTCGCCAACCATTCCCTAAGCTGTTCCTCTGGCTGCAGTGCTCACTGTCCCTCCTGCACCTGGCCCACGCCCTGCAGCGCTCGCCAACCGTTCCTTCAGCTGTTCCTCTGGCTGTAGTGCTCACTGTCCCTCCTGCACCTGGCCCTCGCCCTGCAGTGCTCGCCAACCTTTCCTTCAGCTGTTCCTATGGCTGCAGTGCTCACTGTCCCTCCTGCACGTGGCCCTCGCCCTGCAGTGCTCGCCAACCTTTCCTTCAGCTGTTTCTCTGTCTGCAGGGTTCACTGTCCCTCCTGCACCTGGCCCACGCCGAGCAGCACTCACCAACCATTCCTCAGCTGTTACTCTGGCTGCAGCGCTCACTGTCCCTCCTGCACCTGGCCCTCGCCCTGCAGCACGACGTCTAGGGCTCTCGCCGTCTCCAGCTGCAGCTCTCACCGTCTCTCGCTGCCGCTTACTATCTCCACACAGCTTTCCTCTCTTTTCCCACGGCCCCATTTGCCCCTTCACCCAGAGGCCCCTCTTCTGTCAGCCTCTTTGCTTCTCGCGTCCTGCTAACCGAGCTGTACACAGGAGATGAAACCCTCGGGTCGCTGGTAAATTAACGCTGCAGAAAGGACGTTTTAGCTTCGAGGTTTTTTTAATGGGGGTATTTTTAACTTCCCTGTGAAAACCAGTAGCAAAAGCATGAGAAGGGCATCATGGCCTCTCAGTGCAACGAGGACATCCAGGCCTAGACCCTAATTGGGCCTAAAGGACCCTTTGGGCCAGGCCCAGACCGCTCAAAGGACATTCGGATACATCGAGATACTGGGCCCTTCAGAAGACATTTTGTGATCAGCAGTTGCAGAGGATATCCGGGGCCCTACAGAGACCATCCAGGATTCGGGCACTGCAGAGTTTATCTGGGGCCCAGGCCCTTCAGGGGACACCTAGGGCCCAAGAAATCTATGGACCCATTTGGAAATAGAAATGCAGGGCCCAGGACATGTAAGACCAAGGACAGGAAAAAGACATCTAGGGAGCAGCCCTTACAGAAGATATCTAGTACCTGTCCCTGGAGAGGACAGCTTGAGACCAGAATATCTAGGGCCCGACACTGCAGAAGATCGATGGATCATAACAACTAGTAACTAGAATTGCAAAAGACATCCCTGGCCCTGACATTGTAGGAGACATCTAGAGGTTAGCAAATCTACCGACCGACCTTGCAGGAGAAATGTAGGGCCCAGGATATCTAATACCTGAGCTATGAACAGGACACCTAGAGGAACCCCACCCTACAGAGAACATGCAAGACCCAACCATGCAGAGGGCATATAGTCAGAGCTGCCAATCTAGCAACTGGGGAATCTGGTTTGATTTAGCTCAAATTCCAGTGATTCTGGGCAAATCAATCTGCCTGAGTCTACAAAGAAAAAAAGAGATTCTCTCCTTGTGTCATGTAATCGTGTACTCTGCTACGTTGGGCTATGCTTGGGCTATATAGACCTGCAAAAAATAAATAACTCAAAATCTATGGACCAGGACTTTATAATCTAGCACCGTAGAGGACATCTATGGACCAGTACATCTATAACCCAAAATTGGGTTCTAAAAGTCCTGGTAGGGGAGAGGAGTTGGCCTAACGGCTAGGACAATCAACCTCAAATCTGGGGAACCGGATTCGAGCCTCGGCAAGGACGCAACATCCTTTGATTCCGGGCAAATCACATAATCTCGCTGTGCCAAATAAAAAATAATGTGTCCTCATGTAACGCAACTGGTGCTCGTGTAAAAGGCTCTGATACCCGATACCTTTGTGTCAAGTTTGTGCTATATAAAACTCAGTTAAAAAATATGTATTGCAAAGGACATCTAGGGCAGAGGAAACCTAGGGACGATATATATAACCCAACACTGGAGAGGATCTTACAGAGGACATTTAAAATCTGATTCTGATAGGACATCTAGGGCCCAGGACATGTGAGTCCCGACACAGCAGAGAGCATCTGGGCCCAATGGCTTTAGGACCTCCAGAGGACAGCTAGGTCCTAGGACAATTTCAGACATGTAGAGGACATCATAGGTCTATGAGCCCTGGTGGTAACTTCTAGAATCCAGGGCCTAGGAGAGCGCATAATGTGTCCTCGCCATTTAGAGCACATCTAGGATCTAAGACATTCACAACCATAAGCCCCTCAAAGGATGTGTAGGGCATGAGGCAACAGATCCTACAGGGCACATCTTGGACACAATTCCATGAGCGTAACAAGAGACATATAGGGCCCAGGACTGGAAGGAAGCTTGTAGGAAAATTGGGAGCATTGTTCAATTGGGAAGTAGGAGATATGAACAGAATTATGGTCTTCCTAGGTGCAGTTTGTAATAAGATAATGTGCAGAGTAATTCTGCAACATACCCCCTGATATAATGTTTAGTGTAGTTTACCCCTATGAAGTCTTAAACCTGTACCCAGTAAATTCAAATGTATCTTCTGACTTACTCACCATCCAACAAAGATCTCGACAGTAGGCTACCACCCAAGGAGAGAGGCATATAAAGGGACTATGGCTTTGCTTAAGGCGAGGAAAGGGAACATTCCTACATCATCATTGGGATAATTATTAATAATGTGTTTTTATATAGTCCTTGGTACCGCATTATGTAATTTCACATAACAGATGTTACTATTACCCAAAATATGCTACTCGATGTATCATCCTCAGATGGATGGAAGGCTGTCTTACCGGAATTCCAACTCATGATTACTGTATTTGTTAATGGTGAACATTCAGGTCAATGACCGATCTTGCTAGCTTAATATGTTATCAAGACCATCAATGATGTGCACCACTCGAGACCAACTCATCTGTGCTATACCTGTCACCTGCACTGTTGTAAAGATTCTCTTGGGCTCCTGGATCTTTCTCTTCACCTTCTGAAACAGTCTCATTGCCCCTGGGCAGTGGTTATATATGGGGCCCACCGGCACTCATTTGTAGGGACTGATACTTATTTTTCTTCATCAGACTTTGACCCGGAGCAAAAGAGTAAAAAACACACAAGTGGTAAAGGAGTAAGTGAAGGACGTAAAAACTATGAAAAAACTGTGAGATTAGGAAACTAGCAAGATTGCGATAAAGTAGCAGGGAGTGTCTGGTAATGGATCAATCCACATTATCTCATATGTTAGGACTCAATGTGCTCAAAAGTATTTTTGGCAGAAGAAATAGTGAACACATTTGTAGGCTATTATCAAGAATTATATGCTCACAATGGTCCCCGTCTAGCATAAATAGAAAAGCCCATTGGAAAGATCTTCCAATGCGGACTTTTTCCGCAGCAAACAGCGCTGAATTCGATAATCCTGTATCCAAAGATGTACATGCAGAGCGGCAAGACACTGGGTTCAAATGGAATGGCTCTTGAGTTCTAAGCAATATCTACACTCTTGGGCCCCCTTTTGTGTGATTTCTTTGCGGAAGCACTTTACATGAAAATGCTTCCACGTGACCTTTGTGGGTGCCAATATAGCGGTTATATTGAAGCTGAATAAAGCTCAAGAGGACTGTGGTGCTTACTGCCCCATTTTGTTGATTAATATTGAAACAAAAACAGTGGCTAAGTTCTAGCCACTACGTTATCCAAAGTAAACAGCTTACTGGTGAGAGAGAGCTCCAAAATGGGTTTATAGCTAAGGGGTGTGCCCAGACACCGTCTACAGCGCCTTATGGCATTTTAGCACACAATGAAAAGCTACATAGATGTCTTCTACTGGATTTGATACTGTCAACTGAACTTTCATGTTAAATATCATTGGTCTTGTTAGATCTGGGGGTCTCTAGTTGCAATGGTATTCACCTTTCTCCAAATAGGGACCCTTACTTCTAAATCAGGATAAGGGGATTACACTCCTTAATAACCCCTGCTCACCCGCTTGGTAGCTTGGCACGAGCAGGGCTTATCTCAGAGGCAGTGTGTTAAGCATTTGTGAATATACACAGTAAGGTGGGAAAAAAACAAGGAGAAAAGGGTCATAGGGAAAAAAAGGATTAAAGACCTACTACAGGTTCACTTTCCCAGATCCACAATGTAAATAACAGAAGAACCTGTAAGGTCTAACAGCCAACACTATTGGCAACACTGACCTGTGATACACTAAGTCAATGGGTGCTACAGTCACCAAAGATAAGACAAATATAAAGACAGAAGAGACATGAGATATGTATGTGAGGGATACAGCCTTAATAAGTTAAGACTAGCTCAAAAACTGGTCAACAAAATCCAGAACTGATGCTTGTGGATAACCATCAAACAAACCAAGTGATCAGTCATATCATTTGGCCGTCCACACTGTGGCCAGGCCGGTCCTTAGATCATCTGGACCCCATGCCGCACAGTAAGTTGTAAATAATGGATCAGGTCCACAGTGCGCTATGAACCACCCATTGTTGGCAAGTTGTTGATGGTAAGAAAGAGAAGTGGTGAAAAACACAGTGCAAACTAACAAGAAAGTGGTGAATGTAAAATAGGGTAATGTGTCTAAACAACTCTTTATTAGGAAAAAGGCATATTCCCTAATTAAAAGAACAGGAACAGTGCAAACGACAGAGTGAAACAAATAGCTGTCGCAAATAGGGCCAACATGTTTCTGCCTAACGGGCAAAATGTCCCATGGCTTTCATCAGGGCCACTGCTCTTAAGTGTTGCTACTGTGACAAAAGTGTGAACAAACTTACACCAACCTGATTAGTGAAAACAGAAAAATGAATTAACTTAGATTAGACTAGTAGGAACAATACAACCTGTGCCTACACTTCAATACTCATCCTCCTTGTCACTTGGGAACTCAGCGTGACCCAGAGGAGATATGTATCTGTTACTCATAGTGGTACAGAACTTACAACAATCCACACATCCATGCTCAGATATTCATAGTTGCCCCAACCATACTATGAGAGATAGTTTATGGCACAGAGACATCAGGGGTTCTCCACGCAGACACTGTAAGCGCATGTTCGTCCAAGGAGGAATAAAACATAGGGCTTAGAGTAGCCAAGACCAGTGCAGTATACACGAAAGAAAAGTAGTGCCCTTTGCTGCAAGAGGATTTATACGTCTATTTCCGTCACATCGGTGCCTCCCCCAAGCCTCAGGAGAGTTTGGTGGCACCGACGGACAGGTGAGCATGCAGACTATTCAGCTAACTTGTCTAAGACTTTTACATTCAGTTCCTGGTAGTTTGTTAATCTTTTTTCTGCCGGGCTCGACCGGGTGTGTTTAAATTCTGACCCTTGAGTTGGAGTGGTGAATACAACAATAGTATGCACCTTCTATCAGTGAGATAACACGGTTAGTCTCAGGTACATTATATAGAGATGAGTAGCTATGCTAGTCTAGTTGACTTGCAAATGATTGGGTTAATAGTATGGTGTGCCCTAAAGGAGTGAGACAACTTGGTTGTTCTTAGACATAATATACGCTGATGAGGAACTAGACAGGCGTTATTGCAATGCTAGTCTAGAGGGTAGTGATCATTTTGTGTAGGGGTTCGTGCCCTGTCATTGAATTTAGGTGTGGGCGATTAGGATGTATTTAGCAGGGAACACAGATAGGCACCTTTATATTCTACATACAGTGTGGTTTTTTGATGCCTTCCCCTGTTTGCACACCTTCTTGTTCCACAGAGCGGGGCCTCGTATACCTAAGCACGGTCCAGGTGAGGTGAGGTCCAGTCCCCTGTCATTCTGGGTGAGCAATAAAAATTCAAAATGTCTTAATATATATACATTTGGGATTTTGTGAGCACGTGTGTGTGGATTGTTGTAAGTTCTGTACCACTATGAGTAACAGATACATATCTCCTCTAGGTCACGCTGAGTTCCCAAGTGACAAGGAGGATGAGTATTGAGGTGTAGGCACAGGTTGTATGGTTCCTACTACTCTAATCTAAGTTAATTCATGTTTCTGTTTTCACTAATCAGGTTGGTGTGAGTTTGTTCACACTTTTGTCACAGTAGCAACACTTAAGAGCAGTGGCCCTGATGAAAGCCATGGGACATTTTGCCCGTTAACAAGTTGGCCCTATTTGCGATAGCTATTCATTTTTTCATTTTCCAATCTTTATTTCGACCATTTGGTCATAAAAGATGCACATACAATAAAATCACATGAATTCTGTCAGATTTGATAAAACATCAATACATGATTTTAAGATCAACACAAACAATAAAAACAGTTATTTAAGAATTGAAGCGATTCTAAAGTCTACCCAGCATTTTTTAAAAGACGATTACGCGTATACCAAACATTCGTAAAGAATTTGGAAAGTGCAAAAACGGTTGGGCCAGAAACATCGGATTTTAAAATCCTATACATAGGTGTATATTCCCTGCCACCCAAATTCTTAATCAAGGGAAGCAGCCAATGCTTTCTGGCTGCCTTGTAGGCTGGGCAGAAAAAGATCACATGCAAATCATTTTCCTCTTTATCAACGCAAAGAGGACAGTATTTGGTGGAAGGGACCTGTGACCAGGTGCTTGAGAAGGACCGAAAAGGCAATGTACCGTATCTCCACTGGAGAAATAACTTTCTGGTAAGTATGGGATATATGGGATCGAAAGCCTTCTCAAATCTGTAGAGATCCTTAGTTTGCAGGAAAGTGGAAGAAAGGGACCCCTCTGTCTGGGTAGCTAAGGCCCTTGCCCTTTTGTGTTCGTGATACAGATTCGCCAGGGATCTCTTGGAGATTCTTGGTGCTGCATTTACTGGTTCGGTCCACAATTCAGGGAGCCCCAGATCGGTGCAAATTGACTGGATGTTTTGGACCCAGGGAATACTGAGCGCCTTGGGGTGCTTTAATAGTTCGACCAGTTCCGCCCTATAGTCGGCGAGATCATCGCCGCTCCATAGCCTGCGCCAGAAGGCAATGGGTCTTAGACTTATCTCGTCGGCAAGTGGCCGTAGCCCTAGATCAAGCCTCAGAGGAAGGAGTGGAGTGCTAGGGGGAAGTGCGGTTATTTGTCTTATAAACCTATTTTCCGTGGAAGACAGGTTCCGACATGGAATGTGGCCCCACAATTCAGCCCCGTACAAGATCGCCCCCCTGGCCTGGGCTTTATATATCTGAATTAAGGCCCCCAGTGGGCGGTAGGTCGAACCAGTCATCATCCGGGATATACCCCCGGTAATTTGTACTAGTTTAAGGTTAGCCCTGCTCTGATGGGTCCCCCAGGTCATATTTTTGTTGAGCGTCACGCCGAGATATTCAAACGTGGCTACTCTTTCCAGCCGCACTGCTCCCAGTTGGGGATTCGGGCGCTGTTTGGGGCTCGGATTCAATACCATATATTTGGTTTTTGTGGCGTTGATTTCCAGCCCTCTATCCTGGCAGAAGGCCACAAAGGCATTGAGTATCCTTTGGATGCCCATGGGTGTTTTAGATATTAACAGTGTGTCGTCCGCGAACATTATTGCGGGCACACTGTTGCCGTTTAATTTGGGGGCATCTGTGTAGTCGGTGGCGTTAAGATGGGCGATTACCCCGTTGACGAAAAGGCAAAACAGGGTCGGCGCCAGCACACAGCCCTGTCTTACCCCTCTGCCAACGGGGAATCTATCAGTCAGTTCCCCCGACCTCCCACACCTCACCTGGGCATAATTATTATGATGCAACCTCTGCAAGGTCAATAAAATATCTGGTGGTACGCCCATCCCTGCCAAGATGATCCAAAGTTTTCCCCTGGGCACGAGGTCGAAGGCGGCCCGTAGGTCCACGAAAATCGTGTACAAACTACCGCCCTCGAACCTCACTGTCCTCCAATAGACCAGATTCAATCTAAAGACCTGGTCCACAGTTGATACCCCTTTCCTAAATCCTGCCTGATAGGGACTGAGGGCGCCCACCTCCTCTATCCATTCCTGAAGCCTATTCAGGAGAACCCTGCCGAACAGCTTCTGTGCTACGTCTATCAGGCTAATCGGTCTGTAGTTGGCTGGGAGGAGGGGGGATCCCTTTTTGAAAATCGGGACCACCTCAGCCCCCAGCCAAGTACTAGGGATTTCCATCCCACCGAGGATACCGTTAAAAAGAGCAGCGAGGTAAGGCGCCCAGACGGTGGGCTCCTGCTTGAACAGGTCTCCCGGTAGCCCATCCAGTCCAGGCGCCTTCCCCGAAGCCAGGCCTGAAATAGCAGCAGTGACCTCACACAGTGTTATTAGATCCGCCTGGGGGCCCAGCCTCTCCGGTTCGATTGGCGCAGGAAGTTTTCCGGACTCAGCGCTATATAGGGACTGGAAGTGGGCCTGCCACACTCCAGGTGCTATATTAGGCTCCACTGCCGAATGTAGACTCCCTGATCCCCCATTCACAATCCTCCAGAACAGGCGTTGATCTTGAATTGCTAGGGCCTTTGTGAGTTCTTCCCACTGATTTTCCTCCCATTCTATTTTGGCCTGAGCAAGAAGCTTCTTGTAAGCTTGCCTGCGTTGCTTAAGGCGTTCCCCTCCTGTGCTCTCCTTAATTGCTCCAAGGAGTTCTGTTTTGGCCCGTCTACAGGCTGCATTATACCATTGTGTTTTACCTTGGCACCTCTCCCTTGGCTTTCGTAAGTTACGAGTGAAGTGGGGTGCCGCAACTTTTATGAGTTCCTCGTGGGCAACAAACAGTTTGCTCCTTATATCTATTTTATTTGCCACACTGTCAAGATCTCCAACAGTTTCCAGGATGGGAGTAATCTCTGCATAAAGCAGTGGGAGTTTATCCTTGTTTGTGACCATATGCTCCCACCTGATTCTTCTCCTACTGTTATCTAGGAGGAGCGTGGGGTGATTCCCTTCCTCATGGGTCACTGGGGCCTGAGGTGCTGGATGGGCAAGGTCTAACTCAAGGGCATTGTGGTCACTGTCCAACCTGTCTATTACCCTGAAGTCCTGTATTGTTGACCACCTCGCCAATTGGACCAGGACATAGTCCAAATGAGACTCTCTTCCCCGACGATTGTAAGTGTTTTTGCCTGGTATATCGGATTTAATTCGCCCATTACACGCTCTGAGTCCAAACCTTAACGTAAGGGCAGTAATTTGCAGTGCCAGTGGGGTCCAAGCTTTCGGAGATGGCACATCAACCCATGGTACTGCCCACCTAACTTCTTCTTCTGATAAGAACCCTTCCTGGAGGCCGGGGAGTGGCTCAAAGTGAGAGTTAAAGTCCCCACCCACCACATAATATGAATCGGTCGACAGTTCAGATAAGAAGTTCGAGAGTTCATCAAAGGTCGGTGATTCTTTTGCCATTCCCATCGGCCTGGAATAGATGTTGACCAGCAGGAGGTTAGCTTTGTTTGGCCATGTTAATAAGACCGCAAGGATGTCATCAGAGTTGAATGGGAGCCGTGTGGCCACACAGCCCAGGTGCGCAGCAACCCACGTCGTAAGGCCCCCTGATGGGCGGCCTTTGCCTTCCCACCTTGCTGGGATGAAAAATGACGAATAGCCTTGATGTCCATAGTCCTCTCTGGCCCAGGTTTCCTGGAACATGCATATGTCACCAGTTTCTATGTACTTTGCCCAAGCCGGCTCTTCCAGTTTGTTAGCTAATCCCGCGATGTTCCAGGAGATTATCTTCAAATGTTCGGAGGTGGCAGATGCCATACCATGAGGGTTGGAGGGGGTGAGTCCAGGCTCCACTTCAGTCGCGGGACCTGTAGTGGGGGCAGCAAAAGATGCATGTGGCACCGGTGGTCTTGGCGCACCATTGCCCACAGGGAAAGGAACCGTAGTTATCCCCTCAGCAACAACTACCCCATCAGTGGCTAGGTGAGAAGATTCGGTTCTGCCGTGGTCTGAAGCAGCTGGATCATTCAGTGGGCCAGAAATTGAACCGGAGGACACAGTGGGGGGTTCCAGGAGGCCACAGGAGCCCGAGACCCCTGGCACTGTCTTACAGACGGTAAGTCAGTCGACCCCATCCAAACCGTTCAGGCAGTTAAAGCGATTAAAATCGCAAAAAGGTGTGTCCGGCGGTTGGAAGTACGGGCGTTGTAGAAAGCCTTTGTGTTTACGTCTGTATTCCACCCTTGTCCAGTCATCGTGTATTGGGACCTGGTGCCTGGGAATCGGGGGGAAGAAAAAAGATACTGGGAGGGTCTGTATGGTGGAATCAAGGGATCGGTTCATTCCTCCACAGATGTGTCGAACCGTGCCCGGATCCTTAAAGGTTACCATAATGCAGTCCCCCACTATGGTTTTCCTGGTCTTCCCTAGCCATGGGACCCTTCTCACCATGATGATTTCGTTATTAAAATGAGATGGCAAGGGTCGGTTCCAGTTAAGCCATTTGATTACCTTTTTCTTAAGGGATTGGTAATCCTCATTTTCCCCTGATCTTAAGTGGGGGGCACCAGCTAAGACCACCATTAATCTATTAGCTTCAGGCGGGAGGTCTGGCCTTCGTGGTCTGGGAGTTGGGCAAACGGGCGTGGGTGGGGGGGCGTTAACCTGATCTTGATGTATTCCAGAGGACTCTGTTTGAGAGCTATGGGAGGCTAGATCCACTGGGTGAGTAGGTCTATTGCTTTGGTTATTGTGCCGTGCCTGGAGTTGGATGGCCATAAGGGGTTGCAGAGGGGGGGCAGGTGGCGGGTTTCTGGGGGGGGCTTTATTGGCATTAGTTGCAGCTACTGCTTTGGAAGGATCCCCAGCAGAGGAATGGGTTCCCACTAGCTTTGTCTGCTTTCTTACTAGAGTGTTCAGAGTGATAAGAGAAGTTTCTAGTAGGGTGAGCCTGATCTCGACTTTTTTTAAGCTGTCGGTAATGGGCTGCAAAAGGGAGCGGAGTAGGAATTCGATGCTCCCCTTGGCAGAGAGTGGGAGGTTTAAATTCGATGAAATTACCTCTGGTTCTTTAGTGGTGGCAGTTATACTGGGGTTTGGGGGCTTAGGCGGTGGAATGGTAGGCACTATCTCCGTAGGCTTCCCCGATAGAGCGGTGTTAGTGCGTTTCTTGCCAAAATCAAGATGTGATATTTTGGATTTCCCCCGCCTCCCCCCCCCCCTGTTTTCCGAGCACGTTTACTGGGTGGGGGCCTATGTAACTCCGCCACTACATTTAATTTGGACTTGCTCTTATTAGCCAATTGCGTAGGTGGGGTTTGAGATACCAGGTTAACAGGGGTATGGGAGAACTCAAGAGGGGCTGGCTCTGTGTTTTTTCCAAGCGCTATCCCTGGGGTAGAGGGAATTTCCCTTAGTAAGACGGGAAAGTCCTCGAGTGTCGAATTAATTAGACTGCTGGGTGGAGTGCCTTCCTCTTGAGTGGTGGGGTAAGGAATGATATCGATCAAGGGCCTGGTTTTCATAGATTCAATGGAGCGCCTGCGCTCCACCCTACGTTTCTCAAGCGAGCTTTCCTTGTCCGCTTCTCCTTTAGTGGGTTTAAAGTAATTATCCAAAGTCCCAGAGCTGGAGGCGCCATCCCTTGAGGGAGTTTCCCGTGGTGGAGGCGAAGGCATTGCCTTAGTTGTAACACAAAGGGGGATCAAGAGAGTGGGCCCAGCCCAGCCTCCTTCGGCCACTGACGGCCAAAGACGGTCCCGCCCTTGTCCCGGGCTTCTCCCGGGACGCTCCCGCCCGCTCCCGCGCAGCGGTCTCCTTGGTCCAACTTATATCCTCAATAACAATTGGATGATTGTTAGAGGCGGGGCGATGAGGGAGAGCGGCCCAGGTGTTACGGGCGCGAGGTAGGCTGAGACTCTTGGGAGACTGAGTCCAGCCCCTCCTGCTCGCAGCCCTCGCAGCCCTTAGCCCCAGATGGCAAAAAGAACAACTGCTCCCAAGTTCAACAGCGCCCCTGGACGATGCGGGACCCGCGCAGCGGGTTCTGCGAGGCGTGGAGTCAGAGGCAGTCCGAGGGAGTCCGCAGGTCCTTCAGGTCACAAGGTAGGCTGCAAGTGGTATCCCACGGAGAGGAGAGAATCCGGTGGCTTTCAGCGGTCTGTTGGGGGCGGGGCGATGAGGGAGAGCGGCCCAGGTGTTACGGGCGCGAGGTAGGCTGAGACTCTTGGGAGACTGAGTCCAGCCCCTCCTGCTCGCAGCCCTCGCAGCCCTTAGCCCCAGATGGCAAAAAGTACAACTGCTCCCAAGTTCAACAGCGCCCCTGGACGATGCGGGACCCGCGCAGCGGGTTCCGCGAGGCGTGGAGTCAGAGGCAGTCCGAGGGAGTCCGCAGGTCCTTCAGGTCACAAGGTAGGCTGCAAGTGGTATCCCCTAGCATAGCTATTTGTTTCACACTGTCGTTTGCACTGTTCCTGTTCTTTTAATTAGGGAATGTGCCTTTTTCCTAATAAAGAGTTGTTTAGACACATTACCCTATTTTAAATTCACCACTTTCTTGTTAGTTTGCACTGTGTTTTTCACCACTTCTCTTTCTTACCATTAACAACTTGCCAACAATGGATGGTTCATAGCGCACTGTGGACCTGATCCATTATTTTCAACTTACTGTGCGGCATGGGGTCCAGATGATCTAAGGATGATCTAAGGACCGGCTTGGCCACAGTGTGGACGGCCAAATGATATGACTGATCACTTGGTTTGTTTGATGGTTATCCACAAGCATCAGTTCTGGATTTTGTTGACCAGTTGTTGAGCTAGTCTTAACTTATTAAGGCTGTATCCCTCACATACGTATCTCATGTCTCTTCTGTCTTTACATTTGTCTTATCTTTGGTGACTATAGCACCCATTGACTTAGTGTATCACAGGTCAGTGTTGCCAATAGTGTTGGCTGTTAGACCTTACAGGTTCTTCTGTTATAATATACACAGTAATACAGTGAAAACACTACAGATGGACACAACACTATACTAAAAGATGACTTAAAGATGATAAAAGTTGCTTAATTCAAGTTGATGATGAATGTGACACAGTTCTCAACAAAGTACCTAGATGCGTAACGCAAAGTGAAAAAAAGGCCTGCAAAAGGGGAGATGCGTCGGTTCCATGATACGGGGTAGATAATGTGTCGTGCCTCAATGCTTGCGCAGAATAGGGAATGCGTCATGATCCTTACCGATGAGTAGATTCTCGGCCTGCGGGCCCGTTGCGGTGCACATGATGGCACCTTGATGCGATGCGATGAGAGAAGATGGCGTCCTTGACGCGGCCATGCGATGACGATGCGTAGACGCCCTGGCAGCCTTGCGATGACTCTGTACTTTGGAGCCGCGACAGGCCCTGCGATGCGCTTCTCCACTGATGCAATAGCAGGCAGCTTTCACGAAGGCACGCTTTCTGGGAGATGCGGTGGCGTCCCGCTTCTCCGGTGATGCGACGATCTCAGCTGCGGCGGCGACACGCTGCTTCTCGATGCGTTGTGGTTCCAGCTCCCAGCGACGCGCAAATGTCTGGAGCTGAGAATTCCCAGCAAGGAAATTCAGAGGGGAGCTGGAGATGAAGTCTTTTGTCCCTGAGACTTCAGCAGGAGGCAAGCACAGTTCAAGCCCTTGGAGAATATTGTGTAGATGATGAAAGTCCTTAAAAAGTTCCTTCTCCTTTCCTTGGCTATGAAGCAACCACTGCAGGCCAACCCAGCAAACAGCACACTGGCAGAGGGACAGTAAAAGTCTTACAGCTTCCTTGGTTTTATTCCTTGGCAAAAGGTTTCTTGTTCCAGAAGTGATCTAAAGTTCTTGGGACTGGGTCCCAATATTTATATCCCAAAATCCTTTGTTCTCTGAAGGCGGAGAGGCCTCTGCCTAGTCCAAACCATTTCCTGAGCACTTTGTTTACTTTCACTGTGCCGGGCAGAGCCATCAGACGCCCTACAGGAGGTGGAGCCAGCACAGGGGAGGGAAGGCACAGCTCTGGGGCACTTTGTTCACAAGAATTCTTCTCTCCTTTCACAGTGCAGGGCAGAGACATCAGACAAGCCACAGGAGGTGGAGCCAGCATTGTAGAGGGAAGGCCCAGCCATATTCAGGTCCCAGGTGCAACTCCTCCCTCCCAACCAGATGCAGATCTCTTCATCACTGGGCTGCCCCAGCCTGTCTCCTGAAATCCCCAGCCCTGTCACTCACAAACCCAGACAAGGAATACACAACCTAGCAGAGGCAGACCTGGATAGTGAGGCAAGGAAATACCTACTTTCTAAAAGTGGTATTTTCAAACACAGAACATTAAAACCAACTTTACTAAAATATGTATTTTATCATTCTGAGTTCAGGCATATTGAATTCGAATTTCTACCATGTTCCCTGAGTCAGTTAGGATTATAAGAATGTAATAATCTAACTGCCCATTCTAGCCTATGGAGAACATGTAGCCTTGCAATAGTGAAAAACGAAAATGTCTGTAATTCACTATTAGGACATGCTACACACATCAGAGCATGTCCTTCCCTTATACTTACAATGCACCCTGCCCTGGGGCCTACCATAGGGGTGTCTAATATGAAGCAAAGGGAAAGTTTATGGACTGGCAAGTGGGTGCATTTGCCAAGTCGACATGGTAGTACTAGACTGCACACTGGCTTTGCAATGGCAGGCCTGAGACACTCTTTACAAGTTGCTTCTGTGGGTGGCACAACAAGTGCTGAAAGCCCACCAGCAGCATTTGATTTACAAGCCCTGGGCACAAATGGTGCACAGTACTAGGGGCTGACAGGTAAATCAAATAACCCAATCATGGAATCACCAATTAGTACATCAACTTAACATAGGGAGCACTTGCACTGTGGCACTGAATAGCAGTGGCACTGTGCCCAAAGCATATAACCAGCAAAAACATATCAAAACAGAGGAGGCATTCCGTCAAAATGGAAGGGAGACTCACGCCAAAGATGCCAGGTCTAACATGTGTCCCATCCAGCTGAAATGTGGGGAGAACTACCCTTCCCCATGGTAGTTCTCTTCACTAAGGCGGAAAAATCTGGACAGGCCATCAGCATTGGCGTGTTCAGTACCAGGGCGGTGTTCGATCGTAAAGTCCATACCCTGTAGGGAAATGAACCACCTCAGAAACTTTGGGTTCTCCCCCCTCATCTGCATTAGCCATCTGAGGGACCTGTGGTCAGTCTGAACACGGAAGTGAGTCCCAAATAAGTATGGTCTCAACTTCTTCAGTGCCCAGACCACAGCAAATGCCTCACGCTCAATTGCACTCCACCTCTGTTCCTGTGAAAGTAACCTCCTACTGATGAAGGCTGCAGGTTGGTCTAGGCCCTCTTCATTAATCTGTGATAGAACGGCCCCACACCATGCTCTGAAGAGTCTGTCTGAACAATTAATTATTTTGAGAAGTTGGGCGCCTGAAGCTCGGGTGCTGTGCACATGGCAGTCTTCAGGGCATCAAAAGCCTTCTGACAGGTGTCAGTCCAGTTCACTTTCTTGGGCTGCTTCCTGGAAGTCAGCTCAGTCAAGTGTTCAACAATGTTGCCATACCCCTTGACAAACCTCCTGTAGTACCCCGTGAGTCCTAAAAAGTCTCTCACCTGTGTCTGAATCTTTTTGGGGGTTCCCATGCCAGGATGGTATCAATCTGAGGTTGCAGAGGCGCCACTTGGCCTCTTCCTACCTGGTGACCCAAGTACACCACGGAACCCTGCCCGATCTGGCACTTACTCGCCTTGATCGTGAGGCTTACCTTGCGCAGTGCCATCAACGCTTCCCAGAGGTGGTGCAGGTGTTCCTCCCAACTGGCGCTGAACACTGCAATGTCATCCAGGTAGGCGGCACTGAAATACTCCAGCCCAGCCAACACCTGGTTGACCAACCTCTGAAAGGGGGCAGGTGCATTCTTCATCCCAAAGGGCATAACCCGGAATTGGTAGTGCCCATCTGGTGTGGAGAATGCTGACCTCTCTTTAGCCCAATCAGTCAAGGAGATGTGCCAGTACCCAGATGTCAAATCAAACGTGCTGAGGTACCGTGCAGCCCCTAACCGATCAATGAGCTCATCAGCTCTGGGGATGGTGTGTGCGTCAGTCCTGGTGACTGAATTGATCACTCGGTAGTCCAAACAGAACCGGAGTTCAGGTGTGGCACCCGGTGCGGCAGCCTTTGAGACCAAAACTACTGGGCTGGCCCAAGGACTGTTTGAGGACTCAATTACCCCTAAAGCAAACATCTTAGAGACTTCCTCCTTAATGTAAGCTTTCACCTGTCAGTCACTCTGTAAACTTGTACTTCACAGGAGGACTGTCTTCAGTGTCCACATCATGGACGCACTACTCTGTGACACCAGGAACCAAGGAAAATAGATCAGAGAATTGCCCCAACAGTTGGGCGACAATTGTGCTGCTGATCAGGGGTCAGTGTGGCAGAGAGGCTGACACCATCCACTGACCCATCCTGCTCTGTTGCAGACAGGAGGTCAGGAAGAGACCTGTCTCCTCCTCCATTCCATCATCTGTCGCTAGGAGCATGCCCACTTCGGACCTTTCTAAGTGGGGCTTCAGGCGGTTAACATGCAGGACCCTCAAGGGGTTCCTGGGAGACTGCAAGTTCACCAGATATGTGACCTCACTCTTGCGCTCCACCACCTCATATGGACCGGTCCACCTGTCCTGGAGCGCACAAGGCTCTACAGGGGCCATGACCCAAACTTTTTGTCCAGGTTGAAGCTCAATCTGAGTGGCATTCTGATCGTACCACCGCTTCATCTCTTCCTGGCTGGCTTCCAGATTCACCTGAGTGAGATCTCTGAATCGCCGAGTCTGGTTCCTGAAGGCCAGCATGTAACTATATACATCCTAGGGAGGTTTCCTGGGAGATTGCTCCCAGCCTTCCTTGACCAGACTCAAAGGTCCTCTTACTGGGTGTCCATACAAAAGTTCAAAGGGGCTGAACCCTAGGGACTTTTGTGGCACCTCACGGTAAGCAAATAGAAGGCATGGCAAGAGGACGTCCCACTTATGCCTCATTGGTTCCTCAAAACCCATGATCATGCCTTTAAGGGTCCAGTTGAATCTTTCAACCAGCCCATTACCTTGTGGGTGGTATAGAGTGGTGAACTTATAGGTAACACCACAATCCTTCCACAGAGACTTCATATAATTGCAAATGAAGTTTGTACCTCGGTCAGACACCACCTCTCTGGGGAACCCCACACGGGAGAAAATCCCCATCAGTGCACATCCCACCATGGGGGCCATCACTGTCCTGAGCGGAATGGCTTTTGGGTAACGGGCAGCATGGTCCACCAAGGCCAGGATAAACCTGTTGCCCATGGCTGTCTTCGGGTCCAGTGGCCCCACAATGTCAATTCCCACCTGTTCAAAGGGGTACTGACTACAGGGAAAGGTTGGAGAGGGGCCTTGTGCCTCCTTCCACTTTTACCACTTGCCTGGCAAGTATGACAGGTCCTACAATGAGTATCTGAACTCTTTTGCATCTGGGGCCAATAAAAGTGGGAGACAAGCCTTTCAAAGGTCTTGTTCTGCCCCAGATGTCCAGCTAAAGGAACGTCATGAGCCAAACCCAGTAGGAAGGCTCTGAAGCGCTGGGGTACCACCAGCACACGGGCTGACCCAGGCTCAGCAACCTTAGGCTCACTATACAGGAGACCGTTCACCCAGTAGATCCAATGTGATCCAGACTGATCACCTGCTGCCTGGTTTGTGGCCTGTTGCCTCAAACCCACAAAAGAAGGGCACTTTTGCTGCTCTTCACAAAATTCCTCCCTGGAGGGACCCCCTTCTTGCTGCCAATGGGTCAGCTCAGGTAGGTACCCCAGTTCAGAAACCTGCTCCCCTGTAGGTTCCAGGGCATCCCCTTGAGGTCTGCCTCCTCCTGGACCGTGGGAACAATGGGGGCTGGTTTCCCGCAACCCCTACCTCTTCTCTTTAAGGCAGGTCCCTAGGCCATATTTTTAGGCTCCAGGGTCTCTTGAACTCCCTTAGCTGCCATAGACCGAGTGGTCACACACGCCCACTCAGGCAGACTCAACATCTCTAAATGCGCCTTCTTCTCCACCTTAACCCAAGGGGAGCTTTCCAAATCATTGCCTAACAGACAATCAACAGGATGTCTGGCCTCACAGCTACTTGAAGAGTACCAGAGACCCCCCCCACCCCCACTCAAACTTGAGCCACCTTGCAATGGCTGTCGGTGTTGTCAGCGGCAACAACTAGGAAGAATGCATTGGGGACCACCTGCTCTTCAGACACCAAGTGACACTTGACAGCTGTCACACTGGCTCCGGTGTCTCTCAGAGCCTCCACTCTATGGCCATTGATGGTCACAGACTGCCTGTATTTTTTAGTGTTATCAGGCAGCTGAGTTTTTGGGACCATCTCAAAGTCTCCTAATGAGACAAGGGACATTTCTGCAGGACCCCACCCACCTTGGGCACCCAATTCCTCCCCCCCCCCCCCAGGGCTACACTGGCCATCTGACGGGGTGGTGCACGGGGTGGCACATACTGACCCTTTTGGGCACACTGGGGATCATACCAACGGTGTCCCACCTGCTTACACTGAAAGCAGGTAACAGGTCCCCTATGAACAGGTTTACCTGTCGGGGATCCTGACTTCTTCTCAGGGGGAGGCTGGGAACCCTTCCCTTGGTTCCCTTGGGAATTACTTTGGGGGCCTTCCTGGAACTTCCTCTGTTTACACTTGTCCCCCCCACTCTTCTGCTGGGGACCCTTCCCACCTTTGGCGGAGTCTCCCACAAGACCCTTGTGGATCCTGGTACTGACTCAGCAGTCTGTCTCCTTAGCAAGCTTCCTAGGGTTAGTCAACTTGCTATCAATAAGATGCTTGCGTAGCTCTGGAAAACAGTTAGCAGACAAGTGCTCCCTAGCAATCAAATCATAGAGCGCTTGAAAATTATCCACAGTGCTACCCCTCACCCAACCTTCCATAGCTCTGCAAAAGAAAGACACATATTCTACCCAAGTGGTTCCCTCCAACTTCTTACAATTCCTGAAGCTCTTTCTATAGAGTTCTGGAGTTAAACCATACCTTGTCATCAGTGCTTCTTTCATGTGGGCATAAGACATCCTTTTCTCACTGGGCAGGTATAACAAAGTATCCCTACCTTAATTTAAAAAAGCCTCCCCACAACCCGGCTCCCCTATCCTTCTCAGGGACCCGGTGGGCCAACATTGCTATCTCATAGGCTGCAAACCACAGCCCAAAATCTTCACTGTTGTGGAAATCTTTGATGACATCCTTTGGAAAAAGTACCCTGCCTTCTGAAGGCACAGGTGGTGCGCTGCCACCAGAGGGGTTGATTTCTAAGCCCTTGGCCTTGATTTCTAACTCCCTCAACATACTCTCATGTTCCATTCTCATTCTCTCTCTTTCCAAAGACAACCTGTTATTCTCTGTTTCCCTCTGACTCTCCATCTTAAGCTTAGCCAACTCCAGCTTGAGTCCCTATTTCTCTCCCTGTCTTCCAACTCTTTGGGGGACAGGTCTTTGGAAGAGATACTGCTGCCAGGTTCAGAGAGTCCCCCTCCCCTGGCTGAAAACACTGGGCTCTCAATTGGCCCATCTGCATCCCCAACTGGCTCCACCACAAGATCTGGGGTATTTCCGGCTTCTACCCAGGCCCTCAGCGCCTTTTGGTAGTCATCCTTTTTAGAAATGCCTGGTGTAGCAACTTTCAATTTCTTGCAGAGATGCTTGAGCTGTTTCACAGTGTAGGTTTCCAACCTCTCTTCCTCAAATTCAAGATCCATAGATGCAACAGATGCTGATTTACTCATGGTAGTAAGAATGGGGACTTTTCAGGACAAACTAACAGTCCGAGGAAAAAGATTCTAAAAAAAAGTATGTGGTCGCGTTTGGCCTGCACTAACTAGTAGTGTACACCAATCACTGTATATGAAACACAAATGCAAAGTCCAAATCCTCACCACTGACCACCATTGTTAGATCTGGGGGTCTCTAGTTGGCAATGGTATTCACCTTTGTCGAAATAGAGACCCTTACTTCTAAGTCAGGATAAGAGGATTACACTTCTTAATAACCCCTGCTCACCCCCTTGGTAGCTTAGCACGAGCAGACAGGCTTATCTCAGAGGCAGTGTGTTAAGCATTTGTAAATATACACTGTAATACAGTGAAAACACTGCAGATGGACACAACACAGGTTTTATAAAAATAAGTATTCTTTATATAGACCTAACACAAGACCACAAACGACAAAAATCCACAATACTACACTTAAAGATGACTTAAAGATGATAAAAGTTGCTTAGTTCAAGTTGATGATGAATGCGACACAGTTCTCAACAAAGTACCTGGATGCGTAACGCAAAGTGAATAAAAGGCTTGCAAAAGGGGAGATGCGTCGGTTCTGTGATCGGGGAGATGATGCATTGTGCCTCAATGCTTGCGCAGAGTAGGGGATGCGTCGTGATCCTTACCGATGCGGGGTTGATGCATAGATTCTCGGCCTGCAGGCCTGTTAAGGTGCGCAAGATGGCACCTTGATGCAATGCGATGATCCGGTTGCAATGTGAGAAGATGGCGCCCTTGAGGCGGGGATGCGATGATGCGTAGATGCCCTAGCAGCATTGCGACGACTCTGTACTTTGAGCCGCGACAGGCGCTGTGACGCTCTTCTCCAGTAATGCGATAGCAGGCAGCTTTCACGAAGACACGCTTTCTGGGAGATGCGGCAGCTGCACGCTTCTCCAGCGACGCGACGATCTCAGCTGCGGCGGCGAAACGCTTATTCTCGATGCGTCGCGCTTCCAGCTCCCAGCGACACGCAAATGTCTGGAGTTAAGAATTCCCAGCAAGGAAATTCAGAGGGGAGCTGGAGATGAAGTATTTTGTCCCTGAGACTTCAGCAGGAGGCAAGCACAGTTCAAGCCCTTGGAGAATATTCTGTAGATGATGAAAGTTCTTAAAGTTCCTTCTCCTTTCCTTGGCAATGAAGAAACCACTGCAGGCCAAACCAGCAAACCGCACACTGGCAGAGGCGCAGTACAACTCCTGCAGCTTCCTTGGTTCTCCTTGGCAAAAGGTTTCTTGTTCCAGAAGTGATCTAAAGTTCTTGGGACTGGGTCCCAATATTTATACCCCAAAATCCTATGTTCTCTGAAGGCAGAGAGGTCTCTGCCTAGTCCAAACCCGTTCCTGAGCACTTTGTTTACATGTCTCCTTCCTTCCTTTCACTGTGCAGGGCAGAGACATCAGACGCCCCACAGGAGGTGGAGCCAGCACAGGGGAGGGAAGGCCCAGCTCTGAAGCACTTTGTTGACAAGATTCCTTCTCTCCTCTCACAGTGCAGGGCAGAGACATCAGACAAGCCACTGGAGGTGGAGCCAGCATTGTAGAGGGAAGGCCCAGCCCTATTCAGGTCCCAGGTGCAAGTCCTTTCTCCCATCTAGATTCAGATCTCTCTATTCACCACTGGGCTACCCCAGCCTGTCTCCTGGAATCCCCCAGACTTGTCACTCACAAACCTAGACAAGGAATACACAACCTAGCAGAGGCAGGCCTGGACAGTTAGGCAAGAAGATACCTACTTTCTAAAATTTCAAACACAGAATATTAAAACCAACTTTACTAAAAGATGTATTTTATCATTCTGAGTAGAGGCATATTAAATTCGAATTTCTACCATGTTCCCTGAGTCAGTTAGGATTATAAGAATGTAATAATCTAACTGCCCATTCTAGCCTATGGAGAACAAGTAGCCTTGCAATAGTGAAAAATGAAAATGGCTGTAATGCACTATTAGGACAAGCTACACACATCAGAGCATGTCCTACCTTATACTTACAATGCACCCTGCCCTGGGGCCTACCATAGGGGTGTCTAATGTGAAGCAAAGGGAAGGTTTAGGGACTGGCAAGTGGGTGCACTTGCCAAGTCGACATGGCAGTACTAGACTGCACACATACCTTGCAATGGCAGGGCTGAGACACACTTACAAGCTGCTTCTGTGGGTTGTACAACCAGTGCTGCAAGCCCACCAGCAGCATTTGATTTACAAGCCCTGGGCACACATGGTGCCTTGTACTAGGAGCTGACAGGTAAATCAAATAACCCAATCATGGAATCACCAATTAGTACATCAACTTAACATAGGGAGCACTTGCACTGAGGCACTGAATAGCAGTTGCACCGTGCCCAAAGCATATAACAGGCAAAAACATATCAGAACAGAGGAGGCAATCCGTCAAAATGGAAGGGAGACTCACGCCAATCATGCCAGGTCTAACAGGTCATATAAACTTTGGCCCCCAATTCACGCATTGTTTGCAGACCTTGTATGTGGGCCCAGGGGTCTAATTTACAGTGAACAGTGCATTTCTAACCAGATCCCAGTTAAGAATCAAGAGACACTGGTGTCCATTGTCACTCCTGTTTGCCTTGGTGATTGAGCTCTTTGCTGAGCAGCTACGAGTAGATGCCCAGAATCACGAGTTCCAGTAGTCTAATGAGCAGGAATACAGAGTATGTGTGTCTGCAGACGATATGCTCCTTTTCGTACAACGTTTGGATACTTCTATCCCATGTATCATGGAGATCCTAAAAGTATATGGAGATGTCTCTGCATGGAGCTCAATTAGGAGAAGTCTACTTATGTATATGTAATGGGGGACCGCCCCAAGTGTCGCGAGATAGCTGGTATGAGAGTAACGGGGGATTATTTCTGATACTTAGGAATAGAAATCACACAAACCAAATAGAGGTTGGGAACCCAAACCTAGTTCCCTTCCTTAATAGACTAGGATCAGACATAAAGATGTGGACTTCATTGCCGTAACAATGATTGGGCGGAGAGAATTGTTGAAAAGTATTGCTTTCCCTCGCTTTCTGTACATACTCCAGATCTTCCCTTTTATATTGACAACCTCCTTCGGAAATCTCCATTCTCTGATAACAGCATTTTTATGGAGTAATAAATCCCTGTGGGTATCATTCGCCAAGTGTACCAAGAGTATGTATGATGAGGGTCTAGGTTGGGCAGATGTTAGACTATATTGTGCCGCTCAGCTTATCCCACTTAATGATTAGCTACATGGGGGCAGACCTCGTCCTGCGCAAAGGCTGGAATTACGACCCACTGACCTTGCTATACAATAATTCTACACCGTTTGCGGTTCCCACTGTTACAAGGATACCATTCATTTGTTGGAACGAAGCCTTAAAACCTATGAAGCGGCATGGTAGAGAAACGAAAAACACCCGTATGGAAGGGCAGATGGCTAGCACATACTACCAAACGTGATGGGCTCCATAAGTGGGACATAATTGTCATATCGTACAAGGGGGATGTTTGGTCCCACTGCCATAAAAAGAAGTCTCAACGCTGAGTAGACAGATCAATTCCAATGAAATAAATTGCTGTTTTTTCGTTATGTTATTTGCAGGTGTGCATGCTCTTGAGTATTACCATGACAAGGTACAGGACATTCCAGAATACAATCCACTAGAAGCAAAATCTCTAGAAGAAGAAGTGGGCGATAAAGAAGTATCACGGCCATAGCACTGGCTGCTAGTTAACTGCCCTGGACGGTTATGGGCTTTAAAAAAGTGCGAGGAAGATGTAGGCCTGATAGATGATGATGAACGGGTTGAAGCAAAAATGTCTGCCAGAACGTTGAAAGTTTCTTCTCATATTTGGTTAATTCATTCCAGATATTTTCCCAGGTTCTATTACCATCTGGAGCATTCATGGAAGGTGGGTAAACTTCCTCATTGTATTAGATGTAATGTACCCAGGGCCTCCTAACTTCACGTTACCTGGGTCTGCCTGAAAATTACCTGCTACTGGAGGGGGATTACTCAAATTTTGTGGGGCAACTTGTGGATTCTGTTCCAAAAGCAAGAAGGTGAGTTGAGCACCGCTTCCTGCAGAAAGCAGGATGTGGGGGCAGGACACGAGGCCCATGGTACATGTAGCAGTACGTCCTTGTGCAATGTGACTGGTGCTCATGTAAAGCGCTCCAATACCTTCGGGTCGAGTTCGCGCTACATAAAACTGCACTCAAAAACATATAGGTTATTTTGAGCTTGAGAGGAGCACTGGCAACCAGAACCCCGACCCACGGACGAAGAGGTCGGCAGTGTAGCTGCAGAGGACAAGAATACTGGGGCTAATTATTATATGCAATTACAAACCACAGGAATTGTTGTCACCAGGAGTGATGGAGTGCCCACGTAAAAGTTATTACTTAAAAGGTTACGGGTGTATTTTTCCGAAACACAACTTAACATAATCACACAGAAATACTAAACGAACCTCTTAGGTTTTACTTTTTTTTATAAATCATGCGGATTGGATTTGTTCCACATATCAAAGGTGCAACTGAGCTAGGGATGGCTGAAAGTGATAATAGTTTTAAACAGCCAAATGGGACTTGAAAATCTCTTTTTTTCATTTTCTTTTAGTGACTATACAAAATGTGTTGGGTGTATTTTGTAAACATGAAGCTTGCTGTTAATGGGTGTTTGTTTCCTGCCGGCGTTCTTTAGTTGGCTGCAAAGCACAGCTGTGCGTTTACAGATTGTTAAGCAACACCTCTCAGGTTAAGGGGAAGGTAAACGTAATGGAATTCCGGAATCACAGCCTCTCATGCACATCGATGCAGGTAGCGAGGGGGTCCTTACACGCAGGGTCCATTTTATTTCCATGCCGCCATACATGGTTCAAACGGTAGTCCGATGGGACCCTTGAATAATACATTCATATCCCTGACCCTCAACAGGAAAAGATGGCACATCGACTACTGTTCAGTGTTGCCACGTGCTAAGGGGCCTGGCCAGGGGGTATCCGAACTGGGAGGACAATGAGAGACCTTGCAACTTGTGCTACCGTATGTCGTGTCCCCTGACCCAGGAAACACACAGGAAACGGTAGGGCTGATCAGGAACCACTTTATTACTGATGTTGTACAGCGTGCTGCTACCCCGACCTCTCACCTCGAGGTCCTGCTTCCGAGTGTCCCCTGTCCCCTCCCCTGACCGGATGTGGTGTCCGGTGTCCCTTGGCTTATGTCCTGTGTCCCAGGGTCCTAGTGCCCCTGTCCTGGGCACGACATCTCCCCCCTTGTTGCAAAACAAACATTTTTTTTTTTAATGCGGCCTGTGGTCAGAGAGAGAGAGAGAGAGAGAGAGAGAGATGTTGTTCGATGGCCCATAGGCCTCTTCATCTACACCTCCTCAAATAGTCTCTTTGGTTCCATGTGTTTCCTTCTTGATCGCTGTTTTCTGATATCTGCTTGAGCTTCTTCCTTTTGTGTGTATTTCTATAGTTCTTGCTTTGACCTTCCCGCTTCTCTTGCTTCTGCCTTGCTGACACGCGTAAGGTGCCCTGTGACGTGACACTGGCCAAACTGCTGCCTTTGCCATCCGGGGATTTCGTTGCTCCATTTCCTCGCTTGTCCTTCTTTGACCATCGCTATGCCTCTTTTTCGTTTCGTCGCATGTCTTCCTTTCTTTTCATGAGCCTTTGTTGTGGCGTTTCCTTTTTGAGCTCTTGCAGCAGTGTCTTCTTGTTCCACTCTTCTTTCCCTTCTTGTGTGTGATAGTCTCACTCTTCTTGATTCTCTCATCGCCGTTCCATTTCTGCTTTCTTGTTCCACCACCTGTCTTCGGTTATTTTTTTCTTGTTTATGTTGTGTCACCTTTGCTACCAGTTCTATTTCGTTGTCATCTGAATTTGGCTCTCTGCGCAGCCTCCGGTCAGCATGTGCTGTGTCGTCCTCGGCCGGCATAGCAAATCTGATCTCTTTCAATTCTTTGTGGTGCTCTTCGGTCCATGTGAAACGTTTCCCTTTGTTTGTTAGGCCCCTCCGTGTGATGCTTGTGGCAGCATCATCTTCTTCCAGTCTTTCAGTTGCCATGAGACCCATCATTTGCGTTGTGATGTTGCTCAACAGGCACGGCGCTGTTTCTTCTGTGAACTTTTCTCGCTCCTTTTCTTTTGCGTCTGCTGTCGCTCTAGCCTCCGCTCTTGCTAGGGCCAGGATGTTTTCTAGTGATGTTGGCTCTTTTAGTATTTTTGCACGGAACCCCATGTCACGGCAGCCTTCTATTATTCGCAGTCTTATTGCTTGTGTGTTGTCAAATTTGTCAAATTCACAATTTGTTACAAGTTTCCTCGGTCTGGTCGCAAAGTTATCTGGTGTTTCGTCCATTTGTTGAGACGCAGTTGCGAAAGTGTATCGTTCAAGATCGATATTTCTTTGCTGGTCAAATTTCGTTGTTAAACATTTCTTTAGTTTTTTATAAGTAGTTGTTTCCTTTGTTGGTATCGTCACTAGGAGGTCCTCAATGTCATCGCCTGCAAAATTTATTAATAGACCCAGTTTCTTTGCCTCTGTCACATCAGTCTCTTCCATGTATCTCTCCAGATGTCTGATCCAATTCTCCCACCTTATTCCTACTTGTGGCTCCGACAAGTTGAATGGTGGTGGTTTTCTGTCTTGTGCACTTTGTCTTTCTGTCTTGGGGTCTGTCATTTCTTCTTTTCTGTGCTCTTCTTGACACTCTTTCGTGTGCTCTTCCTGGTACTCTTTTGTTGTTTCCCATGCTCTTTCTGGCACTCTTCTGTTTTCTGTGCTCTTCCTGGCACTCTTCTATTCTCCGTGCTCTTCTGGCACGCTTCTATTCTCTGTGCTCTTCCTGGCACTCTTTTTTTCTTTCTTCTATTGTCTTTTCTTTTGTCCTCTTTTCTTTGCCTGGCCTGTGCAGATGTCGTGTCCTTCGTGGCGGCAATACACACCAACCACTGGACACAGGTTAGTTGTTATAATCTACGTTTTATTAGTTACACAGGAGCGGTCTTCATCACGTCTGTCCTCTAGTCGGTCCTGATTCTTCCTTCTTTTCTTCTTCTTTTCTGCTTTCCCTTTTTTCCTTTCTCTTTATTCTCTTTTCTCTTTATTTTCCTCTTTTCTTTCTTCCTTTCTCTTCATCTTTTCTTTCCTCTTTATTCTTTCTTCTTTTCTGCTTTCCTTTTTTCCTTTCTCTTTATCCTCTTTTCTCTTTGTTTTCCTCTTTTCTGTCTTCCTTTCTCTTTAGCTTTTCTTTCCTCTTTATTTTCTTCTTATCTCTTTATCTTCTTTCTTCTTTTCTACTTTTTTTCTTTTTATCCAGCTTTTTCTTGCTGTCTTTGTCTTTTCTTGTGTTGTTCTGCACTTTTTCTTCTGTTTCGCGCTGTGCCTGGCCTCAAAATGGCCGCAGCGCTCGTTCTTTGTTCCTATTGGCTTAGACACCTGACCCTAAGATGGCCGCCGTCTTCTCGCGGGACTTCGCGACCAATTGCAGTGCCGCCTGACTTTAAAATGGCCGCCGCGCTTATTCTTCGTTTCTATTGGCTCTCCCGCCTGGCCCAAAAATGGCCGCCGAGACTCTCGCGAGAGCTCGCGCTGGCTTTCAGCTCTTCGAATTTGGCGCTCCTGTTGCTGGCGCTTACCGGCTTTGTTGCTTTTTCTTTTGCGGCGGTCGGGGTGGGCTCCCACGTCGCTGCTGATTTTTGGATGGCGCCTCACTCTTCCCTCTTCCTTTTGGCCACGACGCGATCCAGGGTGGGCTCCTGGTTTCAAATCGCGATTTCTGCACGCAGGGACCGGATCCGTCCTTCGTCGCCAGTTGTCGTGTCCCCTGACCCAGGAAACACACAGGAAACGGTGGGGTTGATCAGGTACCACTTTATTACTGATGTTGTACAGCGTGCTGCTACCCCGACCTCTCACCTCGAGGTCCTGCTTCCGAGTGTCCCCTGTCCCCTCCCCTGACCGGATGTGGTGTCCGGTGTCCCTTGGCTTATGTCCTGTGTGCCAGGGTCCTAGTGCCCCTGTCCTGGGCACGACACCATAGAAACGGTGCCTGTGTGGTCTCTTGCGGAAAAAAAACACATAAAGGGACACACGGGAAACGTAAAGGGGAAAAGGTAAACGGCCGCAGAACGTCAAGGCTGCAACAGGAGCAGAGCACTCATGCTTCCAGTATAACACCCTGAGAGTTTGCACGTTATTGTACCCAGGTCATATGCACGGTATTGTGCTTGATATCCCACCAGAAATATTGTGCACGGTATCATACCCAGAAAATCATCAGCCATATAATGTGCAGGTTCAGGGGCTTATTACAGCCCCTGCTGCCCCTTTGAAGCAGTGGGTGGGGGCGGGGGGAGTACTCAGGGAGCCGCATTCACGCCAAGGTCAGTGAATATCTGTGAAATTGGAGACTCAGGGGCTCCTCATCACATTGCGCAGGGGGCCCCCATCATTTTACATAACAGCACTGTGCAGGATATAACACTTGTGTAATATGGGGCTGTCAAGACACACTACCCTGAAAATATGCAGGGTAACCTGTCCAGACAACGTGCAGGATATTGATGATTGATTTTGTTATTTGTTTTTGTTTATTTATTTGGTGGCTGCTATAAAGTAAATTGTTTCTGGGCGCCCAACTCTGCTAAAAGTCCTCTTTTCCTACAAACATCAGTGCGTTGGTGTAAATGGCGTCCGCGCGGCGCAGGTGAGTGTGACCTGTCCCGCACGGCCCCCAGCTGTGTGTGTGCCCCCTCGTGTGCCCTAGCTGCTGCTCGCAGCCTCGTTTTGCCGCTCTGCCTGCCTCCCTAGCTGCCGCCTCACTGTACTGTCCCCAGCTGTGTCTCTTTAACTCTCTGTTAACTTGCAGTATTTTGTGCTTATTTTCTGTAAATATTGTTGTAGTGTGTGCTTGTGCCCGTTGTGCCGCCTGCCCGGCTCTCCGTTCCCGCCTCCGTCCTCGCGGCCACGCCCCCTTTTTTCGTGCCCTCCCCGCTCCCGCCTCCCAGCTGCTCCTCCTTCCCACTTAGCCATATATGGCGACCGCACGGACGCGCAGTGGTCACGCGCAGCGGGTGCGCTGAAGGCGTGCCAAAGACAAGCCCGTCTGCGCCTGTCTGAGCCTGGACCGTGCCCAGCGCCAGAACCCCTGGCCCTCAAGGACCCCTGCCCACGCGATGGACCTACGACGCCGCCACCCTCAACGCACTCAACACCGGCCGAACCCCGCCTGCTGCCGAGCCACCCCAAAACGCACCCACGGACCCTTCACCTGCCAAGCCTGCAAGTTCACCTGCATCCGGACCTGCACCGCACCCGCCAAGCCGAGCACCCGCGGCAACCACCTAAACTGCATCCTGCTCAACACCCGCTCCGTCCACAGACACGCCATCGAACTCTGGAACCTGCTCGACACCTCATCTCCTGACGTCGCCTTCCTCACGGAAACCTGGATGAACGCCTCCTCAGCGCCCGACATCGCCATCCCGGACGGATACAGGATCATCCGGAGGGACCGCGTGAACCAGACAGGAGGAGGCATCGCCATCATACACAAGAACACCATCCGCATCACGACCGACTCCAGCGACACCTTCCCCACCACCGAGCACCTCCACTTCCAGATACACACCAACCCAAAGACAACCCTCAGAGGCACCCTCGTCTACAGACCCCCGGGACCACGCACACAATTCAGCGAAGACATCACGGACTTCATCAGCCCGCACGCCCTCCCCTCCGCGGACTACATCCTCCTAGGGGACCTCAACTTCCACCTGGAGAACAAGGACTGCAACACCGCCGCCCTGCTGGACAACCTTGCAAACCTCGGACTCAAGCAACTGGTCAACACCCCCACTCACTACGCAGGCCACACGCTTGATCCCGTCTTCTCATCCAGCAAGCACATCACCTTCAGCCACTCTACCGGACTTCACTGGACTGACCACAGCTGCGTCCACTTAAGCTTCCGAAGAACAAGGACCCACCACCACCCGCAACAGGTTCCTCACAGGAGCTGGAGCAAGATCACACCCGAGCAGCTCACCATCTCCTTCAGCCAGAACCCGCCCACAAGCACAATGGACCCCAACGAAGCAGCCCGCAACTTCACACAGTGGCTGACCGACTGCGCAGACGACCTCGCGCCACTGAAGAACCCTCCCAGCAGACCCAGAAGTAAGAAAGCCACCTGGTTCACCGACGAACTCAAGGACTCCAAGAAGAACTGCCGCACCCCAGAGAAAGCCTGGCTCCTCAACCAAACCACAGACAACATGAACACCCTCAAACAAGCCACTCGCAAGCACCACCAGCTCATCCGCACTACCAAGAAGAAAACACTGAAGGAACGACTAGACAACAACGCCCACAACAGCAAGGAACTCTTCAGCAAAGTCAAAGAGTTCTCCAACCCCAGCACAGGCAACAACAACATCACTCCTTCTCAAGACCTCTGCGACTCTCTCGCCTCGTTCTTCCACCGCAAGATCGCCGACATCTACAACAGCTTTGGCGCACCATTCACGCACCCTACCATCGAACCAATGCCTCCTACCGCCACCCTCCGCACCTGGACCACGGTGATCACTGAAGACACAGCCCGCACGATGAACACCATCCACTCCGGATCTCCGACCGACCCCTGCCCCCACCACGTCTTCAACAAGGCTGACTCCATCATCGCACCCCAACTGCGGGACATCATCAACATCTCCTTCGACACCGCCACCTTCCCGGAGAGCTGGAAGCACGCCGAGCTCAGCGCCCTACTGAAGAAACCAACAGCGGACCCCACCGACCTCAAGAACTTTCGCCCCATCTCGCTCCTCCCTTTTCCTGCCAAAGTCATCGAGAAGACCGTCAACAGACAGCTTGCCGCCTTCCACGAGACAAACGGATCCCTTGACCCCTCGTAGTCCGGTTGCCGAGCCAACCACAGCACCGAGAACGCCCTCATCGCTGCTACCGACGACATCAGAACCCTGCTCGACAACGGGGAAACAGCGGCCCTCATCCTCCTGGATCTCTCCGCAGCGTTCGACACAGTCTGCCACCGCACCATAGTCCAACGCCTGAGAAACACAGGTGTCCAAGGGAAGGCTCTGGAATGGATCATCTCGTTCCTCGCCGGAAGAACACAGAGAGTCCGCCTCCCCCCGTTTCGATTCGAGGCCACCGAAGTCATCTGCGGCGTCCCGCAAGGATCATCACTCAGCCCCACCCTCTTCAACGTCTACATGAGACCCCTTGCAGCCATCGCACGCCAACACAACCTCAACATCATCTCCTTCGCCGACGACACCCAACTGATCCTCTCCCTCACCAGTGACCCAGCCAACGCTAGAACTAGCCCACACGAAGGGATGAAAGACGTCGCCGAATGGATGAAGAACAGCCACCTGAAATTAAACTCAGACAAGGCGGAAGCCCTCATCCTGGGACCATCGCCCTCCGCCTGGGACGACACCTGGTGGCCCCCGGCCCTAGGCAGCGCACCCAAGCCAACAGACCACGCGCGCAACCTGGGCTTCATCCTGGACTCCTCCCTCTCGATGACCAGACAAGTCAACGCCGTCTCCTCATCATGCTTCAACACCCTACGCACGCTCCGTAAGATCTTCTGATGGATCCCGACCGAAACCAGGAAGACGGTCACCCAGGCACTCGTCACAAGCCGATTGGACTACGGAAACACCCTCTACGCCGGAACCACAGCCAAGCTACAGAAAAGACTCCAACGCATCCAGAACGCCTCAGCCCGACTCATCCTGGACATCCCCCGACACAGCCACATCTCCGGACACCTGAGGGACCTGCACTGGCTCCCCGTCAGCAAGAGAATCACGTTCCGACTCCTCACCCACGCACACAAGTCCCTCCACAACCTGGGCCCCAAGTACTTCAACGACCGCTTGAACTTCTACACGCCCACCCGCCAGCTACGTTCGACAAGCCTCGCCCTCGCCACCGTACCACGCATCCAAAGAGCCACCGCCGGAGGAAGATCCTTCTCCTACCTGGCGGCCAAGACATGGAACTCCCTCCCCACCCACCTCCGGCTGACCCAGGACCATCCCGCCTTAAGGAGACAACTCAAGACCTGGCTGTTCGAGCAATAGCAGACCCCCCCTTCCCCCAAGCGCCTTGAGACCCTCCGGGTGAGTAGTGCGCTATACAAATGCTATGATTGATGTACCCTGGTGAAGTGGAGCTTCAGGGGCTTTGACCACCTTACAGAGTGAGCTTATGTTTAAAGTCCACCGGAAGTGAATTCCATATTCAGACCCAAGACAGCAAAGCTGTATTCCCTCGTCCACTGAAGCTTGGTTCTAGTGGTTCTCAGAAGCGCGTGGCTTCTTAATCTAAGCACCTATGTTGGCCAATGCCAACAATAACTCCTGCAGAGAGATTTGGCGTGTGTATTCATGCATTTAAACACCAAACATGTCAGCTTGGATGTGCATTGGCTCCTGGTAGACAATAAAGACAGCAGAGGCTAGACCCATGGTTATCAAAGTTGCCCACTTTAGCACGACCCCAACTGGCATCTTGTATAACATTGTAATTGTGCAATGAATTTTGGGTATGGCATTAGCACCGTCCAGGTTGGCGTATGTAAGTGATCCTACACTTATTTTAGGATGTTAAGTGCCCAAAAAGGGTAGTATATGCTCCCGATTATGTTCAGCATATTGTACCGAGATAATATGCAAAGTATTGTACCATGATAATGTGCGGTGCAGGGTACATCCTTAAGTTTTAAACTGTAATATTGCAATAATGCGCCAGCTATGGTACCTTGATAGCACGCAGAGCAGAGTTCTTGCTGCTCAAATAATCCACTGATAATTGAACCCGGGTAACGTTCAGAGTATTGTACTATGGTCGTGTGCACATATTACTATACTTCTATTATGTGCAAAGTATTCTACCCTCATAGCGTACTAGATAATCAGACTCAGTTAATATTGTCCTCCTATATATCTCTGCAGCCCAATGCAGGCTCCTTATTGGCAGGACATCGTGCCAGATAAGGTGAGCGGCACTCGAATGAGTGAATGATGAGGATTGGAAATTATTTATTGTATTAGTTTATAAAAACTAAATTGCAACCAAACATGACAACGGAGTAATTTCTTGTTAACAAATCAGTATATTATTAATTTCTTAAGACATTTGTTAGAGCATTATTTAAATCAGGGCTCAAGTTGGGGAACCACGCGGGTGGACGGTGTCCCCCCACTTCTTTTTTTAGGACTTGTGCCCTGAGTTAAATAATGTAAACATTTGTTTATAGAAAGTTAGTTGCTAAAGCTTTGAATTTCATGGTGCAACCAATGACTGTTTGAGTCCGACCTTCAAAGGAAAACTCGTGGCTTCTTTTATTGTTTTAATGTTGCACAGGCAAAGTATATGTTTGGTTGTTTCTGCTTGAGGTAGACATAGACGACAGAGCGATTGTTTATTGCCTGAGTGATTTCAGGATCCTTCTATCCGAGAAGAGAAATATAAAGGAGTCTGAACCTTAAAAAGGACTTTACTTTAGAGTCCAAGTAAATTTGTCTTGTCTTGGTGTAAGAAGGTTGTAGATACTTGTTTTTTATTTATTTGATGATTGTTTTAAGATCCCAAAGAAGTGTCTGATTTGTATGGTCTTTTATATTAGCTAGTCACATTCCATCCTCATCTCAGAGAGAACAGAAATTGCTGGTAGCTGGTTATCTAACAACAATGTTGTTAATTGTTGATTGACCAAATAATGTTTCTCCCCAGTTACTTTATATATTTACTTTTCTATAAGATCTTATAATTTTTCTACTGAAGGGAAACAGTCGCAAAATAGTTGATAAAACTAATATTGTTGATGTCAATTACTAATGGGAGACCTAGAGTCTTAGGCCCATATTACGAGTTTGGTGGTCCAATGGACTGCTGAACCCATGGTGGTGGTCCACCAGCCGCATTAGGACTGTTGCAGTTGGACCACCACAGGACAGCTGCAGCTGCTAGGGATCCTTGATCCCTGGCAGTGGCGCAGCAGTCTGATGCCCCTAGTATGCTGGTGGTGTCGCTGTGGCACCACCATTCATATTAAGAGTTTCCTCACTATCACACTTTCATTGGTAGTGCGACCACTGGGTTTAGTGTGGCGGTGAGGAAACACATTGGGCCCCCTGTTTCTTTTGCGTCATGGGGTGCATGCAGGGTGGCACATGTCCTAGAGTAACTGCCTTTGACGCTCCCATTGCAGTGCCTTTTTCAAAGGCACCGCAGTGGGACCTCCAAAAAAACGCCAGCCAGAGTAAAAAAAAGTTCTATCCTGATGGGCGGCCTTTAGCATTGCTTTGGCAGTCACGGAGCAGGGCAGCAGCATGGCGGTCGCGTTACGAGACGCCAAGCCATTATAAGGCCCTATGTCTTAACTGACGAGTGAAAACGTTGGGTATAATTCCTAGATAATTTCCAGTATTTTGTATCAAGATACTTTTCATTATCTCGTATCCAGGTAATTATGTTGTGGTGTTTTTCTCAGGTAAAGTTCAAGGTATTGTACCAGACAATGTGCATTGAAATTTACCGAGATAATATATGTGGCATCCTATCTACATAATGTGCAATAATGTCTACAGACTTTTAAATATACACCATAAGAAACACAGGGGGTCTATTAGCTAACTATTGGCCCCTTTACAGACAGATATTTGTTCCTGTCATCTTGCACTGTTCTGTTTTTAATTAGGAGGCATGTCTTGTCCATAGAATAAAGTTGCGTAAAGGAGGACATTCCATCCTATTTTAAGTCAAATTTTCTGTTTTGTTGTACCTTTTTCAAAACCATCAATAGATCAGTCATTGCGGATGTTTCATCAGTACTGGTGGACCAAATCCTAAGATATCAACACTGTGTGGTTCAGTCCCATTGATCAGGGGACTAGCCGTTCACACTCCAGGGTTTGGCCAGATGATATGACTGATCACAAAAGTCTTTTTTGATGGAAACCCTACATCACTCTTTTGCACTGGTCAGCCACTGATGAATAGTCTATAATGTATCGATCTCTTTTTCACCTTTGTATTCACTTGTTTTCTTACTTTGTCCTTATTCTTTTGCACACACGTTGAGATCTAGGTGAATCCGTAGTGATAGCATAGCTCTAATAGTTAGCTAATAGACCCCCTGTGTTTCTTATGGTGTATATCTATTTGGAGCTGTGGATAAAACCAGGTGTGGGTCTTTAAACTCTATATCCCTTGGACCCCCCCCTTTTGAGAAGTTGGTGTATTTACAGACTTTTAAACCCAGATAATGTGCAATGTATCTTATTCAGATAATGTGAACGGTACTGCTCCCGGAAACTGTGCAGGATGTCATGCCCATGTAATTATACTAAACAATGTGTAGCGGATGGTACCCTATAACATGTGGAGTATTGTAGTCACACAATCTTTGGGTATTGCGCAAAGATAATGTGCTGGCTTTTCTACCCATCCAGGGTATACTGGATCATACCTAAATAGTGTGCATGGTACTCTGATCAGAACATGTGCAGGTTATTGTACCTAGTTTATAATACCATTGTGGTTGTTCTACAAAGAAAACGTGCAGATATTGTACCTAGAAAAAAAGCACGATATTCTAAACCGATGGCCTACAGAGTGATGTACCCAGATGGTATGCAGGATATCATAATCCGATAACATACAAGTTATTGTGACCACATGTTATGCACGATATTGTAGCTCTAGTAAACTGTTCCTCAGTAATGGGCAGTTTTACATTTTTTATGCATATAAAAGCCTTTGTGTATTGTACCCAGAGTTTCAAACTCAGTTAAAGTCAAGTGTATCATACCCAGTTTTTGTGCAGTGGAACGGAACCAAATAGTGTGCAGGGTAATGTACCCATATAATGTGCAGTATAGGTAATGTGGAAGTAATTGATATCCCACATAATGTGAAAGGTATTAAAACCATATAGTGTGCAAGATAGCCTACTCGGCTAACATTCAGAGCATTGCACTCAGATATCACGCCCAGGTAAAGTGTATGGTATAATTTATAAAGTATGACACCCGGTTAATGTGGACTGTATGCTCAGATAATGGGCAGGGCCTTCTATTCAGGCAATGTGTAAGATTTCCTTTTGAGATACGGTGCTCCAATAATGTCATATACATGGTATGTTACCTAGATAATGCATAGTGCATGATACCTAGATAATGTCACCAAAAGGGCTACGCACCTAGGATATGTAACAACATCCCCGCAGCCATCAGGATCCCCAATGTTGCTGCAATTTTGGAAAGAGTTGAAGATGCCCTCTTTAAAGGCCACTAAATCCCAATGCATTAACAGTACACTTCTGCTGCCAGATTCCAGCGACCTCTCCTATCACTCATTGACTCTGTGCTCGCCTTTCACAGCGCACCCCGGCTTTTTGACTAGCTTCTCAGTACATTGCTACCTCATACAAACATTCATATTGTGTAGAATATTGTACATAAATAATAAGTAGTGTAAGGTACCCTAGTAATGTTCAGTGTACAGTACTAATCTATTGCTCAGTGTGATGGACCGTGATTATGTGCATGGCATTGTACCCAGATAAGATGCAATTTATTGCGCCTACATAATGTACAGTTAATCATATGCACATAAATTGCAAGCTATCATCAAATTAATGTCAGATATCGTTCAAAGATAAAGTGCAGGATATATTATCCCTCTAATATGTAGTTTATTATATACATATATGGTGTACGTTATTCAACTCCAACAATGTATTGCACCATTTTAATGTATAGGGTATCAAAATTTTAATGTGCAGAGAATTGTACCGAAATAAAGTGCTGGATGTTGTACTCAGAGAATATGCAGATTATAGTGTTATAGTATCCGCGTAATAAGCAGTGTACTTCTTCAGATAATGTGATGGTTATTGCATCCGGGTAATGTTCAGAGTATTGTTTGAGATAATATACGGGCATCATACGTATAATATGCTGAGCATTCTACCGAGATAATAGGCTGGATATTGTATCTAGGTAACATCCGAGGTGCAGAATATTCAACTGGCATTGTCCCCAGACAATGTACAGTTCTTCATGCGCGATTATTGTTAAGAATATAGCACTTACATATGAGTGGGATCTCCTACCCATAGACCGAGCAAAGTATCCTACCGAGATAATCTACAGGCTGAGTCGTATATAGAGTATTCTACTCTGTCAATGTATCGTGCCTGGTACCAGGATAATGTGCAGCATATGTTATCAAGATAGCATTAAGTGTATCCTGACAAAGTTAATTTAGTAGTTATTGTACTCCGATAATGTGCAAGATATTGAGCAGTGAATGTAAGATAATGTGTTATGTTCTCATACTCATATGGTGTGCTGTGTGTTTTAGCCGCATAATGTATAGAAATGTGTCCATATAACAAGATAAAATGCCCATACAATATCTTGGATATGCTACTGGGATTATGCATTTTGTACGCAGTTAATGCACAGTGTAAGGCATGTCGATAATTTACATAGCATTGCACTCAGATAAGGTCAATTACACTTATACCTGATAATGCACGAATATCCTGCTCATTGTATTGTACTCAAACAATGTGTAGTGCATGGTACCCGGATAACGCATTGTACCATGATAATATAGAGGTGATTGCACCTAGATAATGTGTAGTATTTTATATACTGATGACTTGCAGTGCGACAAATTCAGAAAAAGTGCAGAGTATTGAACTCTATCATATTCAATAATACGTGTTATTGTACATAGACTACAAGGAGTGTAGCATAGCCTGAAAATATGCATGGTCTGTAGCCTGTTAATATGACACTGTTTAGGTTATCATACGCATATAATGTGGAAGGTTTTGTAGCAAGATAATATGTGGGATGGATACCCATGTAATATGTGGTCAAGCATATCCAAACAACGTGCTGTATAATGTATCCATCTAATTCTCGTGTTTTTATCCAGGTAATGTATAGATTATTTTGCTCAAATGTGTAAATGACAACGGATTTCACCCATTCTTATACTCATAAGTTCAAAATAAATGTACCCCAAATTTGGCCTATTGAAAATAGTCATGTGCCATAGCCCTGGGAGCTATGGCTGTCTCCCGAAAGAAAAGGGAGCTAGGAGAAAACTTTATTGTCACCTACAGATATTTAAAACGGTCATATCAGAGCTTGTTCTTGTCCAGCATTAAAAACAGCAGACCCCATAAAAGCTGGAAAGTTGCATTCAAGCGCTATCATTTCAAGCTATGCTTTACACTGGAAACAATATCACTATAGAGTAGATTCTCCTCAGACTCATTCATCTCTTGTAAACCGAAGGTTTTGAAAACATTGGCTTAACGTCCATGCTTTTTTTTAACGTAGTTTTAAAACAGAGTACAATAGCTGGCCATGATACTTCCACTGTCCGTGTTTGGGGCTAGGAGACACATTTTGAGGTTTATATTGCTGTCAACACGATTGCAAAGTGCTGCAAATCCATATTAAAATGCAAATTGTGCACTATACAAATGCTAATGTATAAATAATGCCAGCAATAACGTGGTTTTGAAGATGGCTTTTGTTTCTTTAAGCTGTTGTGTGATTCTGTATATTTGTGTTTCCCGCTGCACTGATGTGTGTACGCCCACTGAAACTACCAGCTCCACCTCCGAAGCATTTTACCGTTCCCCTCCGCAAGAAGTAGAGAAGCTCAACGCCCCTCCGGGCGCCTCATCATTGGAGGACGTCGTGGGACACGCACGCTGCAGCGCACGCTGCGACGCTCGAGTTCACGGCATACCCTGGACATTCCAAAAATAGGCCTCAATTAACCTGCTTAACCTTCCGACGCAATTCTGCTCCCTCGTCCCGCCTGACAGACGCGAAGTGAGCAGCCGGCAACAAGTTAGGGCCGCCATCCAGGATCTAGGAAGAGCCCCGGCCTCGGAAAAGCAATCTTCCCTCATTGACTTTGGAAGATCCTGCAGCCGGCATGCTGTACCGCCTGCTCACTCCCGCCCAAAGACTGCGAGCTTTCTCCACCATGCTCCTCCAGACGGTCCTCTGGGGAGGCCGTGCATCGCTCGAGGGCACAGAGTGAATCATTGAGTAACATAGGAAGCTGCCAGTCCTCTCTAGTGTCCCCTGAGGAGGCGGATCTGAGAGAAGGCAACGGCGAAGACGCCTGCAGCAAAGTCAGCGCTGGAACAGGCTGCTGACAGTTTCTGAGCAGGGATTAGTCTGGGATCAGCATGTGGAAGAGTAGGGCGGTGTATCTTTGGACCCGACTTTCTCATCCTTGTTGGCTTCTTGTCAGGCCCAGTACCATCAGGCTAAGAGCACGTGCCTGCGTGAGAATGGTGACAATTTATTGTATTTGTAGTTGTTCACTATATTGATGCTGTGTGATGGGCATGGCACGGATTTTAAAGGTGACATTAAGAATGTTAACTCTCTAGATGCTTCTGCTTAATCCATGAAGCATGACTAGAAAGAAAGAGTAGATAATTTCCAAGTGAAAATGTATTGGGTATAGTAGAAGATAGCCGTGGGCTATGAAGAATTAGAAAAGCAAAGACCTAAGCTTTTTCCTATGTGGAGAAGGTTTAAGAAGGTGCTGTTGCTGCTAACTAAAGCTTTCTACAGGGATGATGTAATGGCCTCTTTGAAGAGGAGACTTATTCTTGCATCTCCAGGTGAACAGATGATTTAGGCGGAGCACTGGGGAGGTGCTCCTCTCGGCCACACAGGATGTTCCAGAAGAGTCGTTAGCGTCCAGGACCTCTAGCTCTGCATTGAGACCCGGCCTTGGTAGATAGGAAGGATTTAAGAGTGAAAGGTGATGAAGCCACTCCCAGTTGAGTTTTGTCACACACACCGTGTTGGACCCAGCGATTTCTGGCTGGCTGGGATGCATCAACATCAAACAGAATCCACCCTTCTAAATAGGATGAGTCAGATACACTTGTCCTATAAGCTGTGCTCACCCTTGGGTAGCTTGGCACAGAGCAGTCAGACTTATGCTCTGGGTTCAAAATGTAAAGGATTGGCACAATACCATCCTTGCAACACACGGAGTACACTACAAAAAGACTTCACACCATATGCATAAAACACTGCTCTTTGTATTACACACACACTGAAATTAAAACGACATACACATTGGACATATATTTCAGTTATGTGCAATTATCAAACTTTCCCATTAGCAACAGACCGGCATGAACATGTATGTACTAGCCATAGGTATTCACTTGCCCCTTTATCCCCTCAGCTTCGTAAGCAACATAGACCCATGTGCATTCTTGCCCAAGATGTTCACTATCCAAGCAATCCCTCCACCATCAAAAGCGACAGCAACATATATGCAAGCTGTTCAGAGGCATTCCACTTTCCTGCAAACACATTAGCATAAAACATAACATTCCCAATATCAAATATCCTGTACAGTTGGAATGGTCAAGAAATCAAAGGTTTTGACTACGCCTCGTGACCCGGCCACTCCAACTACACCAGCCAGCGATACACACTGTACCCACTGGCGACATTTTGATTAGATTGTTGGGACCACCTAAAGTGGAAGGAAACAGTTACTTGGTTTCGTCCCTCCAGATTAGGCCTTCAGGCACCCAGTGACACCTCCAAGAGAGCAGGATCACTATCCCCCTCATAGGCAAAAGTCTGTGACACCGGAATCTGGCACGCTTCCAAATAAGAGAAATGTTTACTCTCAGGCGTAGGTGCGAGATACAGTTGCTTCAGGCAACCAGCCATGGGTGCACACAAGGCACAACGAGACCCCTCGGGTCCAGTCACGATACTCTCAACAATAGAGTATCTTCTGGTATGGTTCCGGGGAGAGGGAGCCAGCGAGCTTGGACTGAGGCGGCGGTGTCGGGCACTGTCTTCCTCCCGATCTGGAGGTCAAAGACAGTCTAGGCATCCAGCTAGGATCCTGTGGACTCGGCAAATGCCCCCTACACCTCTCGGACACCACACTCTACAGAATGCGACCTAGCACATATTTCCAGTTGCAAGCACAGGTCCCTCAGACTCGGCAAACTTCCCCAGCACTCTTCGAAATCATCACGTTCTGGCACTTCAGGTAGGCTGCTGACCTTTATGAGCACACTCCTCTGCACAGTGTGATTACAGCGTACGTCAGGATGGTCTCTGTCCCAACCAATGATCACTTCCACCCGTTTCCACCGGACCCTTACAATCTCATGGAAACAGGGAGATCCTTTCTATCCCTGGGATCTCGTGGACAAAAAGCCAGCCAGCCGGTCTTTGGAGAGTGCTTAGGGACCCAGGCCACAACAGTTGGTACTTAGCTGCAGACCCGCAACATCCAGGCAAAATCCACAAAGTGATAGTTCCCTTCCGGGAGCAGGACAGGCCCCAGGCCGCCACAAGTCTACAGACAATCCAATTGCAGTCCCCCTTCCCCAATGGTTCCTCTTTTCGATGTCCCAGTGTCGAACCAGCGTAGTATGGTTCCAATCCCAAAAACTTATCTAACTCCTAAGGGCCGAGCCCCAGTAGTTAAACCTGCAATGTCCTTTGAAGATGGGATCAGTTCAAAAGACCACCTTTGAAATTCACAGGCCCTCTTTAAATTGTGTCCTTTCTGCCATCCTTCCCTGGGAGGCTTGATCAATATCTTTAGTGGGACCGGGACCTTGCCTCTTGGATTGCAGGTGCCAATTCCACCCCTTCATATCGGTCCTCAGAGTCAGAGGTCTGCAGTTTCCCTTGAGCCCCTAGTTTATGGCCTTCTATCAGGAAAACACAGATGTAGCTGTCCCCCCAGCACCCATATGCGGATTGGAAACAGGCTGACAGGTACACAGAGAAACAAGCACAGAAATACCCACTTTCCCAAAGTGGCATTTCCACATTAGTAATGTTGAATCCACTTGCAGAATTAGAGAGGATTTGGCATTACTAACTCATCAATATCAAACACTGTACTGCTACTCCTCTGCAGTTAGGAAATACTGCTCAATATCCTTTCCACTGGTCCTCCATGTAAATCAATGTAAGAAGCAGGGCTCATCTGGTGCCATTCACTACCAGTGGATGTAGCGCACTCACGTCCATGCCCTGCCTCTTACCAACACCACACCCTGCCCCCAGGTAGTACTCTAATGAAGCAAGAGACATGCGGACCATTGGCAAGGAGCTTTTTAAATGCCAAGCTGAGTAACGGTAACCTTTGCGCATAGACCCCGCCATGGCAATGCTGTGGCATGTTTCAAGAGCTCGCGTATCAAGAGAGAGAGAGAGGACCAGAAAGCTAGTCCATATCCCCGGGTTTATATATAGTTAATCAAAAAGAGACTAGCTTATGTATAGGAGGTTAACAAAAGTTTAAGGACTTAAGTATGTTTCGTCAGGGGGTAGGAGCACCTAGTGAGTGTGCTCATGAAGCCCTCACCCACCAACCTAGTTGGTGGCATGCTTCATCATCGGGCCCACCCAGTGACACCTAGCGTGTCCCGGGTGTGCTTCGACGCCTGATTACAGCGGAGCAGGTATGTCGCTGAGTGTGCGGTGAAGAGTGTTGTGAATGTGAATTTAAAACGGCTTGGCGGAGGTCCGAGAACCCGGAGGTGAATTAAACTTTAATACCTGGGCCACCGTCAGCGGTTAAAAATAAGGCTGTCGGATGTTAGAGGCGAGTTACGACCTCCCACATCCTTTGGTGGGTCAACATGTTTCAGCCAGTGCCTTATGAATATGCTGGCTTTCTTCAGGACGAAATTAAAATAAGTGTGTGTGATTAAACTAGTGGGTGTGTAATTCAGACTATGTGTATACACGCCCTAAAGTGTTTTTCTATGTGTGAGAGGGAGATTCCCTTCTCAAAACACGCTAGTTTAAGCAGTATTCTGCTCCAAGGTTGTGAAGTGGCAAGGGGTTGACCAGCTTTTCTGGGCAGAGCCTGCTCTGGACCTGTAGTGCCTCCTTCGCTCTGCCCAGAAAAGCTGGTCAACCCCTTGCCACTTCACAACCTTGGAGCAGAATACTGCTTAAACTAGCGTGTATTGAGAAGGGAATCCCCCTCTCACACATAGAAAAACACTTTAGGGCGTGTATACACATAGTCTGAATTACACACCCACTAGTTTAATCACACACACTTATTTTAATTTCGTCCTGAAGAAAGCCAGCATATTCATAAGGCACTGGCTGAAACATGTTGACCCACCAAAGGATGTGGGAGGTCGTAACTCGCCTCTAACATCCGACAGCCTTATTTTTAACCGCTGACGGTGGCCCAGGTATTAAAGTTTAATTCACCTCCGGGTACTGGGACCCCCGCCAAGCCGTTTTAAATTCACATTCACAACACTTCACCGCACACTCAGCGACATACCTGCTCCGCTGTAATCAGGCATCGAAGCACACCCGGGACACGCTAGGTGTCACTGGGTGGGCCCGATGATGAAGCATGCCACCAACTAGGTTGGTGGGTGAGGGCTTCATGAGCACACTCACCAGGTGCTCCTACCCCCTGACGAAACATACTTGAGTCCTTAAACTTTTGTTAACCTTTTATACATAAGCTAGTCTCTTTTTGATTAACTATATGTTTCAAGAGCTACCTTTGTGGGTGGCTCACAGAGGAGAATTTGAGTTACATTCCCTAGGTATGTGGTTTTTTTTTAAAACATATTTTTATTCATTTTCACAATTGTACAAGTCTCATTACCAGTGTTTCCTAACATACATTGCATTGTAAATAAAAGAAAAGCAAACAAGAAATTCTCCCTCCCTCCCACCACCCCTCCCCGGACTCAGTCTGACATTTTTATACATGCCTATTATTCAACAGCACAATGTAATATATGTGCCCCAGTTCTATGTCTGTAGATCTATAGCCGCAAATTCTTCCAACATTGCATTCCACTCTAGCGAAATGAGTATCTTTGGCAACCCCTTTTGCTCCTTCCGCTTAAGCTCGGTTCCATCAGCTCTACCCCCTCTGATCATCTCATTATACCAGTCTAAGACTGAGGGCGATCTGGCGGCCTTCCACCTCATAGTTATGTTTCTTTTAGCTAAAATCAATGCCAGATTAACAAATTTGTGGGCAGGGCTTCCCTTCTTTCCCTTTGGTCCTAATCCCAGTAGGCAATATTCCAGTGTCCTATTGTTCCGTGCCGGGGCTACACCATTCACTATGTCTTGCACTGATGACCAGGGCCTTGGGCAGTCCCATAACATATGCAGTAAACCGGCATTTGAGAGGCCGCGGAGGCAGCTATCCAGTACCTCTGGGAACATTAAGCTGAGTTTGTGCGGTGTTAAATACGCCAGGTGAACAATCATAAGATGTATAAACTTACATTTTGAGTTCCTGGACACCTTTCGCAGGCGTTCCAGGGGTGTTTCCCATTCCCTATCCGTGAGTGCACGGCCAATATCTGCGTCCCACTTGTCACGGGTTGTCTGAAGTGCTATTAAAGTGTGTGTATGAATACCCCGGTATAGTCATTTCGTCAGGTGACTTCCGTTTCCCATCAAATATTGCATGTGGGTCAGTGCGTGTGTTGACGGCGGATGTATGATATTACAACGCATGCTTTTACCATGCATGCTTTTACATCGCAACTTTTACAACGCATGCCTTTACAACGCATAGTGTTGAGGGGTGCTGGATAGTGAATAGTTTCATTTACTATTCCAACTCCAGTCCCCGTGGATAGTAGGGAAGGTGTTGGATAGTAAATTAAATCTATTCCCTATCCTAGAGCGCCCCCCAGCGCAATGCGTTGTAATGGTTTGCGTTGTAAAAGTTGCGATGTAAAAGCACTGCATGGTAAAAGTTGCGTTGTAAAGGATGTTTCCCGTTGACGGCTCCTCTCCTCCTGGGGCCCATACTAATCCGACATAACGAGAGATGTGTGCATGGAGCAGAAATAATCTATTCGGCACTCCAATTTCTCTCACAAGTGCATCATGATTCATTAAAGTACCATTGATAAAGAACGTGCCTAATGGGGTCACTCCTGTTTCCACCCATGTATAAGAGTTATTGTCCCCGATGGTAGAGGGAGTCCCAGTAGGGGTATATAGGGAGCGCAATGTCTTTGTGTACCGCGTCGCCTTCTTCCAATACAACAAGGCCACCCGCAAGAGTGGCGGCGCAGTCAATGGAATTTTGCTGCCTGGTAGCAGCAGCATGTGTGGGTCTCCTCGTTCCCATGCCTGGGGAGTCAGTAATTTCTTGTAAGTTACGGCCTGCAATCTAGTATGCTAACCATTGCAGTTGACCTGCATAGCAATAAGCTCACAGGTCTGGAACGCCCAGTCCCCCTTGTTTCATAGCCAGCTGTAATTTAGGAAGTCCTATGCACCTACGTCCCGAAACTCATATCAATTCAATGAGAAGAGTCTCCAACCTAGGTATATGTCTTACCCCTTACAGACAACTCAAATCATAAATCACTTATACACCAATCACCTGTTTTATATGACAAGCAAAGTGCTTTAGCAGAGCATAGCAGTGTCAAAGCGCTCAGTCCTTCGCTAGCAGAACAAGGTCCAAACAGGAGGTTGTAAGCCAAAAAGGTCAGGGGGGGTTGTACCAAAAGATGCTAGGTCTAACACACAGCTTTTGATTGTGGGGTGAAACCCCTTAATAAAGTGCCACAACAGTGTTGTAAGGTACATTTACATTGAGATATTTATTTTCTCTTGCATGTTATAGTGGATGTGTAAGGCCAAAGTCTCCGAAGTGTGGAATGAGCTCAGTTATTCAGTCCAGTTTTAGCTATTGTATCGACATGGTGCAAGGATCGTGCTGAAGAATACTGGCATGGTTACCCACCTAGCCCAACTGGATGCCTACTTCCCCTTTCAACAATAAAGTTGTTTTGTCACCTGTCAGTACTTGGACTTTACTGAAAGACAATAGATAAAATTACTTAATAACAATATCAATATATACATGTAAAACCAAATATTTAAATTTATCAAAACATAAATATTTTCTGGGGGAAACTGTGTTTCTCTCACCTTGCCCTCATATCCCAAGGTCACAAGGTACTGTTCTTCGAGTTTTCTGTCTCTCCTTAGCAGAGCATTATGCTGGACAAGAGTTAAATCCACAGGGAATCACTGGTGAGGAGTGTTCCACATGTTCTCAGGAGAGCATCTTGGTCGGTGGCAGTAGTTTATCGTCTGGGAAAAAGACTTTTGGCCCACATTCTGGCATTCTCTGTGTAATTCTATTCAGTACCTGATAATGGCGGCCCTTCATTCTCCATAAACACTGTTTTGTATGTGGCGAGCTTTAAAGTGCAGCTAAATTGGCGTGTAAAGAAAGGCTGTTATGCTGTACGAAGACATGATGACTGAGATTCAGGATGGTGGCTGCCGAATGACCGTTCCATATTGGTTTCCCGTCGGGTTTGTAGTTCAGAGACCTTGCTTTTTATCATCACCTGTTTGAGTTTGAATTAGAATCTGCATCCAGGCAAACCTCTGCCCAGGAATCGACCTTTGGACCTTCACAGGAAGGCCTTATGTTGATTTGCAGATATCTAGGCCAGGTAGCCATTACGTATCAAACTGGATACTTATTGTTATATCCCTTACTCTTCTCTTCTGGGAAAGGTACCGGCCCTCCAAAACCAGTATTTTTACTCATTTTGACTTCACAAGAAGATCATACGGCTCACCAGAAAAAAGGTTTGCCTGTGATGGGACCCTTTTCCCCTCATAGTAATGTTTAAGTCTAAAGCTGCTGTGCCTTGGAAGAAGATGAGGAGCTAATCTGCTGCAACTAGAGCTCCACTTGATCTGAGGACAAAAACCAAGGGTCATTTGAGACTGTAATCTGCATAATGGACTGATTAAAGGAAGAACCAACTGGAGTCTGGGGGATCTGTTGCCGTGCTGTCCAATACGCATACATTTGTAATGCAGGATCTGCATGACATTGTGATACGGTAGAGGAACACCTGTGCGAAAACACCACATATTATTTATATATTGTTTTCTTTGATCATGAGCGGACCAACATCATTTGAATAAGTTCATGTTCAGTGTCTTGTGTTTTCTCCCTACTGTTGTGTTTTCTCTTCAACTGAGCTTGTGATATTGTTTGTTTTTAATTGATATTAAATGTATGCACCGTATTGTGGGGAGGGGGGTCAATACCTATATGGTGAAAAAGTAAAACACAAATCCTCAGCACATGTATGTATATCGCAATAATGTAGACATGCATAAAGGAAGTACAGATTAAATGCAAGTCGATGCGTTAATTTCTTTTCCGTTTATTTCTGGGTGTTCAGACAGCCGACACATGTTTCGTCGCATACATGGGAATTTGTCCTGCGACTTTATCAAGGCTATTGTCTTCTTATTAGGAATCCTTTATTTGTGGTGATACTTCCAACCCACAAGGGGTTCTCTATTTCAGCAACATCCAAAATACTCCACCTTATGACCAAGGGATCCCCATAAGTCCCAAATGCTCAAAATCTTAAAATGTTTATCCAAGTGACCAACACGAATGTCGCTCCTCATGTAACCGACGTCCGTCTTAATAAGAAGACAATAGCCTTGATAAAGTCGCAGGACGAATTCTCATGTATGCGACGAAACACGTGTCGGCTGCCTGAACACCCAGGAATAAACTGAAAAGAACTGAACGCATCGACTTGCATTTAATTTGTGCTTACTTTATGCATGTCTACATTATTATGATATACATACGTGTGCTGAGGATTTGTGTTTTGTATTTGTTAGTTGGCTTATGCCACTAGATTTGGGGAGGTCGGTGGTTCTCCTCACTTGCAGCACCGTGATTAAGACAAACATCTCAATACTATTAAATGTGTTATTTCTCCTGAGTGCCGCCTCCTTTTTCCCATATCGAATACCACTGTGCTTTACGTGGTGAAAATGTAACACTGTGGGACCTTTCCCTCTTTGTCATTTTATTCTTTCACGAACACAGTGAGGAAATATGGAATTGTTATGGTATAATTTTGCATAAAAAACTGTTTTTGTCAGGATCAGCACCCTGCAGGATTCGTTCGCAGCAATAAGCTCCACCTCCGGAACTCCCAAACACCCTGACTGTACATACACAGGGTATTCGAGCGATACAGTGAGGGAAAAACCCCAAATGGGGAAAACCCAGGGAAGCAAAGGAGGGGACAGCAGGGAAAGGAAGCTGCAAAACAAAATGAAACAGATTAGTACACTTCCTATGTCTACTCTCAGTAAGGTCTCACTGAAACAGATTATCACCTGTATTAATTATGAATCAGTCTCCGAACGACGGCACTCTTCCCTTTTCCTCCTATCCCTATACAAAACAATAAGCACAGTTAGCATACATGGCTATGGCAACACCCTGCACTACATATATGTGATTCATAGCCTTAACATACCCCCAGAGTGAGATCACTCAAAGTAATGTAAACCATACTGCCAATTGAATCTTGCACAGTATTCTGCTTCCAGTAAACAGCGGGTAAGGATAGTGCAAAAACAAAGCAAAACATGCAGGGGCTTATTCCAATTCCATTGACATAAATTGCTTCATTGATATCCATGAATTTCACATAAACCTCCACAGTCAATAACAACCAAATACGGAGAGGTGTAGTGCCAAAGCCACTGCCACCCGCCTTGGTACTTGTAATCCAACCCGATGAACAACTACTCGTCATTTGTTCATGACGGTAATGTGGAGGTTACCCTCTTCATTCCGCCACTTGCAGTTCATGCCCCTTCTAACCGGAGCCAACAAAACCACCAGTCCTTTCCTAGCCAGGGAAGGCATGAGACCAAACAAAGATCCGAAAATGAGTCAAGACCGACTCGAGCTGTTCCAAAACACGAGCGCGCTGCGCTCCTTTAAACAGAATGCAAAGGCAAAGTTAAATGTTTTCAAGTTACAATACCAAGGCTGAATCTCTAGCGCGGCAGCGATCCACAAAGCGCCCTTCTCCTTGGAAGAAGCAGGAGAACCGAGAGCAGCCGCTCCCGCGGGAATCACCAAGAATCACTAGCGCCGAGTATCCAGCACACCTGCGCTAAATCCTGTCGAGAGCAAGGGCTCATGGGACTTGTAGTTCCCGGCCCATGTTACTTGGGAACTGTAGTCTTTGGCAGGCGAGGGCTAATTCCTGACAGTTTTAACTCCTGAGTAGGAATTTAAGAGAAATTAAAACTGCAAACTTGTTGACTACGTATGGATTTTTGGATGTAGACCTTTGGGTATGAGCGAAGATTGAGGAGTGATTGTTTGAAGGCAAATAGGTGGTTTCTGTATTTGCTTCCTTAATGATAGAACTGATTTGACTGTTTATACGGTGCTCTGTCCCTTTAGTTTGAGGGGCCCTCTCTCTTGTCTAGTAGCTGCGTTGTCCAGGACCAATGATCTACAGGAAGGATCATCTTGTGGCCAAGGACCTTCAGATGATTTTGAGCAGTGCTGTGGAATTTGCTTACCTGTGTTAGTGTCAGGCAGTCAGGCAGATCCTCAGCACACCATCTCAATCAGAGGCAGGTACAAAACACAGGAAATGTTACCCAGCATGCTCTGAGGGTACACCAAAACACCTCAACCAAGCTGCCACTTAAGAATCAATTATACAATGGGAGTCTTGGCTAGCCTTTTTCAAGCACTAATACCCTCGGCACAAGCACTGTAGCAAAAGTCCCTGAGGCAGTAGCAACCATACTACAATAATCACTAAGAATACTGCCCAGTAGTCATGAACTGCCACAGGATGCAAAGAAACAGCCTCACAGATGTTTTGCTCCTTATTTCTAGTTTCTTCATCATTCAATCAATCAAACAGAGTACTTGTAAAGCGCGCTACTTACCCGTGAGGGTCCCAAGGCGCTGAGGGGAGGGGGGGTGCTGCCACTGCTCGAAGAGCCTGGTCTTGAGGAGCCTTCTGAAGGTGAGTAGGTCTTGGGTCTGCCGTATGTGGGTAGAGAGGGTGTTCCAGGTCTTGGCGGCGAGGTAGGAGAAGGATCTGCCACCGGAGGTCGTCCGTTGGATGCGGGGAACAGCGCAAGGCTGGCGGAGCGGAGCTGGCGGGTGGGGGTGTGGACGCTGAGAGTGCTGGCGGGCGGGGGTGTGGACGCTGAGTCTGCTGTTCAGGTAGGCTGGTCCAGCGTTGTGGAGTTCTTTGTGTGCGTGGTTGAGGACCTTGGAAGTGATTCTCTTGGTGACAGGGAGCCAGTGTAGATATCTCAGGTGGGGGTGATGTGGTTGCGGCGGGGGACGTTGACGATCAGTCGGGCGGAGGCGTTTTTTATGCGTTGTAGTCGTCGTAGGTGTTTGGCTGGGATTCCTGCATAGAGTCCGTTGCCGTAGTCCAGTCTGCTGCTGACGAGGGCCTGTGTCACCGTTCTTTTTGTTTCGGTCGGGATCCACTTGTAGATCCTGCGGAGCATGCAGAGGGTTTTGTAGCAGGAGGAGGAGATCGCGTTGACCTGCTTAGACATGGAGAGGGAGGAGTCGAGGATGAAACCTAGGTTGCGTGCGTGGTCGGTGGCTGTTGGTGCTGTTCCCAGTGTGGTCGGCCACCAGGAGTATTCCCAGGCTGAGGGGGTGGGTCCAATGATGAGGACCTCCGTCTTGTCCGAGTTCAGCTTCAGAAGGCTGCTCCTCATCCAGTCGGGGACAGCCTTCATTCCCTCGTGAGGTTGGTTTTGGCGGTGTGTGGGTCCTTGGTGAGGCAGAGGATGAGCTGGGTGTCGTCGACGTAGGAGATGATGTTGAGGTCGTGATGGCGGGCCACTTGTGTGAGGGGGGCCATGTAGACGTTGAACAGCGTCGGGCTGAGGGATGAGCCCTGGGGGACGCCGCAGATGATGTCGGTGGCTTCGGATCAGAAGGGTGGGAGGCGGATGCTCTGTGTTCTGCAGGCGAGGAAGGACGTGGTCCAGTCGAGAGCCTTCTCTTGGATTCCGGCTTCTAGGAGGCGTGTCTTTAGAGTGCAATGGCAGACCATGTCGAAGGCGGCTGACAGGTCCAGGAGGATGAGGGCTGATGTTTCGCCGTTGTCTAGTTGGCGTCTTATGTCATCTGTGGCAGCGATGAGGGCTGTATCGGTGCTGTGGTTTCGTCTAAATCCGGACTGGGACGGGTCCAAGATGTCGTTGTCTTCCAGGTGGCGGGCCAGTTGCATGTTGACGATTTTCTAGATGACCTTTGCCGGGAAGGGGAGCAGAGAGTTGGCCCGGAAGTTCTTGAGGTCCTTGGGGTCCGCTTTGGGCTTCTTGAGGAGGGCTTTGATTTCGGCGTGCTTCCTGCTTTCCGGGAATTTGGCTGTTTCGAAGATGTTGATGACCTTTCGTAGTTGGGGTGCGATGGCTGCATCTGCTTTGTTGAATACGTGATGAGGGCACGGGTCAGATGGAGATCCCGAGTGGATGGAGTTCATGACCTTGCGTGTCTCGTCGTCGTTGATATTGGACCAGGAGGTCAGGCGGTTGGTGCTGGTGGTGTTCACAGGTAGGGTGGAGTCTGGCGTAGTCGGGGCGGTTGTGGTGTTGAAGCTGTCGTGGATGTCAGCGATCTTGTGGTGGAAGAAGATGGCTAGTGAGTCGCACAGTTCTTTTGAGGGCGGGATGTCGTTGGCGTTGGCTCTGGGGTTGGAGATTTCCTTTACGATGCTGAAGAGCTCTTTGCTGTTGTGTGGGTTGTTATCCAAGCGGTCTTTGAAGGAGGATCTCTTGGCTTATCTGAGGTGGTGGTGTCTGCGGTGGCGTCCTTGTGGGCTGCGTGGTTGTCCGGTGTGCGTTCGTGGAGCCATGTCTTCTCCAGTATCTGGCATGCGCGTTTGGAGGTCTGGAGTTCGTCGGTGAACCTGTTGGCTCTATTGTTGGCGTGGCTGTTGGAGGGTTTCTTGAGTGGGGCGAGGGTGTTGGTGCAGTCATTGATCCACTGTCTGAGGTTGCGGGCTGCGACGTCTGGGTGGGTGGGGTCGGTGGGTGGGTTCTTGGCAAGGGAGGTGATCAGTTGGTTTTAGGTGACTTTGCTCCAGCAGCTGTTGGGTGCGGTTGTGCGTGGTTGGTTTCTTTAAGGTGGAATGGATGCAGCGGTGGTCGATCCAGTGGAGTTCGGTGGTGTGGTCTAAGGCGACGTGAGAGTCTGTGGAGTAGACGGGATCCAGCTTGTGGCCGGCGGCGTGGGTGGGTGCGGTGAAGAGTTGCCTGAGGCCGAGGTTGTCGATCAGGGTGGCGGAGTTGGCGTCGTTGTTGTTCTCGAGGTGGAAGTTGAGGTCCCCGAGGAGGATGTAGTTCGTGGAGGCGAGTGCGTGGGTGCTGGCGAGGTCGTCGATGGAGTCGCTGAACTGGGCCCAGGGTCCGGGGGGTCTGTAGATTAGTGTTCCTCTGAGGGTGGTGTTGGGGTCGGTGTGTATCCGGAAGTGCAGGAGTTCGGCGGTGTTGAGGGTGTCGTCTGCGTGGGTGGCGACCTTGAGGGTGGACTTGTGGACAATGGCTATTCCTCCTCCGATACCGTTGGAGCGATCCCTGCAGATCATCTTCTAGCCGTTCGGGATGGCTATGGCGATGTCGGATGCCGAGGAGTCGGTCCACCAGGTCTCGGTCAGGAAAGCCACGTCTGGGGCGGATGTGTCAAGCAGATCTCAGAGCTCGACGGCTTGTTTGCGTGTGGAGCGGGTGTTGAGTATGCAGCGGAGGTGGTTGAGCCCAGTCCTTGGGGGTTTGGTGGTTCTGTCGCAGGTGAAGCTGCAGGTGTGGCAGGAGAAGGGTCCGTAGGTCCGTTTAGGGGCGGCCTGGAAGCAGGTGTGGTTTCGGCCTGCGTTGAGTGCGTGGAGGGTGCTGGCGTTGTAGTAGATTCTGGTGTGGCGTTCGCGGGGTCCAGGGGTTCTGGCGTGCCCGCTGCGCGCGGCCGCTTCTCGGCCTGCACTTGAGGAGGCTTGGGAGGGAGGAGCAGCTGGGAGGCGGGAACGGGGAGGCCAATGGGTGTGCAGGGCGGCGGGACCGCAGGGAAGCAGCGGCGGGAAAGGGCCGGGTCGAGAACGGTGGGTGGGGCGGGGGGCAACTGGGGCGCAGGGCAGAGGGGAGGGAAAATGAACCCAGGAACAAGGAGGCAGGCAGCAAGGAGGCCGGAACCAGCAACCAGGTGACGAGTAGCGGTGTGGGGGCGACCTGCCTGCAAGCAGAGTCAAAGGTCGCTCCTGCTACCGCTTCTCAGGCCTGCATTTCCATTGTAGGTGCATGCAATTTCATTCAGTTTTCAATCTCAGGCCGAAATATAATTTTCCATGCAGTTTCCCTGCAGTATGAAGGCCATGTTCAGACATGCCCTTGCTTGAGAGACTGCTGGGTATGAAGCGGCTCAAGGCAGATTTAAAAAAAAGGTGTTCCTGACATTGAAGAATTAACAGATAAAAGAAATGAAACATTTACAATCTGTGGTAAAGGTGAATCAAGCTACTTCCTGCTATGACAAACATTTTGGTTGGCCTGGGTATTTTGACTGTTGTTGCGTTTCAGCCACTTGGTTGCTACACGGAGGTCTGCCACAGGACTCCCGGTTGAGTCAGATTTTGGAACGTTTTCAAGAGGAATAGAGAAGAAGAATACTTAAAGAATGTAGACACGTATTACGTGTTTGTTGCTCAATCAAGCACTCCACAGTACATATATCAGTAACATGTAACAAGTTAAGGTTTAGTTGGAAAACACTTAGGACCCACAAACATACTGCGTTTTAAAATGCATCATCCAGATTGACAGAAATAACATGACAACGTCTGTATTTGCACAGGAAAGGTGTAAAAATAACCTGGGATTAGTACTAAACTATCAGATGTTAAAGAGGAGAATGGTCGGTAATCCCTTGCAGTGCTTTACTATGTGTAAACGGTGAAGCAGGCGCTCTCAGTGCTTGCGGAATGAGTTACCAGTGACTTTATACACGCCGAGCCTGATGCAAAAACCTTTTATACATAGGTATGTGTGGCAACTTCCTGGAAACGTAAGTTAGGCATACGTCACACCAACACACATAAAAATCTTTACGAATCGGGCTAATGCTTTATACATAGTCAGTTTTGCTGAGTACATTTATAGGCTGTGGCAACGGATAGCCTTGGCTAGTGTCTCCACATTAGGCTTTTTTTTTTGCACACATGCAGGCAGAGGAATGAACCTCATGCTAACTCCAACGTGATGCTCTGCACAGTTCGTAGCAGGACATTGGGGTTATTTAACCTTTAATATCCCGGAATAATAACCTCGTTTTTGGACTATACTAACCGCATTTACTAAGCTCATCATTATTAGTATGAGTACAAATATTACTCTTAAGTTCATAAAACGAACTACAAGTTTACCTCCTAGTTCCACACTATGAAAGAGTAACATCTGTTGTTTACAATGCCTGGGAACGTCACAACTGTGGATTTAAAGGATATGTGAAAACAAGTATTTTTTATTACATACAATAAATGAAGAATCAATTTTGCATCACGAGGGGAAGTGAATATTATGGGGGGGGAGGGGGCGAGTGTACGTAGCGAGACACACGGGGAAGTGTTAGACTCTAAGGAGTGGCCTCACTGTCACATAATGGAAATTATGTCACCATGTAAGAAGTGATGTCACTGGATTGGAAATGATGTCACCCAGAATGGGAGTCGTATCACACACTAATGAAGAAGTTAGTGACAGCTCACAAGACATGATGAGTTGGAGGTAAGAGAAGTCTTTACATGTCTTAGATTAACTAAATGTTTTTTTCATTGATTATGTGGGTGAAGCAAAGGGTCTACTTTGCCGAGCAGGAGCAACCTGTTATCTATCTATCTATCTATCTATCTATCTATCTATCTATCTATCTATCTATCTATCTATCTATCTATCTATCTATCTACCCATCCCCACCTCCCTCCAACCCTCGTTTCCACCCCCCTTCCTGTATCTGAATAATGAACCTTTTCAAAAGCGAATGAAAGAAGGGAACAATCACAAGGTGAGGTGAGTACCGATATGAACAATGGAAGACCCTGGTGCAGGTGAGAGCAGTGCACTCCTTGCGTTGCGCTTGTCCCTCCACACGACTGGCGCAGTATTGCTTGAGCCTCCGCTCTGGCTTTCTATTTGTCTAGCAACAACCATTCAGGATAATATTCATTCAGATATCCAACATCTCACTGTAGCTTGCACGGCCTTCTTCGCATCAGTGGTAAAGCATGGTGGACACGCTCAAACCACGGATTGATAGGTATCGCCTTTGCCTGGAAATGATGATTTCCCAAAAAAAATGACTAGCTTCCACCCAAGCCTTAGCCCATACCTTGTGACCCAAGCTTTATAAGTGGTACATCCCGCTGCGGGAAAACAGGCAGGGAAACCTGGCATCAGAGAATTTGGGTGAAGTCAGAAATATTTGACTGACTGCAGATAAAACAAGCACTGGCGTTGCCAATAGGTCTCGCATTAGGAAAGTTTGAGCTATTGGTCTTGTAAATGACAATTTTTTTTATTTATGTGTTGGTTTTGAAAATAGCTAAATTAATAGCTTTGTCATTTACAATGCCAATAGTTTTAACTTTCGCAAATGTGACACCTATAGTATTTGTAATGCAACATGTTTGTATTTTCGTGATTTAGATGTATTGATATTACAAATTACAATGGCTTTTAATTGTTTTAAATAATTAATACTTAAATAAAAGTGATTTTAATTTATAATGGCAATAGCTTAAACTTTTGTAAATAACTTTTGTGAAGATTATGTTCAGTGTATTTTATTGTGACGAAAATCCAAGAACAGAAGTGAAATATTAACATCTTTTTGTGACATTTGTAATAAAGCTTAAACATTGAGAGAACATATTTAAACCAATTGTTTTTGAATGGTTGCGCAGATTGATGCTGGGGTGGCGCTGAGGGGTGCTGTGGTGGTGCTGAGTGGTGCTGTGGTGATGCTGAGTGGTGCTGTGGTGATGCTGAGTGGTGCTGCTGAGTGATACTGGGATGGTGCTGAGTGATGCTGAGGTGGTGCTGAGTGGTGCTGCTGAGTGGTGCTGTGGTGGTGCTGTGGTGGTGCTGAGTGGTGCTGTGGTGGTGCTGAGTGGTGCTGTGGTGGTGCTGAGTGGTGCTGTGGTGGTTCTGAGTGATAATGATTGATGAGTGATAATGTGGTGGTGCTGAGTGGCGCTGCTGAGTGATGCTGTGGTGGCGCTGCTGAGTGATGCTGTGGTGGTGCTGCTGAGTGATGCTGTGGTGGTGCTGAGCGGTGCTGTGGTGGTGCTGAGTGGTGCTGCTGAGTGGTGCTGTGGTGGTGCTGAGTGATGTTGAGGTGGTGCTGAGTGGTGCTGCTGTGGTGGTGCTGTGGTGGTGATGAGTGGTGCTGTGGTGGTGCTGAGTGGTGCTGTGGTGGTTCTGAGTGATAATGATTGATGAGTGATAATGTGGTGGTGCTGAGAGGCGCTGCTGAGTGATGCTGTGGTGGTGCTGCTGAGTATGCTGTGGTGATGCTGAGCGGTGCTGTGGTGGTGCTGAGTGGTGCTGCTGAGTGGTGCTGTGGTGGTGCTGAGTGGTGCTGTGGTGGAGCTGAGTGCTGCTGAGTGCTGCTGAGTGGTGCTGCTGAGTGGTGCTGAGTGGTGCTTTAGTGGTGCTGAGTGGTGCTGTGGTGGTACTGAGTGGTGCTGTGGTGGTGCTGAGTGATAATGTGGTGGTGCTGAGTGATAATGTGGTGGTGCTGAGGGGGTGAGATTGTGTGTGAGGGTGAGAGGGTGAGTGAGGTTGTGTGAGGGTGGGGGGGTGTGAGGGTGAGGGAGGGTGAGGGTGTGTGAGAGTGGGGTGTGTGAGGGTGAGTGAGGGTGTGTGGGTGAGTGAGGGTGTGTGGGGGGGTGAGGGTGAGGGGGGTGAGGGTGAGTGAGTATATGTGAGGGTGAGAGAGGGTGAGTGAGGGGGTGTGAGGGTGAGGGGGTATGAAGGTCATAGAACAATCTCCCCTGCAGCATTGTACATATCAATTAATAATAGTGCCTGGCAATGGTCATCCTACACCCATGATGGAGAAGGAAATGGAGCATCCCGTATGTAGAAGAAAAGCGAGCGGAAACCAGAGAAAGAAAGTGACTGGCTCTCCTTGGAAAGAATGAACGCGGGAGATGAGGCGAATGCGTCACAATGTTAGAAGACATAACACCACATCACTGGTTAGGCAGCTGATTCTAGTACAGAGTCTGCCATGAAGATACACCAGAGCTGCTGATAACCAGCCATGCCCTACAGGGGGAGCCAGCGAGTGGGAGGGAGGGCCTGATCTTTTGGAATGTGTATGTGCTAAGATCGGAGTTGAAGGGATACGATAGCGATGAAGGCGGAAAAAAAAGGAGTTGGGAGGGTATAGAGAGAGAGTTAGCCGGTGCCAGGGTGTAGTGAAAACGAACAGGCAGCTGTTCCTCTGCACAGGGCATCTGGATGCTAATCTTTTACAACAACAACAACAAGCTAATCTTCATAACCACAATGGAGTGAGTCAGCCAGTCCCACCACACCGGAGTAGTGCCCAATATAATCATGATAAACTCTGTCACAAAATTAAGCACCCGGGCTCTCCTTGTAATGAGCTAATCATGATAAACTCTGTCACAAAATTAAGCACCTGGGCTCTCCTATAAGGAGCTGCATTCATACTATAGCCAGGTGTTTATTATAATTTTCTGTAATGAAGGAAAACACAAAACTATTAGTATTTAATTAACTAATCAGGGGGCATGAAAGTGGCGCTGATTCTGAACAAATAAATGCAAGCTCAAAGTGAAAGCTGCACCTTTAATAAATAAATAAAGGCACACTGCCATGAACTGTGTTAGTGGCGTTCACCTCTGCTACTCCTTTACATTAGAATTGAAAGATGTTCAGAGGAGTTACATTTTAAGTCAAAGTGTTGCCGTGCAAACTCGGGAGCTAAGAGGGAATGGTGCGTGGTGGTTCAAGCTGCTTGCATAGTACTTACTCAAAACTAAAGTCTGCAAAATAAACCAGCAGGCAAAGAACAACAAGGGTGGAAGGGTGACGAGACGCATGGGGAGCAGCAGCCTTTGATGTGCCGTCCGGCCATGCAGTGAATAATTAGGGGAGGAGAAATGCCGGCCTGAGGCCGAGCGCAAAGCAACAGATGGCTGTGGGGTATGACAAAAGGAGAGAAAGCCTGTGAGCTTATGAAGCTACAAGCACTACACGATTCATAGCACTGTCCATGACTCAACACCAACCCCATTAGCTCTATGGTCTCTACACCCCATCTTAATATTATGGCCAAATACCAGTTATGTTGCAGTGCCATTTTATAGCCTATTTCTAATCCATATCACTTCATAGGCATATTCCCAATCTGCTAGCACAAATCGTTCCCCTGTGGTTAAATACATTTCCAAAGTCTGAAAAGCGCGCTAGAGCCGAGTCCTAAACTCGGTAATCACTGCGTCCATCTCCACAGTGAACATCAATAAACTAATGACAAATTCTGAACAAACAGCCTCCCTGTGAGAGAAACCTGTCGCTAGACTAACAGCAATCTACTCCCAAGGTACACCCCATGGACAAAACGACAAAGTCCACTGTTTAAATGTTCCTTCGTGTATCCTGGTCCAGAACGGAAGAGACAGTGTTGGGAGAAGTGACCGTTTAAATACCCTGTCTAATTAGAAAAGTCAACACACCTGTGTACCCTTCAACTTTCCATGATAAAGAGTGAGCACATATTTATGTATTAGAGAGCGAGTTTTTAGCCATACTGCCAAAATTATATGCCTCCTAAATTGCATATGGAGAAAATAAGCTGGTAGCACATACAAATTCTTTATTTGCAATACCCGAAAGTAATTAATAACAAATACTGGAATCATCCGTGAATCAGGCTTATACCCAGCGCGAACACCATAAGACTCTTGCTCTAAGGCACGCTGCAAAAGCAATCGTGCTACACGCACGTGTAATCAAGAGCTAAGAAATCAACTATAAGGCTTTCGTATTGGTAAAGTGTCAACACATGTTTTAAACATATCTCTGGGGTGCTGGGCCATTTTCTCAAACGTCACAGCCAAAGTTTCTGCTTGGTATGTTCCATATAGAGAACATCAACTAATAGCATGTGCAGATTCTATATTTACAAAACCCAACAATAATTGTTAAAAACCAGATACTGCAATCATTTGTAAGTCAAGCTATATGACCGGAACGAAAACCATAAGTCTCTACGTCACAGACTCGCTGCCAAAGCAATCGTGCTACACGCAGGTGTAATCATAAACGATGAAATCAAGTGTAACATATAAAGATTTCGTATTAACAGAATGTCAAACTTGTTTTTAAAAATATCTCTGGGGTGTTGCTAATATGAACCCTTAGTTATTATATATGGAACCTCTCCTTAATGCAGTAAATGAGCAATGAGGGTGATACTAGTAAAACAAGTTTAAACAAGGCAGCGCTGGGAGGGGGGCTGGGCACGAACTGAAGTGCTCTGGCAAGAAGCATCAGAGGTGCCACTGGGAGAGCTGCGCTTAGAGCTTAGTGCCGGCACAAAAGGGATGCTGCAGGGCAGGAGTGAGGTGCACTGGCAGAGCTGCGCGTGCGTCTGCGCATTGGAGCAGTGGGGCCTACTGCAAGAAGCATCAGAGGTGCCACTGGGAGACCTGTGCTTAGACCTCAGTGCTGACATAGCAGGGACGCTGCAGGACAGGAGAGAGGTGCATTTAATGGGCCAAGACATTTCTGCTACTGAAATAGCAGGCGATGCTGCAGGGCAGTGCTGATGAAACCTGGAAGAGCTGTGCTTGGAAGTCCGTGCTAAAACAGCAGGGGCGCTGCAGATTGTGGTGCATGGGCAGAGATGGGTGTGGGTGTCAGCACTGGCACAGCTGGGCTAGTTCTGAGGTGCATTGACAGAGCTGCGTGCGGTTTGTGGACTTTGAAATGGTGAGACTGATAAGCATAATGTCAGACGAAAGGAAGAAAGAGTGAAAGCAGTTGTTCTTCAAGCCAAAGTAATCCTCTCACTTAAAGACGAGTCCCAGCTCACAGATGGACTTGGAGGATGCGAATTCTCATAACAACAAGCAGATGAAGTGACAGGGGCACAGCAGCCTTTGATGTGCGAGCGAGTGGGAGGGAACAGCAGGGGGCGGGGAAGCAAATTGCCTTCAAGGCAGGAGGCAGGCAGAAGGCTCGGGCAAGCTTGTGCACGAGACCACATGCACTCGTGAAAAACCTCTTTTTTGGGCTCATGGTGAAACTCTTGGTTTCACTGCTATAGACTCGTCCTATTCCATTCCTGCGGAATGGAAATAGGCCGAGACCTAAAAATTATCAAACTCGTCCACCCCCCAAAGGACTCAAAATACACCTTTTCCGGGATCACTTGCTCAAGGTGAAGCTTCAGTGGTGGACTGTATAGTGAGGGCCACTGGAATTATGCAATTATCGAATTATGCAGCAGAGGCGGGCCAAATTATGCAGCCGAGGAGGGCTAAATGATGCAGAGGAGGGCCAAATTATACTGCAAGAAAAGGCAAATCATGTAATGCCGCAGATTTTGTGATCGTATCACATCGTTATTTTGACATTTTTATACTTGTGCTAACACTGCCTGGGAAAAGTTACACCTGATTAGTACCGGTTTAACTCCCAAATACAGCAATAAGCAACATAAAGGTAACTAGTCAACTTTTGCAGAAGGCCTTTTACTGCCTGGTTAAATGTGCTGCCTCATTTTTAGTAACTTTTGATCTGGAAGAGGTAGGAATTTATTTTTTATTTTTTACATCTACAGATTATGCAGCAGAAGAATGATTAAGGCAAATGTAGCACCGCCATAATTATGTGGAAAACACGGCAGCCGCAGAATCGCGTTTTCCAGCATATAATTAGCTGAACACACAATGGATCACTATCACTCAAAAACATCTGAAACTGACAGACTTGCATGCCCATGATATTCTTGTCGAAATTATGTTACCATATGATAATTGCAGTATTTATTATGTAACCCACGTCAAATTTCCGTTGATTCCGTTCCGTAATGCTTCTACAGGCTCAGGTTATAATTTATGAGATGCTGAACATTAGAGTATATCTGTCTAGTCCCCCAAAAGAGTTTTTTCTTCTTAAGTTACTTAAAACTTCCTACAGAAACAAAAAGATTCCATCAAATACCAAAAGCTACTTCCAAGGTGCACCTGGAATCAAGTTGAATTTTCTCCGTAGCAGTTCAGTAATTGTCTAAAAACTGAACTCAACTGAATAGAGTAGAACCTTTTGTCACTTGCGAACTGAAACGTCTGCCTCACAAATTTAATACTCTGAACGCTTGGATCGAACAGCACTTAGACGTCAGGAAAGTCCACAAAGCTATTAATAATGTGCATTTATATATAACGTTAATTGTATGGTTACTAATTATTTCTTAATCGCTATCTCTACCTTAAGTAGTCCCCGCCCCATAAACAGTCAAGAGGAAAACAGATAAGAGAGGTCCCACTTGCACAGTAACAGAGAATGCTCTATTTTTGGTGGTCAATTCGCCATTATGTTGGAATATTTCTTGCATCCATGTTGTTATGGCCAGTCCTCCCCGCCCCGCTCTGCCTTTTCAGGCTAGCCTTTGATACACAACATCCAACCGTCTGTTTTTCCGTTTTTTCCACCTACCGCCCACCCATCCCCTCTTCATTTCTGTCTCTCTGTATATTTTTTTCAACTTTTTTTTCTTTTAACTTCCAAGGTCACTCGGGACAAACAATGCCACCAGTCCCCGGTTTGAAACGCGACTGCTCTTGGCGTCCGTTGCCACCGTTTCCGTGGCAACCCAGTAACCATTAATTTTCAATTAAAGGAGACAAAAAGCCTGATGACAGCTCGGGGTCTGCTGAAGATGTCAAGAATCGGTATTAATATACAGAAGAGAGCATAATTGTGTGTCCATCTTCCTGAGCAGCGAAAATGGGGGATAATTACCCGCTGGAAAGGCACTCTGTAATTTCCGTCTTATTGTCACCACAACCCTACATATTAGCATAAATTAAAAGCAGGCTTTATTGTTCCCAAAGTGCTATGATATTTCCAGCCTCTTTCCTTTCTTTTGAACTCTTTCTTGTTTACGAGGCTTTCCTGGGCTGGGCCTGAGGGGATGAGGGCCCTGGGCATCACTAAAGGGCCTACGTGATGGGGCGACCCATTGGGTAAAGGAGTGTTTGACGGAGAATGGAGAGATAAGGCCCGACTCCACCTTAGGGCTCGTCGAGTGCAAGCTAGCTTTCACTTAGTGAGATGATGTCCCAGCATGTGAGGCAGGGCCCAGCTCACTACAAAGAAGGGCTGGTTAGGAGTGCAGTGGCAGCCTGGGACAAACTGGTGCTTGACCACAGGAGCGAAGCCCACTGGACTTTGGGGGAGCTCTCATATGCATCCTGGTTACCAGTGCACCTGGCCTGATGTGCAAGAGTCCACTGGTGTAAAAATAGTCCCCGTAGCCTCCACGGTGCAGTGGGAGCCCGAGCTCCTGGGAGCCCCTTCCGGCACTGTGCACGTGTGGCGGGCCCCTGGACTGAGCACTCCTGATTGGGTCCGGAGCGTGGGGGGCCCCATTCATTTGCAGGGGAGCACTTATGTTTTTGGTGCCACCGCAAGATCCCCAAACACCAGGGAGAGACTATTGCTGGGCAGTGTGGTCCTCAGGTAATGTGATCTCACCTTGGGTCACCATCATAGGACAGTCAGGTCAGGGCCCTCCGTAAAGCGTTGGGAGGAGAAAATGCACGGTTCTAGGCAAGCCACTTAATTTAGGTGGTGTTCGACCTGGGGATTGAAGGTCTTGTAAAACATAAAGAGCTGGTATGGTTCAGGGCTTCCCCTTGGAAAATCATGTTCCTGTCCTTGGGGGGTGACTGTCTCCAGTGCTGCAGCATGTTTCTCTCCACAAATAAGGACTGGCTGGCTTGAGATGATGGGCTCTAGGTTAAGCATGTGGCCTAACGGCTTGGACGGTCGATCTCAAATCGGGGGAAGCGGGTTCGAATCTCTGCAATACGCTCTACATCCTGTGATTCTGTGCAAATCACTTTATCTCCCCGTGCCTCACAAAAATGAACGTGTCCTTGTGTGACACAACTGATGCTCATGTATCAGAATACCTTCAGGTCAAGGTCGCGCTAAATAAAACACCAACTTTTTTTTTTATAAACATTGATTTGAAAGAAGAATTCCATGACTTTATAAAGGTACCTGGAATATTCCCATAATAGACGGCAGGGATATGTTATCCCACATATAATACACGTGAGCCAGTAATCCCTGTCTAAAAGCCTTTTTCTCATTTAATGAAATGACGTAGCTGTTCAACTGTAATATGTAATTATAGTTGAGTTGTGACATCATAATGTCTGCTGTCAGATACAGCGGCCAAGGTGAAATGCAGGTCACAGAGCATAATTACAGCTGCCATTTAAATGAAAATGAAAACGGACTTTTCTTTTTTCTAATTTGTGTGCTTAATTATGCACTACTAATTCTACTACAATTCTTCTTGTCTGCAAACATCGTATTTCTTTCATATGAAAGACCAGAACACCTAGGATTAAGCAGTTTGTGGGAAGGTTGACTTTGTGAACATGTATTATAAGAAATAATGTACCGCCCGCCCTAAATTATAAATAGGGCCTCTGGAATTATCCAGCATAACGACCAAATTATGCAGCAAGAAAAGCCAAATTAAGTGGCTAATGCAGAACATTTTGACACATTATTACTTCATTATTTTGTCATTCTTACAAGTTAACTCAGTATCAGTTTAACACCTAAATACAGCAGTCCCTAGCTGTAAGACGATCTGCCTCCGTGCCGATATAAGGCCACTGCACAACACACGTGGTAGCATTTTCAGTAACTTTTGATACACCTGAGATTTAAAAAAACTTTTTTGGGTTAAAATTTGCAAATTATGAGTAAGACATTGGATAATATAAGAAGTACAGCAAATGCATAATTTTGCAGAAAACCTCGATTAATTCCAGTGGCCTTAACACCTTCGCCGCGGCGGACATTTCGCTACGGTGCTGAAAAAAATCACGTGTGTGCGGTTTAGATGAGCCCTGGCCGTCCGACGCATACGCCCACTGTGACCGGCCGTCCGACGCATGGAAGAGGTTAATTATAAGACTGTTGCAAATCACCTTGGAGTGCCATGGATAAAAGAACTCGGCGTTCGGTCTCATGTTTACATGGTCACATTTTATCATATATATATATAGACTCACACACACACACACGCACACACACACCCACCCTACTGGCGGTCGCCAGTACGTAGTTATAGTTAGGACCTAGTTTCCATTGGAAAAGCGTTTTTTGACTTGCCTATATCTTTGGCGCCGTTTGACGAATCTTCACAAAATGTTCCCCAAAAAGTGTCAAAGTAAGTTCTGCATGATTGGGGTGATCCGTTAATTGGGGGCTGAGAAAAAGGAGGTTAAAAAAAGTGGGTCTTCCAATTTTAATTCCCATAGGAACGCATTGTCGAACCTACAGCCCGAACTGCTGAATGGAATTACACCAAGTTTGGGAGAAAAATATATGTTGTTACACATATTGTTCTTTTTGTTATTTGGTGCAAATCTGTTCAGTAGTTTTTGAGAAATTTCTGTTGAAAATTATTGTGACATCTGTGGTTGCGAAGCCTTCAAGAAAAAAGACAAGCTTGTGCAGGGAAATGCGCAGCTCTGATTGGCTAGCAACACTTCAGCAAGGAAGTGCTGACAGCCATCTCGGGACTCAGCTTTACAAGTCCCCCCTCAAAAAAAGTAAGAAAAGGGGGCAGGGTAGGAATACCCTGACCCCATAGAGTGGGTCCAGGGGACACAGAGGGACGCCTACAGGCCCAAAAAGCAGCGAAATTGCAATATTTGCGAATTTGTGACAACACATAAAAAAATAAGCTTGGCCTCCCATGCTTGCTTTTAAATAACCCCTGGGTGGGCCAGGTCCCAGGGGCAAAAATAGGAGGGGGGCACATGGGGCACTTCTTATTATGTATGTGGGTGGGCCCATTGGGCCCGCCTGCAGCCCCGGGGACCTCCACACCCCGGGGCATATGTAAAATAATGAGGGGTCTGGCACAGCCCCCCCTGCAGCCCCGGGACCGCCACTTCCATGGGGCTATCATTAAACTGTAAGGGAGGCGCTCAGCCCCAGTGCCTCAGGGACCATCACCTCCTGGGGCCTACAATGAAATAATGAAGGGGTCTGTTGTAGACCCCCGGGGACTAACACCTCCCTGGGGCTAAAACAAATGCTACTGGGGGGCTGCAGGCCCCCTCCGGAGGAGCCATACATGACCCTAAGGACTGCCACCCCCAAGGGCTGGCTCCTGCTACCTCCAGAGGTGCCCACCATCGGGAGGTAACTGTTTGCTTTGGATTAGCGGGAGCGTCCCATTCCCACCAAGCAATAATAAACTCTGATCCACTTCATGTAAGCGAGAGCAGAAAAATATTCTTGTTTGCACGAAGTGGAGCAGAATTGCTTTTGGACAGAGGGAGCTGCATGTTCAGCTACTCTGTCTGTCCAAAAGCAATGCTAGCTCCCGCAGGATGCGGGGAGGCGGCAGGGACTTCGAGACTAAGAGGTCTTCTGACGCCACACCCCCTTTCTCCACCACTCGGCAAACACAAATCCTGGCACACTCCTGGTTGGGGAATGAAGTCCTCTTGGATGCTGAGGCACCTTGAGGCCAAGAAGCCCTCCTGGTACTTTCTGTAAGTCCTACACTGCTGTATGTCGGAGAGCTGGTCAGAGGCCATCCTCCTTTCTCCACCACTCTGCAAATACAATTTCTACCTAAAAAACCATAGAAATTCACTGAAAAGAACAAAGGTTACAGGGATGTTATAGTTAGGAATTAGCATTTAAAAAACCTTAGAAATTCACTGAAAAAACCTAAGGCTACAGTGAGATTATAGTTAGGAAATGGAATTTAAAAAAACCTTAGAAATTCATTGAAAAAATGGGACGTTATAGTTAGGCTCAGGATTCACTCGTACAAAACCAGTGAAATTCAGCAGTTATAGTTAAATGAGCTAACTATAGCTCGTGCCCCCGCAATGCACTGCTTATGACCTCACATATTACATCACACATGACATGGCCAGTGACAACACTGATGACACACTGGTGACATCACTGATGACATCTTCAACAAAATCACTAGGGCACGCACTCACACCCCTGTAGAACCTTTCATACAATCACTCTCACACAACATTCACAAACCCAGACCCAAAACAGTATTTATACACCCACTCACTGATTCATAGATCTACACAAATATCCACTTACTTACCCATACAGACCCTCATACACCCAATGACTCACTAATACAGCCACTGGCATATTCACTCATACTAATAAAGAAATGGAATCCACCCACAAGAAATAGGCGAAACAAGATATATGGTCTTGGGTTGGATGTGTTTCCTACATTGGTGGTAAGCACATCGTGCTCTTTAAATACCCCTCACACACCAAAAGGGCCCTCGATGTCATGCTTCATCATAGGGGTTTTCGCGCCCCTCTACGGAACGCGGTGTGCTACTAACCAGCAGATACGTGGGAGCACTTGATGTAACCACTATGTGTAGTGTGTGTGAGGGTGTGAGTGGTAGTGTCAGGAGTGGATGGTAAGTGAGTGTTAAAAAATACCTGGCAAGTGAGTTCTAAAATGATTTTTAATAAACCTCCCTGCTGGTATTATTAAAAATGGTGCCGTAGAGGAAACGATCGAGTGAGGTAACATCCCCACATATTGTGCAATTAGCACGGGGTCCCCTGCGTTCTGAAGGCTCATGAGGTCTCGGACTTCTGGATAACAAATTGACATTAAGGTATGACCATAACAGGCATATTTAGCAACATTGATACATTTATTCAACACATAGTATTCCCTATGTATTGATGGTGTTATACTGTCTAATGTGAGTTGGGTAGGGATCTGTGTACCCGTCTTGAAGAAGAAGCAGCACGCTTCGAAACATGTTGACACAAACCCACACAGGAGGTTTTGTACATGAATACATAAAAACCTCCACCTCACCATTTTTAATAATACCAGCAGGGAGGTTTATTAACCCGTTGGCTGCTGCTGTCGGCCAACAGCCCTCATGTGCACTACCTCAGTAGTGCTGCGCACGTCCGTTGGCCGACACGGACCCGCCCGCTCAATAGAACGTTTTGCACTGGCCTGGAACGTTCAGAGCAGTCAACAGGTTAAAAATACTTTTAGCCATCTTCGTTGTGCATGTAAATTTATTCGGTGAAACAATAGTACAATAACTTCGTAAAGGAAGTGCAAATAAATACAAAAATATAGTTTCAATGGCTGACTCGTTTGGGCATGCTGCCTTCTACTTGGCCTATACAATCATCATGGCGTGCAATGCTGTTTTATATATTGTCCTATCTCCATTTCAATACCCAGGCAAGCACTGGCACACTGACCCATAGGAGTGAGTGACCCTTACTCGCCACCGTAACAAAGTGCAATCCATCTTTTACTATTCATCAACAATACAGGTATGCACATCTTATATACATGTTTGTCATACTCCAAACCTCATTCATGTCCCATTTATGGCATACCGGGCTCTATCAACATAGAACATGAACATTCATTTAATTAAGTTACAAGTGCAACGTATCGGGTTCCTCAGCATATTGCTGTTTATAAAACTCTGTTCATATCATCATTGATTTCATCATAGATCCTCGTCACCCGATTATGCAGTGCTTTGTAATATGCCTGATTATAATGGTTGCTCTGCTACATATAATCCATCCTTTGTCAATCTAATTAATCAAGTATTGAACCATTATATTACATTGCATCCGTTCATTTACATACGCAACACATTCCCAAAACTGTGTTCAATTTATCACCAATATAAACCTTATCTACTGAGTGTTTTCAATACTCTTCTCCATATAGATAACAAATCACATAAAGTTTCACAAATCATTGTATTAATGCACATATTGCACACTCCCCGGAATTATACACCTTGTGCACTCCAGCTTGTGCACATTCTCTGAACCCCTTGGTGATAATGTTTTCCTTATTTCATATATCCCTTATGTTCTATACTCCTCCTTCAGAGTGTACCCTGGATCCTAATTTACTCCTATGACATTAATTAAGGAATTACTTTTGTGTTCATTTGTCCGAACATTTCAAGGTGACATGTGTAAAAGTGCAATTTAAGTTGTAGTTGTCTGTCAATTGAAGAGTAAAAAGTGGCATGTGCTCAAGTGCAAAACTGTTTCATGGTGTTCCTAACACTAATCCAGATATTCCTCTGTATAAGGGACAGCCTCTGCTTTAAGCATAATTGAGTATTATATGTTAAAGTGCATACATACCTTAAAGTTACTTTACATTTGTTCACTTGCTTGGTTAAAGTAACAAGTGCTAAAGTGCAGCTTAGTATTGGGTAATGTCCTAGTTATTGAAATGTAGGAAAGTGACATGTGCTATAGTGCAGATATATTGTGGTGTTCATAATATCCATCCAAGTTTTTCTTTACTCTTGGGGGCCCCCTGCCTCCTTTAATCTGGACATAGCGAGATGATGTATGCTATTTATTTTTCGTACTTAATAAGATGACACATAAAGTGACCGCGCCAAAGGGCAATATGATGCATTATGTAAGTCCGTTCTTATGACATTATTAACAGAAAGCGGAACGCAGTTGCCGACATTGACAAAGGCGCATTGTCGAATTGCATCTGAGCGTACCTCCAATCCAATAAAAAATTGGACATTGTATCCCCTGTGAGTGCTGGTCTTTCCTTTGGAGCCTTGGATTGTTGCACAAGAGGACCCTCATGGACCGAGCACCCGCCCGTGAGTGCAGAGGTGTAGGTGCAAGTAGAGCGAGGAATGAGTATAGATATATATGTTCAAGAATGTGCTCCAGGGCAAAGGAAACGCCACTCTGCGAAGATGAATACAATTCTTTATTGCACCAAATCACGCTAGTAGCCTCGGCTGATATCAATCCCTGACGCGTTTCGTTGCTCCTGCAACTTATTCATAGGGACAAGGGGAAACCACAGGCAAAGTCCCGGAAGTCACTTTAAGATCTTTTTACCCACATTGCATCTGCTTCTCAATAAGCTGTATGACGGGATTTGTAGTCCAAATTTTATTCCCTTCCAGTAGGGTTGGTTTCCTTTGCCACACCGTTTTTATAACACCTCATTGTTTTGTTCCTTATTGTTAGCCCTCCAGTGGGCTCCTGGGCTGTTCACATGATTTTAGTCTTGAACAGATATATATATATATATATATATATATATATATATATATATATATATATATATATATATATATATATGCTGCTTACTCCGTTTCGTGACACTCTTCCACTCCAAACAACGGACGCAGACCTAGATTCGGTGCAATGCTAATTTATTTAGCAATAACGCCCTGCACCACTGCCATGACGTGTTTCGGGCAACACAGTGCCCCTGATCACATGACGCGCATGTGGATTGCTTCCCATATTTAAAGTGACAGTGCAAGTGCAAAAGTTACCACGTCATAGGCATAGACATGAAACATACTCAGTCACTTCGTGGGTGAAAACAGAGTCACTTCATGAGCCCTTTACAATTATGCTACATACAATAGACGTTAATAAATAAATATGATCAACATTTCTATAATATATATAAATAAGCATAAAATATGGTAAAAGCATCTTAAAAACCCTCGTAGTGAGATTTAAAGTTTTTCCAAATAAAAACCATAGCTTATAGCACCAACTACATACAATTGCATAATTGTTTAGGTTATAAATTGTGTGCAAATTCGCAAAGAGGGAAATGTAAACATAAGTCTCTGTATAATATTGCCCAAGTGGGCCATGATTACTGATGTTTTCATGATGTAAGTAGCCCAAAAGTGATTGTGCTAAAGAAATATATAACGTATAGCGGTCACAGCCGTGACCTACTAATGTGCAAATGTGCAAAAAACAACACGAAGATAAAAAACATTCATTTGTGCAGGCAGCATTTAAATATGGAATTTAAGATCTCATAAAAAATCTAATTTAAAAGCTAAATTCAAATCACAGGCATATATAAAAATCTTCACTCGAATTTAGGCCCTGGGGTATCTTACTGTCCAGTTCCAAAATGTATTGTGTCTCCAACCTACGCAGTAAAGCCTCCCGGTTCCCCCCTTGTTTCTGGGGCAGAATGGTATCTATGACAAAATATTTCAAGTTATCCAGCTTACTGTCATGATACTTTTTGAAGTGGCGTGCAACCGGGTAAGTTACATCGTTGTTAACGATCGCTCTCAAATGTTGGAGCACTCGCTTATGTACCTGCAATTTAGTGCTTCCTAAATATTGCAGTTTGCACGAACCCTCCTATACATATACTGCGTATTCAGTTTTGCAGTTGAGATTTTTATTGATTGGTACTGGATTCGGTTTAAATGGTGTAGTGTAGTTTGTTTTGTCAACCCCATATTTACATGGTTTGCATGTTTTACAGCGTGTAAAGCCATTCTTTGGATTTAACCATGTTTTGGCCACCAAAATCTCCGGACTACTTTTTAGTATTACATATGTTTATTGAGAGTACAGCAGGTTGTGAGACAATTACTGGCATTTTCCGCATGACAACAACCATCCAAGTGCAAACCCACCATGCAGTGCTTAGCAGTACCCACGACTTGACCACCTTTGTGAGAAAACAGATTTATACACAGCAAGCCGCCTACAACCCAACTAGGGCCGGCCGCGTCATAAACAAAGGGTGTTTTACTAGGGAATTGCTCATTGATTGAGCCTTCCTAAAAATTATACATGGTGAGGGGATAGATGGGTTATTCAACACTGGCTCACTTTTTACCAAAGGCCAATTTTTGTTCATGATTATGCGTATAGCTTTGTGTTGTAAGCTGTATGTTAAAATTAGTCTAGTAGAGGGCCCATCTTGTGTAATCAATGGTTTGTCACAGGTTATGAGTGCTTGTGTTTGCTTAGGGACAGCTGTTTTCTTCATGGCAATGTCAAGTATTTTTTCTAAATAGCCCCTGTCCAGGAATCTATTCTTGCTTTTCAGCTGAGCTATCCTGCACTCATTGCCATCACTGCATACCCTGTGTATTCGTAGCATCTCCCCATAGGGGATGCTGTTAATCAAGTGGGCAGGGTGATGGCTTGTTGCATGTAAAATAGTGTTTCCTGCTGTTACTTTTCTATGTCATTTGGTTTTCACCCTGTTTTCTGAAACATAAACTTCCACATCTAAAAAATTCATAGTATCTCTGCTCATATGTGCTGTAAAACCTAAGTTAAAAGAATTACAGTTAATACATTCCACAAATCTCTCTGCACTTTCTTCAGTTCCCCTCCAAATCAAAAAAATTTCATCAATAAATCTGTACAAACATAAAACCTGACTCTTTAAAATGTCCAGATATTCCTTTCTTAGGACCTCTTCCTCCCAATAACCCATATGGAGGCACGCGTAACTGGGTGAAAAGCAGGCCCCCATAGCCACTCCCCTGACTTGGTTAAAAATCTGGTTGTTAAATAAAATGAAATTGTTTTCAAGACAGGTTAAAATCATGGTAGATAACATTTTGTTGTGAAAATGCATGTCCTCTGATCTTGAATTCAGATAATACTCCACTGCCCTGATGCTATCACAGTGATTAATGCTGGTGTACAGTGTTGTAACATCCAAAGTCATCAATAAATGATCCGCTTCCCATTCTACTCCACTTAGTTTTCTCAAAAAGTGACTTATATCTTTTATGTGTGAAGGAAGACTTTTGACGTGGTTCTGTAGAAAGAAGTACACATAACGAGATGTGTTCTCCAGCAGACCACTGCAGGCCGATATAATGGGCCTACCAGGAGGCATTGAAATGCATTTGTGAACTTTTGGGATCAAATAAATTGTTTGGGTGATCGTTTGAATTTTTTTTTAATTCATCTTTAGAAAGCAAGCCTGCTGACTTCCATGCTACAAGTTTTCCATAGAACTCATTACGCGCTGTATTGACTTGTAATTGATTACTAAGTCTGTAACAATCTCTATTATTTAGTTGGCCCAGTGCTTCTTTCATGTACATATCATGTGGCCACAACACAATGTTGCCCCCGAATTATAATCTTTTGTTGCGCCTGTAATTTCTTCACCAATTAATGATATTCATTGTTTTGTTGGTTGAATTTTCTTGCTGAGTGCATTGTTTTGTAATAGAGTGATTTTAACTCCTTAGTTACTTTTTCACTGAACAAGTCCAGATTGTCTCTCAGCATAAGGGGGCAAACTGTCGATTTGGGTTTGAATGGAGTGCGCACATTTTCTTTTGTTTCCACTTCCGTAGGCTGAGATCCGTGTGTGATTGTATTATTCTCTGCATGCAATTCCTCCAAATCATTTAGTAACATACCATCTTGTGTTGATAACTCGTTGAGATTGACTACCGGCAATACATGTACTGGCCCTTGAGTTTCTGTATTGGCCCCTCACAAAGTGTGATATTTGCGCAGCTTCAGTTTACATACAAATTTATACATGTCAACCCTGGTGTTAGCATAATCAAAATTCGCTTGTGGGCTGTATGATATATATGGTGGTGCTGTGGCACGCAATCTCTATATGGAAGAGGCGTTGAAATAACTTAACCACGGGGATTGCTACAGGCGCAGCACCATGTTGATTGTCAGGTCTTCATGGAATTATTTTTACACTAATCTTGTTGTGTGGAAAAGTGTTGGACTTTTAACCGTCGAGGAGTTCAAATTCTTAAAAAACGACCATCCTGTTATGCCGGTGGTATATTTTATAATGTATAAGGCCTAGTGCTGTGAATCACTAGGACTCTGGTATGCACAACAACAAATAATATACTTTTCCTTTATACCATTCTGTTAATTTTAATTAATATCTCAAAACCGTAAATATATTACATTCACATATCATTCATCGTGAATATCATTTGCAAGACCAGTGTCAAAATTTATAACAAATAGTATTCCTTAGCAACAAAAGCAACAATTTTTCAAAACACAGGTTAACAAAAGAAAACAACCCAATGCATTTCGGGGCTTTGTGCCCCTTCGTCGGGGGTCTAAAAAAGAAGAAGAAGATACAAACAAGGAGAATATTATTCATATGTTATTCAAAATGTTTGACAATTAACCCTCAAGAGTTTTCTTTGATAGGTGCTTACCTAAAAAACGTGGACTAATACGAAGCTTGTGTAAGGTTTGTTTTACCTTTTGACAAATTTCTGGAAAACCAAAATATTGACGGTCATATCAAGTTCATCTAAAAGGTACCTATTCTACAGAGTGTTTCCAAAAGAAATGCCAAAATGTGTTACCTGTCACTTAGTCAGTATCGCATCTATGGGTGAAAGAAAAATGAATTTTTAAGAACTCATACAGCCAGAAAACAAGTGGCACATATGTGTTTGGGGAATCAGTATTTAAGAGCTCACCTGCGTATCGTGTGGGTCTTGTTTACGTGAAGGAGCCCTGAATGGAATAAAATAACGTCCATCAATACACTGTTTCATGTATTGTGTTAATAAAGCGGTATAAAAAAAGTAAACGACGTCCTTTACCTGCGAGTCTAAATATAGGGGATTCGAACTCGCTACTGTTTCCGTTCACAATGCTGCAATAGCAAAGAAATGAAGGCTGTTATCGTTATCTATCTCACCCTGATCAAGCTCTAGGAATTATCTCGGAATAACGTAAGTGAGCTTACCGTTCGACATTATGATGTTCACCATCAGGAAAGTTAACCGTCTCTTAGCTCACCGGCCAGCAACTCTAGCGGATGCGCGAGTCCTTCACCTATTTTAACTATCCAGTTGCCAAGAGTAGACAAAGACAACGGACTTAAGACGAACTGTCTTTTGGATCGACTTTGTAACGGGAAACTTTATGTGTCTATAACGTGCGTCACGTAAACAATCAAAATATGACACAAAGTGCTTAATAGATCGACTATGCAACGAGAAACTTTATGTGTCTACAACGTGTATCACGTAAACAATCGAAATATGACACGAAAGCCGCTCATAAGAGCTATTATTAGATATGATAATGTTAACGAACGATTTTATCAGCTGATCGGAGAAACCCTCCTTGCCATATGTATTGCATATACCGCGTACTGAATGAACGAGACTATTTATTTAAGCTCTTTCAAGATGCTGTTAATAATCTGTCAGTTGTCTTTCTTATTTTATGTGTATTTGATTTCAAAGACAGGTAACGGGGTTTACACTTGTTATTGAATATTAGTGGTGACTACAACCGGAATCCATGGTCTAACCAAACCAGTTTCTGTGATTTTAACCCTGCCTATTTACAATCTATGGAGTTATTTTACATGAAAAATACAGGTTACAAAGAGCAGTGTAAATACTTCACATCTCATTATTGTGGAATACATTCAATTAAAACGCTATACCTTTGTGGAGCATTGTATGTTTTTTAGTGTACGTTTTACTGTGTATGAGAATCCCTATTTACTGGGACTTACAAAAAGCATGCCATTTCCATCTTATCATTTAATCCAAGAGGAATCATTGTCTGTAGTTTACGGATCCAGTAGGCTTCTCTTTGTAGTAGTATCTTTGCATTGTCCATTCCTAGTCTCCAAGGTACTACTTCTATAATTTGAAAACGGAGCTGAGCTATATTGTGGTTCTTATCAATCCAATGCTGTGCCAGTGGTGACGTTAAGTTTTTATTTCGTATGCGACTCTTGTGTTCAGAAAGTCTTAGTTTTATCTTCCTATCAGTCTTCCCGATATATAATAGCCCACACGGGCATTTAATCGAGTACACTACGTGTTCAGAGTCACAGTTTGTAGAATGTCTAAGCATTATTTTTTCTCCAGTACGTGGATGCTGCAACATGTTCCCTGGGATTACATTGTTACAATTTTTGCAGTTGCAACATCTCATAGTTCCTTTATGGGCCAGTTCTTGTTGTAGTAAAGTGGGTTTACTTAGAAGTTCCTTAAGATTTTGGGCTCTTTTGTACGCAAATAATGGTCGTTCGTTAAACAATGTTCCAAAGTCTTTTTCTGCCAGTAAAATCTCCCATCTCTTTGATATTGTTCTTTTTATGTCCCTTGATGCAGTCGAGTACTTGGACACGAAAACCAATCTGGTACTTGAAATTTCCGGCTTCTTTTTAAGGAGTTCCGTTCTCGGTATTGCTTTGATTTTTTCTAAATGTGCTTCAAGCTGTTTTTTTGAGTAACCCCTGTCAAGATATTTCTGTTTTTGGTCATTCAAACTCTTGTCACATTGTTCCATGTTGGAGGAAATGCGTTTAATCCTCATGAACTGTGATACTGGCAAATTATTTATCAAGTTAGCTGGGTGAAAACTACTGTATAGTAGCGCAGTGTTTTTGTCCGTTTCCTTTTTGTATAGTTTTGTCTGAATAGAATCTGTCTTGTCTTAAGTTCGACAAGAACATCCAAGAATGGTAGTGCTGTATTGCTTGCATTGTATGTAAATTGGATCCTTGGGTCCACAAGATTCAGACTGTTGATGTTACTTAGTAATTCAGCTTTTGGACGTTTCCATATGATGAAAATATCATCTATATAGCGCTTGTAGTAGATTAGACCTTGCTGCCAAGTTGGGTCTTCCAGAATGTAATCCAACTCGAATTTTGCCATATAGATGTTGGCATATATACATGCCCCTGGAAAACCCATTGCTGTACCTGTCAATTGGTTGTAGTACTTGTCTTGCCAGAGAAAATAGCTATTGAGGAGACAAAATTCCAGTAGTTGCAGTAGCAATATCTTTAGCTCGTTTGGCTTGTCTGTTCTGAGGAGAGCCCACTCCATGGCCTCTATCCCTTGCTTATGCGGTATCGATGTATATAACGAAGTGACGTCTATAGTACATAGAGTCCATTCCATGCATCCCGTCGTGTTGATGTTTGCGAGACTTCTGAGGAAATCCGAGGTGTCTTGTAAGTAGGTTGGCCAATTCTGAATGAATGGTTGCATATGTGTGTCAATGAAAATACCCAAATTTTCAAAAATAGATGAACAGCCTGAAACTATTGGCCTGAAGGGTGGATTTTCCGTGCTTTTATGCACTTTGGGCAAAAAATTGATTTTTGGTCTTCTTGGGTAGATCTGCTTGAGGTACCGCTTAGTAGTGTTGTCTATCCAATTTGATTCCTCGGCATTATTCAATAGTTGATCCAAAGTCTGAATAATACTCGTCGTTGGATCCTGTTTGAGTGGGACATAGGTATTTGTGTCATTCACATGTTCATCACCTTTTTGTTTGTAAAAAGAAGAGTCCATTATCACAAGTCCTCCTCCCTTATCTGCTTTTTGTATTATTATGCTGTCATTTCTTGCTAATCGTTGAATGGCGCTTTGTTCTGCCCTTGTCAAATTATTCAATTTTCTTTTGTAATGAATTTTACTTAAATCTGCTTTCACCAGGATTTCAAAGGTGTCCAAAGTTTTGTGAGACGTTGGTGCCATGAAATTGCTTTTAGGTTTGAACAATCTTCCAGTTTCGTCCGGCTTTTCCATTGGATTCAGAACTGTGAAGAAATACTTCAACCTCAGAACTCTCATGAATTTAAAGAAAGATATTTCTGTTTCTAATTCATTTGACTGATATGTTCTAACAAAAGAGATTCCTTTGTTCAACAGTTTTTCTTCAAAATCAGAGAGCGGATAGTTGGAAATGTTTATGACAAGTTTTTTGTCTGACTCCGCAGTCCGTTTTTTTTTTGCTGTTCTCTCTCCTTCTCCTTCTCCCTTTCTTTTTCCTTGTCCTCTTCTCGTCTTTTTTCTTGCTGTGTCAAAGGTAAATCCGGTGGTCTGCTGGATACTGGGTCCTTCTCTAAAAAAGCAGTCGATGATGTACCAGGTGTTGTCACCACCGAATCAGCGATCTGACCTGTTCTTTGCGATGGTTGGGATGTGATTGGTTGTCTTGTGGTGCTTAATTCGCTGTCAGATACCACACTCTCGTCTGAAGAAGCTGGCTGTTGTTTCTTGCCAATGAACCTCCTTTTTGCGTAAACCTCTGCCCACGTGTATGTTTCATTAAGCTTGTAATCGATGGTATCGCGCTTAAACTTGCGTAACTTGGTTTCTTGCAGCTCTTTTCCATATTTATCAAGACTTATGTTGGTGTCTTCCAAAACTCTTGCCCATTGTGCTTCTTCCAATCGTTCAGATAATTCTTGTTTTATATTATACCTAAATCCACAAATTTGTGGGTTCGTGAACAAGCGGCTGCGGTTGCGAAACGCGTTGGGTGTTATTGCCATTAAAACTTCACCTGGAAATTGGAATGCACTGGGGCCTCAGCTTGTTGTCTTTGACATTGGGCGACAACTTCGTGTTGGATTTATTGGGGTTATGCGGCCCGCCATTAAGAAGTGGCACTGGCTCATTTCGCCATCTGTGTTGGATATATATATTTATATATATATATATTCATGTGCATCTCTGCCTTTATCAGCAGTGCAAAAATAAAAAATACATGTGCAAAAGGTCCCCAGATTCGGAGAAAAGCACTGCAAATCTGCTGTTTTTTTCAAAGCTGTCTATTAGTGTAGAATAGTACACTTTCTTTTACGTTTTCAGCATTTTTACTCCACTATTAGCGATCATGATGCTCTTATTCCATATGTGGAGTAACATACAGTATGATGACCCATCCTGAACGAATTTTCGTAGAATTATAATTATGAGTCTGTGACGCTCTCTCCGTGGTGTGAGTGTTTCACACCAATCCTTGGTGCCATAGGTGTCCCAGAGAGCAAAGGCTGAATCGACCTGCGCAGCTTCACGGCCTCTCAGAGCTGAAACATGCCCTGTCTATCCCTGAGTGAGCGGAGGGATGGTCTTTCTGTGACAGCATGTAGTCTGCACTTTCAGTGCGCGCTCTTAGCTTCTCAGGGCGGATTTTGCGAACCCACTGCCTCTGACTTGAGAAATTATCATTCTACATACACCTTGGGCGCCCCGGAGAAATGGCGTGAATGTTGTAGTGTCCTAGCATGGACACGTTCTAGTGTTTCAGTGTGATGTAACTTACTTGACACCCACCCACCACAGACGTCATGGCGTCACATGACGCTGCCAATAAACGGGGCCGAGCGCACGGGCTCGAGGCGATTCCCACTACCCTCATCTGGTGTCTGCGTCAGTCATTACGGCTCCTCACATGCGGGCCTAGGGCCCTCCACCACGAAACCCTACAATGGCGACGAGGCCGGTAGTGTTGCCCATGCGTGCCACTACCCTCGGCTGATCGAGAATAAAAAGAGGGGATGAGAGCTGCCCGCATAGAGGGCATCCCCTGTGGTGAGGCGCGACGCGCCGTGAAGCCGGTAGGCACGTCGGCGCCCCACAGAAAGCCGACCGGAGCCTACCCGCGTCGACCGCCACCAAGCAACTGCGGACCGCCCAGAGCCCACCTGCGACGGCCGCGAGGCTGAAAACCCCCATCGGAGAGGTACACGGGCCGGGCGGAGCCCACCCGCCGCGACCGCGACGGAGCATCTGGCCCGCCGGCCGAAGGTGAGCCCCACGGGCGAAGTGCCCGCCAAAAACTGTGGTGATAAATAAGCAGCGCCAGCGGAGCCTACCCGCGGCCTGCCCGTGTCGTCCCCCGCCCCCGCCGCGTGTGTGCTTGGAAGCGGCAGGGGCACATAGAGAGGAATGGCGGCGTGAAGAAGTGCGGCCGGACCCGCAACACCCGTCAATAACGAGGGGGAGGGAGCGGAGTAGCTAACCGCCTCCCGACCCCCCTCGCGACGTGATCAAGACCAAGCGGAGCCCACCCGCGGCCTGCCGGTGACATCCCCACCGAAGAAAGACTCTGCAGCGCCAGCGGAGCCCACCCGCGGCCTGCCGACGGCACCCCCGAGTGAACAAGAACTGCAGAGCCAACGGAGCCTACCCGCAGCCTGCGACGTCCGTGACGGGTCTCCGCCGCGCAGCGTGTGGAATGAGAAGCTGCTGCGGCGGGAGACCGGAGCCTAATCAACATTGAAAAGGCAGAGCCGGCGGAGCCTACCCGCGGCCTGCCTCAAGCACTCCCCGCCCAAGAAACTGTGACCGGAGCGAAGCGCTCCCCGCCTGAGGAAGCATCAAACCCCCCCCCCCCCCCCCCCCCCCCCCGCGAGGACTGCCGAGGCTGCGGCGGGAGGGGAGGGGAGAGAAAGGAAGCGCATACACGCGGCCAGCGCCGCCGCCGATCAAATGTGCTCCCACCTCGTGGGCTCAACGTGAGAGCAAAGTGCCTGTAAGCGCCAGCGCCGCCTGAAGAAATTTGAAACTGTGGGCAAAAGTAACTTTACAGTGTGCGTTAGAGCACAGACAACAAGCAAGACACTGAGCATGGTTCAACCCCCCCCCCCCCCCCCCCAGAACCACTGAACCACCTCGCCTTCATGCCTATGCTTCCTGCCCCACCAGTAAATTAATAAAAGGGGACAGACTTACTAAGAAGGCAGCCCAGTGCCCAGCACCCAAGGACTGGAACTCAACAAGAAGGCAGTGTGAGGCCAGGTTCCCAGCAGCAGCAACTCCAGCCCCAGCCTGAGGCAGTAGAGTGCACATCAGGGGAAGACAGGAGCCCCAAGACAGGCTGGTACAAGATCCAGCAACACTGCCACCCAGTGGCCAAAAGCAAGAGTGCACTAACATCCTCTAATACCTAAACAAGCATTGGACCACGCAAGCTCAATCAACAGCATCAAGGGGCAACAGACTGAGTAGCGCCCCCAAGGAAAGCATCTAAACTCCTGCAGCAAGCAAGCATCCAACCTCACGCAGCAAGTAACTGCGCAACAGCGCAAATGACACCCACCCACACCAGCAAGGAGTCGGCGGCTGCCACTTCCAACGCGACGTGGGAAAAAGGCACCAATGCCTCACAAAGCATCCAAGCCCTGACGTCTGGAGGAAACGACTGCCAAGCACCAGAAGAACGTCCGGGGAAACGACTGCCGCGATCAAAGGACGGAGAGAGCAGCGACGCCTGGTGGCCACAGGCGCTCACCGCAGCATCAACTACTCCCGCCAACGGTCCAAAGCATCAAGTACCTGACGACAGCCAAAGCAGCAAGTACCCAACGTCCTGCAACAGGCGTCCCAGAACCCTGAACAGTAAGTGCGCAAACAACGCGCCACGTGGCGACGCACAGCCACCGCAAGCAGAAAGAAGAATGCATGCAGCGCCATCGCGCAGAACAATCTTCGCGAATGATCGCCCATCAAGTGCTGACCCACAACGGGTCCCCCAGGAACTGTTGTAGCGCAAAGTCCGACAGGACGACCGAAAGCAACCTGCCCGGCATCGGCAGAAGTGGACCACCAATCGGTCCAGGACGTTCAACCATGAACAGGTCTACAAACATGGACCCCTGAACGTCATCAACAAGCATCAAGAAAAGAAAGCATCAAGACAAGAAGGTTCGTGACACCAACTCTGGCTGCTGAGGAAGAAGGAGAAAGTGTCCCCGACAGGGACAAGACCAGGGGTACACATGCGGGGTGCGCGCACTGCATGGAGGACCCAGGTCAGAAGAGAAGACACCAAGATCGGTCCAAGTGATGTCGCGATGCAGAAGGAAGGAAAGGAGAGACCCGAGTGGCACGTCTGCCACCGCGAAAAGGAACGAAGAAAAGGAGAGATCTGAGTGGCACGTTTGCCACCGCAAAAGGAAGGATCTGAGTGGCACGTTTGCCACCGTGAAAAGGAAGGAAGAAAAGGAGAGATCTGAGTGGCACGTTTGCCACCGTGAGAAGGAAGGAGGAAAAGGAGAGATCTGAGTGGCACGTTTGCCACCGTGAAAAGGAAGGATCTGAGTGGCACGTTTGCCACCGTGAGAAGGAAGGAAGCATATCCATGTGGCCTGTTGCCACAATTAAGAGTAGAAGGAGAAGTCAGTGCGAAGCAACGTCCTCACAGGGAAACAACTAAGGAAAGACAGAGAGGAGTGCAGGAAGACGAAGACCACTCACTCCCGAAGAGAAGTAGGTGACAAGTGCCAGGCCAACGGTGCGAGGAACACGAAGGCCGGAAGAACACCAGTGGCAAAGAAGACCAGCTGACAGACGATGTTTCCGCACACCCAGGATCTGCGGAGAGGAGCAAGCGAGACCGTTAGTGACATCCACCTTTGGGGTCACACGGACACTGGACACATGCCAGCCGTGGTGACTCAGGGGCAGAGGCCTCCGGGACGCAGTCCCCGCGACGAGAGACGGTCCTCCGACGCCCATCCGGAAGGTCCGGGGAGGGCGAAGACATCGCAAGCAAAGACAGAAACCAACAGCTACCTTGGGACGAGGCTGCGGAATCTGAGGTGAGACACATCGTCTCTTCCATACCCCCACTGACGGCGGCGCAGGAACAACTGATGTGGACACATCCAGCCCAGCGCGAATCCGAGAAGAGGACCTCAAGGATATCCCGTGGCAGGGGAACACCGACGAGAGGGGTCATCCTAGTGAGAGGGATGCCTTGCAATGGATCTGCCTTTTGCCAAGTAGGACACAGACTACAAATAAAACTAAGGCCAAAGCCGGAAATCGTGCATCATTCCCCGGCGAACCACAAGAACTCTAACTGCACCCGTTGCCATGGAAGTGAGCAAAAGAAGGACTGTGAGGAAAATTTGGTTGCAGAATCGTCAACAGACTGTTTCCATCGAGCACCACAAACCGGTGCCACTGTGAACTGATGTTCCCCGCAACAGATTGAACATCATCTGTAATTCCAAGCAGCGGCGGATCGAAAGACACTGCGGAAGCTGAACACTTGACTGCATCCTGATACATGTTATTTTCCCCACAGGTTGATTTCTGAATGTGGGTTTTTGCAATTAAAAAATGGGAGGGATGTAGTGTCCTAGCATGGACACGTTCTAGTGTTTCAGTGTGATGTAACTTACTTGACACCCACCCACCACAGACGTCATGGCGTGACATGACGCTGCAAATAAATGGGGCCGAGCGCACGGGCTCGAGGCGATTCCCACTACCCTCATCTGGTGTCTGCGTCAGTCATTACGGCTCCTCACATGCGGGCCTAGGGCCCTCCACCACGAAACCCTACAAATGTGAACGTGCTCGGAGCCAGCAAGTGCCCAGTCTATATTTCTTTAGGGGTTCTAGAACGCGAGAAATGTCCATTCTGTGAAGCTCCACGGCCTCCTGTGGTGTTTGCTTCTCCAAATCATGCCAATCTATAGAGTGTACGCGCATGTCCCAATGTCCCAGCGGTGCTCACCTCTCACCGCAGCACGGTCAGTATCACCCCCCTTGGAATGTATTGAGGGGAAGCTTGCCAGAATCATACTCCTAGCGCTGTCCTTCACAGGGGATCGGCCGCGATCACCCAGGCAGCCGTGCTTGGCGCCGTCACAACATTGACCCGCTGCCTCACCACTGACGAGGAAATTACCGGCTGTAATTTCGACACAAGAGGCTTCCGCCTTCCTCGGAAGATGAAGCGTCATTAGAAAATTAATCCTTGGCACACTTCCCTGGCCTCTCGAGGAACATGGACGGCGTCCAAGGCGTGCAGACGACAACACCGAGCCTCGGCTGACAGGCGTGAACCAAGGCCCTCTGCGACAGGGGAGGGAAAAGCCCAAAGCCATCTGTGAATGGCGAGGCAAGAACACAAAGCATCCATGACGTAAGAGAGGACTCAGCCATCTCTAACCTGTCAGAGGAGAACCCCAAAAGCCATCAACTCTCTAAGGACATGAACACAAATCCACCCACGACCACAGAGATGGAACTCAAAGCAATCTGAGACTGAACTATGTCCATGACAGGAGAGAAGGAGCCCCAGGTGATTAGAGAACTGGAAATTAAAAGCCACTAGTGAGAGGCAGGAAGAGTGAAGAGATGAGAGCTCAAAGCAATCCGTGCTGAAGAAACGAGAACCCAGAGCCATCTGAGACTGGAGAGAATTGAACTCCCGTCCGTTTGCGACCAGAGAGACGGAACTTAAACTTTTAGCTCACTAAGAGATACCACCTAAGGCTAAAGCCAACTGCGAACAAGAGAAATGAGAATTTAAATCCATCTGAGAACGGAGTGATTAAACCCATTGGTGATGGAAATGGAAATTAAAATCAATCCACAAGTAGTTAAAACAGTCTGCGAGGGAACAGAGCAGTAAAAGCCAAAAGCTACAGGTAAGTGGAACCATGAGAATTCAGATTGGTCTGTGATGGGAGAAAAAAACCTCAAAGCCACTTGTGGCCAAAAGGACAAGAGTCCGAATCCATTTTATGATCAGAGTCGAGAAATGAGTTATACATTTCTGGAGAGACAAGAATCCAACGCCATCAGCGACTGGGGAAATGAAATGAAATGAAAGAAAATGTATATCGCGCAACTAAAACCCGAAGGCATCAAGGCGCCTGGGAAACAACTCCTCAGAGCTGGTTGTATGTCACTATATCTAAGTCAGCAATATTGACATACAAAAATATTGCATACACTGACTCACATACAACTAAGTTGTCAAGGTAAGTATATATTTATTATTCTTAACTCCGCATCTACTTACCTAGATTTTTCTTGCAATGTAGTGGTTAAGGTGATGTAGTTCATGCAATGTTTTTCTCATGCAATATATCGCATGTGATCTAGTGAGGGTATACGATCGAAGCCATCTGCAATTAGACAAAATAAGACCTCAAGCAATCCATGACCAGAAAGAATAAAAGCCAAAGCCATCTGAAGGACATCTGCCTTTTTTGTGTGGTCACCTCTGATTTTTCACCTTTACCTGGCCCATATTTTATTGCTGGTTTTAGGCTTTGCATACTGGAGCACTGCAGTCCAGTGCCCAGTTTATGTGCCCTGGCCCCAAAACATGGGGAAATTGGTTAATCACTGATTGGCATATATAACTTGTCTCTAAGGCTATAGAATATGGTACACAAATACATCAAATGCATGAAAAGTTAACTGTCATCTGTGGACATCAATACTTATTGTGCCATCCACTACTGTGACAAAAGAAAACATGGCTTCAGGCCTACCATGGAAGTCTGATAGCTGCGGTGTAAAACATACATTACGGCCTATTAAAATACCTCTACTTGATAGGTAAGCATCTCTCTTTCAAATATTAGTAAATCGCCCCAATACTGGCCTTGCAGCCCAAAAGGAAGAATGCATGTTATTTAAAAGTGGGATATGCAGAAAATTAATGTTACGCTGTACCTATAGTGACTAGGCTAAAAGCTATTTATACAGTGGCTTTCCTATGTAGAAACCAGAGTACAGATTAAAATACTAAGGGCCAGATGTACGATGGGATTTAGCATGCGCAAACAGGTTTGTGACCCGTTTGCACATGCTAAATCCTTGTGGGCCATGGTCAAACACTTTTTCGAGTTGCAAATAAATTGCGAATCGCAAAATAGTGTTTTGCGAGTTGCTATTAGGAAGGGGCGCTCCCTTCATAATAGCGCCATCAAAGCCACCATGTATGAAGGTTTTGCAACTGCAATTGCCGTTGCAAAACACTCTCAAATTACCACCCTCTTCAAGAGGGTGGTAATGCACTCGCAAAAGGGAAGGGGTCCCCACGAAAACCCTTCCCCTTTGCAAATGCAGGGAAATTTTTTTTAGGGGCAGGCAATAGTCCCAGGTATCACTGCCTGCCCTTAAAAAATGAAACAAAAAACGTTTAATTTTTCTTTTTTAAATGCATCCTGTTTTCCTTTAATGGAAAACGGGCTGCATTTAAAAAAAAAACTGCCATATTTAAAAGCAGTCCCAGAGATGGAGGTCTGCTGAACTCACCAGGCCACCATCCCTGAGAGGGCCAGCATTCCAAATGGGGTCGCAAATTGCGAGTGGCCCATTAATATTCATGAGCCTCGCATTTTGCGACCCCCTTGGGAAGTGCAATCAGTGTCTCTGACACTGTTGTACATTCTAAATTGCGGCTTGCAATTTGCGACTCGCAATCGAGCACAAATTGCAAGTCGCAATTTAGAATGGATGTACATCTGGCCCTAATACTGTATCTGTGGAATGAGACCAGCAAGAAACATAATTAAATAACAATTTTCTATAGTTATTAAAATCTTCAGTGGTGAAGTCTGATTTTTAATAAATAGTAAGAAAACATACCTTTTAGAAAGTTACATTTTTACCTGGACTATCAGAAGGCTAATTAGCATAAGCCTCTGTCAGCTCTCAGCCTGTGTACCCAGAAGTAAACAGTGGGTATGACTGCTCTGCGCTCAACAGAATAGGCTGTTGGCCTCCTTTTGAAAGGACAGTGTCAAATACTGGTTGACCGGTTTGTCGAGCTACATGTAACACTTGGGGTGCTCTTGAAAGGGAGAGAATGGAATGCCAGCACAATTCTTGTGGCTTCCATGTCTGGTTGCTGAAGGGTACTGTTTTTCTCCGACCAGACTTCTGTCTCTAGGTTTGTTGTGGGTTCAGTACCTCCCTCAAACAGGAGTTAGTGTTAGAAGTAGAAGGACACTGGAATTACCATAGCACTTTCCCCACACACCTCTGACCCTCTGAGGCCGAGCTTAGTGCCATCAAAGAGTTTAACTATCTTGAAAATGTCCTGACATGTGGTATTTTGGGCCTGTTTGCAGTAAAACAAACAGTCTACTGCAAAAGTAGGTAGATGAGGTCCTGGAAATTTTTATCCCATTGGTTAGGGAAGGGCCAGGAGTCACCCCCACCAACTAGCTAGTGCCAACCATAAATGTGGCATCCCAGGAACCTTCTACAGAACACCTTCTGGACCTACGGAAGATCACAAGAGGACTGGACATGCTGTCTGTAACCTGAGAGGCACCCTGAAGAACTGGACCTGCTCGCTCTCATTCCTAGCACTAAGAAGTGAACTCCAAGGGTCAATTGGTTGGTCTCTTGTATTGCTACAGGGAGACAACAAGTTGGAAGAGGCCTTTTCCTCGAAGTATCCAGCTGATAGTGGCAACTGAACCTGGACTGGATCTGGCTGCAGGCGTCTGCCTGATACTCTGTGAGTCCCTAAGTGCTTCTTGTGAGGGCCTGGGTGACTTAGAAGTATACTCCTGTTGTTGGGACTTAAAAGACTAAGTCAGAAGATAAAATCTCTGACCAGGGCGAACCTGATGGTTGTAGCAGACCTTGCTCCATATGCTTCAAATTTAGTCAAGGTACCGAACTACTGTGACCATTGACTATCAGTGGCTCTTTGTCATTTTTGGCTCTATTTATTTATTTTTTATTTTTATTTCAAAACCAACATTTATTGACATCTGTATCTTTGACACAGCAGGGTGCCTAAATCCCATTGGGCCCGCACAGCAATCATTGACATTCTATACGAGGATAGGGGGGGCGAACACAGCAAGCCGCCTACAACCCCCAAGGTGCCGGCCGCGTCAGGTGGGCAAGCAGCGCCTACACTCGTCAACTCAGGTCCTCAACTAAAGTCCCTAGACTAGCAAAACAATAAGTCACAGTAACATTACCACCATCCCCTAGTATTTCAGACCATTATCTAGTCAGAACCCATACAACGCACCCAACCAAAGTTCCCCAGCCCACACGATCCAATTCATCCCTCATCATGGTGAACAGAGGTCATCTCAGCCCTATGATCGGGGAGTCTCCTCCTCTGCAACCCCCTCCCTGCCTCCTCCCTCGCCCCCCACCCGTTCAGGATCAGAATCTGTGTCCCCAGAGTCGGCATGTGCCAATAGATGCGTTTGAAGAGGAGCCCATATATCCCTAGGACGGGATGAGGGTGGCATACGTTCTGCGTAAGTACGCAATTGATCTTGGCAATATGTATGGTCACTCATCCAGTCCTTAAATTTGGGAGCTCGGCACCGCCCCCATCGACATGCTATTCGTCGTTTCGCCATCAGAAGAACCAAGGAGACATATCTCCGCACCTTGACAGGAACCAGTTCCGTATAGCCTAAGAGAGCAGTTAGGGGGTCGTCGGGTATATGTATCTCAGTCATTTCATCTATCGCATGCATCACCTCCCTCCAGTACTCCCGAACAGACGGGCAGTCCCAGGCCAAGTGCCCAAAATCAGCATCCTCTGCCCTACATCTATCACAGCAGGCAGTGTCGCGCAAGTGTAGTCGGTGAAGCCGAGCAGGTGTGCAATATAATCGGTGAACATACTTATAATGTATCAGGCGTAGCCTGCTGATGGCTGATCTGGCACCCGTCTGGCGACAGCAATAGGACCATTGTTCCACCGTGATGGGAATTCTCAGTTCCGCCTCCCACTTACACTTGGCTGGCGCTAAATCTCTCTCCCAGTCCCCCTGAGTCGAGCGATACAATCGCGACACTACATGTTCTGGGGGAGTGTGCTGCAGGAGTGCATTTTGGGGAGTCATAACCGGGGTCTCCAATGGAAAGCACTGAGTCAAGGAGCGCAGGTCCTGCCGAAGACGTACGTAATAGAAGCGCTCCAAGGGAGTGGGGTAGTGGTGCCAAAAAAGTAGTCACTAGATTTAAACTTCCCGTTCTTATATAGTTGGCCCCAGGTAAGGCAGTCCATCTTTCGCAGCATCCGGCGGCAACCCCCCTCTGTCGTAACTGGTAGGTCATGTCTCCCCTGCAGGGGCGTCAGCAGCAAATAGAGAACAGGGCATTTTAGTTTGTGAGGCAAATCGTGCCATGGGCTGGTCGTACATTGTATAGTTGTAACCGCCAGGTGTCTAGACACTGTGGCAGTGCTGAGATACGCAGTACTTGGTGTGGGGGCCATATATCTATCATCAATGGCTAGGCATGTATGGGCGAGGATGCATCCAATAGCCCGCGAAATGCGCCTGAGCGCAGATAAAATATAGCTTCATATTGGGGACTTCAAATCCTCCATCTTCAAAGGGACGGGTAAGAACCTCCCATGCCAGTCTGGGATGCTTACCTCCCCACGCCAGCCTGATCAACTGGGCTCTGACACATTTAAAGAAATATCTACTTGGAGCAAAAGGAATATTTGTAAAAAGATAGAGAAACTTGGGCAGGATTACCATTTTTATGAAAGATACTCTGGCCGCCATGGATAGAGGCATTGCAATCCATCTGGTAATCTTATCCGTGATAAGATCCAGTGCGCGTCTGTAGTTGGAACGCATCAGCTCCTCCCGACTTTTAGAGACCCGAATGCCAAGTATGTAAATGTGTCTCCGCGCCACTTCAATGGAAAGTCAGGAGCAAATTTCGGTGTGGCATCCTTTTGTGGGAATATTTGGGATTTCCCCCAGTTCACGTTTATCCCAGATATTTGACCAAAGAGAATAAGCAATCGGAGAATGGGGTTGAGGCCCACCGCTGGGTCCCGCAAGTACAGCGTGATGTCGTCGGCATACAGGGAGATTAAAATCTGCCTCTCTGGGTATATTAAAGCATAGTCTCGGAAATGTTGTCTAATCTTTGCCGCCAGGGGCTTGATAGGTAGGTAAACAAAGGAGTTAGGTCCTTAGCGGGACTGAGGGGGGACTGGACCGTTGTACTATTCAAACAAAAAAGAGAATGCCCGAACCCTCAAGTCTTGATAAGACAATTATTTGATGAGGACCAAGTGCAAATTCATGAAACCTGGTGAGGTACTTTTATTTATACCCATCACTCATATTTTATACTTTTTTTTGGAATTATTCTTTTAGGCAGAAATAGATGCACATTTACACCATCGCAAAACTAAACAATAATGACAGAAGATAAATCAAAAAGAACATCAAATTAACACAGAACTTTACACATTAAAAGGTTCATTTCATCAATGTTTACAAATCAATTCCTGTTTCAAGACAAACAAAGCAACGTGAAAACAAGAGCAGAAACAATGTATATTCCTTTGGCAATAAATCACTCAATAATATGATTGGCTCTTGTGGATATGTCGACGCGTTTCAGGTTCGAATAACCAGTTTTCGAACCCTCATCAGGGCTTTGTTATTTGTCTGTTTGGAACACAAAAACAATAAAGTTTTGTTGAGAACCTGTGTGCCTCGAAGCTACCTCTCTTACTCAGAAGAAACATAAAAAATATGTACCTGTATATTTCAGGCTCGCGATTTCTATTGGTGGTCCTGGGGAACGATGCTTCAAGCTTTACTTCTAAAGTAAGTGAAGCAAGGACTATATGAAGAATTTTGGCAATATTTCTATACAAACACTCAAGTGCGAGTGTATTGATTCTACCTACCTCCATGTGCACCGTCCGGCGCCTCTCGGAGGGAGGGGATTGAAATCACTATGTTGGGGATCCTGATTGGGAAACAAGAGGAAGTTGTTGTACAATCATGTTGACTTTTCGGCGGATGAATATGTATTCATTGAAATAGCCCCATACCTTACGTCTTCATCCTGGATTAAGAAGACATTTCGGGTTCTATTATTCGTGGCGCACTACATGGAAAGATATTAAAAGATAAGTGTGGGGACAGCTGAAACGGATGTCCGGGTGACTAGTCTTGCCGGCATAGATCTCAAAACGAGAAGCGTTCGTTCCTACCTGATTCAATGCACTCAATGCCTCCAATGCAGGGCTCCCAATGGAATGACTAACAGATCGCGGTGGCCATCTTGCCTGATTTAAACAAACGCGAGTTCCGCGTCCCAAGGCATTGTGGGACATGTAGTCCCGTGTCGTGTACTGTGCGAGCTTTAGTGTTGTGCAAGATGCATTTAGGTTATTCGAATCGCTGCGATATCGATGCGGGTGTACCAGATGCTTAGTGCTCGAGGATGATATTGGATCGAGTCAGTGATAATGCTACTAGTGGCGCCATGTATTAGGACCAGCTCGTACGGTTCATGGGGTAAACCTACGCATCAGCCAGCATAGGTCTCGGATTAAAAAGAAAGTTCTAACTGCTCCCATGGTCGAACACTTTATGGAGAAATCTCATACTGAACATGATTTCAAATGGTCAGTACTTTTCACAATTGGTACAGTACAGCGCCCAGCGGATGTTGACAAGGAGTTATTACAAAAGGAAGCATACCTAATCCTTAAATTTAACAGCACACTTACAGGCCTAAACAGTATGTCTGAACTATCAAGGATCTGAATTTATCCGTTATTGTCAATGGCTGTCTATGAATCAGATCCCTCGCTTATAAAAGTTCCCGAAATACAAGCATTTGGAGTTGACAGATGACTACCCCCTTTTCTTCATCACCCCATGAACCGTACGAGAAATATAGCAGCGGCGTTAGTGTCAGGGTCTATGTCATGTAGAACCGCGAATAATGTACGTTAATTATGTGACGTGCCCCGAGTTGACACAAAACCCGATTGATCAGGGAGCACCAACGCTGTCATAAGGGGCCTGATCCGATTGGCTATTAATTTTGCTAAGATTTTCGCATCCACATTTATTAAGGATAAAGGCCTATATGAGTCGCAGTAAGCCAATGGTTTACCCGGTTTGGGTATGGATGTGACTCGCGCCTCACGCATGGAGGGAGGAAGTATACCCGTCTCCAGAGTTTCCTCAAAAACATGCCTCAGTATTGGGATGAGTAGGGGATGGAAGGTTTTATAAAATTCGGCTGGAAGGCCATCCGGCCCGGAGCCTTCCCCGATTGCAACTGCATTATGGCCGTTATGATCTCCTCATCTTCATGATGTCTCAAAAGAAACTCCCTCTGTCCATCAGCCAACCAGGCTATTGCTGTGTCTTCAAAAAAGGGGTTGAAGTCTATTGTCTGGGTTCTACACGTTTTGTAAAGGCTCCTATAGAATGTTTGACCATTATCGTCTTCAATCTCTAACACAATGTTGGAAAAATGTGGGGGTCGAATCAGCGCCGCCAGCGACTTACCAGGTCTATCCCCCTCCTCATATTGGCATGCCATATAGTACTTCCCTCTGTATCTACATTCGCTCTCCGCTGTCTCCTGATATTTGCTAAGGACACCACGCAGCCTAGCTTGTAACTCAGGCGTACGATTGTGCTGCAGTGACGACTCAATCTCCTTGAGTTCCGACTCCAACCGGCATAGGGTGGAGCGGATGTCTCTTAGGATACCGCCACTTTTCGCATTACTCAAACCCCGTATGGTCACGTTAAAAGCTTCCCACACTGTTGAGTAGCTGTCCACCGAGGACACATTTCGGGGAAAAAGTCAGTGATTTCCTGCTCGAGTTCCTACTTAAAAACTGGGTCCAATAAGGACAGTGAATTAAAACGCCAGAATAGATAGGGAGGGTCTACATGCGGAGGGGTTATAGCAATCAGCACAGGGGAGTGGTCCGAATAAGTCCGGGGGAGATGGGAAGAGTGCGTCACCCAAGGAAGGAGGCCCTTCGTAACATACGTCAATTCTTAGACCAGGAGGCCAGGGCCGTGGTTTCGGGTGCATGTGTCGCCAGGCATCAAACAGTTCGTGGTCCCCAGTATCATCTTGAGGGTAGATTGCGGGTGGGAGTAGTGGTGTGATTGCGGATGTGAGCGGTCCAGTGCAGGGTCAACAGTAACATTAAAATCCCCTCCCCATAGTATATGGGTCGCGCCAATCTCTAACACCTTGCCCCAGAATACACGAAAGAACTCCGGATCGTCCGTGTTTGGTCCATAACATGAGATCAACGTGAATGATTGGCCAGCGAACCTGCCCCAGAGAATAGAGCAGGGGTCTCCAAACCGGTCCTGGAGGGCCGGATCCATGCCAGATTTTTAAAATAACTACATGTATCTCAATGGGGATATCCAAAAAATCTGGCATGGATCCGGCCCTCCAGGACCGGTTTGGAGACCCCTGGAATAGAGTATCGGCCCTGCTTGTCCGTTACTGAGCCCAAAGGGTATATGGGAGCGACTTCTTCACCAAAATGCATGTGCCACGTGCATATGATGAGTAGGATGAGAAGCATGTGTAGCTGGCCCAGCGAGCGGCAAAAGGGTTCACCTGAGAGGTTGAGTCCAGAGGGCGACCAAGGGTCTTTCTCGCTATAGCGAGGGTGTTCAGGAGAGCATATGAAGGGTCATTTCGGCATCTATATCCACGGCATCCACGCTGTCATAAGAGATCGCCAACTCGGTGGGTCAAGGATAGCGTGTGTTAATCTATATTACTGTATATAGCCAGGGGGAGCGACAGACAGCCAGTCCATCCCCAGGCGCATCAGGCCCTCACTGTCTCCGCGGCATCTACCAGTGTCTCGCACCTTGAGGGCTTCCACAGAATCAGATCGAGGAAAGGATGACAGATTCGCCCCCAGCCTCCCGTCGCGGAATCAGTTATCCCATATCAATATCAACCAGGTCGTCGTCGAGATGCACAATCTCAGTTCACTACTCAAAGCTGGGGGGCTTCAGATCATTCCACATCTGAGGTATAGCCTCTGGCCTCAGGGCTATGTGGTGAAGAGGCACGCCTTGCCACCTGTCGTGGCAAGGTTTTAAGAAAATCCTGTGTGAGCTGTTGAGTGTTGAAGAAGTGTTGTTTGCTTTGGTATGCCACCTTAAGTCTGGCAGGAAAGAGCATCGTGTAGGGAATATTCAACTGTTGCAGCTTCTTCTTCACTGGTAAAAATTTCCGCCTCTGTTCCTGAACGGCCATAGTGAAGTCAGGGTATAGAGATATGCCCGATCCATCGTGGCGCAGCTGTCCCCGCTCCCTGGATAGGCGAAGAGCGGTATCCCGGTCCCGATAATTTAACAGCCAGGCAATATTCGGTCGGGGCTTTGCTCCAGGCACAGGGCGAGCCGCCAGCGTGCGATGTGCCCTCTCGACCACTAATACCAGAGAGAAGGCCTCTCTTCCAAAGAGCGCAATGAGGAGGCGTTCCACGTACTCCTCCATCTTCCCGGTGGCGGTGGATTCCGATATTCCCAAAATTCTGAGGTTGTTCCTTTGAGAACGGGACTCCAAATCCGCGTTCTTGGCTGCTATCACTCTCAACACCCTCCCCATTTCCAATGTTCGGGACGTCGTCGTAGTCGAGGTGTCTTCCAAATCCGAAATCCGTTGCTCCGTCTCCGCCAGGCGTTCCTCATGCTTATCCACCCTATAAGAGACCCCACCCAGTCGTGCAGACATAGAGTCCATCTTGGTTTCAATGGAGGTCAGGCTAGATTGCATAGCCAGTAGTAGATCTTTTAAATCCTCAGTAGAGGGTGCCTGAGCCTCAACCGGGTCCTCCTCAGGATCGTTCTGGGAGCGGGTACACTTTCGTGCCTCAAAGTTCAAGTTGGGTTGGCGCCCATCCAACTTCCTCATGGCTGCTAACAAGGCAACACGGCGCTCAAAGCAGGGGCATCCAGTCCACTGCGCAGATTGTAAACTCCGCTAATAGGCCTGCTCCGCAATGATTGCAGCGTCCAACTTAAAAGCATAATGGCGCGCAATTGAGATTGCCCATGTTGTAGAATAGATAAATCTTGTTCCATTTTGTCAATTGCTGAGGAAACAATGTTGTCCAGTGAATAAATACGTGAAGAAAGTGTGGTCATACCATTGTCTACCACAGCAGGGGCTTTCTCTAGGTTAATCCTATCAATCTCACATAGTCTCTCAGCAGCTTCCTGTTGGAAGACTTTCCACAGTTCATTGTAGATGGCATAAAAGAAGCGTTTCTTACATGTTTTTTTGGCACCTAACAAGAAATCTCTAAGATCCATGTTGTCTGCTAGAAGGGACAAGTGTTGTTTCACCTTTTGTAGTGTTGAGGCTTTAAGCCATTCTAGGCACAACTTCCCAACACTATATGAAGACCCCAGTGTTGCCTGTGTGTACATAGCAAGGGTAGCAAGGGTAGGCCTATGAATACAAAAACCCTCTGGTGGTACCCTTGAATCTTGCTTGACACCTATTTGTGTTGATAGGCCAAACCACCATCCCTTCCAATTGGGAGTTGAGGAATTGTATGTACCATTTCACCAAGCATCCCCTCACTTAACAGTGTGTTATTCAAAAACCCTTCACTAGGTGTTGGTGAGGGGATGCATGGTGATTTCAGGTCATTGATTTTTGCAAACCTGTAGCAGGTAGTTTGTTGGACTGTTCTGTTCCGGAATATTATCTGAAACGGTATGAGGCAAGCTCTAAACAAAGCCTCAGTTCCCTGAACCTGCCACTCTCTCATCCCCCAGATGGATTTTGTGTCTATCGTGTCCCTCCAATAGTCTAAACTTTGTATAGACAGTTGGGAGATGAAAAGTGCTGAGTATATGAGCTTGGTGTTTGTCAGCATCATTTTCTTTGCAGTTGCATTCGTCTGTACTAGCTTATAGTAGTATGACATTGGGTCTGATGTATTGAAACCTGAAAAGGATGCGAATTTCTGTGCATATATAGCGGAACTACCTTTAGGTGGTGTTGGGCAATGTTCCCATTGATGGTAAATGTTAACAATGCGTGAAACATTAGCTCTTTGCAAAAAGTGATGACCATAATGCTGGTAACAAAACATGCTATCTAAATCAGGTGTATCTTCATACAATTCCCTGGAAAAAAAATGCAGCAGATTGTTCAAAATCTGAAAGCTTAGTTTTTACAGTCTCAATGTCCCAATCCTCAGAGAGTGTACTCGGGGTAATGAAATCATTCATTAAAATTTTGACAATGTGTGGAATTTTCAAATGTTCAGTAGGACCAAATACATTATATAAAACTCTATACCATTCAGTACTGGAACTGCTGGAATGTTCACTAGAGACAGGTCTATTTGTTCACGGTGTGATGACGTATGTGGTTTTAAGACCAAGTTCACAGGGTGTACTGCAGACCGTTGTGGGAAGTAATGTCGATGCAGTAGTAGAAAAAAGACATTTACTATACCAATCCAAATTAACAGGATCCCTCATGCAAACCAAAGATGTAACCAAGGTAAGTCTGTTTCGGCCAGAGATAGAATTCTCAAAATTGTTCTTTCTTAGAAATGGGTGGCGTTTGCTCAGGTTCACTTGGATCTGAAGAAAAGTAGCCAGAAGCAGTTTGATCTATCCTCTGGAGCTCGGCAGTGTTTGTAAAACTGGAAGTTGGTTCTTGTGAAGACACTTTGGTGTAAAGAGATCACTGACAGAATTTCGACCTCAAAAATATCGACCTACAGGAATATCGAGTCAAAAATATCGAAGGCAAGAATATCAACATCCTATCTACAACATGGTAAGTACAAAAATATCGAAAAAATAATATAGATGTTAAAAATATCGATGTTAAAAATATCGTTTTTTTTCTTTTAAAATATAAATGTAAAATAAAGTATATAACACTAATAAAAAAAATCTACATAGTTAAAAGTATCTAATAATGTTTAAAATTAATAAATAATACATATATAATAATAATACATTAATTAAATATATACAGTAAATATATAATATATATGAACTGAACAATAAGGTGTAATAATTATTTTACTAATTTATAAATTACTAAAGTATATTCTAAATTACAAATACATTTGCAAACATAGAAGAATAACACAAATAAAATGTAAAAAATATAAAAAATTAAATATACTTTTAATATTTTTACAATTAATTATATAAAACGTTGGATAGCGTAAGGGTAAAAATTACTATTCCCACTCCAGAGAGTGCAACAGTAGGGAAAGCGTTGGATAGCGTAGGTGTATAAATTACTATTCCCACTCCAGAGAGTGCAACAGTAGGGAAAGCGTTGGATAGCGTAGGAGTAAAAATTACTATTCCCACTCCAGAGAGTGCAACAGTAGGGAAAGCGTTGGATAGCGTAGGACTAAAAATTACTATTCCCACTCCAGAGAGTGCAACAGTAGGGAAAGCGTTGGATAGCGTAGGGGTAAAAATTACTATTCCCACTCCAGAGAGTGCAACAGTAGGGAAAGCGTTGGATAGCGTAGGAGTAAAAATTACTATTCCCACTCCAGAGAGTGCAACAGTAGGGAAAGCGTTGGATAGCGTAGGAGTATAAATTACTATTCCCACTCCAGAGAGTGCAACAGTAGGGAAAGCGCTGGATAGTGTAGGGGTAACAATTACTATTCCTACTCCAGAGAGTGCAACAGTAGGGAAAGCGTTGGATAGAGTAGGAGTAATAATTACTATTCCCACTCCAGAGAGTGCAACAGTAGCGAAAGCGTTGGATAGCGTAGGAGTAAAAATTACTATTCCCACTCCAGAGAGTGCAACAGTAGGGAAAGCGTTGGATAGCGTAAGGGTATAAATTACTATTCCCACTCCAGAGAGTGCAACAGTAGGGAAAGCTTTGGATAGCATAGGGGTAAAAATTACTATTCCCACTCCAGGGAGTGCAACAGTAGGGAAAGCGTTGGATAGCGTAGGAGTAAAAATTACTATTCCCACTCCAGAGAGTGCAACAATAGAGAAAGAGTTGGATAGCGTAGGGGTAAAAATTACTATTCCCACTCCTGAGAGTGCAACAGTAGAGAAAGTGTTGGATAGTGTAGGGGTAACAATTACTATTCCTACTCCAGAGAGTGCAACAGTAGGGAAAGCGTTGGATAGAGTAGGAGTAATAATTACTATTCCCACTCCAGAGAGTGCAACAGTAGGGAAAGCGTTGGATAGCGTAGGGGTAACAATTACTAGTCCAACTCCAGAGAGTGCAACAGTAGGGAAAGTGTTGGATAGCGTAGGGGTTAAAATAACATACTTATAAATAAAAGTTTTTTGAAATTATAAAAATATAAACTATGAAATAAATATAAACCATATACAATACCTATACATAATTATAAAAGATATGATTAGCAAAATATATTTAACCATAAATAAATATAAAAAATACTATTTTATAATATTTAATTACCAATTAATAATTAATATACAATTATATTATTAACAAAAAATTATTTAAAATACATTATTACTTAATTAAATTTAAATTACTTCCCACCCTATTCCCCTATAAACCCACTACCCACAACAGAACACATTTATCTATTTATGAATTAATGTAACTTATTTACCAATCAATTAAAATTAATTACCAATTATTTAAAATGTATTACCAATTAATTAAAATGATTTTATACTTCCTACTAATTAATAATTAATTAAACATAATTAAATAACTTCCCACCCTATTCCCCTATAAACTCACAACCCACTGCAGAACATATATATCTATTAATCAATTTATTAAAATTATATACAAATTAATATTATTTTATAATAACTACTAATTAATTTTTAATTTAACATAATTAAATTACATCCCACCCTATTCCCCTATAAACCCACACCCCGCTACAGAACATATTTATCAATTATTCAATTAATTAAAATGAATTACCAATTAATTAAATGTAATTACCAATTATTTTAAATTAATTAATATTAACTACTAATTATTAATTAATTTATCCTAAATATATTACTTCCCACCCTATTTCCCTATAAACCCATAACCCGCTACAGAACATATTTATCAATTAATCAATTAATTAAAATACATTTCCAATTAATAAAAAATAGTCACCAATTAATTACAATTTAATAATTAATCCTACTAATTAATAATCAATTTAACATAATTAAATTACTTCCCACCCTATTCCCCTATAAACCCACAACCCGCTCCGGTACTAAAACATATAATTTGCTTAAAAATTAAATTATTAATATATAAAATTAATAGACTTATAATATTAATTATTTTAAATACTTAAGTAAAACATATAACACATACATAATAAAAAACAAAAAAATACAAATATCGATATTAGTGTCATCGAAATTAGTAACATCGATATATATGCTATCGATATTACTAACTTTGATATTACTTACATCGATATAAAAAATTTCGATATTACTTACCTTAGAATCGATATTCTGTCCAACGATATTCTTGACATCGATATTCTGCACCTTCGAAATTACTAACACGATATTTTGGTAGGTCGATATTTACTACTCGATATTTTGACTGTGTACCGGTGTAAAGTTCGTTGTTGGGCCGAATTGCAATTTGCGTTTCAGTTTCATGTGGCTGTTGTTCACTTTCAACAGGTGTAATTCGTAGTCTGTTATTGACTATGCCGGCATCTTGCGCAGAGGAGCCTTGGAATGTTATTAGTCTTTCCATCTGAACTTCCTGTATAGTAGGGAGAGGAGATTGGCGGCTACTCAGGATTCCACATGGCCTGCTGTTGAGAATCAACCACATAATGTGCTTTGATCAGACCAATGGACACAAATCTTTTTTCTTTTCAGCCAGCAAGAGGCGGAAGAAATACTGTTCTATTACCTTGAACCACCAGGACAGTTACAGGGTTCTGTAGGATAGCCCAAACTCCTTCTTGTCCATGATCTTTTTTCTTACCAGGTCCCCAATCATTGTGACCCAGACAGGTCTTGCCGGAACTGGTTTCACTTCCCAAGTGGTGGTGCGTTTTACTTGGACGTTGCTTTGTAATGCCTGGAATTCATTGAGTTTGTGTTAAACAGCCAAACAATATTTCAAATCAAATGGTTTTACACCATCCACTGTGCTGACACAATCGAGGTCAGGTACACAAATTCTTGTCCCAAACAGGATTTCATAGGGGGTACGTCTTCCCAAGGATTTTCTTGGCATATTATTCAGTGCCCTCTGGACCCCTTATAGGTGATTGACCCATCTACTGCCTGCACCTAATACCTTTGCTGCTAAGGATTGATTTAAGTCCCGGTTTTGCCTCTTGATCACCGAATTTCTCTCTGGATGGTAGGGGAAGGAGTACCACAAGGCCACACCCATACTTTCCATGGCTTCCTTGTAAGCTCGAGAGCTAAATGAAGGGCCACGGTTGGAATATAACGCGCCAATTGCGTATGTCCTGATGAAGACTCGCAAATCCTTCATAACAGTTTGAGCGTCAGCCGAGCGCTAAGGCCAAACCTACAGAAATCTATAGCATGAATCCACTGCCACCAAGATGTACTTGTACGCCCCGTCTGAATTTAAGGGGTCGCAGTGATTCAAATAGACACATGCAAGAGGTCTGTCGGAAATGAGTAATGGTGTTTGTGGTGGCCGTGATACAGTGGAAACTTTCATCTGCTGACAGATGTCGCACTCGAAGACATAGCCTTGGTTTGTGTGGATAAACTTGGCCACCAGAATCGTCGCTTCAGTTGGGAGACCATAGCGGTGGCTCCTGCGTATGCAGAGCCCAGACCCTTGTGTGCAGCTAATATTAAACCTAATCTGCGATCTCTGTTGGGTATAACTCTATCCCCCACACCTGGAATTGAGCATATGGTGTGTTTTGCGCATTTAATTTATAGGAATATTTGAGTGGAAAGCCCTTTGGAATGGCAGAGCCGTTCTTTGAGCCATTGACAGCTATAACTATGTCTCCGTCTAGCCTAATGCTAGAACGAGTGATTGCAGCAACTGCAGCACTTTGCACCGTCGTCTTGGCGGTTTCATCAGCCCGTGAATTCCTTTTATCGTGAATGCCAACACGCTGGTGACTCAATGTGTGAATAACTTGAGCCCAAGGCAGGCATGATTTCCGCTTTGCCACTTGTACCCATAAACATTTATGTTTAATTGTGCAACCCTTGGAATCTCTAACTCCATTGACGTAAATAATTAATTTACTCTCTTAATTTCTATGCAGGTAAGTACTTAATCAATGATAACTCAATCAGAAGGAAAGAAAACAGAGTCCGTGGTGTTAGAGTTTCTAAGGGTTTTATTCCTCATAAAGGAATCAGGATATCATGTTCTGACCACCACAGGGGTGTCAGAAGGGATAGATGAGCGCGCTCTCGTTTATTGACAATACATAGCTTATATACTTGATTTACATCATAATGTTCAATGTAAGAGGCGTAACAGCTGAGAGAAGACAAGATAACAGTATACACGTGGTACCAATACATCATCAAGAGGCGTAAACTAGGCGTGAACTAGAGGTGTGTGCTAGAAACGTCACTGATAGGTGACGCAAGTGGGTGGCACCAAGGGGTGGTGCTAACAGAATGTTGCAATGTCAGCAGAAATCGGAAGCTTGGATGCGCGCGCAGCTGCATGACGTGTGATTGACGGGGTGCAGGGGTCTTGACATTTACACTGACGGAAAGAGACAGAAGTCTGGCATGTCAGATCAACTTGTACTTCTATCATATCTGATATCTGATGTTTAGGAACTATACTATCTGGGCGGAAAGGTCTCTAGGGTAGAAGCTATTCTATGCTAACTGTGGATGCGTATATGAGCGCCTGAGTGTCTACATGTGAAGCGTGGGGCACGGGGCCTTCCATGGAAGCATGGCAACGGAGGCTATGAATTACTTGCATTAAGACAGGTCGGCCCTTTTGGCTCTGCAGCTGGAGAGGATGTTTACAGGATCTAGTAGGCAGGAATGTATTCTCGGGGAGCGGAACAGATAACTCGAAGGTTATAGTCAGTCTTGGCAGAAAGCAGGCTTGAGCTGAGCGCGAGGGGCCGCGCTGAATGTGGGACAGAGTTCACGAGTACAGAGGTAGCCTGGGCAGAGCCAGGAGCCACAAAAGAGGTTCAGATGGCAGGAATTCAGGGCCTACTCTGGCTAGAGCAGGAAAAAGTGAAAAGTGTACTATAAAAAGACGTTGGCATAGCATACTTAGGAACGGACTATATAATCCATTCATGGTGCATCTGAAAGAGGACAAGTTGACGGTGGACGCAAATGTATTTGCGTCTTCATAGCTGGCACAGGAGGGAAGTTACATGCACTTTAAGCTGGTACATGGAGTCGGTGGGGTACGCGCTAGGGAACACATCATGGCCAAAATTTAATTTTCCTCATTCCCTCCTTGTTCCCTACGGACCCTTCATGAAATATCGATCCTCATGAATCGATCAGTCTGTTCTTGTAACATCATTTGTTCTTCTTCCTTTCGGTTACGTTTTGAGTGGAAACTGGAATGTTCAATACAAGAAGTGGCACATAGTCCACAAATCGCTGGCCCACACTGTAGGCACAGGCAGCAACTGAATACTAGGACTAGGCCAATGCCTAGGAAGGATAGGATCTTCCATCCCCAAGCTGTTAACGTTGTCCAGAACCAACCGGACCAAGTCCAGGTGTCTGGATTCTGATGTATCTGATTTGCAATTTTATGAAGACGGGTGATAGCTTGATATACAGATGGTGCATTCTGTGGAATGAAAACACAGCAGCTTGACCCGATGACCTTACATGCTCCACCTCTATCTGCCAAGATGACGTCAATTACAAGACGATTCTGAAGGACAACAACCCGCATAGCGGACTGCTCTTCTGTTAAGTTACCTAAGGCGGAGGTAGTTTCATTTACTACGGCTTCAAGTGTTCTAGTTAATCTGCGTATTAATTTACTATTCTGGACAGGACCTAAAAAGAAAAAGAATCCTCTATTAAAATCAGTGTACTGTTCCCATGCCGTTTCTGTGTAGTCGACAAGGGGGGCATCTCTTCTGGGTCTATTCCTTACTATATTGCTATTTCTATGGTAATCAGAAGGAGCTAGAAAAACAGGTGGCAGAAGGAATGCAATGTAACAGGTACCATCCCAATCTGGAGGTAGACGAATGTATGCGGTATGACCACACACAAAGTAAGAATGACTGATAGCTTTGAAAGATGACTTTCCATCATCACTGAATTCGACCACAGTAGTGCATTTACTATGACCTAAGTGTACTGAACCTGTCTTCTTGATACATAATTCACCAGTGACTGGCAGTACTGACATAATAGGTAGAACTGGTGCGGCTTCGGATTCGACAGTAAGAATCATAAGGCTAATTGTATAATTACCTAATCCATATACTTCATTTTCTAGATCAGTTCCTATTCTAATGGGCAGTCCCTCCTTATCCGGGTAACAGACGTCTAGTAGGACCAAGTTCAGGTTTCCCCAAACCCAACCCCCATCGAAAACAGCAATGTCGGGATCTAAAGAATTAATTATCTTAAACCATGCTCCGCAGGAGCCATTGTGAGTGAACGGGTACGGAAAGAGAGGCAGCGCTCCCTTGTAATTCTGGTAGGGAGGGAGTCGGCCACATATCCAGCAATTTGTAGCATTGTTAGTTTGATGAGAATGATGTAACATACTAATGAATGTATTGTTGCGCAGCGCAAGTCTATAGGAAAGCTCATGAGGAGGTAACTCACTAAAAGTGTGTTCAGCAGAGACATTGTAAGCAGATTGTTCACGCTTGAAAATAGGATAGTATATAGGTAACAAGATGCTAGCAACAATGATTAATATACTGAAAATAAACATAATTATTAGTGTCACTATGCAGTGACTACGAAGTGATTTGCAATATGTTCTTTTCTTTTCTTCTCTCTCTCTAACTCGATCTATGGGATACATGTCAGAAACTATTTAACCGATTCACCTAGGGGAGGACTTAAACAATTAAACTGTCTGACTTGCTAGATCGTAACTTCATACGATATTGTTCTTGAGGAGTTTTTTCTCGTTTGGATTCGGAAAAGTCTTTGGGATCACAGTCTTTGGTGGGGGTGGGTGTGTCTTGTTCCGGTTTCAGTCCTGGGAATGTTTTGATATGGCTTAGGTGGACCCACCCCTTTCTTCCTTCCAACTTGACTGCGGTCCTTGTCGTAAGTAGAACGGTCTTCGGAGACTTCCAGCGGGGCTCCAACGGACTTTTCCTGTCGAAGTTTCGGACTAAAACAACATCTCCGGGGCGGACGTCATGCTCCTTCACATCGGTGTTGTCAGGGAAGGCTGCGGCAACCTGTGAACGACATGATTGGAGTGCAGACATCAAGGAGGCAAGGTAATCTGTCAACATATTAGAATCAACATCGGTTATCTTTTTAGGAATGGGCGTCCCCCACATATTCGGTGGTCTGCCAAAGACCACTTCGTACGGAGATAGCCCTGATCTTGAATGGGCGACCATTCTCATATAGAATAGTGCCACCGGCAGGGCGACTATCCAGTCGACCCCTTTTTCCTGACATATTTTGGCAAGGCGAATCTTTAATGTCTGATTATGCCTTTCAACAAGGCCTGCGGCTTCTGGATGTCGGACACAATGGAACTTCCACTGGTATCCTAATAACAAGGAAACGTCTTTCATTAGGGCAGACGAGAATGGCTGACCGTTATCTGAGTACACGACACGAGGCAAGCCGTACCGTGGGAAAAATTCACGAACCAACTGTTTGGCAGTGGTCGGAGCAGTGTAATCTGGGACTGGGTATGCTTCGGTCCAGCGGGACAGAGCACAGACAACTACGAGAACGTATTTAAATCCTCGACAACGGTCCATCTGGATATAATCCATCTGGAGAACTTCAAAAGGGTGATCGGGAGGATGAAATCCACCTTGCTCTACAGGGACGCTTTTACCTGGATTGAACTGGCAACAGATCATGCAAGTACGCACTTTCTGTTTTGCGGCTGCTCGTAAGTGTTTATTGTACCAGAGATTTTGCAAACTGTCTAGCATGGCTTTCTCTCCCAGGTGGGCAGGACTATGTGCTGTATTTATCATGACTTGAACCATAGAGTCAGGGAGAAACCATGTAGATTTTCCCGTCATCCAACCTTGATCTGTCTGGATCCCTCCTAGTTCGGTCCATTTCTTTATTTCGTCTGCAGTAGCATGTGTCTGAATGTCAATAACATCTAGTGTGGGATCTCTGACTGTCATGCAGTTTGTCGGATCTGTTGTCTTTATCGTGTCAGTTGTCTGAGTGTGAGTTAGTGCTGTATGTTTTGCTGTCTGGTCTGCCAGGTCATTACCCTGGGAAACAGAATCTGTGGCTTTAGTATGTGCCTTACACTTCATGACTGAAATGGCTGAAGGCAGATGTATTGCTTCTAGCAGTGCTTGAATGAGGGGACCATGCTGTATCTTTGTACCATGAGAGGTCAGAAAACCTCGTTCCTGCCAAAGCATACCAAAGTCGTGTACGACTCCGAACGCATAACGGGAATCTGTGTATATGTTAACATTTCTGTTCTTCGCTAGAATACAGGCTCGGGTCAGAGCGATGAGCTCTGCCGCTTGAGCAGACAGGGTATCAATACGATGTGTTTCCTTAACTTCAGTTTCAGTGGTCACGGCATATGCGGCCACTAACTCTCCTGTACTTGTTCTCATGCATGAACCATCCACATAAAGTGTCAGGTCTGGATTTGTCAATGGAACATCTGTTAAATCTCGTCTGGGCTTTGTTACTGCATTAATAATTTCTATACAATCATGTGGAGCTGGATCTGTCATAACTGTAGGTAACAATGTTGCTGGATTCAAGATACTGCAGCGTCTGATTTCTATGTGTGGCTGGAATAATGTCAATTCGTAACCTGTCAGTCGTGCTATAGTTAAGTGTTGAGTCTGGGTTCTGTTTAACAGAACCTCTACAGAGTGTGGTACTTGTACTGTTAACTGATGACCTAAAACAATTGAATCGCTTTGTCTGATTGCTAACGCTGTTGCTGCTACTGACTTTAAGCATGCAGGAAGTGCCTGTGCTACTGAATCCAATGTGCTTGAAAAATAAGCGCAAGGCTTATGTGAACCTGCTTGATCTTGAGTGAGGACAGACAATGCTGTACCGTCACGTTCTGTAACAAAAAGTGTAAACGGTTTGCTGTAACATGGTGTCGCTAAAACTGGTGCTTGGCATAAAACTTTCTTTAATTCCTCAAAGGCTTGTGTGTGTTCCTGAGTCCAAGGGAGGACAGTCGAAGTCGCTGCCTCCTGTGTCGTTAACTGGATGAGTGGTTTAGCTAGAAAGGCATATTGAGGAATCCATTGTCTGCAGTACGAGGTGAGGCCTATGAAGGCCCGTACTTCCTTTTGCGTCTGGGGTCGTGGCATGTTTACAATTAACTGAATGCGATCGGGAGTGAGCTGTCTCCCCACTTTGGACAGCAAGTGACCCAAGTACACAACTTGCTGAACACAGAATTGTAGCTTCGAAGGAGACACCTTGTGTCCCTTGTCGGCCAGGAAATGTAAAACTATCAGTGATGCTTGTTCACATTCGGGCTCACTTCGTGCGGTGATCAGCAGATCATCGACGTACTGTAGTAAAGCGGTATTAACTGGCATTTGGATACAATCTAGTTCTTTTTTCAGTGCTTGACTATAGATGCTGGGGCTTTCTGTAAATCCTTGAGGTGCGCGGGAAAATTTGAAACTTCGTCCATTTAAACTGAATCCGAAGAGATATTGGCTCTCCGGGTCAATAGGTACACTGAAGAAAGCGTTCTTGAGATCTATTACAGTAAAGAACGTTGCTTCTGAATCAATAGCAGTCAACAGGGAGGAGATATCGGGGACCACAGGATACTGTGGTACAATGCATTTGTTCAGTTCTCGAAGATCAATCACCAGCCGGTATACTGGCGGTGCATTGCGGTCCGTACGTTTAAGAATTGGAATGATAGGCGAATTACAGATATTGGAGTCGGTCTCTACGACCACTCCTTGGGCAATAAGCTCTTCAATGATTTTCAGTAAAGCCACTACAGCATCGGGTGGTAACTTGTATTGTCTGATTCTGGGTAGAACAACTCCTGTCTTGAGTGTAACACGGTATGGTGTGATATGCATACAACCTACATCAGCTGGGCCTTTTGCCCATAAGTGATCTGGTACATTTTTCAGTCTGACATCAAAGTCACGTAGAACATAATGACCCTTGAAATCCCGTAGAAAGAGTCTGACTCCCTCCGGGGAACAGCAAATTATAGCTCCTAGAGCCTTCAGTGTTTTAATTCCTAACAGATTTTCGGGACATGATTTCGTAAGTAACAAATCTGTAACTCGAGATAATGGACCCACAGCTAGTGGTACTGGTTCTGATACTTCATTTACAATAGGCTGTCCTGAAAAACCAAGGGAAACATTCTGTGAGCCTGAGAGGGGTGCCCCTGGAACTTCATTATGACTTATAGTAGTGCGACTTGCCCCTGTGTCAATTAAAAACTTTCTGTCTTTTCCTAATACGTGACTATGTACATAAGGACCTTCTTGATCTACAGGAATTTCAATAAGAGGCAAATCACTTTCCCTCCCTAGGCTGTTTCATGTATAACGCTGATAATCTGGATATGCCGACTGGGCATACTGGTACATCTGTTGTGATACTTGTCGTGTTGCGGCAGCGGGCTGTGTCTGAGCATGCTGTGGCTGCGGTACTGCTACTGTCTGTACTGTATGGGACTGATCATGCATAGGCTGGGTATTCTGCATTGGCTGTTCGTTCTGTGAGGTCTGTTGTTGGCCCTGTTCATGTCTAGGCGGACGCGGTCTTTCTTTAGTTTTACCTGTCTCGATGTTATGTTTCAGGACTGGACATTCATGTACGTAGTGACCTGGCTGTTTGCAATAATTACATGTCCCTTTAACGGGAGCGGCAGAATGATTTGTCTGGGCCCCACCTTTTCTATGACCCTCGGCTGGAATTGTCTGGGCTACTAACATTTTCATTTTCGTGTCTTTCATACGTTTCTGTTCCTGGTCCTGTTCTTCCCTAATTCTATTCTGGTGATATTGTAACATTTGTAACATCTGTGATGGCGTATTTGCCTGCCAAGTACTTTCAACCTTGTACACTCTATTTTTAACTAGTGGTAGGGCGTTCTCTACTAATTTTGTTACAAAAAGGTGTGGATATGATTCGCTACTAGTTTTTAGGCCACTATTGATAATGAAACATTTCTCGAATCTTGAATAAAAGTCACTAGTATCTTCGTCTTGTTTCTGTTTGCAGGACGAGATTGCGTCCCAATCTTCCTTTCTAGTTGTCAATAATCTTGGCAGAACCTGTACTATTAAACCTGGTAATGCTTTAGTCAGATCCCCAAGGCCTAACCCTGGGACTCGTTTCTTTTCTTCGTCTTCTATCTCCGCCCATGCTATCTTTGACTCTCCCACTTCCCAATCCTTTTCCTTTAATTTCTCGTAAATGCCCGTGGGCAACAGTACTTTTAACATTTTCATAATATCATCATACGTGTAATCTCCCATCAGTAACATGTCTTTAAGCTCTCTGTGAAAACCCGCAGGGTCTTTATCATGGCACGGAACTAATTTCTTCATTTCTAATAGTTCTAACTTAGTCAGTGGTGTGTGAACATACACACGTTTCAGGATACGATCCTCACCCATAACTGGATGTACTTCTCGTAAGGGATTCTGGCTTTCAATACCGCCACCGCATTGCATGTGGTACATTTTTCTTTCTGGAGGCGGGGCGGGAACATATTCAGAGCTCAGGAAGGTGTTATACTTGCGTCGTTGTTCTAGAATTATTTGTATTAATTTGGTACTAAAACCTCTCCATCTATCCATGATTAGTGCTTCTAATGTTTCGTGTAAGGGACCTGGATCAGAATGATTGTTTCTGAACTTGATAAGGAGGTGCTGAATCATGTATACACCTGCTATTTTCTGCTCTTCCGGGGAAAGGTTCAAGAATGTCTGCACTAACGTGTCATCATTATATATGTCTGCGTTTTCGGCCCACAACACGGCTGACCGGGCTAGTTCCTGTTCATCCATAGAATTGAGTATATGGTACCCTACTCGATCTCGAAGCCTTTTATCAGTTTCCTGGAACTGATGTTCTGAAGAATTCGGATTTGTTAAAGCGGAGAAAAGAACTCTCTTGCTCTCCGGACGGATGCCTTTCCTAAGGTAATTTCCCTTACCTACATACGCTATTATATCTGTAGACTTTTCTGATGTTTCATCTTCATCTTCCTCCTCGGAGGAAGTTTTATCATTCTCTTCTTGGTGTGCTGTCAATACTGCCTTTCTAATTTTCTGGGACATACTGGCTATGCAAGTTCCTTTATCATGCCTTGCGTCTGCTATATTTTGGCCCCACTTGTTCAATGCGTCTAATTCACTTTGATCTGTCCCAGGCCTGTCTCGTTCTCTTATTACACAATTTATGAAAAATCGTAATATCTGTGCTTGAACGTCAACTTTCTGTTTATGCAGGGCAGCTTTAACACTTTCGGGGTCCTTCCCTGTCCGTACGAACTTATATAGTCTGTCGAGAATTTCCTGCATTCCTCCATAGCATAGCAAGTTATCGGTAGCAGATCTCAATCGGAGTGATGCTAATACCATTAAATCGTCTTTTCCGGGTACTGGATCATATCTACAAACTGACATCCTATCTTTAAATGCGTCAAGCCGGGCTGAATAGGGAGACTGGAAAGGATTCTGCGTGTCCCTTAAATGCAATCTGTGTGTCGGTGGCGGGGTCTGTAGACCCGCTGTCGCACCTCCTGAGGCGGATGCTTGGGCTTGGGCTTGGGCTTGGGCATTGTCTCTTCGCGGAGTCTGGATTTGGACTTGAATTTGTCGTTTAGTAAGATCAGGTAGTACTGGTTTTGGTAGATCCGTTTTGAGGGGGGGAAGTGGCGGAGGTGGCGGAACAGGGGAGGTCTGTCGCGGTACCGGCGGAGCTGTATCTGGGGGCGTAGTGCCACCCCCATCCCTGTCAGTAGGCAGGGCACGAACAGGCAGATTGGTGTAAGCTGGTGCTACATCCTCTAGATATGAATTTAGGAATATGTCTTTAGTAGTCTTGTGCATTACCTTAGTTGGAACTAATGGTGTCAGTAAGTTTTTCGGTATTTCTGATTCAGTTTCGGATGTGCCATCTGCTACGAGATACATACCGTTTACAAGATTATTTCGGGCACGGTCTATTTGTTCTGTTTTTACTCGGATCCCTTCGGTAACTAATTCGGTTTCTCGCTCTTTATCTGATTCTTTAAGTCTGTCTTCTCTACGGAGTGCTTTGTCAGCACGCTTACGTGATTCCTTACGCCAAAATTCTATGGCGTCCTTCTGGGATTGCCTAGCTTTCTTTTTCCATAATGCTTCTTCTACCCTCATGATGCACTCGGCATCCCACGTTCCGGTAACAGGCCATCTGTGTCTTTCGTCTAGGTGCTTGGTGTAATCGGCCCATAAATCTAGATATAATATGGCATCTATGCCGTGCTTTTGATACATAAAATTGCCTGGAGTGTCCCTAGGGGGGATAGGAATTTCTTCCTCTAGTAACCCTTTCCTAGTTCCGATCTGTTTTAACTTGCTGAGGAACGGCATCCTGCTTACTTATTACTTGAACGCTAGATCTTTATTCCTTGATACGAGTTGCTAGTTGATACAAGAAATACAATAATACACAATAAAACAGTCACATTCATACCACAACATTAATCACATAAAAACATTAAAGACATAGCTAACTACCCCCTACACTGAATGTACCGCTCAACGGTACGGATACACTGGTGTAACAGTGCAGAAATTCGGAATACTTTATATACTGCTAAACAGTACAGATACACTGCCTAAAAACAGTGCAGACCGGACTTGCGTACCCAAACCCGTCTAGATACGACCCAGCAATGGTACTCACCGGGAAGCACGGAAACAGAAGGCCTCGGAAAACTCGACTGGACTCGACTCGGAACTTCGGAAAACTTCGGAGAACTTTCGGAAAACTTCGGAAAACTTCGGAAAACTGGTGGGCCTCTTCACACCTCGGACCTTGCTTCTTTCGGCTGGGCTCTGGTCGGGATCCTCCGCACTCCTCACCGCCTCGTCTGGGCACTGATCGCAGTCTTCGTCACCTCCGTGGGTCAGAGGGGGATGCAGGAAATCCTGCCAGTACACGTGTAGTCCGTCTAACTGATGGCAGGGGACACGGATTGCAACGCACCTACCGGCGCGTGAGGTGGGGGAGGGGTCCCTGTTCGGGCGCCAAAATGACGTAAATAATTAATTTACTCTCTTAATTTCTATGCAGGTAAGTACTTAATCAATGATAACTCAATCAGAAGGAAAGAAAACAGAGTCCGTGGTGTTAGAGTTTCTAAGGGTTTTATTCCTCATAAAGGAATCAGGATATCATGTTCTGACCACCACAGGGGTGTCAGAAGGGATAGATGAGCGCGCTCTCGTTTATTGACAATACATAGCTTATATACTTGATTTACATCATAATGTTCAATGTAAGAGGCGTAACAGCTGAGAGAAGACAAGATAACAGTATACACGTGGTACCAATACATCATCAAGAGGCGTAAACTAGGCGTGAACTAGAGGTGTGTGCTAGAAACGTCACTGATAGGTGACGCAAGTGGGTGGCACCAAGGGGTGGTGCTAACAGAATGTTGCAATGTCAGCAGAAATCGGAAGCTTGGATGCGCGCGCAGCTGCATGACGTGTGATTGACGGGGTGCAGGGGTCTTGACATTTACACTGACGGAAAGAGACAGAAGTCTGGCATGTCAGATCAACTTGTACTTCTATCATATCTGATATCTGATGTTTAGGAACTATACTATCTGGGCGGAAAGGTCTCTAGGGTAGAAGCTATTCTATGCTAACTGTGGATGCGTATATGAGCGCCTGAGTGTCTACATGTGAAGCGTGGGGCACGGGGCCTTCCATGGAAGCATGGCAACGGAGGCTATGAATTACTTGCATTAAGACAGGTCGGCCCTTTTGGCTCTGCAGCTGGAGAGGATGTTTACAGGATCTAGTAGGCAGGAATGTATTCTCGGGGAGCGGAACAGATAACTCGAAGGTTATAGTCAGTCTTGGCAGAAAGCAGGCTTGAGCTGAGCGCGAGGGGCCGCGCTGAATGTGGGACAGAGTTCACGAGTACAGAGGTAGCCTGGGCAGAGCCAGGAGCCACAAAAGAGGTTCAGATGGCAGGAATTCAGGGCCTACTCTGGCTAGAGCAGGAAAAAGTGAAAAGTGTACTATAAAAAGACGTTGGCATAGCATACTTAGGAACGGACTATATAATCCATTCATAGTGCATCTGAAAGAGGACAAGTTGACGGTGGACGCAAATGTATTTGCGTCTTCATAGCTGGCACAGGAGGGAAGTTACATGCACTTTAAGCTGGTACATGGAGTCGGTGGGGTACGCGCTAGGGAACACATCATGGCCAAAATTTAATTTTCCTCACCATCATGGCCCCAGTAATGAAGAGATTCATTGTATGACTGCACACAGTAAAACGAATCGCACACTATCAGTGTGGGGAATCCCCGATCCGTGTACCGAAGTGCCAATATCAGGGCTTTCAGCTCTGCCTACTGTGCTGTACAATCTCCTAGAAATGGCATAGTCGTGTTGTTGGGATGGAACTTGCCGTCCCGCATATGCCTCTTCACTATAGCACATGCAGGGCTATATTGCTATTTACTTACTATGGCCCGCTGAGATGATCCATCAGTATAAATAATGTATTCATATTTCTCTACAGGCAAGATTTAATTCGGGAGAGGGTATTCTTGGTAGTACTGCAGGAATGCTTGTGTGTTTAGTGTAGAATTATATCTGTAATCTACATCTGTTGCAGTCAGAGAATTAGCCCATTGTATCCATTGTGGATGTAATGCTTTTGCATTTTGAATGCTCCCTTTGGTAACCGCTTCTAAAGTTGGTACCAGGGTTACAATGATAATGCATTTCCCCTGTGCTAGTGATCTTTCTCTCATTACAGCAGTCTGTACTGCGGTCAATATTTTTTCAGTTGCCGCCAATCGCATTTCAGCATTTGTGTATAAATGTGATTTATATGCAATTGGAACATTCTCACCTTCATTGAACATGAGGTTAATATTTCCTGATAATCCAAGGGCGACCCGAATTACCAAGTTTGTAAAATTAACACATGTGTGTAAGTGTTTAGATGTTTTCATGTCAGCCTGAACTGAACGGAGAGTATCTGTGTGTTGTTGCGTCAACTGATAGTTCATATCCCAAAAATAGGACATTAAGATGGGCAATTTTGGATTTTTTTAAATTAAATTTGTAGCCCAAATTGGCCAATCCCACAATTATGATATTCACCCTGCTCAAGTGTTCAAGTAATTCATCGTCCGTCAGATAGATTTCATCTACATAGGACACAGCCTCCTCGTCACATGTTTGCAATAGTTCTGACACTCATGCCGAGAATAGCGCTGGGCTGTTCTTATACCATTGAGGCAAACAATAAAAATGTGTCTGAGTGCCAAGCACAGAAAATGCTGTCAAATATCTGCTTTCTGGAGCTATATTCTGGCAGAAGAATCCAATCCATTTGAGATATCTAATATTTTTGTATTTTTTCAGCAGTTATTCATTAATACGGCAATGTGTGCATTTTGAACTGCAAATGTTCATGTGCATGTGTTCAAATGTCGGTAATCTAAAACTAGTCTTTGATCTGTCTTTTTGCATCGTTCTTTATAAGGTACTGATTTGGTGTAGTTTTTAATGGGATTTCGAGATGGGTAGATTCCACCTCCCACCCTACATGGTTTCTGTATAATGCCAGAGCTAGCGCCCATTCCTGCGCATATGAATGTTTTAAAGATCCTGGAACGAGGCCGGAGAAGTAGACAAAATTATGCTTTCCCCCTTTGGGCAATCCATCGCAAACTCAGGCAGCCAATCTCTTTCTGCTAGGAGTATGTCTTATCCAAATGGTAAGTTCTCCCAAAAGAGACCTTTAACCTTTCTTGAGATGTTCCTCTCTATTTGAAGCGTAATTTCATACAATCTATGAGTGACACTAACTCTGGTATCAGATGTTTCCACCGTGATGTGCTCACTCAATACTGCTGTCACCACAAAATCCTTCAAGTTCTGGCGAGCTATTGCTACTTCTGCTGCACTTTCTAGCATCCTCAGAGCCCATTCCCCGTTCAGATTCAAGTCCTCAGTAACCTGGGCATGTCTAATTTTTAAGCTAGCTACTTTCTTCTTTTTGAATTGAGGTTTTACTTTAGGTTACCCTTCCTGTTTGATAATGTAATCTGAAGTGCGATGTGTTTCCCTTTTTGTTTTCGGTCGATCTTCAGTCTTTTGTTCTGATCGCCTGTCCCTCTTTGAGTTTTTTGATGAACTCTGGAAGGAACTAAAGGAAAGTGTATCAGTATCCTGGTACCTGTCAGTTTTTTTTTTATGTTATCACGATTCCTATGGTTGTACCTCTTTTTAGAGGGCACCCCTTCGGGAGACCCAATCCTTGATCATGATTTGTTTCCGAATTATTATTTAAAAAAATGTTGTTTTCCATTTCTTTTTTGAAGAAGTGGGTGCTTGCTTTGAGTTGTCTTTGTCGGGCTACCCTCCATTTGCGGCTTCCCTGCGTTGGTTCCCAAATAATCTCTATCTAATTCAGCGTAAGTTTCTTCGATAATTCTTGGCAAGTCTCGCTTCCTTTTTCTAAGTGCTATTTCCCATAGGCGGCCGTGTAACGCCCGTAAAGGTGGCACCGTGGTTACAGGCACAGACTGTTACATGTCTGTACGTTTCTGCTGCTATTGCACTTTTTCAGGGTTAGGGTTATTAAAAATAATTTTCAAAGCATTCAGAAGATGAGCCGTCATTATCTCTGTGTCCGTGTTTTGTCAATGATACCTGCCATGGAATAAACAAATATTCGGTTTCATGTCACCTTTGGGTCTTAAATTCCCCCCTACAAAGTTTTTGCAGGAGATTTTTTCTTTAAAAGCAGGTTTTGTGAGGTTTTTCCCTGCAAATGAATACTTTGAGCAGACTTTTGACAGCTTTTTGAAACTTTATTAACTTTGGAACATTTAAGAAGTTTAAAAAATATCCCAAAGTAAGTGAGGTTTCAAAACTCTGCCCCTCTAAACCCAACATACAGCATACTTAGGTTTGAGATCTACCATTGAACATAGATGTGTCTGGGTTGAATCTCGACCCTCGGTGGAAGTCATACCAGGCACGGAAATAGGCAAAAACGTTGTATAGTTTCTTACAGCAGATGAATGGCTAACGGTCTGCGACTGGAAATAATGAAATGCAGATCCATCGTAGAGGGGAGCCTGGGGCCAGGAAAAAGCCCAAAGCCAGCATCCAAGGGTCCTTTCTGTGCAACAAAGCTGATACTCTCTTGTGGATGTGTTGTAAGAATGTTGCTTCAAGTGGTCCTAATGGAACACCAGTCCTGCCAATGCAAACCAGAGATACATGACCCCACATAAAGTTTGACACAGGGTACCTATTGGGAAACCATGTGTTTAATAAATCTGCTGCCAAATCCTTCCAACATATATAAAGGGAGTAGTGCTTCATTTAACATAGGAGTGGCCGCATGTGAGGTTTGCGGCAGCTCCTTACAGTGGCCCTGATGGAGCACTGGCCTGCCAATGGTTACCAGAGAGACAACATACCACTACATTTGCTGCAAGAATGAGAAGTTGAACCAATTGCGACCGTCCCAAAGGCTGTGCAGACAGATGCCTCACAAAGAGGCCTCTATAAGTACAGGAGCGCTGTCCATAATAAATGATACTTTGTGTGCAGGCTGCCTGGAATCAGTGCTAGGGGAGCCTTATCGGCAGCTTTATTTGGAGAAATCTGATATCTGGGCCTGAGGTTCCGTGATTCTGAACCTGTTCAATAAAGGTCATCGGATATAGACGATTTTGGTATCAGCGGACCGCAAATGACTAGTGCGGTATGTACGAGTGTTTTTGCAATAATCGATCAATGGGAACACTATGTATTCATGGATTTCGTTCGAACCCTCGGGTTCCATTTTGTGTACGACAGCCATTTTGTGTGGTTGCCCTCACATAGGCAGATGACTACGGCCGAACGAGTCTTTGGGACACGCACATCTTAGCTGACTTCTGAGTGACCTGAACGAACTGACTCCCTTGCCCGAGGCTGACCTCGTTGAGCCAGTTCCTTTTTAGGCAGCTGGTCAGATAGAGATCAAAGAGCAGGACATTGCTGAGTTTATGGTACATGCACACACCCTTCTATCTTACTTGTCATCTGCTTCTGTTCCTTCCTTTATGGCTTAATTACTGATATGAGTTGAGGTCTTTTATTATGGGTCCGTCCGGCCCGTTCGAGCAGGAATGTTGGATTTTGCTTGGTCATTTCTGGTGGGCTGGACAACGGAAAGTGGGATTGTCGTCATGTAATATGTTTGAAATGTCATCCTTCGATTGGTCAGTTTGTATGTAATCGATGCTAGCCAGGAATGTGATTTTTAGCATAAAAGACGATGCTCTGCTCTATGAATTTGTGCAGTCTCTAGCGAACCACCCGTGTTGTGCTTCGTAGACCTCTGTTCCTGGTTGCAGCCACTAAATTTGGTCTTTGACGTCACCGAGAAGTGTCCCGTGTCTCTGTTTGCCAAGGCAGGGGACCTCGAAGGCATAGGGCGTTTTCCCTGGCGCCGCTGGGTTCTAAAACCCGGTTCTTCAGTTGGCGCCCACGTGGGGCGACTTCAGCGGTACCGGTCCAAGCCTGAAGATCGCGAGGAGCTTCGTGTGAAAATTCTGGAGGAAGGCCTGCCACTTCATCCGAAAGTCTTTGCTGCGAGGTTCCCCGCTTTTCGACGGCTACGAAGGACTGCTGCCCTGACTGTCGCCCTGTCTTGGAGCCATTAGACGATTTGTAGAGCGAGACGATAGACGGGTCTTCTGGTGACGCCATCGACATTTCAGTTAAGTATGAGTGGAGCGTCTCCCAGTCCTTAGTTTTGTTTTGGTATTCCTTCGGGATTCTTTGATTTGGTACCTGCAGGCCCCAAAGCCGAGGGACTTGTGTATTCACGAGACTATTGTTTTGATATTCCCTTGAAGTTTGAAGCTAGACTAGTGAGCGAAGAATCCTGGTCTTAGCAGACTTGGAAAGATATTTTGTTGTGGTTGTACTAGGGATTCCCGATTGGAGGATTCGTGTCCGGTTCCTCCGATTGGAACTCCGACCTATGAGCTCTACGTAAAACATGGAGTGGGCCCCATTGCGTATAATGAAGTATGGATCAAGTATACCAGGAAAGACGGTGTCCTACAGTGGCCCCGTTATGGTAGCTTTGAAACAGAGATTTTAAACAATCTCAAGGTTAAACTGTTCAAGAAGAAAGTCCGGCTGGCGATGTTTGACTCTTTCCGCTTATGGCGAAAGGAAGCCAAACAGAAAGAAATTAAGTTAGCGAAGCGAAATAAGAGAGAACGAGGTATGTCAATGGTGCAAGCTGCTATACAGTTTAGGGATAACGAAGAAGAACAAGAGAGCGAACAGTTGCTTAGGCAACGTAAATTGGCGGTAGACAAGTGCTATCCAGCTTTGCCGCCTCAACAGCAAGAAGAAAAAAAAGATCTTGAAAAAGATCCTTTAATGTCGCATCTATTGAGTTCGCCACCCCCTTATGTGCAGAGTGCTACAGCACCTCCGCCTCCTATAGTTGCGCAACCTCCGGTTGTTTTGCCACCTGTGATTCCTCAACAGCCAGCTCCTTTTCCGTTGGCTCCAATTCCTTTGGCGCAGTCTTCTCAAGGGCCGCCAACTTTGCTACCTCCTTCGTCTGCTACTCCTACGCCTGTGTTGTTTACTCCTCCTGTTGCTGTTCCTACTTTGGTTTCTTCTCATTCTGCTTTGTCTCCTTCTGTTCGACAGAGAATGACCAATACCGTTGCTGGTCTCTTTTCTCCTCTTCTTGGTTCATTGGGTATGTCTCCTGTTGCAGAGCGTAAGCAGTTGCGTAGCCAATTGCCTGGTCCTGATGAACGGACAGTGTTGGATCACTTAGCGCGTAAATGGGTTACATACCCTTCGCACTATGATCTCGAGTGTGTTATGAATGTTTTCCGACAATGGGAAGCACCGAAACAGAGGTATGTTTTCGATATGATGTGTTCTTTCCTTCTTGAAGAGTGGGAAAATGGTGATTTAGGACAAGCTCCGCCTGAGTTGTACCGTATACGATCTGAGTTTGCGAAAGGGACTCTTGTGGGTCTTGAGGTTGAGAAAGCCGTTGCAACGTTGTTGTCATTTAGGAATGAATCTCCTTCTCAGTGACTGTTTGAGTCTGATTCTTCACTTAGGAGAAAGGCGCGACAATATCCGATGCGAGAGGTTCCCCCAGTTTGGAGACCTGGTGATGCAGCTGCTAATCCAGCTATTCTTCCACACTTTCAGCGAGTTTGGGTACATGTTCCATGGAAGCGTGCTGAAGTTTTAGCCCTTAAACAGACTTTGCCTGATCCACGTATAAATCCTGCAGGGTACTATTAGCAATTATCTCAGACTGCAGATTCATGTATTATGAATCTAGCCGACATAGATATGTTGTTTGGGAATGTTGTTCCACAGCCTATATGGGGATTGATTCGTCATACGGATCATGCACAGGAATTAGGTGATACATGGAATAATCTTAGAGCCGCAGATAATGGATAAGTAGGTGGTGCTAAACCTGAGGATGTGATTGCTGATCTTCCTGGTAGGATTATTGATTATATGAAGACTTTAATGCCTGCTGTGCGTGTTAATTGGGACAAGTTGTCTGCGTGCAAGCAGAAGAAAGACGAAAATGTGTCTGACTTCTTCACTAGATTCGAAGAGACGTTTATCGATCATAGTGGTCAGGACATGAGTACAGAAGGTGGTCAACGGTTGTTCGTTGACAAGTTTGTACATAATTTGCTTCCCGATTTGTGCACTAAGTTGAAGGATTCTGAAAGTGCTTGGGCTGTTTCTTCGTCAGCGCAGATTTTGGCTACTGCCCAGTACTATGAGAATAGAAGTAAGGATGAGATAGAGAAAGCGGATAGGAAGACTAAGGAATTGAAGACTAAAGTTCTTCTACAGCAAGCTTATCTGCCCCGTAATAATCAGCGCGATTATCAGCAACCTCAGCAATATCAGAGAAACTCGCAAAGGTTTGAGTCTTCTCAACAGCGTTTTCCCGTAGGTCCTAATCAGTGTGCGTATTGCAAAGAAGAGGGTCATTTCAAGAGTCGTTGTCCGGTTCTGTTACAGCGCAGAATGGTGCTTCTGGTATTAGAGGTCGAGGTATTCAACAAGCTCCTAGAGGTAGAGGATGTGGTGTGTTTCCTCAGAATGCGCGTTCTTTGCCTCCACAGAATTCTATGAATAGCTTTGATCAGCAGAATGGTGCGTCTGGTAGGACGGCACAGTACTATGCGGACGATTACTATGTTGAAGGTGAGAATATGGACGGTAAATATTGCTGGGACAGCCATAGACAAAGAGAGGGAGTTGTTTCAGTTCCAGTAGATCAGAGTGATTGCATCAGGTGTGTCAGAGCCTTTTCTGTTGGATACTGGTGCTGCGAAGAGTTCTATTATGCACTCTAAACTCCCTGGCGCACCTTTGTCTGGCTTAACAAATGTTTTAGTAGGTTTTTCTGGCGCCCCGGTTACGAATCCGATTTCTAGTCCGTTGTCTATTTCTGTTGGACCTTGTGAATTCGAAGCACCCCTTATTCTGACGACAGGTTGTGGTGAGAACTTGTTGGGATTGGATTTGTTGAAAAGATTGTATGCGAGGCTACATTGTTCTCCTTCAGGAGTACACCTTACATTGGGTAAGAGAGTGATCTCTCCGATGTATTTATCTAAAGATCGACTTCCACCTGAATTGTCTTCTCTCCCTGATTCTCTTTGGGCTACTGGTCCTAATGATGTGGGTCTCTTAGAGATTCCGCCATATGTTGTGACGTTGAAAGCGAATGCTAGATTGCCACGTATTCCCCAATATCGAATTTCCAGTGATGGTGAAAGAGCACTTTTGGCGATTCTCTATTATCTGATTGAGAAAGGTGTGATTGAGGAAACGAGAGGTAATGTGTGTAATAGTCCTGTGTTGCCTGTTCTGAAAAGAACTGATTCTTCACAACCTCCTGTATATAGGTTTGTGATCGATCTCCGCGAGGTGAATAAGATTGTAGTTCCGCAATTTCCTGTTGTGCCTGATATCACCGCTTTACTGACTTTGATCCCGGCTACAGCCACGTGGTTTTCGGTGATTGACTTGAAGAATGCTTTCTTCAGCATCCCGATTGCCGTGGCGAGTAGGGATATCTTTGGCTTCTCTTTAGGAACACGAAGTTTCCGGTTTAAGCGCGCTCCCCAAGGCTATTGTGAGAGTCCATCGATCTATAGTCAGGCTTTGAAGACATATCTTGATTTGATTGTTTTACCTTATGGTGCTGCTCTCATTCAGTACGTTGACGATCTGTTAGTTGCCGCTGACAATGAAGAGATATGTAGAGAGGCTACTTTGTCGTTGTTACGTCACTTGTCTGATGTCCATCATAAGGTTTCTCTTTCAAAGTTGTAATATTTTCGACAAGAAGTTACCTATTTAGGTCACCTCTTATCGAAAGAGGGAAGGAAACTGACCCCAGAAAGAATTCAAGCGATTGCGAAAATGAGTGTGCCTACCACACAGAGAGAAGTACGTGCTTTTCTTGGTATTACGTCGTATTGTAGACAGTGGATCCCAAATTTTTCGTTGCTCGCGAAGCCTTTGATAGCTCTTACTGTTAAGGATACTCCAAATCCTATTCCTTGCACTGATGAATGTCAGAAGAGCTTTTCAGAATTGCGTGATGCGTTGTGTTCGGCTCCTGTGTTGGGTACTCCCGACTACAGTAAGCCTTTCACATTGTATGTTCACGAGAGAGAGGGATGTGCATTGTCAGTTTTGACTCAACAGTTTGGCGATAAGCAGCGTCCGTGTGCTTATTTTTAATCAACTTTGGATCCGGTAGCTAGAGCTTTGCTGAGTTGTTTGAGAGCTACAGCGGCAGCGGCTGTTTCTATCCGACAGTCTGCTGGTTTAGTGATGGACAATACATTGATTGTGATGGTTCGACATGCAGTGGATACCTTGTTGAATCGTACCAAGACACAGCACTTAACTAGTGCTCGGTTGTCGGGTTACAAATTGACACTGTTAGCGAGTCATGTGCATATAAAGAGATGCAACACGTTGAATCTAGCTACGTTGTTGCCGATTTCCGTTGAGACAGATGTTACTGAACAGCATGATTGCTTCCTTAGGACAGAGGAAGAAACGAAAGGGAGGATAGATCTTAGGGATACTTCTCTTCCAGAATGTGATGGTACCTTATGGGTTGATGGTTCGTGCTTTAAGCTTCCGAATGGTGATACGACTGTGGCATATGCTGGTAAGACTTTGCAAACGATTGTTGAAGCTGCACGCATCCCACATAATTCAGCGCAAGCAGCAGAATTGATTGCATTGACAAGAGCGTGTGTGTTGTCGAAAGGAAAGCGAGTGACTGTGTATACCGATAGCCAGTACGCGTTTGGTGTGGCTCATAGTTTTGGACGTTTGTGGAAAGAGCGTGGGTTCCTGACTTCGCATGGAACTAAGATTCAGCATGGTCAGTTGGTGAATGAACTTCTTGAATCTCTTACTTTGCAGTTGCAAGTTGCGATTGTGAAATGCAGTGCGCATAAGAAAGTCACTGATGATGTTGGTTGCGGTAATGCGTTTGCAGATGAAGTCGCGAAAGAAACTGCGAGAGATGTGATGAGTCGAATGTATGTTGCGGGTCCGGCGAGATGGGTTCCGGATAGAAGTATGTGTGAAGATACGATTGAGAGTGTGAAATCCATCCAAGCTGAAGCTACAGAGAAAGAGTTGAATGAATGGAGAGAAAGCAAGGGTAAATTGGATTCGAATTGTTGTTGGATTGAATTGTCAGAGCATCAGATATGGTTGTTACCCGATGCGTATGTACTTCCAGTGGTTACGATGGCTCATGGATTGGCTCATATTAGTGTGAAAGGGATTTGCAAGTTGTTAGCTCCAGTATGGCAGAATGATGGTATTCCTAGGTGTGCAGAGAATCTGGTTAAGAATTGTATGGTGTGTTTGATGTACAATCCTGGTAAGGGAACTCCAACTCCAGCTGGTCATTTTGCTCCTCCAACGTATCCGTTTGAGGCTTTGCAGCTAGATTTTATCCACATAGAGAGGTGCAACAACCTGAAATATGTATTAGTGGTTGTTTGCTCTTTTTCGGGATGGGTGGAAGCCTAGCCTTTAAAAGATAACACTGCCTTGTCCACAGCGAAAGCCCTTATTAAGGAATTTTTCCCTAGGTTTGGTTTGCCGAGAATGATCTGGAGTGACAATGGGAGTGAATTTGTGGGTCAAGTGATGAAGAGAGTATGTGATGGATTAGGTATTAAGCAGAAGTTCCACGCTGCAAATCATCCCCAATCAGCTGGACTAGTCGAGTGCTATAATGGCACTCTTAAGCTGAAATTAGCTTGGATTCAAGCGAGCTCTGGTTTACAATGGCCAGATGCTTTGCCATTAGCTCTTCTGTCCACTAGAATGACTGTGCATTCACGAATGTGTCTTAGATCGTACGAGGTAGTTTTTGGTTGCCCGGCAAATATTTGGGGAGTGCCGCGGCCGACAAAGTTTAGTGAAATAGAACATCCTGTATTGCTTGACTACCTGTACGAATTGGCGGCTAAATTGCGTGTTTTGCATCAACAGCTTCATGATACACTGCCACAAGCTTCTGAAGATCCAGGACACGCCATCGAACCTGGCACCTGGGTGCTAGTGAAGAATTTCCAGCGGACCAAGAACGAGCAGCCCGGCTGGATAGGCCCGTATTTAATCTTATTGGCCACCCGTTCTGCAGTAAGAGTGCAAAGTAAAAAAAACTGGATCCACGGCGTACATTGTAAGAGAGCCCCTTTGCCTCTGCTGTATGACCGGTGGGTCCAGAAAGGACTTCCTGAATCTGAGACTGAGACCGTGCCTCGTTTTCTGCCTTTTAGCGGTGTCCGTTTGATTGGAACGAACACTGAACAAGAAAGTGACGATCTTCTTCAAGAAGCTGTGCCTCCGTTGAATCGTTTGAATACTGTTGAACCGGAGTTATTATTCCGTGAACAGACACTGCCTGGCAAAGAGCGTTATAATTTGTGACCGAGAGTCGCTGGACAAATAAAAAAGTGAAATTCTTTCTTCTACTGATTTTTTGAAGGTTAGCTCTCCTCCGAGGAACTATTTTGATTTTTGTTTTTCGAACCGCCTTCCGGGTTCAGCTGTAGGGTCGCGGTGTCAAGTCTTTGGAGTGCAAGCCGAAGACGTTAGGTCGACGGTTCTTGTTGGTCTGAGGGAGTTTCCCTGGACTGACAGATGCATTCCTTAGCACAGAACACCCTACCGCCGCGAGCAGCAATTATAGAGGATGGAGTTTTTCGAGATGGAGAGACCTTTTGAAAGAATAAGCTTTAAGAGCAAAATATGTAAATTAATGAGCAGAAAACGTTTTTTAATATTGTGTTTGCTTATGTTGTTTAGCGTAATGATGTTTTTAATTGGATATGTGACATTCTCTTTTCAAGTGACGTTCATGCCCACTATGCAACCCATGCCTCCTCCTACTGTTTCTTCACATTCTTTTCACCCTCTGCCCGAACATAAAACTGTTAGAAGACTGGAATTTGCTAACAATTCCTTTGTTCAGCTCCTGCATCAACACCAGCTAGTAATGAACACAACAAATTGTTGGGTGTGTGGCCTTAAGCCCCATACTACCGATAAAGGTATTCCTTACCTGGTTTTGCCTTTTAGCTACAATGGTTCTATTTGGGCATACAGAACAATGTTCATTTATGCTCATGGAGTCTATCCCCAACGTTCCGTGAAAGATAGTCCGAAGAATAGTGCTCTGGTCAAGGGTATAGTTGACATGATTAGAGGAATTACAGCCTGATTCATGAACCGAAATTGCGATCGCAATAGCTGCGAAAAAGCTATTGCGAGCGCGATAGTCAAAATCGGTATTCTAGAAGAAAAATGCGAATTCGCAAACACAGAATAGCGAAATCGCAAAATTATTCGCAGAATCCCGGCAGTAGCCCATTTGCGATTCAGAAATTGCGAGGAACCACGGATTCTGCGAATAAAATAGTGAAATCGCAATAGAATCGCAATCGCTATTCAAGAAAAATCGCAAATTGCGAAAAACCCGTAAATCGCTTTTTGCGAGGCGCAATTTAAGGACAACCCAAAGCAGGTGGTAACCATCAAAGCCTATGAAAAAAATGTTTGAAAAACCGTTTCCCAATCAGTGTCAGGTGCTGGCCTGACCAACCACACTTAAGGAGATGCAGCAGCAGCATTAGGAGTCTCACAATGCCAGGACTCTACATGGTGGTCAGGCGGCGAAGGCTACAGCGAGCAGCACGGAGGAGACGTAGGATCCAGGAGAGGATATTCCGCCAGCGGGTCACCCTGCTGGGCCAAACCAGAGAGCAAATATACGCAAAGTACCGCCTGAATGGGCCAATGATCATCAAGCTAATTCAGGACCTTGACCCCCTGATGCAGCACCCAACAAGGCGGACCAATGCCATGCCCACACATGTCCAGGTATTGTGCAGCCTGCACCTTCTGGCCTGCAGAAGCTTCCAGGGGATAGTTGCCGCTGCTGGGGGGATATCCCAGCCCACCATGTCCCGCTGCCTAAAGAGTTTCCTAGATGCAATGCTGACCCAGCTACACCACCACATCAAATTTCCCACCAGTCAACAGGAGTTGGATGAGACCAAGCATCAATTCTACAATGTTGCGCATTTCCCACATGTGATAGGATGCATTGACTGTACCCACATCTACATCTGCCCACCAGCTGAAACGGAGTACATGTACCGCAACCGCAAGTCCTACCACTTCCTCAACATCCAGATGGTGTGCAATGCTAAGACATACATTACGGACATAGTGGCACAGTACCCGGGGAGCACACATGACTCCTTCATATTCCGGCACAGCGGCCGCCACACACGACTGGCCAGGGGAGACTTTGGTGAAGGACACCTACTTGGTAAGTACACTTGGCCCACAATGTTACACTGTGATGAAGTAGCTGCGCTGCACAGGTACTCACCCTCTGCTCCTCTCATGCAGGTGACAGTGGCTACGCCCTCCGTGAATACCTCCTCACCCCATACCTCAACCCTGCTACACCACAGCAACGGCGTTACAATGTAGCACACATACGCACAAGGAATTGGATTGAGAGGACATTTGGGCTACTAAAAAGCAGATTCTGCATACTGCACAAGACTGGTGGGGCCATGTACTACAGTCCTGATGTGTGCTGCCGCATTGTGGCTGTGTGTGCAATACTATACAACATTGCTACCAAGCGCCGGATACCTGTAGAAATCTCTGGCAGTGAGTCGGAAGGGGACGACCGGCCACCTGCACATGTGCGTCCTGCACTCGGGGAGAATCCAGCTGAAGGACACAGACGCCGCAACCACATCACAATGAACAGTTTCTAGTGCACCCACTCCCCTCACCCCACAATTCACAAATGCATGCCAATGGAAATAATGACAGAAGGCCGATGTACGATGCTAGAATAAATATTATTGTTGAAGGCACAATAATAATGACTTTTTGCAATTCTTAACATGTGAGCAGTATTGCGCCATACTGCTCTAAATCATACGCAGGACATTTTTCTATCATCAGCATGTCCCTGCCAATGGACAGTAAAGTCAAGTGCGCCTCCGGCGCGTGGCACCCAATCGCCTTTCAGGCTCATCCTCTGGGACGGCACGTGAACCCGCAGTGGGCCTGCTGCTGCGGCGTAGCACACCAACCTGTGAGGCAGACAGGCTGCTGACACTGGAGGTCCCCTCACTAGTGTCGTCCCCACCACCATAGGCTGGGCGGATGAAGTGCCAGTACGGCACTGGTGACCTGCTCCAAGGCTCGCGCCACATCCTCGCAGCATTGCACCATCTGCTGCTGCATAGCTAGGGAGCGACGTGAGAGCTGGGAGGTGGCATTACCAATAACATAGTTCGAGCGCGTGTAGGCAGATAGCCGCGTAAGTAGCTGGCGGTGGCGGCGGCGGGCGGTGTTGCGCTGCGAGATGATGGCCGCAGTGTTCGCCTCCATAGCAGTTGTCATCCGCTCTATCCTGTCCGACATGTTTGCGACATTGCGGCCAATGTTGTGGAGCTGGAGTTGGATTGCCCCTTTGCGTCGTGCCTGCAGTTGATGGATGCGCAGCATCCGGCGCTCTATGCTAAGCCCTGGCACGCGCACAGCCATCCCCCTCCTGCCGCTGCGTGCTGTGCTCTGCTGGCGATCCCTGCCATGCCTGCTGTGCTGGCTGGCCACAGTGGGTGTGCGCACTGTCACCGCTCTAGCAGCACCAGATGTTGAGGGTCCCGCTGGTGGTGGTGTTGTGGTTGCCAATGGTGCAGCGCCTGATGGTGCTGGCGCAGATGGTGGTGGTCTGGCAGCAGGGATTGGTGCAGCGCCTGATGGTGCTGGCGCAGATGGTGGTGGTCTGGCAGCAGGGATTGGTGCAGCGCCTGATGGTGCTGGCGCAGATGGTGGTGGTCTGGCAGCAGGGATTGTTGCAGCGCCTAATGGTGCTGGCGCAGATGGTGGTGGTCTGGCAGCAGGGATTGGTGCAGCGCCTGATGGTGCAGGATGTGTGGCTGTTGGCACCTCCTCTGTATCCTCTGGTGCCTCGTCTATGAGCAGCCTGTCGCTGTCGCTGCTGTTGTTGTCAGCGCCACCTGTGAGGGGAAGTGGACGTAGATTAATTGCATGTATCTGTCACACGTGCAGTTGCTACATGCATGCTGGCTGACATTCCCTGACTGGCTGTGGCATTGCGTACTTTGGGACATGTCTGGCTGCATTGGGGTTTTTGTACATTGTGGGCAGACTACATGTCCCACAATGCTTTTGATAATAAACAGAACAAATGCCAATGTCGCTATTTCTAAATGAGACAATTATTTGGTCGAAACATACGGATAAGACAGTATGTTTGTTGATTTAAATCTTTATTCTTTTTGTTCTTTTTAAGTTTCAGTTGATCACTTCTATTTTGGTGATTACTTTTTCAATTATTTGTATAAATTTTAAAATCTGGTGTACACAACAAAATTTGATTTGTATCAAAATTCACAACTTGTATTTGCAAAAAATTACATTTTATTCACCATTCAATCCACATTCATTCGTCACTCAAACCAATACAAACAACCACAACAAAACAAAAATGATTCACAAAATGTTGGAATTGCAATATTCACAACAACAAGCCAATATTTTTCAGCACAAATATATATATGCAGTTTATGTTTCTCTTAATTATTGAATCATTAAGTTTGGCTTGAAAATTAAACAGGTCTACGCGTTTCGAACTCTCGTAATTTCGGAGTTCTCATCAGGACCAATATCTCGCACTCATCTGAGCAGGGTTGGAGTTGTTCTTGGAACTCACGTTTGTGAATTTCTCTGATCAGTTATATGCCTGCCTGGCTCGCCATTTCTCAAAGGGCGGGTCAGGCGCGTTGTATCGCCTATTATCGGTTTTCTTGAATTAGTTTTGTTTGAAGCGGTGTCCTCGTCTCCCGGCGTCCGAATGCTCGTTTGTTTGCATTCACTTCCTGGTCCGCATATGAAGATCCTATACGGACCAGGAAGTGAATGCAAACAAACGAGCATTCGGACGCCGGGAGACGAGGACACTGCTTCAAGCAAAACTAATTCAAGAAAACCGATAATAGGCGATACAACGCGCCTGACCCGCCCTTTGAGAAATGGCGAGCCAGGCAGGCATATAACTGATCAGAGAAATTCACAAACGTGAGTTCCAAGAACAACTCCAACCATGCTCAGATGAGTGCGAGATATTGGTCCTGATGAGAACTCCGAAATTACGAGAGTTCGAAACGCGTAGACCTGTTTAATTTTCAAGCCAAACTTAATGATTCAATAATTAAGAGAAACAAAAACTGCATATATATATTTGTACTGAAAAATATTGGCTTGTTGTTGTGAATATTGCAATTCCAACATTTTGTGAATCATTTTTGTTTTGTTGTGGTTGTTTGTATTGGTTTGAGTGACGAATGAATGTGGATTGAATGGTGAATAAAATGTAATTTTTTGTAAATACAAGTTGTGAATTTTGATACAAATCAAATTTTGTTGTGTACACCAGATTTTAAAATGTATACAAATAATTGAAAAAGTAATCACCAAAATAGAAGTGATCAACTGAAACTTAAAAAGAACAAAAAGAATAAAGATTTAAATCAACAAACATACTGTCTTATCCGTATGTTTTGACCAAATAATTGTCTCATTTAGAAATAGCGACATTGGCATTTGTTCTGTTTATTATTAGCTTGTGGCAAGCTGTGTCTTTGGGAGCCCAGACCCAGTGGTATTGTCCAAAATGCTTTTGGGCATGACCTAATGTGCATGGATTGCATGACTTGGGTTGATTATGGGAGGCTATAGGGTCATGGCCATTGTCAGGGGACAGGGTCGCAGTCGCATGCCACTTACCTTGGCTGTCTTGGGTGGGTCGGGATGAGTCTAGAGTGATGACCCCTATACACGCCTCTCGCTCAAGTGTGTCCTCCACACGGTACTCCATGGGGGTGTTGGGAGGGACTGTTGGTTCTCCACCTCCAGTAACCAGGCTCTCGCCCAGCCTCTCTGCCACCCTCTCCTTGGCACGACCTCAGAGGTCGTACCACCTCTTTTTTAACTCCTCGATCGACCTGTGTGTCACGCCCACAGCGTTGACTTTTGCGCCGATCGCCAGCCACAGTCGGCGTTTCTCCGCCTCAGGCACCCTCCGGGAGTCCTTACCAAATAGTTTTGGGTGGTTTTCAACCACTCCGTCTATCAGGTGCTCCAACTCCTGCTCAGAAAATTTGTGCTTCCGCTTGCGCCCGGCGTGACTGGGCCCTGGTGCTGCATCCTCTGCCATTGCTGCAGTCACAAAAGTGAAGGATTTGAAAGTTTGGAGAGGTTCAGGAAGGAGCTCTGTGTGATGCAGCCTCGAGATCTGCCTCACTGTTCTGAATGGGGGTGGGAACTGCCTGCTTCCTGGTTGTGATGTCATCATTGTGCTCGAAATGCGACTTCCCGTTTTTGCGATCTCGCTGTTTGCGAGATCGCATTTAGCGATCTCGCAAATTGCGATATCACAATTCCTTCACGGATTTTGACAGAAATAGCGATTTTTCTGCGATTTTGAAAAATCGCTGACGCTTTTTGCGGCCGCGTGCGATTCGCTTTATTTTCTCGCAGATTTTGATGAAATGCCGTTCTGCGAATTCTAAATTGCGATTCGCTGTCAATCGCAATTTAAAATTCGCAGAATTCGGTTTTCATGAATCAGGCTGTTAGTTCCTATGAGACTATCCCGAGAGATGAGACACAAGCATACATTGGTTGGAACGTTACTGGATACGGAGTTAGTCTGAGTGTTAACCAGCGGGTGAAGAAATCCCCTCCGATTTGGATAGGGCCCCATCAGGGTGATTATTGTCTGCAAGGTAATGGCAAGAATCCGAGAGCTCAGTTAGGGAAGAGCGTTTGCCCTGAGACTTATGTATTTGCGTCTCAGACTTCCCCAGCATTCCTAGCAGCTAAGGGTACCTATTTCATCTGTTACGATAAAGCGTACACATGGTTGCCCCCTGATTTCTCGGGCACATGTTTTGTTTCGTTCCTGTTGCCTCCCACATTTACAGCTGCGGCAGATTACCACAAGACGAGAGTTGCTAGAGGTGTCTTCAGTACGGAAGATACCGCAGGACAAGAATTGGGAGATTTCTTTAAAGGTTTTCTGCCGTTCTGGGGACCTATGGCTAATAGCAGAAACATTTGACAGTTGACGAGAGTGGTTGAGTCCACCATAGTTGAAACTGCCGGTGCCCTTATTAATTTGACTGCTGAGCTCCAATCGGATTGCCTTATAACTCTTCAGAACAGTGTTGCGCTAGATGTCATACTTGCAGATAGAGGTGGGGTGTGTAAATTGATTCAATCGAGCTGCTGCGTTTTCATTCCAGACAACGCTCCAACAGTTTTCCAGGCCATTTCCAGACTACATAAGATCTCCGAGTCTGTACATATAGACGAGGGAGATTGGTCGTTGATGGGATGGTTTGGGGATTGTTATCCACGTGGGGATGGAAGATTCTGATGGTCATTGGGATGATCTTAGCTATCCTTTTCCTGTTCTGTCTCTATGTACAGTGTGCTCCTGCTATTTGTGGCCTTTCTGCTACTTCGTGTGCGAGGAGACCTGTCCAGAGAGAGTTGCTAAGTACTAGGATGATGCTACAGCAACATCTTGATGATCTGATGAATATAGACCTGGATTCAGACTGACATGGGTTTGGGTTTGTTGCCTATGTAAGGGCAAAAGGAGGGTCTGAGGTTCCGTGATTCTGAACCTGTTCAATAAAGGTCGTCGGATATAGACGATTTTGGTATCAGCGGACCGCAAATGACGAGTGCGGTATGTACGAGTGTTTTCGCAATATTCGATCAATGGGAACACTACGTATTCATGGATTTCGTTTGAACCCTCGGGTTCCATTTTGTGTACGGCAGCCATTTTGTGTGGTTTCATAGGCCGATGACTACGGCCGAACGAGTCTTTGGGACACGTACACCTTAGCTGACTTCTGAGTGACCTGAACGAACTGACTCCCTTGCCCGAGGCTGACCTCGTTGAGCCAGTTCCTTGTTAGGCAGCTGGTCAGATAGAGATCAAAGAGCAGGACATTGCTGAGCTTATGGTACATGCACACACCCTTCTATCTTACTTGTCATCGGCTTCTGTTCCTTCCTTTATGGCTTAATTACTGATATGAGTTGAGGTCTTTTATTATGGGTCAGTCTGGCCCGTTCGAGCAGGAATGTTGGATTTTGCTTGGTCATTTCTGGTGGGCTGGACAACGGAAAGTGGGATTTTCGTCATGCGATATGTTTGAAATGTCATCCTCCGATTGGTCAGTTTGTATGCAATCGATGCTAGCCAGGAATGTGATTTTTAGCATAAAAGACGAGGCTCTGCTCTATGAATTTGTGCAGTCTCTAGCGAACCACCCGTGTTGTGCTTCGTAGACCTCTGTTCCTGGTTGCAGCCAATAAATTTGGTCTTTGACCGAGAAGAGTCCTGTGTCTCTGTTTGCCAAGGCAGGGGAACTCGAAGACATCGGGCGTTGTCCCTGGCGCCGCTGGGCTCTAAAACCCGGTTCTTCAGGCCGACCAGGCGCGCAACACCCATCTTCAGCCCCCCCCCCCCCGTCGTGTGTGTCAGCCCGGGCTGACACGTCTTCGCGGGCTGGCGAGCATCTAATTGCAGCCGCACCCGAGTACTTAACAGGTCTTTAAAAGACTATTAGTTGTAAATGAGGCTTTTGTGTTCACCCATTCTTACAGCCACTCTGTCTGTGGTTGCAAGAATTAGCCCCCCCACCCCCCAAATTTGGCTCTAGTTGCCCGCCTGGGGCCGACCCTACTCATAAGTGATGACTTTGTTGAGGTGCCAGCACCGAGACACTCCAATCAGTGCCATGCTTTTTGTGCTATGCATTCAGCGCATCAACCCGCAGTGGGTGAAATGCGCCTCTTATTTCTGTTCCATATGGCCAAACACAAATGTCTCACCGAAATGGGCCATCAGTAGACCTTACGTTTGAGTCTATCCCCAAGTGGGGCGCTATTTGGGGAGGCTAATGCTTGGATGTCATAAAACAGAGACAATCAGCTTGCCACATCACAAGTGCTCAAGAAATAAACTATGATTTGGGGACAGGTTTTAGAATTTTCGAAGCATTATATGTCAGAGATATGCACTGCAAGAATATCAGATGCAGCTGTCTATGTAAGTAATTACACCAATAACCATGTATGCAGTAGCACTTACTGATAAGTCTTTATTACTGCAGTTCTTAGCAACCTTAGAAAAACAAAATATTAAGGGAAAAAAGAAGGGTTCTAACCTTAATTTTTGCATTTTCAACACAGCTGCTTGAGGCCACTTCATGACTAACGAAGCTATGCTTATGACCCCCAGGTCACAACAGTATTTCTACAACAGAAGCAGCAACACAATGAGCTAGCTACGTAAAATGCAAATCTGATATCCCCACTACAGGCCGTGCTTTGCAACAGCAACTCTGTGCCAACGTTTCTTCACCCCTGGGGGTCTGTAGTGCCCACTCACAGGGTCTGTAGGCCCATAGGACCTCTAACCATAATTTTCAGTATAAAATCATAAGCATTTTTGAGCTAATTATATAAAGGTTGTTCCTCCTGTGAGGATAATGGTTTCATGAAGTAACAATAACATGTACTTTAAGTGCACTGTATTGCTTTCCTAATATATTTGATATTCATAATAATAAAATCAATGAAGGCCTTTAAAAACTTTTGGTCAGTAGCTCATTCCTAGTTCGAGCATGTTTGAATGCGGACAGTCACTGCATTCAAACATGCTTTGACCTGAACTTGCAATCAGCTTCTGGCTAAAACACTTTTGAACTGCTTATGATTTTCGAGAGTCATGCACATCTGCACACTGAGAAAGCCAGTGTTTCCACCGCCGAGTGCTCTGTGCACGTGCACACAGGTGGACTTCCCAAGAGCTCCGTCTAGTGTATGTTTCCCATCCACTGCTTTACATACCCAGGCACAACGGACTCCAAGCAACTACACCGCTTGTACTGAAAACAGGGCCTGCCTGCACTTTTCAGCAAAGCTGAAATACTTCTCCACGCAGAACACCAGTTCCCAGTATGCTGCATGTACTCTAGCGTGATCACCTGGGCTTTTGCATTTTGTTCATTTGTTGCCCTTGTCACCTTATAACACAAAGGGCCAGATGTAGGTAATCTCGATTTACCTACTCTTAAATACCGAATCATACCGATTCGGTATTTAAGAGTAGGTAAATGGGATGTAGGAAATTTCACTTTTGAAATTACCGAATCGGAATGATTCGGTAATTACCGAATCGGTATTTACAGATTCGGTAATTGCCTTTGATTCCTATGGGCCCATAGGAATCAATGCCAATTACCGAATCAGTAAATACCGATTTGGTAAAATTACTGAATTTGCAAGGGGGACAGGGTGTCACTTTGACACCCTGTTGCACCCCTCAATTGTGCATGGGTGCACATGTTGCTGACGTACTCAACATGGCACGTTTTTTAAAGCAAAAAAATACTTTTTGAAGGGTTTTCATTATTTACCACCAACTTCTAGTTGGTAGTAAATAACGAATTCTTAAACCATTGTAGCACTGATTACAGTGCTACCTTCATGTTGAATTACAGAATCGGTAATTTTACCAATTCGGTATTTTACCGAATCGGAAAATTTACAAATTCTGTAAAATTACCGATTCTGTAATTTAACATGCCCCTACATCTCAATATCCAAATACCGGTCGCAAACGGCCGAAAATCGGTATTTTCGGCAGTTTCCGACCGGTATTTGGATACCTACATCTGGCCCAAAGACCCTATGTAGTTTCCAGCTTTATCCATACCAGTTCCTGCACTGTGTCTGTCAGAGGCCAATGCCAGTTAAGCTACTTCTGTCTCATCACATCTGCTGAGAGTTCGGATTTCACATGAGTACCCATTGTTTTGTGACTGCGAACATAGCTTTATTCCAGTGAATAATCATTCCTATATTCAAACACGTGGCTGAAGAGGAAAGTAGATGCCTGGCGTTCATATAGTGCATGCTCGTTTGTGTATGCTTTGTGTATTATTGTTGAGGTTGCGCTATTATACTGAGGAACTTTCTGGGTAGACAAGGGTCTCGACCAGGTGCTTTGTCCCGTTTATTATTTTAAAACACAGTCCCCATGTGACAGATTATCACATTTGTTTTTGTTGCCTAGTCCGTGTGACACCGTTTTTTTGCTGTTGTAATAAATATATACATTGACGGTCAGAATCCGCTTCACTTGACTCCTCTACCTTATGACGCAACAAATTTGCCCTCAATTTGTGGTTTCCCGTAGTACTTTTTCCCATTTCAAGGCGCGCTGCCTAGTGTACAGGCTCCAGTATGTATATTATATATGCTTACCCAGCCTGGTCGGAGTATTATAACCTCGGAGCACTGTTGGGACGATCGGTTAGTTACAGAGCCGCTTAACACCAATGGCAGCGTCGTACCAGTGTCTAACCCGTAAGATCCGTTCGCTGGATAGCGGCGCGTGCACCGCCCCTTTAAGGGAAGCGTTCTGGCAAAGACGAGAAACAGAGAAGGACTGAAAACACGAGCCAGGAAGTGCGATGCGCGCGATCATGTGGAAGGAATGTGTTCCGGGTACTGCGCTCATGAGTAAGGCTTGTGGTAAGGGAACTCTCTCTCAATACTCGAGCGGGACCGCCTTCGGGGCCTGGAGCTCCCTTCGCCGGCAGACAATCGACTGACTAACCTGAGAATTATTAGATCATGTCTATAGCACATTTTCAGAGAGTGTCCCTACCGAACGTCCGAAAGCTAAAATGGCCAAGCACAGAGTGTCTGCCCAGAGCTGAAATGGCCTGACTATCCCACAACGAAAGGGCTTGTCCAGTGCTAAAAGAGCCAGTTTAGTAGTAGGCGGGGTCAGTGTAGTGCTGAAGTATGCAATCTACTACTGATATGGATAATAAATCACACTTCGTTTTTCTTTTTCAGTTATATGTATTGATCTTGTAAGGCCGTGCTGGAGTAGTGCTTTGTTGCGTTGCTAGAAGATACTATTACTTTTCCTCTAGCTCTTGGCAAGCAGCCTCTATGCACTTGGGTAGTCGATGCTCATGACGGAGTCACGGTGGGCGTGTGCTGATGACGGCCGGGAGCCGTCATTACCACGTCCGCGATCGGAATGTTCAGCACTGCGGTGGAATTCGCGCCGCAGTGATGAGGTTAATAAATGTAATCTATAGGGCAAAACTCCCTCCATACTTCAAGATTATGACTACTCCCCTAGAGCAAGAGTATAGTGGGACAATCATAATTTAGTTTAAGTGGCTAGATGGTGGTGAATGATGGTCTGATAGTGGCTTAAGGTTAGCCCCTTGTGGTTGCTGATGACAAATGGTAAGTGATGGTGGCTCATGGTGGGCTGGTGGTGGGATGATCGTCTATAACTAGTTTGCTGATGGTAGTCTGACGGTGCAGATGATGGCTGAGGGTGACAATTATATTGCCTTAGTATATATATTTACTTGTTGTTGCCAACCCAAGAGCCATTTTCTGGGTGGAACGGATGCATTATTTAGAGAGTTCTGCATACACCTAGCAAGGTCATGGTCAAGGTTATTCTCAGAATACTTTAATTCTGGCTGTGTCTTCTAGGTACCTATTAGCTTATCTAGCCTCAAGAGTGAAGGGACAGAGTTATTGGGCGATTGAGGCACTTGTGACTTATTCTCCCATAAAGTTTAAATGAAATGCCTCTTGCATCAAACAAGACCGCAAAGAGCCCATGATGAGGAGGATATTTATGTTCTCGTCTTAGGTCTAAAGCTGTTAAACTGATTGAAATTGGGAATCATAAGCACAGAAATTATGCAGATAGATGTATTCTCTTGGTAAAGTACGTTTTATATAAATGTGTGTGTATATATATATATATATATATATATATATATATATATATATTATATATATATCAAAGCTCCTTGGGGAATGTCCAACAGCGGGAAGCACTCACACACAGATGAGCTTCTCCCCATCAGCTTTATTCAAGTCAAGTCAAGTCAAGTCAGAAATTTGTATAGCGCGCTACTCACCCAGAGGGTCTCAAGGCGCTTAAGGGAAAGGGGATCGTTACTGATCGAATAACCAGGTCTTGAGTTGCTTCCTGAAGGAGAGGTGTTTCTGGGTAGAATGGAGGTGAGAGGGGAGGGAGTTCCAGGTCTTGGCCGCCAGGTATGAGAAGGATCTTCCTCCCATGGTGGCTTTTCGGATGCGTGGGATCACGGCGAGGGCTAGGTTGGACGAACGTAGTTGGCGGGTGGGGGTGTAAAAGGATAGGCGATTGTTGAGGTAACTGGGTCCTATGTTGTGGAGGGCTTTGTGTGCGTGAGTGAGGAGACGGAACGTGATTCTCTTGTTGATAGGGAGCCAGTGCAGGTCTCTCAGGTGTTCTGATATGTGGTTGTGTCGAGGTATGTCCAGGATGAGTCGGGCGGAGGCGTTCTGTATGCGTTGAAGTCTTTTCTGCAATTTGGCTGTGGTTCCGGTGTAGAGGGTGTTTCCGTAGTCTTGTCGGCTGGTGACAAGTGCTTGGGTGACCATTTTCCTAGTTTCGGTGGGGATCCATCGGAAGATCTTACGGAGCATGCGTAGGATGTTAAAACATGATGATGAGACGGCGTTGACTTGTTTGGTCATGGAGAGGGAGGAGTCTAGGATGAATCCTAAGTTGCGAGCATGGTCCGTTGGTTTGGGTGCGCTGCCTAGGGCCGGGGGCCACCATGAGTCGTCCCAGGCAGATGGGGATGTTCCTAGGATGAGGACTTCCATCTTGTCCGAGTTCAGTTTTAGGCGGCTGTTCTTCATCCATTCGGCTACGTCTTTCATCCCTTCGTGTAGGTTGGTTTTGGCGGTGGTAGGGTCTTTGGTGAGGGAAAGGATCAGTTGAGTGTCGTCAGCATAGGAGATGATGTTTAGGTTGTGTTGGCGTGCGATGGATGCGAGGGGGTTCATGTAGACGTTGAAGAGGGTGGGGCTGAGCGAAGATCCTTGTGGTACTCCGCAGATGACTTCGGTGGCCTCTGATCTGAAAGGGGGGAGACGGACTCTTTGGGTTCTTCCGGTGAGGAACGAGATGATCCAGTCCAATGCCTTATCTTGTAATCCGACGTTCCTGAGGCGTTGCACTTGGGTGCGGTGGCATACCGTGTCGAACGCTGTGGAAAGATCCAGGAGGATGAGGGCCACTGTTTCCCCGTTGTCGAGCAGTGTCCGGATGTCCTCTGTGGCTGCGATGAGGGCGGTCTCGGTTCTGTGGTTAGCTCGGAAGCCGGACTGTGAGGGGTCAAGGGAGCCGTTGGACTCAAGGAAGGTGGCGAGCTGGCTGTTGACGGTCTTCTCAATGACTTTGGCGGGGAACAGGAGGAGAGAGATGGGGCGGTAGTTCTTAAGTTCGGTGGGGTCAGCAGAAGGTTTCTTTAGGAGGGCGCTGAGTTCGGCATGCTTCCAGCTTTCCGGGAAGGTAGCGGTGTTGAAGGAGCAGCTGATGATATCTCGGAGTTGGGGTGCGATGACGGAGTCGGCCTAATTGAAGATGTGGTGGGGGCATGGGTCGGTTGGAGATCCGGAGTGGATGGAGTTCATCATGTGGATGGTGTCTTCGGTGCTGATTGGGGTCCAGGCGCGGAGGGTGGTGGTAGGGGGCTTCAGTTCAGAGGTAGGGGTAGAGGACAGGTCGCTGAAGCTGTTATGTATGTCTGCGATCTTGCTGTGGAAGAACGAGGCTAGAGAATCGCATATATCTTGAGAGGGAGTGATGTTGTTGTTGCCGGCGCTGGGATTGTTGAGCTCGTTGACGATGCTGAAGAGTTCTTTGCTGTTGTGGGCTTTGTTGACTAGTCGGTCTTTAAATGCTGACTTCTTAGTGGTGCGGATCAGCTGGTGGTGTTTGCGGGTGGCGTTCTTGAAGGCGGTCATGTTGTCTGCGGATGGGTTTTTTCTCCAGGTTTTCTCGAGGGTGCGGCAGTTCTTTTTGGAGTTCTTGAGGTCGTCGTTGAACCAGGAGGCTCTTTTGCTTCCTGGTTTATTGGGACGGTTTTTCAGGGGTGCTGGTTCGTCAGCGCAGTGGGTTATCCATTGTGCGAGATTAAAGGCTGCTTGATTTGGGTCCATAGATCTGGCAGGAGGTTTTTGGTTCAGTGATGTGGTGAGCTGGTGGAGGGTCATTTTGTTCCAGTTTCTGCGGGCAACCTGTTGCAGGTGGTGGGTGATCGTTGTCTTTCTGAAGCTGAAGTGGACGCAGCTATGGTCTGTCCAGTGGAGTCCTGTGGTGTGATTAAAGGAGATGTGTTTGCTGGAGGAGAAGATTGGATCGAGCGTGTGTCCGCGTAGTGGGTGGGGGTGTTCACCAGCTGTTTGAGTCCGAGATTGGCGAGGTTATCAAGTAGGGTAGTGGTGTTGTTGTCGTTGTTATTCTCCAGGTGAAAGTTGAGGTCACCTAGGAGAATGTAGTCCTCGGAAGGGAGGGCGTGTGGGCTGACAAGGTCAGCGATGTCTTCGCAGAATTGTGTAGGTAATAAAAACGTTTGCGTTGGTCCGTGAAATACACAGCAAATTTCAACCCTGGCGCGTTTCGAGGACTTCTCTTCCTCAAAGGGAGTCTGCAGTTCTACAGCACGCTCGCGGCCACACCTTCTTTTAGCCCGTATATCGTGAGTCCTTATTGGACGGCTCTGGATGAGCAATCAAGTTTTTTTATGGGAGGTGTAGTTCGATTACTGTGCCTTCGATGTTGGTGCTTGAAATTCACTGCAACAAAGCTCCGACTAAACCCCGTACAGCGTGACGTTCTTAATCCACATTTGTGCCCCACATTCGGAGCCCTGGATGGCTAAGAGCTCCTTGGCTTTTAAAGTTTGAAGCGGTGCAATCCCTGCGGCAGGACGGCCGCACATACATCAAAGCTCCTTGGGGAATGTCCAACAGTGGGAAGCACTCACACACAGACGAGCTTCTCCCCATCAGCTTTATTAGGTAATAAAAACGTTTGCGTTGGTCCGTGAAATACACAGCAAACTGCAACCCTGACACGTTTCGAGGACGTTGTTTTATGGGAGGAGTGGTTCGATTACTGTGCCTTTCGATGTTGGTGCTTGAAACTCACTGCAACAAAGCTCCAACTGAGCCCCGGACAGCGTGACACCTCCCAGAAAACAACGTGATTGCTCATCCAGAGCCGTCCAATAAGGACTAACGATATGCGGGATAAAAGAAGGTGTGGTCGCGAGCGTGCTGTAGAACTGCAGACTCCCTTTGAGAAAGAGAAGTCCTCGAAACGCGTCGGGGTTGCAGTTTGCTGTATATTTCACGGACCAACGCGAAAGTTATTTTACCTAATAAAGCTGATGGGGAGAAGCTCGTCTGTGTGTATATATATATTCACTGAAAAAAACATAGGTTTCACACCAGTTATAGTTAGCTGGAAATTTTACTGACATAAAACCATTGAAATTCAACGTTATAGTTAGTTGGACTCACTATAACTTGCACGCCTGCAATGCACTGCTGATGACGTCACACATTACATCACTCATGACATGGTCAGTGACATCACTCATGACATCACTGATGACACCATGCAGTGAATGTGTGTTTTTCTGAAAAATAAATATGTTTTATTTATGTAAATGAAAAGGTCGATGGAAGAATACATTTTTAAATAAGTGTCTTAATGGATGTTTTTTTAAAAAAAAATTGATTGGTTAACTGGCTTATTAAGTGTATCTTAGTGAATATATATATTAGCGAGTATTGTTTAAATATTTAAATGTTTGTATCAGTGTTTCACTTTGTGTATAAGTGGCTGCATGGGTTGGTGAGTAGCTACATGTGTGTGTATATGTGTTATTAGGTTTTTTTTAGTATCAGTATGAGTGTCTGTATGGTTTGGTGAGGGTTTTATTTAGCACATAGATGCATCAATGACTAACTCACTGTTTGTATGTGTTTTGAAGACAGCAGATGTGCAGGACTGTATGGGTGGATGAGTGTGTATATGTGTGTGTTAATGAGTGAATGACTGTCTCACTAGTGTCTTTATCAGTAACGACATACGTTTTAATCTAGTATATGTGAGTATTGATGTATATAAGTGAGTATATGTGAGAGTGAGAGATTGAAAGAGTTCCTGTTTAAATAAGTATGTGTTTCTATAAGTGATTGTTTAAGAGAGTAAGTTTGTGTAAGTTTCCTTAGAAGTAATGTGCTAGTGTGTGTATAGCTGTATATGCAAATAAATGGATGTTCAATAGTTTATTTGCATGTGTGAGTATGTGTGTGAGTAACTTTTGGAAGACTGTCGGTGTGTTAACGGATGTAAGTGTCTCACTACATATGATAAGTGAGTATATGTATGAATGACTATATAGAACTGGTGGTGAATGAGTGGATGTGTATATAAATGGTGGAATTACTGATTTGGTTGTTGTAACTGGTATAGGTATCTCCACTTTTTTGTAAATGTTAGCTTCTATTTTTGAATATGTGTTTCAAGGGTTACATTACACAGAACGGAGGTCTGTAACTCTGTCACAAGGATGGAGTCATCAGTGATGTCATGAGTGATGTCACTGACCATGTCATGAGTGATGTAATATGTGACGTCATCAGCAGTGCATTGCAGGCGCGCAAGTTATAGTGAGTCCAACTAACTATAACGTGGAATTTCAATGGTTTTATGTCAGTAAAATTTCCAGCTAACTATAATTGGTGTGAAACCTATGGTTTTTTCAGTGAATTTAATAGGTTTTTTAAATGCTAATTCCTAACTATAACTGGTGTGAAACCTATGTTTTTTTCAGTGAATTTCATAGGTTTTTTAAATGCTAATTCCTAACTATAAGTCTCACTTTATAAGTAAGACTGTTAACGCTCTAGTTGTTCTTTAGAACACTCTGGTACATTCTATCATTGAGCTATAGTTGGGCTACATATGGCTGATATTTGGGCTACATTTGTTTTTTTTTTTGTCTCTGGTGGCCATCTTTGGGCTACATTGGGCTACATTTGGGCTACATTTGGGCTCTAACATATATATAGCCCAATGTAGCACAATATATATTTTTTTCAAATTTAATTTTCGTAAAAACCACTTGAGTATAGCAAAGGCACATCGGGCTACCAGTCCCTACAATTTTTCCCATTTTTTTTTTTACATTTATTTTTTTTTTTTTATTTTTTTTCCTTGGAGCGCTCCCGGTGCGCGCCCCGGTGAGCGCCCCGAAGAGCGTACTCGTTTGAAGCGCTCCGGTGCGCGAACCGGGAAGCGTCCCGTAAGCGCCAATTTCTCGAACGAAAACATGATCGTGACGTATCGCCTAGCCGCGTCCGCGTGATACGCATGGCGTAAACGCACCCGGAAGCATTCGACGCGCTTACGCGACGCGCCCCGGGGCGCGTAGCGTGAGCGCGTCGGGTCATGTGACCTGAAAATAACACTTTTGATTGGTTCACAACAGTTTTGTTTTCCAAATGATGAAAGACCCCACCTTTTTCCCTCATTTTCATTTTGTTGTTTGAGTGAAGAAGACCTGCTTTGAAATGGCTTCACTGGTAGCAGCTGCAGGTGCATCTGCACCACCACCACCACAAGGACCACCATAAGACCACATTGGTGGTCATGAAGAAGAAGAGGACGAAGAGGAGCAGGAGGAGAGGCAATATCTGCCTGAGGACAATCCCCCATACAAACCCAAAGAACATTTTATTTGGGAGTTTTTCAAAATGCCAAGGGGTGCCAAAAAAGTAAATGCTTCAGAAAAGGGGGTGGTGATGAACAGAGTGTCTGAATTAAGCAGACCACTCTTACCCAGTCCAAAGATCAGGGCTTCGTCCATCACCGTTATTTATCTCACTGCCCCATCCCAGCTCAGAACCTGGCTATATGCAAATCAGTCTGTCCCTGGCCCAGTGCATCATGGGAACAGGGCAGACTAAACTACCAAGCCAATTCTTCACCAGAAAGGAGACGAGCTACCGGGGACCGGTTTCTGGCATTTCAGCCGTCTTCGGCCCGGCTTGCTTGAATCCTGATGGAGCAGTGAGAAAGGGACTCATGTCTGAGTATACCCTGCCACACCTATAGTGGCCAAAAACGATTCAGAAAAGGGGGGTGGTGATGAACAGAGTGTCTGAATTAAGCAGACCACTCTTACCCAGTCCAAAGATCAGGGCTTCGTCCATCACCGTTATTTATCTCACTGCCCCATCCCAGCTCAGAACCTGGCTATATGCAAATCAGTCTGTCCCTGGCCCAGTGCATCATGGGAACAGGGCAGACTAAACTACCAAGCCAATTCTTCACCAGAAAGGAGACAAGCTACCGGGGACCGGTTTCTGGCATTTCAGCCGTCTTCGGCCCGGCTTGCTTGAATCCTGATGGAGCAGTGAGAAAGGGACTCATGTCTGAGTATACCCTGCCACACCTATAGTGGCCAAAAACGATTCAGAAAAGGGGGGTGGTGATGAACAGAGTGTCTGAATTAAGCAGACCACTCTTACCCAGTCCAAAGATCAGGGCTTCGTCCATCACCGTTATTTATCTCACTGCCCCATCCCAGCTCAGAACCTGGCTATATGCAAATCAGTCTGTCCCTGGCCCAGTGCATCATGGGAACAGGGCAGACTAAACTACCAAGCCAATTCTTCACCAGAAAGGAGACAAGCTAACGGGGACCGGTTTCTGGCATTTCAGCCGTCTTCGGCCCGGCTTGCTTGAATCCTGATGGAGCAGTGAGAAAGGGACTCACGTCTGAGTATACCCTGCCACACCTATAGTGGTCAAAAACGATTCAGAAAAGGGGGGTGGTGATGAACAGAGTGTCTGAATTAAGCAGACCACTCTTACCCAGTCCAAAGATCAGGGCTTCGTCCATCACCGTTATTTATCTCACTGCCCCATCCCAGCTCAGAACCTGGCTATATGCAAATCAGTCTGTCCCTGGCCCAGTGCATCATGGGAACAGGGCAGACTAAACTACCAAGCCAATTCTTCACCAGAAAGGAGACAAGCTACCGGGGACCGGTTTCTGGCATTTCAGCCGTCTTCGGCCCGGCTTGCTTGAATCCTGATGGAGCAGTGAGAAAGGGACTCATGTCTGAGTATACCCTGCCACACCTATAGTGGCCAAAAACGATTCAGAAAAGGGGGGTGGTGATGAACAGAGTGTCTGAATTAAGCAGACCACTCTTACCCAGTCCAAAGATCAGGGCTTCGTCCATCACCGTTATTTATCTCACTGCCCCATCCCAGCTCAGAACCTGGCTATATGCAAATCAGTCTGTCCCTGGCCCAGTGCATCATGGGAACAGGGCAGACTAAACTACCAAGCCAATTCTTCACCAGAAAGGAGACAAGCTACCGGGGACCGGTTTCTGGCATTTCAGCCGTCTTCGGCCCGGCTTGCTTGAATCCTGATGGAGCAGTGAGAAAGGGACTCATGTCTGAGTATACCCTGCCACACCTATAGTGGCCAAAAACAATTCAGAAAAGGGGGGTGGTGATGAACAGAGTGTCTGAATTAAGCAGACCACTCTTACCCAGTCCAAAGATCAGGGCTTCGTCCATCACCGTTATTTATCTCACTGCCCCATCCCAGCTCAGAACCTGGCTATATGCAAATCAGTCTGTCCCTGGCCCAGTGCATCATGGGAACAGGGCAGACTAAACTACCAAGCCAATTCTTCACCAGAAAGGAGACAAGCTACCGGGGACCGGTTTCTGGCATTTCAGCCGTCTTTGGCCCGGCTTGCTTGAATCCTGATGGAGCAGTGAGAAAGGGACTCATGTCTGAGTATACCCTGCCACACCTATAGTGGCCAAAAACGATTCAGAAAAGGGGGGTGGTGATGAACAGAGTGTCTGAATTAAGCAGACCACTCTTACCCAGTCCAAAGATCAGGGCTTCGTCCATCACCGTTATTTATCTCACTGCCCCATCCCAGCTCAGAACCTGGCTATATGCAAATCAGTCTGTCCCTGGCCCAGTGCATCATGGGAACAGGGCAGACTAAACTACCAAGCCAATTCTTCACCAGAAAGGAGACAAGCTACCGGGGACCGGTTTCTGGCATTTCAGCCGTCTTCGGCCCGGCTTGCTTGAATCCTGATGGAGCAGTGAGAAAGGGACTCATGTCTGAGTATACCCTGCCACACCTATAGTATAGTAGCACCATCAGGATTCAAGCAAGCCGGGCCAAAGACGGCTGAAACGCCAGAAACCGGTCCCCGGTAGCTTGTTTCCTTCCCAGTGTAAGAATTGGCTTTTGTAGTTTGGTTTGCCCTGTTCCCATCATGCACTGGGACAGGAACAGACTAATTTGCATACAGCCAGGTTCTGAAACTGGGATGGTGCAGTGAGCTAAAAAACGGTGTTGGATCTAGCCCTGATCTCTTGACTGGGTGAGAGTATTCTGCTTAATTCAGAGACTCTGTCCCTCACCACCCCTTGTTGTAAATATTTTTGTCCACCCTAAGCGTGGAAGGGTATACTCAGATGTGAGTCCCTTGCTCATTGCACCATCAGGATTCAAGCAAGCCGGGCCGAAGACGGCTGAAACGCCAGAAACCGGTCCCCGGTAGCTTGTTTCCTTCCCAGTGTAAGAATTGGCTTTTGTAGTTTGGTTTGCCCTGTTCCCATCATGCACTGGGACAGGAACAGACTAATTTGCATACAGCCAGGTTCTGAAACTGGGATGGTGCAGTGAGCTAAAAAACGGTGTTGGATCTAGCCCTGATCTCTTGACTGGGTGAGAGTATTCTGCTTAATTCAGAGACTCTGTCCCTCACCACCCCTTGTTGTAAACATTTTTGTCCACCCTGAGCGTGGAAGGGTATACTCAGATGTGAGTCCCTTGCTCATTGCACCATCAGGATTCAAGCAAGCCGGGCCGAAGACGGCTGAAACGCCAGAAACCGGTCCCCGGTAGCTTGTTTCCTTCCCAGTGTAAGAATTGGCTTTTGTAGTTTGGTTTGCCCTGTTCCCATCATGCACTGGGACAGGAACAGACGAATTTGCATACAGCCAGGTTCTGAAACTGGGATGGTGCAGTGAGCTAAAAAACGGTGTTGGATCTAGCCCTGATCTCTTGACTGGGTGAGAGTATTCTGCTTAATTCAGAGACTCTGTCCCTCACCACCCCTTGTTGTAAATATTTTTGTCCACCCTAAGCGTGGAAGGGTATACTCAGATGTGAGTCCCTTGCTCATTGCACCATCAGGATTCAAGCAAGCCGGGCCGAAGACGGCTGAAACGCCAGAAACCGGTCCCCGGTAGCTTGTTTCCTTCCCAGTGTAAGAATTGGCTTTTGTAGTTTGGTTTGCCCTGTTCCCATCATGCACTGGGACAGGAACCGACTAATTTGCATACAGCCAGGTTCTGAAACTGGGATGGTGCAGTGAGCTAAAAAACGGTGTTGGATCTAGCCCTGATCTCTTGACTGGGTGAGAGTATTCTGCTTAATTCAGAGACTCTGTCCCTCACCACCCCTTGTTGTAAATATTTTTGTCCACCCTAAGCGTGGAAGGGTATACTCAGATGTGAGTCCCTTGCTCATTGCACCATCAGGATTCAAGCAAGCCGGGCCGAAGACGGCTGAAACGCCAGAAACCGGTCCCCGGTAGCTTGTTTCCTTCCCAGTGTAAGAATTGGCTTTTGTAGTTTGGTTTGCCCTGTTCCCATCATGCACTGGGACAGGAACAGACTAATTTGCATACAGCCAGGTTCTGAAACTGGGATGGTGCAGTGAGCTAAAAAACGGTGTTGGATCTAGCCCTGATCTCTTGACTGGGTGAGAGTATTCTGCTTAATTCAGAGACTCTGTCCCTCACCACCACTTGTTGTAAATATTTCTGTCCACCCTAAGCGTGGAAGGGTATACTCAGATGTGAGTCCCTTGCTCATTGCACCATCAGGATTCAAGCAAGCCGGGCCGAAGACGGCTGAAACGCCAGAAACCGGTCCCCGGTAGCTTGTTTCCTTCCCAGTGTAAGAATTGGCTTTTGTAGTTTGGTTTGCCCTGTTCCCATCATGCACTGGGACAGGAACAGACTAATTTGCATACAGCCAGGTTCTGAAACTGGGATGGTGCAGTGAGCTAAAAAACGGTGTTGGATCTAGCCCTGATCTCTTGACTGGGTGAGAGTATTCTGCTTAATTCAGAGACTCTGTCCCTCACCACCCCTTGTTGTAAATATTTTTGTCCACCCTAAGCGTGGAAGGGTATACTCAGATGTGAGTCCCTTGCTCATTGCACCATCAGGATTCAAGCAAGCCGGGCCGAAGACGGCTGAAACGCCAGAAACCGGTCCCCGGTAGCTTGTTTCCTTCCCAGTGTAAGAATTGGCTTTTGTAGTTTGGTTTGCCCTGTTCCCATCATGCACTGGGACAGGAACAGACTAATTTGCATACAGCCAGGTTCTGAAACTGGGATGGTGCAGTGAGCTAAAAAACGGTGTTGGATCTAGCCCTGATCTCTTGACTGGGTGAGAGTATTCTGCTTAATTTAGAGACTCTGTCCCTCACCACCCCTTGTTGTAAATATTTTTGTCCACCCTAAGCGTGGAAGGGTATACTCAGATGTGAGTCCCTTGCTCATTGCACCATCAGGATTCAAGCAAGCCGGGCCGAAGACGGCTGAAACGCCAGAAACCGGTCCCCGGTAGCTTGTTTCCTTCCCAGTGTAAGAATTGGCTTTTGTAGTTTGGTTTGCCCTGTTCCCATCATGCACTGGGACAGGAACAGACTAATTTGCATACAGCCAGGTTCTGAAACTGGGATGGTGCAGTGAGCTAAAAAACGGTGTTGGATCTAGCCCTGATCTCTTGACTGGGTGAGAGTATTCTGCTTAATTCAGAGACTCTGTCCCTCACCACCCTTGTTGTAAATATTTTTGTCCACCCTAAGCGTGGAAGGGTATACTCAGATGTGAGTCCCTTGCTCATTGCACCATCAGGATTCAAGCAAGCCGGGCCGAAGACGGCTGAAACGCCAGAAACCGGTCCCCGGTAGCTTGTTTCCTTCCCAGTGTAAGAATTGGCTTTTGTAGTTTGGTTTGCCCTGTTCCCATCATGCACTGGGACAGGAACAGACTAATTTGCATACAGCCAGGTTCTGAAACTGGGATGGTGCAGTGAGCTAAAAAACGGTGTTGGATCTAGCCCTGATCTCTTGACTGGGTGAGAGTATTCTGCTTAATTCAGAGACTCTGTCCCTCACCACCCCTTGTTGTAAACATTTTTGTCCACCCTGAGCGTGGAAGGGTATACTCAGATGTGAGTCCCTTGCTCATTGCACCATCAGGATTCAAGCAAGCCGGGCCGAAGACGGCTGAAACGCCAGAAACCGGTCCCCGGTAGCTTGTTTCCTTCCCAGTGTAAGAATTGGCTTTTGTAGTTTGGTTTGCCCTGTTCCCATCATGCACTGGGACAGGAACAGACGAATTTGCATACAGCCAGGTTCTGAAACTGGGATGGTGCAGTGAGCTAAAAAACGGTGTTGGATCTAGCCCTGATCTCTTGACTGGGTGAGAGTATTCTGCTTAATTCAGAGACTCTGTCCCTCACCACCCCTTGTTGTAAATATTTTTGTCCACCCTAAGCGTGGAAGGGTATACTCAGATGTGAGTCCCTTGCTCATTGCACCATCAGGATTCAAGCAAGCCGGGCCGAAGACGGCTGAAACGCCAGAAACCGGTCCCCGGTAGCTTGTTTCCTTCCCAGTGTAAGAATTGGCTTTTGTAGTTTGGTTTGCCCTGTTCCCATCATGCACTGGGACAGGAACAGACTAATTTGCATACAGCCAGGTTCTGAAACTGGGATGGTGCAGTGAGCTAAAAAACGGTGTTGGATCTAGCCCTGATCTCTTGACTGGGTGAGAGTATTCTGCTTAATTCAGAGACTCTGTCCCTCACCACCCCTTGTTGTAAATATTTTTGTCCACCCTAAGCGTGGAAGGGTATACTCAGATGTGAGTCCCTTGCTCATTGCACCATCAGGATTCAAGCAAGCCGGGCCGAAGACGGCTGAAACGCCAGAAACCGGTCCCCGGTAGCTTGTTTCCTTCCCAGTGTAAGAATTGGCTTTTGTAGTTTGGTTTGCCCTGTTCCCATCATGCACTGGGACAGGAACAGACTAATTTGCATACAGCCAGGTTCTGAAACTGGGATGGTGCAGTGAGCTAAAAAACGGTGTTGGATCTAGCCCTGATCTCTTGACTGGGTGAGAGTATTCTGCTTAATTCAGAGACTCTGTCCCTCACCACCACTTGTTGTAAATATTTCTGTCCACCCTAAGCGTGGAAGGGTATACTCAGATGTGAGTCCCTTGCTCATTGCACCATCAGGATTCAAGCAAGCCGGGCCGAAGACGGCTGAAACGCCAGAAACCGGTCCCCGGTAGCTTGTTTCCTTCCCAGTGTAAGAATTGGCTTTTGTAGTTTGGTTTGCCCTGTTCCCATCATGCACTGGGACAGGAACAGACTAATTTGCATACAGCCAGGTTCTGAAACTGGGATGGTGCAGTGAGCTAAAAAACGGTGTTGGATCTAGCCCTGATCTCTTGACTGGGTGAGAGTATTCTGCTTAATTCAGAGACTCTGTCCCTCACCACCCCTTGTTGTAAATATTTTTGTCCACCCTAAGCGTGGAAGGGTATACTCAGATGTGAGTCCCTTGCTCATTGCACCATCAGGATTCAAGCAAGCCGGGCCGAAGACGGCTGAAACGCCAGAAACCGGTCCCCGGTAGCTTGTTTCCTTCCCAGTGTAAGAATTGGCTTTTGTAGTTTGGTTTGCCCTGTTCCCATCATGCACTGGGACAGGAACAGACTAATTTGCATACAGCCAGGTTCTGAAACTGGGATGGTGCAGTGAGCTAAAAAACGGTGTTGGATCTAGCCCTGATCTCTTGACTGGGTGAGAGTATTCTGCTTAATTTAGAGACTCTGTCCCTCACCACCCCTTGTTGTAAATATTTTTGTCCACCCTAAGCGTGGAAGGGTATACTCAGATGTGAGTCCCTTGCTCATTGCACCATCAGGATTCAAGCAAGCCGGGCCGAAGACGGCTGAAACGCCAGAAACCGGTCCCCGGTAGCTTGTTTCCTTCCCAGTGTAAGAATTGGCTTTTGTAGTTTGGTTTGCCCTGTTCCCATCATGCACTGGGACAGGAACAGACTAATTTGCATACAGCCAGGTTCTGAAACTGGGATGGTGCAGTGAGCTAAAAAACGGTGTTGGATCTAGCCCTGATCTCTTGACTGGGTGAGAGTATTCTGCTTAATTCAGAGACTCTGTCCCTCACCACCCCTTGTTGTAAATATTTTTGTCCACCCTAAGCGTGGAAGGGTATACTCAGATGTGAGTCCCTTGCTCATTGCACCATCAGGATTCAAGCAAGCCGGGCCGAAGACGGCTGAAACGCCAGAAACCGGTCCCCGGTAGCTTGTTTCCTTCCCAGTGTAAGAATTGGCTTTTGTAGTTTGGTTTGCCCTGTTCCCATCATGCACTGGGACAGGAACAGACTAATTTGCATACAGCCAGGTTCTGAAACTGGGATGGTGCAGTGAGCTAAAAAACGGTGTTGGATCTAGCCCTGATCTCTTGACTGGGTGAGAGTATTCTGCTTAATTCAGAGACTCTGTCCCTCACCACCCCTTGTTGTAAACATTTTTGTCCACCCTGAGCGTGGAAGGGTATACTCAGATGTGAGTCCCTTGCTCATTGCACCATCAGGATTCAAGCAAGCCGGGCCGAAGACGGCTGAAACGCCAGAAACCGGTCCCCGGTAGCTTGTTTCCTTCCCAGTGTAAGAATTGGCTTTTGTAGTTTGGTTTGCCCTGTTCCCATCATGCACTGGGACAGGAACAGACGAATTTGCATACAGCCAGGTTCTGAAACTGGGATGGTGCAGTGAGCTAAAAAACGGTGTTGGATCTAGCCCTGATCTCTTGACTGGGTGAGAGTATTCTGCTTAATTCAGAGACTCTGTCCCTCACCACCCCTTGTTGTAAATATTTTTGTCCACCCTAAGCGTGGAAGGGTATACTCAGATGTGAGTCCCTTGCTCATTGCACCATCAGGATTCAAGCAAGCCGGGCCGAAGACGGCTGAAACGCCAGAAACCGGTCCCCGGTAGCTTGTTTCCTTCCCAGTGTAAGAATTGGCTTTTGTAGTTTGGTTTGCCCTGTTCCCATCATGCACTGGGACAGGAACAGACTAATTTGCATACAGCCAGGTTCTGAAACTGGGATGGTGCAGTGAGCTAAAAAACGGTGTTGGATCTAGCCCTGATCTCTTGACTGGGTGAGAGTATTCTGCTTAATTCAGAGACTCTGTCCCTCACCACCCCTTGTTGTAAATATTTTTGTCCACCCTAAGCGTGGAAGGGTATACTCAGATGTGAGTCCCTTGCTCATTGCACCATCAGGATTCAAGCAAGCCGGGCCGAAGACGGCTGAAACGCCAGAAACCGGTCCCCGGTAGCTTGTTTCCTTCCCAGTGTAAGAATTGGCTTTTGTAGTTTGGTTTGCCCTGTTCCCATCATGCACTGGGACAGGAACAGACTAATTTGCATACAGCCAGGTTCTGAAACTGGGATGGTGCAGTGAGCTAAAAAACGGTGTTGGATCTAGCCCTGATCTCTTGACTGGGTGAGAGTATTCTGCTTAATTCAGAGACTCTGTCCCTCACCACCACTTGTTGTAAATATTTCTGTCCACCCTAAGCGTGGAAGGGTATACTCAGATGTGAGTCCCTTGCTCATTGCACCATCAGGATTCAAGCAAGCCGGGCCGAAGACGGCTGAAACGCCAGAAACCGGTCCCCGGTAGCTTGTTTCCTTCCCAGTGTAAGAATTGGCTTTTGTAGTTTGGTTTGCCCTGTTCCCATCATGCACTGGGACAGGAACAGACTAATTTGCATACAGCCAGGTTCTGAAACTGGGATGGTGCAGTGAGCTAAAAAACGGTGTTGGATCTAGCCCTGATCTCTTGACTGGGTGAGAGTATTCTGCTTAATTCAGAGACTCTGTCCCTCACCACCCCTTGTTGTAAATATTTTTGTCCACCCTAAGCGTGGAAGGGTATACTCAGATGTGAGTCCCTTGCTCATTGCACCATCAGGATTCAAGCAAGCCGGGCCGAAGACGGCTGAAAACGCCAGAAACCGGTCCCCGGTAGCTTGTTTCCTTCCCAGTGTAAGAATTGGCTTTTGTAGTTTGGTTTGCCCTGTTCCCATCATGCACTGGGACAGGAACAGACTAATTTGCATACAGCCAGGTTCTGAAACTGGGATGGTGCAGTGAGCTAAAAAACGGTGTTGGATCTAGCCCTGATCTCTTGACTGGGTGAGAGTATTCTGCTTAATTTAGAGACTCTGTCCCTCACCACCCCTTGTTGTAAATATTTTTGTCCACCCTAAGCGTGGAAGGGTATACTCAGATGTGAGTCCCTTGCTCATTGCACCATCAGGATTCAAGCAAGCCGGGCCGAAGACGGCTGAAACGCCAGAAACCGGTCCCCGGTAGCTTGTTTCCTTCCCAGTGTAAGAATTGGCTTTTGTAGTTTGGTTTGCCCTGTTCCCATCATGCACTGGGACAGGAACAGACTAATTTGCATACAGCCAGGTTCTGAAACTGGGATGGTGCAGTGAGCTAAAAAACGGTGTTGGATCTAGCCCTGATCTCTTGACTGGGTGAGAGTATTCTGCTTAATTCAGAGACTCTGTCCCTCACCACCCCTTGTTGTAAATATTTTTGTCCACCCTAAGCGTGGAAGGGTATACTCAGATGTGAGTCCCTTGCTCATTGCACCATCAGGATTCAAGCAAGCCGGGCCGAAGACGGCTGAAACGCCAGAAACCGGTCCCCGGTAGCTTGTTTCCTTCCCAGTGTAAGAATTGGCTTTTGTAGTTTGGTTTGCCCTGTTCCCATCATGCACTGGGACAGGAACAGACTAATTTGCATACAGCCAGGTTCTGAAACTGGGATGGTGCAGTGAGCTAAAAAACGGTGTTGGATCTAGCCCTGATCTCTTGACTGGGTGAGAGTATTCTGCTTAATTCAGAGACTCTGTCCCTCACCACCCCTTGTTGTAAATATTTCTGTCCACCCTAAGCGTGGAAGGGTATACTCAGATGTGAGTCCCCTTGCTCATTGCACCATCAGGATTCAAGCAAGCCGGGCCGAAGACGGCTGAAACGCCAGAAACCGGTCCCCGGTAGCTTGTTTCCTTCCCAGTGTAAGAATTGGCTTTTGTAGTTTGGTTTGCCCTGTTCCCATCATGCACTGGGACAGGAACAGACTAATTTGCATACAGCCAGGTTCTGAAACTGGGATGGTGCAGTGAGCTAAAAAACGGTGTTGGATCTAGCCCTGATCTCTTGACTGGGTGAGAGTATTCTGCTTAATTCAGAGACTCTGTCCCTCACCACCACTTGTTGTAAATATTTCTGTCCACCCTAAGCGTGGAAGGGTATACTCAGATGTGAGTCCCTTGCTCATTGCACCATCAGGATTCAAGCAAGCCGGGCCGAAGACGGCTGAAACGCCAGAAACCGGTCCCCGGTAGCTTGTTTCCTTCCCAGTGTAAGAATTGGCTTTTGTAGTTTGGTTTGCCCTGTTCCCATCATGCACTGGGACAGGAACAGACTAATTTGCATACAGCCAGGTTCTGAAACTGGGATGGTGCAGTGAGCTAAAAAACGGTGTTGGATCTAGCCCTGATCTCTTGACTGGGTGAGAGTATTCTGCTTAATTCAGAGACTCTGTCCCTCACCACCCCTTGTTGTAAATATTTTTGTCCACCCTAAGCGTGGAAGGGTATACTCAGATGTGAGTCCCTTGCTCATTGCACCATCAGGATTCAAGCAAGCCGGGCCGAAGACGGCTGAAACGCCAGAAACCGGTCCCCGGTAGCTTGTTTCCTTCCCAGTGTAAGAATTGGCTTTTGTAGTTTGGTTTGCCCTGTTCCCATCATGCACTGGGACAGGAACAGACTAATTTGCATACAGCCAGGTTCTGAAACTGGGATGGTGCAGTGAGCTAAAAAACGGTGTTGGATCTAGCCCTGATCTCTTGACTGGGTGAGAGTATTCTGCTTAATTTAGAGACTCTGTCCCTCACCACCCCTTGTTGTAAATATTTTTGTCCACCCTAAGCGTGGAAGGGTATACTCAGATGTGAGTCCCTTGCTCATTGCACCATCAGGATTCAAGCAAGCCGGGCCGAAGACGGCTGAAACGCCAGAAACCGGTCCCCGGTAGCTTGTTTCCTTCCCAGTGTAAGAATTGGCTTTTGTAGTTTGGTTTGCCCTGTTCCCATCATGCACTGGGACAGGAACAGACTAATTTGCATACAGCCAGGTTCTGAAACTGGGATGGTGCAGTGAGCTAAAAAACGGTGTTGGATCTAGCCCTGATCTCTTGACTGGGTGAGAGTATTCTGCTTAATTCAGAGACTCTGTCCCTCACCACCCCTTGTTGTAAATATTTTTGTCCACCCTAAGCGTGGAAGGGTATACTCAGATGTGAGTCCCTTGCTCATTGCACCATCAGGATTCAAGCAAGCCGGGCCGAAGACGGCTGAAACGCCAGAAACCGGTCCCCGGTAGCTTGTTTCCTTCCCAGTGTAAGAATTGGCTTTTGTAGTTTGGTTTGCCCTGTTCCCATCATGCACTGGGACAGGAACAGACTAATTTGCATACAGCCAGGTTCTGAAACTGGGATGGTGCAGTGAGCTAAAAAACGGTGTTGGATCTAGCCCTGATCTCTTGACTGGGTGAGAGTATTCTGCTTAATTCAGAGACTCTGTCCCTCACCACCCCTTGTTGTAAATATTTCTGTCCACCCTAAGCGTGGAAGGGTATACTCAGATGTGAGTCCCTTGCTCATTGCACCATCAGGATTCAAGCAAGCCGGGCCGAAGACGGCTGAAACGCCAGAAACCGGTCCCCGGTAGCTTGTTTCCTTCCCAGTGTAAGAATTGGCTTTTGTAGTTTGGTTTGCCCTGTTCCCATCATGCACTGGGACAGGAACAGACTAATTTGCATACAGCCAGGTGCTGAAACTGGGATGGTGCAGTGAGCTAAAAAACGGTGTTGGATCTAGCCCTGATCCCTTGACTGGGTGAGAGTATTCTGCTTAATTCAGAGACTCTGTCCCTCACCACCCCTTGTTGTAAATATTTTTGTCCACCCTAAGCGTGGAAGGGTATACTCAGATGTGAGTCCCTTGCTCATTGCACCATCAGGATTCAAGCAAGCCGGGCCGAAGACGGCTGAAACGCCAGAAACCGGTCCCCGGTAGCTTGTTTCCTTCCCAGTGTAAGAATTGGCTTTTGTAGTTTGGTTTGCCCTGTTCCCATCATGCACTGGGACAGGAACAGACTAATTTGCATACAGCCAGGTTCTGAAACTGGGATGGTGCAGTGAGCTAAAAAACGGTGTTGGATCTAGCCCTGATCTCTTGACTGGGTGAGAGTATTCTGCTTAATTCAGAGACTCTGTCCCTCACCACCCCTTGTTGTAAATATTTTTGTCCACCCTAAGCGTGGAAGGGTATACTCAGATGTGAGTCCCTTGCGCATTGCACCATCAGGATTCAAGCAAGCCGGGCCGAAGACGGCTGAAACGCCAGAAACCGGTCCCCGGTAGCTTGTTTCCTTCCCAGTGTAAGAATTGGCTTTTGTAGTTTGGTTTGCCCTGTTCCCATCATGCACTGGGACAGGAACAGACTAATTTGCATACAGCCAGGTTCTGAAACTGGGATGGTGCAGTGAGCTAAAAAACGGTGTTGGATCTAGCCCTGATCTCTTGACTGGGTGAGAGTATTCTGCTTAATTCAGAGACTCTGTCCCTCACCACCACTTGTTGTAAATATTTCTGTCCACCCTAAGCGTGGAAGGGTATACTCAGATGTGAGTCCCTTGCTCATTGCACCATCAGGATTCAAGCAAGCCGGGCCGAAGACGGCTGAAACGCCAGAAACCGGTCCCCGGTAGCTTGTTTCCTTCCCAGTGTAAGAATTGGCTTTTGTAGTTTGGTTTGCCCTGTTCCCATCATGCACTGGGACAGGAACAGACTAATTTGCATACAGCCAGGTTCTGAAACTGGGATGGTGCAGTGAGCTAAAAAACGGTGTTGGATCTAGCCCTGATCTCTTGACTGGGTGAGAGTATTCTGCTTAATTCAGAGACTCTGTCCCTCACCACCCCTTGTTGTAAATATTTTTGTCCACCCTAAGCGTGGAAGGGTATACTCAGATGTGAGTCCCTTGCTCATTGCACCATCAGGATTCAAGCAAGCCGGGCCGAAGACGGCTGAAACGCCAGAAACCGGTCCCCGGTAGCTTGTTTCCTTCCCAGTGTAAGAATTGGCTTTTGTAGTTTGGTTTGCCCTGTTCCCATCATGCACTGGGACAGGAACAGACTAATTTGCATACAGCCAGGTTCTGAAACTGGGATGGTGCAGTGAGCTAAAAAACGGTGTTGGATCTAGCCCTGATCTCTTGACTGGGTGAGAGTATTCTGCTTAATTTAGAGACTCTGTCCCTCACCACCCCTTGTTGTAAATATTTTTGTCCACCCTAAGCGTGGAAGGGTATACTCAGATGTGAGTCCCTTGCTCATTGCACCATCAGGATTCAAGCAAGCCGGGCCGAAGACGGCTGAAACGCCAGAAACCGGTCCCCGGTAGCTTGTTTCCTTCCCAGTGTAAGAATTGGCTTTTGTAGTTTGGTTTGCCCTGTTCCCATCATGCACTGGGACAGGAACAGACTAATTTGCATACAGCCAGGTTCTGAAACTGGGATGGTGCAGTGAGCTAAAAAACGGTGTTGGATCTAGCCCTGATCTCTTGACTGGGTGAGAGTATTCTGCTTAATTCAGAGACTCTGTCCCTCACCACCCCTTGTTGTAAATATTTTTGTCCACCCTAAGCGTGGAAGGGTATACTCAGATGTGAGTCCCTTGCTCATTGCACCATCAGGATTCAAGCAAGCCGGGCCGAAGACGGCTGAAACGCCAGAAACCGGTCCCCGGTAGCTTGTTTCCTTCCCAGTGTAAGAATTGGCTTTTGTAGTTTGGTTTGCCCTGTTCCCATCATGCACTGGGACAGGAACAGACTAATTTGCATACAGCCAGGTTCTGAAACTGGGATGGTGCAGTGAGCTAAAAAACGGTGTTGGATCTAGCCCTGATCTCTTGACTGGGTGAGAGTATTCTGCTTAATTCAGAGACTCTGTCCCTCACCACCCCTTGTTGTAAATATTTCTGTCCACCCTAAGCGTGGAAGGGTATACTCAGATGTGAGTCCCTTGCTCATTGCACCATCAGGATTCAAGCAAGCCGGGCCGAAGACGGCTGAAACGCCAGAAACCGGTCCCCGGTAGCTTGTTTCCTTCCCAGTGTAAGAATTGGCTTTTGTAGTTTGGTTTGCCCTGTTCCCATCATGCACTGGGACAGGAACAGACTAATTTGCATACAGCCAGGTGCTGAAACTGGGATGGTGCAGTGAGCTAAAAAACGGTGTTGGATCTAGCCCTGATCCCTTGACTGGGTGAGAGTATTCTGCTTAATTCAGAGACTCTGTCCCTCACCACCCCTTGTTGTAAATATTTTTGTCCACCCTAAGCGTGGAAGGGTATACTCAGATGTGAGTCCCTTGCTCATTGCACCATCAGGATTCAAGCAAGCCGGGCCGAAGACGGCTGAAACGCCAGAAACCGGTCCCCGGTAGCTTGTTTCCTTCCCAGTGTAAGAATTGGCTTTTGTAGTTTGGTTTGCCCTGTTCCCATCATGCACTGGGACAGGAACAGACTAATTTGCATACAGCCAGGTTCTGAAACTGGGATGGTGCAGTGAGCTAAAAAACGGTGTTGGATCTAGCCCTGATCTCTTGACTGGGTGAGAGTATTCTGCTTAATTCAGAGACTCTGTCCCTCACCACCCCTTGTTGTAAATATTTTTGTCCACCCTAAGCGTGGAAGGGTATACTCAGATGTGAGTCCCTTGCGCATTGCACCATCAGGATTCAAGCAAGCCGGGCCGAAGACGGCTGAAACGCCAGAAACCGGTCCCCGGTAGCTTGTTTCCTTCCCAGTGTAAGAATTGGCTTTTGTAGTTTGGTTTGCCCTGTTCCCATCATGCACTGGGACAGGAACAGACTAATTTGCATACAGCCAGGTTCTGAAACTGGGATGGTGCAGTGAGCTAAAAGACGGTGTTGGATCTAGCCCTGATCTCTTGACTGGGTGAGAGTATTCTGCTTAATTCAGAGACTCTGTCCCTCACCACCCCTTGTTGTAAACATTTTTGTCCACCCTAAGCGTGGAAGGGTATACTCAGATGTGAGTCCCTTGCTCATTGCACCATCAGGATTCAAGCAAGCCGGGCCGAAGACGGCTGAAACGCCAGAAACCGGTCCCCAGTAGCTTGTTTCCTTCCCAGTGTAAGAATTGGCTTTTGTAGTTTGGTTTGCCCTGTTCCCATCATGCACTGGGACAGGAACAGACTAATTTGCATACAGCCAGGTTCTGAAACTGGGATGGTGCAGTGAGCTAAAAAACGGTGTTGGATCTAGCCCTGATCTCTTGACTGGGTGAGAGTATTCTGCTTAATTCAGAGACTCTGTCCCTCACCACCCCTTGTTGTAAATATTTTTGTCCACCCTAAGCGTGGAAGGGTATACTCAGATGTGAGTCCCTTGCTCATTGCACCATCAGGATTCAAGCAAGCCGGGCCGAAGACGGCTGAAACGCCAGAAACCGGTCCCCGGTAGCTTGTTTCCTTCCCAGTGTAAGCATTGGCTTTTGTAGTTTGGTTTGCCCTGTTCCCATCATGCACTGGGACAGGAACAGACTAATTTGCATACAGCCAGGTTCTGAAACTGGGATGGTGCAGTGAGCTAAAAAACGGTGTTGGATCTAGCCCTGATCTCTTGACTGGGTGAGAGTATTCTGCTTAATTTAGAGACTCTGTCCCTCACCACCCCTTGTTGTAAATATTTTTGTCCACCCTAAGCGTGGAAGGGTATACTCAGATGTGAGTCCCTTGCTCATTGCACCATCAGGATTCAAGCAAGCCGGGCCGAAGACGGCTGAAACGCCAGAAACCGGTCCCCGGTAGCTTGTTTCCTTCCCAGTGTAAGAATTGGCTTTTGTAGTTTGGTTTGCCCTGTTCCCATCATGCACTGGGACAGGAACAGACTAATTTGCATACAGCCAGGTTCTGAAACTGGGATGGTGCAGTGAGCTAAAAAACGGTGTTGGATCTAGCCCTGATCTCTTGACTGGGTGAGAGTATTCTGCTTAATTCAGAGACTCTGTCCCTCACCACCCCTTGTTGTAAATATTTTTGTCCACCCTAAGCGTGGAAGGGTATACTCAGATGTGAGTCCCTTGCTCATTGCACCATCAGGATTCAAGCAAGCCGGGCCGAAGACGGCTGAAACGCCAGAAACCGGTCCCCGGTAGCTTGTTTCCTTCCCAGTGTAAGAATTGGCTTTTGTAGTTTGGTTTGCCCTGTTCCCATCATGCACTGGGACAGGAACAGACTAATTTGCATACAGCCAGGTTCTGAAACTGGGATGGTGCAGTGAGCTAAAAAACGGTGTTGGATCTAGCCCTGATCTCTTGACTGGGTGAGAGTATTCTGCTTAATTCAGAGACTCTGTCCCTCACCACCCCTTGTTGTAAATATTTTTGTCCACCCTAAGCGTGGAAGGGTATACTCAGATGTGAGTCCCTTGCTCATTGCACCATCAGTATTCAAGCAAGCCGGGCCGAAGACGGCTGAAACGCCAGAAACCGGTCCCCCGGTAGCTTGTTTCCTTCCCAGTGTAAGAATTGGCTTTTGTAGTTTGGTTAGCCCTGTTCCCATCATGCACTGGGACAGGAACAGACTAATTTGCATACAGCCAGGTTCTGAAACTGGGATGGTGCAGTGAGCTAAAAAACGGTGTTGGATCTAGCCCTGATCTCTTGACTGGGTGAGAGTATTCTGCTTAATTCAGAGACTCTGTCCCTCACCACCCCTTGTTGTAAATATTTTTGTCCACCCTAAGCGTGGAAGGGTATACTCAGATGTGAGTCCCTTGCTCATTGCACCATCAGGATTCAAGCAAGCCGGGCCGAAGACGGCTGAAACGCCAGAAACCGGTCCCCGGTAGCTTGTTTCCTTCCCAGTGTAAGAATTGGCTTTTGTAGTTTGGTTTGCCCTGTTCCCATCATGCACTGGGACAGGAACAGACTAATTTGCATACAGCCAGGTTCTGAAACTGGGATGGTGCAGTGAGCTAAAAAACGGTGTTGGATCTAGCCCTGATCTCTTGACTGGGTGAGAGTATTCTGCTTAATTCAGAGACTCTGTCCCTCACCACCCCTTGTTGTAAATATTTTTGTCCACCCTAAGCGTGGAAGGGTATACTCAGATGTGAGTCCCTTGCTCATTGCACCATCAGGATTCAAGCAAGCCGGGCCGAAGACGGCTGAAACGCCAGAAACCGGTCCCCGGTAGCTTGTTTCCTTCCCAGTGTAAGAATTGGCTTTTGTAGTTTGGTTTGCCCTGTTCCCATCATGCACTGGGACAGGAACAGACTAATTTGCATACAGCCAGGTTCTGAAACTGGGATGGTGCAGTGAGCTAAAAAACCGTGTTGGATCTAGCCCTGATCTCTTGACTGGGTGAGAGTATTCTGCTTAATTCAGAGACTCTGTCCCTCACCACCCCTTGTTGTAAATATTTTTGTCCACCCTAAGCGTGGAAGGGTATACTCAGATGTGAGTCCCTTGCTCATTGCACCATCAGGATTCAAGCAAGCCGGGCCGAAGACGGCTGAAACGCCAGAAACCGGTCCCCGGTAGCTTGTTTCCTTCCCAGTGTAAGAATTGGCTTTTGTAGTTTGGTTTGCCCTGTTCCCATCATGCACTGGGACAGGAACAGACTAATTTGCATACAGCCAGGTTCTGAAACTGGGATGGTGCAGTGAGCTAAAAACGGTGTTGGATCTAGCCCTGATCTCTTGACTGGGTGAGAGTATTCTGCTTAATTCAGAGACTCTGTCCCTCACCACCCCTTGTTGTAAATATTTTTGTCCACCCTAAGCGTGGAAGGGTATACTCAGATGTGAGTCCCTTGCTCATTGCACCATCAGGATTCAAGCAAGCCGGGCCGAAGACGGCTGAAACGCCAGAAACCGGTCCCCGGTAGCTTGTTTCCTTCCCAGTGTAAGAATTGGCTTTTGTAGTTTGGTTTGCCCTGTTCCCATCATGCACTGGGACAGGAACAGACTAATTTGCATACAGCCAGGTTCTGAAACTGGGATGGTGCAGTGAGCTAAAAAACGGTGTTGGATCTAGCCCTGATCTCTTGACTGGGTGAGAGTATTCTGCTTAATTCAGAGACTCTGTCCCTCACCACCCCTTGTTGTAAATATTTTTGTCCACCCTAAGCGTGGAAGGGTATACTCAGATGTGAGTCCCTTGCTCATTGCACCATCAGGATTCAAGCAAGCCGGGCCGAAGACGGCTGAAACGCCAGAAACCGGTCCCCGGTAGCTTGTTTCCTTCCCAGTGTAAGAATTGGCTTTTGTAGTTTGGTTTGCCCTGTTCCCATCATGCACTGGGACAGGAACAGACTAATTTGCATACAGCCAGGTTCTGAAACTGGGATGGTGCAGTGAGCTAAAAAACGGTGTTGGATCTAGCCCTGATCTCTTGACTGGGTGAGAGTATTCTGCTTAATTCAGAGACTCTGTCCCTCACCACCCCTTGTTGTAAATATTTTTGTCCACCCTAAGCGTGGAAGGGTATACTCAGATGTGAGTCCCTTGCTCATTGCACCATCAGGATTCAAGCAAGCCGGGCCGAAGACGGCTGAAACGCCAGAAACCGGTCCCCGGTAGCTTGTTTCCTTCCCAGTGTAAGAATTGGCTTTTGTAGTTTGGTTTGCCCTGTTCCCATCATGCACTGGGACAGGAACAGACTAATTTGCATACAGCCAGGTTCTGAAACTGGGATGGTGCAGTGAGCTAAAAAACGGTGTTGGATCTAGCCCTGATCTCTTGACTGGGTGAGAGTATTCTGCTTAATTCAGAGACTCTGTCCCTCACCACCCCTTGTTGTAAATATTTTTGTCCACCCTAAGCGTGGAAGGGTATACTCAGATGTGAGTCCCTTGCTCATTGCACCATCAGGATTCAAGCAAGCCGGGCCGAAGACGGCTGAAACGCCAGAAACCGGTCCCCGGTAGCTTGTTTCCTTCCCAGTGTAAGAATTGGCTTTTGTAGTTTGGTTTGCCCTGTTCCCATCATGCACTGGGACAGGAACAGACTAATTTGCATACAGCCAGGTTCTGAAACTGGGATGGTGCAGTGAGCTAAAAAACGGTGTTGGATCTAGCCCTGATCTCTTGACTGGGTGAGAGTATTCTGCTTAATTCAGAGACTCTGTCCCTCACCACCCCTTGTTGTAAATAAAAAAGTAAATGCAGCAAAGGTGACTTGCCTTATCTGTGACCAAGAACTGTCAAGAGGGAGCCCAAACAAGAAATATCCGTTTGGGAACCACACGATGATAAGGCATATGCAGAGGAAGCACCCAAACAATTATTCAAGAGCAGAAGTCAGGCAACTGACCAAGAACCCTCCCCATCCTTCTACATCAAGCACCTCCAACCAACCCACTCCATCGGGTGCAGAGGCTAGGGAGATGGTCCCTAATGTCCAAACCAAGTTTTCAAAATTCAAATTTGTTTGCATATATTGCAACAAAACAATATCATATTGTGAACAGAGCATCACTTTACTTAATCGAGCTGCAGACAACCATCACTGCAGCAAGCAACCTTAATTTTTTTCTATTTTTTTGCTCCAGTTGAGCAGTTTGCAATTCCCTGTCGTTTGTTTCACCCCAGAAAAACTAAAAAAAAATATAAAATTATTCTGATAATCCAAAAAAAAAAAAGTTCCAAAAAACAAAAAAAAATATAAAACAACAAAAAGAAAAAAAACTGTTCTTTTCAGAACTACCTCAATTTATATGAAAATGCTACATTTTTTAAAAACTGTCTTCCTTTTTTCCCCCATGGTACGCTCCCCGGTCCGCTCCCCGGTGCGCGTACCGGGCGCTCCCCCCGCGAAAATCTAAAAAAAATAAAATAATGTTATGCCCCGCGGGGCCCTTTTATGACCCGCACATCAAACCTAGGGGGTCAGGGGGGGTCTACCCCTGCCCCCTTATGGTCATTTCCCCCTTTGTTTTTGCCACCTCTTGTGTCTCGATCCTACCGAGACACAAGATGGTGGCCGCTCCGGACTGTTTGGAATGTTTACAGACACCCGAGAGCCAATCAGCTTTCTGTGCGCAAGTCGCGTGGCGCGCCCGGAGCGCGTACCGGGGTGCTGCCATAGATATATATATTTTTTTGAACCTATATTACTCAAAATCCACTGGAGCACATATCTTGAGACATAGCAAAGGCGCATCGGGCTACCAGTCCCTACAAGTTTGCCAAATTTGGTGTAAATCCATTCTGCCGTTCGGACTAAAAGTGAGGTCGACCGCCCTATGGAAATTAACATGGGGAAAACGCGTTTTGGGACCCCCCTTTTATCTCGGCCCCCGCTTGACGCATCCCCCCCAAACTTTCAGGGAAGGACCGGAGCTTGACGAGGCCATTTTGAAGAAATTTTCTGGCAGATTAGTCAACCGGCGCCAAAGTTATTCCAAAAAGAATTTTGAGATTTAACATTGAAAAAAATCCTAACTATAACTACCTACTGGCGACCGCCAGTAGGTAATATACATATATATATATATATGCAGAGGATGCGGAGTGTGTTAAAACAGCTGGAGGTGACAGCGTTGACCTGTCGGTTCATGGTGAGTGATGAGTCGAATACGATACCGAGGTTCTTGGCGTGGTCCTAGGGGGATGGTGGGCTTCCCAGGGTGGTCGGCCACCAGGATTTGTCCCATGCCAAGGGTTAGTTCCGAGGAAGAGGACTTCTGTCTTCTCGGCGCTAAGCTTCAGAAATGAACCACATTTATTGACTTTAGTCCGATCACACCTGCAACTGTCTGAATTCACTGTACAACAGATTGTGATGTGGTCGAAACGTTTACAGTCTGTAATGAGCCTGGTCTCCAAGTTGAGCACGGCTCTAAGGGGAGCAAGTTCACCTTTAGGGTTTCCAGTGAGGATAGCATTGCCATAGTCCAGTTTATTTATTTTTTCATATAACCCCTTTGAAGTCTTCAAGAGGGATAAAGGAGAGTGAACAGTGCTCCTTTGGCCGAGTTATTTATGTGGTCATTCCGATTCATATTTTTGTCAAGAATGAAGCCTAGGGATTTCACCCAGCTGGATAAGGTGAGCGGGCAGTTGAGGGCGTTCAGATCAGGGATTCAGCCTTGCACGGGGAGATGGTTGCTTTTGGGAGAGAAAAGAATGATTTCCTTTTTGTTAGGGTTCAGTTTAAGATGGTTGAAGTAGAACCAGGATTGAATCTTGCTCATAGTGTTATTTAATTAAAGAACATCAGAGTGGGATTTGATTCTATAGTAGAGTTGGGTGTCATCAGCATAGAGGTGATAGTTGATTCCGACTTGTTTCAAGATGAGAGTAAGGGATTCCATAAAGAGAGTGAAGAGAGAGGGGAGAGTATCGATCCCCGAGGGACACCCAGGGAGACAGGGGTCGGATTGGAGAGGCTGGATTTGATTTTAGTTTGTTAGGTTCTGTGCTGGAGGTAGAAAGTGAACCATTTAAGGACCAAGCCATTAAGGCCAGAGTGAGCTTTGAGCGATTCAAGTAAGGAAGGATGATTAACTAAATCGAACGCTGCAGAGAGGTCAAGGAGGATAAGAAGGCAAGCCTCACCATTGTCAAGAGAGCAGTGGATGTCATCAACAATGTTGAGCATGGCGGTTTCAATGCTGCAGCCTTTCCTGAAGCCAGATTGAAGGGAGTCAAGTAAATTGAAATTGCTTATATGGCTCTCCAGTTGAAGTAAGGCACATTTTTCTAGGGTTTTAGCTAGAAGTGGTAGGTTGGAGATGGGGCGAAGGGTGTTCAGATCATTAGTGTCAGCTGTCAGATTTTAAGGATGGGACTGACTTCCCCTAGTTGGAGGGAGCCAGATACACAGCCGGTGGTAAAAGAGGTATTAATGATTTTAGTCCAACATGGGGCGATAATGTGGTTAAGGTTGTGTACCAGGGTAGATGGCAGATGATCTTTGGTGTGCGAGGACGGCTTTCATTTAGAGATGATATTAAAGACTTCAAGCTCAGTCATAGGATGGATATTAGACCAGGAAGAGTTATTTTTCATTTCCAAGTGGAAAGGAAGTCACCGAAATAGTAGGAGAAGGTAGTTGAGTGGTCGGATTAGGTGGGAGGGGTGGTGCAGAGACCGGGAGTAGGTCAATGTCATTGGGGGCTGGGCAGGGCCAGAGTTGGAATGAAGGATTGATCAATATTGAAAAAAAAGTCCGAAAAGAAATTGGCAATTTCCTCGAATCTTTTAATTGAGGCTGTCAGCTCTGGAGGTGTTAATGACGTTTGTTTTCTGACAATGTTGAAGAGTTCTCTGGGCCTGTTTTTAGCACGATCAAGTTTTGTGCGAAAGAAGGAAGCCTTTTCATTGAAAATGTGCTTCTTATAGGTTTCTCTTGCCGATCTGAGGAGGGCAAGATGAGGGGGAGAGGGGTGTTGCCTCCAAAATCTTTCAGATAGTCGGAGTAGTCTTTTTTCCTTATTAAGTTCAGGATTGAACCAAGATTTAGATTGGACATTTCTTTGTTGTTTAAGTTTGAGTGGAGTGACTAGATCCAGGGCATCGCCCATGGCCTTATTGAAATGATCAGTCAGCTCATTAGCATTTTGGAAGAGGGGGATGAGTTGAAGTTGAGTTTGAAGGTTAGTCTCAAGTTCACTTTCAGAGACTTGTTTAGGGTTTCTGGACCATATCTTAGGTTTGATTTTAACACATGTGGGAAGAGGGGGCGCTGCTTGCGATATTGAACAGAATGAGTTGGTGGTCAGACCAGTCAATGGGGACGTATTGGTCAGGGTGATCAAGTCAATGTTAGAGAAGAGAGCGTCAAGTGTGGCTCCTTTGATAATAGTGGGATTGTGGCATAGTTGCTTAAGGTCATTCATCTCCAAAAGGTTAGTGAGGCATCTAACAGCGGGATCGTCTGCGTTATTCCAATAGATGTTGAAGTCTCCTAAAAACAGATTTTTGGAGGTAGAAAGGGATAACTGGGTGAGAAGGTCAGATAATTCCTCAGCAAAGTGGAGAGGTTCACCTGGGGGGTGGTACATATTATGAAGTCTAATCAGGGGAGAGCCTTTGACAGTGAGTTAGACACCAAGGTATTCAAATGTCATGTGGTCAGTGTTCTTAATTAGGGTGAGTTGAAGTTCCGTTTTATAGATTATGGCTAGTCCAACTCCCGTGCTTCTGGGTCTTTCCTTCCTAATAATGGAGAAACCTGGTGGAGTGAGAAATTCAAGAATGGCTGTTGAGTGGTCATTGAGCCAGGTTTCGGTGAGAAAGGCAATGTCACTTGCTTCACTAAGGATGGTTTCTGCAATTTCAGTTGCATGAAGAACTGCAGATCTATAATTGACAAGCATGCAAGAAAGGGAGTTAGGGAAATTCTTAGTAGGTTTAAGAGAGCGGATGGTGGTGAGTTGGGCTGGTGGACTAGGTGAGATTGGGATAGAGGGGGTTCTAGTTACTACCACAATAATTGGGATGGAGTGAGGGAGGTGCTTTTTCATCTGAGGCTTAGGTAGATAGAAGTTGCATAGGTAATTTATGTCAGCAGTGGAGAGAAAGCAAACAGCTCGGCGAGGCCTGTGTGCTCAGCTGCTAACGGGTGAGGTTGGCCATCTGTAATGTAGGGAGAGGGTAGGACAATCCGAGTGAGAGGTATCATGGAGATTGGGGCAAGCCCTAGAGTTAAGAATAGAGAGATTCAATGTGAGCCGTGTTAATTCAGTGTACATAACAATGAGTTTTCCTTCAATGTTGATAAGGGTCTGTGCAAAAAAGTTAGGGGGGAGACCCGCAGGGAAGGATAAAGGGAATGAGGGAGTCCAGGCCATACACCCTCACCCCAATAGGAAACGCTCCATTACTCCATAGAGAAAGGCCCAACCAGACTGTCAAATGGCTTCTCTATGTCTACTGCAAAATT